>NC_062215.1:74949243-76202243 GCF_902686445.1 Sciurus carolinensis
GAGTTTTCTTTCTAAAATTTTGAATTTATATTTTTTCCCATAGTTCAAATCTGGAATGTTCTCCCAAGGCCCTTGTATTTCAGGTATATTTCCAGAATATGCACTATTGAGAGGTGGTAGAATCTTTAGGAGTTGGAGCATGATATGAGGTTTTAGGTCATTGGGAACATGCCCATTATTCTAGTCAGCATTGTATTGCTGTAATCAAAATACCTGAAGAGAACAACTTAGAGAGAGAAAAGTTTATTTTGACTCATGGGTTCAGAGGTTCAGTCCATGGTCAACTCACTCCATAGCTTTGGGTCCATGGTGAGGCAGAACATCAGGATAGAAGTGTGTGGCAGAGGGAAGCAGCTCAGGCCATGACAGTCAGAAAGCAGAAAGAGAACTCTGTTCCCCAACGACAAAATTAACCTAGTTAACCATAATCATTTCACCTCTGAAAATTCTTGCATTTTCTTACACATGAGCTTTTAGGGGACAATTCACATGTAAACCATAACATCCTCAAAGGAAATGTGGGACCCTGATATCTTCCTTTTTCTCTCTTTTCCCATTCTAACCATGAGGTGATCAGTATTACCCTTCCATGTGCTCTTGATGATGTGTTGCCACAGGCCCAAAGGTAACAGGGTCAACTGACCATAAACTAAAAGCACCAAAAATGGGAGCCAAAATAAACCTTATTCCTTCTGAAGTGGATTATCTCAGGTATTTGTAACCGTAATGGAGAGCTGACTAGTACACCTTCTTTCTTCTAAAAGGAATTGTACTATTAGAATTGTAACCATAGTATAAGATAAAAAGTAAGTATGAAAATTTAGTAAAGGACTCATGAGGATAAGATACTCAGAAAGAAAAATAAGATAGGGAAATTAGGAAACAGAAGAGTCAGCATTCACCTCTCAGTTTCCTGTTTCCAAGAGCCTAAGAGCCTAACACAACTGCATTTCTATAGAACCATAAAGAACCAAAGCCCCCATACAACAAGAAGAAGTGTTACTGAATTTATATATCCATTCATTCATTTAATATCAGGTGCCAAATGTAATCCAAGACCTAAACATCAGAAAAAATATAAAAATAACCAGACTGTGCCTATGGGAAGAAGGTGGCTATTGAGGGAGACAGATATGCAGCCAAACTTGCAGTACAACTTTGTAATTACTGCAATAGAGAATAAAAGCAAAAATCTTCAGTGATATCCTCTATTACATATTTGAACAAACTGAGCCTCATAGGTTTTAGACTAGTAGGAAAGAGTTTAGAGTGAATCATTTCATGTGAGCTCCATGATTACTATGCGCCAGGCTCATTTCTTTGGCTTTCTATATATATAAAATGATCAGTCCTTATAACCCCACAAAGTGTATTCTTATGGTTCCAATTTTTCAGAAGAGAAAATTGAACTTCAGAGATGATAAGGGACTTTTGTATGTTATGGGACTAAGCTTATGGTGAAGCAGAGTGTCCTTGTTCTTCTAGCTTTAAGAACTCTTAACGAGTTAAGTAGGCAAAATGCTCACATTTACCAGAATTTTCAATCTAGACCTAGCACAGGCATGAGCTAATGTCATTCCTACGGTAGTTCTTCGGATAACCTCACAATGATGGTTACCCTCGTTTCAAAGATGCATAACTAAGTCTATGGAAGGAAATCTCACTTTGGAGGTCAGTGATGACCAGGAATAGAGCTAGAGTCAAATGACTTTTATCTGATTCTAGTCTCACCTCTTGTCCCTGAATCATGTCTATGTTCCTCTTACTGCCCAGCCCTTGAACCTACTGGGAGACTCAAAACATCTTATAATTCTTTCAGATTTGACCATGAGAGTCTTTAAAGTCTTAATCCTATTTCAAGGTCAAGGTTGCTGATCATGGCCACCTGCCAACTCTATTTGTCTGTGATTTCTGAGATCATGTTACTTAGCTGGCAAAATCTGCCTTCCTCTTGAGCCCTCTTTTAGAATCACTTTTTAAAACCACCTGGAGTCCCATTTTGTGCAGGGTGGGGGCAGTCAGGCATGCTTACTGTCTCCAGAGGACCAAGGGCATACTTTATCCCATTCAGACAGAGGAGGCTCAGAGATTCCTCCTTTAAATTTGCAGTAGACTTGGCCATTCAGATAACAATTGCTTTCCCTTAAGTATCACAGTCATTTACTCCCTTTCTCTCAAAACTAAATTTATTGGTTTTTATTCTATTATGTTTTGCAGTTCCTGAATCCTGTAGATCAGCACTCATAAAAAATATGGGTGGCAAAACTCCAATATCAACCTTCTTCACTCCATGTTATTCATGTTGAAAAGATATCTGTGTTGCCTTGCAAAGCAAAACAAGGATTCTTGGTTAAGCAAATTAACCAAGAGAGAAAAATAAATGTGGTTAAAAATACAAATTCTAGAAGAATGGAAGAGTTAAAATTCTGGGTTTTTTTTCCCCCAGTAAGCCTACTATAGCAAATATAATTTAATTGGTCCATCACTAAAAACATTTTATGTACACACATGCATGCACACACACACATCGGCACATACACACACACACACACAGTATCTATTTAACACATGATCTGCTATATATTTGAGTATAAAGGCACCAACCATGGGTTCATTTGAGAATTCCACAGGATAAAAGTGGTATTGGCAAACTCAAATACGATTAGAAGAGGTTGAATAGCCATTGTTGAAGGAGCTGAGAGTGTTTGGAGTGTAAAAATGAAGGTCAAGTTGGGGCATTATTGCTGCTTTTGAATATCTAAAGGGCGGTCATGTAGAAAATGGAATAGACTCATTCTGCATTGTTCCAAAGTGCAGAGCTAGGATGACTGATGGAAGAGACAGAAGCAGGTTTTGGCTCAGTATGAAAAAAAAAAAAATGGAAAACTAGAAAAGGGAAATGGTTTGCTTCTGAGAATAGCAAAGTTCCTCACCATAAAGAATTTCAAAAAGAGGCGTATATGGCCATCTGTCTAGGATTTTGTAGAAAGAATCCATACATCTCATTGAACAAGAGCAGTGGTTCTCACTTCTACACAGTGGATCATTTGGTGGGCTTGCAAAAATTCTAATACTCCTTGAGGTTCAAACCTGGAGACCTATTTCATGGGTCTGCAGTGTATCCAGAACAGAGGTATATTTGAAAGTTCCTAGTCTGATTGTCATGTATTGTCAGATAAAGAATCATAGGGCTAGATGATGTAGCCTTCATTTTATTGTTCATTCAATGAACGGATATTTATGGAGCACATACTAGAGGCCTGTTCCTCTGCTCTGAACTAAGGAGACTAACAGACTCAGGTTTTGCCTGCCCACGTCTCCTCCTCTTGGTAGCACTTCAGTATGCTGCACTTGTCATGGTAGCACTGAAAAGTTTCTCTTCCCAGTAGAGGCCTCTTTGGACCAAAAATACAGAATTATTGCTCCTAGGAAGCATCTATCCACCCAAGATTGGTGGGAACTTCCCCATTCTGACAAAGGCATCTGACTTTGAAGTGTGTGGCCCTCAGAATTTCTCCAAGGAACTCAATCTCCAATCCCACCTGTGCCTATAACTCCCTGCTGAAAACAACCATTCTGTGATGAATTTTCCTTTCTTGTCTTAGGTCTGTTCTAGGAAATTTCAAACTAAACATATTATTACTAGACTCATCCTGGTTTGAGGAAAACCCACACCATAACAAGGAGAACAAACAAATGAATAAAACTTTAAATTTAGGATTATACCTAAGCTATTTCATGAGGCTACTAAAGGTTAGAGAGTTTATGTATTTATTTGCTACAAACTGAATGTTCATGTCACCTCCAGAATCATATGTCGAACTCTAATTCATAATGTAATGGTATCTGAATAAGGACATTTGGGAAGAGGATTCGGTCACAAGGACATGTTCTTATGAAAGGGATTATTTCCTTTTTAAAAGAGGCCTCAGTGTGCTCCCTTGCACCTTCCTCCATGTGAAGATATGGTAAGATGACAATGTATGAACCAGGAGGCAGGCCCTCACTGGAAACAAAATCAGTTTTTGACTCAATCTTGAACTTCAAATGTCAAGCACCCCCCCCCCCTTTTTTTCCCCAGAACTGTGAGAAATAAGCGTGTGTGGTGGGAGCCACCAAGTCTGTGGAAGTTGTTGCAGCAGTGCATGCCAACTCATACACTGCTCTACTGCATTGAGTCTCATGCAGCCTACTTGGGCTCAGAGCCCAGCAAGGTTTGATACCAGAAGCCATACTTTAAACCAACTGTCTGTATCCCCTATGGCTATTCGAGATAGTTCTTTAAAATATTTATTAAGGTTCTTTATTATGCATGTCCTCCCCACATTTGATCTTTATTTTTTCTAGTTTTCAATCTTTTTTCTATTTTTTTTGCTGAATGTTACCATCACTTCTCCCTTCTTCTAGAAAATCAATGAATGATATGAATTATTTAAAGCTTGTCATTATGTTATGAAGGGTTAAGTTTCTTATAAATCTACTATCAGGAATCCTGACCTCCCTTTCAGCTTTAGCCTAAGGGCAGTTTTAGGTTGGCTAATCACTCCCAGAATATTCTAAGCAACACTAACCCTAGGGATGGTCCAGTTGACCTTGATTCCAGGATTCTGTATAGAACCTCAACAGTAGTTTCCATAGCAACTAACATTGATGAATGAAGATGATTTTCATTTGTCTGTTTCTGAGTTACAACTTTCTTTTAATAGAAAACTAGAGAAGAATTATGATTGCCAAGCAGAGTAGTATTTGCTATATAGGATAAGCTTACCAGTTATTTCCTTAAAAGTGGAAATTTATATTCCTGCTGGTCTGTTTTCTACAAGGTCTCTAAAATCTCTCATGCTCTTTTCCAACACTCATTTGTGATATTTCCTTACTTACAATGCTCTCTATTCTCCTCTCTCTTTGAATTTCCATCTTCCAGCCCCATGTCTATTCAGTCTCCCTCCCCAAAACCTGCTCTAGTAACTGATTTCAACTTTGAATGGGATACCAAATTTAATTTTGTGTAGCAAATATATGATGATATTACTGTGCATAAGTGGAATGATTACCAACAATGATATTGGCAAACAGGCAGATATGTGACTCCAACTCTGTTAGTTATATACACTGAGACTGAAAAAATTGCTTACCTATGCATAAATCTTAGTTTTCTCATTTGAAAAATCTGGGTAATTATAGAATCTACTACATGAATTTATGTAATGCATTCAATAAGATAATGAACTCAGCACAGTGTCTGGAATATAGCATGCATTTAGTAAATAATTGCTAAATCATCACCAACACTTTTCGTTGTGTGACTTCCTGGGGAAATACTCATGTAAGGGACATAAATGGGAGAGGAGGCGGCTGAGCACAGCGCTTGGACTCCAGCAACCACTGGGGCTCCGGGCGGCTGCCTGAGGAGGGGCTGCATGGCGAGCTGTTTGGACCCAGAGCGACCGCTTCTGAACACCGGGGGAGTTGCCTGGAGGAGGAGGAGAAGAAGCCCGGCGGGTCGCTTGGTCTGGGAGTGACTGCATCAGAGCCGCGGGCGGTTGCCAGAGGAGGAGCTGCGTGGTGAGCTGTTTGAACTCAGAGCGAGCACTCCTGAACACCGGGGGACTGCCCGGAGGAAGAGGAGGAGCGCGGCGGGACGCTTGGTCTAGGAGTGACTGCATCAGAGCCACAGGCAGTTGCCAGAGGAGGAGCTGCGTGGCGAGTTGTTTGAACTCAGAACAACTGCTCCAGAACACTGGTGGCCTGCCTGGAGGAGGAGCGCGGCGGGACGCTTGGTCTGGGAGTGACTGCATCAGGGCCACAGGTGGTTGCCAGAGGAGAAGGCGAGTGGTGAGTTGATTGGACTAGAGGCGACCGCTCCTGAACACCGGTGGCCTGCCTGGAGGAGGAGCGTGGTGAGTCGCTTGGTCTCGGAGTCACCACTCCTGAACACCCGGGGGGCTACCCCGAGGAGGAGGAGGAGGAACGGGGCGGGTCACTTGGACTTGGAGTGACTGCCTGGGGCTGCGGGTGGTTGGCGGGAGGAGGAGACCCGAAGTGGGTTGTTTGGACTCCTGGTGACTGCGTCGGAGACCGGGCGGCTGTCCGGAGGAGGAGGTGTGTGGCGGGTCTCTGGGTCTTGGAGCTATTGTGCGGGGCTCCATGTGGTGGCTCAGGGGAGGGGCTGCATAGCCAGGCTATTGGTGCAGAGCAGGGTCCCAGGAGCTAGGTGGCTTCTTGCTGGAAGAGCCGCACAGAGACTCGCCTAGGGGCGGAGCGAAGTTTCCAGGGCGGCGGGCAGATTCTCTGGGAGAGGCAGCCTAAGGAGACTCGCCTGCGAAGGGTGAGGCTCCCAGGCCCAGGACGTAGGTCCGGGCCCCTGGGATCGTTGCAGAGGAAGACAGCCCAGCCCAGGTGGTAGTTGTAGATTGAGGGGAACCTCTAGGAGGGCACCTGACCAGTGAGACGTTCCCACCAAGTGAGTCTTCCCGGCTGGGGGAGGTTTTCCCGCAGGGACGGTAAAACCAGAGACAAAGGCACAAACAGGCCTTGCCTCAGCCCGCAGTCTAGTTCCCCATTGGATGACCATTGGTCAACAAGTGGAGGCACCTCTGCCCACTAGCAGGGAATATACGCCACCTGAGGGTCACCACCCCTAGAGAGGCAGCTTCTTCGTGGAGCTCTGCATTATCAACCTCCTCCAAGACTTCAGGCTACTGAAGGATAAGAGGGGATATACTAGCAATCATCAGGGACATTATAAGTTGATAGAGGAAATCTGCAATATCTTAATGACCCACTGATTCCTGAACAATATGAGAAAACAAGGGAAGAAAATGCCCCAAACAAATCTAGATGTTACATCAATAAAATCCAACGACAGCATGGCAGAAGAAATGACAGAAAGGGAGTTCAGAATGTACATAATTAAAATGATTAGGGAAGCAAACGATGAGATGAAAGAGCAAATGCAGGCATTGAACGATCGCACCAATCAACAGTTAACAGAGCAAATTCAGGAAGCAAAAGATCATTTCAATAAAGAGTTAGAGATATTGAAAAAAAACCAAACAGAAATCCTTGAAATGAAGGAAACAATAAACCAAATTAAGAACTCCATAGAAAGCATAACCAATAGGATAGAACACCTGGAAGACAGAACTTCAGATATAGAAGACAAAATATTTAACCTCGAAAACAAAGTTGAACAAACAGAGAAGATGGTGAGAAATCATGAACAGAATCTCCAAGAACTATGGGATATCATGAAAAGGCCAAATTTGAGAATTATTGGGATTGAGGAAGGCTTAGAGAAACAAACCAAAGGAATGAACAATCTATTTGAAGAAATAATATCACAAAATTTCCCAAATCTGAAGAATGAAATGGAAAATCAAGTCCAAGAGGCTTATAGGACTCCAAATACACAAAATTTCAACAGAACCACACCAAGGCACATTATAATGAAAATACCTAACATACAAAATAAAGACAGAATTTTAAAGTCTGTGAGAGAAAAGAACCAAATTACATTCAGGGGGAAGCCAATACGGATATCAGCAGATTTTTCAATCCAGACCCTAAAAGCTAGAAGGGCCTGGAACAACATTTTTCAAGCTCTGAAAGAAAATGGATGCCAACCAAGAATCTTATACCCAGCAAAACTTACCTTCAAATTTGACAATGAAATAAAATCATTCCATGATAAACAAAAACTAAAAGAATTTACAAAAAGAAAGCCAGCAGTACAGAACATTCTCAGCAAAATATTTCATGAGGAAGAGACAAAAAACAAAGAAGCAAATCAGCAAAGGGAGGAATTATCCTAAAGGAACTGTCAAAGAAAGGAGGAACCAAGATGTGTCAAAAATTTTAAATATGAACCAAATGACTGGGAATACAAATCATATCTCAATAATAACCCTGAATGTTAATGGCCTGAATTCATCAATCAAAAGACATAGACTGGCAGATTGGATAAAAAGAAAGATCCAACAATATGTTACCTGCAAGAGACTCACCTCATAGAAAGAGATACCCATAGACTAAAGGTGAAAGGATGGAGAAAAACATACCATGCACATGGACTCAGCAAAAAAGCTGGAGTATCCATCCTCACTTCAGATAATGTGGACTTCAAGCCAATGTTAGTCAGAAGGGATAAAGAAGGACATTTCATACTGCTTAAGGGAAGCATAAATCAGCAAGATATAACAATCATAAACATCTATGCCCCAAACAGTGGCTCATCCATGTATGTTAAACAAATCCTTCTCAATTTTAGAAACCAAATAGACCATAACACAATAATACTAGGTGATTTTAACACGCCTCTTTCACCACTGGACAGATCTTCGAAACAAAAATTGAACAAAGAAACCATAGATCTCAATAACACAATCAATAATTTAGACTTAACAGACATTTATAGAATATACCATCCAACCAAGAGCGAATACACTTTCTTCTCAGCAGCACATGGATCCTTCTCTAAAAGAGACCATATATTATGCCACAAAGCTAATGTTAGCAAATACAAGAAGATAGAGACACTACCTTGTGTTCTATCAGATCATAATGGATTGAAGTTACAAATTAATGAAAGAGTAAAAAACAGAAACTACTCCAACACCTGGAGATTAAACAATATGCTACTATATGATGAATGGATAACAGAAGATATTAGGAAGGAAATTAAAAAATTCTTAGAGGTAAACGAGAACAAAGAAACATCATATCAAAATCTCTGGGACACTAAGAAAGCAGTACTTAGAGGAAGATTTATTTCATGGAGGGCATTTAATAAAAGAAGTAAAACTCAAAAAATAAATGACTTAACACTACAGCTCAAAGTGCTAGAAAAAGAAGAACAGACCAACACCAAAAGTAGTAGAAGACAGGAAATAGTTAAACTGAGAGCTGAAATCAACGAAATTGAAACAAAAGAAACAATACAAAAAATTGACAAAATAAATAGTTGGTTCTTTGAAAAAATAAACAAAATTGATAAACCTTTAGCCACACTAACAAAGAGAAGACGAGAGAAAACCCAAATCACTAAAATTCGGAATGAACAAGGAAATATCACAACAGACACGACTGAAATACAAAACATAATTAGAAGCTATTTTGAAAATCTATACTCCAAGAAAATAGAAAATTTCAAAGACATCAACAGGTTTCTAGAGACATATGAATTGCCTAAACTGACGAGGAGGACATACACAATTTAAGTAGACCAATTTCAAGTAATGAAATAGAAGAAGTCATCAAAAGCCTTCCAACAAAGAAAAGTCCAGGACCAGATGGGTTCTCAGCCGAGTTCTACAAAACTTTTAAAGAAGAGCTCATTCCAATACTTCTCAAAGTATTCCAGAAAATAGAAGAGGAGGGAACCCTCCCAAACTCATTCTATGAAGCCAATATTACCCTGATTCCTAAACCAGACAGAGACACATCAAGGAAAGAAAATTTCAGACCAATATCCTTAATGAACATCGACGCAAAAATTCTAAACAAAATTTTAGCAAATCGCATACAAAAACATATTAAAAAGATAGTGCACCATGATCAAGTGGGTTTCATCCCAGGGATGCAAGGTTGGTTCAACATCAGGAAATCAATAAATGTCATTCACCATATCAATAGACTTAAAGTCAAGAATCACATGATTATTTCGATAGATGCAGAAAAAGCATTTGATAAAATACAGCATCCCTTCATGCTCAAAACACTAGAAAAAATAGGGATAGTGGGAGCATTCCTTAACATTGTAAAGGCCATCTACCCTAAACCCATGGCTAATATCATTCTAAATGGTGAAAAACTGAAAGCATTCCCTCTAAAAACTGGAACAAGGCAGGGATGCCTTCTTTCACCACTTCTATTCAATATTGTCCTTGAAACTCTAGCCAGAGCAATTAGACAGACCAAAGAAATTAAAGGGATACAAATAGGAAAAGAAGAACTCAAACTATCCCTATTTGCTGATGATATGATGGTATACTTAGAGGAAACAGGAAATTCCACCAGAAAACTTTTAGATCTCATAAGTGAATTCAGTAAAGTAGCGGGATATAAGATCAATGCACATAAATCTAAGGCATTTTTATACATAAGCGATGAATCTTCAGAAAGAGAAATTAGGAAAACTACCCCATTTACAATAGCTTCGAAAAAAATAAAGTATTTGGGAATCAATCTCACAAAAGAGGTGAAAGACCTCTACAATGAGAACTACAGAACACTAAAGAAAGAAATTAAAGAAAACCTTAGAAGATGGAAAGATCTCCCATGTTCTTGGATAGGAAGAATTAATATTGTCAAAATGGCCATACTACCAAAAGTGCTATACAGATTCAATGCAATTCCAATTAAAATCCCAATGATGTACCTTACAGAAATAGAGCAAGCAATTATGAAATTCATCTGGAAGAATAAAAAACCCAGAATAGCTAAAGCAATCCTTAGCAGAAAGAGTGAAGCAGGGGGTATTGCAATACCAGATCTTCAACTCTACTACAAAGTAATAGTAACAAAAACGGCATGGTATTGGTGCCAAAATAGAAAGGTGGATCAATGGTACAGAATAGAGGACATGGACACAAACCCAAATAAATACAATTTTCTCATCCTAGACAAAGGGGCCAAAAATATGCAATGGAGAAAAGATAGCCTCTTCAACAAATGGTGCTGGGAGAATTGGAAATCCATATGCAACAGAATGAAACTAAACCCATATCTCTCACCATGCACGAAACTAAACTCAAAATGGATTAAGGATCTCGGAATCAGACCAGAGACCTTGCATCTTATAGAAGAAAAAGTAGGTCCAGAGCTTCAACATGTCGGCTTAGGACCAGACTTCCTCAACAGGACTCCCATAGCACAAGAAATAAAAGCAAGAATTAATAACTGGGATAGATTCAAACTAAAAGCTTTCTCTCAGCAAAGGAAACTATCAGTAATGCGAAGAAAGAGCCTACAGAGTGGGAGAAAATCTTTGCCAATCATACTTCAGATAGAGCGCTAATCTCCAGAATCTATAAAGAACTCAAAAAACTCTACACCAAGAATGTAAATAATCCAATTGACAAATGGGCTAAAGAAATGAATAGACACTTCACAGAAGAAGATATACAAGCAATCAACAAACATATGGAAAAATGTTCAACATCTCTTGTAATAAGAGAAATGCAAATCAAAACCACCCTAAGATTCCATCTCACCCCAATTAGAATGGCGATTATCAAGAATACAAGCAACAACAGGTGTTGGCGAGGATGTGGGGAGAAAGGTACACTCTTACATTGCTGGTGGGGCTGCAAATTAGTACAGCCACTCTGGAAAGCAGTGTGGAGACTCCTTAGAAAACTTGGAATGGAACCACCATTTGACCCAGCTATCCCACTCCTTGGCCTATACCCAAAGGACTTAAAATCAGCATATTACAGAGATACAGCCACATCAATGTTCATAGCTGCTCAGTTCACAATAGCCAGATTGTGGAACCAACCTAGATGTCCTTCAATTGATGAATGGATAAAGAAAATGTCATATATATATACAATGGAATATTACTCAGCCATAAAGAATGATAAAATTATGGCATTTGCAGGCAAATGGATGAAACTGGAGAATATCATGCTAAGTGAGATAAGCCAATCTCAAAAAACCAAAGGAAGAATGATATCGCTAATAGGTGGATGATGACACATAATGGGGAGTTGGAAGGGTTAGTGTTGGGGTTGGAGTTGGGTTTAGGGAGGGGGGCAGGAATGGAGGAAGGAAGGACTGTATAGATGGAGGGGAGGGGTGGGAGGGGAGGGGGGAAGGGAAAAAATGGCAGAATGAATCAAACAACATTACCCTATGTAAATTTGTGATTACACAAATGGTATGCCTTTACGCCATGTACAAACAGAGAAACAACATGTATCCCATTTGTTTACAATAAAAAAAAAAAAGGGACATAAATGGTAAAATCAGACAAAGTCTTGCTCTATGGATATCCTGTAAGTGCACTGGCAGGTAGGACAGACCACATCCAGTGGTTGCTATACCTTTCTCAGGCCTCACTTCCTTATTTATAAAATGTGTTTGCCACTATTCACTTCCCTTGGTTTTGGTCAAATTTAATTTAATGAGACACTGTATGGGAAGTACTGGTTAATGTACTTTTAGTGAGTGACCAAAAAACTTACTTTCATCCTACTTATTCTCTCACTCACCTTTTCAACAGTTGTAATTTCCTTAATAATGCTTAGTGTTTGGCAGATAATTAATGTATTGTTATATGCCTCAGAACACATGTACATTTTGAACAAAGACATGCACTAGATAAGCAAAAAAAATGAATAGTAGTTATTATTGATCACTGGGCTGAAAATCTTTCCTCACCTGAGAAGGAGGATACACAGGGATTATACAGGCTAAGGAGAAAAGGGTGATCTGTTCAAGTCCACTCCATAGAGTTAGACCCAGTGTGATTGCTCATTCATAATTATCTTCAAATATATACGTGCATATATGTGTATACACACACATGCATACCCACACACAACCCCCATATATATATATATGCACATATATATATATATATACACATATGCATATATATTATTTTAATGAATTACTAGTGGAAGTCTAATTAATGACTTTTGGTCAATGAGTAAAGGCACTTAATTGAAATTTATATGACTATGACAACAGAGAAAAACATCTCTAAACTTTTGAAACATAGCCTATTAGGAAATCCATTTAAGGGAGAACATCTTAGCAGTATAATATCTAAAATCACAAAGTAGTCAGTGGCAGAGCTGATATTTAAGAAAATTTATCAGGCTTCTAAAATCTTCCAACTGGGATGACAACACCTTCCAAGCCCTGTAAGAATGCTCAGGTAGGTGCCCAGAGAAGGGAAAGTCCCTAATCTCATGTGTTGCTAGCACAGAGATTGCTACCTAAACAGGTAGTAGATGTTAAATAATTTTTTGTTTTTCAATGACTGAATGTTTTAGTCAGTTTTTTCACCACTGTGACTAAAAGGATCTGTAGATGAAGAGTTTATTCGAGGGATCACGGTTTCAGAGGTCTCAATCCATACACAGCTGACTGCATTCCTCAGAGCTCCAGGGAAGGCTGAATGTCATGGTGGAAGAGTGTGACACAGGGAAGCAGCTCACATCATCAGGAAGCAGAGAGAGAGGGAGAGAGAGAGAGTCTCCACTCTCCAGATACAAAATATACTCCTGTCTCCTCCAGCCACACCCTAACATTTCAGTTACCACTCAGTTAATACCTATCAGGGGATTAAATCACTGATTGGGTTAAGACTTTTACAACCCAATCATTTGTCCTCTGAACCTTCTTGCATTGCCTTATATGTGAGCTTTTGGGGGACACCTCATATCCAAACCATAACACTGAGTATACTTGGATATGTCCAAAAATGGGCAGATTGCATTTCAGAAGAAAGCGGCTCTGAGTAACAACTCTCCAGTATCCATGCTATGGGTTGGATGCTTTTGTTCCTCCAAAATGCCTATCTTGTAACCATAATTCCCAATGTACTGATATGCTGAGATGGGCCCATTGTCGTAATTAAGTCATGACAGAGAAGTTGACATGATGTTTTTAGTACCTGTCCAAGAATGAACATGAGTGTTCTATGTTTGTCTGTCCATCTCTCTCTACTATGTTGGGATATAAGGAGAAGTCATCAATCTGCAAACCAGAAAGCAAACCCTCAGCAGACACCGAATCAATTCACTGGCACCTTGATCTCCAACCTCTTTTCTCCGGAACCATGAGAAATAAATATCTTGTTTAAGCAATCCAATTTATGGTATTTTTGTGACAGTACTCTAAACTGACAAAGGCAACACATTATCCAATATCTCTAGTCAATCTGTTCCCATTATCCATTTCTATAACCAATTTAAAAGTTACCTACTGAGAAATTCATTTGTAACTATAATCTCTATGAGGTAAATGAGTAAATGAATGCATGAAATTAATAAACAGATATTGAAATACACCTTGGGTATGTTTAAAACTGTGTTTCTGTATTTCAAGCTCAATTACCTAATACCCTAACTTAAATCTGGTAGATTTGATGAATTTAAAAATTTTGATATAAACACAAATATATACTTTATTTTGATATAAAAACAAATATACATTTTTTAGCATTGATCTTTCTTAACCAAGAATAAATTTCACAGTATCTTGTAGAAAAATTTAGAAATTCTAATTGAGAGTTTATTAAGTAATTTTGGGGGGAGTACTAGAGATTGAACCCACAGGTACTTAACCACTAAACCACATCTGCAGCCCTTTTTGCATTTTATTTAGAGACAAGTTCTCGCTGAGTTACTTAGGGTCTTGCTAAGTTGCTAAGTTTGGCTTTGAACTCACAATCCCCCTGTCTCAGCTTCAGGAGCCACTGGGATTATAGGCATGAACCAGCACACCTGGCAAATTCCCATATTATTTTTAAAAGCATATGGAATTAAGGACTTTGTTTCCCACTCCACCACTGTCTAACAATTCTATTTATTTATTTATTTTGAGTAACATAGAGATACTGTAAGAGTTGGAGACCTGAATTTCCAGCTATCAGAGCAATGGTTTTCAAAACATAGCAGCACTGGCTGGAAGGTGAAAAGTTAGAACCTCCCTTATTCTATCAGGTCTATCAGGAATGGCCTGGGAGGGTCAAGAAGCTGCATCCAGGATGCTTACAGATGCCAAGGGGATTGTTTTGGCAGCAACCAATATGCACAGGTGGCCTGGCCAGATGTGAGTTGCTAGGCATTTGTTGGCTCCATAAGGACACTAGGAATTTTATTTTTATAGTCAGGGCCATAGGAAGGGGAGGAGCACTGGCAGCCTGAAGGTTGCTATCTCTTTGTTGAATTCTCACTGCTCATTCTGCAGCTATACTCAGAACTGTGATGACCCTTAAAAGGGAATTTGGAGTGCATTTTTTATTAAATTTTCCCCTTCTGTTTGAAGAAAATTTCTTAACCAAGTAGAAATAATGCAGAAAATCATGCTATTAGACCTGGTTACATATCTTAAAGAGTTCTGAATCCAGATAGTGGAACTATAAAGCCCACTTGTTTGCGATATTAGCTTCCATTTTCACTGCAAGTTTAGTTCAGCCTTTCCTGGACTCTTTTCTCCATGATTGACACTACCTTGGACCACATGGTCGCAAACTCCTATTTCCTCCATTTCCTTCAACTAATTCTTCTTTGTCATGGAAACCATTAAGATTTAATGTCAGAACAGGCCACATTCCCTCTTTTCTCGTTTATCAAAATTAAATGTGAAATATGGGGACCTAAAATATAATGACAGGAAGAATGGTAGAATGGAGTGGGACTTGTGAGCAGACTCATTAAAGGGGATATGGATGGCCCATTTGGACATAAAATTTAATAAAATGCCCATGACTTTAAAGATTTCCAAGAAAACATAAAATGCATGTTATTACTTTGTAAAATATGAAATTAAAAAGTCACATTTTGCTCTCTATTTTATAGGAATTCAATACAATAGTTTGGAAATTCAAGGAAAACTATTGATATTATTCATTCATATATACCTATGTGCACACACACACACACACACACACACACTTGTCCATTGGTGTCTCCAAGGGATTGGTTTTAGGACTGTCCAAGAAAACCCAAGTCTGGGTATGCACAAGTCTTTTATATAAAATGGTATAGTATTTGCATAGAAACTACACACATCTTTCTATATACTTTAAATCATCTCTTGGTTACTTATAGAATCCAATACAAGGCAAATGCCATAAGTAGTTTTACCATAGGATTTAGGAAATAATAGCAATGACAACAACACACAAGCTGAACACATTTAGTATAATTTTTTTTCCAATACTTTTGATCTGAGATTGGATGAAAAAGGCTAATGGTATATACATCTATAGATATGTATGTATTCGTGTATGTATGTATGTACGTATGTATGTATGTATCTATCTATCTATCTATCTATCTATCTATCTATCTATAAAAAGATACCCTGTGTCTGTTTTGTTATATGCGCACTTCAGGGATCTGAAAATGTGGCAAGAAACAAAACACCTCCAGTCCTGAACTCAGGACAATCTGTAGTTCTAAGGCAAAATATTTTCTGAATTATCTTTTGGGATATGTAAATCAAAACTAAACAAAAAAATGAAAATTTTTAAAATCATATACTGTCCTTGAAATGTTAAAAATTATATTCACCCAAGTGATTTAGTTAAAAAGTAAATAATAACATAATAAACTAGCTTATAACCTTTGAACACATAAGAATTACCCAGGAAGATCTTGGAGTGGAGAAAAATGAGAGCAGTGTAGGCAAAATTACATGCAGCCAGGAGCTTTCAGTCATTTAAGCCTTCCTTCAATGCATATTTATTGAATCACTTACAAGCATCAGCATCATGTCCACAAATGCAAATGACCAGTTTTACTCTGTACTCCCATTGGAATAGACACTGTTAAGTACATCGGTTGAAAGATTTCTGTCACACATGTATGCATATATAATCTTGCATTGTCTTAGAGTAAAGGAACATTAAAGGGTAACCTAGCCCAAGCGCCTAAGCAGTGTACGAAGTCCCTCTAATAGGAGACCTGGATGTTCACCCTTCTAGAGCTAAAGAGGTCATCAGCAAGCTAGAAGGAGCCCATTCTATCAACGAACCTCTCAGGTGTTGCCAATCCCCCGCCCCCAGGAGCTGCAGGCTGTCAGAGGGACATCTGAAGCAAACTGTAGAAACCTTAATGGCAATAAATATGAAGGGTTAGTTCTAATTGCATTGCTTCCGTAACCCTCTCTATGTCTTATAGTTTTACAACCTCCTATTTCCATTTCTGAAATCCAAAACTTTTCCTCATAACTCATTTGGTAGAGAAATCTGACCTGAACTAAAGTGAGGTAATACATTTTATCTATTCCACTTTGTGTGAATTTATGTTTCCCTACAGAAATATGAATGTGCTTGATGAAGGGCATTTCCTCAGAAGTCACTAGAGTGTTACCTAATCATAGTACATCCATGGAATTACTTCTCTAAACTTTTAAAAAATTCCCAAAACAAACATAGTCTTATGGTTTTGAATAAGGAGTTGTGTCCTGAGGCTCTCCTTTCCTCTGAGACTTTGCTCAAATTCCACTCCTTCAAAATTACAACTCTACTCTTCCAAGCTCAGTATCCTGTACATCATTTTTCTTTTTTCTTTTTCTTTTTCTCCTCATATAACCTTCTGGTTACATATTGTAGTACTTGGTACAAAGAAAGCATTTGAAAGTGATCGTTAACTGAAGAAATCTTAAATCATTTACTCAGTGTGTTTATGGTTTACTGTCTGTACCCTAAACCCCAGTCCTCCTGACACCTCAAGAGTCAAATGTAAATGCTACAAGGTTAGGGTCTTGGACATTCAAGTCCCTGAAAAGAGCAATCTCCATAGGAGAGCTCAAAAATTCACACTAAATGAAAGAATACAGTATATTATTTTTTCAAAAAAATTTTGAATGTCTTCTTTATACATGACTCAATGTTTCTTTTGCAATTCTATAACTAAAAGAACAACCTGAAAATTATCCATATAAGCCACCTATTATTAAAAAATTTTATGTTTTTAATCTTACTTATTCTTAATTTACTTAAGGTTATGTCACCAGCATCTCCCCAGCTTATGAAATATTTCTTTGCCCGACTTTCAACAACTTTGCAAAATTCCAATATATGGATATAATACAAATTACTTAACTAATTTATACTGATTACAAGCTAGTTTATTTTAAAACATTTCCTTTTTCATAATTCTGAGATGAATATCTTTTCTCACTGTGAATGGGCGTGCATTTCTCTTAATTTAGCTTAGATTTCTAGATATGGGACTTCTGGGTGAAAGGTTAAACTCCTTAGAATTTTGAGATTCTAAATGTGACTCAGAAATTTTCTTCCATTCCTGTGTCCTAATGTTCTCTCAAGAAACATTTAACAAAGAATTGTGTGTGTATGTGTGCGTGTGTGAGTGTGCACGCACACATGCATGTGTTTGAAACAAAATATATCAGTATGAATGATCTGGGGCACATTTAAACATTTGGGCATTTAGCAACTTGTAACTACATGCAAGTGGCAGCTTCCAATGGAAAGTACTGTGGCCCAGTGGTAAGTTCACTGGCAACAGCTTCTGGCTTCATGTTTGTTTGCCCTCTTCTGTGCCTCCATTTCCCTTTCTCTTTGTTTACATGCATGATGGCCCCTGCCTTGTCTACTTTAAATGGGCTGTTCTAAAGAGTAAACAAAATGTTGTTCAAGAAAGGGCTTGGGAAGTAAAAATTGCTGTACCTTTGTAAGGTGTTATTAATTCAACAACCCAGCAATGGAAGTTTTTGTCAGCTACATACTATTTACAAAATTCCAATCTTTTCCATGAAAGATAAATTTCAATCTTCCCTATAAAATTCAAAGCTGAAAATCACATTAAATATATATTAAGACATTGAATCTTCCCTATAATTAATAACAATGATTGGGCACAGAATTCTCCAAAATAGACTTATCTCTATTCAGCAACAGTATGTACTAATGAGATGCCAAAGGAAGTAGATAATTATAGAGCACACTCTCCTTTGTCACTTTCCAGAGAACACTAACATGAGCAATTTGAAGCCTAACACAAGTGACAAGGATCCTATCTCTGAGCTTTAACAGTAGTTTCACCATTTCTTCCTCAGAGGCAGCAAAGGGCATTCAAGAGAATGGAGTTCCCAGTGCACACCATTTCAGGGATTTTGCATTGGCTGGACATACTCCAGTGAACATCATCTTACTCCTTCTGCCTTTAGCATTTTTTAAATGGGTATAATTTGTTGTTCAAGGGCATGAAGTAATCGGATATCATATTGAGAGTTTTCTTCAGCCCTTGAATTAATGTTGTGGGTGTGTGTATGTGTATTTGTATGTGTAGGGTCTAGTGTCCGTGGAAATAGGGAGTATTTATGTTAAATACTTTTTTCTACACCATTTATTTTGTTAAGAATACACTAGGATTTCATGATTAAAGATAAAATCATGACTCCTTCCTTTGAGAAGTTCACAGTCTTATAAGAAAAAAAAAAAAAAAGCAAAATAAAACAAAAAATTAGATAATTACCACACCAGTTCATTTCCAGGATGAATGAAAGACTGAATAGTTGTAGAATGTAGTGCAAGGGAATCTATTACAGTCTGAGGACTCAATCTGTAGCACGCTAATGGAGTCTTGAAGAGTTCCTAATAGTTGGACAAAGAGTATTCTGGAGAGGATAATTTTCCTACACAAAATACTTGGCAGTAAGGACAGAGCATGAATTATAAGTAATCCCAGAAAGCTGGTACACAGCAGTGTGTGTGTGTGTGTGTGTGTGTGTGACAGAGAGAGAGAGACAGAGAGAGGAAGGTGGGGAGAGAGAGAGGGAGAGAGATGGTAAGAGACAGGAACTGGAGAGATCCAAATCATGTGGATTCTTACATGCCATATTAAGGAAACTAAATAGAAGTAATGGAGCCACTTATTCTTCTGTCAATAAGCAAATTAAATAGGTTTGCTTTCAACCTCAGGGACTAATTCTTCAATTTGGTTTTGAGTGCAGAGCACACTTGGCCCCCAGCTACACATGCTCTGACCACCCTGGAACACTTGAAGTCCCCATATATGGCAATAGAGAGATAAAATGGTGAATCCAAGAGAAACCTCCAGGTGAAAAGTGAAGTTTGAGGTATTCATGAAAAAGGCTTACATACTTATCTCTGAAAGCCACAGTCTCTTAACATTTGTGAATTAAGTCTTGTATCAAACTGGTCTCTTAAGAACAAAGGATTCCCTAGGACTGTAATATGAAAGGCCTGTTAAATGGCCAGAGTGAAACAAGGGGCTGAAACACGACTGGTATGTTTTAAGCGCTGCTGGTCCTTGATGTGGGCTTGCGCTCTTCTGGCCTTTGCTTGCTTTAGCTGCATAGAGGAGGACACATGCCTGGGGGAAATGCAGAGTTGAATGCATCCAGTCTGTCTGTTTCTGGGTCTCTCTCTGGGTCATCTCAAAGCTTGTGAGATGCAGACACAAAAGGGGGGAGGGGAGTGTTGGTCTCAGTTCCTCCAGCCTTTTGTCCTATACTTTGTCATCCATCAAGGGTCATCTTTAACTTCCTCTTTAAAGTACTGTTTTTGAATTTTTCATTTTGAATCAAGGACACCTAATTTTGGCCAAACAGTTGCCCACTTCAGAAATCTTCCATGAAGTACAGCAAAACTGAGTTGCTCCAAAATATGAAGCCTATAAGGGCACAAAAGGCACAGGCAGGGCATCCTCCTGGCTTGCATTCTGAATTTACAGCTTAGTGCCCACCTATACAAGTAGTTTACTTGATTTAACCAATGCTATCTCCAGGTTTAGAGCCTTCTGGATCCCATTATATTCCATTCAGAAAGGCCACTAATTTTTCCACACGTTCAGATCTTGTATCTCTTCAATGGCAGGTGCCAAGTCATACTTTTCTGTACAGGTAATGACACTGTTTCTGTACCTTACAAAATATGTGTGTATGTATATATATATTTATACACACACACTCACATATGGGTGCATGTGTGCATAAGACATGCTCTTTAGTAGAATGCAAGCTCTTTAAAATTAAATTTTGATTCCATTTTTATTCTCTTAAAGCACCCATCATAGCAAAATCTTTTGTTGTATTCAATACATGAGTATGATGAATGAAAAGTTTCTCTGGAATTGGAATTCCTTCAGTAATTTTTTTCCAAGATATTAAATCTAAGTGAATTGACTGGAAGTTTATTTTAGGTTATGATTTAAGGTCAACAGACTCCACTGGGAGTTTCACAACACCAAGTCTTACATGGATCTAGACAGAATAGAGATTTTTGTCCTTCTTCTTTCCCTTTATAATGTATATACAAATCAAATCATTTTAAAAGTAATAGGTAGAGCAAATGTGCAAGAGAAATCTCAAAGGAAAACAGACTTTACAAAAGGGTACTATGCATTTTTAAAAATTTCATTCATTCATTCACACATTCATAGAAAACACTGATGATTCACCAGTGTTGAGTCAGAGCATGTTCTAGGCAATGCCATATGGAGACAGAAAGGACCATTTAGACCCTGAGGAATTTATGGCGAGGAGAAGAAGACTGACGTTTACGCAAAACACAGCACATGAGTCATGCTGAAGGGAAGAGCAAGGGACCAGAGATCCCAAGGGAGGGATGGTTCATCCAGGCTTGTTTAGAAGAGGTCACAATCTTAGCAGATGTTATGTAGAAATCCTCAAAGAAGCTGGAAACAGGAGAGACTCTGTGTCCCCCAGAGTTCATGTTCAAAGTTCAAAGTTCTTGATGTCCAAAGTGGCAATTTATAGAAGTATGGCTTAGGGAGAGGTGTTTGGGTCATATGGCATCCTCATCCTGAAAGGATCAAGGTCATTGTCACACGGGTGAGCTCCATATAATGGGTAGGTTTGGCCCCCTTTACTTCTTTTGCTTTTTCTTTGGTCTTCTACCTTCCACCATAGAATGACTGTAGTTAGAAGGCCCTCGCCAGTTGTCAGCTCCTTGTTCTTAGACTATTTAGCCTCAAGAACTAAGTTTTCGTTTATTATAAATTATCCAGTTTGTGATATTTTGTTACACAAGCACAAAACTAATAAGTATGTTCAAGATAGAGCTTGTTGTTTGTAATGGCCAGAGCTTTCCTGTTGAAGGGACACTTTCTAAGTTAATTTAAGCAATATAAAGAAGAGACAAGGTCTACTGAATTCAAGTGGTGAATTTTGTCCAGTGCAAACATTGTTTCTCACACACATACACACACACACACACACACACACATCACAAGTACATGTCAAAGTCTTGTTGGTTACACCAGTTATTTCACTTTTTCTCCCATCATTACTGCCTTTCCATTCTTGTTACCCTGTGACTGAAAGCTCAAAACCTAAAGGCCTGGGGCCTTTTTCAGGTTTTCTCTGACTCAGTTACAACTCTGAGTATTTACACAATGGAAAAGACCTGGCCCCTATCTTTGACTCTTAAGTGACCGCTCATGGGATTAAGAGACAAGTTTACTCTGTTTTAGTCTATTTTATATCATTATCACCAAAATGCCCAACAAGAACCAGTTAGAGGGAGGAAAGATTATTTTGACAAATGATTTCAGAGTTTCAGCCCATGGTTGGCCTACTTCTTCACCTTGAGCTTCAAGTAAGGAAGAACAACATGGCGGAATGGTAATGGCAAAGGGAAGCACTTCACATCCCAGGAAGCCAAGAGAGAGAGCCGAAGGGACAGTAGGGAAGGTGAACACTTCCGGGGCATGGCCATAGTGACTCATCTCCTCCAGCATACTCCTGCTGCCCATAATTACTACCCAGCCATTTCATTCATACTAGGATGGATTTATTTGGTTGCACTGCAGTGATATAAGCAGTTTACCTCTGACTATTACTGCATTAACAGAGGAGCTTTTGGAGGACACCTTATAACCAAACCATATGACTTAAGGTGGGAAACAAAGAACTGGATCTAATTAAAACTTGAACATCACAATCTTTTAGGATGAAAATCATATGCCCTGAATTATTTGCATGACATAACTTCAACACTCCTCATCCCCTGTTAGGTAGCTCTTCTGTCATTGTGAAACAGGTTGTGTTTGTCTTAGTTTTAAAGGATGGAAAGAAATAAACAATGTTTATACAGCAAAGAACAGCATGAATTAGGAGATAAAGCAAATATCACAGACTAATTAATTACTAGAAATAAAAAACTAATCTCAACAAATGAACTAACAAACCTAGGTGACCAAACCTAGGTATCGGTGGAGAAAAAGATGGTGAAATAGATGTAGATTAGCACAGAGATGTAAACTCTCTCATGTTGATATGTAAATGTTGCTGTGTGTAGCTATGGAGAAAGGAGTAGAAAAGGAATTTGCTCACAGATGAAACAAGCTTGGCAATCTACAAGGGGAAACATATTTGTAGCCAGAAAGAAACAGACACTCCTTGGATAAATGAAGTTCTTAAGAGCACTTTTCTATTTTCTATTGGTGTCTCCTAAAGTCCACGCTTACTAAGCCAGTGCAGATTTATATAATAGAAACACCGAGAAAATTAAAAAAAAAAAAAAAGAAAAAAACAAGAAAACCTATACCCTCTATGTGTAGGTGGGCAGAATGAGACCCCAAAGGGTGGAAGACGGCCTAGGCTCCTCTGCTCACCTGTGTCTGGGCTCTGGTGGGAAGTTGATGGCAAAATTCAAACTGATTTCTAAATATGAAGCTAGGTTTCCTCTAGAGCTGGCTTATCTCCAGAAGATAGGAATTCTCAGAAATGTTGCAAATTATCAGAGTTTATACGAGGTGAAAATCTTGTCTAATCATTAGCTTATGTAGAGAAATTTAGTACATTTTAAAAATTATTTTCAGTCTGTCTTTCCTTTTTCCTTTCTATTTGGGGCCTCACTGTCGAGGAGAAGAATGGGAATTTATATGGAACTGTACTAGGCATGTGAGCATCCCATATCTCTTTCATTTTAATTTAATTCTGCAAGCAATCTGTATAGCAGATATTTTTATTCCAATTATACAAATGAGGAAGCCAACATGCCAGAATAAAATCTTAGGTCATATAACCAGGAAGAGGTAAAATTACATTTTGAAGTCTAGTTTATCTGATTATAAGACCCAGTGGTCTTCGAACAGAGCAACGTTACTTAAAAAAGCACAAAGTCTTGGGGAGGGATAAGGTCGGGGGGTGTGCTGAGGATAGTGTTTGCTAAGACTAGGGAAGAATGCTGATAAATGCAGATGTGTCTAAAAAGCTGGTGGGAGTGATTATTAGGACTTCTGACTACAGCCAATTATGTGCACTTCTGTGTCTTTCATTTCAAATTATTCACATGATTTCCGGGCCCTAGGACCACGCACAATTGGGTTTTATTAGATAGTGTGTTATATTGACTTGAAGCAGACAATATGGATTTTATGAGATGGAAATAGTATTGCGCCAGACCCCTTGCTGGGGGTATTTTACTGATAGCAGGCTTTCTAAAGGAGAGATTGCCATATAATAGAAGTGAATGCAATGTTATTTCCAAGCTAATTTTTATTAATAGTCCTCATAGTTTCTGTCTGGAACCTAAGTTCATTAATGTAAATAGCAAACAAATCTTTACCAATTCTTTTGTTTTATTTCCTATGGGCTAATTATTTTTGGAGACTATTTCTTAATTGTGTCCCCTTCTTTTCTTTTAATGGAAACAGTCTCATTCTCTTTGTGATTTTTTTCCTTTGACTTCAGGGAGGGAATGAGGGTAGGATTAGGCAGCTAATAGCCCTGTAAAATGAACCTCTGAGAAGCTCTCCCTGATGCACTGAGGTGAGACTTTGACAACACCTCAACTTTGACCTTTACAAATGAGTGAAACAAGAATTAGACTCCATATACATTTGCAAAATATGTCTGGGTGACATATAGGAAGAATTAGCACATTACACTGGTAATGTTGCGGGAAAGAAAAGCAATTAAGGACCTACGAAAAAGAAGCATCTACTTTCGCCACTTCAACTTCCAGCAGAGCACAGCTGCTTCAGGCAGCCACAGACATCCTCTCCTTTAACAGATGCAACTTTTAAAAATAATTATTTATTTTTTTGTCTTGGTTTTTTATTTCTCATTCATTGAAAAATGTGCTGTGGATTTATTGTTTGTCATTAACTGTGCTGGAATATGGACACACACACACATGACCACATTTACATTCTGCTTGTTTGGAACAAATCTATATGGGGTATGGAAGACACTGCTGGTGCTTCATGGAAAATTGATCCTGTATTTGGGAGGGACACAAAGATAACAGGGCTCCTCAGTGTGTGGGGGAAGGTTTCACAGGAGAGACGCCTTCACCAGTGTTGAATCTTCTTTCACCTGCCCCAGAAAGTTGAGTAGAGGAAGAGTCTTTCCCATGGAGAGAGAACATTAACCTTGGCCCCAACTGTGTAACCTGGTCCTACAAATGGAATAGAACTAGTGATGGTTGTCACAGAATTCATGGAGCTCAGACCACCTGAAGGCAGCTAAGATTTGTAGGCTGATGACATAAGAATCTTTGAGAAGGAATTCTTCTAGGCCTTTTTTTTTCTTTTCTTTTTTTTTTTTTTAAGAAAGTTGCTTGGAAGGGAGGACAGTCATTTGTAGCAGAGGCAGCTCTGACAGCAAATGAATCCATCTGGGTGTGAATTTCACTTGGCCATCAGGGTGGATTAGAGATATGCACCTCTGAATCTCAGCTATTTTTTTTTTCTGAAAACTGAGAATAATTATACCTGACTGATCACAGGAATATTTTGCTAACCATATATGGCAAATACTTTGTACACCAGGCAGACTTTTATAATGCAGTAAATGCTCTATAATAATAATCTTATTATTACTGCCATTATAGGTGCTGTTACTAAAAATTAAAAGGAGAAATATAAGAAGAGTTTTATGTGAAAATTAGAACAGGCGGGAGGGTCAGGGTTGGGTGGTTCACTGTGCCACAGAAAGGCATTCATTGTTTAGTTGATAGGCTAATAAAGGAACACTTACTATTTAATACTATCTAACATGGCCAGGCACTATTGCATACTTTACTGTACCTCCTTATACAGCCCCATGAAGTGAATTGAACAGAATTATAGCTCCAATTTATAGGCAGAAAAATCAAGATGGTATTTAGCTGAGTGCTTAATATATAAAAAGTTTTCATTAAATATTAGCTATTGGTAACATTTTATATCAGAATTAATACATGTATCATAATTATCAAATATACATACTCTTTGACTATCTGATAGCCCTAGAAGCAATAATAATTATCCCTTATCCTTACAGATAAGTTAATGGGGTTAATAAAGTTCATTCTTTTTTCTTCGTGGGATGACACTAATGATAAAAGTCAGATGTTACTCTTCAAAGTATATCATCTAATATAGCTGGATAAATACAATTCAAAGTAAGATCATACTTTATAGGAGTTTTTTATTTATCTGTACAAGAAAACCTCACCTGTAATAGCTCAGCATAGTTCACCTTACCTAAGTATCTAGCTGTAATAATACAGGCCATTAACTCTGCACTTTATGAAGACAACACAAAGATTTGTTGAGAATAGCCATGACCAGTCACTATCATGAGCACCATTTGCAATGCTACGTATTCTTTTATTAAGCAAACTGTAAAGAGAAGTAATGAGGTCTCCACTCTTTTCCAGTAAGGGACAAATGATAACCACTATCCAGTCTGAGCAAGGCACACTTCACAACAAGTCTGTGGCTTCTTCCAAGCCAGGATGTCTCCTACTTCCTTCAGGTTCTGATTGCTAATCACAATGCTCATGTCCTTCGAGGCTGACCCGGTGAAATGCTGTTGTTTCATGACTCCATGTTGCTTCACCTTTCTTTCTTTGGGTTCTCTAAGATGGCATCTTGGTGGCAGTGCCTCCTCTAACCACCACCTTGGGAGAGGTCAGCATGCCCCTTTGGTGTGAAAATGTCTTTCCTGCCCTTATGTGATCTAAAAGGGGGACCCTGTCACACCTAATAGTCCTGCTATGTAGCACCTTTAAACATTCTCCTTCCCCAAGGTGAAATTACACCTGTCTTTGTAATCATTTTTCTTGAGATAGTCTGAACATATCCAATAGACTAAATAGGTTCTTATTAGTAAACCTTGGCTGATTCCTTTCTGATGCTCTTACAAGGGCAGGACCAAGCTCTCAGTTTTCATTCACTCTCCACACACAACAATGTCATGCTTAAGCCTGGGGCACAGTGCCAAGACACAAAACGAAATGAAATAGTGTCCTTGTGCTCACTAACCTTAAGGGGGGCAGTTCATAGGAGAAAAAGCCTATTTCTCTCTAAAACTTGTAAAGAGAAAAGGAAAATATGAAAACAAAATGGTTTTTATAATATACCTTTGGGGTTGTTTTTCCTATTAAAGTCTTTCATTTAGCATTTACATAGAAAACACCGACTTTCCTCAATGAATAAATAATATCAATGTCTTGTAGCAGCACTGCCAAAGCACACCTGGCTTAAATCTGCATGTAATCACCAAATGTAAATGAATTCTGAGATCAATCTCCAATCTATTACTTCCCAATCACTTACCCACTGGGAAATCACTTAGATTGCTGAAACAATGACACTATTCAATTCCTGATTGCAGAGTCAGATAAACTTGAGACTGAATCTCAGCTTAGGCAGTTACTAACTTTGCTATTTAACCCTTTCCATCCCCATTTCCTCAACTGCAAAAGGAGTTAGTAATACTTACAAGACTTAGTAATACTTTTAAGACTGTTAACAGGTGTTAAGGAGTTAAGAAGCATCTCATGACACTTCCTCATAGGATGAATGATAGGTTCATCCTGTATGGAATGTTATTTTAAGGTGGTCGTGATCTCAAATGCATCCTCATAGTATGGCCAAAGTAGACAACTTTTGCTTTATTAACACAAGTTACAAGTACGAAAGATAGGGCATCTTCAGCTTCAAATAATGCATGTAAGATCGCACAGCTATTCCATCAGGGTCAGTGCTGTAGTCAAGTCAACCCGTGGTCTTACACAATGATACTCCCACTGAAGCACAACTGCGGGTAACAATGGTAAGTCGGTTAAGTAGAATAAAATAAGTTTTGAAATTTTCTAAGCAAATCAAACTTCAGAATTGCTTGCTGTCACCAATGTTTACAGGAACATAATTCTTGCAGTCTTTTTACTTCTAAGGATTACTAGTATTATGTCATCATTCTTCTTTCCTAAAAAAAAAAGAAGGCAAGCCATAAAAGTGGTTTTAATCCATGAATTTTTCTAATTTATTCATTCAGTATTTGACTGTCTACTTGGGTCATAGCACATAACTAGACACTAAAGGAATGAAATCTCTATGGAGAAATTGGCCACCTAATTTGTGAGATAAGGAATATATTTAAAGCATATAAAATTCATACAAATAATGAAAAGATTAAATATCATAATGATTCTGGGGCTTACAGGTACTGTTGGAGAAGCTCAGAGGATACTGGAAACACTACTGAAGCATTCATGCAGGACCCTTTGGCTGAATTCCAAAAGACAGTAGATTTATATAAGTGTGTTGACCTGATGTCCTGCCTGGCCCGGCCAACTCCAATTTTTTGCATTTTCTTCTATCTAGTCACTTCATGGTTAGACCAAATGGTAGTTATTCCATGTGAACAATTCACCTTGGATAAAGAAGGGAACACGTATGGCTGGGTGGAGACTGAACAGCAGAGTTTGGGGAAAGTAGAATAAGTTGTTTGGGGACCCAGAGGTTGGCAATGCATCATTGAGTTTGAGAAGGACCTGGCTGTCAAATGACCAAAGAGTCTGTGCTTTCCTCTTTTCCCTCTTCTATTCATTCACTTCAGAGTCAGCACTATGCAGTCATCCAAATTCAATACTTAAAACAAAGGCAATTTCTAAGACCTTAGGGTTGAAATGAAAAGATGACCAGATGCAGACTCTGACAATATATTTGCAATTTGTAATTTTAAGTAGAAAATCCTTGTCAATAGAAAAAGAGATCAGAAGTAGGTTTTCAAAGTCTAATTACAGGAATAGCATGTGGCCTTGAATTTGCCAAGTTGAAAATCCATATGGAATGAAGATGAGGCCCCAGACTGGGATTTAGTGCCAGAAGACCTTTCTTTACTTTTGTGCATGTAACTTACAGTGATTGGTTAGAAGTCCTCAAGTTTAGGGACAGTGTCCGTTTACTCATTTGCAATGAGAATGGAAAGTCTTTTAGAATGCAAAGTAGAGATTAGCTAGGGGCACTCTTCAGAATCAGATTGGAAAATAAACTGAGATAAAGAGATTTTAAAGTAATCAGTTTGCAACTTCAATTAAGGCTTCCTTAATACTATTCAACTTGATTTTCAGGCCTTTTATCTTAAACCCACAATTATATTGTGCTCAGTCTAATACCTTGAGTTCAGCAAGATGTGCAAGCTATGTTTGCCAAAATTTGTACAATATGCTATATTTAAGCCTATTGTTAAGAGAATGCACAACAGTGGGAGGTCCACTATTGCCCTTCCCTCTCCTTCCTTTTGTCTACTTGTGTTTATCTTAAAATTATTTCCATTCAATCTTCTTCAGTCAGGCTATCAGGGTATCACTCTCCCATTGTAGAGAAGGGGATGAAAATCCCCAGAGATGAGAAGCAATGCGTCCATGGCCACATGACTATCCTGATGACCTGGTCATGGTAGAAGTGATCAGATTCCATCTAAGCCCGGAGTTCTATTTTTTTTCCACTGGATTTAGAGATATATCCCTAAAAATAATCTTATTCCTGAAGATGGCCATCTCTGGAGAAGAATTACACCTTCATCTACTCCATTTCTTCATAGCCTTTTTTATTTTGTCATCAAACTGAAGAGTTTTAACAGACATGAAAGGTGGGAAAGGGTGAAAATACAGGTCAGAGAAAGTGTAATAAATGTTGTAAATGGCACACTGGTTTTTGATTTAAAGAGTCCTCAGTTTAAAATGTAATCTGCTCCTTATAATTAATAAGGATAATGCACTTAATACAGTTAATAAGGGTGATGAAGGGAAGTTTATTTTTGTGGACATGTTTGTTTCTTTGAACATCTCTGTTTTTTCATTTTCTCATCTCTAAGATGGGACAAGTAAGGGTGGCAATTCAGAAACTGAAAGAACCTGGCACAAAACAGGCATTCTTCAAATTGTAGTTCTGTTTTTTCGGCCTTTTCCTTCTACCTTTCTTACCACATACGTTTACTTCTAGAAGTTGTAAAGTTTGGAATTGCTAATACTAAAATTGAATGCTGCTCATATTCATAAAAGGGCTAGAGAGAAAGAGAGAATGTGAGATGAAGAAGAAATTGTTCTCTTGGGCCTGGATTTATCTCAGATTGACTGTTATGCTTGCAGATACCATGGAGATGAGCACTTTATACATGGTCTGATAAATAGAAACAATTTTACCAGAATCATTCAATATGCAAACACTTTAAAAATAAGCAAGAGCTGTTACGACTTTAAATATATCTGTGCTTGACAGCTTGCCTAATGTTTCACGATTTAATTAGTAATATCATTTCCCTGGACCTAAGGTTATCAATCATGTTACAGTTATTTCATTTCTGGCTGTCTAAATATAGCTGGATTGGGTCCTGGCATTGTTCCCTTGCAAAGATGAGTGAGAACTTTCAAGGAGAAAATGGAGGCAGGAAGAAATAAGAACATGTTGCATGCAAGCCATGAGTCTGGCCCACCAAGTAATTCCATCTTTAATAAATCCACAGCTATTTAGCATCTTCTCTTTTCCCATCATGAATTAGCTGACATGGAAACTTCAGTTGCAAGCTTACAAAAGAGCTAAGGAGGAAAAATGAACACACAAAAGCCAATTAATCTAATTAATGGTGGTAATAGTACCCTGCATCTGTCTCTTACAGTTCGCAGCAGGCACTTCTGCAAAAGTGATTTTATTTAACCTCATTTAATTAGCGTTAAGTGCTAAATTGTTTGGTACACACTATAAAACTCAGCTGATGTTCATGTAAGAGAAAGATCAACGTGGGTTGCAGTGGTAGGGTAAATTTTGGGTCTTGATGTGTGTCTCAAAGGTTGGGTGCACTGGATCATTCAGAGAGGGTTTGAGAAAGTGAGCAAGGAGTTCCTTAACCCATTTCCTAAGGTGCATCTCATGGCTCAAAAACCTCATAATTTTCCCATCCGTACATTCAAAGTCTAATTCAGCATTTGACCACAAAGACATGTGATTTTAGTTTTGCATCTCTCCTCAATGATGATGAAAGTCCAGGAAGCCAGACATAAGCAATAATTGTGTTGAGTATGCAGACATACCAATCATGCACAGCAGCCATCCCCTGAAGTTCTATTGTCTTGACTGTGCTGATTTCTATGAAACCAAACTACAGAAAAAGAGGAAAGCCTTTGAAACATTTCAGGAAAGAAAGTCAGTGTGGAAAGCAAGGAAGGAAAATGTATTTATGTGTGCTGGCAGACTAGCGGTGCAGGAAGCACTGTGCTTTTTGGTCAATGGTTTGCATTGAGGAATTATGATGTAAAGGGTTTGTCTGTAGCCAATGAAACTGAGTTAAGACAGAGAAGACTTATTAAAGATTTTAACTTTTTAAATTCACACATCTCTGTGTGTGTGTGTGTATTCATGTGTGTATGAACAATACTGAAGTTTTTCTTCCTTTCAAGACACAGAGCTGCTACTAAGGTGGAGGTGGCCCAGACAAGGAATGCATGGAACATCCTGAGTGATCCAATTCATCACAGGGAGAAACAATTACTATTACACTATCATTAATCCCAGGCCTTTTTTACTGCAAACTATACCATCAAACACACCAGAGACAATTTGGCACCAGAAATTTACACTTATACCCTTATCTTACGAAAAGAAAAAAGGACATCTTTGGAAATAACACTGAAGTATGCATGATTGCATGTCCAGGGATTGAGATCATATAGCAACACAAAAGACATCTGTGTCTCTTTAGTTGATGTCTACTTTTTCTCTCTGGTTAGACCAATGGTATGACTATTTCAAACATATCACACATGCTTTCACTTCTGTAAGAGTTGTTTCCCTCTATTTCATTGCAGTGACTGAAAATTTACCTGGCAGTGTTCTTCAGGCTCATGCTGCAGTCTAGGCTCTGCTTTTGACAGGATGGGTTGCACTGGAGGCAGGTTAAAAAACCATTCTTCACCCCAGTTTCCTCACTGATAAAATTAACTTTTCAGACCAGATAATTCCTAAACTTTTTACAACTGCTTTTTTCTAAGACTACCCTCCTTTTCTCCAAGTCTGATGTTATTCTATTCATCTTTGAAGACAGAACTTGTGTCTTGAGTCCTTCAAGAATACTTGTATAGACTTGCTTCTTTTTCATTTCCTTCCCCCTCAACTCCTTCAAGCTCCAAAAAATGCCAAACTAGTTGCGTCTCTCCCTTGTTCCTTTCCACTTGGGTCTTTGCACAGTTTCTTCCTCAAAATCCCCTCTCCTTTTCTCTCTCTCTCTAGTTTGTAGCTAAGTTTAGGCTCTGGGAAGTGATGATGAGCATGGTTGAAGATATCCTGTTCTGTGCTCCCACAGAAACCTCCAGTACTGATTATCTTTCGATATCACTCCTAAGTCTATCATAATTGTTCTCTCTGTCATTTTCATTAGACTCTGACATCCAAAGTAGTTCTGACTCTATCCCCAAATCAGTGGTTCTCCAATGCAGCTCTATAGTAATCTGGGAGTCTTAAAGTATTTGAATCCCCAGGTTATTCTATAGAACAATTAAATCTGATGTTATGGAGTGGACCACAGCCATAAGTATTTTTAAGCCTTCCAGCTGGTTCCAAGTTTGAGAACCACTGCCTTACAGTGCCCCATACTAAAATATTTAATGACTATTTGCTAATGGATGAATGAATGATTCCCTGTTGAAAAGAGCCAGTAGTGGTTTCTTTATTTCTTTTCTTTTCTCTGTATATATCATGGCACCATCACCATAAAATTTGACTGGTAAACTTGTTTTGGATGATAATTGCCATCATTTGCTCAGTCCCATAACATTATAAATAGAATTCTTAAAAACTGAACATGGGTTGCTCTAACTGATGTAAGCAGGATTTATCCATTCCATGAAAATACATAGTGCACATTGAGTGCCTATTGATTACTAGAGATAACTCTAATGATCAGGTGTACTGCAGAAGACAAGAAAGAAAGTCCCTATTCTTTGAGCATGTCCATTCTAATTGGAAAATGAGGACAATAAATGAGTGCTCAAAAGCATAAATAATGCGGAGCCATTTTATTGTATAAGTACCAGGAGGACAAGGAAGCATGTGATCTGTTGAGAGTGAGTAGGGACACTCCTTTTCTCTGTGATCAGGAGACACTCTGGATGGATTACAAGTGAACTGACAGAAGAAGGGCAGGAAGAGTCAGCCTCATACAACCTGTGGCAGAGAGTGCTCACACAGAAGGAACAGTAAGTGCAAAGTACCTGCAAAGGGGGTACTGTCCCACAAACAGAAAGAAGGCCAGTGTGGTTCCACTGAGTTCACTAGAAGATAGAAGTAATTCTGATATTTTATATTTGCCCAGAGACTATGCAGCACTATAAACATAAAATACTATTTGGAACTAGATAGACCCAGACCACACCTTTCTCACTGCATTTATTAGATAATATATAATGATGAATAAATTACATGGGATCTCTGAACCTCAAATTTCTTCTTTAAAATATAGATAGAATTTTTATCATGTGGCTTATTTTGAAGAAATAATCTCTACTTAGAGATAGTCACATACTCAGCCCATAGAGGGTATTAGCAGGTGTTGATTTTCTTTCTTACCCCATGTCTTATAACTGTCACACAGCAGGTCACCACAGGCATTTTGGGTTAAGAAACACGAGCTTTTATCAGAGTGCTGTTTCTTTTATCTTCTATGACCTTTTTGTTTTTGCCTCCAAAACACTCTCTCTAAAATTCAGAATTTCCTTAAGCAGATTGGGTCATGATGGTTTACAAAGTAAACTGGCTTACTATCATTCCATTTCCTTATGGGAAACAAGACTCATTATTTTTGAACCCACTTTACTCTCCCTTCAATCTGCCCTGTGACAGGTGTATCCTCTGAAGATACATTATCTAAGAATGACTTGTCAAGCATTAAAAGTTGAGTACAAGTCACGTGGCTTGAACAAATGACAATCTGAAGCAGGTATTGTGGCATGTAAAACCCTTAAGTTAACAAATATTGATAGATCCACATTTGGCTTTTAAATGATGTGTGTTTGTATGTGTGTCTCTGTGTGTATGTGTGTTTTTGTGTGTGTATACATGCACCAATTTTATATATATATATATGTGCATGAATTGTATGTACAAATACATAAAGAAATACATATATATTCTAAATTGTTTTGTTATATGATAATGATCTTCAATTTTTCATCTTAGAAGAACTAGAATACGAACACTTTTAAGATAAAATAGTGTTTTATTTTTTTTAAATAAAGGAGAGGTCAATGGTTCTCTAGCTTTACTACACATCAGAATGTACTGGAAAGTCTGTTAAAGACACATTGCTATGCCCTTTTCTAGAATTTCTGATTTAGTTGGCCAGGGGAAGAGGCAAGTACTTAGAATTTGCATTTCAGAAATACAATTCCAGTACTTTATTCAGTTTTTGTGCTTGAGTGAAGAACAGGAGAGTAGGTCAGTAAGGTTATGCAAGGGAACAGAGATTATGGAAGAGAATTCACTTCTTCAGATCAAGGCCTTTTTGGTATTAGAAAGTATTCAGGGTTAAGTAGTCATTCAATTAGTTTACTTCACCAAAGATTGTTTGAATATAGCTTTTCCGCATTCTTCAAACTAATTACTTTTCCCAAACCAACCTGGATAATTTGGAATTCAGTGCATCTTATTATAAATTAACAAAATGAAATATCTCAAGAAAGACTATCCGGAACACCCACTAATTGTCATGCATGTTTGAGACTGGGGACACATACAGTCAAATCTCCACCTTCTTAGACTTCTGGCAAGGGAGACAGACAATAGAAAATTCATCAAATAAAATATATAATATGTCAGACACTGCTAGGAAAATATCAAGTAAGATAATGGGATTAGGAAGTGATGAGAAATTTTAGATAAGGTGATCTTGGAAGGATTTAGATTTGTGCCCTACGAAGATATAAATTGTAAATTTAGGTTGTAATTTCCTGAAAACTGAACCAGAAAAACAAATGGAAATGGGGAAATGTTAAGCTGAAGTGATTCTTGAAGAATAATGTTGCCACAATTATTTTGTAGCACTCTGTTTGGAGAAGTGGGCAGGTAGAAAGAATATTTCAAGTCTCTCAAGGTTTCAAGGGCAATAAAATGTAAATATTGGCAAAACAGACCAAAGACCAACTCAAAGACTATATTTAAAATTGTAATCAGTTTCATTTTCTTAAAACCCCTGGTCAGCTGTATTTCACCTTGGATTCAAATTCAAAAGCAACAAGGTGTATTGAGGTAAAGGATTAAGAAGGATAGTAGAGTGAATCAGATATTATTACCCTGTGCACATATATGATTACAGGACTGGTGGGATTCTACATCATGAATAACCAGAATAATGAGAAATTGTACTCCATTTTATATGATGTATCAAAATGCATTACACTGTCATGTATAACTAATTAAATCAAATTTTAAAAAAATTAAATATTGGCTGTGAACTTACACAATTTTGAAACACATGACCAAAAAAGATGACATAGGAGAGTGCCTCAGAAGAGTTTCCGCATGAAGCATGCCCCTTTCTTTACTGCATTCTTAATAGAAATTCTAGCATCTGAAATTTATTAATAGATAAATTTAGAACTCTCTGTAGAAACATCCTCAAAATTGGGAGTTGTGAATTACACATTTAAATTCATGCAAAAATGAAACAATCCTTCTAGGTTGTGTTAGCTTTTCATTTTTGTGACCAAATTCCTGATAAGAACAACTTAAAGGAAGAAAGATTCATTTTGGTTCACAGTATCAGAAGTCGGTCCATGGTTGGCTGGCTCCAAAGCAGAAAATCTCAAGGTATAAGAGCATGACAAAGTAAGCCTGCTCAGCTCAGCCTGTCTTAGCCAGGACAGAAAGGAAGTGGGAGAGGGAGAAGGAAAGGGGAGAGGGGAAGGAAGGAAGGGTAGAGGGGAGAAGGGAGAGGGGAGAAGGAGTACAGATATAGTCCAAGGCCACTCCCACAGTGACTTACTTCTTTACAGCCATGCCCTACCTACCTACAGTTTCTACCCAGTAGTCTATTCAACTATCAATTGATTAATCAAGCAAATGAATTAATACACTGATGAAGTCAGAACTTCAATTACTGCCTAAAACCCACAACTCTGATTCATTGTGAATTTTGCAGCGAATTCCTAAATTCAAACATCACATAAGGAAAGCCCAAACACCAGGACCTAACTCAAGTATCTGCTTTGCTTCATGCATAGACAGTAATCCATGGTTGAGTCACCAAAAGGAAGGAACACAACAGAGTTCACCTTAGGGAGCTGAATGAATGGATAAAATGGTATAAAACGATGAGATGTTCCTGTAGGGCTAGCATTGTTCTGAAATTTCCTTCCTTTCTCTTTCATTCCTTTGTGCTAATAATTGGCAGGAGAGAACTCCACTCTATGCCCTTTGCCCTTCTTCTCTCTCCATGAAAAGTAACAGGTCTGCTGCTAATGCTATGTGGAACCCTGGTACCAGGACCCATGCCTTTGTAGGCAGGTCCTCTTGCACCACCTTTTATAGTTGGAACACCTGGCGTTCACCTTACTAAAGGTGTACTACATGGGGAGGGAGGAACCACAGCCTGAACTACTGTCTGAACTGAATTTTGCCTCTTTGGTACCTGCTGTTACATTTTCCTTCTTATTAGTTTGTTGTTTACAATTTACAAACAAAGCAAATTTTAAAAAATGGCCCTCTAGGGAATCAATGTTTTTTCTTCATTGTAGGTCTGTTTTTATTGAAGGCAGATACACAGAAAGAAAATAATGTTAATGAAATACTGTGTGCCAAATGCTGGGCTTCACCAACTAGACGGCATGGTCTTTTAGTGGTCTTTGAAGGAAGCCAATGATTTTCAGTTTGGCAAATGAGAAAAGTGAGATACAGAGAAGTTAAGTTTCTAAGGTTGCACAGTTAATAAATATTAGCAGCATCATGTTATGCTCAGATCGTTTGATTTGTGTCTTTGATTATTATTTCATCCTTGAGAATTGACTATGGATTTTCTAATAATCCTACTTTATTTTGTTTTTAAAATGTATTACCCTTTTAATTTCATTTTTTAAAAAGCTGAGGGCCTGGTTGGCTTTTGATTAGATTATCAATAATCTTCACATCAAGAATGTCTTCTTCCAACTCCTTGGTCTTTATATAAAGATTCCTAAGTGTGGTAATTTTTAAAAGTCATTTAACTCTTAATGTGCTCATGTTACTGACATTGCTATGAATCTAATAAAATCTTAAGTGTTAGAAAACTTAGTTAGGTGAGGACGTCCATTTTGTTCTTTGAGTTGAGCATCTATAATTGTTGTGTCTGTCTGTGTGTCATATTTTAATAAACAGTAAAATATATTGATCAACTTAATCTAATAATATAAAGACAGAGGCATAGAACCATTGATTTTCTATAGCATGATCTAATAATACTATGCTAATTTTATGCTATCATAATAACATTATAACATCTCTAAATATCTAGGTAATATAGTTAGGTAGAGATGGAGAAATTATTTGGGTTTACTTTAAAAAGGCATGGTTCATCTGAAAATTAATCAATACGATTTTGTTCATGAAATAAAATAATGTCTTAGAAAAAACATGATGATCTTTGTCTTCAATAATACATATATACAATATACACATATCCTTAATTTATATGCACATAGACAATGTATAGTATGTATTAAATGGAATTCTCTAATAAAGAGCATCTACAAACATATCTAGAAAGATATTTATTGATTAATAAAATTTTGAAATATTTCATAGTGAGATCAAGAAAGAGAGAGTTCTTTATAATTCTCACTTCTGTTGAACATTTTACTGAGGGTCCTATATAGTGGGTTAGGGAAGAAAATGATTTAAATATTAGGATCAGAAAAGAAAATATATAAATGCCATTAATCATGGAAGGTATGATTAGACACATAGAAAATCTGACAAAGTCCATAAATAAATCATAAGGATTTATGAGGTTAGCAAGGCTGATAGATTCAAGGTCAATAGACTAAAATAAATTTGCTTCTGAACATTAGAAACTAACAAAAGATTGTATTTAAGAATAATATAATTTATACTATATCACAAAAGTATAAAGTGCCTAAGAATAAATCTAACAAAGTACAGTCTTCTAATCAGAAAAATTCTAGAATTGTTATTAAGGGAAATATGTAAGAAGTCAGGTATATGAAAACAGAGACCAGACTCATTGACTCATGACTGAGTGCTGTAAGTTGTCAGTCAGTTATTATCTAACTGATCTATTGATTGAATGTAATCTCATCAATATCCCAATGTTTTTTTCTTATTAACTTGATAGATTGATTCTAAATACATACAGAAAAAATTTCAAAAAAATAGCTAAAGATGTTCTTAAAATAGTAAGAATTATTATTTTACCTTAAAAAGCATTAGAAGAATTAAGACCACATGATATTGGCTCAAAATTAAGCAGACAGAAGAGTGGAACAGGACTGAAAATATGGAATAGACCTAATTAGAGAGATTTGATTTATAGCAAAGATTATATTGTAGAGTAGTGAGAAAATGAGCTTTCCAATGGTTTTGGAACAATTGGAAGAAATAAAACAAAATGCTACCTTATACCACATCATTCATAAAAATGAATTCCGGAAAGATTATAGATATAAATGTGAAAGGTAAAAGCAATAATACTTTCAAAAGACTAGAAAACATCTTGCGATTCTTAAACAAGCTAGAAGATGCTCTAAAGAAAACCATTGCTGAATTAGCCATTAAGATTAAGAACTTCTGTTTGATTTAATTGAGAACATGAACAAACACAGGATGGCATGGGGAGGTACTTGCTATACATAATGGATCAAGGGTGCTAATCCACAATATTAAAAAAATTCTACCAAACCATGAATGAAAGATTTGGACAGGCCTACTGTTTCATTTACCTAGTACAAAGTTATAGAAAGTTGTATTTACATTTGTTAAATAAAGATTATTTTACTTTATTTGATGGAGTGATAAATAAAGCACATGCACAGAAAAGTACACAGAAAAACTTCAACGGAAAGATTTATCATATATCATAATATAGAATATGGCATTTTACTGTTCATATTTATTGAGGATTTTTAGTTTTGAGCTACTCTGAATAATGCTTTTCTAATGATCTGCATGTGATTCAGAGAGATATATATCTAAAAGGGGAACTTCTGAGTCACTGGACATGGGTACACATATTTTGTGTATGTACATATGTATGTATGTATGTATGTATATATATATTTATTTTGGTACTGGGAACTGAACCCAGGGGCACTTTACCACTGGTCCCCAGAACTTTTTATTTTATTATGAGAGAAGGTCTCACTAAGTTGCTGAGGCTGGCCTCAAACTTGCAATACTCTCCTTTAGCCTCCCAAGTAACTGGGATCACAAATGTGCTCCACCATGCCCAGCTGGATAAGCACATTTTAAAAAATTAGTAGGTAGCAAGTAGCAAACAAGTCTCCAAAGTGTCTGTATTCAATTACATTCCCCTGGCAGGGTATCATTGCCTTGGTAATTCTTAATAGAATCTTTAAAGTTTTTTAAAACTTTTAGGCATTCTGTCTTTTGCATATGGAATCTTATTTTGGTTTAGTGTGGGTTTGCCTAAATCCTAATGGTGATAATGAACCATTGCTACAAATATAACTTGAAAGAATCTCAAAAGAACATAATATTGAACAAACGAAGCCAAACACAAAATACGTTCTATTTATAGGAACTAAAAATACATGGTGTTTTGTGAAGCTTACTGTAGAGTAAAACTACACCAGGATTGTGGCATCAAGGTAGTGCTTCTCTTTCTTGGCAGGGGATTTTCAGGGTGGGAGGTGGTGATGGGGAACAAGGGCCCTTGCTCTGGGTGCTGGTAATGTTTTCTTCCTCAACAAGAATGACACTTACGGGCTGGGGATATAGATCAGCAGATAGAGTGCTTGCCTCACAAGCACAAGGCCCTGGGTTCAGTCCTCAGCATGAAAAAAAAAAAAAAATGATATTTACACAGGCAATCACTTGGCAATAAAACATTCAGTTAAGCATTTTTCTTCCAAAGATTTGTCTTTAGGGACACAAAATTTAATGAAAATTAAAAGAGAAAAGATAAAATCAACAAATACACTCAGTTGATGCAAGTATAACTCTAACTGTTTTAGTAAATGATAAGACAAATAGATGAGCAGTAAATTTATGTCTCCTTTCTTAAGGGGTGTGATGTGACAACTTTGGTTCATTCAACCTGGGTCCTTTGGGTGAAGTAATTGTCAGAACTCCTCTTGGACGAAAGTAAGAGGCTTCAGGTCAAGGGAAGGCCAACTTTCATGTCTGAGACAGAACCCTGGACCTCCACATCTATATCACTAACTTAAGGAGAATCTGAGACACTGGGAAGTCAAAGTCTTTGAGAATTAAGGAAAAACAGGATCCAGAAATGAAAAGTCAATATTAACAATCAGTAAGGAAATTCCTGTGAGTAGTTAAGAAGTCAACCGGTGAAAGGCACCATTTTCTCCTTCAGTGTGGTGATTGAACAAGTCAGATTTATATAAAAGCCTGAATGGTCAAAAATCTTCTTTATGTTTGTGGTTAATAAGTTTACAATTTGCAAGGGGGAATAAGTGAAACTCCATTATTATATTTGGAGCAGCATTCGGTTCCAGAAAGCTCCTGTGGATGGGGCAAGTCATGCCTAGCTAGGAAGAAGTCACTGTAGGTACACCATCCCTCAGGGACACTTCTGAACCATAGCAATGTGTGTGCTGAATTATGCAGTGACTAAGAAAAAAAAAAAAAAAAAACAACCTGAATAGACACAGTCTGGTGACTCAGAGCTTTGAGTTTGGAGACACTGTGAAATCAGAAATGAAAGTTATTCTTTGGAACAGAGACCCGATGTTTGATTCATGTGAAGAAGGGCCAGAACGAAGAAAAGGTGGTGTCACAGAAATATTTACATTACCTCCAATGAATCATCAGCCTTGGAGTTCTCAATGTTTGCTATTTTTTCTTGTAGCTGCCCTTTTGAGTTTGTTTCGGTCATACTGTGTCATCTTTGTGCAGGCTGTTTTCAGTCACCCACATGAGTTTTGGAGGCTGAAGTAATATTTAGGGTTGTGAGGAAAGATCAGTAATGTCATATCCCATGAAGTCTTGAACGCACACTACAACAGGCTCCCATGTATTAGGGTGCAAATGACCTTAAGGCCATTAGTGATGTCCAAATCAGTCACATCATGACAGGCTAAGAATTTACAAAACAACCCACATACCATATCATAGTTCAAAGGAGACTCAACTTTACAATCTCAGCTCCTATATGTAATTTCACTCTAAGATATGCAGCCACACATTAGCTCTTTTCATAGTGAGTTCCAGATGTTGCAGGCATTCAAATTCACTCCAAACTCTCAAGAATTCCCCTACTTTTTTAGTGTTCTTCCTTCGCTCTCTGTGGCCTTTCCCAAGTGTGTATGGAATTTGCCCAAATTTCATTTTATTTTTTGATTGTCTGCCAGCCAGATAATAAGAGGCATCTGATCAAGGGTTTAGTTAAGTGCTCTATCCAGCAGTATTTGTGCTACATAAATTATTCATATAGTACCACCCTGGACAAATCACACTTTGATTATACAGTCATTTTTCAGTCCATTCATTTATCAGACAAGTAGAGTTCACGGGAGATCAGAGAAGCCCCACTTGTGAATAGATAATGAACTTGGGCTCTTTATCCACTCTATGTCCTCTGCTCCCTTTTCTGATGGTGAGCTTTCTGTCAAGGACCTTTGTGAAGATCAAATGAAGTAATAGATGTAAAAGTTCTTTGAATGGTAAGTGTTCTGAATAAATACAGAAACATATCCTTGGGATGCCCTCTCTTATAATAAAATGATTTGGGGTCACCTACACTTACCTTTAAATCCCAACAAATTGTGTGACCTCAGGACCAACCTAAGCTTTCAGAGCCTCTGTTTGATTATCTATAGAATGAGTACAATCACTCACACTCAGGATGGGTGGAAAGACAACTTAAATCATGTATATAAAGTTCTAGCACGAGGCCTCATCTATCCCAGGTATTCAAAACTGTTATATTTCCTGTGACTGTTTGTTGGCACTGTTCATTTGACAGTCATCAGGAACATTTTTAATATTTTGCTCATTTTTCTTTAATTTGAGTATATGCTTGGCTTCCAATTTGATTATAAGTGCCTGAAGATAAGTCTTTATTGTTTAACCCCCCTCCAAGGGTCAAACATATGAACATTGACGTTTTGCATGCATAAGCTCACAAATGGAAGCTCTATTCCCAAATATGAATCCTTGTGCTCAGTAAAAGGAGGCATCAAGTGCCTATGTACAGATTATTTAATGGAAAGATGTCACAGGCAGGTGTGTACATACCTCCATGAGCTCACAGAACAAGTCAGACCACAGCAAGTCCTGAGAATGTGTGGACTTTCTAAAGCAAGTAGACAAAATAAAATTGAATGCTACACCCTCCACATGTTTGGGTGACTGAGAATAACTGAGTACCTTTGAGTAATTTAGCTTCATACATTTAAACCCTAATAGTCAGAGTCAGTAGTAGTAAAATTATACCTAAATTATATTTATACCTAAATTATATTTATACCTAAATTACTTCCAGGTCAAAAGCATGAATGCAGAGGTCAGTGCAAAATGAAATCTGGGTATTTATTCACAAAGCAGAAAAAAGTGCCATATATATATAATATATATATATATTATATACACACACACACATACACACACATATATACATATACACATGTATATATATGTATATATACATGTATACATATATATGCATATATCTATATAATTTTTCTTTGTATTTATCTTGATCTCTGTTGGTGTTTTTGAATTGATATTTAATGGTACACTCTCTCAGGAAAGGGGTACTCACAGAGCATGTACAGACTTTTTTAGGTACCCAGGAGACCCCTTTGGACTTGGCAAGTGAACCCGCAAGGTCAACTATTGTGACAACATAGATAATCCATTCTTATTTTCTGCGCAATGACCCAGAGCATAGGTGCAATAGTATCACAATATAAACAATATTACAAACGCTAATATCTAGGTGAGGTATCTAGGTCCTGCCAGCTTCCTGACAGATACACCTTGCCCAGGTAGGAGAGTCAACTCCCTCTTCCCATGGGCCTGCTCACCAATACAAGAGGATGGGTGACCCGTAGGGATTCACAAACTTTATTCCCAGAATATTTGTCATCTGAATGGAGAGTGAGAAAGAGGTTTGCCTATACTGAATCACATGCCTACTATGCCCTGGTGTTGCCAGTCTGGGAAGGGGCAGCACTTGCATGCCTTGGCCCAAGATGCCATGGGAATGTGTGGTCTTCCCCAACTCTCCCTGGACACATGCCCAAGTCTGTAACTTCAGTGGGGTGTAACAGCTGCCACTGTGTGACCGTAGGGAGGGGGAGACTAGGCAGAGTCTAAGCATCAGCGAGCGGGACATTAGAAGTGAGTCAAGACTCTAAAACTCTGGTGAGTGCTCTTTTATCTCATGGGATATCAGTTACAATGCATGAAAACAAATATATTAATAGTTTCATGGGTCCCCTGGTAGGAACCATTCTGCAAACAGGAATGTGTGGCTGCACTGGCTGCGGGTTCCTGAAGCTGTCACTGATTGTTTCGTACCATGATGCTTTCTGGGGTCCCCTAGCTTACTGCTAGAATATAAACTGTGACTTAATATTTCTCTCCAAATTTCTCATTGTTATGCTTTCACTGTGATGGTAACTTGATAATAATTTTGTTCATTAGAATTGTGTAAATACAAAGGGTATAGGATTAAATATGACTGATATCTCCTAAAAGAACATCTGTGAGCTTTATGACCACAGTTCGAAAAAAATTGATTGCCTTTGGTTTCTAAAATGCATCAAGAAAATTGCTGTTCTGCCTGTGCTAGACAGTGCTTCTCTAGTGTAGGGTTTGCACAAACTGATGTGTGAGAGCAAACAGTGAGCCATGTGGCAAATAAACTGTTTTAAATATCTTCTAATGGACTAAATTTGAGAATCATTTATTTTGAACATATTAAGAAGTACTTATACACTTCCAACAAATGCATGACAGAGTCATTTCACCCTTCTTTTCTGAGAAATGATCCAGAATATAAGAAGCAATAGTATTTCAGTACTAGCTAAGCTAGTACAAATGCTAGCAATATGGAAAATACTGAGACATCAAAGAGGTTAGAGGGAGGGAGGAAGTATCCTCTGAATTCCTTACCTGAACATGGTCTTTAAACACTAAATTTGAAGTAACAGAGGAGTAAGTATATTAAATGTTACAAAGGTAAATACAAGGAAACCATAATGAAATAAGATCAAGTGACAGGTAAGTTTAAGTTAGACAAAAGAAATCATTTTGATCATTGGTTATAACCAGAAGTTGATAGACAATGTTTAAGGAAAGAAAGGACTAGACATAGTATGTAATTAATAGCTTTAAAGTTAACGATGAGAATAAAAATATTAGCCCTACCATTTAAAATAAATAAAGCACATAACAACCGCACATACACCAAAACACATTGTTTAAACAAAACCAAGAAAATACTGACTACATGAAGAAATATTTTTTAAAAGTCATAACAGTTAAAATTTGAACAAAAAATATTTGACTATCTAAAAACAAACATTTCTGCCAAACAATCAAATTCATATTGCGACACTTAACTTACTAAAAGAAAAAAAATGAGATTGCACCAAAGCAAACCTCGACTCTATATTGCTTATAAAAACACATGGATAATACATGATTCATAAAATTTTTAAATATAATAATGAACGAAGGCAAGCTGGATTGTTTTGAGTATACATTGTATATCTAAGTTTTCTAGATTTCCATTTTCCATATAACCTTACAGGTTAGAAGTGTCACTTGGAGAAATTTCAGGAGGTGGTTTGGATCTCTCCATAAGGTTTTATGATCAGACAAAATAGCAGACAGATGTAGTGAGACCCAATGTTCCTTATTGTCCTCAGTTCCAAATCATTTTCTCCTCCTAAGAGAGGTCCCAGACCCATCACCAGAAGCTAGCTAGGAAGTCACTGCCCCAAAGTACTAGCTTCTCTATCCATGAGCTACAGTTTCACAATTAGATGACCTTACCAGCTGAATTTTCAGGGATATCTATAAGTCCCCACCTGACCACTGATGCTTCTAGAGGGCTGATCTGAGCTGCTGAACCCACAACAAACATGCCACCAAATGTATGGGGTCTTCTCTTCCACCAACCACTTCTCTAACTCCTCAGAGACCAGCTGGATGTCCTATACTTCAATTCAATTCTGACACTAATTCCCTTCTGCAAATCTCAGAGGATAAGAACTCATTCCCACAAAACTGCCACAATTTCCGACGCCAGTCCAAATTCTCAGGTTGTCATACAAGCTAGAAATTCAGTTTCAATGATTTTCTAGAATAGCTCACAGCACTCAGGTAAGCATTTTACTTACTCCAGATTCTCCTCAACTTATCTTGGTGTTATGCCTCCATCAACTCATTTGAAGTTGAAATGCATTGAATCCTCCTAGCCTATGGAACCTACCTTAGCAACACTACACTGTAGAGGAGAGTTTGTTTCCTCTAGTGATTGCATGACTACCTGGGAGTCACAACTCACTATTGCTGCTGCCCTGTGTCAAGAGTGTTGAACTGCATATTTTTAGCCTGGGGGAATTCCAATTCAAAGTACAATTTCTATCTAATGCATATCACTTTCACACTATTGTAAGGTTGAAGAATGGTAAGTCAAACATCCTAAACATGGGACTATCTGTATTATTAGTTTATCATAAAGAACGTAGCTCAGGAACAGACAAATGGAAAAAATGCATGGGACAAAACACTGGGAAAGGGACAAGGTGCTTCCATGCCTTCCTGGGGAATACCATCTCTAAGCACCTGGATGTGTTCACACATAGAAAATCTCTTTGAACCTTGTCTTCTGGGGGAGGGGTTTGAGGTTTCAATATATAGGTATTATTAATTATATCATTGGGCTTTAACTCAGTGTCTAGATCCTCTCTTCCAGTCAGAGGTGGGGGGAGTGGAGCTAAAATTTCCAGCCTTCAATCAAGCCTTGGTCTTCTGGTGACCAGCCCACAATAAAGTCTACCCAGTAGCCCCCAGCCACTAGCAATTAATTAATATATAAAAGATATATCATTCTGGAGATTTCAAGGGTTTTAAGGAACTAGGGCAAGACTCCAAATATTTAATTTTTATTATTATGACTGTTAGGAAAGACACCTTCTATGAACCCCTAACACACTTCTTGACCTTAGCTCCCTCAACTTCTCCCATATTCATGCAATCTAATGCCTGTAATAATAACATGTATGTTTCAGTCAGCCTTTTTGCTGCTGTGTCTGAAAGACCTGACCAGAACAATTATAGAGGAGGAGGAAAAGTTTATTTGAGGGATCACAGTTTAAGAGGTCTTAGTTCATAGATAGTTGACACCATTCATCAGGCCTCTAGGTGAGGCTGAAAGTCATGGCAGAAGAGAGTGGTGAAGGAAAGCAGCTCACATGATGATCGGAAAGCAGAGAGAGAGTCCACTTAGCTATATACAAACATAAATCCCAAAGGCACACTCCAGGGACCCACCTCCTCCAGCCACACCCTACCTGCTCTCAGTTACCACTTAGTTAATCCCATTCCGGGATTAATTCACAGATTGGGTTATGAGAACCTTCTCCTCTAAACCTTCTTGCATTGTCTCACACATGAGCTTCGGGAGGACACTTCACATCCAAACCATAACAATACACAAAGAAAAAAAGAGCCACACATACACACACGAGAAAACATAAAATAATAGATTTTAATCCTATTTTTAAATTCAGTGAAAGATCAGGTGGGCAAAAAATAACAAGAAGAGTTAAGTATAATAATTTAAAAATCAAATGTAAAACTATATTTTACTTCCTGTGACCTGTTAATTGAGAATAAACATTTTTAAGATGATTCAGAGAACATTCCCCCAAAAAATGACCACTAGGAGAGCATCAAAACAGCATCAAACACAGAAATGATACAGATGACTTTATCAAATCACAATGGGGTAAAACTAAGTAAATATAAAAGTCAGAAAATCAATTGATTCTACATCTAACAACAGCAATCAAAAATTTAATAGGAGCAGGTTAAAACAGCTCTTAAGTTAACAAGAAAATTATAAATGCCAGAAAAAGCAGAATATTTTGAAAATGACAATGATGAGTACAAACCATATTAAAATATAAAGGATCCAGATAAAGCGAGACTGGTAGAAAATGCTAATTAATTAGACCAAGATAATATTTTTCATTAAATAGGCTTGAATAGGTTAGAAAAGTTAATTAAACTGTATTTTCATGTGAGTATTGGGAAAATGTCACTCTTTTATTTGCTGATTGAAGTGGATATTGGTTTAAATTCTCTAGAGAATGATTTGATATTATCTGTAAAAACAATAATTGTTCTTATGTATTATGTAATCATTCTACTTCTAGAAATATCCTTACCCATGTACTCCAACGTTTGCATGATGTCAGGTGTGCAGTTATTCTTTGCAACGTCATCATAATCATTATTATTTTGTTACTGGGGATTGAACCCAAAACCTTGTGCATGCTAGGCAAGTGCCCTACCTCTGAGCTACATCCCCAGCCTACACCATTAGTTTAAATAACAGTGATTAGTCATAATCTACACTCCCACAGTGGAAAATGGTTTTAAAAAATGAAGACACACACAATTTCATGTTGTGCATCTTTTAAAAAAATGAAGTTTTTCATGTAGCAATCTGAAAAGGTTACCAGAATATATTGTTAAGAGTAAAACAAATACAGAAGAGCTCATTTTTATGGCAATATCTGTTTGTTATAAAAAGAGGTCTTCTATATGTGCTTGTACATATACAGAACATTTCAGAAACACAAACAATGACCTGGAAGATGGGAACTGGTTTTCTAGGGAGTAGGAATATCAGTAGCTAATTACATAGCTTGATGCACATTTCTAACTGTATGCAGTCTGCATGTATTAATTACTCAAAAAGTAAAATAAAAAACAAGGACAAGAAAAACCCTACTATACCAACTACCAAAGCAAAGTCTTACCATACAACTACCAAAGATACCAGTATGATAAGTTTCTATGTTTCTTGAATGAGAGAGTAATTTGGTGGAACTAGTGTCAAACTTGAGAAATTCTGCACGAATTTTAAAGTCTCTCTCATTCTTGTCAATTATTAGAACCTACCAACAGTAATGTGTTGAGGGTGGGCTGGGGAGGATAAAACAAAATCATGGGAAACCATTTCTGATATTTATCACTTCCTGAATCTAATCAATAACTATGAAGTTTGTACATTTATTGACAATCAGATACACATGTAATATTTTAAAATTTATTTTTAGATATACATGACAGTAGAATATATTTTGACATATCAGACATACATGGAGTATAACATTTCATTCTTGTGATTGTACCTGATATGGAGTTACACTGGTTGTGTGTTCATATATGAACATAGGATAGTTATGTCCAATTCTTTCTACTCTCTTTATTCTTACATCACATCAGCCACTCTCCTTCAAGTACCATCTACCACCTTTGGTATTCAAAAGTATTTCAGCCTTGGAGCTCATGCATCTAAAATCAACATACACATTTCATGTGGGCCCTTCTCTAATTATACAGAAAAACTACCTGGTGTTAAATATACTTTATTTTCTTGATTTCCCTATTTTATCATGATAAAGGCCATATGTGCATTCTCACATTTACTCCTATGTTGCCTATCTCTTCATATCAATATCTCCCCAACTCTGGAGACCAGTTAACATAGACTGTCAAATTACCCCTGATTTCTACATTTTATAATTCTGCTTACTCCATGAAAACTCTTGTCACTCTTTATAATCAATTTAGGGCACATATCATCATATATAGACATATAATTTTTTAAGTTTACAGATCTTTTCTGGCCAAAGAGAGAATATTATTAAAATTTTTAATACTGATTAATGTGTTTCCCTATACAAAGTATAAATTGAATAAATGTTTTGAATGAATAAAGAAACAAATGAACACACACACAAAAATACATACACATATATTCATGTTCTCTTCATCTAAAGATGTTGTTGTGATGATGATGATGTCAAAATTTTAATTACTGTTCTTTTAAATGAAATGTAAGTAGCCCGATTTCTTTTGACTTTTTAATTTGAAACTAGAATTAATCCACTATGCTAGTCTGGCTCTGTTGCTACCACAAAATATCTGAGTAATTTATAAAGAAAAGCAGTTTATTTAACTTATAGTTCAGGAGGTTGAAAGTAAAAGATTACATTATAATAGTAATGATGATTTGTTACATGATAACTACATGAATCCCTTCTGAAAGCAGTGCACCCCAAGGACCTAATTACCTTCCAGTAGGCCCCACCCCTTAAAGATCCCACCACCTGTCAACATCAATACAGTGGGCACCAAAGTTCCCGAACATCAATCTTTGGTAGACACACTCAGATCACATTCAAACCATATGTCCTAGACATTCACAAGTTTTGTCTTTCTTTCTTTCTTTCTTTCTTTCTTTCTTTCTTTCTTTCTTTCATTTCTTTTCTTTTTTCTTTCTTTACAGCTATAAAAAGCAATTAAATCAAGACTTCACAATTTACTCCCATATTTTTTTCTTGACTTCCTAAAGCAGTATAATATAAAAACAACACAGTTTGAGCAGTAATTTGCTTCCAGGTATCAGGTACTGGAACTAGTGGAATATTCAAATATTGAATAGTGGAACAATTCAAATGAAAGAAAAAAGACTTATTTGCTGGAGAAGGATATTTCTGCCAGTCTTTGGGGAACACTAGACCAATACCCAGTGATGACTGAGCATAAACAATGCTGGTACAAAGGATAAAGTATTTAGAACACAGTAGAGAAATACCAGATGCTCTTCTACCAGAAATTCATTAGCAAGAAAATCAGATTAATATTTTTTCCTAATCCTTATTTCCAAGAAAAATATTCTGAATGCCAAGAAATAAGGACCACATGCAACTGTCTGGAATACATCAAAATTTTTGAAACCTGCGGTTGAGAAAAGTGGATTGAAGTTGTAATGGGTCAGGAATAAGCAGGGAGAACAAGGCATCATGGAAGACAAATGGTGAGCGGGCAATATTAGTTCTCATTCATACAGTAGCTACTGCTAGTGATTACAATATGTGCTCAACAATAGAACTGCCCTCAAAGAGTTAACAAAGCTTAACAAGGCTGTGTAACTTAGATTTAATGTTAGTTCAGATCTGTTTCAAAGTAATGTATCAAAAGGCCTCAGAAAATCAAATATAATTAGGGATGATAAAGATTCATTGGATTTGACAATGTGCAGGTCATTAGCTACCTTGACCCAAATGAAAATCTTTTAATAAAATGAGGGCAAGTGGGATACAATATGGAACAGTTAGAGCACATTTCTAAGAAAGGGAGGTCATGAAATACTGCTCAGAGAATTGCAGATAAATCACCAATCTATTCATCGCTTCTGTGTCTGAAATGTACACATGCTCCCATGTTGAAAAGAAATGGAAATTCAAAAAGTATAAATTCAACTTATCAATGATACATGCTGAAATTTATGGAGAAATTATATGATGGTAGTAATTTGCTTCAAAATAATGTGAAAACAGAAAGTTGGTGAGGAAGATGAAGCTGCATGATAAGTACATGGAATTTGTCATATTTTTATTTTTCCCTTTAAAAAGAAAGGAAAAGAAGATGGTAAATGTTGACCAGTTGGATAAAAAATTTGACTATTCAGGAAAGTTGAGAAATAAGGCAATAAGTAGCTACAGGGTAAAAGGAGGAAATATTTCAATGAATTAAGATATATTATTTACCTATATATGTAATACATAAATATATATTTATAATGTATATAACAAATATTTATAACTCCTGAAATATAATAATAATTATTGTAGTTAAACTGTCACATGTAAATATTTAAGATGGCAGACACTTCAAAATTCCTCTTATACAAAGAAATAAAAACCAAAATAATAAGAGCTAGCATTTATTATATACTTTGAAGTTACCAACTAACCCACTACTTAATTTATTCCATTTATTATTACAATGAGGCTTTGTGTGGTAGGTAATATTTTTTATTCAAAATCATCGATGACTAGATTGAAGCCAGATAAACCAAATCAATGGGAGGTGGTGCCACAGCACAGTGGAAAGATTCATGTTATGATTTGGATCTGGAATGCCCTTCAATGTGTTTTGTCTTCGGAAAGGGGTTTTTGAAGAAGTGATTGGATCATGGAGTCTCTGACTTCATAAGTTAATTAATTAATTCATGACTGAATGGACTACTGGGAGGTGGACTCAGTTGGGGAACAGTCTGGGCATTGTTTCTTGGCCTCTTTTCTTTGCTCCTTCTCTCTCTCTCTTCATCCTTTTGGCCATAAGCTGAGAAACTTTTCCTTCACCATGCCCTTCTGCCATGATATTCTTCCTTACCTCAGACTCAGAGAAATGGATTCAGCCATCTATGGACTCAAACCTCTCAAACTGTCATCCAAAATAAATTGTTCTTGTTGGGTCCTTTTCCAGTGACAAAAACCTGACTAATTCAATGCACTTTCCTAGAGGTAAGAAACTCTATTCTTGGTCCTGGAACATGGAAATTGGATCTCATTTTATTTAACATAATGAGGTTAGAATTACAGATAGAACATAGTTAGCTTTCTCATTGCTTCCAGGTCTGCCTCTGTGACATCTGTTGGTGTTGTCATTTTTCTGCAGCAAAAATGTAAACCAAGGCCCAAAAAGATTGAGTAGCTTGCCTGAGGTGAGGGCACGAAGCCAATGAATGGTGGAGTTGGGATGAAGACCCCATCCACTTAACTTCTGCCCCTGTGCTCCTTTTCTCTGCAAAATCAGCCAGAGTCCAGGATATAATTATCCCCTGAGGATGATTTACATTTCTTTATTGTATTATTCAGCAATTTCAGCTGGTAGTTTCTTCATTTATTTCTTGTAGTGGCTTACTTTTTTTTTTTTTATTTCTTTGAAAAATGGCCCCAGGGACTTGGATTAGTTCCTATGCCTGTTGTATTACTTTTAATATTTGCAAAAGAGAATTCAAAGGTTACTTTTTATATACAATACACTTTTTCTTTTGCTTTATTGATAATTCTGATTTAGGGATTGGGAGAAGGAATCAGGAATCTCAGTGTTTAAGAGTTCAGTGCATGGGGAAGTCATGATTATTTTTAACATCTACAGTTGGTCCTAAAAGACATACAGACAAGCTTTTCTGCAGCAGGAGTGACTTGTCAGTGACACATCATCTGAGACCCTTCAGCTCATAATAAAGACAAATCAGGCATAAGGTAGATTTGGTTGATATAAGCCACAGCTACTGATCCACACTAAAAAGAGTATGTCTAATAAAATAAACCTTCTCAACTTGGAGAAAAGCCTGAGATGATTGATCAATATAGAGTGGCCATTTAGGAACCCAGTGTCGTTAACATCGACTTGCTGTTTCTGTCAGTCCAAACCTCTGGAGCCGTTGGCACAGTCTCCAGACGTTCTGGTGCATGCAATTATTAGGGCTGAAGTGAGTGAACAGCTGAATTAAATCCCTTTTCAAACTAAAGTTGGGGATCTGTCCTATAAGCCAAGAAAAGCCTTATCTAGGTTTGTTCTATAGCACCCACTTCTGAGCCAAATCATGTGTTAAAAGTAGAGCACAATAATGTTTAGGATTCCCACTGGAAATGTCTAAAGCACATTAAAACATAGACTTCCAAGTCTAGTTGAAACAAAGCTTGCCTGACTTTTTACTGCTTTCCTACTCTGGCCCTCCAGGTTGACATGCCTAGAAGCAGCATCTCAGTGAAGGTCAACACTATCAAGAAAGTGGAGAATTCTCTCTATCAATGTGGCCTGTGATGCCAGACAGTCTGGGTGTGAGTTTGAGCTCTGCTTCTTCTGCTTAGTACATTTTTCTGTCATATCTGCAGGGGATTGATTCCAACACCTCTTATAAATGCACAAATCTGTGGATGCTTAAATCCCTTATATAAAATGTCTTTGTATGTGCATATAACCTGCACTCATTTTCTCATATGCTTTAAATCATCTCTAAATGACTTATAATACTTAAGGCAATATAAATGCTAGGTAAATAGTTCCTATACTGTATTTTTAGGGAGTAATGACCAAAAAAAAAAAAGTCCATTCAGTACAGACACATTTTTTTTTCACAATATTTCAGTGTTTAATTGTCTAAGTCCATGAATCTAGAGTCCATGGATACAAAGGGCAAGCTGAAGTACAAATTTGGGCAAGTCACTAAATTTGTCTTAGTCACTAACCTTGTCTTAGTTTTCTCATCCAAAAAGAAATGAGGACAAAATATATTGGTAGAAGGACAGAACAGTATCACATAGTAAAATAGTTAAAACCCTTGGTATCTTATAGTAAGTGATCAAAATATTAGCTGTAATTTTTTCATTATCCTTGATAACATCATTATTGTGACTAATCTCACAATTTTCTTGCCTCCCCAATACCTGTGATCCAGGGTTGACCAATTTCTATGGGCCCTGGAACTTTTAGCTAAAACATGAGTGATAAGAAAGGACTACTATAGACATCTCTAAATGTCCTCTCTTCTACTTTTCTGCTCCATTGATTCAAGAAACATGGAACATGAACCAAGAATCACTATTCTTTGTTGTTGCTTTGGAAATTGAACCCACGGTCTCCCACATGCTAAGCTCATATTTTACCACTGTACTATGGCACCAGTTCCAAGAATCATGATTATCAAATCTTCTGCTGAGCTCCCCTAATTTCAACTCTCAGCTCTTCATAAAGCAGAGAGTCAGTGCATGCAATATATAGCTTTAGGAACCAGTGTCAGGCTCTGGACATGGACAGGCTTGAGTCATAAACTGATCACTTACTTATGACTTATTATATTTATGTTACTTTATTTTTTCCTGTAAAGTCAGAAATGATGTAAAATTTATGAGGCCATGCTGAGATTAAAGTTGGAATTAAAGTATCACATTGGATCTGTTAACAATTCAGTTCATAACTTTTGACACATTATGTGCCAGGGACGCTACTAAAATGAAAGACACTGTAACCCTAATCCTACAAGAATAATTTAGAGGAAAGAAAGTTTATTTTGGCTTCTGGTATTCAGAGGTTCAGTCTGTACTCTGGGCCCAAGATAAGGCAGAAAATCATGATGGAAGAAGGTTGTTCCATTCACGGCAGCCAGGAAACAGAGAAAGGGCAGGAAGAATAATGAGTCACAGGGAAGATGAACCCATTCAGGGCTCACCCTCAGTGACCCACCTCCTCCAGTCATGTGCCACCTGCCTATAGTTATGACCCAGTTACTCCGCTTAAAGTAGGATGGACTGGTTAGGTTTACAGTCCTCAAACCCAATCACTTCACCTGTGAATATTCCTGCATTAGCACAGGAACTTTTGAGGGTCATATTACATCAAACCATAACAATTTGTATCCAGACACACATAAGTGCTTGGTGCTCTATCAACCTAGGAAGCTTCTCAGCTCATTGTGTTTAGAGGAGGCCTCCTAGATTAGTGAATAGTTGAATTGAGACTGAAAATGTTTTCCAGGTACAGAGGGCAAAGAGTGCATGTGAGGTGGAGAAGAGTGTAAAGGAAGCCCCAAATTGAATGGTAGAGGAGGACAATGGCTCCATTGATATTATTGGAGTTTATACTATGGGGAGGATGTAAGAGATGTGGGAGATAAGTCTGAAGGTATCAGCAAATCCTACATCATGAAGTTTCCTGAGTGCTGCACATAGGAGCACAAGAACCATGGAGGCATTGAAATTCACAGTAATTACTCATTAAATGATAGATATTATGATGATTCTTGTTCAGGGAGCTGTATTCTCAGGCTGGTAACTGATGTTTAGACAGGTTGAACTTGCTCATGCATGGGATATTTCTGCAGCAGTTTCTGATCCTGTGTTCCCCTTTTTGATGTTTCCCAAAGGAATTAAGTCACCTTGTCTAAGGCATCAATTATTCTTCATTTACCATCTTACCAGTTTCTTTTTCCTCTCCTGAAATTCTAGCCTATCCCAGGCACAGGTAGTAGTGTAAGGCATAGACTCAGAGGCTGGATGACCTGGAGATAAATCCCAAGTGTAACCCTTCTTAATTTTGTCCTTGGACACATTTTGATCTCTGCTTTAGGTTCCACATCTGTTAATTGGACCTAGTAATTGTATACATCACCTCTTAGAGTTGCTTTGAGGATCAAATAAGGTGATACATGAAACCTTCTAACACAAGTCGAGTACTCAGTAAATTCATTTCTGTTAAAGCCCTAAGTTGTGCTGCTCCTTCTATCCCTGCTATGTGTACGTGCTTCAGAAGCCATCTCCACTGCTCTTCAGGAGGAACATGGAGAAACGACTGACACAGGACCACACCATTCACTTCCAGTGATGTCTCCCAGGTGAGCCAGAATGGTCCAGATCACACAGGCTCTAGTGATGCTGGAGTGTCTTCAAAGGAGAACTTGACTCAAAGGTGAGTGGGGTGGAATGTGGGAAAGGGAGAGTGTTTATTTTGATCTGTGTTAATGGAACATATATTCTGTTTCACTTTGTTAATTTACTTGGTTGTTAATATGGTAACAAGATGTTTGACTAAAACAGATACTTCTCGGTTTCATGACCAGATATAGAAGTTGAATGAAAGCGTACTTAGAAAGTAAAATCTTCAGGGTGAAGATGGAATTGAGATGAAACAGCATAACAGAGCTTTAAAAAGTGGACTTTAGGATCAAATAGATGTGTCAGAATCCCAAGCAGAGATTTCCGTCATTAGTTTGGCAATCCCTTCCTTGGCAAGTCATCTAATCTCTACATGTTTCAACTGACAAAGAAGCATGCATAACCATTTTTCTTCCAAAGACTATTGTGAAACTCTGATGAGATAATATATGTGGACATGCTTTCTAAGCTCCATAAGAATATGTAAATTCTATTTACTGGTAGTGATGGGTCATGTTTGGGTGGCAGAGAAGTAGATGTATGATCCAGACATGCAAATAATGTGAACAGATGTAAAGAGTTGACTTATTTGGGGTACAGAGAGAAAATGAATCTACCCAGCTTGTGAATAAAGTTCACCAAATAATTCATTGTAAGGATATGAAATGCTTCCTCTGTTTCAAGTATGTACATGCCAATTAGGGAGAAGGACAAGTGAGTGCTACACAAGAGAATTTGCAAGGTGATAAGAAAGAAAGGAGTCCCTAAACCTCACAGAGATGGATACTTAGTTGTAAGCAACATTATTGATTAAATTATCAAGAAGAAACTATTGGAGGGTTTTTTGTTTTGTTTCTTTCTTTGGGGATTTTTTGCATGAGACTATGAGACTAATGGCTCAACTTCTATTTTCTTATTCACACATGCCCAAAGAGGTTTCCCATTAATCCTTTTTTTTCTTCTTCTTCTTTAATATTAGGAATTGAATCCAGAGGTGCTTAACCATTGAGCCACATTTGCAAACCTTTTTAATTTTTTTTTTTTTTTTTTGAGATAGGATCTCCTTAGGTTGCTTATGCTTAGGGCTTTGCTAAGATCCTGAAGCTCACTTTGAACTTGTGATCCTCCTGCTTCAGCCTCCTGAGCTGCTGGAATTACAGGCATGCACCACTCTGCCTGGCCCCACCTCAATCCTTTTATCAGGGTCCCCATATGGCCCTATGACTGCATTTTGATGGGCAGATATATAACAGGGAAATTTTAAGGCTGATGGGATAGGTTATTTACATAAGTACAAATTGGAAATTAAGGCAAATAATAAATGTTGAATTATCCAAGGCAAGGGCACAAGGACACTGGATTTACTTAGGAGTTGTGTAATAAAAACAATAGAAGCCATGTACCTATCAAGGAAAATATCAGCATAACTTTTGTTTTTGTTTTTGATTCTAGAGATTGACCCCAGAACTAAGCACATGCTCTACCACTGAACATACACTCCAGTCCCTTATCTTAATTTTGAGGGAAAAATGGGGCATATACTCAGGACAGCACTTCAAAGGATCTTACAAAATAGAGTTTAAAAGCAGCTTGGAGGCAGGTGAATTTAGCTTTGAATCTCTGTTCTGTTATCAGCCCATTATGTGGTATTGGTTAAATAGTAAGTTACTATTTTTTTATATAATCCTCAATTTAATCATCTGGAAAATGGAGCTCATAGTAATTATCCCATAATGTTGTTTCCAAAATTAAATAAAATGAAAAATGCTTGCTACAATGACTGTCTCCCAGGGTACATTTAACAAATGTGAGTGACACAATTTAAAAATACAAAATACAAGACAAAAAGATGCCTACCTACAAAAATGAATAAAAAATGGCAAGTTCAGAGAACTGATTCTATAATATGACATTGACCTCAGCTATAAGCAGCAGAAGGAAGACTCATTCATGATCCGTTTAGAATCAATGTTCCAGGTGTCCACCATGCTTTAGGCACTTCCCTGTGAAGAATGGGGCAATGAGATTCGCTCCTAACCTTTCAAAGAACCCACACTCCAAGAAAAGAACCAGACTAGTAGATTAATGATAGCAGTGTTGTACTAGGAAATGTGGTATGCTGCATGGCCATGGAGGAGGGCCATGTTCACCCCAGCTCATTCTTCCTGTGGTCACCCAGGGGTTAATTTACCCTTGAAAATTCCCCAGCCTTATTCTAATCCCCACTGAGGCAGTCCTGTCTTATTTGTGAGCAATGTCAACCTTGGTGGTGTTGCCATCAGAATTAGTCCCATCTTCTCCAAAACTGGCTGCTGCACTGAGAATCTCCTGGCACTGTGCATGACTATTTCCATGTAAACTTGAGCGCTCCCCCAGTTCCTATTCTGAGGTGTATGTGGCAATTTAGAATAACTGTGCCAATTTTCAACATATTTCCTCTCCATATATTAGAAGTATTTCTGAATATATTGATTCAAACAGGAGGGGGTGGGGGTATGAAAAATGGTGGAATGAGACAGACATCATTACCCTATGTACATGTATGAGTACATGAATAGTGTGAATCTACATCGTGCACAACCATAGAAACAAAAAGATGTACCCCATTTGTGTACAATGAATCAAAATGCTGTCTGTAAAAACAAAATATTAAAAAAAATTAAAAGAATAAAAAATGAATATTTCAGACTATTTATTAACATTATTGCCATAAATATACAAATCTATTATGTTTCTAATGTGGGTGGTACCCTAAAGCATCTGTTTGGGGATACTTATGCAGTATTCACCGGGTAACCATATCAGAAGTCTTGGCAAATATTACTACTGCTGTTTTCAGATGAAAAACGAGGATTCAGATAGACCATCAAACTTATCTCAAATCATATAACTGGAAAATGACACAGCAGAAATAAATGCATATAGGCCTGACTTCAAAGTTCCTACTTCTTCTGCTCTCTGAAATGCTGATTATTAAAAAATGTTAGTTACTTCTGGAGACCACTTCTGCCCTTCCCTTCATAGAAGAAACAATTCAAGTTTGCACATTCAGAACATCCCCTCTAATAACTCCTCAACTTTCTTTGATTCATTGTGTTAAAGCACTTCCAATTCATTAGGCATTCCTTCTCTTTAGTCTGTTTCAAAACTCATTATTCAACATTTATCTACACCAAACTGTATTTGCCATCCATTAGCTCTCTATTAGCGTGAGGTGCCCAAATGAGCAAATTCTTCCTCTGTCAGAATGCATAGAGCCTCATTATTTGTTGTTCCCCATAATTTAGTATCATCTGCAAATTTCCAAGCTTGGTTTTGAACACTGACACTGTGATAGCAGTAATACAAATCATACAAGATTATACTTAGTTGAAATAAGCATCTCTATTTTCACCCCCATCAAGCTGACATAAAAATGCAATGCAATTACATGGTTGTCCCAGAGTCCATGATATTTTCTTTATCTTACACCCAAGTATGGAGACTGGAGAAAGTGAAAATAAAAATTTCAAGCTTCACATGTATTTAATATTCCTCATGACAAGCTTTTAGCTATCTGTTCTTGTTTCCCATTTCATAGATAAGAACATGGAGGATTGAGAAAGGTCAGGGCACTTGCCAAAATCATATAGTAATAATGTACCAGAATAAGATTTTAAGTCAGGCTTGTCTGGTTCCCTACAAGTCATGGCAAAGTCAATAAACAATGTAATCTTTTATGGTATAATAATTGTACAATAAAAAAGCAAACAAAATGAAGACCTTGTAAAATTCAGTCTTTTGTGTGGACTGGATTTGTATCACATGGAATGACCTCCTTTCCCAAATCCTGTTTCCACTTGTTAACAAGAATTCCATTTGAAAAGATTATGCCTTTCATTCTAGGAGTAGAAATAAAGTTATATTGCAAATATTCTGAGAAATAAAATGAAAAACTGTTGGAAGGTCACAGTACCAAGTGTTTAATGGGGACTGAGGGATACAAGCTACCTAAAGAAGTGAGTACAGGTTGTCAAAATGGAAAGTAAAGGTCAAATCTCCATTATTTCACTGATTCAATAAGGTGGATAATTAAATGTAGAGGTTTGAAAATACCTCAATGGGTAGTGTTGTTTATAATTAGAAGAGGATCTCTAGTTCTTGTCTTGTTTGCTATTTTGTTCCCAAGACCTTGAATGCACTCAATAAATACTGACTGAAGGAACGACTGATCTCTATTTCCTTTTCAAAAATATGTGCACTGCATAACTTGAGATTTAGCTCTTAGAGAAAGCTGCAAGAAACTCAGATGGAAAAATCAAAATAAGGCCTATGGCCCTGAGAAGCGCTCACTGAAAGGAAGGCAACCAGGCCTTGAAAGATCAACAACAAATTAGGACATCAACCAACAGAATTTGCATTCATGTATGTTGAGAAAATGGAACCAAGGAGTGTGTAGAAATCTTCCTTAAGGAGAACACAGGCCAGGGTAGGAAGGAGAGGCTGTGTTATGTGAGGGTATGGGTGCAAAGGAGTAGAGAGAGGCTCTACTTGTGCACCTTGTATCCAGTCACCTCACCCTGGCTGTGATCTTATCAGTCAGCATGTTCCAGAGCCAACCTTTCTGCTATTCTTCAAATCTTAAATGTCCTCAGGGTAACATTATTAGGAGGTTGTGCTACTTTTTTTTTTTTTTTTTTTTTGGGTGCTGGGGTTGTGCTACTTTAAGAGTTAGGCCCTAGGGGGATATCTTCAGGTCACTGAGGGGCATGCCCTTGAAGGGGACTGTGGGACTTGGTCCTTTCTACTCTTTCCCCTTTCTTCCTGGTCATGAGGTGAGTGGTTCTGCTCTGCCCCATGCTCCTGCTATGGAGTGCTATTCTGCCATAAACCTAACTACAGTGAGGTCAACTTATGGAGTGGAACATCAAAAATAGTCAACCAAAATAGAAAAATTTCTATTTATATGTTGATTTTCTGAGGTATTTGTTATAGTGACAGAAGGTTAATACATTGATGTACATGAGAACTTCAATAAATTCTATTCTCAAACCTTGGAAACCAGTAGCCACATTGATGAACTTATAATACCTAAAATACACCCTTTCTGATCTTTTGTAAAGTTTTCCAGCCCCTGAATTAGTTGATGGTTATCATCACTTCAGGATCTCAATTTCACCCATACTCCTATCCATTTGAATTTCATAGGCAGTTGACCCCTCCCTAATCACTTTATTTTCCTGTATTTTAGTTTGACAACTTGTATAATGGTATAATATAATCTAACATTGCAGAAAAAGATTATGGGGTTAAAAAAGAAAACGAGAGCATTATCAGATATCAAAACATGATTAAAAAACAAGGGGGAATGGATTCAATACAGAGGATGCCACCCAAGTTGAAAAAGACAATCCTTAGGCTGACATAAGGGGAGCACAAAAGCCAAGATCATGCCAGATGTGAAACCGAAGGTTGCTTGCTTTCCAGAAATTCCAGGTACTATGTGTTTGACCTACTTTGGATTTTCAGTTCAGTCAGCTGACTCAGCATAAACCATCTGCAGTATTACAGCACAGACAGCTCTGGACTGTTTTTATCTGAAAACCTCAGGGCACAGAACTTGTATGACTTCACTCATTGGGGACCCATTATTCTGGGGTCTAGTTCAAATATTTTCCTCCAAAGGTGTGTGGGATCCCTACATGAACACATATTAGGCCTCCTATACTAAACTCATCCTTCCATTCATCTGTGCTCTCCTCTCTCTGCTATTCTTTCAGGATATAAATCATAGTTACTTGGTGCCTATTATAGGATACGTACTTTACATATTTCATCTAATTCAATTTTCACGGCCACCATGTGGAGAGAGTCAGACCTTCCCATTTTCATCATGATGACACTGAGATTCAGAATGATAAAATAATGTTCCCAGAGTCACAGACTAACAAGAGACAAGGCTACAAAGGCAGGTTTCTCCCCCATGCTAGTAGCAACCATCCACTTTTGATTAAGGCAAGTCATTTCTCTTCTTTCCTCAGATTCAGCCATCTATCACCTACTCTAGAAAGTAATCCCTCAGGACCTCAATGTGTAATCCCTTGGGGTATCAATTCCTCCCTTCCTACCTCTGTTAAGTAATTCCATGCTTCCAAAACTGCCCTAGCCCCAACTTGTTCTCCTTCACAGAAATACCTTAATTCAACCATTCTGTCCCCTTCAAATCCAACATACACTTCGCTCTTCTTGACATCACCCTACTGTGTGAGGCCTCATTTATTCCCCATTGAGTTTCTCTTCTGATCTGACTGCTCTTCCCTCTTTCCAGGCCCTACCTTTTCTCTTCTCCATGCTTCCAAACCCTACACAGCTGTGATCTCCATACTTTCCCCAGGTATGTTTCCTCTTCCCTCTCATTCATATCCTATCCTTTAAATTACTAAAACATGCATTTATTAAATTCATACTGGCTATATACCACAATGGATTTAATGTACTTCAGAGCACACAGGTTTTGTTTCAAACTCTATTTGAATCCCCTTTCTTTTAGTTAGTATGTACAAATAAGTAAAATATTTAGTTTTTCAAAATATCAGATTCGCCTATGAATAAACTGGAGGTAATACTATTTTGAAAGTTATTTCTGAAGATTATCATTTAAAAGTGGCTCATATAATGGCCAATACATAGAAAACAATCAATACTTATTTTTTCTCTTTCTTATTAGGCTATCACTGTGAAAGTATAATATGCCCTCTGCATACCAGTGCTCCACTCTCAAAGACTGGTAGTGTTTCTCATTATTTCTTCCATAAATACTGTGGGTTTCAAGTGCAATGCAAATACCAAAGAAGAGGGGGCCATACCTTTTGACATTATTTTGGTATTTTTGAAATTGGGTTTTTATTTTGTTTTGTTTTGTTTTATTTTGTTGAGCATATGGGGACTAATCACAGAATATGTAATTTTGATTGGTGAATTGTATCATAGTGGGTGAAAATTATTGTTTTTACCATCAATTCCAGTTAATGTAGTCGATATACCCCATGGATAAGTTAGCCCTCAGGCAGTGTTTTGCAAGTTTTCTTCATTAAAAAAATTTCAAAGGAAAACAAATATCTTCATCCACATCATTGGTTCTTTTATTTTTCTTTTTAGTTTTTGAGAAAGTTCAGAAAACCTGAAAGCACGCTGAGACTAATCATTCTTGTGGTTTTATAATCATACAAAATTCTTTTAGAATCTGGGCATTTTGTTTTTAATAAAGAATTATTCAATCAGGAAATAATTTTTCACAACTATATAATGATGGCTTTGCTAAGTATTTTTTTCTTTTCCTCATAGATACATTCTCTCAATATTGTTTCTTGAGGCCCTACCATGTAATGGACAATACAGATGTTAGGAATGTAAAGATGAAAAGATTGAGTGTTTTCTGTCAATGACTCCACTCTCAGAGGGGAAAACAGACTTGCAGAGAAGACTCAGTAGTATGAAGTGATGGGCATAGAGTCATATATACTCAGTTAATACTGGAAATGCTCCACAGCCCAGGGCTGAGGTTCAAAGGCTCAGTATGAATTAGTTAGGAATACTGGATATCAATGGGTCTAGAAATTCCAAGCATCCACTGCCCTTCAACCATTATTATCAATTAAGAGCTCTACTCAACTAGGTTGTTCAATTCATTAACCAATATCTCAATTCATTTCCCATTTATTGTAGCAGGAAGTGCAGCATAGATCAGAATCTGGACTAAGACACATGTTTTGAGTCCAAATCATTATGTTTTGGGGTTAATTAAAAAATTTATATTTCTCAAGTTTTATAATTTTGATTTAAATTCCTTCTCTAATCTGACAAAGCTGTTTCAACACTTAAACATTATTTTATTTAACTTGTTTGTAAAACTTTGGTGACTGTGAAAATATGAAAGAACATGGAAAGAAGATATCAAGCATATCGGGGCTGGTAAATTAACCACATGTATGCCCTAAATCCCCTCCATGTTGTATCTGCATTACCTGGGGCTAGTTCTTTAAGCTTTCTCAGTCCTGAATTATTCCTTTAAAAATTAGAAAGGAATGAAAAAAATATGAAATGATATGCTGCCTGTCAAATGTTCAGTGCAGATGAGTCCAACTAAATGTTTGTTTTCTTCTTTAAGGCTTATAAAAAGGATGAGGGACTTCTGCATCTGAGAAGATAGAATAGACATAATTTTTCTATTTCCGTCACTAAGTACAACTGAATTCTGAACATTGTAATTAAAATTAGGATAAGAAATCTCTGAACACCAAAACAGAATAGATAAAGAACTTGAGACTGAAAGGACATAACCATAAATGCTCTAAATTCTCTATTTTTCTCATATATTCCAAACTTAGAGACAAAAGGGATAGAACCTGACAATGTCAATAGTAGTAAACAAAAAGGCTATTCCCCCTTGGTAAATGACCAGGAAAAGAGTATCCTAGCAATCTAGAAAACTTATAGAAAATAAGTACTTTGTTTGCTCAAAAAATACAGGAAAAAAATGTGGCCCCATCTCCATTTATGCCAAGGCTTATTGGAGAACCCTGAACTTCGCCCCCGAGTAGAGCATTTGAGAATTAACAAGCTCAAGTAGGCAGTCTGGATTTCACCCTATTGGCAACAAGCCTTCTCCACTCACAGACCACCTGGACAGTCATTATTCTTACCAGACTCAGCAGTTATGTGGAATCCTAGGAAGCTTGGATTGCTATATGCACCTAACAGTTGTGAGGTGGTTCTCCCTTCTTTGAGTAATGTCAAAAAATACAGTTAGAAGATTTTTAGAAATTCAGACTCTCAACATAATATGAAATATACAAGTTTTAATTCTAGATCACTCATCATACAAAAAGCTAAGAAAATTATAAATGCAGTGAAAAAATTAATGGAGACTGGCACATAGATTAATAATATTAAATCATCTGACAAAGTTTTCAAAGCTAGCCTGTTAAAAATGTTTCAATGATAAATTATGAGCACACATAAAGCAAAAGTTAAAAAGTCTCAGCAAAGAAGTAGTATCCATCAATAAACAGAAGATACAATGAAGTATCAGATGACAATATTAAAATGGAAAAATATAATAACTGAAATAAAAATATCATGGATAGACTTTGGGAGAGGAGAGGACAGAGGAAAAAAATCAGAAACCAGAAATAAAGAAGAATAAAACTTGCCAGGTTAAAAAAAAAATATACAGAGAGAAAAAGAATTGGAAAAAAAGAATAGTGCTTCAATGATACAGCATCAATAACAGAAGACTTAAATTTCTGTCATCTAAATCCAAGAAGAAGAAAAAAAGGGTGGCACCTAAAAATCATTTAAATGATGAAAACATACCATATTTAACAGAAGACAGAAAACTACAGAAAAGAGAAATCTCCCAGATAAAAGAAACCCAAAGATATCTATAACAAGTCACATTGTAATTAAACTTCTGAAAGAAAAAAAGCAACCAGGCAAAATGACATCTTACTCATAAAGGGGGAGCATATGTTTCTCATCAGAATCCATGGAGGTCAAAAGGAAGTGGAATGATACTTTTAATGTGCCTAAGAAAAGAACTGTCAATCAGTCAATCAGAATTCTTTAACCACCAAAAATATCCTTCAAGAATGAGGAATAAATAGAATCTCAGATGAAGGAAAACTAAGAAAACTTGGCACTAGCAGACCAACTCTAAAATAATGGTTATGCTGTTATGTAGACAGCAAGAAATGATCAAAGGAAAAAACTTGGAATACATGGAAAGAAGAATACAGTAAGCAAAAACAAGTAAATTCAATATGCATTTCTTCTTTTTGTGAATTTTCTAAGTTGTGTTTACAACCACAGCAAAAATCATAACACTATCTAATGTGATTTTAAATGTATGCAGACAAATATGTACAATATTTAAAACTTTTATATTACAAAGGAAGAGGATGAAGGGACATACAACTGAGCAAGTTTTCTCTACTTCACTTAAAGTGGTAAAATGACAGCACCTATAGTCTGTTCTGTGATAAATTATTTGCATACAATGTAATATTGAGAAACTACTAATACAGCTACATAAAGAGATACACACAAAATCCCTACAGATGTATTAAAATAAAATTCTAAATAAATGCTTAATAATTCACTAAAAGAGAGGAAAAAGAGAAAAAAGATTTGAAAAACAGATAAAATAGAAAACAATATTGAATGTTAAGTTCTAATGTATTGAAATAAAATAAAAATGGTCTGAACACACAAATTAAAAAATAGGCATTATCAAGGTGATTGATAAACCATGACCCAACTATACACTGTTCTCCAAAAACTTACTACAAATATAAACAAACAGGCAGATTGAAAAAAAGGAGGAAGAAAAAGAAATATCATGGAAATATTAATGAAAGAAAACATAAGTGGCTACTTTAACAGCAGACTTGGTAGACTTCAGACCAATGAAAATTACCAGAACTAAAGGACATTGCACGAGGATAAAAAAGTCAATACAGCAAGAAGATACAGTGATCATAAAAGTGTATAATCCAGACAACAAAGTTGTAGTATATGTGAAATAAATACTGATAGAACTGGAAGGCAAACCAGACAAATCCACTATTATAGGTAGGGATTTCAACATCATTCTGTACATAATTAATATAACTATACAGAACATTGACAAGGTTACTGAATAACTTTATAATAACCAAAGCTCTACCTAACCACAGTCAAATGCATATTATTTTCAATTTCCCATGAAATATATATATCAGGATAGAACAATTACTGAGCCATAAACCTAATCTCCACAAATTTTAAAGAACTGAAACCAAGTAGCATATGCTAGCTGATCCCAATCTAATAACATCAGAAATAAAAAAAGAAAAAATCTCCAAATGCTTGGAAACTCAACTACACACTTTAAAATAAAATAATCCATTGGGTCAAAGAGAAAATCACTGAGTTATTAATCTTAATGGATTCTATTTTTTTTATTATTGTAAACAAATGGGATACATGTTGTTTCTCTGTTTGTACATGGAGTCAAGGCATACCATTTGTGTAATCATAAATTTACATAAATGAAAACACAAAATATCAAAATTTGTAGTACACATCTAAAATAATGCTAAAGTGATATTTATAGGTCTAGTTGCATGATTTAAAGAGTTAAATCAGTTCTCTAAGGTTAAACCTCAAGAACCTAAATAAAGCAGAGCAGAACAAGGTGTGGGAGGGAGAGCAGGAATCAATGAAATTGGAAAAAGAAATAGAGAGAAACCAATGAAGCAAAGAGGTGGGTTTTTGAAAAACCTCAACAATATTGACAAAATCTTAGCAACACTGAAGAAAAATTGTAGAGCTAACATCTACAAAGAATCAGAAACATCACTACAGACATCATGAGGAACATAATGGAATAGTTTAATAAAATGGCAATTCCTTAAAAAATTACCACAAAACTCAACGAATATGAAGTGTATGGTTTGGATAGTTCTTTAACTATTAAGGGACTTGAATTCCAACTTTGTAATTCTTTACTCCCTCTAAAAACTCCAGACTCAGATATTTTTACTGAAGAATTCTGCCAAACAATTAAAAGACAAGTTATCACCAATTCTACATAATCTCCTTTAGAACAATATATATAGAAAAGGGAGAATACTTCACAATTCATTTTATAAATACACAGATGTCTTGAATTCCTTCATGAAAACAGACATAAAAATCTTCAAGCAAACTTTTGCAGTATGTAAAAGTAATTATACTTCATTATGAAATGGAGTTCCCTTTCTCTTCACTCAGGAATGTTAAACTTGTTAAATATTTCAAAATCCTTCATTAATACAGATCCAAAAATCTTTATAAAAGCTTTTGCAGGTAGAATTTAGCAATATATGAGAGTAATTACACACCATTACAAGGGGAGTTCCCTCTTCTTCCACCTCAAGTAGTGTTAAACTTATTAAGTATTCAAAATCATTGAAAGTATACCACTTTATTGACAGACTAAGGAAGAAAAAAAATCTCATGATAATATCTATCAATGCAGTAAAACTCTTTGATAAATTTCAATACCCAATCATGATAAAAACTGTCAGAAAACTAAAAGTAGTGTAGAAGTTTCTCGATTTAATGAACAACATCTACAAAACACTATGGTTAACACAACTAATAGGTGTAACTCAATTCATATCGATTCCCAGTATGATCTATTTGTATGTAGATAAGACTATGCTAAAATTTATATAGAACAGTAAAAGAACCTAAGGAGAAAAGCAATTTTGAAGAGAAGAAAGAAAACAAGGAAAGAAAGAAGGATAAGGGAAAACAAAGAATGAAAAAGAGAAAGAAGAAAGGAGGATTGGATCTGCCTAATTTTAAGACAATTTATAGCCACAGTAATAAAATTTATGTGATAATGGTGGAGGGACAGACAAATAAATGGAACATAAAGAGAACTCAGAAAGAGACACAAACATAGTCAAATGATTTTTGACAAAGGCTTAAAAGCAATACAACAGAGAAAAAAATAACCTTTTGAACTACTGAACTTTTTGAAGAAGAACATAGCAGAAAATCTTTGGCATATAAGACTACGGAAAGAATGCACAATCCACAAAGATAAATTGAACTTCATTCAAATTAGAAAGTTTTGTTACCCAAAGACTCTGTGAGATTGAAAAAGGAGTATTTAAAATATTTCAAACTACATATTCAAGAAAAAAAACATTTATCTAGTATATATTAATAACTCTTAAATCTTAGCTATAATTAAACCTTTCAACTCCTTGGAAAAATACAAAAGGAAAAATTTCACAAAAAGGGACATTTAAATGACAAACATATACATGGAAGATGATGCGCTTCACCAGTAAACAGGGAAATTCCAATTACAACCACAAGATATCACTTCATAGCTATTAGAATGTCTAAAATAAATACTAGTGACAATGCCAAATGCTCTCCAGGATGTGGAGAAAGTGGATCACTCGCACATTGCTGGTGGCACTGTAGAATGTGACAGACATCCAGAATGTAGTTTGGCAGATCCTTTAAAAAATACTCATGTCATTAGCATGTATGGCTTAGCAATTGTATTTCTTGATATTTATTTCAGAAAAATAAAGTTCTGTCCACACAAAAAAAAATCGTATGTGAATTTTATATATATCATCTTTATTTGTAAGAGCACCAAACTGGAAACAACCCAATTCTTCTCTGAATGAATAAACAAATTGTGGCACATCCATACCTTAGAGAACTACTGGTACACAAACAAACAAACAAACAAAAAAACCTAATAAATGAAATGAAAAGGAATGAATGATAAAGAACTGATAAATACATAAATATCAACGAATCTCCCGAGAATTGTGCTAGGTGATAAAAGCCAATCCCAAAGGTGATATAATATATGATTACATTTCTATAACATTCAAGATCTATCAAAAATTATGGGATGAAGAAAAGCTTAGAGGATGCCAGATCTGAGGGAGAGTTGAGGATGGAAGGAAACTGCCTATACAAAGGGCAATAACAGGCAATAGGAATTTTCCATGTTTTGAATATATTATTGTCCTTGTCTTGGTTTTGATGCTATACTACAATTCTGCAATACGTTGTCACTGGGGTCTCCTTGTAAGGGACACACAAGATCTCTCTGTATTACATTTTACAGCTGCATGTGACTCTATAATTATCTCAACATTAAGTCTAATTAAAATGTGGGATGGGTAAGACAAGTACCACACGCTTGAACTTCACAGGGAAAAAAACTTCTGTTTAGTATTGTGTTCAATATCTTCATATAATTGCAAACCTTCACCACCAGATTCCTTATCAAAGAAACACTAAGTGAACACTCACACAGAGAAATTCCACATCCTACAGCTGATTCATTCACACTTTTCAGAAGAGAGTCCCTTAGGCCTGTAGTTCAGGAAAGGCAGCGGTAGTGCAATGCTTTTATTTCCCACAGACATGTAAGAAATTAACACCTAAGAGAAGCTTCCACTGTTTAAAAGCTACTTTCACAAGCCAGCGAGCATGTAAAAGAAGGTTGCTAGGATGGAAAGCAGACAGGAAATAATTTCATAAAGGAAGCAGCAGTTAAAGAAGTTATGGAGATTTAGCCCAGAGAAGAGGAATGTTAGCAGGTGCATGTATTTGAAGGGCTGTTAGGGAGACAAATAGGAGGCTTATTTCCTCCTGCTCATAAAGAGTGTTTCCCAAAGGGTGGTTTTAATCGATGATTTTAGGTGGTATAAGGACTAACATATTTCACATTAATTGTTATTTTTGTCATTTAAATGTGTATTAGAAAAACTGGTACATCTAGTAATACAAAATTTTAATTATAGTAGGATAAATACATGCATATATACATGTATGTATATATATATATTCTCTATTAAAAATACCTCACATTTAAAATAGAGCTTTTTAAAAAAGATAAAAATGTAATGCAGGTATAGATGGAGAGTGGCTACAACCATTTTGGAGGTTTTATGACTATATGAATGTGATTATGGACATGAGGCAGAGACAGATGACTAATTTTTACTAGAATTCTTTGATCAGATCTAAGAACATGTATGAAGGGTGCTGGCAAAAGAGTTGTTATCATAGTTAGGATTCTGGAAAAAATTCTTCCTTGGACCCTTTCCTGACATTTCAGAATCTTAAAATCCAATATTTTTTGAGGTATTTTTTTTTGAAGTAGCAGTGAAAATCAACTAATTGTATAATCGCTGCAGATGTACTGAAAATAATTCTAATGTCGTTATTTCCAGCAGGAAAAAGCAGTCAGCAAATTCTAGTCCAAGTAGTGCCAAAATTGCTTATCTTTGGATTCACTGTCACTTTCTAGGAGTATTTCTTGCACAATGAATTTAGGGCAATGTCAGTGTTTCTTATGCAATAGGCCTGATACAACTGGAAGACGATGTTCAGTATGATCCCAAGAGAATTTGATGTGAGATCAATTCAGAAATGACTTCTTCAGATTACATAAAGAGAACACATTCACACTCACACAGGGGTTCAAAGTCACTGTTGCTGTCCCAAAGCCTGGGCTGTAGTTTTCTTTCTGAGCTAGAGGGTTTGATGATTATGACAATTTATAGTAATTTGAGAGACAATTACTTAGACTGAAAGACTATTTTCAGCATAAGACCATATTACACAGTGCATTTATCCTCCAGAATACTGAACATGATGTATATTTTTTAATGAAATTTAGATTACTAATGTAAACCTTTTAATTTGATTTTCCTAAGACATTGATGGTTTAAATTGATAAATATTGGGTTTATAGATCTCAGAAATTGATTGTGAGAAGGAGTTGGAAGACAATTCAGAGAGAATTTCAGAAAATTTTAAATTTAATTCAGTCATTGCAGTATATCTTTCCAAGCACTTGAAGACATTGAAATTTTCTTCTCCCTGTTCTATATCAAAGTCTACCTGCAAATTTTGCATTTCATTGATTGACTATAGGTTAATAATAATACGTAGAATTTACTGAGTGATCTCAATGTGTTAGGTACTGTTTTCAACTTTCTATTGATAAAAATTAATTTATTCTTTACAATATCCCTTGAGGTTAGTAATATTTCATTGATAGAATGACTGAAATGGGGTCTGGTTAGTGTGTGGTATAGTTGGGATTTTAACTCTTCATTTTGAATATTATCAAATCTCATTTTAAAAATGAGTCAGTGACTTTCAAAGTTTCCAATTTATTGTCCATCCTATGAAATCATTTCCTTGTGGAGATTCAACACACACACACACACACACACACATATGCCCAACAAATGAAAGAGGTAAACATTCTTTATAAAGTGACAGAAAACATGCCCCTTTAATACATTTTTCTCAACTATTTTATTTTTAAAATACTAGTCAACATTAAACTTATTATGCAACACCACTGATATTGCAATCTACCATTTAAACCTGATAGTAAGTGAACTTATTTTTGTGAAGTTGGAAAATAGGAGTTGCAAAAGATTTTATAAAATGTAACCCCTATGGTTATGTTCTGGGATTGTGAAGAATTTGGAAAGTGATGGGTGGTACTCAGTAGGGGAGGCCACCCTGCTATGCCCAAGTAGCTAGGGAGGAGAGCGGAGTGCCTAGCACTTCCACTCAGGCAGAATGCTGCTGCTTTCCTGGAGGCGGGATCATGTGATGAGAAGGACAGGTGTGTGGGAGCCAGGAAACAAGAGTCTGAAGCAAGGATCTGCCAATTACTGGCTGAGAGTTCTCAGGAAAATTAATTAATCTCTCTGAGATCAAATTTCCTGCCTATTATACTAGAATAATGTAGCAGGTGTTTTCACTGTCTCAATACCCTTGTTCTCCTTGTGATTTCAGTTATCCTCCCAGCAGACAGTTTTATATAAACCCAAATTCATACAAATGGAGTTCTATTTCTATGCACTGCTGTGTGGCTTTTTTGAAGCTATTGGAACTGCTTCATCCAACCTCATGAATTTAGAGGAATTATGGTCACAAGAATGGAATCTTTGACCAATGAGTAAACCTTTCAACTTCCTGTTCTTGGAGAAGAGGTACCTGGAAACTATATCCCAGAGGTTCCACACAATTGAGTCCCTGCTGCCTTCAGAATCTACTGGGATTTGACTGACGTTTCCTCTTTTCCTGTATCACTATCCCACAACCTTACTTTACCTTCCTGGTATCATCTCACAAATAGACTACCTGCACCCAATCTCTATCTCCATCTTTGCTATCAGAGTCATATAAAATAAAAGGAACAAAATTGACATAAAGGATGGTTGTGAGAATTAGGTGACAAAAGAAAATTCAATCTCTAGTGGAATTTCTTGTACTTTAGACATGGTCAAAAATTGTAAGTTGTTTCAGATTGAAAATTCTATTACAGTATGAAAATGAAACTTGGGAAGGGACAGCCAATGTGTTGGAGCTAAACCTAATTTGAAGTTAAGAGCTAATATCATATTCCTAGTAAGTGGAGAAATTAGAATTCAAACCCAAGCCAGTCCATAGTTATCTGCAGCTAAAATTACTTTTAAATATTTTAATCCATAATTATTTTCTATTACTTTATCCAAATGGTACTGTTAAGAATGTATACATAAGAAATCAGTGTATCTATATGCAATAAACTGTTACAGTTCTATAAAATATGTTTACAGATATAAAAATATGCAAAACTTATTGGTGAATCAAAAACACAGGTTGGGTTTTTATTTAACATGTAGACCACAATCTCATTTGTAAACATACCATGTAAGTGAATAAATGCATATGTAATTATAAAAAAGAAAATTTGATTTGCTATATATTCTACATCAGAGAGTAGAAGGTCTTTCAAATGTAGAATTCTAGATTTGGTTTGGCATTTGCTTCCTTACTTTTTTCTGTATTTTCTAATCCTTTATTTTTGGAGTCAATATATATTGCTAACTTAACTCAGCAAGTAATGAATTTGACTCCACTGCCATTGCTCCTTCAATCTCATCATGCATTCATGTGGTGGGCCTTGCAAAGAAATGGAGAACCATGTCCAAGTGCCATCGTGTTCTGTTGCCCAAATAGTTCCAAGTATGACTATCTGTACAGCAGGATCAAACTCTTAATTTCCAAAAGTCTATATATGTCAAGTGGTACTACAAACCAGAGATAATCTTGCCTGATTCTGCCTACTTTCCGTAAAGCTGCTGTCAGAGATTTAAATCTCAATTCACCCATCTGCTTAATCAGACACAAAGAGCATCAGGAGAACCAGTGCCAAGCCAAGACATGGTGACATCAAGGGAAAACTAAATATAGTCAAGGAAGAAGGGGAAAGGCATAGGTCTGAATGGGCACCAGAAGGTTATGGTTCCCCTAGTGAACAGTTTTGGGGGAAAGAGCTTGCCTCTGTTTTTGCCCACGTGTCTTAGTTCACCACAAATACATCAGGTTTTCTTAAGTGAGACTTCTCAATAGCTTGTGACAATGCAGATGTCAGGAAACTAGAGCTGGAGTTTTAATTTTGGAGAGTATCTTTTGGTTAGTGACATGACTTAGTCTAGAAGATAGCCTACTACCAAGGATCACTTCCCCAAAAGAGTTTACAATTTTGAGTACAATTCTCTGGCTACCTCTATCAAATGGAAAGGAACACATGGAGATGTATTTGGAATCATGTTAAACAGAATGTCATCAATTGGTCTGTGATCTTACAAATTTTTTTGGAAAACAGTAGAAGGTGCTACAAAAATCATCTGGATACTGTAAAAAAATGAATAGATAAATATAAAATTTTGTTTATAATTTCACTTGTCTTGCTGTCTCACTGATTCCATCCCTAATTTTCAAAAGTTGGTTTATTTTTATTATAATTATTAATGCTTATTCATTCTACAAATTCATGGTTTTCAATGTGACAGTTCCAATCCCTGATATTAGTACTTGTTTTTGCTTGAATTTTATATGTCCTGGCAACTTTATATTAACTTTACTTTAATTTTTACTACTAATAATAAATAATTTATCTTTATTTTATAAGAGAGGACTATTATTTCTCTTACTCTGCCCAAAAGTCAATTCAAAAGGGATCAAAAATTTAGGGATAAGACAAGAAACTTTGCAACCACTAGAAGAAAATGTAAGATAAACACTCCAACATATAAGCACAGGCAACAACTTCCTCAATAGGACTCCTAAATCTCAGAAAATAATGCAAGAGTTAAAAAAGGGAACAGCATTAAAATCAAAAGCTTTTTCATAGTAATGAAAATAAGAGCTTGAAGAAAGGAACTGTAGAATAGGAGAAAATCCTTCTGAGCAACTCTTTTGACAGAATTAATATTCAGAATATATAAAGAACACACATGAAAACTTATCAAAATAAGAACCCTATAAATGGGCAAATGAACTCAACCGACATGTCTCAAAAGAAATACAAATGGCCAAAATAATTTTATGAAAAAAATGTTCAATGTCTTCAGTAATTAGGGCAAAGCAATAAAAATTGCACTGAAATTTCATCTCAGCTTATAATGGCAGCCATTAAGAATAAAAATAAATAATAAATGCTGGAGAGAATGTGGAGTAAAGGAACACTTAACACTGTTGTTGGGATTGCACAATCACCGTGGAAATCAGTTCTCCTCAAAAGACTAGGTATAGAACCAACATTTGTCCTAGATATATCCCTCCTTCATGTTTACCCTAAAGAATTAAAGCCAGCAAAATATAATTTTACATGCTTACCCATATTTATAGCAGCACAATTCAAAACAGACAGATTATGGAACAACCTAACTGTTCTTCACCAGATGAATGGATAAAGAAAATGTAGTAAATATACATAGTGGAATTTAATTGAACTATAATGAAGAATGAAATTATGTTATATGCAGGAAAATGGATAAACTTGAGAGTATTAGGTTAAGCAAAATAAATAAACCTCAGAAAGTTAAGGGTTGTATATTTTCTCTCATATGTGGAATCCAGAATGAAAACGGAACGGAGGGAATGATCTAATGAAACTAGAAGAGAGAGAAATAGAGTATAGAAAAGGGAAGGTGTAGGTAGGAGGGAAAGTGAAGGTGTTAGAGAATGAAATTGACCAAGTTATATTATTCTATTGATGCATGTATGATTATGTAATAAATCCAATGATTACATATAATTGTAATGCACCAATTTGTAAAAGCAAATAAATGAATAAGTATATAAAAAATAAAGAAATAGATAAATAAGACACAGATTATGAGATGTTCCACCTTGCCCTCTCAGTCATTAGATAAGGGAGGTTACTTTACAGGCAGGTCTATGTTTTCACTTCTGTGACAGTTTCTTCTATATGATGTAGTTCCAACCCAGACCACCATGTGGGAACAATCAGTCATTTCTTTCTAAGTTGTGAACATTTCATTTGGTTATTCTTTGTGGAAAATGATATGAAAGAAAAGACAGTGGTCATATTGATACTACGAAAAGAGGAAATATTAATTACCTGGAGTGAAGATAGCTAAGTCCCCAGCAATTTTTATTTTCATTTTGTTTTTGAAACAGTCTCCCTAAGTTACTTAGGGCCTGGTTAAATTACTGAGGCTGGCCTTGAACTTGTGATCTTCCTGCCTCAGCCTTCTGAGTTGCTGAGGTTGTAGTCATGTGCCACCAAGCCCAGCTGATGTTCATTTTTAAAATTGATTTTCATTTTTAAAATTAATTTTCTTTGGTTATTGAAAAGAGTTTGCTTTGTGCAGTTTCGACCTCCACAGAGAAAGAGAGAAACACTTGAATTTCTATGAAGATTAAATGAGATTAAATATGTAAAGTGAATATTTCTTGGTTTTGTTTTATATTTTTCACACTTTTCTCCAGCTATGTACCAAGGAACTGTTAGTTTCTGCCCAGGTTATCTCCACAGTGTAAGGGTTAGGTTCACAATAACTTTTACATAGTTTATGAAACTCTAAAAGAGAGGAACACAAAGGTTCCCAATGTAGAGAAATGATAAGAGAGAAATGCTGTCTCAACTAATGCACACTGGGTACATGTGTTGAAATATCACATTGTACCACCTTATATGTAAAATTATTACATGTTAATCAAAAAATAAAAAACCTAAAATTAAAAAGTAAGGTTGTTATTTGAAAAAATTAACTTATGAAATTGGGTAAATAATTCAGTCACTCAGGCTTTTAAATCAGTATAAGAAGTAATAATCTTAATTTTAACAAACATCAAAACATTTTCTAGGAGGCAAATTTTGAAAAACAATCTACTCTTTCCTCTAGTTACTTCTTTTCTAAAATGAACCAGCTATGACTAAATGCTATAGTTGAATCTCTGTTCTCTTGGTGGTTAGTGGAAAATTCCACCCCTGAATAAAAGATGCCCTGTGCTACTGGTACCTATACCTGTACCTTAAATGGCAAAATAGGTCTTTGCAGATGTGAATAATTTCTCAATGTACAGATGAGGAAATTGTCCTGGAATATGAGAGTGCAATTTAAGTGTGATCACATTTATGCTTATAAGAGGGAGTCATAGGGAGAAAAAAGGTGACAAAATGACCATGGATGCAGAGATTGGAGTGATGTGGCCACAGACCAAGGCACAGTGACAGCCTTCAGAAACTGGAAGAGACAAGGTCTGTGGTATTGATTTCAGACTTCTGGCCTCCAGAACTATCAGAAAATACTTTCCTGGTGCTTTAAGTCACTGAGTTTATGGTAATTTTCACATAAAACTAGTATATTATCCTTCAAGATTTTGAACATTACTCCAGGTATCTTTCTATTTGTTGGATTAATACAAATTGACAAATGTTTATTGAGTCCCTACCAAGTACCAGGTGTCAGGTTTGAATAGGACAAGGCCTTTGGCTTTTTTTGTACTTACTGACTGAACAAACAGGCAAACAGAATTCTTACAGTATGGTTCATTGTTTCAAATTCTGGCACCTGTTATAAAAACAACCACATATTTGTATAGTGGAATAGTATTTGACTTTTAAAAATAGAGTTCCTATCAGATACATTGACATAGAGACATATTGCTACATGAAGACATATTAAAAAGATAGTACTATTAAATAATTTTTACAAGACATAAAAAATGATCAGGGAGCACATGATCCAAGGCATTATTCATAGTATTGCCTGGGTAGTGTGTTTATTTTAATCTTCATGTTGTTTTTTTTTTTTTTTTCCCAATGACCTGATATTTTAATAATAAGACAATAATAAAAGTATTTTTTTATTAAAAATTGTCTGGGCTCAGTGCCAGTTAGAAGCATATTCAGGATGTAAAAATAACACAGAGAAGGGACCCAAGAGATCTAATGAGCTGACATGCCTCCATATGGAAGGTCTTCAGCACAAAATCAATGCTTAGATGCCATCAATCAAATGAGATGCCATAAAATTAATATGTTGTCAGAGGGGGAAAGAATCAGTGAATTAAAAATGCAAACCCATGCAAACCCCAATCTCCATATATTGCAATGCGAAATAAGTCTATCATAGATTTATGGAACTGTAAGTTTCAAAAAATAATTTGGAACTTATTCTTCTGGAGACTAAAGTAAAATCATTTGGATTAAACGGAAACATTCCAGAGTTTTAGTAGCTAAAACCTTAGTCAAAGTTTCTTAAAAAAAGAATTATTGCCTCTGAATGCCATCCCCCCCGCACCAACACACACACACACACTGTCATAGGAGCCACCACACAAGTGTCCTGTGCCAGCAGAGTGGAGACTTCCTGAACCTCAGCACTAAGGCAGGTGGCAGCAGAGGAAAACTCCTGTTTCTTTGCACTGGCTGCTTTGAAATTCTACCTCGAGAGCATATCCACTTACTGTTAATAGCTTCAGAAAGTATTTCTCAATTTGAAAGTAAAGCCAGACTGTGAATACATCATCCTCTTTTAGCTTTATAAAGCAGATGGACTTTAAGCTGATAAACCTCCAGACGGAAACTAACATTAGTATCAATACTGTGAACTAAATTGGATTTCTTACTTTTGATCATGAGTCATCTCATTTTGGGGTTGTAGCTCCACCATGATAAACTGAGAACACCAACCATGAGAGGAGGTGGCTATTGCTCATCACTTGAATTCCTATTTTTGTTGGCGGGTACCGCCTTTCTTCCAGTGTTCTAAATTAGGATCCTTTTTGTTATTATAATGACAAGTTTCATTTTCAGGGCATTATAGCTACTGTTCTGCATACGAAATCTGAATTTGTACAACTCTTAAAAGAATTAATATCTATTCTACTTTCAAGATGTGGAAACAGACACCCAAGGGGATTTGGAATTTGGGCCAATGTGAGCTTAAACTCAATCGAGCTGGCATCTGACACTAGCACTGAGTGACTCAGGCATTTCTCTGTTAACACTTTGACTCTGCTACTCTTCATACCCACATAATTAGGTCAAATAAATTACTGTTTTATCTTACAGGACAAAGCTGGACAAATTGGAATTGGTGAGGATGTACACATAAGTTCTCAATCAGGAACCAGTGTTGTATATTTATTCCTTTAGTTGCTAATCTTGCTTATCAGTCTCTTAATCATCTATAATGTGTAGTCATTTATTTGTTCCACTTTGGAACAGGACATTGAATAATTGCTGGCTATCCTGTCTGAACTCTAATCACCTTTGCCTTATCAGCAGTATCCTAACCTGTGTCCTGTGTGGCCTAATTCTCCATGGCCTCTTATGATTTAGCTCTTGGTAAGCATGGACTACCCTCTGTAGATAGGCACTGGTGTCCTACAATAGTGAACAACATAGACAGGAACTTAAAGGAACAAACAAATATAATTAAACAAAAAAATCATAGTAGAGTGGGATAAAGTGGGTTCAGAAAGATTATAGGAGCCTATAACAGGAGGAAGCAATCTCTACTAGGGTCAAAAGAGAGTTTCTGCAGGAAGTGGAATTGTTGCTTAAATCTTAAGGATACTATCAGTATGACTAACATTAGGGAGTAGCAATCTCAGTACTGTGGAAATCATGTATGAAGGTTTTAATTCATGACAGACCATAAATGCATTAATAGAATTTCAAGGAGAGTCATAATCCAAGTGCTTTCATAATTCTTGTTTAATGTGTCTTATACCTTAAATTTATCTCTCCAAACTCTAGTCATAGAAAGGGGTATACATAAATCTAATTATTGACATCTTCATAAGCCATTTTCTGGAATTCTGTCATTATCAAAGAGCATTGAGCTACCACTGAACATGGTCTTTAAGTCAGTAAATGATAATACATGTTTTGTATGGTAGAGCATAAAATATAGGAGAGAAAAATGAATGTATCAGCAGACCTGTTAGAAATATGCCATAGTGATTCTCATAAGCAAAGATGGTGGATTGGACTGGGTTGGTGTCCAAAGAAATCGAGAGAAGTATGTAATATATGTGAAAATAATAGGATTTACAGAACTTGTAACTACCTGTTTATGAATGAGGGAAAGTTGGGCTATTGGATTTTACCAGGACATTTCTTATCACGCTTGAAAAATATATGGAAGTATCCCTACAACTAAAGACTTTCTTTGGGTAATGCTTTTGATTCTCAGTTACATATATGTAATGAAGGAATATATATATATATGTATATATATGTATGTGTGTGTGTGTGTGTGTGTGTGTGTGTGTGTGTATAAGTACTAGGAACTAGGAACTAAGTACTAGGAACTTTGTACTTAGTCAGTATAGCAGGATTGTATCTCGGATATTGGAAGCCCCTGAAAAGAGTAGGCTTTAGGGAGAGTCCATTTAGTCATTCCATTGTATCATGGGGTATTTAGCTTCTTCCCATAGTTCTGTTTTCTATAAGCAACAGCTTCATTCTAAGTCTAGTTCTTTGTGTGTTCATAAAATAATTGCCTGCATCAGTAGAAGCAACTTTTGTTTTTATCATTTCCAGCAACAGAAAGCCTTACTTTTCATATGGCAGATTTTGCTTAGCATCTCGTTCGCCCAGATGGGTATAAGCCTAATCATCCCTGAGCAAATCCCTAGCACTAGGCATGGAAATACTGTGCTTCTGTTAAATTATTCACTTAGGATGGAATGTCTCATGTTTATCCCACTGCCTTTATGGCACTATTCCTCTATCCAGATCTGAATCTTACTCCAGCTTCATATTCAATATCAGGCTTGAAAATAGTTTGCCTTACTAGATCGTGGGGAGAGACTTTTTCTTTTTTCTTTATATTATAGGCACATAACATAGTACCTGAAATATAAAAGGACTTGAAAAATATTTGCTAAAGATAAGAAATATGTGTTGAGTGCTCTATATAAGATGTAATCTAAATTCTTTCATAATTCCCATTTAATGTGTCTTATACCTTAAACTTATCTCTCCAAATCATAATTCAGTATGAATAAAGACCAGACCCTGTTATTTTTGGCTGGTATCACTAAGCACAAGAACTTTCAGTAAATATCTTTGAAGTCATTTAAATCAGAATTATAGAATTTAGAATCATAGTATATCAAATTTATGAGAAATTTCAGAAATTATCCATGTCACTATTCCTATTTTATGGAAAAAGAAACCAACACATAAAGATGTACACAAATTATCCAGAAATAACATATGCAGAGGTACAAGACCTAGAAACTATAACTTGACTTTCTAACTCCAAGGTAAGTATGGAAAGACAATTTGTGATGTGTTGTGATTTCTACCAGTTCATAAATTTAAACTTTGGAACTCATAGTTTGGATGTATCATTTTCCCACACCCTGTGAGGAGTTATCTCTGGAGAGAGATAGAAAGAGAGAGAAAACTTCCTCCACATTTCTCTTGATCTTTATGCTGTGATGAGATGATCATCAAGAGACAATTATAAAAGGCCAGAAAAACAAAGGATAATAAAATAAACATGAAAAAATCAACCTACAATACCAATCTACACCTCTTATTATGAAGAATAGAGTCCTTGTTAGTCATCATGTAGATGAATTCTCAAATGAAGTAGTGTGAAACATTCATCCAGAGATTACTACCATTCAGAGGTATAAATACGATTGTTGGATCCTCCATGGAAGAGTGACGGGAGAATTTTCAGTGACTTTCTCACTGTCTTTCAACAAACAAACAATAATAATAACAACAAAGAAAAGCTCTCCAAAGTGAGGGACTTCATATTTTTGAGTCCTACTTTATTGTCCCAATTGGGCATTAAAATTTCTGCACATAAAGTTCTAAAGTCTAGAACTTTCTTCACCTCTAGTTCTAGATCTGTGGCTGCCACTCCATCCTCGTTATGCCATCTGCCATAAGAAGTCTTCGAATGTCATGGGAAGCATTTGTTAACGTCCACAGGGTGATAGAAGGCAGTAATAAGTACTTCAACGGGGGAAATGACTCAGTGAGGTCATAGAGGACAAGTAATTTCTGTGCATAACACACACACAGGGATGTGATTTTCCATTTTCTTGGTTTAGGATGATAGTATTAATAGTAAAGACAAAAAATCAGGAGAAGAAAGAGCAGTTCTGAAAAGGGAGATAGAATTAAATTTGGACATATTGGGGAGATTAGGAAAGAGGTTTTAAACCCAACTTTGATATTATTTAGTTGGGAAGCCTTCAGTCATTTCCTGAACTGTTTTATCTTTTTATTTTTCAAATGGTACATTTATGTCTTAGATTTCCAACCTAATTAAGCAGTGTAATAATCATGGTGTCTTATACCACACCTCTCTCTCTCATTTTCTGTAAGGTAATGCACTCAGAAGAAGGTACTCCTCAGTGTCTTCTTTTAATACAGTGGCCAGTCATGTATCTTATAGATACAGAGATTAATGAATGAGCTTTCACAAGTTCAATGATTCTGATATTTCTTTTCTTATGGATGAAGGATCAGACTCATTTCTAATAGAAAAACTGAAATGATGAAGAACATTTAGTGATCAAATATAAAGTAAAAGAATTACTAAAACTTCAGACAATGATAAAATCAAATTTCAATTGATTTGTGTAGACAAAAAAAAATGTATGTTAAATGCTAAATCTCCTCTGCTGTAGAAACATTTTCTCACTTTGAAGATGAAATGCAATTATGAAGTAAATATTGTTTTTGTTCAATAGAACATAGTCACGGAAGATCTCAAAGTGAGTCACAAGTTGACATTAAATTACTCTGGGTTTTCCTGATCTTTGAGAGTATCCATTCCTAATAGAGAGAGCACATGATCTGCAGGGAAATAAACAATAAGAATTTGGTGGAGGCAGAAATATCGAGTGGCATTGGGAGCCACTCCAATAAGGTCAGACCTGACATCGGCTGAGCCCATAAGGGAGAACTTAATCTGCATGTTTTCTTAGCATTGATTTTCCCAGTCAAAAAATACCGGCAAAAGTTTAACCTGGTTGTTTGAGGTAAGATCTCCAGGTAAAGTAGCATAGCTCTGAAAGAGTGACACACTTCCTAATTGACCTGAGGGAGTTTGATTGGAAATATACATTGTATACTTCTGAGTCTCCAAGTATGAACTTTTTCTTCTCAAAGACCTAAACCTGCCAATTTTGCAAAAATAAGTTCACATTTGGTCTTGATTATCATTGCTCCCAGAAATATAATGATATTACTTCGGGGACAGGCCACTTAACAAATCCAGTAACTTTTATGCATTCCTTCATTCTTTCATTTATTTACTCATTTATTCATGCACACATCCTTTCATACAGTTGTATTAAAAAAAAAAAAACATGTTGGTTGAAATTCAGATGTGAAGCTTAGGGTAAAATACTTAACTTCTCTGCCATCTCTTTTATGCCTGATGAATAGGGATAATAATGAACCTGTGTTATAGGATTATTGTGAAAATAAAGGGTTTTATACACATTCAGTGCTGAAAAGTATGCTGAGAAAATAAAGAGCATTCAGCAGACCTCAGTGATTATTGTTGATATTAATATTTTCTTTGTTGTGTCTCATTCCCATTTTTTCACAATGTTTCCTTATACCCAAAGGTTGTATAAGGAAGCACATTTTATTTTTCCCTATAATATGCACTCTAGATATTATTAAATAAGCAAAGCAAATTAGACTCCATGCATGTATGATTATATCAAAATGAACCCAATCATTGTATATAACTATAATGCACAATAAAAGCATTAAAAAACTAACTTATTAAATACTTCTTATTTACTATGCACTATGCTGAGTCTTATATACGTGGTATTATGTAATCCTTGCATCCCACACATTAGGTAACTCCTCTATGTGACATGAAGAATGACCACCGAAACCATACTACTAAGAATCCATGAATATATTATGATATATGGAAAAAATGAATTAAGATCCCAAGCAGAATTAAGGTTGCAAATCAGATAACACTGAGATGAGATTATCCTAGGTTATCCAGGTGGGTTTAATATAATTGCAAGAGTTCTTCTAAGTGGAAAAGGGAGACAGAAGAGAGAGAACTAGAAGAATGACAATATAAATAGGACTAAGCCCAACGTTGCTGTCCCTGAGGGAAGTGACCATGGGCAGAGGAACACAATCAACCTCCAGAGTCTTGAAAGGCAAGGGATCAGATGCTCCCCTAAAACCTTCAGAGGACAGGAGCCCTGTTGACAAGTTGACATTAGCCCTGTTAGGCCCATGTCACATCTGACTTACAAAAGTGTAAGATAAGAAATTTGTACTATTTTAAGCAGTCATTTTGTGGTAACTGTTGTAAAAGTAATAGTAAACTAATGTAATGTTGTGATGGGTTCATTAATTGTAATAAATCAGGAGTTGTTGTGCTACCATATACAGTCTGGAACAATGTAATAATTGCTTCTCTGCATGATATTTGCTCTCTTCTTATGAGGATGAGAAAGGTGTAGGTATAGTAAAAACTGAAAGGAGAATAAGGTAGAGGGGTGAGAATTTGGAAACTGATTTTTGTAAGACGTGACTGAAATAATTTTGGTTCTGGAGTAGTTGTGGGATTGTGGAGTGACTATCCATTCTGACTCCAGGAAGCACAGGTTAGCCTTTTGGGAACCTCTCAGTTATTTGTCATGTGGGGAATATTTTGCTTATGAGGAGCAATTTAGACTTACCTTCCAAAAGTATTTGAGAAAGGCAAAGAATGGGTACATGGGTCACAGAGAGTATAATTCAAATGAAGATAAAATTTAGTATGCTAGATAGCAGAGTTATTTTCAGGGGAGGTACTCTGCTTAGTCATAAAGATGCTTGAGCAATGTTCCAACAGTGGGTCACAGAGGAATCAGGACATTGATATTCTTAGTCCTTGCATAGAAAAGCAGGAACCAACCCTTAAACATTCACTCATAACTAAGAGCTGCCTTTTTGTTTGACCTAAGGGATCATGCTGTTATTTTTATTTTTTCTATTATATGAAACATTGTATGAAGCACTAGTGTAGAACACATTTCTGTATGTATACTGACATACAAGATGTCCAAAAGTCTAGTTTGAAAGTCTATGTGAAGTCTTAGGGAAGGCAAAGAGAGAGATCAGGCTCATTTTTGGAACTGAACTTCTTCTTATGTGTTATTTCACTCTATCTCACAGGTAGGTATTATTTGTTTCCAATTTATTTGGAGAGGCAGGACTGATGAGCATAAATCAATGTGGGAGTAATCAATTAAGAAAATGTTTGTATATGTGGGAGTTAGAAAAAAAGGGGGAAATAAAAGTCTCCTAGTACATGAGAACCTAGTGGGTTCTCATGAAATTAGGAGGAAGACAAGTAGAGGAAGGTGACCAGGGAGAAAGAGAAGAGGAGTAAAAGGGGAGATACTGGGAAATCAAACTGACCAAATTTTGTTATGTGCAAATATGTCACAATAAATCCCACCATTATGTATAATTATAATGCACCAATAAAAATAAATCTTAATTAAATAATGTCACAGGTGGCAGGATAACTGAGAAGATAGAGTAATGTTGGCTGCAGAGGTATGTGGTACAGCTTCTGCACCCTGATCAAACAGAAACTGTGCATGAAGAAGAGGATCTGATTAGCCTGGGCCAGGGCTTGGGGAAGAAAACATTTTGGGCAAAAACAGACCTTAGATAAATACTTGAACAGCATGTAAGCAAACAAGAGTTGCAGACACCAGCATGATTGGAAGAAAGTGTGGCATATAGATTTAGCCAAAGTGGGGAGAATTAGGTTTAAAAGACATAGAGTTCAAAGAGAAAATTTTTTGCCTTTAAGTCTTTGGCTTTGGGAACCATCCATGACACAAATATCAGAGAATATCAAATTAAACACAAATCAGAAGAACACAGTCTACAAATTTCCTGATGAAAGTCTGTTGCTGCAATCTCTTAGGAATACTGTGTTCAGCAGTGATTTTTGCTTTCTTAAGTAAACAAAGAACCTCAGATCTCTGTTGGAATTTTCTATACAAACTACTCCTCTTTGACCTAATTTAGCAATTATTTATAGAAAACTTTTTTGTGCCAGTCCTTATTTAGATACTGGAAAGACACAGAGGAGGGATTTTTCCTTCTTTGACAAGCTCATAATCTGGAGTGTAGAGGGCTGCATACCATAAACACACCACACAGACATGTTCAGGTAAGACCTCCATTGAGGCAAAGATAAATATCACTACTCTCCCAGTAAAAAAAATGCCTCTAGATTTTTGAAGTATCAGTTTTGCAGACGGAATCCAGAGAATCATCTGAATGATGGACACATCCTTACATCTTTCATTATCATATTTTTCTTTTTCTGAGGTTAAGTCTTTGGGGAGAACACTCAAATGAGGTGTGCGAGTACTCATTTATAGAAACACAACAGTCCCTGACACATAGGAGGTAGCCTCAAAAAATTTATATGGAGTTAATGCATCTGATTATACAATATGCCACATCTCCCTTGATGGGGAAATTTGAATTTTTAACATGCAGCTTCTTTGCTTTAGTCATAGGATCAAAATAACTATGGTGAAATTTTTAAGATTATGGGGCAAATAATTTTGTGTAAAAACTTAAAATTTTGTTAAATCATATTATCTAGGTACCTATCCACAGGGTTGAAGGTGATGACTTTGCTTCTGAGCAACCTCAGGTGTATGAATTCTGTCTCAATTATTCATTATAACACTGCGAATGTGGTTTATCATTTCTATTTTTAGATGTAGAAACAGAGACCAATAAATTTCAGATCCGGCATCCAAACTAAAGTCTGCCTAGTGTCAAATTTCATGTTCTTTGTATAACCATTGGTGGCCCCTTCCACACTTGTGTGTGTTCATAAAGCAGTTTTATGCACAGGTGTGCTCTTAAACTTGAACTTACAGTTCAAGTTTTCAGCTACTCAAGGTTGCAACTTCCAAAAGGAGTTTTTTGTAACTCTGCTCCTTGGATGTAAGTAAGAGTAGGCTTTCCTGTGGATGACAGGAGCTGCCCATGAGCATCTGAATAATTTCATGGGTTTCCCAATCTGTTTTCACCTGGTACATTGCCACCTCCAGCTGCCTTCCAAATTAATGTGATCAGGGCAGGCCTTTGCAGCAAAACAAACTCACTCATGCTTTTCTTATTGAGGATTGCTTAGCCTGATTAATCATGACAGATGTCTTCATAGTGGATGGATTTCTGGTACAGCAAGTGAATACAGACACAGCTCAGCTTTTAATTCCACTTTGTGTTGTGTTGAGTCATCAGTTCCAGAGCAGTAAGGTCTAAAAAGGTAAAGGGACCACCCTAGACACAGTAAAATAAAATTCTGATTAAACTACTCATATGTGTCAAGGTTTAGAGGTTATGGACCTCAGCCAACTACAGCAAAAGTCTTACAAATCATGGACTATTAGACTCACAAAACATGTGATGCATTTTCACTTTTAGCCTCATCATTTTAGGGAATCTGCAGTGATGAGAAGAAAAATTATTTTTCAAGGCATAATGCTGCTTCCCTGTAATACATAGTGCTATGCCAGCAAGTTTTAAAGTGTCCATCAGATGTTTTTGTTCAGTGAGTTCACATTCTGTATTGGCATTCACAGGCTCTTGCCCTTAAGGAACTCACCATCTTGTTGAGAAGATCAGAGTCACACAGATATTGAATAACTTTACAGTGGTGCCAGACAGAGGATAATCAAGACGGACAGAAACATGCCAGAATAATGAGAGTAGTGGTTTCTCAACTCCTTCTTAATGGCTGTATGAAAAACAAATCTTCCAGCTATGATAGAAAATAGATTTTAAAAAATCAGGAAATGTATTTCTAAAGTGCCTAATATGTGCCAGTTATCAAAATAGACTCTACAGTTTATTTTGATTCTACAACATCAACTCTGCAATGTTCCTATTATTATCTCAACTTTATAGAAGAAGAATCTGAGGATAAGTAATGACAGACACCCTAGCCCATAGGTTGCAGACCAGGACCCCAAATTGCTCAGTTTGGCTTTAAATGCTATGCTTTTTCCAGTGCAAATGGCTTCCCTTTGGAAAAAAAAAAAAAGAAAGCAAAAGCATAACTTTCTGAGGACATCCATATGATTACAGGCTTTCAGTTGTTTTACAAATTGTTCAAAGAAACATGATGCATATTCTTCAATCCAAACAGCAGTGTATCTGTTTCATAGTTATGGCTTTAAAATACAAACAAACCTAATGAGTCCATTATTTTTTGAAAATTTTAATAATATTGCTAAGGGCAACTTTTACTCCTTACCTTAAAGAAAAGAATAAATATGTAAAAAATAAACTCTACAAAATAATTAATAATTCTATCATTAGAAGAGGTGGGACCGTAATTTACTTTAGAGATTACCAGGGGAACAGGCACAAGACCAATTAAATACCTGACAGATTGGATCAGCAGGAAGCAGCTGGAGAAATCACTTGCTTAGAAGAAGCAGGACTGAGTATGAGGATGCAAATCTTCTCTGCAAGGTGACTACTTGAATTTTAGAAGGTCATCAATGGACACATTTTGGTTCATGGGACTGGAAGAGATAACTGTTAAACATACTGATTTAAAAAGAAAATTTCTCAATGATCAAATAATATTTGAACACCTAACATGAGTCAGGTCTGTTTTAAGTTCTGAGAAGTTCCTTGGATGGTGAGGAAGATAGGTGAGTTAACAAACAAATAAAGACAGTGACATATCTTTAATGATATCCTTGATGGAGACAACACAGGGAGGAAAGGAATAGTGATTACCTTAACCTTAAGAAATCTTGGAAGATGGATTTATCCCTGAATGGAAGGGAAGTGAGTTAATTGTCTCAGTGAAGTCTTAATAAGGGAGAGATGAATGATGCCAGACATTTTTAGGCTGATGAACAAACATGACAGGTGAAGTGGATGTAGAACTTTAACACCACACATAAGGATGGTGACAGGAAGACCAGATCCTAGGAGAGAAGGGCATCCCAGAAGGCAAGAACAAAGTGAATTCTAAGAAAGAGGATTATATATAAAGTGTGAAAATCCAATTGGGATGACAGATTTACAAAGATTCAAACAGTTTAATGACCTCTATATTCTACTTGATGCATGTTATTATTTTATGTTCTCACCATGACTATATGCAGGGACAATACTCCAGTTTTACAGAAAGAGATGCCAAGGCACAAAAGGGATTGTTTGTTAAATGACCCAAGTTCATGTGGCTAAGTTTCCTTCTACCCTGCCTGGAAAGCCTCTGCCCCTTCCTTTTTTTCATAAACTCTCTTCCTAGAACTTAGAATGAAAGAAATTCCAGTGGACTTAAATCCAATAAGTTCAAGAGTGAATAGAGGAAGTTGAATAGAAAGACTGCATTTCAAGGATTTTTCAGTCTTGTCTCTAAAAGCAAAGGAAACACAACATGAGATGAAGAGATATGAAATTGAGAAAGGGAGAAACCATACTCCAATTCAAAAAGGGAAGAGTCATCAGAGAGGGAAAATTTTAAGACACAGGGAATCACAGCAAAGTTAAGTTCAGAGCCAGGGCAGTGGAAATGGGGATGGTGAAGGAGAAGGGATCAAAGATAGAAATAAGTATGTTGTTAAATGGAGATCAATCTTCTTGACAGATTAGGAGGCACTTTCTGAGAATAATGGGATCTGTTGGTAAAAGAAAAGCAGGAATATAATTAAATAAAGGCTAATAATCTCTTCAAAGATTTTGGAGTGTCAGGTCACCAAGGTCCTGTAGAAATGTGACCAAGCAGTTCACATAGGATGGGGATGGGGCTAAGGACATGGAATACTCTGCTTCCAAGTTCAAATTACTGTCAGCAACTTACGGAAAACATTGATGCCCATTTTTGACAACCTCTGTGATCAAGCACCAGTAGTTAGGACTCACTGGACTAGAACATTTTAGGGAAAATTCTTGAAAGATGTGAGAGACGGGGAGGACTATAAAAGTTGAACAGGATATGAGCTTGTGGAGAAGGGGAGGAAGAGCTTTCCAGGAGGAAAGCATGGAAAACCACTGCCTGAGGAATGTAACTTAGTATGTGGTGTGGAAGCAGGTGAGAGGGGCAGAGAGGAACTCTTGGGCAATGTTGAAAATAAGAGTTAGATAAGTCTTTGTCTGGCCAGAGAATTCCAGGCTAAATGAAATTGTTGGATTTCATATTTTGTCAACTATTATAAAAACTTAAAATGACCACAAATTCACTAAGTATCTTTCCTTAGACCTACAAATATTTGTATCCAGTGGTGTTTCATAATGTTGGGGAAGGGGGTCACCATTTGGTTGGCTCCTTCTATGTGCTAGAAAGAGGTTTATATACCAACATTTAAGTTTCACTCATTCAGCAATGTGAGTATTGAGCTCATATGGCCCGAGGTCACACAGGTAGGATTCTGAGGGCTCAGAGCCCACACTCTCATACGTTTGATTTCACTGCATAAAATCTCTAGGGGCATAATTTGCAGGACTTCATCAACATGAACTTCCCAAAGAGAGCCCCTATAACAGAAGTTCCCTTTATCCCTATGGAAGTATGATATTGGAAATGAAGGGACAAATTCTGTTACTTCTGTGGGAAGAAAATATAAAAAGTCAGTATTTTGTTTGTTTGTTTGTTTGTTTTTAACAAGACATATGACAGCAGAAAATTTTACTAAGTCACAGCAGGAAATGACTTGGGTGCTATATGTTAGAGAGTTTCCATTGCCCTTGGAGCTATGAAAAGAATCGTCAGGACAACAAACCTACCTGGGACCAAGACCTGCTGCAGTAAATCTGGAATTTTTAGGAGCCATAAAATCCCAAGGAATTTGACCTTCTTCCTTCCTCCTGACTTCTGTCTCATGTATTTGCAGGACTTAGCCTCTGGCAACTTTCAGCCAGGTTGCTGGAGGAAGATTAGTGACACTGACCACTATTCTACGTGGACAAACCACTGTGGTCATTGCCTAGGTTCACATATGTTGAGGGCTTGAGTTTAGGACTCCAAGGAAGTCAGGTACTCCAGTGCATCAGTTCTCATGTGTTTTGAAAAATATGTTTAATACTGTTTAATTTTCCTCTATCATATTTCTTCTAAAAACTATAAGCAGCTGGGCCTGGTGACACACAACTGTAATCCCAGCACCTCAGGAGGCTGAGGCAGGAGGATCACAAGTTCAGGGCCAGCTTCGGTCACTAAGTGAGATCACTAGCAACTTAATGAGACCTGTCTCAAAATTTAAAATATAAAATAAAAAGAGTTGGGGATGTGGCTCTGTGGTTAAGTGCCTCTGAGTTCAGTCCCCAGCACAAAAATAAATAGTAAATAAATAAAGAAACTAACTACAAAAGTACTTTCTTTCCCACTGCCCAAAAGCCTGTATCTCTCCTCTGCCAAGTACACAGCTTAAAAACGCAATGGACAAAAATATCTAGACAAAAAAAAAAAAAAAAACAAAAAAAAACAAAAGAGCAGTTTCTCAATAGGTGGCAAGGGACACATGTCTCTTTCATTCTCCAGTTGAATTTTTTTGATCCTATCCTTTCCTTTCTCTAATATTGTTCCTCTAATATATATCTGAAGTGTTCCAAAATCTGAAACTGCAGTAAGATTTTCCTTACCTAACCTACACTGCTCTCTAATGCCCACATGAAGTCACATTGCATCAGTAAATCATTTTGACATCCTCCCTTGCCTTTATTTTATTTGATCCTAATTCCTCATCATGGGCTTCAAGCTTTTCCACATTTGGGAAAAAAACTGAGATTTTCAAAATATGCATCATTACAGACAGGCTTAGAAATACTTCCTAAGATCAGATGCTTGTTATAATGTCTAGGGCTGGTTTTAAGATGAGTAGAAACATGCTTTGATGGGTCTTTTGAGTTTACTCCCCCAAACTTTATCTCCTTATAATTAGACTGTGAAAAGTTACAAAGCAGAATTAGATTAAGAAAGTCTTCAAGAAGAATATAAATACATCTATGATCATAATAGTTACCATTAATTGTACATGACACCATAGGAAGTACTTATGTAAATCTTGCCATTTAGCTCTCAAAATATCCTGTGACATAGGTTAATACTATGTTTTTAATTTTCTTCCCAGTCGAGGAAACAGAAACTCAGAAAGGTCACTGGATTGTTGAACTTATAAATAGCAAGGACACAGTTCCAATCTAAACCTGGTGTTCTGTCCATTATTCTACACCAGGTCTCATCTCTCTCAAGCTATTTGTCTATACCAAAGTGGAGACCTTTGCTCTGATAACTGACAGTAGTTCCTTGACTTCGCCCAAAATGTACAGCACACATATTTAGTTTATGTCAAAGGGGAACTAGAAGAAATAGAAAAGGTGTATGGAGAAATGAGTTTGATTCTGCATTTCTTGTTTTACTGATGGGTGAATCTAATGAAGGTTGGTTCTGCTTTGCCTCTGCCAAATTTGTACAATAAATTTTTGTTTTCTTATTAGTATGCAGGTCACTTCTTGAGTGCCTCTCGACACAACCATGACAGCTAACTCAGTTATGGTCAGTTCTCAAACATTTATTGGGCATTTGCTGATGAATAAGAAATGAGGACAAACAGATGGTTTCAGAATAATGTAGTCGGTTCAGTGGTCAAGGTATGCAGAGGAAAGTATGGGCACACAGAGCCGCACCCTCTAGTCCAGCCCAGGGGAGGGAAGACCTGGAAAGACTTCCTGGAGACTTTTTGAACTAATTGAAGGGTAACTAGAAGTCAGCCAAGCAAGGAGCAGTTGATGCTGGGCTGAGCAGACAAAAAATGAGGAAAAAAGGAAGGCAAAAGGGTATGAAAATGTGAGGTGTGGGAAGGGAACTGCCAAATGTTCAGGGTGATGAGAACATAAAACACAGGGCTAATTGCAGAACTAGGGAGGAAAGCTGAATACAGAGAAGTCAGGCAGAACTGGCCTAGAAGGCCCTTTCACACTGCCTCAGGGAAGTGATATGAACAGGTATACATTTTATGTGGATCACCTGAACAAAGATGGAAGGTGCAAGGAGAAGAAGTAGTAGGTGAAAGTTCAGACTACAAGCCCAATGCTCTCCACCCGCTCAAGAAAGCTAAAGGATTATTAATAATTACTGAGTGAGGACTTTGGAATGGAAATCTATAAAATGCTAAAAGTTCCACATTACAAAATGCTTGCATTCCTTTCCAATTCCTCTCTGCTATGAGTATGAAGACCTTTGGTAGAAAGGGAATAAGATAAATACCCAGGTTGCCCTTAATCCCTTCATCTCTGGTGGTGTGTCTTGGTCTCCTCTGAGTATTCTCCAGGCTCTGCCCTTGTTATCTGTGTGTGTATGATCATTTTCAAAGGTCAGATTTTATTATCAGTTGCAGGTGGTGGTTGATCCTTCCGTCAATTCTTGCTCGAAGCAAGATAGCAGAACCCAGTGATATCTACTCTTAATCAGATAAAATTTAAGAATCATATCATTACTTTCCAGGTCATGTTACTTCAAGTGTAATCTGTTAAAAAGGATGGACCCAGGCTTCCTTTGTCACCAAGCTAAGGTAAATGCAAACTTTGAGGGTAAATGCTGAAAGACCTGTAGAGATCTAGATGCATGGTTCTATCTATGTTTAATCTAAATACAAAAATCTGAATTTTTGTACTTGTTGTTTTCTTCATTCTATGATTCATTTAGCTGTAATTTGCAAAAGTATTAGTCTGTGATACATTGGGTCAGAGTGAAGATTTTGAAGGGACAGATCCCTTATCTGTTTGAGAAACCTTGCTTTATTTCATGTAGCAAAACAAAATGTAATATGAAAAATAATCAAGCAAAATAGCCTAGCATTTTTGAATGATTACTATATGTCCTTCAGGTAAATTGGATGTGTCAAACTTTACCAGAGCTCTATGGTATGGACATTATTATGGCCTTTTTGCAATGGAAGAGTTGGGGCTAGGAGAGCATGTAAACCATCCAGTTTGGAATCAAATTTCAAGTCTTTGAATCATTGTAATCCCCAAATCAATATTCTTTTTAGCATCTCCTGCTCCCCTGCCATTAAGCATGTAATTTAGTGTTAAAGTTAGACTTTTTTTTCAGTACTGGGGATTAAATCAGGAGTTTTATATCTCCAAGCTACTTTTCCACATTCCCCAGTCCTTTAAAAAAATATCATTTTGAAATAGGGTCTTGATAAGTTGCCTAGGCTGGTCTCAAACTTGCAATTCTCCTGCCTCAGCCTCCCAAGTGACTAGAATTACAGGCTCTAAACACTGAACCCACAGCGGTTTCTCTAAAGGATGAGAAGATCATTATGATCAGAGTCCATATCATATGCATTTGAAAAGTTTATAATCTGACATAATCATTGTGTGATGTATCCATGTATGGAAATATCACAGTGAAGCCTATCAATCTGGACAATTTTTATGTAGTTATAATTATGAAAAGAAAAATCCCAATATAATAAAAGTTCACAATTTCTAGTAGAGAAGTAGAAGGAACCTGGATTTGCAATATTTTCTGAATGACTGGCACCATACAGGAGTTGCCCTTGCCATTATATGCTTCTTTGGTGCTTAAAGAGCAGCCCCAAGTGCCCTGGAATAATAAGTGAAGGCCCACCACTTGTGAGCAGGTGATGGTTTCTACTGAGGGAAGGGTCTTTGCATCAGGCTGTCATATAGAAACAATGAAACCTCAGGGCACTTCTTGAATCTGAAGGAATATTTTTACTTTAATTCTGAGAAGTCAGCTTGCATATATTTTGAGGAGAAGACCTGGAAAGAAAGTGAAGCATTATGATTTTAAGGCTTCAAACTATTGCAGATGTTCACATCAGCTACAATATCACCAGGAAACATTTTATCACATTCCATTATTTCTGATCCTGTCCCCTCCTCAGTTATCTATCATGTTGGATTATGTTAACAATTGAGTGCATTTCTCTTTTAGGTTTTAACCATGAACAATCTATATAACCTGCTATGGTGCAAGAGAATTCTCACATGTTGAAGATATAGCATCATAGATGTTCAGCTGGTGACTACCATTCAGAATTAACACACTCGAAGAAAACCGGCATCTCTGCACTGGTCCCTCCTATAAATTATACTCAGCACTTGCCAGAGTCCCAAGCAGAGTATGCTAAGTGTAACTGAAGCTGTAGTTTGTGAGATGGATATTGCAGAGAAATTGAAATTCTGTCAAAAGTATTCTCCATCAAAGTGTGGAGTTGCATCCTGGAATCTGAGAAGAACTAGGTATCCAGATCTCTTAGCTTTCCTGCCAGTGTGCCCAAAGCCCCACATCAGGAAAAATAGCAGTGTGCAATGGCAACCTCAGAGTGGAAGGGGAACACAGGCACCAGGGGACTTCAGACCAGGACAGCCCGAGAAAGTAAAGCAGTATGTGTACTTAGCAGTGCCATGCTCCTACCACCCTTTCTAAGTTCTTGCTAACAATTCTAGCTTTCTTCTTAATAACAGCATTTAAAGAATATTTATCATTGAGTGAGGACCTACAAGATACTAAGCACTGTGCCTGAAATATTGTCATGGTCCATAGGTCTGTGACCACACAAAATTCATATTTGATCCTAACCCCAAATTGTATTAGGAGGTGGAGTACTTGGGAGGGGATTAGACCATGAGGCTAGGAACTTCATGAATGGCAATAGCGCTCTTATTAAAGGAACTCAAGTGAGTTCGCACCCCTAGTACTTTTTACCATATGAAGTTACAGTGAGAAGTTTCTGTCTGTGAACAAGAAAACGGGCCCTCAAAGGACAATATCCACTGGTATTTTGGTTTGTGACTTCCAAGATTATAGAACTATAAAAAATAATTTTGTGTTGTTTATAATCCACCTAGACTATGGTATTTATTGGTAGCAGCTCAATTAGACTAAAACAGACTTAACATAAAATAACTTCCTTTTTAATTGTCAGAGTAGCTCTTGTTCTCATCATTTAACAGGTAAGGAAATGGCAGTTCAGAGAATGACAAAAAGCTATTGAGTAATAGAGCCTACATTTAAACTTGGATACAATTGCCCCTTGCACTGATACTTTTTAATCATTATTTTATTTCCCACCAAAGGGAAGTACAGCAGGTCTATACATTGAGAAGTTAAAATTAAACACCAATCTTTTGACTGTTCAGATTGAAAATAAACAGTCATTCTTTGTGAGAATATTGGTTTTAAGACACACAAACTTCCAGCACCTCTACTAGTCTCTTAGGGACATGCAACAGAAATGAAAAGACAGACTCAGACGTTTGAGGTGGCACCAGGTAGAGATCATAGGAATTACAGCAGTGATAAATCAGAAGGTCCTCAGATCTGTATTTCTCAAAGTGATGTTGCTGAACAGCAATTCTAATTAATGAGACATGTGGCCAAATGAATGGAGGAAAACACTATACTTGTTTTGGAAATTCTTGCTTCAATATTAGTATAATGAAAACTTGGGAAAATTCTGTCATTAAGAATTAAGAAACAAACAAACAAACAAAAAAAACCAAAACCAAAACCAAAATCCATATATTTGATATAACCCAATATCTTGTGCAATGCTTATAAAAATAAATATGTATACATATTTGCCTCATTGAAATTGTTTAAAAGCATTTTAAGTTTCTACTCGGGCTTATTAGGTCATTCAAAAAGGTTTAGATTCTTTGGGGCCCAAATAATAGTGATCTTAGCCATTCATCATCTACTGCCTGTCTGGAAATGTACACTGTCAACATTTTTATCTTGGTGAATCAGGTTAAAGATGGACTAAAAGGCTATGTTAAAAATATTTAAAAGAAAAATAATAAAAACGATCCTAACCTTGTCATTTTTGATCTTGTACCTATCCCTCTGATAGTATGATAAATAAAATAAGACACACAAACATTCTTACAAACAATTTAAGAAAGTCACAGAGACCCCCTAAGTATCTGTGGGTTCCCCCTTCCAACCTGGCTAACAAAACCCTAAATAGAAACCAGTGACAAATGAAAGTACTTGGACTTTAATTCTCAGTTAATAGCTTAGGAAGAATCAATAAGAGACAGAGGGCATTGGTCCATGCATGTGATCCCAGCTATTTGGGAGGCTGAAACAGGAGGACTGCAGATTCAAGCCCAGCCTGGGCAATGTAATGAGAAAAATGTCTCAATTAAAAAAAAAAAAAAAAAAAGTCCTAGGGATATAGTCCAGAGGCAGAGTACACCTGGATTCATGTCCTGATATGAAAGAAAATTAAGATAAAGAACCAATAAAACTCTTTGCTGAGTACTTATTAACTTGAGATACAATGAAATATAGCTAGCTATTAGATGACATATACATATTCATCAGGTGTGAATGTACTAAAAAATGTGAGAGAGAGAAGAACTCACATTTCCCTGCAGAAAAGAGGAGGTAAAGAGGTTCCCATGGTTACGTTCATAGAGTGGAACTAGTATTAACTCCTACTCCCTTGGGTTCTCTAAAACATGCCCTTACAACCACATGCTGCCAGTTTAATGAGAACAACAAAGATGAGCATGAAGTGACTCTAGCTTCAAGGAGTAATATTTTGAGGGAAAGATTAAAGATATACATAAGACAAGAAAAGTAAGTATTCAGAGAGAAGAATGCATTAGAGACATGACATAGTACTGAATGACAGAGAGAAATTAAAGTCTCAGTGTAAGTGTGGAATGGCTAGGACTTGGATAAGCAAAGAAGTCCTGTGTGTGTGTGTGTGTGTGTGTGTGTGTGTATTTGTGTGCATGTCCAAGCACATGTGTGCACAAGGGCATGTGCTAGAGGAATAGTGTGCTAATAAGAGCAACAGAAGCAATCCTCCAGGAGTCCCCAGTCTTGACTTCTATGTGTCATGAGGACAAGTGCTGGCTCTTTGCCACTATTGCAACCTGTGTATACACAGTAGGGCCTTGATAAATGCCCATGGGTGCATGAATAAATAAGACTGAGAAGTTGGTGGAAGACTTCACATTTCTGAGTGAAGATCTTGTCTTATACATTTTAGACTTGAGGTTCTGACTACACTCATATGCATAAGGGACACAGAGGAAATGGAGACAGCATGCAGGCAAGAACATGAAGCACAGAATGCATCCACAGCAGCAGACAAAGTAAGGTTAATTTGAACCGCACCCTTATTACTTGCCTAAGTCCAGGCATCACAGTTAGGGAAGGCATCCTTGCTGGGGTGAATTCCAATATGATATCATGTCTGATGCAGATTATCTCAAGTGAAATTGAACTGGGAAAGGAGTATGCAGTCAGGCAGATCTAGGTTCAAACCAAGTTCTATGTATACCAGTGATAAGACTGGATGGGATTGTTCACCTATGACAGTTGAACTTTCTCCTCTATTAAATAAGGATCATAATCCTAACTTTGATATTAAAATTGTGAGTCAGAGAGCCAGAATTGTTGAGCTAGTATTTCTACTTTCCAGCTGTGACCTTAGGCAAGTGACTTTATGTCTCTGTGCCTTTGTTTCCTGACCTGTAAGTTTGAGTTCAACATACACTACCACTTAGGGTTATCATGAAAGTCAGTGTGCTAATAGAAGCAAATAACTCAGAACTGTTTCTAGTCTGTAATAACTGTCACATCCATATTATTGTCATCATTCTGGGACTCCCTATTGATTTTATATAGTAAGAACTTAATCCATGGTAGAGACTGAAGAAGGATGATATAGAAAAGCTTCTCTTTCAAATTTAGTATTAGGAATTTTTGAGATTTCACAATCAAAGAAATCTCTTACAATTGGAGATTTTAAAGACTATTCCAGTATTAACCTAATTTAAAACAAAAGCAACATACACACACGCGCGCACACACACGGCCAAGGCTCTATCTCCTTCTCTGGTCACCCTTAGTCTGGTTTCTTTGCCTCCTCTCCACAGATCATGGGTTACTGAGGAAATGTTGAAGTACCCCAGTGGAGCCTTTGATACTGTAAAATGCTTTTTCATTTATCTCTGGAAGGTCCCCTTAGAATTAATAACCCATTTGTCTTCTTTTCTTGTGTGAAATGTGCCTTATCCTATAACTTGACCTGATAGGAACATGATTAGCTAATTGCTGTGGGCACCTGATATATGAAAGGAGAAATAGATCCCTCAGTCATCTTTCTTCTGATGCAATGGAAAATGATTAAGTTCTGTGGTTTCTCAGTAGGAAGCAACTGTTTTCAGGTGAATACTTGGAGACTTGCAAATTCTAGGTATTAAACTGTTCTTATCTCTCCTTGTTTGTCTCGTGAGGGGATGACAGGGAAGGGGGAGGAAAGGACAAAGGGACAGGATCTGAATAATTTTTTATGAAAATTTCAACTCTTTGTAATAAAATTGCTCAACCCTATTAATTCCAGATTTTTGCAATGTACATACTCAGCCACTGGCAAAATTGTGAAATCTTTAATGTTTCCCTTTCCTGTCCTTGTCTTTTATATTCTGTAAGACTCTTCCCCTTGGTGGTTTTCTCACTCCCTTCAGCCCCTGAAGCTCAAATTCACCCTGTCAGGAGCTGAGAAAGGGTACCTGCTCATGCACACTTAGGTAAAAATCATTAGTATTTAGAGCAAGATTGTTTCTTCTCCTCTACCTGAGGACTTTGCAGGTAATGAGCCACTCTGAACCTTCCTCCTTCACCTTTTCTGGGTCTTGGTCACATTTTGAAAATCAGGAGAAGTATGAGGACCTGTATGCAAGAAAGATGCACAGATGCTCCTACATACACAATGTCATGTGCACAATTTCAGAGGTTTCATAGCACCTCTTAACACAGACTAGAAATCCTTCAGAGTCCTGATGTAGCAACCCTGTAGGGTTTCCTGTGAAAAGCCTGGGAGGGGGAGATGGTGGGGGAGTGTGTTTTAGCATCAATATCACTTCATTCCTCTTTCTTCCTCAAGATATAAAACTAGTAAAAGGTATTGTCTTAATATTGGTATAATAATTTTTTTCAGAAAGATAAATGTTAATATTATTATTGCCAACATGGTACATTTTTTTATCAGAGAGTGTTAAAGAGATAAGACATTCATAAGTATAACACTATTCTGTTTTGTAGCACTATCTAATAATCTACCTTAAATTAAAAAGGGCTAAAGATGTAACTCGGTGGGAGAGTATTTGCCTAAAATGCAGGAGGCCCTAATTTCAATCCCCTGAACTGAAAAAAAAAAAAAAAAAAAAAAAAAAAAAGTTTGAAGAAAGTCATTTTCAGCTGGAGGCTAAACTGAATGATTTACCCTAGGACCCTAGGCGCCTAGAAATTGACTCAGAGTTGCTCCTCAAAAAGTTGTTGTTATTGTTATTGTTTCTGAGGAATATTTAACTTAGGAAGAGTTAATCTAGTAGTAACAAACTATTGTGGATCCATTTTTAAACCAGAGGAGACATGTTTATAATCTCATGTTTAATTTGACAATTTCATGAGGCTAGATATTCTACTACAAACCACATCTATATTTTCTTTGTTTTTAAAATAATGTGTATTTCTTAAGCTTTGAGTGACATTGTTGCTCTAAAAAGATGAGCTTTGTTGTGTGTGTGTGTGTGTGTGTGTGTGTGTGTGTTTGAACCTGTGTTTATGTGAGTGATTTTTCATTACCATCACCTTTTTCAGTAACGTGGGCGATTCTAAAGCTCCATTTGGGAAGTTTGGGTTCTGAGACAAGGTCACACTGAAGGATCTGTGTGTTCAAACATACCATGATCATTTCACAGGATCCACCAGCATGATAGTTGAAGAGCTAAGAGCAACCACATGGCATTAGGAAACATGAAGTACAAGTGAAAGCACCCGGGAGAACTATCAACAAGGGAATAGGACATGATCTCCACAAGGATGGCCTTGAGAACCCATGGAACTCTGTCTTCTAGTCTGAAAAAAAAGAGCCATGGTTTATATTTACAAGTTAAATATGTTTCTTTACCTAAAGCTGAAGTGAGTTCTTGGTTTAGAACTTGTGTTCAAAAAATATGTTGGAATGATACAATTTAAATCAACCAGAATGATACTGAGGACCTCTTAGAGGAGTTCAGTTCCTAGCTGTGTTGTGAAATCTTTCCAATAGTAAAGAAAGTGCTTTGGAATCAGGGTTGGATTTCCAAACAGTCATTTTAAAATTGCAAATTATGTAATACCTTAACTTTAAATTTTGTTACCTATAAAATAAAAATAATGATATTAAAGACATGGCTTTAGGACAGATTAGCAGTAATGCAGCTTAATGATAAGATATGGTAGACAGTAGCCAGTCTATAATATTAGCTTCTGTTACTAAAGACAGAATAAGTATAAAATGCATCTCTTAGCATTGACTTGAAGTTAGACAGGTTCTTAATGAAAAGTAGATGCCAATAAAAGGCAGCATGTAATTAGTAGCTTAAAGATTTAATATATATTGTACAAGATTTAAGGGCTTAGAGAAAAGCAGTGTTAATTAAGACTAGAGGAGGGAACACTAGGACAGGCCCAGGGGGAAGAACTATGTGGACAGAGGTGAGACAGGAGTTCATAGTTCACTCAACTTAGGAGAAACCATGAACACAAAATTTCACCAGGTATCTTTAAATAAAGTGAGGAGACCTATTTCTGTCAATGTAAGTCCAATTAAGTGAAAGAGTGAGTGAGAGAAGGGAGAGACAACAATGGTCTTTTGACAATACCATTCTTTGGTGATTTCTAGCTCGATTCATTCCAGACTTCAGGGTTCATGTTAGTGGAAAACCTCACTGAACCTCCTCTCCAATCCAGGTCTTTTCACCACCTGGATTGTGGCCTCTGTGGGTGAGTAAGAACAAATCAGAGTTGCATTCTGTTTTGAACATGACATTTTAAAACAGCCTTGAAAAATGTTGTAAAAGAATATGCTTAAGGAGAGTTGAAGAGGGACAGAAAATGGACATTAAAATTAAAGAGGTAACAGCTACATTTCCCAAACAGACTAGTTTCACTTGGCATGTTAATAAATTTCTCTCTGCCTTAAATCTTACACAAAAAATAGGTAACCTGCAGTTAGTTATCTGATGTTAACCAATCAGTTAATATGGTTCTGTCTCCCTTCTCCAACTTTCAAGAAAATAACACTCTAAATGATCAATTCATCTGGTTTTTGTTGTTGTTGTTTGTTTGTTTATGCTTTCTTCAGTCTTTCTGTGTCTATACAAATCAAACTCTTTTGCTAGACCTATGAGAAAACTCATTCTATTCCATGAAATAAAGTATTGTCCAACTCTAGAATAAAAATAAAGCCAATTCAACTCTTAAAAAATAAAAAAAGAAATGACAAGATTCCTTGAAGCATGGTGACTGTTCTTAGGTATTTGCAAAAGAATCATGAAGAGCAAGAGGAGATTTGACTTGAGAAGCTCTGGTAAGCAGGGACAAGAAGAGTCATTTATTTGTACTTAGAGGTTGACATGGAAGGATGTCCTATCAATTACAATCTTTGTTGAGGAAGTGAGGTGTCCTATGAGGTCATATTTTGACACCTGCGAAGTTAAATAGGGAAGAGTTGTCAACTATCTAGAATGCTTTTAGTGAATGTGGAGATCTACATAGGTTATGCAGGTTGTGACTGGACTATAAACCATCAAAGGTCTCTTATCCACCACTGCAATCTCTGACTTCTGAGTTTTAAACCTGCCTTTTCTCAAAAGGTAGGCATGTAGTAGAGGCCAAAGCTGATCATCTCATTTCCATTTAAAAGACAAATTAAAGACTGTATTTCTGATTTAATTGATTTTAAAAATTAAAGATTGAAGTGAAGCAGATAAGCCATCAAAGCCAGAGTCCTTTATCTACCTGATCTTTGAGCTGCTAAATGAAGTAGAAAATGTCATCTGAATAGATTGGTTCATGGCTTTTCCTTGAACATGCAGTTATATCATCGAAGAAGCTCGGGTCACTTTGGCACCTTTAGTTTGTTTTGTTTTTTTTTTTTTTTGTTTTGTTTTGTTTTGTTTTGTTTTGTTTTGTTTGTACCAGGGATTGAACCCAGAGGCACTTAACCACTGAGCCACATCACAGCCCCTTTTTTTTTTTTTTTTTTTTGGATTTTATTTAGAGACAGAGTCTCACTGAGTTGCTTAGGGCCTTGCTAAATTGCTGAGGCTGACTGAACTCGAAATCCTTCTGCCTCAGTCACCCAAACCGCTGGGATTCCAGGTGTGTGCCACTGCGCCTAGGGGCACCTTAGTTTTTATCCCAGAATGTTCCTGTCTATATATCTATAGGGCGCATATATCCATAAGGGACTTATAAGAAGAAAAAAATCCCCAAAGTGCTATACTGTGAACAGTCTGTAACTGTTGCCTGAAGCACATGGCACCCTGCCAAAGATGCCCTGACCAGATGATTTTTAGGAAGAGACAAAACGTTGAACCATAAGGAGTCTAGAAAAACTGAAAAACGGTTTGAAATTTGCCATTGCCATTTCCAGTGCAGGATATGTTCTCTTAGCCCCTCTTTATTCTCTGCCTGCATCATCTCGATTATCTCTTGTCAGTCTAAAAGCCAAGGAAGAGAGTACAGAGAGGCCACTACTCCCACAAATAATACAAATTATAAGAAATATCATTGCATTAGAACATCTTCACAGCTTCTCAAATAATCCTTTATCTTATTTATTTTCACAATAGCTGATAGTTGGGGTGTGTGTTTTCATCCTTGTTTAGGAAAAATATATGGAATGGTGAACATCAACTCCTGCAGTCAATAAGTAGCAGAATCAGGACAAAACTCTGCCTCTTTATATCCTAGTACTATTTCTATAGAAAGAGATGCTAGACTGAAGCCTCTTTCTTATTTTAATAAATACATGAAGATTCATAAGTGACCAATAGATCTAAACTAGTTTCTCAAATCTTGGTATCTTGATATTTAGGGCTAGATAACTCTCTGTTTTAGGGAAAGTCCTGTGTTTGTGAATTGTTGCTTCCCAAGGTCCCTGGCCTTTACACTGGATGCCGGTAGCAAGCCCTCTTTTGATACAATCAAAAATGGCTACAGACATTGCCATATGTTTCGTAGGGCAAAAACATTTCCAGTTGGGAACAACAGTTCTACCCCCAACAGGGTTTAATTTCTATGGGAAAAAAAAAATGAACTAAATTAATTAACAGTGAGGATGTATTGTACTGTGGGTGGGCAGGTGTGCACATGCCCAAGACAATCATGGACAAAGAAACCTCCCAAAGATTTTGACTTCCACCAGGAATCAAACCATCCCAGCACCTTACATAAGTGGTGCTGTTTTGGCCTTGTTTTCTAATCTGGGATAAAAATGGGATGATGTGTAAAATGAGACATCAAGTGTGATGTCTTTATTTCTCTTTACACAAAATGACATCATTTCCCAAAGAAACCACAAAACACTTAGCTATAGGAACCCAATAAGTCAAATTGAATTTGCCAACGGAAATTGGTATTTATGCAGAAAACATAGAAATCTTTACCCCAAACAATGTATCAACAAGGGTGAAAACATCAATAGAGTTATACATTCTACCCTTGAATTGATTTTGTTTCACTCGCTCAGATGTTTCTTGGATTAACTTTACTAATGAATTTTCACAGCATTTTTTCCCTTGACTACTAAGCCACAGCCTGTACTTAATTATGATATTGTTTCCTAAGTTCAGGTCTTTTATCAGATGATTAGTGACTGGAAAAGATTTGCTGACAGCTAAACTAATACATCCTGTTTGTAAAGGACAAATCAAGAATGCGGGGTGTGAAAACTTTTATAGAAAAGCATATATTCATTCATACATATATAGGAACCTACATTGACTGTGTCTGTTATACTTTCTTTAAGTGTCTTATCAGTTCTTTGTAAAATGAACCATTACTCAGAATGTATATTGTGACTCGGTACCCAAAATTGGTACAGCAGTGGTAACAAGTATAATAGGAAAATGTCATTATTATAGATTCACACTTTTAGAAATAATTTCTACCAAAGATAACTACCAAAAGCATGTGGTACTGACTTCCTCAAGAAAAAAAAGAGCATTCGTACAAATATGCATGCACAAAAGCAGAGCTGTACCCACAGTCATACATACCATATTTCCTAGACATAGGACATGCTGTACGTCTGTATCAAAACAATTCATCAAAATCTTAAGCCAAAGGCACTATTTTGTAATCATATTCCTTTCCCGCATTCCTCAACTAATTATGTCATTGTTGGAGGAGGTCTATTTTTATTGGACTAAATAAATTCCAAGTTCAAGTTGCTCATTAATCTGATGTGTGCTTGTTATCCATATGCTCATTTATCGGTATCACCAGATTATGTTACCAAAATATTAATCCAAAGTTATCTGGGGCTGGGGAGATAGCTCAGTTGGTAGAGTGCTTGCCTTGCAAGCACAAGGCCGTGGGTTCGATCCCCAGCACCGCAAAAAAAAAAAAAAAAAAAAAACCAAAGTTATCTGATGTTCACATTCTGTCCATTAGACAAAAGAACTGTGTGCAGTAACTATTTAAAAAAGACAATAAGTAAGAATGCAAAGCATGTTTATCAAGTAGCACCCTGAAATAAAGTGGCCATGGCAGAGCATGCCTGCACACCTCCCAAAAGCTTATGTCCATCCCTTGGCAAAACACATTTGATTTCAGAAAATAAATAGAAATTAATTTCCATCTAAATGCCCATTTCAATTCATTATCTGGAGAGGTAAATATTCACAAAGGTGACACCTAAATTAATATTGACTTTGGGGTATAATAAATCTCAACAGTCACTGAAACAAGTGGTTTACATAAAGGATATCAAATTGTACAATTCACAATTCTACATGTATTCATTCAACACTAACCATAGAATAAAATTGATAATAGATCGTTAAAAATGTGGGTATGAATATGTGTATAAATATATTGTTTTACATTATTAAATTATTTTAATAATTTATTACATGGTCTGCACTATATTAAATTATTAAATTATTCATTATACTAAATTCTACGGTGTGCTAAATTATTTATTATAGTAAATTCTATTAAAATATAGAGTAGGGGCATTTGTAGTTCACTGAAGGGAGGGGTAAGCACATCTAGATTTAAATGCAAGGATGTTCTGATGGATGATACTTTAAACGAACACTTAAAGGTGCTATTAGCAGGGCAACCAGAATCAGAAACCAAGACTGAATCCAGATTTGCAACTTTTTTTTTTTTTTTTTTTTTAATTTTGTATGCTCTCTCCACTTCTACTCACACTAATTGACATCAGGGTGCAGTGACAGGTCCTCACTGATGGTGGCCCAAGGTCCCTTTCTTTCACAAAAGTTAGGAGATAGAGGCACGGGACCATGGAACAGCAAGAACTGTGTCTACATTCAGGGAATGGACCTCTACTGTCTCAGATCCAGGTTGCTGCCTCTGCTTGGGTTTCACTCGACCCAGCTGTGCTTTAATTTATCAAGTAGTTATTTTGCCTTTCACTGTGCTATGCACAAGCAATTTAAATCACAGCTAACATGAGATCCCTTCTTTTGAGGAGGTCCCAAGGGAATGTCAGGGATGGAGGTGGATAATTCAACAGCCTTTACGAGATAATTCTTTAACATAAAAATAGCTGTTGACTGAGAACTAGAGATCACGGTAAGGAGGCAATTTTTCGACAAGCTACTATCTTTTCAAATCAGTAAATGCCAATAAGATTGTCTTGACCCAACACTCATAAAATAGCAGCAAGAAAAATCAGATTTCGATTGGGTTAAAAATAGAAACCTCTCTCTTCCAGCTCTTTGAAATATGCAACGACTTATTCTTAGTTATAGTCACCCAAATGTGCACTACAGGAGCAGAACTTATTGCTCTTATTTTATCAACAAAGAAGTGGCTAATGTTGGAGGTGATAGATATGCTGATTCTTCTGTTTGGGTTTTTTTTTTTTTTTTTTTTTTTTTTTTTTTTTTTTTTTAATACCAGGGATTGAACTCAAGGGCACTTAACCACTGAGACAAGTCCCCAGTCCTTTTGTGTATTTTATTTACAGACAGGGTTTCACTGAGTTGCTTAGGGCCTCGATAAGTTGCTGAGGCTGACTTTGAACTCTCGATACTCCTACCTCAGTCTCCTGAGCCACTGGGATTATAGGTGTACACTACCATGCCTAGCTAATTCTTCTGATTTGATCATCACATTCTACAAATACCAAAACATCATGTACCCTTAAGTATGCAAAATTATAATGTATCAATAAAACTTAAAAAAATAGGTGCCTGTTGGTTTAGTGTGATTTGGGGCAGAGGTAATATTTAAAGCATTTAATAACCTGGACCTTGACTCACTGACCAATGCCAGGTGTCAAAGGCGCAGTGCTCCTAGCATGGCTTTGCTGCTACACGCCAGCCAGGCATTGGCTCTGACTAAGAAAAGATACCATCTCAAATCTTTCTCAAAACCTTCCTATGCCTAAGCTCTTCTGCATGCAATTACATTTAGAAATTTCTGCAATTAGAATAAGACAACAGTTCATGTGGTAACTTCATCAAAGACCAGAAGAGAGAGAATATTCTGAGAAGCAGAATTCTGGGCCTTCCCATTTTCCCAGAAGCAGTTCTCCTTATAATTTATTTTACCTGCAAAAATTCTATGGACAATTTCATTTAGGAAGTCAAAAGATCCTGCTTTTGAAATGAAGTTTAAATATTTAAGGCTTTTTTTTCTTCAGAATGTGAATTCATTTTAAAAGTTAGAATGCATTAAGTTATTAATTATCTCAGTGAAATAACTTCAGGATGCTCAATGCCCTTTATTGGTAGCAACCACTGAGAGGGAAATGGAGGCATAGCTGTAGGGCACTGGAGATTGAACACATTACTTAACTTCTTAGACCTCAGCAAGGAGGTCCACAGAAACAAGAAAATAGCTGAAGAATAAGACACAGAAGACACAAGGATAGATATCACAATTAAGCCAACCAGCAACCTATGCTGAAGGAACAAAGAGAGCTTGAGAACAAAGCAAAGAATGTATTGGTCTAGCTGTCCATACAACTGATAGTGAATCGAATAAATGCAAGGGCTGGTCCTTGTCTACCAAATGGATGTTTAAGGCCAGCATGCAGTATGTAGCAAAGACATGGTTTGTCAAACTACCTTCCCATCTAATCCTCCATCTATCCCTACTGAGTGAAAAGAGGTTATGAGTTGTACTTGAGATGAACCCTGTAGTTTTACAAGACAGAGAATGTATCTGAATGCCACCCAACCAATCTGTGCCTCCCTTGAAATTTTGATCTAAGCATCATGAATAGGGTTTTCCTCATTACTGCCAAAATTTTATTATTTATTTGACAGAATTTATGTATTTATGGCACGTTATGTTTTCATCTATCTATATATATCTATATATGTATAGTGAAATTATTGAATCAAGCTAATTCACATATTCTTACCTCACATATTTATAACGCTTTTTTTCTTCAAGTCTCAATTAGTTTTTAAAAGTTTAAATAATATCATGCATATTCTTAGACCACAATGGAATAAAACTGAAAGTCAACAACAACAAAAAAGAACAATGGAAAATATACAAATACACAGAAATTGAACAGTATATTCCTAAATGACCAATGGGTAATTAAAAAAAAATAAATAAGAAGAAAAACTTTTTGCCTGGAATTGCAGAATGCCGCTCTAACTTTTCTTAGATCCCATGAGGAAGCATGGGACGCAGTGAGGCTTATCGTACTCGTAGCCATAGACCTAGGCCTCAGGACAGAGACGAATCCTTGCCTAAGTCCAGAGGGAAAAGTGTACCTGGCACCATGGTTTGCATTCTAGTAGTTACTCGTCCTGAAACTGCAGCATTCTGAGGAACCTGTCCTCCTTCCTGTGAGATGCATATAAGTCCAAGGCTTCTGGCAGCATCAGGAGGTCTGCTTTTGGTCCCTAAGGCAGGGTGGAGCCTAGAAGTGACTATTAGAGCAACTTGTGTTCTGTTTGTTGGGGAGTCCCAATTAAGTTCATATTGTGGAACAAAGATGTCACTCAAACCCCATCCCATTCCCTAAAATGAAATTAAAACCTGTAAAGACTGTGGGATCCTCCTATAGTTAAGACTGCCAGTCTGCTGCTCTGATGGGGTTACTATTACTTTCCCATTTACCTTATACCAGCATTGTGGAGCTCTGCCCTGGACTGGGAGCCAAAGTTGAAGTTATAGTGAGGTTCCAACTCTCTATGCTGCTTTCCTGCCTCCTCATGCTATTTAGGGTTCCCATCACTTTCTTGTTGATTTCCAGAGTTTACTCTGTCAGTATACTTGAAATGCAATTTTTGTTAACCTGGTTTTTCTCTGTGGCAGAGGTGGAACAGGGTGGTGAGAACATTTAAAATCTTAATTAATTTTTATGTATACAATATGCCACTGTGGAGGTACTGGGGAATGAAATCATATTGTTAGGTGCACATGTGAATAAGTAACAATGACTCTCACTATTATGAATAATTATAAAACATACACTATTGTTTTTAACTATGGTCACCACAATGTACAAGAGATTTTCAAAGCTCAATTCTCCTAACTGAAACTTTCCGTACTTTTTGACCAACTCCTCCTCTTTCCTCCCTACACCTTCAGTCCCTGGTAACAACCATTCTACTTTCTGCCTGTATGAGTTTGGTTTTTGTAGATTCTACATATATGTGAAATGTTGCTGTATTTGTATTTTTGTGCTTGGTTTATTTCATTAACATAATATCCTCTGGGTTCATCTAACTTGTCACAAATGAGAAGATTTCCTTCCTTTTCAAGGCCAGATAGTATTTCACTGTGTGTATATACCACCTACTCTTCATCCAATCTTTTGATGGACACGTAGGCAATTCCCTGACATGGCTATGGTGAACAGTGCTGAAATGAACAGGGGAGTGTGGGATTAAAAGACAAAAGAAACAAAAAAACAACATTTATCTAGCAAACTCTTGGAGTTGTATGAAATAATATAGCAATGAAAATACTGCAAGGGTCTCTAGTGAGAAGGGTCTCTAGTGAGCTCAAAGCATATAGAGATACATTAATAGTGGGCACATTGAATCTCCAAAGCCATTAGTAAAAGAGTTGATGGAAAGAGTACATGAGTGATACAACCAACTTTAAAAATTTGTAGACCAACAGGAACTTTAGTGATTTCTAAACATGGGGAAGAAACTTGGCAAGATTGGAATAATCTGACCTGCACACTGGAGCAGAATCTGTGGACCTGGAAACACAAGGCTTTTCCCACCCACAGTCAGAAAGAACAGGTTCTGCAAGATGAACACATGCACATCCCCTTAAGTTTAAAAGTAACTCAGCCTTAGCACTGGGTTCAATAAAACAGAAAACAGCTTTGAGCTTTAATGTAGGGAAAAACGGAGTGAAATTCCAATATGACTGTGTGCTAACTATATGATCTCAGATTAATTCTATAACCATCCAAGTCAGTACATTTTCACTCTAGAAGGGGTACAAGAACAATGTTCCATAGAAATATGATAAGGAATAGAACAAAGCTTTATCAAGTACCAACCTTGACACAGGGTGCAAGTTTGAAATCCAGTCAATAAAGAAACACATTAGTTAATGTTATCTCAAGTTTTCTATGTTCCAGCATTCCAATCTGCAGCCTTTTTTTCTTTGGATTGTGTCAAAAGCTTCCTGATTATTGTAAAAGGAGAGAGAATAGTCCCTTTTTAAATATCCTAGTGATTTCAGCTTGTGTTCAATCAGAAAAAAAAAAAAAATCTGCCCTTGTTGACCTCAATCCTGCTCCTTGCAGAGCTCATTTGCTCCTAGGTAAACGTCATGGATATGATAGCACATGCCCAGGTGCCTGTATTGGGGGCAGCACAGACCTGGGGAGAGAGCTGGGTATTCTTAGTTACGAAACCAAAAAGTGCCATTTTTTTGTTCACTAAGCAGACTTGTGGGTTTCCTTCCCTCCTGTGAATTGATATGTCTTTTTTATTTTCCATTATTGATAAACCATAATCTGCAGCTTACACATTAGTAACAGTTGATAATGGGAAATTAAGTAACCTGTTGTTCTGATATGAGGGGAGACATTGAAGTTTAGGAACCCTAGAAGGCATAAGTAGGGAGAAAGAATAAAAAATCTTAAGCTTGTGCCCCTGTGTATGTGCAGCCCTCTATTATGGGTTAAGTTAATAAAATTTTCTCATGAACTTTAGAGATTTGGGGAAAGTATTTTTATCATAATACAAACATGGATATACTATGGAGCTGAATGAAAATTTGCCACAGTGCTTAAGACAAAATTCTAGAAATTGCATCCTTCAGTGTCTACTTAATAGCTGTAATGTCTAAACCCCTGGATTCTCATGTATACCTTTATTCCTGCAAGCAGCACTTGAGTGGAAAATTTCAAAAATAATTAACTTAGGGCACAAAGCATAAAAATTTTTATTTAGCAAAAACTAATGGAAGCAGGCAGAGTAAGGGACAGAAGATAGAAAGGAGAGATAGTGATGAGAAAGAAAACAGTAGGATTTGAGGAAGAGAGAGAGGAGGAGAAAGGAAAGGAAAAAGAAACAGAAAGAAGGTACATTGGAGGGAAGATGGTCACTAAAAATTGGGAGCAGAAGGAAAAGACTTTGGAAAAGGAAAGAGGCACTTAAAATGTTGAGCAGGAATGAAGTGATGGGGTGTCACAGTGCTCAGAGTTTGCTTTGAGACAATAATTATTTTGCTGGTACTTTCTCTAGAGTTATGTCAACAGTAATCTGAATCCTTCTTCCCATAAACTGCTTTGCCATTGAAAAAAAGTCTTTAAAGAATGTACAGAGAAGTGCATGGACAACAGGCATTTTGTAAATATTGTGGACTCAATGAAAGAAGAGGCTCTTGCAGATGGAATGCGACTTTATTATTCATAAATTAGAGCATCTGCAACTGATTGTTAACTTAAAATCAACAAGAGCAGATGAACACCTCTGCTATTTATTCACCAAAAGCAGCTTCCACAGTACACAGAGGGTAATATAGTTCTCTCTGATCTTCCAATTCTGCTTAAATCTACAAATGGTGGTTGTAGGAAATATCAATATCCCTCACAGACCCCTGAGCAGGCTCACTGGTTTTTCTTAATGTCTGTTCAAAGTCTTTTTCTCATACTGCTGACATAATCTGCGAGGGACTGCTCAGTTTTCTGTGCTCCTCCTACTTCTCTAGATGAACCTCTTTTACCACTCTTTCATGAGACTCCCTTTGTGAGTTTCTCAGCAAGTAACTTCACTAGCAAAGGCCCAGAAGAAGTGCATGTACTATGCTAGAGTCCAGGAAACAAGTGAGGAATACAGAATAGTCATGTTTCTCTGGTAGGTGAAGGTAAATTCTGCCCACCATCCCTTTGACATAAAAGTCACAGTTAGAGCTTGTTTATATTTACCTTGGCAATCACTCAGTGCCCTGATTATTCAGATGAAGAGGAAGCAAGCAATCTATCTTGGCTTGACAGTGTAAGTATCATTGTCCTTGTACTACTTTGTATTATAATTGAATGTTGAGATTCACTAATGATTGTAATAATAGGTCTAATTATTAGATGTCCACACCATGTTCATTGTGTATAGAGTAACTCATACTCTACTTGTGCCAACTCTGCAAAGTCCATGTGAGTTAGTATCCATAGGACGTATGCAGATAGAGAGAATTAAATCAATTCAAAACTGCATTACTTATGCCCTTGCATTGTCCTTTATTATCTCTCCCTTTTCTGTGTGCTGAGATTTCGTCCTTGTGATATGGGGAGACTAGAGGTCAGTCTGGGCATAAAGAAGACATAGATCATACTTCCTCAAACATCCTGGACTTTCCTATTTGCTTTTCCCCAACTGAGAAGAGTCTGTTCCCCTCCCACCAATACCCAGGATAAATTTCTATAAATTTTTCTTTTAGTGTCTGTTTTAATTATCATTTGGCATAAATTTGCATTTCTATAAATTATTTTCTACTAGTGCTCTGTGTTTTACAACTTACTTCTATGAATTGAAGGGATTAATGCAGTTGACCAAAGAGTTGTTTGGGGACAGGTGAATGGGGCATTGGGATTGGGTGGGCTTTCTAAGGGTCCTGGAGGTGGACCCTGGGTATTTCAGGCCTGCATGGATAATGGACTTGTGGAGAAGTTTTACACTGGTGATTGTGTCATGCAGTTTAACAAGGCAGCACTGGAATTCAACAGACACTTTATTCCCCTCCTCCACATTTTTAACACAATAGTTAAAAATGCTCAGGGAAAAGTCAAGAATTATGCAAGAACTATATGATGACATGATAGAGAAAAAGAGTGGGAAGAGAGGAAGGAAAAAGAGGAAGTGAGGGAAGAAAAGAGGAGATGGATTTGAACCTACATATTCAGTGAATAGTGGCCTAGACTAAACACCTACAAAACATCTGCCAGTTAGGCAAATTTCTTTAGATTGTTATTTGCCTTGTACTGTCTTTGGAGGGATATTTCTGCTTCCAAAGGTGGATAGTTAAAAATAATATACATCACAAGTAGTGTTTTGGCATTTCCTTTCACTTTCTTTCTATCTTCAACATTACTGTTGTCATCCTTTAAAACTCAATCAATTCAACTTATCCAGGGAACAGATGGCATTAATCAACCCCCAAGAATATTCACAAAAGCAATTAGAAATGTAGAGACATGGAATTTATGCCTGCAAATCAATTACCAATGATAGAAAATCAACGAGGCACACCCAACTTCCGCTTTTCTCTCTTTCCACTGAGCAGCCACTGATAATAATGATTCCTGGTTTACCCCCCTGTCAGAGGGAGCATGAGAACCAGTATGTTGAGGTTTAATTACACATTCCTTAATGACTAGTTCCTGCTTTACTGACAAAAACCAGCATAATTTACAGACTAGAAGATGCATCAGGATGATGGATACAGACAGCATGTGCTGTACAATGTCATGCAAATATGAAATACACAGTACTGAGAATATGGTTGTTTGGTATTCACAGAGAATAACTTCATTTCAGAGAACAGAGCACCTTTTCTAGCATCTATAGCTCTCATTTGTCAAAAACAATGGAAGCAGCTATAGAATGCATTTAAACCACAAATCTGTGCCTTCTGTGAGTTTACTAGCTCATATATCCTTATGTCTTGAATTTACTTCATCATTATTTTCCTTCCAAATGTGTGTAAACTGCAGAGTCTAAAGAATCCTTCTTTAGATCCTCACTAATAGTCCTCTGAGTTACTGTAATCATCTCTTAACTAGATTTCTCACCACCAGTCTTGGTCTATTCCAGTCTATCGTTTACTGAGTGATTAAGGAGGAAAAAAATTTTAAAAATTGATTCTGATAACTATATATATAAAATCCTCCAATTACTCTCCATAGGTCTAAAAATAAAAAATAAAAGATCCATTAACGTAACATTTTTACTTCTATTCCTGTGCCAAGTAATAGCCTCCCCCTCCTTCTCCAGTTACTGGAACCAGCTTTTTTAAGACTTAACTTAAATTTCACTTTCTTCAAAGAGCATACCTTGATGCTTTAGCCAGGTTAAGATGCTCATTTTGTGCTTTACATTACACCTGTGCTTACCTTTATTATCACATTTTTTTTTTACTCTAGCATGATTAAAGAGATTAAAGAGAGATTTAGTTTTTTGACTGCCCACTATTGAAAGTTCCTTGGAATCATGGGCTATATCTTCTTATCCCATCTGTATTTCTCCAACTTCACATAAATACTTGAGTTTCAGAGAGACAACCAGCAGTTAGGACAGATTTCTCTGATAATTCTTCAAATAAGGAACACATACAAACTATTATCACTTAAGTCTTCTCTGATCATGGCTTAAAATGAATGATGTTGCAGGAATTTCATAGTTCTTTTATCAGGATAATGTTGTAGTTTTGCAGTTTAAAAAAATATTTTCAGTAATTTAGTACTAAAAACCCACTGAACACAATCTAAACTTTTCCCTTTATATTAAACCATGAGCTATGAAAAAGGACTTTTATAGCAATATGATCATGTATTTTTCAGACTATATAGGAAATGCTCATTAAAATTGCATAAAGCAAAGCAAGTTAATAAAATCAGTTCCAACTTCTCACTGAGGTCAGATGGATGGAGAGACTTTGTCTTTAATAAACAAGTGGTCAGTGACCAGAAGATAATTTCCATGTGAAGGCATGCAAGCTTCTACAGGTGCAGGGTCCCATTTCACAGGTCCCATGTTTAGTAAAGTAATCCAAAATCTCTCTGCTCTTTCCTTTAACAGATAATCTTTTCCTTAAATTTCCAAAATGTGAATAAGTACTACTTATTAGTTTAAAAAAAAACACACAAAATAAAATACATTTTAAAAATAACACTCTAGAGTTAGGGATGCAGCTCAATGATAGAGCAGTTACCTAACATGTTTAAGGCCCTGGGTACAATCCCCAACACCACAGAAGAAAACAAAACAACAACAACAAAGTAAAAAAAAAAAAAAAAAAACAAAACCAAGTAATACTCTAGCAATAAGGACATGAAGAACTTCATTTCATTACTTTCATTTAGAAAGTTAATGGATAAATCAAGTATGTCATCCTGGGACTTACAGTTCTAAAGTTAGTATGAAGAGTACATAGATCGTTAATCCCCATCAACAAGGAATAAAAAACTTAGTGGAATTATTCTATGTACATAAATAAATATACCACAGTGGATTCTATATTTATTTATATCTATAAAGCACCAACTTAAAAAAAAAAAACCTGAATAGGAAACCATTTGTTTATTTTCTCATTTATTCACTTGTCCAACATATAGGTGTTGGACATAGACATTCCAGTAAAATATGATTACCAGGGACCTTAGCATCCTAGTAAAGGAGACAAGAATTGTAAGAAGTGCTATGAAATCATAATGTTTGTGGGCACCAGTTCCAGCTTAAAAAGTGTCTGTGTGTGTGTGTGTGTGTGTGTGTGTGTGTGTGTTTGTATGTGTGTCACAGGCAGGCTTAGTTAGTCAAAAGTGAAAGCAAATTACAAATGTGAAAGTATGTTATACACCAAGCAGGTAGTTTTTACAATTAAACTAAAGACCTGTGAGACTGCCTGGAGTGTTTGTGGAATGTGTTGGAATTCTACAGAGCTATTCATGGGGAGTGCCTTTCATGGTATTGTTTGAGTGTACATGTGAGAGGGGGTTCACAAATCTTCATCAATGTTCTTTTGTATATCCTTATCAAGGTCCTTTTTCTCAAAACTTATGGAAGAAATATAGATCATTAGGTGCCCATCCAGGTGGGAGACTTCCCATTGTGATGCTTACTATTTTGTGTCAAGTCTAGATCCTTATTAATTTGTTACTTGTTAAAGGTATGACTCAGGAGTTGACTGGCAAAAACTGCTGATCCATGCCCTTTGTCATGGATAAAGTTATGCCCAATTTCTACAAAAGCTAATATATAGCATTTAACCAAATGCATTGGCATGAAAGTCATGTTTTGCAAAGAGTTTAGCATTTAAAGATATATATAGATATAGATTCTGAATTTTTCATTGTTTAGCTTTGTGATCTTAGAGAAATCATTAACTTTTATTAACTTTTATTAACCTAAAACTTACTCATCTGTAAATTGGATCTATAAATATCTACCTAGCTGAGCAGCCTTACAAAACTCTGTGTATTAAGTGAGTGATATCAAGTGCATATTATTGGTAGGAATTTAAACCTATTATTCTATCATACTAATTATATTTGCTTTACAATTTTGGGCATAATCATTCCAAGGTATACATGTGAAATGACTAGTAGGGAAAATCAACAATTTAAGATAAAATTACATTACAAGCAGATATTGCCTTGAAATTTGATCCAATTCCTTCATTTATTATACAGAGATCATCAGGATAAGTAAGAAACCTTTACAAGGTCATTGGTCAGAAAGTGGCAGACTTTTGATGAATGAAGCTATCTTCCCTTGGAATTAAAAATGTCATTATAGGCTTCTAATGAGTACACCGCAACCTCTTGATGAAACCTTATTAAGTAAATCACTATTGTCTTCTGGCCTTTCAGGTAACTAGACCCATTTCAGCCTTCCTTTCTGAAGAGGATAATTCACATTGAATATACAGGTCATATTTTGCAGAGTTCTGGTTTATAAACTAAGACTTTGGATCTCCAACGAAAAGGTTTAGGAACATTTTGAATGTTATCACATTGTTTTATAACAAATGGACACTGAAAAGGGAGGCATTTCAGTCATGTAACTGGACCACAATAAAGGTTTCAAATGCAGTTGGGCAGAGGAGCAGAGTAAAAGAAAATTTCAATTTAGAGGATAGTTGTTCATTAGAACAAGAATAAGTGGGGAGGGATGTGGTTATTCATATAGAAACTAATTTCCTCATAATTCTGGAGCCTTGTTGGAAAACTACTAGTCTACCACTTAATTCACGTTACAATTGTAAAATATCCAATCTGGTTTGGAGATAGGAAGCCATGTGAAGGTAATGAAAAGACATTTTATAAGGTTGGGACCATCAAGGAAAGTGGACTCACTGGTGGGAAACATTTTTTAGAACTGTTCCAAATGAGCACTAAAGTGCTTACTTCACTTTTGCTAACTCTAGATGCCACTAAAATGTTCCAGGAAGATTTTTCTGCTGAAAAAACAACAACAACATGATCTTTGTTTACTTAGACTATCATATATTGATTGGGTTTGTGTGTAGGCTTTAGATAACTCAAAGTATAGTGGGTTTCTTTTTTTTTTTTTGAAGATCCTCATAAATGTAATTAACATCGTCATATATTTTGAATGAATTTCTGCATGATATTAAAAACCTAATGTGAAGATTTTTCATTGCTCTCTCTATAGTCTATGTATTTGTGAACCTAATATGAACAACAAACTTAGATAAGGTGCTGAAAAATAATTTTAATTATTTTTGGTCAAAATTAAGGTGACATATAATCACATAACATCTACTTATTCTTTAAAATAAAGTGAATAGTCACCCTATGTGTATCCCCATGCATTCCTCCCGAATGTCTTCTGAATGCAAGTTCTCTCATTGTAACAGACTTTCAACATATTTAATATTTGAAGAATGTATTTAATAAGACAGTAAGCTGCTATTCTTTTGAAGAGCAGAGATATATCACAGCTTCTTCTTTTCACCTGACTTGTGAGCACTGGAAGGTTGAATGACCTGATGTGTATTTGACACCTTAGTTATAGTATAACTAGGACTTCTTAGCTCTTCTAATTCCTGGTTTCACTTTACCAAGTATCAAGTTACAAGGCTGCTTCCTGTGTCAAAGGAGTTAGTATTATATGTAAAATGGTTTTTCATTTAACATTGGCCTGTTATATCTATATTTGAAATTAACTTATTCCCTTAGGGTAAACCCACAGGAAATGTTCTAGCTATTTAATATCCTAAAAATCTGGAATGGGGGAATTTCCAGAGTTTTTATTACTTGAAGGTAATTATATTCTCAGCAGATATTAGTAATATCTACATTATAGCCAGTCCTTCTGAACTGACTGCATTTTAATTTTGTTTAATTAGAAATTTATAAACTCTATAATTGGATCAGCATTTATTTTGTCTTGGAGATAAATTTCCAAGTTTTGACCAGATTATGAGAACTAAACACACCCACCCCACACACACACACACACACACACACCACCACCACAACAATAACAAATTATTATAAAAAGAATAACAATTTAAAGTTATTATTACTTGAATGAAGTCTACTAGTATAACAATGTACTGTGGAAAAACTTAGATAAATAATCCATTTTCAAGACTACTTTCACAAATGACATGAGATATATTTTTATTCTTCAAAAATAATTTCTCCAAATAAACTTTTAAAATGACCATTTGAAAAGAAACTGCTATTCTTCAAGATATGCACACAAATGGTATTTGGTGACATACAGATAGTAAATCCAGGCCCTGTATTTATGAATAAAATATGAACAATAGCAGTCTAGAGGAAATGTGACATGTTAAGGCTTTTTCTTAGGCGCTTTGCTTCATATGTTCTGAAAACCACCAATATGTATTGAATTCAAAAATAATTTTCTGCTGCTATTCTATTGTTCGCCAAATTAATACTTTTGTACAGCTTAATGAACATTTATCATTATTCCTTAAGAACATTTGACCCCAAAATATTTAGCAAGCAGTGTGCATTCAATTGGAATGTTGATTGGAAATGAGGAAATTAAACTGTCACTGATGAAATACTAATGCTCATTATCACATTATCACAAAATTTTATTTTAAATGTTCAGAATTAGCTCTATAACTGCATCAGCGATGATAAGTATGAGTCTTAAATCCATGCCATTTAGGTTTCATGAGCATTATTAAAACATATTAACCATAATTCAATTAATTTACAAAAAATGCCATTCTACAATTTATCTCCTCACCAAGCTCTTAAGACAAGTTGCTATTTGAGGAAACCCAAACCATGCTCCAATGGAGTATGTTCTACCTATTTCATTCTTATTTTCACCCCACCTTTGTGGATCTTCAAAGTATCCACTCTTCTGATAGACAAATGTGCTAAAGGGAAAACAGTAATAGTTTACAGCCACACCTTTGCATCATTAGGACAATGCTGACCTCTAGTGTTCTAGAAGGTAGAGAAACTAGCTCAGAAATAATACCTAACTTCCTCTTACTAACCACTTGGATCTTTTTCTAAAGCACCATGGGAATTATTTCACAGAAGAGGGAGGAAGAGAAGGAAAAAGGAAGAAAAGAAGGTAGAAGGTGGCAGGGCCGGGGGGTGGGGGGAGGATAGGGAGAGCGGGGGAGAAGAGGAAAAAATAAAAGAAATATCAGAAAGAAATATCAGATTCTAACCTGCTCCTACAAATTACCTGAATAATTTCCAAATAAATTGCCTCCTTTCGTGAGGTTGGCCTCTAATCTCTATTAGACTTTACCACTAACTATAGGTTGTGGGCCTCCAAAACTTCTGATCACAAACAGAAACACTGGCTGTTCTTTGGACAGTTTTCAGTATATTACAACTGTCTGTTTCCCACTGGAACTGGAAAGAGATATTTAACTCCTCTTAGACGTACAGAGGTGGGGAGTGAGGTAGAAGAATTCTTAAGAAGTTATTTCCACCTTAAGTAGAAGTTATTATTTCCACCTTTCTCTAAAAGGGATAGTACAGATTGCAAAATCTGATGATGATGATGATGATGACAATCCTGTTTGTATATGGATAATATTTTTGAGGTTCATGGAAGGGATATGGAAAAGGGGAGCAAACCCAGAAACTTAAGGGACCGTGGTAAACCACCCTTGGAAACAAAACAGATGGCTTAATTGCATTCTTTCTCATTTAGGAGTTCCCAGAGCTGGAAAAACTTCCTTTCCTCTGCCTAGAGAGGCAGCTGAGCAATTGAGCTTGAACCTCTGATAGCTCTAGCGATTTATTCAAGTTTGACGAACTGGGTTCTTTAAATACGTAGTGCAGGTGGTGGATCCCCGGGTGTCCAGCTTTCTTGCCTATTAAATTAAATGTCGGTCCTGCACTTGCCGAGGTTAGAGTGTGAACGACAGAGTGCACACTTAGTGCATACTCATTATCTGTTCCTTGGCACAAAGATTTTGGGGGTGGGGTGTGCATCAAAGATCTTCCTTCTGTAATAGGGGCAGCCATTGATCTTGTGGTTGACTCTATCGGGCCATAACTCTTAGGTCAAAACTCCCAATCCTGTTAAACCAGTGCCCATTGGTTAGAACACAACCCAACGGAAACCTTTTGCCTAAGGCATTGCAGAAAGCTGGGTATTGTGGGGAGCTGGGCATACTGCAAATCCAAGGCAGCTGCATTCGGAGATGAGTCGTTGTCACAGTGCGCTGTGGCTGGGAGCTCTATCCCTGGAAGCTGAGCTCCCAGTGCATACTATTCGAACAGGGGCCTTTTTGGGCAAAAGCCCTTGCTGAGATTAAGCAAGCATAGAAAACGGAGCTAGATAGGAGAAGAAGGGAACTTTGCAATTACGGGAGAAGGGAAGGGAATCTAGCAGGGCTTGTGTATGAGAGCTCAGCTAACTTTTGGGATGGTTGGAGTGATGATGGTACCACACTGATCAGCATTTCCTTCCCCCTGGGCCCAGAGCAGACACTTGGGTTTTGGATTGCATTTCCGAATGTTATCCTTTCCCACCTCACCTACCCGTCCCCAGCTCCTGGTACTCACAATTTGTCGCTGTTAATCCTAAATGCCACAAACCAGAGAACAGCAAAGTCAAGACGCTGGTCAGCCCTGGTACAGAATCCATTTCCCCCGAGTGAGCGGTCCCTTTCAAACGAATTCCAAATTCGCAGGCACCAGCCGCGGCTTGTCTCTCTCCTCCGCACCTCCTGACCCCCTCCCACCCCCCCTTGGAGAGGTACTCTCTCTTTCACTCCATCCCGCGCCCAGACGCTCCACCGAAACCGTGGCGAGGGCTTCTTCGGAGATGCGGCTGAGGCTACAGTCCCCGAAACAGCCGCTTGCTGTACTCTCCTTCCTCGCCCGCCTCTTCCTCCTCTTCCCCCCTCCTTAAAGGTGCAAATCCAAACCCAATCGCAAAGACAGGCGCCTAGCTCGGTGGACAACCAAATCCACCTCGTCAAGCTCGAGAGCAGGAATCAGCACCGGGGTGGCGGACAGCTCCTTATAGGAGAGCGGGCCGCGCGGCACCGCCCCCAGCCAGGCCCGCCCCGCGCTCGCCTATAAGAGCGGCCTGGGCGGGTCTTAGCCCCGCTCGGGCGAGTTTCCTTCAGCAGGCGCGCCGCTGCGATGCGCTTTGGCTACCTGGGAGGGCAAAGGAAAGGAGTCTTAATTTCTTTTCTCTTTCTCTTCCCCCCCACCCGGTTTCCTCCCTCCATCCCTACCTTCCCCCTTCCTTTTGGCTTTCTCTATTCCCCATCTAGGAAAAGAGTAGAGATTGAAATTGAAACAAGGTTTTCGAAGAACGCTGCTGAAGGGATACTAAAAGGAGTTGAAGGACAGACGCATTAGGAAGAGAGAATTTCCCACGGAAAGCTTTGTAATGACCTAACGAGATGCCTTTTCCCTCCCTTTGGAAAGGAGGAGCAAGTAGAGCTTGAACTGTGAGATTCAATTTCCCTTGCGTTCGTTCTCTGGTAGGGAAGGCTGATGGATATTGATATTATTGGAATTTCTGATTTAGAGGTTTAGCACTATGTCCACTCTCCTGTTTTACCGACCCCGCACCCTATCCCCACCGCTCATCTTTTCACCGGCCTTCCACGTCCACGTCTCCCTCATCGATGTTGACACATTGCTTCGGGCAAGTACTGCAGGGTGCGCGGTGCTTTGGGTTCCGGAGCCTAGGTGGTTCGCTGGCGTCTGGGAGAGATGGAGAATATCTGCTAATGGGTGAGGTAGTGATGAGAGTAAAAGGGTGGAAGCCCAGTTTGGTTTAGGAAATCCGAGGGCTCCCTTGGAGGAATTTACATTTGAAAAGAGGGAATGAGTGGTTTTTGATTTCTTCCTAGAAGCTCCCTATAAGAAATCCAGGTTCTATCTTTGACTTCTAGTATGTATCTGGGGACTCTCTTGCTTTGCCATAAATCAACTTATTTCGTTTTTATTGGAAGCTGTCAGAAAGCTGTCAAACCTTAACAAAATGAGGGACCATAATGATTTCTCCTATGTGAGGCTTACAATCAAGTTAGAGTTGATAGAGTCTACCCACTTCAGAGGAAGTTGATGTACTCCTCTCCTTTCACCCCCAGCGTTAACGATTATGCAGACTTATTTTACACTGTGAATTCCTGACAACCTTTAGTCTTCAGCGGCCGGCTGCGCAACTGCAGCAAATTGAGCTGTGTTTAGGCAGCTTCTGCATAAATCCTGAGGTTAACCTTGTGGTTTGGTTAGAACTTGTCTTACATCATTGGAATACAAAAAGATGGTTTAATGACAACTGGTTCAGTGACCCCGTTATTTTGTTAGAGAAGAAAGAATCCTGAAGGCCCTATCAGTCCTAAGTAAATGACCCTCTTCTAAGTTTCTAACTGGAAATAATTATGTAAGTCAGTTGATTCTCCCCTAGCAGAACCTGTAGTTGTGGGCAAAAGGCCACACCCAGGAGATGATGATTTCCAAAACATCAAAGCTAGGTGACCCAAGAAACTGTCCTGTTGGCCAGGAATTGCAGATAGTGGGAGTGGGAATCAAAGGTGGGTTGCTTGGGCTTGGCTTTCCTTTTCACCTAGGGTCCCCAGGAACTGCCACCCTATCCCCAACTATAGACAATACTATTTTGCTATTATACTAGAAAATCTAGAGAAAATACAGTAAACCTTTATTCAGTTTTATATATTCCAAATGAATGCAAAAGAAATTTTATTAAGAAATAAAATATAACAGGTATAATTTAAGGTCTTTCTGAATTCTTGCTTCATAATATTAATCTTCCATCATATATTCTAGTAAACTGTTCATTGGTATATATCATTCCCATACATAAGGTTTTTATATTTTTATCACATAAATCTCAAAGAACTAATTAGCATTGCTTTTTCTTTAATCAATGCATAAATGCTATCATACTCTTATTTTTTATTTTGTAATTTATTTAATGTTACATTGTTAAAATTCATATATTTGAATATATGAAGTCCTCTTTCATCTTTACCACTGTATTGTATTTTTAGTATTAGTATTCCAAGATCTTTTCATTATTTCTTCTATTTGTGATCTAAAAATGGTTTTCTGTTTTTTTTCTAAATAAAAACTATCATTTTTACCTGTTTCTTAGTTTGTCTCACACGTAGAAGTAGAAATTCTGATCATAAGAAATGTTTTTCTTCAGTTTTACTAGTCATTTCCAGTTACTATAAAATAGTGATACCAACTCATACCTCTCCTTCCTTTGCTAGCAGTGTGTGAGATTTCCTGTAGGTCCACATCCTAACCCATCACTTCAAGTCTTATCATTTTATAAATAGGAAATTGATAGTCACAAAATACAGATATTAAGTCACCAAGTTTATGTCCCTTCATATAATCAAAGCTTTTACATATCTTCAAAGATTCTGTTTAAATAAAATATTTGAATATTTACAAAAGATTATGTCACTATTTTTTGGCAAAAGAACTTAAAATGAATCCCTTGTGCCAGTGAAATGTACTTGGAATATATATTAAAAGAAAATCAGGAAAATTTGTTACTTCGAAGCCCCCAACTGTGAATGATCTTCAAGTTATTAGTAAATATTGGAATTCTCCATTTAGATGTCCATATGTGTGCCCAGTATATAGTGTATAAATTGCAGCTAATTTAAAATCCTATTTACAGTTGTAGTTTGTTTCTCTCTCTCCAACACACCTGTTCTCAGAGTAACTGAGCCTTAAACAGCAGACATTTGTCTAAGATTTGTTAACATTTCAGTAAGAATACTGCAGCTCTCAATGTATTGAGGGGTAAACAGCTGTTCCATTCAGACAATAGTGTAAACAATGCCATCTTCTGGGGGCATTTTGGCAGTAAGGTTTTGTTTTTTTTTTTATCATCAGTAGAATATTAATCTCTATTAAAACTGTCTTCAGCCAGATTGATATTTATCTATTGAAATTCTTTTTCAGGCTTTTAGACTGATATATTCAACTTTCACATGGTGAGTAAGAGCTGAATAATCTCCCTTTTCTCTTCATGTTGCTGCATTTAGAATAACTCATATTTACAGAGTACCTTGTTTTTGAAGAGACTGAAAATTTCTGCCTAGATAGAGTAGGTTGACTACTAATAGGTAATAGAAAATGGATAATTGAACTCCAAAAATGCCTATATTTTAAAATATTAAATTGTGACATCTTTCCAAGCCAAACTTTTATCTGAAATCTCAAAAGAATGAAAGAAAATGGGTAAGAATGCATTTCAGTGTCTCTTTGATTTTCCCTTGAGCTCTTTCACTGCTTTACCCTTAAAGGAGCAGAAGGAAAAGAATCATTCATCAAATGAAGTCTCAGCCTTCGAATATGCAACAAGTGGCTCATCTCATTGATTTTGCAATCCTCTTGTGAGGCATAGAGAAGTATGTTTGGTCATCTCCATTTTATTGATGGAATCCTAAGAGGAGACAGATATTGACATGTTAAATACCATGCAGAATTAATGGCTTCAACCCATAGGATGCTGAAAATTAAAATCTCCAATCCTATCTCCTTTATCCTTAGAAAACTTATAGGTGAGAGTCACTACAACATATGAATACTGCATTGCATGGGAGAGGTTCACTCAGGATCACAGCTACTCTGTTCTGAATATCAGTACTTTTGGCCTAATATTTTAATGATTCAAAGATAACTTCTCTTTCTACCTATATCTTTGATATAGAGTTTTCTCAAAATATTGATGTGGCAAAAAGTTAATTAATTTTTCCTTTGATCTTATTCACTTTCTTTCTTTTTTACTTTTTTTTCTTCTTCTTTTAGTATGTGGCCAGTAAGATGCTAAAGGGTATAGAAAATAGGAAAACAAATTCTGCTCTCACAGAGCTAAACATAATTTGGGAAAATGAGATGTAAATACATTTATAAAAGTAATACCACAATACAATTTAGCAAGTGATTAAGTGCCAAATTTTCTAAATTATAAATACTGTAGGAGCTTTGAAGCTGACATAGATTGTTTCCCATGGGGGAAAAAAAAAGTTGCAGATGGCATAATGAATCAGTTCTGTGTCTCTTTGGGGGTAAAGGGAATTGAGACATCCTGGGTCATGCGCTTGTTATTCAGGCCAGGTCAAGTCAGGTGTATTTGCCTTAACAAGAAAGTCAAGTCTCAAGATAATGAAGGGAGAATTCTATTTTTTGCAGAAGAATGGACATTCATACTAATGCCCATGGATTTTAAACATATGTTCAGAAAAACTTGCTATAGTCTCTCTCCATTACTTCTCTTTCTTAGATCTGACTCAAACAACTCAAGCTCATCATCACAATACTCATTCTTAACATCAAAAATAGACATCTTCTATCATTCAACTCCTGCCAATAAAACAGCCAATTAAATACCTTTGTCTGGCACACAAGTTGCTGAGCTGGTGTGCAATGCTGTTTACACATAATGCTCTTTCCTTTTTCCTGGGACTTCTTCCCACTGGTGAATTTTCATGGTCATCTCCATTTTCTTGATGGAATCCTAAGAGGAGACAGATATTGACATGTTAAATACCATGCAGAATTAATGAATTCAACCCATAGTATGCTGAAAATCAAAATCTCCAATCCTATCTCCTTTATCTTTAGAAACCTTATAGATGAGAGTCTTTACAACACATGAATACTGGGATGCATGGGAGAGGTCCACTCAGGATCACAGATGAATGTCAGTTGAAACATCTCTGGTAAGGATTCTGTTGATTACTGTATGATACTAACACACAATAATGTTTTTCCCTAACCCTGAGTAATTTCTCAAAAGTAGTTTCTTAATCAAGTTTTTAATTCTGAGTTTCGGCATAGGTTTTCAAGAAGTGTTGATGTCTGAATAATGTAACATGTTAATGACCTTGTCAGCTGTCAGAAGTTAAATCCATTCCCTAGCAGTCCTTGTGCCAAAATGCATGGACTCCTTTGTGGAAATTTATCTTCATTGACCTTGGAAATCAAGATGTGAACTAGATGAAAAATCACTGGAAATGATATTTTGGATAATATTCTTGATAGTTTTCTCTCCTACTATGTGTATCTCAAATATGTGGATTTATTTTTTAGGGGAGCTCACTTTCTAAAGCATCTATATAATTGCATGTGTACAAACCCAATCATTCAACATCTAGAAACAAATGCCAAAAATGATTTCTTTTCTTTACTTATTTCTGTCTGTTGAAGGACCTCCTGTGTATAATCGACAAGGAATCATTTGTGATACATTTTATGTTTTCAGAGAAACCTGTTTAAACTAATTTAATGAAAAATTTTCTGAGTGTAAAATTAGAAATTCTGAGTTTGAGTCTTGATTTTGAAAACTATTGATATAAGATCTTGAGTATACAACTTGATCTCCAAGCCTATCAACGGTGAATGATGAAAATTCTTGGCTTTGATAATTGTGTATACTAATATATAATGACATATGTAACAATAATTTTGTTACACAAACCTATCTTCTACACTCCTTATGTTAGCCCAAAGAAGACAATTTATTTAGTTCATAATCACTGTAATTCTAATGTTTTTTATTTTCCAGTTCATTTCTCAAGTAAAAATAAATTCAAACATTTATAAAACTTATTAAGTCTAGGGAAAATATGCATAATTCATTACTTAATATGTCATAGTAATTCAGTTAACCAGTATTAACATATTGAGTAACAGTAGTGTGTCTAGACCTGTATCATTTTCTTTTTTTGTTAAATATATACCATAAATGACCTGGTCCTCTGTTTATGGTTCTTATACTCTCCAATTACTAAGTGGGAAATCGGCATATCTAAATTTATAAGTTTGAGTAGTGAGTGTTTGAAGGAGAGGAAGAGTATCATCCTGTATTTTTTAAGTACATTAAAGTGGCACATATTGGTTTCTTGATCAACACCTGATTCAAACTTCTTTGACTAAAAAACATGCTGATCAAGAAATCATGATTGGAGTAAGCCTACCATAGCAAGAATATTTCTCTTCATGAATGATTATCTGGTACTTGCTGTGTGGCTCACATCTGACAAATGAGACTCAAAGGTAGGGTCAGATTTTCTTCTCTTAGAGAAATGCAAATTAAAACCACCTTAATATTTCACCTCACTCCAATTAGAATGGCTATTATTAAGAAGACAAGCAATAATAAGTGTTGGCATGAATGTGGGGGGAAAAGAAACACTTGTATATTGCTGGTGGTGTTGCAAATTGGTCAGCCACTCTGGAAAACAGTATGGAGAGTCCTCAGAAAACTTGGAATGGACCCACTTTTTACCCAGTTATCCCACTCCTCAGTTTATACCCAAAGGATTTAAAATTAGCATAGTACAGTAATGCAGCCACATCAATGTTTATAGCAGCTCAATTCACAATAGTTAGATTGTGGAACCAACCTAGATGCCCTTCAATAGATGAATGGATAAAGAAACTGTGGTATATATACACAATGGAATATTATTCAATCATAAAGAATAAAATTATGGCATTTGCAGGTAAATGGATGGAATTGGAAAATATCATGCTAAGTGAAGTAAGCCAATCCCAAAGAACCAAAGGCTGAATGTTTTCCCTGATAACTGGATGATGATACATAATGGGGGTAGGGGGATAGGAGTAAGAGAAGAATGGAGGAACTTTGGATTTCATAGAGGGAAATGAGATGGGGGAGGAGGCAGGGATATGAAAGATGGTGGAATGAGACAGACATCATTATCCTATGTATATGTATGATTACATGAATGGTGTGAATCTACATCTGTACAACCATAGAAATGAAAAGTTGTACCCCATTTGTGTACAAGGGATCAAAATGCAGTCTGTAAAATTAAAAAAAAATTAAATAAAAATAAAATAAAAGTAAAAGAAAAAATTGCATGCACAAAGTCCTGTGTTCCTTCCCTAGCCCCTCCCCAAATAAATAAAAACTGAAATTAAATAAGTAAAAATTTTTAAAAAGAGAAGTGGATGAACTGGTTGTGGCTCAGTGGTAGAGCACTTTCCTGGCACACAAGGCACTGGGTTTGATACTCAGCACCACATAAAAATAAATTAAGGGTAGTGTCCATTTACAACAAAAAATATATTATAAAAAATTAAAGAAAAGGGTACTGTGCATAAGAAACTTAGTGTCTCCACATCATGTAAAATATCCCATGAGCATGAGATGGTTGATGACAAAAACATTTTCTTGAGTTTTAATTACAGCACTGAGTTACTTCTACTCTCGAAGAGCAACAGTTTGCAATGTTTAAGCCACAAATATTTAAGTTCTCTAGAGAAAAACAGAACATTGCTTATAAAATATCAACCTAACATTGGCAATATGACTTTGTTCTCTCTTTGAGAATTTATAGCAAAATTCTGAAGTCAGTGCTACCAGATACATTTTGCACATAAGGATATTGAGACTCCTGAAATTTAAATAATATTGCTCAACTCATAAAGTGATTAGGTAGAAATGCAAAGATTCAAACTTGTGCTTTTTGATTCTAGAATCTTGGTTTGTCACGCCATTGCTTAGTGACACAAATATGTGGAATTGAAATAAATTTATAAAATTGTGTGGTTTTAGTAGATATATTTGTTTCCTCATTTAAGCTCAACCATGACTGACAATTTTGACTTCATAAAAAATATTTTTCTTGGAGTTTATTGAAGCCTAATGTCTCTCAAGTAATAGCCAATGTGCTATTACTAAACTTGCTGAAATGAATGAAGAACAGCAAGTATCTGTTCCATCCTAGGTGCATACCTGAACTTTAAGTAAATCAGGCCAACATCTGAACGGAGGACTGTAATAGACTCTACCATGAGAACTCTTCTACAAATTTATAACATTTTCCAATGGTGTATTTTTTCAGGAAACAAATATTTGGGAGGAGAAAGAGCTAATTGCAAGGAATTAGTTCATTATGTAACCTAATTCCTGATATTTATGTCCTTTTAGCCTTTTCACATTTAAATCAGCATAGAAAAATTTTTAATAAGGTAGAATGAATGCTAGCCTAGAGCCAGCAGGGGGTGTGTTGACTAGTACAAAGGAAAACACGCAGAACAGATTTGAAACTACAGTGTGAGAGACTTTATAGGTTGCTGGATTATTGTTCATTTGGCGGAAAGAGAAGAATGGATGCAGAAGAAGGCATCCAAGCTGGGAAAAAAACTGTTGATGACTTAATTACTTCTCTCTTTAACTTTATGTCTATTAACAAATTGCACATGACCTAGCATTATAAATGTTTGTAATTCAATATATTGAATAACATTTGTTATCTTAGTTGATATTCTTATTAAAATAAGTATGCCCCAGCATCTTTCAATTAAAAACTTAAATTTTTTTAATGATTTGAAGTTGTGCAATTTAGAAAATATATTCTCAAGGTTAATGATATAACATTTTGATTATATCTATCTCTCTATATATTTGGATAGCCTATAGGAATCTCAACTTTCTTCAAAAGTAATTTTAATCATTGTTAGGATACTAAGTACCCTCTCTCTGCTTGCTTTGTTAAAGATACTACAGATGCCAAATAAATTAGGAATAATCTATTTTGAGGAAGTTATGCCATAGCACTGAAACCAGATGCCACTATATAGCAGGGAATTTTGCTGTATGGTAAAATTAGTGAACTTTCTATGTCTGTGGGTTCTGCAGCTGCTGATTTAATCAGGATTCAATTTAAAAAAATACTTTAAAAATCCATCCTTACTGTACCTGTACATACTTGGTTGTTGTGGTTGTTTTTGTCATTATTTCCTAAGAAACATGGAACAAAAACTATTTACATAGCATCTGCATTACATTAGGTATTGAGTCTCTGGGATTACCGGTGTGCACCACCATGTCCAGCTTGTGTTGTCCTGCTAATTAGCACAGTTGTGCTAATTTGTTTGTATTATCTATGTCTAGTCTTGTATGAGAATTGTGGAGCTCTGAAATTGTCACAGAAATTCCGTGGAGGGACATAAAGCATTTACCTAATACACACAGGGTCCTGGATTCATTGCCTTCTGATGCCAAATAAAAAGATGGAACAAAACAGATATCACATGTCCTGCAAAGCCTAAGTTATTTACTGACTATTTACAGAAAATTTTCTTGAACTCTTCATATAGTTTACAAATGCAATAGAACAGGATGCAAAAAGCACAAAACTTATACAGTAGAAGAAAAGAAGTTTCATTTATCTGTTCATAATTTTTTTAAACAAGATACTTTGATGTATCAAATGCTGTGGGATAAAAACAATAATAAAAAAATCTCAGAAGTTTTGAAAATACAGACTGTATATATGGATTTGGTGATGTTAATTAGAATGTGTTGAAACCATTCCTCCTGAATATATTAAATTTAAATCTTCAAGTTATGGTCTATTTTACTTCTTTTAAAATATCCAAAATCATAGACTGGTTCTCTTTCCTCTCATCTCTGGTGAGTATTGATTATTGATAAGTCTTTATTGCCTTCCAAAAACTGCTCCTATGAGTTAGTATCACTCTGTGTTTTCACTGATGCTTTCATTGTGGTATTCATCATGAAATGTTTTAAACTTACAGGTAACTTGCTTAAGAAGCATAAAGAACGTCCATATGCATTTATATTTTATCCTTTATTAAAAGCATTTTGTCCCATCTACTTAATAATTCTCTCTCACACTCTTTATCTCACTGCCCTCTTTGTTCTATGGTCATATATATCTACAGTTTTCTCTAGTTTTCTGATTCACCCAACATCTGGATCAGTATAAGGAAAGTACAGGATATGGGCAGCAGAGTAGAGCAACCATGAAAGCTCATGAATACTAAAGGTCTAATATATTTTGTCCCTGTGGGATAACAAATTAGAATTCTACTGCAAGGTAATTATTTAAATTATTTTACATTTAAATTATTTTTATATGTTTAATAGGATGACACCAAATCACAAAGTGCTGTGAAAGTCAGAGATGAGGTAAATGAAATGCAATACTTAGTGCTTGAAGGGCTCATTAAATGCTGCCATTCATAATTTGGTATCATTGCATGTGACACTTCAAGGCACATTTCATGCAACTACTTCAAGGGACTAGGAAACCACACCTGCAAGAAGCCTTAATCAGAAAAATTTTTCTGAATAAGTGGCTTATGTGGATTCCTGAGAACCATGTAAGGACAGTGTTTGTGCTTTAAAGGGAGAGAGAAGAATGCTTGGAAAAAGGCATCTAAAATTACTAGTGGCTTCCAAATTGGTGGGTGATGTAACTGAGAGTCAGACTACAACAGTTGTAAAGAATTTGATATGTATATTTATTGTAGGAAAAAGCAAAAGTTATTGGAGAGGGTGTTGGTTTTATTTCTTTCTTTCTTTTCTTTTTTTTTCTTTTTGAGGAGTGGAGCAGTTAATTATTTCATATTTTGTAGTTCTTTGGCTCCAAATGTTAGTCAGGTCATTTCTCAAGCTAAATGAATTCTCATAGCTGCATTAGCAGCTACACTGAAATAATGTGTTAGTCTTTTATTTAACATATGCTTTCACGTTAGGTGTTTATAACACTTTACTCCAAAAAAAAATAACAGTTTATGGATTTGAGATTTGGTGTTCAGGATATTGTTCATCTCATTTTAGGTATATTACGTACAAGGCAAATTATTTAAGTAATTTTTATATATAAAATGGGATAACATCCACTCTCACAATGTGTTATGAAGGTCAAAAATGAAGAAAATGAAATGCAGCTTGAAGTGCTCATCAGAGGTGCTGTTATTCACAGTTTGGTGTCATTATTTGTGATACTTCAACTCCCAGCTTATGGTGGTTGAGACTATTTATAGCCTTTCATATAGTAGAGTTGCACAGGTATACCAAGATCATGATCATTTGTCAAAAATTGTCAGTATCTCCCTGGGAGGAAGCAAAATGTTTTAATTGCAGGTAATTCACATTTTTCTACTTATTTGATATTTGTCTGGCAATTTTTTCTTATAGACAATGACTTATTTTCTGAAGAATTAATAGCAAATATCAGAATCTAAATGATTGCATGTCACCCTCAAATAGAATATGTCTTCAATACAGGTGTAAGAAACAGGTAGGATAAGGCCTATCTTTAAGATGTATAAAGATTACAAAAAAAAAAAAAGGATGGAAAGCAATTTATTTAAATTTGCTTGTTAGAACAAAAGGTATAGCTCTGATTTGGGTCAAACCGAATAAAGATTAGGGATGACCAAAACTATATGTGCTGAAATTTGAAAATTTGATACTAAATTTACTAGACAAATATTTCTCAAGGTAGTTCCATCTCCAGAATTTACCAAGTCTTTCTCCACTTCCCATGAATTAAACCCTTTCTTTGGTATGGTGTAATTCTTTAGTTTAGAAAAGAGACATCTCAGATTTGTAACCCTGCCAAGCATTTATCCATAGCAATACTGAGTATAGACAAACTTTAATTGCTTTTGAAGGAATATTTTTCCTGTACTCTTGAAATTCTACAGAAAGTGTTTTTTCGTCTTTTTTCTTGTTTGTCAGAAAATGTAATTAATGGATTTTGAAATTTATATCTTGATTTTATAGCTGTTTTCTCATTGGGCAAAAATGAGAACTAGAATCAACATGAGTCTTTTTGCAATTTCAGATTTATGGAGTTAGATTGAATTCCATCAGATCTGGGGGAAAGGATGTGTATGTATAAAGCATGCATCCAATTTAATTTCAATCTAAATTTTTATATAGGGGATTTTAATTATTTCAACTGGCAATCTTTGAACAATTTTTATAAATTCATACTAACATCTGATCTGCTACTAATATAGCAAGTTCAAATCAACTGAGTTAGAGGCAAATATGAAGAGATGATAGCATCACTTAATATGTTGCAACAGAAAAGAAATTAAAGATTTTGGTAACTTCGGTTAATTCATGACAATTCCCATTTCTTCATTTGTCCTGATTTAGAATTGTAGGTGAGTTGCCTACTATCATCAAGACTAGCAAGCAGGGCATGCAGTTGTATCCTCTCCTGTCCATGTGGGTTACTTATGTGCAACAGTACATGAGACCATCAACAAATGCATTGCATTATTTTATCCATGGATATGTTTGATGCTCATAATGTTTTATGGAGTCCTAAGTAATTTGTTATTGATATATATTCTAAGCCTTTTGCTGTGGAATGTATTGTGTGGAGAGGTAGAAACAATTTGGAGTTCACTCAGTTACACTGGCCATCTGATGAATAAGGTATGCTTCCTGTCCTAAGGACTTTCACACATGTGGATGGTGAGACAAGCCTTAAAACAAGTCACACTAAATGAGGAAGGGACTATGGGAAATTACAGCAGGAAGAAATGAACTCTGGCTACCTGAAAGTAGGTAGGAATAAGATTAGGTAAATCCAGACTCAGATAAGCATCCATCTGTCACAGGAGCAAAGGAGGAAATTCCAGAGGAAGTTCGAGGCCCTAAGTTGTGATCTGTCATCCACGTGCTGGGGAAAATTGGGAACTTCCTGTAAAGTGTAATGAGTGTTGCATGTGTGGAATACATACAGACACAATGAGGAATAATTGATGAATGTGTCAATGTCTTCTCTGTTTTAGGTTGGTCAAAAAGGATTGGGTGAAGCAGAAAAAAATGTTAATTTGAAGTAGGGCCATTTGTACATTTAGTCTTAGAAAAGACTCTAAAGGTCTTACTATCAGAATAGAGATAAAGGTTAGGACAATATACTTAAGTGTCTTAACTTCTAGATACTTTGCTATCACATTTTTATTTCCTCCCTTTCAAATATGCCTGTGCATAGTGTTAGCTGGGAAGAGAGCAGAGCCCCCTATCTGGTCAGTTTAGGGAGTGTTGTAAAAGACAAAGCAATTCAACCCTGGTTCTCCAACTTCTTAAATTCCCAAGGCAACACAAATAGAATGCAGGCCACTTATCCATGATTTTTGCAAACCATCATGTCACTTCTTGAAGAGATGTTAAATTTTAAAGAACATTTGCCCTTTGTTTACAAGTGCACAAAATGTTCTTTTGACTTGAAGTTGCTTAGGATAAGTACATTTGCACAAGTGCTAACCAAATTTGTGTTGTCTCTGAAGCTCCACATTAGTTAACACACAGAATTCTAAATAGGCTATGCATACAGATGTTAAAGGCTTATATTGAGTGGTACCAATATATTCACAGAAAGACCTCCTTCCATACCCACTCCAGGACATAATGGATTGTGCCTGTTTATGTGATCTGAAGTTTGCTATAGATCCTAGTACTTTCATGAAGAGGGGGTACAGTTCCACAAAAATAACAACAAAAACCAATCAAAAAAAAAAAACAGAAACAATAAAAAATAAATGAACAACCACAACAAAAATGTTGGTAAGCATATACCAGTCTCCTTGTGCTCAGAATATTACACTTTAGGAAACACAGTGTTTGGGTTTGAGGTGAATTTTTCTTCTGGGACTCTCCAAGCATGGAGGAACAGCCTAGTGAAAATGGTAGAAGGAGAAAACCAGGAACACTCTTCTGGCTCTGACTTAACTACTAGTTCCATTTTGTTCTGACTTTTCCCCAGTTGGGCATTTAAGGTTGAAAAAAGAGACTCCCACATGTTTTCCCATCTCTTCCAAACTATCCCAGCACCAAGAGTTGCCTTCCATTAGCACATGACTGAATTGACTTTCCTTACTATGCTGGAAAGTTGTCAAATGTAAAACCTGCAATAAAATGGATTAATCATAACCTGCAACTTCAAATATCTCTAAAAGAATATGCTACAAAAAGCATTACATTGTTTTCTATAAATATATACAATTATTATTCATAAACTCAGTGAAATTAGTACTGTCCATTGGGAAGGTAATTATGACGTATGTATCAAGAATTGTCAAAATATTCCCATTTCAATTTTGCAGTGCCTGAGATGCAACCTGGGGCTTCTCACTGGCTAGGCAAGTGCTATACCACTGAGTTACATTCCCAGCTCTAAAATGTTCATACATTTTTACCCTATTTTTACATTCTTGTAAAATAGTCATAGGGAAGCTACACTCAATATAGAGATTATCATAACAGAATTTTTTCTAAATATAGAATCTCACAAGAGCAGAAGGATGCTCATTGTATCTTGTCTGTAAGAGTGAATATTATAAATAGCCTGCCCCTTACTATCATGTTCTGGCAAATACATTTTGTGTATTCATTTTGCAAAAATCTTACACAATCATCACCAAAGATAATTATGGGGAAAAATATCCTTAAAAATTTCATGACATGCCAGGGCAATTAGCATATGATGTGGTTTCAAAGTTTAATAAAAATATGTGCATTCTATGTATATGTAGACAGATAAAATGATATAAACAATCATTTATAAAGACACACTAAAATGAACGCATTGTAGGCTTTTCCTGTTTTAAAATTTTATGTTCACCTTTGAAGAGATAATTTTAAAATGAAGTAATGGGGAATCTCAGCATAAGAAATTCATCGATGATGACTAAATTAAAATGTTGACATTCTAATTATCTGTGGTTAATGATATGAAATCTATCCTCAAATTAAGTAACCTCCTGTGAAAACTGACAGGTAGAAATGAGAATTCTTTGTATGTGTCCAGTGACAAATCTCACAATAATAACGTGTGACCAAGGAAGGAAGAATGTGACAGAGGAAAACCGAGAGCACGAACATAACTGGCTTCCTGCCATATGCTGGGCACACGTGCGACCTTGTGCTTGATCTCCTTCATGATGAGCATGAGGCACTTTGCTGGATCATCATGAATCTGCTACATATCCCTTCCTCATTTTCCTCCTTCTGTGAAGTATAGGAATGAGCTCAATAATTTAAGGGACTATCTCAGCTCTTAACTCTATTTGGTGCTAGTATGTCCCTGGACATAATTCTGAAAGGTTTTAGTGGGTTCCATGGTAAGTTTTTTGACAGAAAACTAACATCAGCTAACTGGAGGTCCTGGGCCTGTCCTAATTGTAGGGAAGGGTGACCGTCTGCATGAGTATGCAGGGAAGCACAATATATAGTCAAGGCCAGATGAGATAGTGGGAGATGGACAAACCCTGGGGAGGCAAGATGTGACCATAAGTCTCAGCAACTCCCTGAGTGATCTCAGGCAATTTACTTGTTTAGCATTAGCCTCTAACACCCCATCTGTACAAGTGTCTAATCCTAGATATGTCGTCTTTTCTTACTTGTTTCCTGAATGAAGCAATGTACCTGTAAAATACTGTAAAATATAAAAATAGTTAATAGAGCATGAAGTACACAATAGTTGCTTAATATAAATTAATTATAAATGCAAGAAATTTTTGTATTAATACCAAATTTGCTATAGTGGGACCACTACCTGTCATTCATAATTGAAATCTTAAAAAAAAAATGATCCTTTCAGAAAACAATTTCATGATTTCTTGATAACATCCCTAAACTTTGACCTAGCAATCCCATTTTCATTTTCAGACTGTGAAAAATACACTAAGAAGATAAACATGACAGCATTGTATTTACAACAAAGAAATTTTAAAACCACATAAATACTCACCATGACAGATTGATTAAATATACTACAGTGTAATATATTAACTTTTAAAAATCATAGTAATTAGATTAAATTAAAATATTTACAAAGACATTAGAAATAAAAGAAAGGACAAGGGAATGATAGGATAATATAAAGAACCAATAAAATATCAACAAATAGATGAGCAAAAGGAAGTCTAGTAGAGAGAAGAAAAGGGAAAAGGGAGGACAAGAGAGAAAAGGGGAAGAGAAAATGGATGATAATGAACTGAAATCAATTTCCATGGATGTATGAGTTCACTGGGATGAACATATTTATTATGTTTAACTATATAGCTCTAATAATCCTAATCCTTAATGTGATGGTATTAAGAAGTGAAAGCTTTGGAAGGTGATTAGGCAATGAGTGCAGAGTCCCCATAAATAGGATGAAGTCCTTATAAAAGAGACCCCAGAAACTTCCCATACCTTCCACCATGTGAAGACAGTGAGAAGAAAACCATACATGATCCAATAAGTGGGTCTACCACCAGAAACTGAATATGGACTTAGCATCCTGCTGATATGTGAGGAATAAATTTCTGTTATTTATAAGTGAGGAAGAAGAAGGAGGAAGAGAAGGAGAAATACCTCTTTGTATTTTTTTAAGAAAGTCAAGATGCAAAACCAAAAATATGTTTACAACTGTGTGAAATTATAAATATGGAATCTGAAAGCATTTGTCTTTAAGTTATGAGATTTTTCTAGTTTACTGATTTTTTCACTTTATCTGTCATCATCATCATATAATCAGAAAAATAATGTTGACAATGAATGTGAAATGACCAATTATTATCAGTTACCAAAAGGGAAGAAGAATACTGGATAACCAAAATGATATAACAGAAAATCATACTTCATATTATTTGTGTGTTCTAAAAGCATCACATGTGCCTACTATATTTAAGGCATTGTGAGCACAGATTTACTGATTAGCTTTTATTTTTATTTGGATTATGTTTCTTAAGAAAGATAGGCAGCAAGAGATTAAAATTCAAAAGACAAGCTGTAGTACATTAAGATCTAAGACATATAATGTCAGTTTTAAGCAGTGTTTTTCTGAAAGTGTGAAGAAACTGGAAAAGAGAATGTTACAAAAAATAACATTGACTGTTTAAGAAAACACTCTAAAAGTACCACAGTGTGAATTAAGATATAAGAAAAGGAATGAGACATAATTTCTGCATTAAAAACAAAAAAATAGGACTAAAATACCCTCCACCTCCATCTGCAAGTGTCATTTCTTCCAGTTCTTTTAATCAGTCTTTGATATAATGTAGTCACCATGTTGAAATCTGAGCTACGATATCCTTGCCATTTTTTGGAGTAGAAGAAGGTTTCCTTTCATGTTAATCAGCTTTTCATTGCTGTGATAAAAATATCTGAGACAAATTAATTTAAAGGAGACAAATGACTTAAAGGAGGAAAGATTTGTTTTGGTTCATGGTTTCAGAGGTTTCAGTCCATGGTTGGCCAGCTCCATTGCTTTGTGCCTGAGATGAGGCAGAACATCATCTTTGAAGGCCATGGAGAGGAAAGCTGCTCAGCTCATGGAAGCCAGAAAGCAGGGGGTGGTGGTACAGATCAGGGGCAAGGAACAGAAACACTCTTTCAGGGCATGCCCCAGTGACCTGCTTTCTCTAACTCTGCCCCACCTCCTAAAGTTTCCACCACTTCCTAATGCCATTGAATTAACAATCAATTAGTCCACTGATGAGATTACAGTCCTTATGATACAATCACTTTCCAAAAGCCTCACCTCTGAGCATTACCACCTTGGGGATCAATTCTTCAGCACGTGAAACTTTGGGGGATATTTCAGTCTCAAGGCATGATACCCTTATCTTACCCACACTACAAGTAGACATTCTAAAGATATCTGGAAGATGTGTTAAATTACAGTGACTTTCTAAGGACAACATAGATGCCAAAGACATTTTAATTCAGACAACCTTTATCTGTAGACTGCAAAATCTGAACCATTCACAGGGACTCAAGTTGGTTTAATTACTTTGAGTTTACAGATTGCATCCACCATTTTAGCTCCATTATAGGTAAGAATGGAAAGGAATGAGATGTAATGGTTTGAAATCAATACAGCTTTATTGAACAGGCCACCTCTGCTAAATGCTACTGTACAACTTGGAAAATTTTTCATGACTTCCTTGTGTCAAGTAATGTGATTATTTATCACACTGCTGAACGGATTACATGGGTTAACACGTGAAACCCTGTCTGGCACAGAATGAGTGCTTGATACATAAATGCTCTTCTTATTCTATATAAATACTTTAAAATACTTTATTTCATTTAATCTGTCTTATTAAATGTACAAAAATATTTTATTTTTTAAAGTATCTTAAAATAAGAAGTATTTTTTAAAGTGAACTATATTCACAATGGAGCAATGACCAAGAAAGCAGCAAGGAAGTATCTAAAAACTTGTAGACCTTGCACATATTTTTATCTTCTCTCCAGGTAAAATGAAAGATGTGAGGATGTTTTTCTCACTAGTTTAAAACTAATTCCTCTACTTCTTTGTTGGTTCATTCTGATTTCTCAGAAACTCTGAGAACTTTTTATTTTCCGTTTTAAAATTAAATCCTCTTCTTTAGATTACAAATAAAGTCAATAATTTAGAATCTTAAACGTATAACCTAGACCTTAATAACCATAAAACTATCTAGTCTTTGTCTTGACCTTCAGAGCAGAAAAGAAGAAATTCCCTAGGTTTATTGTGTGGAATTCTTAACTTCCCATTCACAAGTAAATTCATGGCAAGATATTAAAATAGCTGTAAAGGGCTTCTATGCCTCTATGGTAAAACCATTGAACACCACTAACTCTCAGCATGCTTGGTTCTCATTAACCTCATCCCTAATTGACACTTTACCATTCTCTTTTATATTTTTTTCCTTTTTTTTTTTTAATGCTGTTTGCTCTTGCCTTCTACAGAGTATTCATTTTCTTCTGCTTTGCTAATAATTCTTTACAGAGTTCAGTTTTCTGCTACTGCGTCTGTACAGCTTGGAGTTTCACAGGGCTCAATTTTAGTTGTTTTATTTTTCACTGAATAGTCGTTCCCAAGGTGAATTCCTATACTCCCTTGGTTTCAATGATGAAAATTACATCCTATTGCAAGACTAGCCCTCCCAGCTTCTGACCCATATGCTTAGCCTTTGCAATATCCACCTGGCTGCCACAGGAAGAATGCAGACGGCATGTCCCCATTACCTCTGTTCAGTGTGGCTCCTTCAGGAAAGAGCAATACCCTCCACTGAGATTTTTGGGTTTTTTTTTTGTGGGGGGTACCAGGGATTGAACTCAGGGGGCACTTGTGATCACTGAGCCACATCCTCAGTCCTATTTTGTATTTTTCTATTTATTTAGAGACAAAGTCTCACTGAGTTTCTTATTAGCACTTCATTTTTTGCTGAGGCTGGCTTTGAACTCAAGATCCTCCTGCCTCAACCTCCCAAGTTGCTGGGATTACAGGCATGTGTCACCCCACCTGGTTTTCCACTGAGGTTTTAAATCCAGAATCTGCTTCCACCCACATCCCATAGGTCCTGATCCTGTACATTTCCAGAAAACTCAACTTCTTTTATTTTCCTTTCACATTGCTTGCTCTGACCCACCCTAATAATTTACAAGTTCTATTTAGGTAGTCTCTTAAGTAGATGTGCTTGTCCCCTTGCCAGACACTTTTGTTACACTGCTGCCAGAGTGATCTATTAAAAACAAAATTCTGAACTTTTAATTACCCTAGTAAAAACTTTTAAATGATTTTCCTTCACTGTCATGAAAAATTCAAATCTTCAACATGGCTTTTCAGGCCACAGATGAGTTGACCCTCTTTCTCTGGTATCGTTTTTTGTTCCACCCGCAACTTCACTTATGCATTGTGATTTGGATTGTTGCATCCTCCTTTGTATGGACTTCTTATACAGTCTTCTCTTCTGAATAGAATGACTTTTCCTTTTATTTTAATTTGTCTATTGTCAACTTCACATGCTCCACTTAGGTATGCTATTCCAATCTCTCCTAATTAGTCCCCTCCTCTTTTTGTGCGTGCACACGTGCACGCTTGTGTGTGTGTGTTTTCAGCACTTATGCTTGTAAGTTTTTAATTTTTTTTTAAATATGAATTTCTCTCTTGACTTAGGTACCCCATGAATAAGAATCTTATTTATCCTTTTTTGTCAGTATCTTCAATCCCTAGGAAGGTGCTTGCCATAAAGTTGGTTCTCAAAAAATGGTTATTGAATTATTGAGGAACACACTGGTTTACTCATTTTAAAATCAATGGAAAATAAATAAAAATAGAGACAAGGAGAAGAAAATGAAACAATTGAACCACCAGTCCATTTTTTTTTTCATGGTGGAAACCACAGTAGAGCAAAAGAAAATTTTCTTTCTCTTCTCACAGGGATTTTCCTTCTTCTCAGAGGACTGGTGAGGAAAGTCTGGAAAAATCCTGCCATCTAGGATTGAGGCTGAAAGAAAATGAAGCTTGGAGCAGGCCACTCAGGCAGGACTCTGTCCAAGCAGTGAAAAGAACCCCTAGGACTCTTTTTGTGATCTGGCATGTTGTAAGGATGGTGATTATGATTTGAACTAGAGGGAAGGACAGGAAATAAGAGCTTGTAATTCGCAAAGGATTGTCTTTTGTTAAATAATCCCTCTAGGGAAGAAGCACATTGGGTAACAATAGAAACACTTCTCACTAGCATTAATTTAACAACTGGGTGCCAGGGCACTATTCTAAGTCATTGTACAAATAATCTCTTTTATGCTTCACAGAAATCTTATTCAATAGATGATATTTTCATATTCCTTTTATAAATATGGAAGCTAAGTCATGGAGAATTAATTGGCTTTCCCAGGATCTTGAAGTTTAAACAGTAAGATCACCATTTTAGCTCAGGAATTCTGCATGCTAAAATGGATTCTGACCCTCTCTGTGCATTGCTTTATAGACTCAAAGAGTTGTGCATAGTCTTCCTACTTGGGTTATATGTGAAGTTAGCAGGATGAATCCTGATGAAAATATTTTCCTTTAAATTTTCCCCATTTCAGTAACATGATCCTTCAATTGTTTTTTTTTTTTTTTATTCTGAAAACAGGAAAATCCTCAAGCATTTGGTTTTTAATGTTGCAAACATTTAAAAAATCAAGTGTGTCCCTTCAACTTTATAAAAAATATGTGCACTATGTTATTTTCAAATGCAGTTACCTATGGTTTTGACACAATCATATTTTCTTTCTAAACTTTTCAAAGATGCACATATTTCATAAGGTTGTAATTTATTCTTGGATTTGCACTGGGAGAAATCAGGCTTCATTGTCAGTAAAAGCTAAGGTACAGGGATGCTCCTAATGGGGGATAAGAATTACTTAGTAGGTAACATCAGAAAGGGCTAAATGGATTTTTGATTAAATTTTCAAAATGCTTGTTCTTGTGGATAAAGTACAGAGATTTTAGCCTGAGAGGTAAATCTTCTCTACATATCAAAGTGTTAAAAAGTAAGGCCTATTAATGCACTGTCTTCCATGATGGTATGATGTAACTTTTAGGGTGTCAAAAGCAACCCATAGTCTTAAGTATCTCCATATTAATCTGCACAAGGTGTTCAAAATTCCGACAGTTTAAACACAATTCTTTATCGTTTAGGTAATGCCCCTAGACACAACGTTGGAAGAAATAAGTTTGTGTCGAAAGTAGTCATTAACACATTGATACACACTGATTCTCAGATACTGTCTAGCAAGACAGAGTTGAGAATGGTTTTAAGAGGCAAGATGAAGAGGTACCAGTGTTTTAAGCAAACATGATGGGCAGTTCAGATGAGGCAAAGGCCAGTACTGGGCTAAAGAATACCTTGAGAGTGGGGAAGAGAAAGAAACAGAGCAAGGATATACAAAAGGGAATTTGGGAAACATTTAAAATAAGATTTTTTAGTTTCTCAAGTTTGTCTAGCAGTGATTATGTCCTGCATAAGCATCCTTAGCATTGTACTCTCTTTTAAGGGGGTTCAAAAAATCCTAAAGCTGATGATGTTTCTATCTGCAACCCAGATATGATTTTGCTATAGAAACACAGGAAAATATGAACAGATATCAGAGATAGACAAGATTGATTATGAACCCATAGTATCATGAATTTGACTGTCCCTAAGCAATGTCTAGGGGCATCCATGACTTCTAAAAATTCATACTTAGTCCATTTGAAGTGGGTCCTAGAAAACTGTATTTTTGACCAATCTCTTTATATCATTTTCATAATCAGTCACATTCATAGAACCCTGGTCATTCAACAGATCAGAACAGTTGAAAGAAAGGAAGGGACTTGCCCAAAATAACACTGTTATGAGATTCTTGCTGAGTTAAAAATCTCAAACTCCCAATTCCAAATTCATGTTCTGCCAGCTGTACTAAGCCCTCCCCAGCTGTGCTTTGATTTATCTTCATATAAAACTGGCCGAATGCTTTTTCCTCTTTCCTTCTCTGTGATTTTTACCGTAGGCGACAACTCAAGATAAATCAGATGAGAAGGGTGGGGAGTAAAGATGAGATTGCCCTGGTGTTAACCATTTAATTAAATCAATTGCTTGTGCCTCTAATAAAGGGAGTGTTTAAATGGAAAACAGAAGAACCTCAGAAGATGACATACTAAATGCCCTCATTTATGGGCAATGCTGAAGGCAGAAGTGTCTGGAAGCCGGCATTCTTCCGGTTGAATGGAGTAGTCCTCTAGAGAGTAGAATTCTGTAGAATCCAGAGTTGTTAGAAACAATACTTCAGGGCCACAGATGCTCTGCAGTGGCTCCACTCAGTCAGAGGAGGAAGAGAGGTGAGGCCATCCCTAGAGAGCACCTATTAGCAGGTTGGAGAACGCCCAGGAAAGCAGGCTGCCTTGTTATTAATGGCAAATGAACTGTGGATGATGCTGTCAGTCAGCCTCTCTCCATGGCTCCAAGTTTTCCACTCCACATCATTCGCGTATGGAGTTGTTTTTGGAATTACACTCAGGCTGGATTTGAAGTCTACTTCCCCAGTTCTCAAAATGGCTGGTGGCCAAAGTGCTTTTATATTGAGAACTAATTGGGGGTGAGGCAAGGTGATGTGGTCAGCTGTAGAGCTAGGGCGAAGGAAAATGTCTAGAGAATCTATTTTTAGTTGCCTTGGCGCCTAAATTGGCCACTTGGAGAGAGAGCTGCTCAGAGCGGTCAATAAGTAGATCCCTAATGTATCACACCTGAAACCTAATGAGTGCTTCCAATTACACACTGTTATACCAATGTCATATTTCTCACCACAGTACAACTCAGGTCTCTTTGCCTAATCTACACACACTTCTTTTGTGTCAAAATGCAACATGGCACAGCTTGCCATAAGACAGACTTGAGCTCGAATACCAGAGTTTCCCCGTGTTAAAGGTATGACGTATGGTCTTCGTGGGCTTTCCCTGGGTTTTTGCATTCTCATCTATGAATTGAGGATATTAATTTTTCCTCTTTGCTTTTTTTTCTGTAATAATTCCTTTAAGATGTCACTGTCAAGCAGATGAAATTGTTAGATTATGTGTTCCTTGAGGACATAATCCCATCCTCCTTCAGTCATCGTTATAACCCCAGAATTCTCCAGGGAACTTGGTATGGAAAGGACATGATATACGTGTTTGAGTGAATGGATGGGCTTAAAGTTAAAAATGGCACAGGGCAAATTTAAATTCCTCACAAATTCTTAATAGTCCACTTAGTCTCAATTCCTTAAGCTTTTTGATATCATTCCACACTGATTTCTTGTACTCGGAATTTTGTGCACAGTTGATGTTTCTAACGTTTATTCAACTGAGCTTTTTACTTAAATTTTTCTTGAATCTTTTTTGATCACAACCTGTATGCCAAAACCTATAAGATTACTAAGAAACTTTAGATGTTTAAAACAATCCATGCCCTCAAAAGGTAAGCATGTATACAGATTTACATATAGTCGTATGCTATATAAAGACATTTTGACCAATGATGAATCATATATATGAATGACTGTGTGTCGGACAAGATCATATCATCCAGTCCTATTACAGCTACCTTAGTTTGTGTAAGTATACTCTTTAAAGTTTACACAATGATGAAATCACTTAACAGTGCACTTCTCAGAATGCATTCTTCTTCTTAAGTGATGGTGATAGTCATAATGTAAATGTGATGTTTTGACAGAAGAAATAGCAGGAAAATATTAGAGTAGAGGCACTTAGATACATGGGTGACACAGGATGGTTTCTAGAACATTCAACACTATGAAAATATGCCACTACAGGGTTTCCAAGTGTGTTTCTACATTAGTGTATGAGTGTATGCTTGAGTATGTGTGTGCATATGCCTTAAATATTGATGTTTTATGAACACATATTTTTATATTGTCATATGAATTCAGTAAAATCTGGGACAGAGGGGTATTATGTGGCTTCAGCTGATGATTTCTTCAACTGTCTTCTTTCTCTTTAAGGTATTCTTACACTATCAAAAGAATGATTCAGAAGCTAAAAAGTTCTTTACTAAATCCTATATATATATATTTAGTAAATCCTACAGAAGTTAGGCAACATTTCTTGCTAGTGGGCTATTTCTTTAACTAACTCAGTGGTTAAAGAAAAGGACAGATTCCACACTACTATGGGGCTATCCTCCCAGTAGGATATTTGTAGTATGCAAACCAGGAAGTAAACACACAAAATGAGGATAAATAGGTATCACACATGGAGCTGCTCCTTTGAGTTGTGCTGGGAAAATGGAGGCAGATTGGAAGACACAGTATTTGCCTAAATTGCATCCCCATCCTACCTCCCCTAGCAACTGCACACAGTGCAGGCTCAAATAATATTTTATTAACCTGTATTTGATTTTGAGGTGTAATAGGGTATTATGAGCTCTCAGCTGAAGCTGAGGCCATACCAAACTCCCTCAACAGATTCCTTAATAAAAATGCAAGATCCTTGCAGTATTTCTATACTTCACCATATACCCTATAGTTGTAATTCAACCTTTGAGATGTTCTCTTCCTGACAGCTGATGTCAGAGTTTCTTGGAATGTAGTCTATCTGTCTTGAGCAATAGATATATCCAAGAGCTGGGACTGGAATACTGTTTTACTACATTTACAACTTAAGTCATATGAGATTGTGAAATACTGTGGAAAAATTTAGTATTACTTTTAACTAACTCCCTTCCCTCTAATGATAGAAAGACAGTGCTCTGCCTAGTACACAGAAATTGCCAAGTAACTTTGAAATGTACTAAACTTCTTGTGCATATATTTTAAGCATACATTTTAGTGGGAAATGTATATGTTTCTAAAATCTAAATAATATAGATTTATTAGTCTGGAGGCTGGGGAGTAATTTGCTCAACACTTCAGACACAAAAGTATGGAAAGTTATAGTGACCACATGCATGAAACACACACAGGGAATAGAGATTGACATCTATTTTGGGCAAGAAGTTTGAAAAAATATTGGGTAGAGAAATTGCTGCCAGATCATTGACTGTCTTGAGCACAGGGTGGAAAGGATTTATTGACTTCTTACTGTGATTCTAGCATGCTGTAAGGCACACCTCATGCATACATCATACCCCTAAAGATCCCTACAAGATTCACTGATGTGTCTCCCTTTTTCTGCTAGGAAAGAGGAAGCTCAGAGAATATAAATAGCATTATCTCATTTACCAAGTTAAGAAATGGCAGAACTTGGATTTGAATTCAGAACTGAGTCAGTGTGTTTATTTTTAACAAAACATTTATTTAAACCATTTAAGTCCTTGAGCAAAGGGTTCATCTGTCACTAGGCAAAGCTGAGATATTAAAAATACTTGTTTTATCATTTTTTAATTTGCTTATCTTTTGCTTTTGCTATTTGAATCTTTCCTCCCCATGTCGTTATGCTCCTTAAAGACTATACCTTCTGCTGGCTGCTACTGTTGATAAGTACATTTAATAGTAACTAATGATGTTCCAAAGAGCACTGAAGCCCAAAGAGGTTGGGATTTTAATACAGTTTGAAAATTGCTTTAAAGATAAACAATTGCTCCTCAAGTTACAATGGCTACCTACAAACAAACCCATTGTAAGGTGAAAGTATCCTAAGTTGAAAAACACATTTAATACACTTGATGCACTGCGTGTTACCATTAGCTTAACTGACATTCAGTGTGCCTACAATTTGGCAAATCATCTAACATAGCCTATTTTATAATAAAACAATGAATACATCACGTTATTTAATATCTGCATCCAAAAAAAAAAAAAAAACCCTCTGGCAACACACAATGCACGGTGGCACAGTGCCAGTTGTGTCCTTCATAGTCACATGGCTGATTGAGAACTGCAGGGCGCTGTAACTGCCCAGCATAGTGAGAGAGAGGATCTTACTACCTATCACTGGCAGCTGGGGGCAGTTAAAATTCAAAATTTGAAGTATATATTCCCTGTGAACCTTGGTAATCTCAAATAATCTCATATGTATAATATATGATGTTATTATATACTACCATTATATTCTGCTACATATAATATAACCATATATATGACCTTAAGTGGAAATAGCTTAAGTTGGGAATTATTGTTGTTGTCAAAGTCTCAATAGTATGTAACAGAATGAGTCAGAATTTTGGATGGGGGCAAGAAGTAATTATTTTCATGCCAGGGGTCCTCAAAATACATTCAGCTGGACACCTTTCAGTGACTGGGATAATGAAGGACTATTAAAAGGAGCTCATCTATTCAATAAGTGGCTATTAATATAGTTCTGTGCCAGGAATGACAAGGGCTTTGGGATTGCAGAGGACGGAGATATAGCTGGTCCACAAGAAGCATGCCATCACATGGCAGAGACCATCCTATACACAGGCAGTTGGAGCACAGAGCATGGATCCAGTGACAGTACACAATGGCATGGACAGGAGCTGGGAAGAGGCCCTCTAGATTAAAGGGTGAGGACAGAATCTGTTTTCTCCTTCCCCAAACAGTAAAACTTTTGCAGGGTTCAGAAACTCATGGGAAACAGGAATAAAATTAAGGATTTAAGGAGGAAAAAAGATATCATCCTAACTCCAGGGACCCTCTCAATCTAGAAAGGTGCACAATAAATATTTACCTTGAATCATATAATCCTTTTAACACTGAAATCAATTTTGCCAATTTCTTTATGACAGAATTATCGGCTCTATGTAAGTAAAACTGTGTCAAGGTCAGAATTCTATATCATTGTGCTGTGTGGTCACATGGAAAATATGACTGATATGATAAGCATTAAAATTATTATTTTATTGAAATGTCCTAAAAATATGAAATGCACATTAAATTTGTAAAACTGAGCCTGAAAAAGCACATTCTAAATGCTACTTATTTATTATTATTATTATAATCCTTATTATTTTGTCCACTGATTACATGGAAAAAGATATATCAAGTTAAATAAACTATAACTATTTTCTCCAATTAAAGAAATGGCATCACATGAAGAGAGACTACTACATGCCACAGAAAGGAAGTGTGGGGTGTGGGATGCAGGTAACAGCTGAGCCGCCTTGGGCTAATATAGCAAGATATGAGAGACTGGGGCTTGTATAATAGTTATCGCCCACATTTTTGGAGGCTGGTAAGTCCAACATCAACCAACCTGCTGGATGATTTGGTTGCAGGAGGAGAGGGTCTACTTCCTGGTTTTCAGATGCACTCCCTTTCAAGGCCTCTAACCCCATCATGAGGACTACCCCTCAAGACCTAATCACCTCCTAAACGCCCCATCTCTGAATACTGTCACATTGAAAGTTAGGGTTTCAAGATATGAATTTGAGTGAGACAATATATTCAGCTCGTTTCTGGTAATTATAAAGCACATCGTACAGGTATACATAAAGGATTATAAGAAAATGATCAAATAAAAGAACCAAGGCATAAAGAGGAGCTATAGTCAGAGGGGCTGTTAATGTTTGTTTAAGAAAACAGAAATAAACAAAGCCCAGAGACTATGATACCACCAAAGGATATCAAAAAATTATGAAAAAAAGGCAGTGTTTCTATTTAAAGCCATGAGAAATAAAGTTTTTGTGAGTAATCCTCTGGGAAGAATTTAAGGTCTGTCTTTGAGAGCACCTCACACATTCTAAGTGCTAGGCAACTAATTGCTAACTGAATATAGGAATGTAAATTTTTTTCCTTCCAAAGTAAAGATAATGCAGAGCACTTATAACTGTCAATCTCTCCTCTTACCCTTAGATCTCTATGCACTGGTAGAAAACACAACCAAAGAGATAAGATTATTGATCAGAGATGCTTTCAAAAACCGGACTTTGGGGGGTGCGGTGGGGGAAAAATGGTGGAATAGACGGACATTATTACCATATATACATGTATGATTATACAACTGGTGTGACTCTGTACCATGCACAGAACGAGGAATGAAAAGTTGTGCTCCATTTGTTTACAATGTGTCATAATGCATTCTACTGTTATGTATAATTAATTAGAACAAATTAAAAAAAAATAAAAATAGAAAATGAAGACCAGAGGTTCAGGGAAGGACATGGGTGTTTCTTGTATTGTTTTCTGAGGCACAACAAATTAAATTAGAAGTCAAAATTCAAAGCAAAGACAAAAACAAAACAGGAATTTGAGAATGTTTTGCAGTGAGAGGCAGTGTCCACCAGGTGGCAACAGTGGTGAATCTGGTCCAATTGGACTGGCTCCCTATTTATTCTATTGCACCTTCAGTGAAAAATAATTTAAAGCATGATTTCTTACCCGGGGAATTATGATGCTTTTATTTCACTTTTGACTCATTACATTTAAGGGAAGACTTTTGAAAGAGAAGAAAGCAAGATTTTTTTTTTTCTAAGTGTAAAGGGACAATTTCAGTTAGAGTTGATTTTTAATTGAGACTTAAAACCCATACTCATGTATCACATGATAAAGAAAATTGGGAAGGGAAAATTTGAATTTCCAATGAAAGTCTAGAACATGATTTTTACAGGAAGACATTCAGGAGGCATAGCTTTCTAATTTACTAAACCTTCCATAAACCCTGAAAATTCTTAAAAGAAAAATAAAGATATTCAGATACAATTAATTATATGCAGAATTGTAGTGAATGGAAGCAAAAGAGATGTGTATTCTAGTCTTTCAGAGGCTAGAAACTGGCTTTGACTCACTAGCTAAAGTTTTTTGCTTTCTCTGTGCTTTAGTCTTCTCATCTTTTGTAAAGTTAGAATATTGGATAGCCACTTAAAATAATCATTCTCATTGGATAAACATTGATTAAGAGTTAGTTTCTGAATTAAATGATCTGTGGAAATATCTCACTTAATTTTTGCAACAGCCTCATGTAGCAGGCAGTCATGAAATCCCACACTAGCTTGAGGAACTGGCACACACAGCCAAAGTGACATTTCCAAGTCACAGGGAAGGTAGATGTAGGAACGGGGTCTAAATCCAGTTCTGGTCAACAAAAAAAAAATCTTTGTTTCTATCTGCAATGTATAATGTATTTATTGATGATCTCTAAATATATATTTGCAAGTAAGAAAGATAACAGGAAATTTTGAAGAATATTTGGAAAGTGGTAGTATAGCAGTTTTAGAAGCTAACATAAAACTGGAACTAAATTGTGTGCTTTAAATAATTACATGATTTTCTGATTGGTGTTGCAACAAGTTATCACAAACACATACTTTAAAACAACATAAATCTATTATTTTACAGTTCTGCATTCAGAAGTCTGAAATGGTCTCCGTGGGTTAAAATCCAGGTACCAACAGGGCTGCACCCCTTCTGCAAACCTGTTCTAAAGGGCTTCCATTTCCTAGCTTCAAGAACCCTCCTGCTTTCCTTTGTTGGTGGTCTTTTCTTTCACCTTCAAAGTCAGCAGCATAGCATCTTCAAAGCTCTCTCTGACTCTGACAAGGACTCTCAGTCCTCCCTCTTCCACTTATTGGGAAGGGCCCTTCTCATTGTGTGGGACCAATCTAGATAATCCAGGATCATCTCAGAATGTTTCACATCTGCAAAATCCCTTTTGCTCCATGAGGTACCCTATTCATAGCTGTTGAAGATTAGGACGTGAAAATATTCGATTACTCATTTTGCCGTGGAGGCTGGTATATATTGAATTCCTGCTTGGTTTTTCAGGCATTTTACGTGGATTAAATTTTTCTATTCCAGTTCTGTGAGGTAGTTGAGTATGGGATTTATGTGATAGTTTAAATTCACCAGCTAATGGTTCAAGATCATCAGCTAGTAAGAATGAGAGTCTTTTATTTTCTCCAGATACCCTGTACAATAGGGTCTCTGCAGTAAAAATCATGGGGACTCTTTTACTAGTGCATTCTGTGTACCGGTATCTTTACGATTAGTGTTGCCATTTTCAATTTTCCTTAGGGTTTTAGCCCCTCTGATCACTAGCTACAACTACATTATTCTACTGGATAAACAGCACTGTTGTCAATCTCGAATAGGTTGATACCTTCATGCTGTGTTCTAAAGAGACACAAAATTCTATGCAAGATGATATAGTTATGAGCTAAAGATAAATTTGCCTGACATGTTTTGCTTAGATAAACACATCATCTGTGATAAGTGACAGTTATATTTCTTCTGTTTCAATGTATGTCAGTTATTGACCTTTATCACATATTGTTTTTGTATGATATTGAATAGAAATGGTGAAAGAGGATATTTTAGCCTTTTTACTTATCTTAAAGGGAAAGCATTCAGTCTTTTACCACAGAGTAGAATGTTTAGGTTTGTTATCAATATGATTTATCAGCTTGTGACAGTTTATTTTTATCTTTTGTTTCCTAAGGATTATTTTGTTTTGGTTTGATTTTGCTTCTGTGTTTGTTTTTAATCACAAATGCATATTAAGTATTGTCAAATACATTGTATGCAGTAATTCATATAATCATGTGGGGTTTTATTGCTCTATTATAGCATGATATATTTAATTGAGTTTTTTTTGAATACTAAAACAGCCTTATAATTCTTATATAAAACCTCACCTAATCACAATGCATCGCATATATTGTACATTCAGTTTGCTAATACTTTTGCATCTAAGTACATGAGTGACATTGTTCTATAGTTTTCTTTCATTATGTTTTCTTGTCTGGTTTTTGGTATCTGCTATTCCTGGACTCCTATTCTGATTTGTAAAGTGTAACTTCCTCTTCTATTTTCATGGAGTGATTGTGAATGTATTACTACGTGTGATCATATACTTGGTGATTTGGTAGAATTTTACAGTGAAATCACCTGGACCACCTTCACTAGATTAAGAATTATAACTAGATATTTAGTGTCTTTAATAAATAAAAAGATTATTTGGACTATTTCTTCTTGAATGCATCATGGTGGTTTGTCTTAGAATTAATTGGTATATTTCATCTAAATTGTCCAATTTAGGAACTTGGAAGACTCATTTTAATGTCATTTAATGGTTCTAATTTTATTCCTGATATTGTAATTTGTATTTCTCTCTTATTTTTTTTATTTTGTACATTATTTTTTCATTTTAAGATGTTCTTAATGTTTTTGGTTTTATCTTTATTTCTTCTTAATACCCACTTTGCTCTAGGTTCATTTGGTTCTTCTTTTACTAATGTCCTAAAATGGGAATTTATATTTTTATTCATTTTGATATAATAAATAATTCTGCAATACTTCCCTCTATGAAATTTAGTTACCTCTAAGAAATTTTAGTATATTGTTTTTTTATTTTTATTTAGATCAAAGTATTTCTAAGCTCCATTAACATTTACTTTTTGTCTGATGGATTATTTACATATGTTAATATACTCCCAAATATTTGAAGATTTTTCACTTTCTCTTTGTTTTTAACTTCTACCTTAATTTTATTATAATCAGGGAATACAACTTAAGTATGATTTCAAGTCATTTAAACTAACAATATTTTTATAATCAAACTTAAGGTTTATCTTTGTGAAGGTTCCAAGTGCACTTGAAAATATTTGTGTTTTGATATTGTTATATGTGATGTTCTGGAGGAATGTCAATTAAATTGCATTTGATAGTTTTTTTTTTTTTTCTGTTCCTAAATATATTTTCTTTTGTCTTGCTTTATCTATTAGTGAAAGGGTATTGATTTCTCCAACAAAACTGTGGATTTTTTGTTTTCTTTTTCATTTTATAATTTTTTTCTTCATGTACTTCAAGTCTTTCTTCATAGGTATGTGAACATTCAGGAAGTCTTCTTTGTAAACTGCTATTTTTATTATTTTGTATTTATTATTTTATTCCCAGTCCATTTCCATGCTCTGAAGTACACTTTGTTTAATTTTAAAGTAGCTACTACATTTTAAGTTCTGTAAGTGTCTGGGATTTTGTCCTATTTGCAAACTCATAATCAGCCTACCACAGTTTTAAGGACATAGATGGAGAGTTCCACACTTTTGAGTTGAAGAAAAAGGACAATTTATGCTTCACAAAAACAATAATATCTAGACTGTGGGCATTTTTTTTTTTGCATGAGTTTTCTAAGCCCCAGGTTCCACAGGGACATAATAAATGGATGCAGTGACTTATACATATCAGTGGTTGATTACAGGTGAGGAAGACTCAGCTTAGAATACACACATCTTTTAAAGAGAGCTATAATCAAAGTCAACAGCATACTAAATGAGAGAAAACTAAAAGCATTTCCAAAAAATAAATAACAAGACAAGGTTGTCTACTCTTACCACTGCTATTCAATACAGTATTGAAATTTTTGGCAGAGTAATTAATTAGGCAAGAAGGGGACATAAAACAAATGTGAATAGGAAAGGTAGAAATCAAACTATCACTATGTGCAGATGATACAATCCTATATTTAGAGGATGCAAAAACCTCCACCAAAAGATTTCTGGAACTGAAATATTCAAACATAGTAGCAGGATAAAAAATTGTCATACAAAAATCAATAGCTTTCTATGCACCAATAATTAATCTGCTGGGGGGGGCAGGAAAACAATTCCATTAAAAACTCACACACACACACACACACACAAGAAACAAAGAAAGGAACAAAAAACAGAATAGAAATAAATCTAAACAAGGAGGTAAAAGACCTCTACAATGAAAATTATAAAATACTGAAGAAATACATTTAAGACTCTAGAAGATGAAAAGACTACCCATGTTCATGGATATACACAATTAATATTGTTAAAATGATCATATTACCAAAAGTGGCCTACAGATTTAATACAATTCCTGCCAAATTATCAATAACATTCTTCACAGAACTAGGAAAAAAAAGTTCAAAATTCAATGTGGAAGAATAAAATAGCAAGAATAACCAAAACAATTCTAAGCAGAAAGGAGCAATGCTAGAGGCACGTAATATCTGATTTTCAAATGTAGTTCACAGCTAAACTAACAAATACAGCATAGTACTGGCATAGAAACAGAGTAGAAGACAAAGGGACAAACCCACACAGATGCAGTCATTGCATCCTTTACAAATGTGCCAAAAACACATGCGAGAGAAAAGAAAGCCTTTTTAAAAAATAGTACTGGAAAAACTGGGTATCTATATGTAAAAGAAAGAAATTAGATCTTGATCTCTCACCCTGTATAAAAGCCAACTCGAAGAGTAGCAAAGACCTAGGCATTTAATCAGAAAGTTTTCAATTACTAGAAGAATACTTAGGGTTAAACATCATTACCCTAAGTACATGTATGATTACATGAATGGTATGAATCTACATCATGCACAATCATAGAAATGAAAAGATGTACTCCATTTGTGTACAATGAATCAAAATGCAGTCTGTAACAATAAAATAATTAAAAAGATAAAATAAAATTTAAAAAATTCAACCCATAGGTGCAGGCAACAACTTCCTCAATAGGAGTCCTAAAGTTCAAGAAATAATGCCAAGAGTTAATAAATGAAATCACACCAAATTAAAAAGCTTACGCACAGTAAAGGAAACAACAAAGCACATGAAAAGAGAGCCTACCAAACAGGATAAAATCTCTGTCGCTACTCTTCTAAGAGAAGATTAATATCCAGAATGTATAAAGAACTTCAAAACATAACAACAAATAAACAATAAACTCAATCAATAAGTGTGCAAATGATCTGAGGACACATTTCTCTAAAAAATAAATACCAAATGACCAATTAATATACAAAAAGATATTTAACAGCTTTAGCAATCAGGGAAATGAAAATCAAAACTACCCTGAAATTTCATCTTGCTCCAATTAGAATGACAATCATCAAGGAAACAAATAATAATAAATGCTGGCAAGAATATTGGGGAAATGAAACATTTATCCCTGTTGGTGGGATTGTAAATTAGCACAACCACTAAGGAAATAAGTATGGAGTTTCCTTAGAAGAATTGGAATGAAATACCCATATGATACAGCTGTACCACTTCTCAACACTTCTCCAAAAGAACTAAAGATAGCATACTACAGTGTATGTGTATATATGTATATGGTATATAATATATGCATAACTCTGTTGATAGTAGCACAATTCACAATAAGCCTAGTTGTCTCTTAACAGATGAATGAATAAAGAAAATGTGATACATATACAACACAATGGTGTTTTATTCAATCATATTGAAAAATTTTCAAGTGAATATTATGTAATTTTCAGGAAAATGGATGGAACATGAGAGCAGTATTTTAAACAAAATAGCCAGACCCAGAAAGTCAGAGGTATTATGTTTTCTCTTACATGCATAAGATAGAGAAAAGAAAGAAAAAATGGAGGTGGAATCTCATGAAAATATAAGGGAGACCAATAGAGTTGAGCAAGAACATAGTGAGATGCAGGAGGGTAGGAGAAGGAGAAGTACAGGGGAATGAAATTGACCTAATTATGTTATGCGCATGTGCAAGTATATCACAATAAATCCCACTTTTATATATAATTAAATTGTACTCTTAAAATATTAAATAAGATGAACTATAAAGTTCCTATTGTTATGGTATGGATCTGAATATGTCCCTCAGAGAACTCACCTGTCAGGCAATATAGCAATGTTCAGAGGTGAAAAGATTGGATAGTGAGAATTGTAACTTCATCAGTGGATTAATCTACTTGGTTAATAATTTAATAGGCAACTCTGTGGTAACTGTAGGCAGGTGGGTCATGGACAAGGAAGAAGGTCACTGGGGACTATATCTTGTCACTGGCTTCTCACGAACTCTCTCTCTCTTTGCTTCCTAACTGCTGTTAACTGAGTAGCTTTCTTCCACTATGCCCTTCCACCATGATGTTTGACCTCACCTCAAGTCCATAGTAATGGAGTTGACTATGAACTTGGCCACTGAAATCCTGAGCCCCAAATAAAATTTTCTTCCTCTGGGTTATTCTTGTAAGATATTTTGGTCACAGTGAAGGAAAGCTGACTAGCACACTCACCCTTTAGTCCAAAGGAAGACACTTGTACAATAGTACTGTTTTCTCTTTGTTTCTCCTGTTTTTTTTTTTTTCTATATCTACATTCATTGGAAAATCTGAAAAGACATTGGTATATTTTTTGCTTATATATTTTACATAAGAGGAGAAAGCTAATCTATTTATATGTAGCAGGATATTTCACATTTTTTTGTTCTTCCTTCGGTGTGGTGGTTCCAAGTTTCTAGTTGGTATAATTTCCCTTTCATCTGAATGATTCTCTGTAGTATTTCTTTTACAGAAGACTTCCTGTTGAAAATTTTTATCATTTTTCCTACATCTAAGAATATATTTATTACACCTTGCTTCCTTAAGAATATTTTAGTTGATTCAGATGAAGTTGACAGTTCTTTACATTTGGCACTTTATAAGAAATGTTTCAATGTTTTCTGCTCTCCCTGAATTCTGTTGAGAAGCCCACAATCATTTGAATTATTGTTCACCTCTAAATAATGCTTTGTTTTCCTTTAACTGCTTTAAATATTTTATTTCCTTCTGTTTTATAGACTTTAGTAGTTTGTTTATGATGCTTCACAGCCTGGATTGTTTTTAATTTACCCCGCTTAGGGTTCATTGAGATTCTCACATCTTGTAACATATATTTCACCCATCTTTTCAGAAGTCATCATTTTTCCATCATTTCTCTCCAAGTCACACCCTTCCTCCTCTATGTTTGGCATTCTGGTAACATGGAAGTTAGTTAAGTCATTGATTTTATCTCACAGTTCCCTGAAACTTTAAAACATTTTTTTTCTTTTATTTTTCAGATGGAATCATTTCTACTGATGTACCTTCATGGTTATTAATTCTTTCATCTTTCCTCTGTTCTCCCTATCTTCTGTTGGGCCCATCCATTGTATGTGTGTATGTTCACTTTATATCTTTTATTCTAAATGTTGTATCTGTTGATGTTCCAGAAGAATTCACTATTATTTATTGGCCCCTATTAATACTAGCTGCTTTAAAATATTTGATAACTTCAATATCTCTATATTTTCAGAGTTGACATCAATTGATTTTCTTTCCCTTTTCAAGAAGTCATTATTACATGTTCCTTCATATGATGAGAAGTTATAAATTATATCTGAATTTTTTTTGAAGACTATATTTGAGTCTCAGAGTCTTGTTGACATGGATAATCATTATAAAAGACAATTGACCATGCTATGTTCACTGGTCAGGTTCCTATATACCCTAGGGTTATGGATACAATTTCAAGTCAGTTTTCAAAGTTTTCACAGTTCTTTTCAAATCTGTTCCAAGTTCAGCCTCAGTGGTCAATCAGGAATGTGAGTAGTATTCAGGTGTTTAATTTCATTCTCTGAGCATTTGGTATGCAGTTTAAAACCCTATATGCACAGATCAGTGATAAGTTCAGGCTTTCCTTAGCAACTTTATAGAATCTTTTTAAGATCCCTTCCCTCTATATCTTTCTCGTCACTTTCTTAAACATAAGAGATACTCTTTATGATCTGACAACAAAACCAGCACATAATTCTCTGTTCTGTCATTAACTTTTATGACTATGTCTGTCTCTGGAACCAAATATTCAATAAACAGGAGAAGACAATGTAGTCCTCCCTTTGTTGTAGTTTAGAAGTGAGGTGTCTCTCAAAAACTCATTGTCTCCTTGTGTGAGACAATGGAAAATTTAGAGGTGAAATGATTGGGTTATGAGAGACTTAAAACAGTCAGTGCATAAATACCCTGTAGGGTTTAACTGAATGGTAACTGTAGGCAGGTAGGGTATGGCTGGAGGAGGCAGGTTGCTGAGGACATGCATTTGGGTCTTATATTTTGTCCTTGAGCAAAGCTCTCCCTGCTCCTTAGTGCCCTGTTGCCAGCTGCTTTCCTCAAACATACTCTTTGCCGAAATGTCCTGCCTCACTCTGAGCCCCAAACCATGGAGACAGCTGTCTATGGACTGAGACCTCTGAAACTGTGAGTCCCCAGATAAACTTTTCCTACTCTTATTGTTCTTGTCTGGTCTTTTGGCTAGAGAAGCAAAAAGGCTAACTGAATCACGCCTGTGCTTTTGAGATCACAGGTGCTCATTCTCTTGAACTGTAGGTGTCTTCCCAGTTGCTCCTGCTTCTGCTCTACTGTGAGTTTGCTGGTTAATGGGTAAAAGGAAAACAACAAAGATTTTCAAAATATCCGTGGATTTCCCTCCAATGCCTCTGCCTCATCAATGCTCGCTTTCCCTCTACTTATACTAGAGGCCTAGAGATTCTCTTGAAATTCTCTCCACATTTGGTGCCCAAGTCTCAATATTGTGCTGTTTTTAGGTCCAGACTAGGCAAACTAAAGGAACAAAGGAGGGAAGATTTCATGTCAATTTGATGACGGTTCAAAATCTCATTCTCCCCTCCAATACTCCTGCTATCCTTTTCCTTATGAGTCCTCATACAGCTTTCCTTGCATGTCTCAAGGTTTTAGTTGCATTTACTGGGAGAGACTTGTTGTGCCTTACTTTTTGTTTACTGAACTGGAATTTATTTATATCCCTTTAACTATTTTAAATTATAACTGAAATTGCTTTCAATATAGCTTAAAGATACTACACTAAAAACAGTACAATTCACTTCATTATATGCATTGCTTTTTTGTTTTTTATTTTATTTTTGTTTCTATAGTCAGTTCTCTAACAGCACCTTGAAACTTAACAACAATTTGGAATTTGAAACCAGACCCTAATCTTTCACCCGGGTCAAGAATGATTATCTAGAACATTTGTATCCACTCAGAATGTACCCTCATTAAAACAATGGATAGGAGTTGAATCCGATGAAGACTGAATTTTTCCAATCAGCCACAGGAGTCAGCAAGAAACAACAAAAGACCATTAGGCTTACAGAAAACAACAGACCTGTTTAATTACTTAATATGCTGTAAAACCCTGAACATGTTATTTAACTTATGTAGTTCTCCTTACTAAATCTCTAAAATGTACTATAAAAAATCCCTACCTAGATTTGCCCTAGATACACTACGACAAAGTAAATCAAAGTATCTAGTAAAAATAGGCATTTAAAAGGACAAGTTAATGCATATGATACCAATTGTGTACTTTTATTAAAAGAGAGAGCCACATTAAGCATACAAGGCTACAAAATCGAATATGAGATGAAGAAGTACTATATGTAAATTTAGGAATGATTATAGCTATCATGAGAGAAAAATAATTAGAAATAATGTATGTACATACTCAACAAAAAGGGATAATAACTTTTATGGCAAATTGTGCTTACTACTTTCAAGCACATTTCAGTCACTCACAATTTTGCCCCATTGAAGCTGTGCCCTCTGAAATATGCACATTATTCCTCCCACTTGGCAGATGAGAAAACTGAGTTGAAACAATGTCATATAGTTATAAAGTAGCAGAACTGATATTCTAACCAAGTAATTTGGGAGGAGATCCCATTCTATTAAATATGGTGCCGTTCTACCTACCTAAGAAATTTATCTGGCATTGTTACTATTGTGATTATATGATTTTTATTATCATGATAATCTTGCTCTTTCCAACCTCTCCCTTTGAATTAATAGTATTTGTTTTACCATGTTCTTGAATTCATATCCAAGCCTGCGTAGTTAAATCACTCACATCTTTCTCAATGCACTTCAGTTGCCAATTATGTTTATGTAAAAAGAGCATTATGTCACCTCTAAGAAAATCAGCATGAACTAGAGAGTCGGCAGAAGTTGCATCTTGGAGAGGAATATAAATTTTTGTTTGCATAGAATATAACTGACAACAAATCCTCTGGTGAATCACATGCTAAAGCCAAATCATCAAATAATAATGTATTTGTGGAGCCATTGTGCTATCAAAACAGATGAAGCTATATTGATAGCATCATGTAAGACCATGTAAGGAATAAAAATTAGTCCCCCAAACATTTGCAAAATTATTTATGGTAGTACTAATCATAATAGAGAAAAAGAGAAAAAAAATGGAATATATGACAACAGAAAACCAGATTAATAAATTGATATTTATACAACAGAACAAACTATTACATGAAAATAATTATATTACACCCTATATTATACAGCAGATACAGCTCTTCTGGCAATAATGTTAAATGAAAAGATATACAATACGATTTTGTTTTTTAAATTAAAAAAATAGGCAAACTCTATTATTTTAAGAGAGCAGAAAGAGTTGATTTCTTTGGAGGGAATAGAGTAGCAGGAGGTAGGATGAGAGACCTCTAAGGTATGACTGATATTCTCGATCAGTGTGCAGGTGCTTTGAGCGTCAGCATGGTGCGGCATCGCTAGCCGTAAGAGTTGTATATGTCATGATGTGTCTGTTCTACTGAATACAAGCTTAGATTTTTAAAAAGTGGAATGAATGAAGCATAAAGGATTCAAGAGAATTGCGTTTGACTCCTTGGGTTTCAGTTGCCCTATTCATAAAACAGAGAGGCATGGGTAGTCTGTCAATTGCATTCTCCCTTTTATATTCTGTGGATTACTGTACTTTGTATTAGATTTTTAAACCTTAGCTCTCTAGGTAACAAAGGATCATGGCTTATAGCTGCATGGAAGAGGGGCTTAGTTCTGTTTCTCAACTCTCCTCAGTCCACATTCTTCTTTAAATTTCCACATCCACTCATTAGATTTCTTTGTTGGTTCTCTTTAAAATATTTCCAGATCCCAGCATTCTGCACCATCTCCTTTGCTATCCTCTTGCTCTAAGCCACTATCAACTCTCATCTGGACTATCACCAAAAGCCTCTCACCTGGAATAAGTTCTCCTGTTCTTGCTGCTCTACAACACAGTAGTAAGAATGATCCTTTTAAAACTGCTGTTAGATAGTGTCACTCGTCTGTGAAAAATGTTGAGTAGGTTCCCACATCATTCACAGTACAACGAAATTCCTTGCAATGATCTAAAAGGCTCCACAGTATCTGGTGTCCTAGGATCCCTCTGAAAAATCTGCTAACTTTCTCTCCAGCTCCCCAACTGGAGTCTCATTCATCCTTATGATGGTTCCCAGGTTAGAGGTGTCATCCACACTCAGTCTTCACACTTTGTGGTTTTCTCTGCCTAAAATGTCCTTCCCCTAAATAGTTGTAAAGTTAGATCCTTTTCAACTTTCAAATCTTTGTTCAAGCATCACATTCTTGAAAAGACTTTCTGTGACCATGCCATTTATGTTTGCAAAATGCTTCATCTCCAGAATTCCTTATTGCCTTCTGAGATATTTTGCTTTTTTTCTTCTTTAAACTTTATTATTAACTAGCTACACAGGAAAATTGTATATGTGTAAGGAGGTCTTAATCCTCCCCTTGGGTCTCGATTCGAGATGCAAGTACTAAATGCTTTGAAGCCTCTCAACTAGTTGACTAAAAATTCTTATCACAACCATGGTGCTTATCTATTTAGAACACTAACAGAATGTAAGGTGTTCAGAAGTTATCCTAGAAAATATAAAAGGGACATAGCTGAAGATATTTTTAATTAAAGAAATATAAAAGAAAAGCCTAAGGAGATTCTCATATAAAGAAAAAGAAAATAAATAGGATAGATCTCCTTTGGGGCTAAAACCTATGGGTGGAAATTTTAGGGAATATATAGTATCTAACAAGTATATTCTTTCAAATGCTTGGAGGTACCTAATAATATTTTTATGTGCCAGAAACATGAAGCACGTCTTACTTGTAGATTCTTCAGGTTTGGAGATGGTAGCCACTGATGAGACACCATGGAAACAATTGCCACCGTCCCCAGGGGAGTTATCTAAGAGATTCCCAATGTTTTTCCAGCTTTTGAAAAACAATGATTTGGGAGTGAGGAGTGGATGATACTTGTCTGAACTGTGCACTTCAAGTCCTTATATGCTTTTGAGGAAAGGTTTGCTACATATATAAATCAAAGAAGTGTTTTCACTAGATGATGGTAATGTGTGGTGTTTAGGGATCTCAGGAGGTACTAGTTGATCAGTTTCCAGGAACAAACATCTCCTCTTCTGTTGACTAGCATCAAAGATGAACCTCAGGCTTTGTGATACTCAAGTCATTTATTCTGGAAGTGCTCCTAAAAGACAGATATTGGGAGCAGGCTGGTGACATGAGCACACAAAATCAGGAGAATCTGATGACCACCTGACTGGAAGGATCTCCATCCAGAGAACTGTTCTCAGAGTTTGGGAATCCTTCCCCATTTGTTATATCTGTATTCAGTCCTCATCAGGTGTGGGGTTTTTTTGTCTTTGTTTTTGTTTTTGTTTTTTTCAGAAAGGGAGTTTCATCTATTCTTGCAAGGGTGAGCTTGGTCTTGAGGGTTGTTTATGTGAGTTGTGTCTATGCTGATCTGATCTCATCTCTCAGAACTCCTCAATCAGGGTTAAAAATTCCCAAGTCTGATTTCATAGTGCTCAGTGACACATACTGGTAGCACTGAGTGACACTGGAATGCCATTAACCTTACAAACACGCTATGTCTTTGATAGTAAACCAGTGCCTAACACAATGTTAAATATTGTTAGTTTTGTTAATTTATGTGTTGGTATATGTACAGGTAAACAGATGTACTCAGCATTTATACTGACAAAAGGAAAAGAGGCACCAAACAGCATTGAAATAAAAGATAATCTGCAACAATTTGGATGGTTTCAGTCTATAAGGAGCAGAGGGTGTAACAATTTATTCCTAATTTTATTAAAATTCAAAGAACTTTTTTCTGTCATGTTATTTTTCTGCCCTTCCCTCCTTCCCTCCCTCCCTTCTTCCTTTTCTGTATCCTTCCATCTTTTCTTCTTTTACTCACTGCCAAAATATCATCTCATGCTACTACAATAGAACAAAACATGTTGAGGAATGACAACAAAGAAAAAATTCTGCCACAAGAATGGAAGGCAGAGGTGAGTAACAAGTCAATGTGCAGTTATGCATCACTGAACAATAGAGGCAATTGCTGAGAGATGTGTTGTTAATTGACTTCATTGTCTATAAGCATCATAGTGTACTTATGCAAACCAAGTGGCCAGGACAGCACTAGGTGATATAATTTTATGGCAATACTCAGTCAAATATGATCTGTTCATGACTTTAAGGTAATTATGTGGCAAATGACTATAGACACAGTTCCAGAAATCCTTGTTTCTATAAAGAAAAAAAAAAAAGATTTCTAAGTTGCTTTCTTTTCTCATGATGTTTAGCTTTAACTTATGTTAGTACAAAAACAGCCACCTCGGACATCTGGAGCAACTACCGAGCTCGTTTCTTTTAGATGGATGAAATTAAATCTCATCCCTCTTTTAAAGGCAAGTTATTCAAATCATGCTTTTAGGTTTTCATTTTATGAAATTTATTTTTAGATTGCCTTGAGATGTAATTAGTAGTGAATGGAGTTTGAGGAAAAATACACGCAGATTCAAAATGTATTTCTATCTTCTAATAGCTGGGCCATCCTGCCAATTGCCTCACTGTACTGAGCTTCAGAATATTCAGCCAGAAACTAGAAACTGGGGTGGACTATTTGAGATTTAAAGCAGATAACATGTGTAAAGGGAATTGCATAGATCCAGGGAGATAGTAAGTGCACTGTAAATACTAGCCAGGTGATATTAAGAAGCAACAGTATTTGAGTCCCATTTATACACAGATGTTCTGTTGTAAGGCTTATTTTGAGCTAGTAAACTATGAGAAGAGCAAATACACAGAGATAAAAATTCCATGTGTATGACTAAAAATACTTTCCAGTTACCAAAAGATGGGTGGAGATTGCCTGAGTTAAAACTTTTATTTACAACAGGGTTTGACTGCCACTTCCAAGGTTTATATCATTCCACATAGTCATCAAAGTGCACTAATACAATGTCTCTTCTCACACCTAGGAACCTTATTTTGATATGCTGAATATCTCTAGTATCTTTGGGCAAAATGACAAATAAATATAAACACACATAAGCCACCATTAATTTGAGTTTGAGTTAGGCAGAGTTCATCTCAATTTCCCAGTGCTTTGTGATATAAATAGGATCAGCAGGACCAAGTCTTAGCCCTGATGTCTAACTTCTTCCTCAGGGTTTCTTGTCACTCCTGTTGGCATCATATCATGGTCACCTGGGACTCAATTTTACTGTTTTCTCAGATTTATAACTCTTTATGTCTTATAGGTTGATAATTCCTACTCCATAAATATGATACATTTCCAAATCAGAAACTTTTAAAGGATCAACACAGTGTCAAAAAAATTCCATACTTGACCTCATGTGGAATTTGACCTCATGTCAAAGTTAAAATACTGACACCCTAAACACATTAGTTTAAAATTATGTATATGCTTTGTGAATAAAGCACACACAATCCATCAGTAGATTTTGTATTTAGGCTTGGGTTCCATCTTCAAGGTATCCCAATATACATATACAAAAACCCCATAATCCAAAAGGATTCACAATCTGAAGCACTTGTGGTTCCAAGATTTTCTGATAAGGGAAGTTCAATTGGTTCGTGCTGATTCTTTCTTATATCACCTCACACCAGGCAAGCACCTCCCCTGTCTATATTTCATATGAGATACAAAAAAAAGAAAAATGAAACCTCCATGTGGCCTTCCAATGTGCAGTAGATTCTGTTGGAATTCTGGCGGAGTGGAGTGGAGGAGGGGCAGGGATCACATCACAGTTACACAAGATCTCCCAAATAGAATGTTAAGCATCCTCGTACATTAAATTCACTTTAACCATCCTCCCACTTGGCTTTTTGCTGGTTGCTTCTCCTGATGGACAAGGGGTTTTCTAACTTCAAATTCCTATATCTCACACCATCTATGCTTCTTTCTTAGCCTGTGCTGCTCTGAACTCTCTATCATTAAGCCCAAAAGAAGATGACTGACATTGTCTAGAAGGGCCCTTGTGCTTTTCCTATTCTTGGTTCCTGCCAATATTCATACTGTCATACTTTCCTCTTCCTCCACAATCAATCTGTTAATGTACTGCCCCAAACAAAATGTACCTGAGATGAGGAAGAACACGATGATGGAATTGAAGCAGTAGAAGGAAGCTGCTCAGCTCAGGGAAGCTAGGAAGCAGTTGGGAACGGGGTACAGGGAACATGAGGCCTTCCAAGGCATGCCCACGGTGATATCCCTTCTCCAGTTATACCCTACTGCCTGCAATTACCACCCATTTAGTCTATCAGTTAGGGTGGACCGATGAGGTTACAGCTGTCACACTCCAATCATTTCACCTCCGAGTATTCCTGCATCAATGCAAGAGATTTGGGGGGACACCTTATATTCAAACCATAACAGTTCCAGATTCAGGCCTCACAGGTCACTTTGGCCAACATTTTCTACAGGTGAATTAATGACCTAAAATTCGAGGAAACAGGCTTCCAATTTTCTGATTCAAACTCCTTTCAAGTGAAATGGAACAGGACACTTCATCTCACTTCTTTTTGACTTACTGTGTTTCATCTAACCTATCATGGGGCAAGTATTCAGGAAGTTTTAACTATTATTAGTATTAGTGGAAGAATTCACATGTTCATTTGCACTATGCTACACCTAGGCAGACCAAAGAGTTGGGGTCTCTGTTCTCATAGAATATTTTTTCTAGTTCACAAGTCAAACATCACAGTTACTATCAGTAGCAAGTATTTTGTTAACTGCTTTGGCAAAGAAGGGAACAAAACAAGGGCGTGCAGTGTTAAGGTACCCTAAGAAGGATTAACCTCTGCTGAAGAGAAGAAGGTATTGCCTTAGGAAGTGAGATTGAACCTGAGACTCCTAAGATGAGTTGAGTGGAGGGGAGTCATGGGAGGGCAAGAGAGAGTAAGCATGAGGTAAGCAGAGAACAACTCATGCAATGTTTCAGGGAAGGGACGGGGTGGTACTGAGGCAATTGCACAGAGCAAGAGAGGATAGCAATGTGGAAATTTTCTAAGCTCAAGGCAAGAGGAGAGACTGGATTGGGAGAAAGAACTGGATCATGTAGAACTTTTAGGTTCATATTAGAACTTTTGAACTTGATTCTATCAGAGATCCTAGGAAGTCATTAAATTCTACGTCTCATTTTTATTCATGAAATATTTTGGTTGATTTTTTTTTAAGTAGATACTGAAATACAACAGTGTTCTTCAAGTATTTGCATCCTGCCATGTATAAGAGGGGCTAGAATATTCTGTGAGGTCAATGGTGGACATTGGTTGGCCCTGACCCCCTCTCTATCCACCTTGTATGCCTGCATTCACTCTCCTTTCAAAATAAAATTTATGTTTGCACACAAAATTCATGATTTCCTATTTACCATGAGATATGTGTGAGGGTCACAGCACACACAGCTCTAGCAGTAGATGTGAGAGACTCTGATAGTGAGCATGCCCCACGGTTCCACATCATGGTGACTGAATTAGGATAGTATAGCAGATTACACCAATGAGAATTCAACAGGAAATTCTGGTAATTCAGACCATTGACCTGTCTGTGAGATAGAAAATATTCCTCTTTACTTTTCTTAGCTAATTTTATTTAAGCTTTCTCCCTTACTTCTTTCCTTCCTTTCTCCTTCCCTCCCTCCCTACTCTTCCCAGATTTGAAAATTTCAGTCCATGCTTGTTTGGCCTCATTTTTTTGAGGGAAGTACATCATGATGGGGAATATGTGGGAGAACATGAAGAAAAAAACTTACTTCATGACCAAGAAGTAAAACATGAGAGCAAGAGGAAGCTGCTGGTATCCTGTTATCCCCTTCAAGGACTCAATCATTGGACCTCTTGCTAGGTCCCAATCTTAGAAATCCAGCATTACCCAATAGAATTATGGTCTGGGGACCAAGCTTTTAACATGTGAACCTTGAGAGACATCTCAAATCTAAACAGTAAAAGTGAAAGATAGAGGGTTTATTTAGTTCACAGTTTTAAACTTTTAAAGTCCAAGATCAAGCAGCTCTATTTGTTTGGCCTCTGGTGAGGGTCTCATGAAGAATGGCATCATAGTAAGAACACAGGAAAGAGGGGAGGATCACATGCAAAACAGGGAACCAGTAAGTGGGGAGAGATCTAGCTCCCTTTTTTAGTCTTTTACAACAACTCATAGCTAACGGTGGTACCTTGAGAAACACTTAATCCCTCCTGAAGACAGGTCTATCAGTCACCTAAATATCTCCCACCAGACCTCACCTCTTAAAGGTCCCACCAGGTCTCACACCACACTCTGGAGAACAGTCTTCCTCCACCACATGAACCACATGTAAATCATAGCAGAGACCATCACTGTGGCTTAAGCACCATCCATCTCAGTCAAACAATATCTAACTGAAGACAAGAAGTCACTAAAGCTGCCCAACATCCTTCATTGAACAGTGGGAGATACATGTGAATTTGTAATATTTATCCTTTTTCATGATCCAGTACTTTCTTATCTATTGTGCAAGCCACACCATACTGAAGCTCTCAATTTAGGGCTGTGGACAAGGCAAAGAAGATATTCCTATTTGCTCATATCTTTCTACTTCTGCTTTACTACTTCTTACCAATGTTAGATTTTACCACAACTTCACCATTTCACTTTTGGTGAATGGGGATAATATATCTTTATCTTTTTTATTCATTGTTTTGAGGGAGTCATGTGTGTGTATATTTGTATGTGTGTTTGTGTGTGGGTATATAATCTAAGATTTGTATGGTTCTAACAGAAAGTGAGAAAAATAATAATCTTCTCTATGTACTTGACATGACATTAAACTTGCCACATTAAAAAAACATGCAGTTCTTTTCCCTTTTATTAAAATATGCCCAGCACTAATGAGCTACAATATCACCACTTTGCAAGGATCATAGATCTAATGACTGTGGAGTTTTATGCAAATGATTTAAAACAGCATTTGTATAAAACATCTTCAAAGTTCACTCTGAGTCTGCATCCTTATTTCACTGCGAATTCAGCCACCTTTCACAGTCAAGAATGAGTAATTCTGGGTAAAACATTGGAAGCTTTTTCTTTACTTCTCCACGAACCACTTGCTGCTATCGAGAACTCCTGAAGATTCATGAATACATTGTTCATCCCCTAGAGAAGAAGCAACTCTTTTTCATGGTTTTGTTAGTGTTTGCATAGGTTTAAAATTTGGACAGACAATAGTTGATATTCTTTCCCAACCCTGAATATCTCTTGGATTTTTTATTAACTTATTTAGCCTCTTAAAGCAATATTTTCTAAAATGAATGACACAACCGATATGTGGATGTACCATTAATCTAATTTCCAGCAATATTTGAAAACTGAAATGGAATAGAAAATATCAAAGTTCATCACAACTTATAAAAATTAAACATTATTAAATATTATTAAGCATAAGAGCTATTCTATATGCTATATGATGTGTACATTTATGCTTCTTTCTCAAAAAATTAAAACATTTTATAAGCCTCATTATCACCAATATTCATTTTGCTATTTAAAATCTTTATCAAAGTTGATTGTATCCTGCTAGGGCAGGAATGAATTCCTTTCCTATTTGAACCTGTTTTTGGAACCAAAATACCCTGAGAGGATGTAGGATGGAAGGATGGTAGGGAAATATTTAATATGTATGTTTTGGGTAGAGATACTGAAACCATCACTAATGAAGATCAGTTCTTACACTTTATAAACAAGGTCTGGGAAGGTGTAGGTTTATGTTAAATACTACAGCTAGACAGGGAGGGGGTGGGGTGAATCCAGGCAGCCACAAGGTGAAAATTAAATGCAGGGATGGATAGTGAGGAATTTGAAGAATAACCAAAAGTTTTTTAAGAATGCAGATATCTAAGATTAATTTTAAGTGTTATTTGTCAACATAGGGCACTCTTTTCTCTAATGTCAAAAACAAAAATAGAAAAAAAAAAATCCAATGAAAATAATACAGTTTTTTGATGTGTCGTATTATACTAAATCCTTATTTTTCACATATATTTTCTATACAGTCTATAGTGTTTCTGAGTGTTGCAAAATGGTGTTTTGTGGTGATTGTGGAGAAGAAAATGATTACCATATTTGAGATAAAAGACTTCTCTGAAAGAAGTGTATATTTGAATGATAACAATTTGGATTAAGAAGTTCCCTGGGAAAATACAGGTATTTACTGATTCCCCACAAATTCCCAGAAATTTATGTTGACGTGATGGATTTTTCAGAGATTCTAATGTAAGGTTGTCTTTGAAAATGTTAAAAGATGAAGATTTGGAGACATCAGGCAATTGACACCTGGTTTACATGAAGATGACATAATGAGTTTTACATATAAACATATGTGTTTTTAAATGACCGAGAATGAAGATAGATATGTGTTTTTATGTCAATGAAAGTAGTACAAGCATACCCAATTGTTTTAATATCTTTGAATATATGTAGGCTGAATTGAAAAATTGGCTGATAATGCTCCTTGGCAGACTGCAGTTAACAGGTTACAGACTAATTTGAATATCAGAGTTTGATGTTAGATTTATTTTAATTTATATTATGAGTATTTGGCATGTTGCATGTCCAAATTCATGTTTTTTAAATTAGTTATTTTTAGTTATACATAACATTAGGATTCATTTTGACATAATTATAAAAGCATGGAATATAATTTGCTCTAATTCAGTCCCCAGTACTTCCCGTTTCCCTCCTCTTCTGCATCTCCTGTTTCCCTCCCTCTACTCTATCAATTATTCTGCTATTTACTTATAGTTATGTTTTAATATGAGCCTTGTGGTAAGATTCACTCACTGTGGTATATTCATATGTGCATAGAAAAGTTAGGTCTGATTCATTCTATTGTCTTTCCCTTATCCTATCCTTCCTCCTGCCTTCTCAATTCACTGACCTTTCTTCCACTTCGATGAAAACCCCCTTTTATTTTGATTCAGCTTTCACATATCAGAGAAAAACATTTCACCTTTGACTTTTTGAGTCTGTCTCATTTCCCTTAGTTTGATGGTCTTCAGTTCTATCCATTTACCACCAAAAGCCACAATTTCATTCTTCTTTATAACTGAGTAGCATTCAACTGTGTATGTATAACACATTCTCTTTATTCATTCATCTGTTGACAGGTACATAGTTTGGTTCTATAACTTGACTTGAGAATTGTGCTGCTATAAACATTGATGTGACTTGTCAATAAATTCATGAAAAAGTGTTTAGCATTTTTAGAAATAAGGGAAATGCAGATTGAAACTACTTTGAGATTTCATCTCACACCAGTCTGAATGGCAATTATAAATAATAATAATAATAATAATAATAATAATAATAAATGTTAGTGAGGATGTGGGGGAAAAGGTACAGTCATACATAGTTTGTGGGACTACAAATTAGAACAACCACTGTGGAAACTAGAAATGAAACCACCATACAACCCAGCTATCCCACTCATAATTGTATATCCAAAGATCAAATTTATGTTTTAAAGAAGATATTCTATATGAATACTTAACCCTATTATCCTCCAAGTAACCAGAACAAAATTGATTCTCAATAAAGATCAATTTGTTTAAGAAAGAAAGGAAGGAAGGAAGGAAGAAGGTGTAGAAGGAAGGGAGAATCTGACAGGCTAAAATACTCAGGTTCATTCCTTGTGTATGCTGAGATAATAAATAAAGAACTTTAAAATATGTGTGTTCATGTGTACATGTGCTTGCCAGTATATATGTGTATGTGTATAGTTTTAATGCCTAATGTTGAAGTAAAGAGGGTGATCCACCAACATTACTTTATTCTCATTCTGGAGATGTAGTGAACTCGTATTTTCCACTTTCTTGAAGTTGGTGTGTCCATGTGACTTACTTTGGCCAGTGAAATGTGTGGTAATATTATATCTGTCCCATCTGGATAGCATTATCATCTATGTATTATTTCCCACATTCCTTTCTCATGTTAGTGGCAAGTAATTCAAGATGGTAGAGACCTTGAGTAAAGAAATTGTGGATGGGAAATTCCTACTTACCTTGAAATGGACATGTAACAGGAATGAAAAATAATATGTTTTGCTTTAAAAAACAGAAATTTTGAGCCTATTTGTTATTGATGCATAACTCAACCTATCCTGATCAAATTAAGTTGCAAGATGAGTAAAGAAAATATTTTGTAAAGTATGATTGCCTTCTCAATTTACTTCTGAGAACTATGTGATGTTGGGTCAATTAACTTATATGTGCTAAGACTTTCTCATATGAAAAATGATAATATCTGCTTCTAGGTTGGTTGGGTTATTGTGAAGATTATGTTTGAGGTGATGAATAGGTCAATTACTTTGACTGATTAGTAGACAGTGTTTGCATATATTGAAATGTCACAATGTACCCCATAAATATGTAAAATTAATATATCTCAATTAAAAATAGAAATATATTAAAATAAAAACAGGATTAATAGTGATAATACATGTAAAACATTTAAACCAAGGCCTAGTAACCATTATTCAAAAAACTTACCATTACTATTGTTATTATTATTACAATACAGTTTGTAGTAAAATAATTTGGCTTTAAAATATTAAAACAACTTCTTATTAGTAATAAACGACATTTTATTACCTTAAAGGAATTTGTATTAGTCAGGGTTCTTTAGAGAAACAGAGTCAACAGGAAGTATGATTATAAAGGGGGATTTATTTGATTGGCTTACACAACCAGAAGCTGGATAGTTCAATGGCCGTCTGCAGTTGGAGAGCTGGAAGAACCAGCAGCTGTGCAGTTCAAGACACGGAAGCCCCAGAACAAGAAAGATCAACAGTGCTACCCTTGTCTGAGACCAAGGCTTTTGGAAACTACCGAGAGAATCACTGGCAGAGTCAGTCGGTTTTCGAAGAGTGAAGAAGTGAGAGTCTGATATCCTCAGATGATGGAAGCAGGGATCAAGAGCCCATTCAGGAAGAGCTGAGCTTGCATCTGCATCTGCTTTCTTGTTCTTCCAGCTTTTATTCCATCCTATTAGGTGGTGCTGCCCATGCTTAGGGAGAGGCTCCACTTCAGTTCACCATCCCACATTCCAATTATTCTTAGACACCCTCATGAACATACCCAGAGGCCTCTTAATCATTGGCATCTCTTAATCCAATCAGTTGACAATTCAAACTAGTCATTACAGAATTCAATCATTTACTTTAATTTTTAAAAGTGCATACTTTATGTCAGGGATATTTTCTTATTATATTTCATTTATTTTTGTAGCTTTTTTGGTGGGAAGCTTTTCTTTTAGTGATTGAGAAAACTTTCCACTCAGCATGAACACACAATTTTTTCTGATCTTACAGTTGGTGCCATCTCTCTGCCACCTCCCACCTGTGTTTAGTGGTGCAACATTAAAATTGTGAGATTAATGTGGTTTTATAACTGTTGTGTCAAGAATTTCACTCTAACCTGAATTAACAACTTAATCCAATCAAATGCAGTAAGTAGACAATACATAATTTGACAGGAAAAAAAAGTAAGTTTAATATAAAAAATATTGGTGAGTACTATGGTACCCCTCTTCCTGCAGCAGTCATGAGATTTTAGTTTGGCCTTCCAAACTGGCTGCTTTGCCAGAAGAAAATAGGCAGTTAGTGACCAGGTGACCCAGGCAGGAAACATCATTAAGAGTTGTTAGATAAATGTCTGATACTATTATGGCTCAGATATAAGGTGTCCCCCAAAAGCTCATGTATGAGATAATTCAAGAAAGTTTAGAAGTTAAATGACTAGGTTATGAGAGACTTAGCCTAATCAGTCTGCTGATTAACTGGGTTAATTGTAGGTAAGTAGGGTATGACTGGAGGAGGTAGGTCAATAAGGCATGCCCTTGAGATTATATTTTGCCTATGGTGAAAGGAACACTTTCCCTCTCTTTCTGTTTCCTAGTGCCATGTCTTGAGTTGTTTTCTTCCACCACACTCTTCCTCCATGATGTTCTGCCTCACCTCAGCTCCAAAGAATGAAGTCAGCCATCTATAGACTAAGACCTCTAAAACTATGAACCCCAACATACACTTTTCCTCCTCTAATTATTCTTGTTAGGTCTTTCTGCCTTAGTATTGAGAAAGCTGACTAAACTGATCCTAACACTACACTGTGAGGTTGATCCTGTGTTTTGAGGACTTCAATTCTTTTAAGAATTTCTTGTAGTGACTCCACATCTTCAGTAATGAGGGAAGTTCCAGTTCTTTTGGAGACACCTTGAATCATATGTTGTCTCACTCTCAAGCAAACAGAAATAAACCATTTCAAATGTAAATTCACATTGATCAACCTGTTCTTTCACTAAATTAAATAGTTATTTGACAGGAAAGATAAAACTCTGGGTAGGTGGGATTCTTAGATATAGCTCTGTTTGTCTTCTCTCTTTCACTTTGATCTCCCTCTTTTCTGCACTGACTTAATCCAGACCTTTGATCTCTTCTATTTGGACCCTACAACAAAACAAAGCAAATAAATAAATAAAATAGCCACATCCTACTGAGCAGGAATAGAAATGAGAGTTCACTGTTAATAGCCATGTGTTTTCTCTCAAATCTCAGTGTGAAGGTATTTTTATCCTGAGTGAAATTGGCAAGTGTTTATACCATTCACTCACTTATGTGGGTGTAAGATATTTGAGTGCATGTGTGAATACATTTTTCCCCTAACTGAATGTCTTTGGTTGCTATCAATGTACAGGAAGTTGTGAGAAACCATCTGTCCTTCCCCAAGGGGTACACAGAATAGATTTAGTGGAATTAGCCAAGAAATACAAGCCAAGACCAAGGTCCTAAACTACATATTGTCACTCATGCATCATCCTAACTATATGACACTGGGAAAATTGCCTGTTTGTCTGGTCTTTGCTTTCTCTATTGCATAATGACAGATTCGTATGAGTTCAATGTACAGTAAAGTTTTGAAAAATTTTTGTGTCCTTAAAAATAAAAGTCTCTACTGTAAAAGAGGCTTCACGTGAGAAGATGATAGGAGAGATTGGGTGTGGCTAATTAAATCATGATAATATGGAACTACTGTTATTGGAAAAGTGAATCAGGCATTATGTCCTGAATTAAATTCACTTTATCATTTAAATTTCCTGAGTGTACTGCAAATTCAGAATTATATACTATTCACATCTTGACCCAAAGAGACTGGACTTGAGAGAATGAAAAGTCATCAATTTTCCCTTATGGAAATTTGCAAAGCCAGGTTTTGGACCTCCAGTTTTGCTTGAGTCTAAAGCCAGAATCCCTAATCACTATGTCTGTGACCCTTCACCCACAATTAATAACAGCTCTTAAAGAAAAAAAAAGCTATGTACATGTACAAGTAAAGATTTTGCAAAAACTTCAGTAAATTAAGTGAAAACAAAGTTAAAAATGTATTTCCTCTATGATTAAAACTATAAAACACAAACACACAAATACTAAAAGAGGTTGAAAGGATTTATGCCAAAATATTATTGGTGGTGGCAACTTTTAAGGTTGTTAGATTCTGCTTTTGAAAATTTTATTTTAATTTTTCTGCATTTTCCAACAGGAAATTCATTTAATAAGAACTGAATAGACTTCATAATGAAGTTAATATTTAAATAGAGAACACGGGCAGCCAGGCAAAGTATAGTCTCAAGACCTACCACTCTCATGTCTGGGACAGTCCTTTGACTGTCCCAAAGAATGTTCTCGAGAAATGATAATAATGGCAGCTTAGGGCTGGGACATAGCCCAGTGGTACAGAATGTGCTTAGCATGGGTGACCTCCTGGGATCAATCACAAATAACACCTCCAAAAAATAAAAATAACAGCAGCTGACATTTAATGACAATTTTACACTTGCCAGGGATTGAGCTAAATACTGTATTTTCGTTCACCAGTGAACTCACAAGACTACCATAGGCAGGAGTTCTTATTCTCTTTTTCATTATTACATGACAAGGAACTGAGATCCAAAAAAGTTAAATAACTTCTGAAATTCACTCATCAATTAAGTAGTGGAGCCAGGTCTTCACTTAAAATTTGTCTAACTTCAAAGTGGAATTCCTTTACCATTAAATAGCACTGCCTGCCAAGTCTTAAGAGTCCTAGAGACTTGGAAGTCTAAAGGTAACTTTAAGAAGCTATTTTTTACACACTTTCTATATTAGAACTAAAAATATGGACTGCTGAAGGTTTGAATTCATAGTCACAGGGAAAATTTGGGATTTTAATGTTAATGCTTAATGAATTACTTCATCAATTTCTCATTTATAGCAATTTATTTGGTGGCGGAAAAAAAAGCCACCCTTGTCCCAGTTTAACCCCTCAGGCTAGTTCCTTAGTTTCTAAACATTTGCAAAAAACACATGTCCTTTAATTATAAAAGTAATTTGGTAAAAATAAGTCAGCAGTTTTATTCATTGATGGATTGATTTTTAGAATGCCTGTAGCTATGCAATTCAACACTCCACAATGGGAGAAGAAATCGATGTTCAGATACAATAGCAAAATAAAATGTCTCATATATGAATCCTTCAGTTAAAGGTAAGTTTTGGTAAAAATAAACACAGCAAGCAGTTTAGCCTGAGAATTGTTTTATAATTACATCAGGGTCACCACTTTCATTTTTATCAATTGCTCTCATGATGTAGCCATGTGATATGGCATCCAAGCATCTTGGTGTTGACACTCGTTCCACTTGTTCCGCTCCTCTTGGCAGCACTGGATACTATTTTAGTTTTAAAGCAATTCTCCCAGTACTGCAGAAGCAACCACCATGACGTTGTCCCTGTCCTTTAAGCCTATTGGCACCTAATCGTAGACTGTTTTGTATCTCAGAAATTGACTAACATATGTCCAAATGCATTTTATGCACCCACTAGGTTTTTAGAATGGAATTGTTGCCTGAATATTACTAGATTGGAAGAAAATTTAAGCCAGGAACAAAGTCATTCATGTCTTATAAAACTAAGTTTATGGAAATGTCTAGTGGAGTGGAGACAAAAATAGGGAAGAGAAGAAAAAGGGACAATTTTGTTCATTGAACTCTCAGGGAGAAATAAGACTACTCAAAAAGATCTCACAAATATTGTAGTTCAATAAAACATGACAGGGAGGCAGCTACAGAGAAATTCAGTGGGTGTGAGGGAACTGGAAGTGGTAGTTTGCTGAATTAAAGGGCAGATGAGTACTACAATCAGCATGCCCTCCAGCAGGATAGAATCTGTGGTCAGTCCACTGCAAAGAGTTCTTGGCCCTGCATATCTCTGCAGTTCACTCAAATGAACCAGTGTTCCTCATAGCAGGCAGTAGGATCTAAGAAGCCCAATGTTATCAGATATTTTAAGAGTCATAGGTAGAAAGTAGAAATTCTGTCCCAAACTTCTGCCCATCACCTTGAAGATAAAGAAATCAACAACAAAAACAAAAAGAAAAACAACAACAAAAAAAAACACTTAAATGGATCAAAACAACACCTCCTTTCCTTTCAACCTCTTGCCCCTTTGAGTATTCCAAACAGAAAAAGTGCCTAAATTCAAAGACTGCACAGACCCTATCAACTAATAGAATGTGCAATGATATAAGACAACTCCAGTGGTTTAGGTTTACCTGAAGTTCTACCAGAGCATGCATGTATGCATAAGTAAACAAACAAACAAACAAATAAACATGGCATATAATTCATCCATTTACAGTGTATGATTCAGGGTCAGGATGTGGCTCAGTGGTAGAATGCTTGCCTAGTATGTGTAAGACTTTTGGTTCTATTCCCAGTGCAGCAAAAATAAACAAATGAGGAGGTCAAGATGGAGGAATAGAGGGAGACTGCGTTTCTTGTCGCTCTGTAACTCGGGATTCAAGCAGAGGAAAATCTGTTTCTCTGTGAGTCAATCTCTGCCACACATCAATTCCCTACTGTTAACCCCATACATTCACTGCGATCACCCATCATCTGCCAGCATATTGCCTACTTTTTGAGTGCAGATGGTTCACTGACTGCTGCCTATCATCTACCCTGCCCATCAGCCAGCCTTTCACCTACCCATCACCCACCACCCAAGGTCCACCTGCAGATCACCCTCTGGTAGCCTGAAAACTTCCCACAGATTGCCCGCAGATGGCCTGCTGCCCACTGTTGCCTGGAAGTTCATTGTCACAGTACCCACAGGTTTGGTTACATGTGGCTACTGCCATTTTGGGACAACAGCCAGGATCTACAGGACCTTCATCCCAACCAACCGCACCCCACCTCCAGGACCCCCAGCACAAGTGACCATGCCCCATGTGGACTTGGCGCCCATGATCCACACTGCAGCTCCTCATTTACCAACATGTTTGGAAGCCAGTGCAGCCATCTTGGATTATTCTGGAGTGGAAGCTGCCATCTTTAGGTGGGGCCAATCCCATCCTGAGATGCCTGCTGGAGACTGGAAGCTCATTGTCAGGTACCTCTCATTCATCAAGCTACTGAAGACTGGGCAGTTTGAATAGTATATGACTGGTAGCGTGTAGATTCTTTTGATTTTTTTTCTCCTGTTTGAAAAATTTTAAGTTTTTCTTTCTTTATTTTTTCTCACTCTAATTTCCTTTTGTTTACCTCTTTCCTCAGCATCTCTTTCTCCCTTTTCTCATGCTAACAATCAACTTCTTTTGATTCTGCTTTCACTCTTCTTATGATCTAGTACTTCTTTATACACTCTTCTTACCCCATTCACAGTTACATCCTACACCCCTCCCCATCCTCTTTGTTCACCATTAGAAACTGTAGACCTCCTTGCAAAGCTATTGGTTATACTGTAGATAATAATCAAACTCTTCTTCTCTGTTTATTATGACAATACTGTTAATGTATTCATAGGGGCTGTTTGTTTTAGTGCTGCATATTGTCTGTACTGGGTGCTGCTAATATTGATCTCCTCCTTAAAGAAGAGGTTTTGGAAACCTACAGGATCACTATAAGCCTATAGGGGGAAAACTGTAATACTCCAGATCTGCACTGCTACCGGGGAAGATACGTGAACAACCTGAAAAAACACTGGAAGAAAATATTCCAAACAAACCAAGATTCTATATTAATACCAATGACAGCATGGTAAAAGAAATAGGAAAGGAGATCAGAATATACATAATTAAAATGATTTGCAAAGCAAAGGATGAGATAAAAAGAACAAATGCATACAATGAAAGATTACTCCAATAAACAGCTTAAAGAGCAACTGCAGGAAGGAAAAGATCATTTAAACAAAGAGATCTCCTGGACCTAGTTACTTAGGCAGGAAGAAAAGAGATAAGGGGGAAGAGAGAAGGAGAACAAAGAAAACTTTAAATCTATAAAAGGGGCAAGACTTATCCCATGGATTCTGCCTTTGGGTCCCCTTCTTCTACCTGGGAGAAGTCTGTCCTATTTTTCTTTAATAAAGTTTCTTACTTTCTACTCTACTCTTGCCTTGGCATGCTTCTTTGGTGTTATACTTTAACATTTGAGGAAGCAGGACTTGTCAAGGTAACCAGTAGTATCAGTCTTGTTTCTATTTTTTAATTATTATTTTTAATTGGTGCTTTATAAATACACATGTATGTATATCTATAAAGGTAAAATTCACTATGAAATATTCATATATGTACCTATCATAATTTGTTCAGCTTCATTCTGCAGTTCTTCCCCTTTGTTATCCCTTCTCCCTATCCCCTTTCTCTACTTTCTGATATCCCTTCTATTTTCATGAAATTTCCCCCTGCCTAAAATTTTTGTTTTGTTATTTTGCTCTAGCTTCCACATATAAGAAAAAACATTTGATCCTTGGTTTTCTGAGTCAGATTTCTTTCACTTAGCATGATGTTCTCCAGTTCCATTCATTTATTAGCAAATGTCGTAATTTCACTCTTCATGACTGAAAAATATTCTATTGTGTGTGCATATGTGCATGTGTGTATATGTGTGTATATATATATATATATATATATATATATATATATATATATAGAGAGAGAGAGAGAGAGAGAGAGAGAGAGCATTTTTGTTTATCCAACTGTCTACTGAGGTACCCCTGGGTTGGTTCCATACTTGACTATTAAGAATTTTGCTGATATAAACATTGGCGTGAATATATCAATATAGTATACTGATTTTAGTTCTTTTGGGTAAATACCAAGGATTGGGAGAGCTGGCTCACATGGTGGTTCCATTTCCTTTTTTGAAGAATCTCCATATTGCTTTCCATGGGTGGTTGTACTGATTTGCAGTCCCACCATCAATGTATAAGTATACCTTTCCCCCATATCCTCACAGATATTTATTATAATTTGCATTATTGAAATTGATCTTCTAACTGGAATGAGATGAAATCCCAAGGTAGTTTTGATTCGCATTTCCCTCATTGAGAGGAACGTTGAACGATTTTTTTCATATATTTGTTGGCCATTTGTATTTCTTCTTTCGAAAAATGTCTGTTTGGTTCTTTTGATCATCTATTGGTTGGATTGTGTTCTTGGATATGCAGAAGTAATATTATCAAAATGTCTATAGTACCAAGAGTGTTATATAGTTCTTTTTATAAACAGTTATATTTAGCTTGCTAATATTTTGTTGAGAATTTTGTATCCAACATATAAACTCTAGTGGTCTGCCCCTTCCTGCCTTGTGATATTTTACTGTGGTTTTGGCAATGAAGTAACTTGGGAAGTGTTTTCTCTTTTCTATGTTTTAGAAGGGATTATCAAGTAAGGAATTGATATTAATTATATAAATGTCTGAAAGAATTCATGGGTAAAGTCATCTGGAAGCTATTACCACCACCATGGTAGGTTTATATTTTTATCATTATACCAATAAAGCTCTTCACTTTATCAGTTTATTCAGATTGTCTACATTTTCTTCAGTGGGTGTCAGCATGATATGAATTTTTAAACATTTTTCCATTTCATTTAGGTTATCAAAATTGTAAACATATCATTATTCAGAATATTTCCTTATGATTCTTTTATTTCTATAAGGTCATTAGTAATAACCTTCTTTCATTACTGATTCTGGTTGCTTCCATCTTCTCTTTATTCCTCCAAGTCGATATGACTCAAGGTTTTGTAACAGTGGTCCATTTCACCTTTTGAATATGGCTTATTTTTTAGAGTGACATGTTTTCCTTTTCCTCTTCTCCCTCTCCCTCTCCCTATCCTGAGGATGAGGAACAAGATGACCTTGAGTTACCTGTGTTCCACAGGTAGGATATATCTGCCAGAGGATCTAGAAAGTAAATATCTCTCAAATTAACAAGTGTGTTCACACACCATCAGAGCTCCCTGGGACCCCCTGTCAGGGTGCCCCTGGAAAGTAACCCTTGAAGAACTCCTTTAAAATTCCCCTGTTCCTCCTGACGGGGACAATCCCAGCCTCTAGGGCCCTTTGCTAGGAAAGCAATAAAACTTCTTTTTCCTTTTTCTCAAAGCTTTGTCCTCCTTATTGAGTTGGCATCAGGGACAAGGTCCGATAATTCAGTTACAGTTTGTCCATTTTGGTTTTTTCAAAGAACCAGCTTCTGTTTCATTGATTTTTCCCTATTGTTTTTTTCTCTTCTCTATTTCACTAATTTTTGCTCTACTACTTGTTATTGCCACTCTTTGCCTTAGATTTAGATTTGTCTTCCTTTTTATGGTGTCTTTATGTAGAACATTAGGTTATTGGTTTAAGCTCTTTCATTTTTCTTTATGATAGAAATTTACAATTATAAATATCAGTGTGAACATTGATTTGATGGCATCTCATTCATTTGGGGAATTTGTCTTTTCATATTCATTCATTTCAAGGTATGTTCTTATTTCCATTTGAATTCTTCTTTGACCCATTGAATATACAGGAGCGTGTTCTCCTATTTCCACATATTTGGGAATTTTCAAATCTTTCCCTTGTTATCTTAGTTCAAATACCATCAACTCTTCTCTTCTTAAAGAATTTTTGTAGATATTCTCAAATACATATTTGTTTTATGTGCTGTTATTCGTAGGACCGTTTCTAAATACTTAAAGTGTTGCTTTCTTATGATCCCCACCAGTTTTGCTGAACAGTGGGTCAGCTGAACTTCTCATGCTATTATTCTGGGAATTAAATGAAACATTCTTACATTCTTAGAATTACAGATTGAGATGTTTCATCCCAATGGTGTGCTTTTAGAGAAGAGGGACTTGAGGTCAGAGATGGTATATGGATTTCCTATAGAAAGAGTACCAAAAGACCAGCAGAAGACTAAGGCCTGAAGCACTCATCTCCTTTCTCCTCTCTGGATCTCTATCCCCAGATTTGACAAACTATAGCCTATGGGCTAAGTATGATCATGCCTATTTGCTTACAAATCATTTATTGCTTCTTTCTTGTGACAATACCTGTATTTAGTATTTGTGACAGTGGTTGACAGAACTAAAAATATTAATGACCTGGCTCTTGATAGAAATAGTTTGCCTAGCTCTACATTAAATAAATCCCTGAAACTCATTTTTTTCAGGACTGTTTCTTGAGTTTTCTCCTGTTACCAATTTCCTTATCAAGCGTAGTATACACAGGAGATAAACTGTTTAAACAAAGTGGTGATTCTGGGATCATTTAAACTTATAAGTCTGGAGTAAGAGCCTTATAGCACTGAGATTCAGATTCGTATTAATGAGCTAGGCTGAGATGGGTGTCTCTGAAGGGTCCCACTGAGATGGAAGCTGGAGGAGGAGAGTCTCTTAGGGTATACCACGACAATCATTCTCAAAATGTTGGAAACTCTGAAAACTCTCTTGAATTTCTCTCTCTGATAAGAATGCCAGTCACCAAAGTGAAGAGGCAAGACTGGTTTGATCCTCATAGAATAAGGAAGTAGAAAAAGAGGGCCAAGTCCCTGTTGCCCACACCAGATTTGCAGGTTCCCTCAGTGTCCTTTGTTAGCAGATCAAAACAGGAAACAAGTGGCAATGCAGAAATGTGATTTTGAGTCTCAGCTTCAGCAGTCTTAGTTTGATGTAGAGAAAAGCAGTGCCAGCTTTACCCTGGATTGCTGCTGCAGTCAGAGAGTGCCTGAGTGCCACTATGAAACATCCTTGTGATTTTCCTGTGTTCATATGTGAATACACCACCGGTGAGACTCCACATCATGTACAACCCCAAATGAAATCCTAAGTAGAATAATTTATACTCCATGTATTTATAATATGTCAAAATACAGATTATTATCATTTATATCTAAAAAGAACAAATAAAAAATAAAATGAAAAAATAATAAACATCATCGTTTGTTTCAGTGAGGGTTTTTGCCACTGTGACCAAAATACTGACAAGAATAACATAGAGGAGGAAGTTTATTTGGGATCACAATTTCAGAGCTATCAGTCTATAGATGGCAAACTTCATTGTTCTGGACCTGAAGTGAGGCAGAACCTCAAAGCCATAAGGGTGTGGTGGAGAAAAGCAGCTTAAGACATGGCACCACAAAGTGGAGAGACCAAGCCCTGCTCACCAGGGACAGCATATATACCCCAAAGGCATGCCCCCAGTGACCTTCCTCCTTGAGGAACACTACCTGCCAAGAGTTACCAGTCGATTAATCCATTCAAGTGGATTGATGTACTGACTAGTTTTATGTTTTCATAACCCAGTCATTTTACCTCTAAACTTTCTTGCATTGTCTCACACTTAAGTTTCTGGGGAACACCTCTTATCTGAACTATAACATTGTATCACTATATAAATGTCATATACACATGCAATCACACAAATGCACAAACATATGTACTAAGCAATATATGTAACTCACGCATCGTAGCACTACGGAAAGCAGGGGTTACAGAGGGTGAGTCAGCATGGGGTAATTACCACAGAATGAAAGAAGGACACAATGTTTAGGTAATATCATTATTAGTTTGCTGACAATACCAATATGACCTTGTGTTTGTATTGAACTCTGTGCCCTTTAAAGCAATTTCACTTCCACTTTTTCCTTTACTCTGTGGCTTAACCACATATATTGGGTAAATATACAGAATTTATTCATTTACAAGATGTTTTTCAGTATGTTGAATGTCCCAGGGCCAACAGTAATAACATTTATGTAATTTCTGTCTTTGCAAGCTCACAGTTTGATGACAAAATCTAATGATCGTTTTTCAGTGAGTCAAAAAGTTGGATAGAAGTATGGGGAATGAAAATTGGTAGGCGTTGTCTTGCTAAGGATGTTTGAAGGCAAAGAGCAATTAGGTGGGTATTAAAGACAGGAGGAAGGGAAGAAGCTGTGAGGAGAAGAGCAGATATAAATGAGAAGCTATGAAATGTTTCAGAAGGCACTGGAATTCACCAATGATTCCAAGAGCTCCAGTTTCAGGGATGAAATGGCAATGTGGCAAGGAATGAAATGAAAAAGAAGGAAAGAGTTCTACCATGAACCCTTTTTGTTATACTAGAGAGGCTTAATTTAGGGTTGGCAACAAGTTAATCAGTTTATTCAGGGATTTACATGATGGGACAAAAAATGTGCAAAGGTGAATATACAAACACATATAACAATCTATACTAAGAGAAATTAATTAATTAATTTATACTTAGAGAAATTAATTAATTTCTAATTACTAATTAATCTATACTTAGAGAAAGGAAGATGCAGATGAGCATGCAGAGAAATTGCTATTACTGTAAGTTTTAAAATATACTGGACAATATTATATTGACTGTGCAACTTGTATGTGGAGTAAAATTTTATAACATACATTGAGATGATGTAGGTTAACTACAGAAGCATACTATCTATGGAAATGTAAAGGGGGAGCATCGAAAAGAACTTCAACTGTGTATTCCTCCAAGAAAAAACCCTCATGCATATATAAAGAGAGAAAAACCTATGTTATATCCACCTGATTTCCAGTAGTGATATATTTGAAATCATTTGCCCATTATTTTATTTTTTTAAAGTAGTCACTCTTTTGGGAAATTGAGCTTAGAGCTAGGGCAGTGAAAATTAAAATAGAAGAATAAGAAAGAAAATGATTATAAGAACTATCACTTTTTGGCAGAGGGAAAAATGAAGACATGTTGATCATTTGCTCTCCCGGTTAGTGGTATAATAATGACTCCTGTCTTCTGAATCCTAATTTAGCGCTTCAGAATTCATGGATTCAACTCTGGATAGGCATGGTCTCTATGGAAATGATGATGTCCCACCACACCCCTGTTTTGTGTTTCTATCAGAACAGATCCTAGACTTCTTGCCTCCTCCAGCCCCAGCACACAGGATAATAATTAAAAATACAGTGGCACTGTAGCAACAATGATGTCAATAGACATTTATTCATCCTATCACCAAGATTCCTTGACTGATGATAAGTAAAGTGAATCATCTACTTTACTATTTGTTTGCATCAAAAGATGCCTAATTGACATCTTGATTTGGTTTTTTAAAATGTAGACAAAGGAGACCAGTTTCCCCAGTCCAAAGAAGTCTTATTTTGCTTTAAGTACCTGAATAGTAAAGGGAACAGTCATAACCCTGAGGAGCAAATCAAAGTGTCTCCTTGTAGAAGAAAGTTACAGGGATGACACAAGGCATGTACTTGCGTGGAAACTGGGAGGCTTCACTGAAAAGGATGGAGTCCCTGTGAAGGGTTACAAGTGCTGTTCAAACATACATGTGTGTGCTTCATGGTGCTTGGTGTTACTGTGCCATGCCATCCTGTCTCCCTCACCTATAAACTGAACTAGAAGAAATCTTTAATTAAAGGAGAATAACATTGAACAGGTATCAGGGCAATAATAATCCATGGAGCCAGAATTATTCAATGTGAACAATTGTCCTATTTTCATACTCAACACACATCATTGGCTAAATCCAGTCCTTGATCCTTCTATGGCTCACTATCAACAATATAAATATTTCCTTTTTTATAAGAGAAATGTTTTCAGCCCTTCTTTAAGGATAGGTTTGATAAAAACAACATTTTATTGTTGTCCTTCACCTGATAACCTAATAACAGACTTACTTTCTCTTTATTTAGAAAACAGTTTGCCAACATATACAGACTTTCTTTCTGGTCTTCCTAGTTACAAATAAGATGTCCACTCTTACTAAGTTTCTTATGACCTTCTAACTAACATGTCAAATTTCTATGGCTGCCTTCAGAATTTTGTCTTTGTTCTTAGTTCCCAGAAGTTTACTGTTAATGTATGTTGGTGTGGATTGGTTAGTTTATCCTGTTTGTGGTTCACACATCCTCTTCAATCTCTTTTGTTAAATTAGAACATTCACTCATTTTCCTTTGAGTACTATTTCAGTCCTATGTTCTCATTCTCTTTCTCTCTCTCTCTCTCCTCTTCTTCTGGAGGGCTAATAATATGAATATTAGGTATTTATTTACTTACTTATTTATGTACATTTTTATTTATTTTCACTGCTCTACAGGTTTCCGAGAGTCTTTTAATTTATTTTGCAGTTTATTTTTCTCTACATTGTTCACATTTTTACATTGTTTACATTTTCCTTATTTGCCCTCCAGTTTACTGATTTTATCCTACCCTACTGTTGATTACATCTGGCGATGTTTCTATCCCAGAAATTGTATTTATCACTCCTCAAATTTTCATCTTGCTCTCCCTTCAACCTCTGATTTCTTTCCTAATTTTTAATTTTTTGTAATTAATTGATTAAGCATTTTTATGATAGCTACTTTAAAAGTTTTATCACTTAATTCTCAAATTTGATAAATCTCAGTGATGGCAGCTGTTGATATTCTTTTCTTATTCTTGATGATTTTTTGTTGTTATACGGAATGATTTTTAATTATATCCCAGATATTGTGGGTACTATATCATTTAATACCAAATCTTGGTTATTTCTAGCAGGTGATCTCATTGCTTAGGTGTAGCAGCAAGGGCAAGGTTGGTGTGCATGTTCAACTTCTTACTGGTGGTTGCTGATAGCACTTTGTCCAGGTGGGGAACTTCCCACTGCCTTGTGGAAGAGCGGGCTGGTAGGTCAGCTGCCTTTTGCATCATGCCATCATCTTCTCCAGGAAAGTGGGGCATGGGCTTTCGCTCTCACTTCTTATTATTTCCAAGTGGAGGTGGAAGGTCAGCGACTTCATAGGTCCTGTTGCCACCAGGGAGGGGAAAAGAGAGGTCTGATGCTCATTTATTGCTGAAAGGTGAGGGACAGAAACTCAGTTCCCGCCTCATCCCCACTCACACCAGAGGACTGGGAGTGAAATACCTACTCACCCTCACCCCTCACTCCATTCTTTCTAATTCATGTTGGGTGAATAGATGCCTACCTTCTTGAGGGGTCTCTTCAAGTGGGAAAGAAGAGAAAACGAAGAGCTTATTATTAGCCTTGCCTTGTGCCATCTCCTTCCATCTCCCTGATGCTCTGTGGGCTGGGTCCATAGCTGCCCACATGGCACCACCAGCACAGGGTTGAGAAAGGGAGCTGCTGCGTAGCCTCCGGATGACGGCTTTGCCTTTCCATCTGGCTAAGCCTCCTTGCTGCTGAGTGGAGTGGAGGCTTAGCTTCCTGGTGACACTATCCAAACAGGAGAAAGAAAAATCAATCCCCAGTTTCCCACCTGGTGGGGAATCTGAGGAGCAATCTGCCTGCTTGGGGAAAAGAGGAATGAGTTGAAGATCTACTATGAACTTTTCATTCAGTCCCAGGGAGTCACAGTGTGGAGGGAAGTCAGCATGCGCTTTTTCTGTTAGCTGGAATGGAAAACATATTATGAAAATTAAAAATAAAATAAAATTTGCAATGAGTCTATCCTTTTCTCATTTTATTGACAATCTTTCTTGAAGCTTTTTTGACTAGTGCTTGTTGCAGTTTCTGGATTAGGTTAGAAGCATCTGCAGTGCTCTGTGGGGCAACGAAGAAACTCACGGAACTTGCTGCCATGTCATTTTTCAGATCCAATAAAACAGCATGCCTCCCCCTTTCCATTTCCTAGAGAATTCCAGTGCTTTTTCATTATTTCATTATTTCATCCAGGACTTCCTAGCTGCGTAGGAGAAGACAATGAGGACTGGGGCTATAGCATTTTGGCAGAACTGGAAGTTAGCGAGTATCTATCATCCCATTTTTCATAAGAATTAATCAAGATATTGTTTTTCCATATTAAGTGATATAATGCCTAATTTTGTGCCTTGAACAGTATAAAAACAAAGTAAGTGCTAATCATAGTGGATATCCCAAGGTCCTCCATGAAAACCATGTTCAGAACATGGAGAAAAAAATTTGTGAACAGTGAAAGTAAGGAAGGGCATGGAGGACTCCTTATTGTGGTACCAGATAGATGCTGACAGATGAACTGTGATGCCTTAAAGATAAAAACAGGACAGAAAGATGCCAATTTCTTATAATTTGATGTTAACACATTGTCCTGGCTTTAGACAGCACTCTACAGAAGAGAGATCTTAGTCTAATGGGCAGGAATGATGATTAGCTTCTATTTCCATCTGAGGATGGATTAAACAAATTTTTAAAATATCACTCCACATTTTCTGTGGCCTTGAGACACAATCTCAGATTAACGGCTATAAAGTAGCAGGGAAAAACTGAAAATTCAAAGTTAGGTCAACAATCATCAAATAAATAATAGAAATAGGAAAAAACCTAATAGACTGCTAATATTTGGGATTCAGAAATATCACTGTTAATAGGCAAAAAAATGAACCATGGTCAAGAAACATAAATATAATTTCAGTATCAATATTTAATTTTCATATTTCATCATTTCATAATTCTTAACATTTGTCTTGAATTTGACTATAGATCTCCAGTATCAAAATATCATCATCTATCTTTTTTAAACTCCATTAATGTAGACAAATAAATTTAAATATGGATAGTAAAATGAATTTTGTGAGCTTATCAGATAAATGTCAATATGCTTTTTAAAAATTTTTATTTTCACAAGATTATAGGATTTTTTTCAATTGCTAATATGACATGTTATAAATTCACTGTTACTAGCAGGGTGAGAAAACTTTAATTAACCTCAAAGAATCCTTGAATTTAGCTTCTTTTTAGAAAGGACCACATCCATATATTCATGGGTAGATTCATCTTTATTTTACTCTTATTTCTTTTTCTTTTGTGCATTTTCCTTTTGACTCTTTCACAAAAATTCTTATTTTGCAACAATTTTTACATAAATTAAAAGGAATTTGTTTCCTCAACCTTCATTCAGTGATCACTGACAATTTTCCCTATTAGTTCTATTATACTCTAAAACATTGGAGAATAAGTGAGAGACGTTGGATCTCTTCCCGACTATGAACTTCAAAATGCAATTCCAAAATTTGCCACACAACAGGAAATTCAATATTGATGTAATCCTATAGTCTAATTTAAAGATGTATTATTTATTTAATACTTATTTATTTTGTTTTTACATATTGTCCCAATAATGTCCTTTAAAGCAATTTATTTTTCTGCTCAAGGGTCCAATCCAGTATCATACTTCATTCACATTTAGAGTTTTTTTTTTTTTTATTGACATGTTACTCATATACCATAAAATTCACTCTAAAATCTACAATTCTGTAGCTTTCAGTTTACTCATAGTGTGTGGTCATCACCATTATTCAATGGCATAAACATTCTCATCACTCCAGAAAGAAACCGATACCCAATAGCAATTCTTTCTCACTCGACATTTCTCCAGAAATGGCTAATGTGATTTCTGTTTCTTAGACCTCTTGTGTTTTTTATTTCTTTCACTGAGCATAATGCTTAAAATTAATTATGTTTCTGTAGTTCTTTTCTTTTCATGGGCAAATAATATTCTACAATATGGATATGGCACATTTTGTTTGTCCATTTACTTATTCCTCAGTTTATGTGCTTTTCTTATAAGATAAGTCTTATATATGTCTTCTACATATCTTGTATATATGTATCTTCTAAGACTTACATGTTTATTTTAGTAAGCTTTTGCATCACTGCCACCAAAATACCTGACAAGAACAGATCAGAGGAGGGGAAATTTATTTTTGGTTCAGGATTTCAGAGGTCTCAGTCAATAGAGAGCCAACTCCATTGCTCTGGGCCCAAGATAAAGCAGCTCATCATGGGGAAAGAGCCCAGCTAAGGAGGAAAACTTCTTGAGCTGACTCAAGATGGGGTCAGAAACAAAGAGAGAGAGGGAGGAAGGAAGGAACTGCAGGGAAGATGATCTCCTCCAGGGAACACCCCCAGTGACCCACCTCCTCCAGTCATGTTACTACCCAGTCAGTCCATTCTATTTTCTGAATAGAATATCCTTGAACATCCCTACATCAGCAGGAGCTTTTGGAGGACACCACATATCCAAAGTAGTAGCAATATCTTATTTTGTACTTGTTTTATTAAATCTATTTCTACATAATTTTTATATTATATGTGCAATTTTTTTTTCATTTCATATTGAGAAATGCCATTGTACCGGGTACAGTGGTGCATACCTGTAATCCCAGTGGCTCAGGGGGCTGAGACAGAGGGATTGTGATTTCAAAGCCAGTCTAAGCAATTTAGTGAGGTCCTAAGCAATTGACACCTGTCTCTAAATAAAATACAAAAAAGGACTGGGGATGTGACTCCGTGTTTATGTGTTCCCTGGGTTTAATTCCTGGTACAAAAAAAAAAAAAAAATGCAATACATACATTGCTAATGAATGTAATTATAACTAAGTTTTGTACATTTGTCTTATATTCTCCAAGCGTGATAAGCTCATTTATTAGCTGTACATTATTTGTATGTAGCTCTTGGGATTATCTACATATATGAACATGTCACCTAAATATAGAAATAGTTGTTTTTTTTCCTTTCCAATCTCAATGTCACTTATTTCTTTTTTCTTGAATAATTGTCCTAGCTAGACCCTCCACTGAAATGTTAAAGACAAGTAGCAGTAGTTAGTATTATAATTTTCTTCTTGAAGTCAGTCTTTCACCACTACATTTGATATTAACTGTGACTTTCATAAAGTGACTTATATCCATATATTGATATAATTATATTTGTACTCTTTTCTTAAAATAAGAGGTATTTCATTAACAAATTATTCTGTGCTAAAATACACTGTATATCTGGGATGAATCCTGATTGGTTACAAAGTATTCAAAAATATGATATTGTGACTGAAATGAGCAGAAATTGATGAATGTCCAAGTATGGATAATTGTGACTAACAATTAACTGATTTAAGATCTGTTTTTTTATATGTAAATAGTGGAACCAGGAATAAAGTTATTTAATTTTTTGTGATGCCGCACTCTTCTCTATAAAATATAAAATAATGATACTTCACTCAGAGTAGATTTTTGTGGATTATATAAATTTATGTAGATGAAGTACTAAAAGTATTTGCTTGTATTATAATTCATTATTATTAATATATTTTTCTGAAAAAGAGTTGTCCTAAAATTTATATTTTTCTTCTTTATTTATTCTGTTTGGTTTCAACAAAATTTTGACTTCATGAAGTTTGTTAGCTCTTCCCCTTTATTTCTTAAACAAATATTCATTATGTTTTTCTATGAAAAATCCTCTGATGTTATGGGAATAATTCTTCCTTAAATTTTCATTAATTGTTGCTTATAAAACATTTATGTACTTATAAAATTTAGTTCCAATTTTTATTCTGATTTATTTTCTCAAGTGTCTAGAAATATTTTAATTTCTTGTTGAATTATTCAAAAAAATTTATAGACTGATAAACACTGTCATTTTTCTCTATTTTCTATTTAAGTTGTTCATAAATTCTTCTTTTGATTTATGAATTTCATTGTATCTATGATTACATTTGCTCTTTCAAATCATATGCATATGGTGTTTGTGTGTGTATATATAAGCATGTGAGTAATTTCCATGGAATTGTATGGAAAAGTTTAGATTTACTATCCTTTATTAATTGTAACTCCATATTATCTCTGTTATCTTAAGTAACAAAACAGTTCAAAAATATTATTCACAGTGTGACTATTTTTATAATATACTTTTTGTATGCATGAAATGAATCTAGATTTAAGTGTATAAAACATTAGCATTCATTACCTCTGTGCAGTTTAATTAGAGGTGATTTTATTTACCCTATCTGCAATTTTACTTTCCTCTGTAGCAACTGTGTATTACTAATTTCCACTTTAATGGGTGGGGGGGCCTTTGCATTATGCTGATATTTCTCAAAATTATTCCTTCTAATTATATCAATCATTTTCTCAAAATGCTTCAATGATTTGCTGTTGCCTAAAGGATGGAGTTTAAATTCTTTATTCTAATATCCAAAGTCCTCTGTCAGCTGGCACACAGCTGCATTTCTAGTCATAGCATAATTCTCACTCTCAAAAATCAGTTCCAACCAAATGCCTTTACCAGCTGTTCCCACACACATCTCTCTCTGATCTTCACGTGCCTGTTCAGTCTGTCTCAGTTATCCAACAAAGAAAATCTTTATGACTTTTTCCACCTAGGCATATCCAACCTATCCTACAAAATGCAATTGCCCTTTCTTCCTCTTTCACATATTTTCTTTAAAAAATAAACATGTTAATGAGAGCTTTTCTTCTGTGAATAGAAAAATACTGCCTTACTAATTTTCTAATATTTACTCTACTGGTATTGATTTCGGTGGCACCAGGGTTGCACATACTCTCCTGTGGTTTGGGAACCTGCCTAACTCTGCAGAACCAAGGAGATGAGTGTGGGGTGACATCAGAACATGCTAGCTGTCCCAAATGTGTGCCCTGGCACCAAGCTCCACCTGCCAAGGGCAAGAGGAGGCTTTTTTTTTTTTTTTTTTTTTTTTAATGTTTTCATCCAGAGAGGAAGTCATTCTGAAATTATGGTCTTCCCAAAGAGGGCATCCTTTTGTACTCAACACAAACATTTCATGAATTAGCAATTTTATAGTTCCTCATAATTAACTTTCTAAGGAATTTTGTCTTTCCATCAAACTAGGATTGCAATTACATGCTGTAATTTGTATTTATATCAGATTGCTTAGAACAATAACCCATGAACTTTTCTATAAATAAATATGCGTAATTCAGATATGTCATAGCAGGAAAGGAAATCATGAGGTATTCTCTCAAGCAGATTCTTATCTCTCAAGCAAATTGCAGCTGCACAAACTTTGTCACATAACCTTTCAACTCTCAGTGAACACACAAGAAATGTGTAGAAGATAGACACTGCACTAGTAGTCAACTTAGCCTTTTACTGCATACTCAGATCTTCTCTCCCACAGGTTCCTTTTTTTTTCAGTTAAAATAGAAGCATTTTATTTGAGCACTAACAATAAATGTTATTTTTAAAATTTACTTTTATTATAAACAAATGGGATACATCTTGTTTCTCTGTACATGAAGTAGAGGCATACCATTTGTGTAATCATACATTTACATAGGGTAATGGTGTTCCATTCATTCTGTTATTTTTTTCCTCCCCGCCACCTCTCCCACCCCTCTTTTCCCTCTATATAGTCCCTTCTCCTTCCATTCCGTGCCTCCCTCCCACCCCCCTTTATGTATCATCATCCACTTATCAGTGAGATCATGTGTCCTTGGTTTTTTGAGATTGGCTTATCTCACTTAGCATGAGATTCTTGAACTTCATCCATTTGCCTGCAAATGCCATAATTTTATTCTTCTTCATGACAGAATAATATTCCATTGTATATTATACCACAGTTTCTTTATCCATTTATCGACTGAGGAGCATCTAGGTTGGTTCCACAATCTGGCTATTGTGAATTGAGCAGCTATGAACATTGATGTGGCTGTATCTCTGTAGTGTGCTGATTTTAAGTCCTTTGGGTATACACCAAGGAGTGGGATAGCTGGGTCAAATGGTGGTTCCATTCCAAGTTTTCTAAGGAATCTCCACACTGCTTTCCAGAGTGGCTGCAAATGGTGCTGGAAAAACTGGAAATCCATATACAACAGAATGAAACGAAAACCCTATCTCTCACCCTGCACAAAACTCAACTCAAAATGGATCAAGGACCTTGGAATCAGACCAGAGACCCTGCATCTTATAGAAGAAAAGTAGGTCCAAGTCTTCAACATGTCAGCTTCGGATCAGATTTCCTTAACAGGACTCCCACAGCACAAGAAATAAAAGCAAGAATCAATAACTGGGATAGATTCAAACTAAAAAGCTTTCTCTCAGCAAAGGAAACTCTCAGCAATGCGAAGAAAGAGCCTACAGAGTGGGAGAAAATCTTTGCCACTCATACTTCAGATAGAGCACTAATTTCCAGACTATATAAAGAACTCAAAAAACTTTACACCAAGAATACAAAGAACCCAATCAACAAATGGTCTAAGGAAATGAACAGACACTTCACAGAAGAAGATCTACAAGCAATCAACAGACATATGAAAAAATGTTCAACATCTCTAGTAATAAGAGAAATGCAAATCAAAACTACCCTAAGATTCCATCTCACCCCAATTAGAATGGTGATTATCAAGAATACAAGCAACAATAGGTGTTGGTGAGGATGTGGGGAAAAAGGTACACTCATACATTGCTGGTGGAGTTGCAAACCATCTTGCAGGTTTCATGTATGTTTTCACAATTAATAACCACATTCTTTTTTCTGATTTTATAACTAGATTGGTGCTAGGAATATCAGCATTCAGTAAATATTTCTATAATGGATAAAATAAACCTAGTGTGATTCACCACTACCAAAACAAATTAGCTATCACTAACTTTCCCCTGTTGAAGAAACTGAGACAGGAGAGGTGAACAGCAGTCAGAGGGCAGCAGGTGTGATTATTTTCCACTATGCTTTCCCCTACTAAAAGGGGGAGGAGGGGAAGCACTTTTCCTACTGAGCATGGATAAGAAAAAGCATACCAAACTATGGAAGTCGATTAAGTATGTTGTCTACAGTGTTGATAATGGGATTTAAAATCAAATCATTTACTTTTCTTCAGAAACTTTTTGCTGGTAGAGGCCATGATCTCTTCATTTAATTGATTGTTTGTTTGTTTGTTTTTTTGTTTGTTTTTTTGGTACCCGGGCTTGAACTTAGGAATGCTGAACCAATGAGCCATATACCAGTCTATTTTATTTTATTTATTTGTTTTTAAATTTTTAAACAGGGCCTTTCTAAGTTGCTTAGGGCCACACTGACTTGCTGAGGCTGGTCTTGAACTTGTGATTCTCCTGCCTCAGCCTCCCAAGTCACTGGGATTACAGGTATGCACCACCATGCCCAGCAGTCTGCATTTCTATGAACAATAAACACAAAATAATATTTCTGGAGGTAAAGCACCATAGTAAGTGATATAGTACTCTGAAAAGTAGAACATTGACCACTTTGTTGATCAGTGTCATTAGAAACCGCCATTTCGAAAGCCTTGTCTTTGGTATATTAACTGTACAGATGTCATCCAGGTTGCCACATATGTTTAAGACGGTTTGCAGTTGGGAAAGCTGTCCACACAGATGGAATGCATGCTAACGCTCCCATCCCTGCTGTTTCCAGGACTATGTGTGCAGCCTCCCACTGTGAGGTCACACAGGGTTCATTCCACACATCCATACCAAAAATACATTTCTCCTTTCAAGCACCAGAAAGGCATTTACATTGTTTCACACTGTGCAACTTGTAACCTCTGGTCTTTCTTTTTGGCTTCTGGGAAACTCTGAACTAAACCTGGTCCCTGTCTCTCAGAACCTGCAAGCGCCTGGTCCTCTGGTGCATCTCTGTTTGGTCACTTTGCCCAGTTTCATCTTATACTTTGTTTCATTTTTCTTGGATTTTTGAAATTATTTTCCCTTGATTTTCCACATTTTTGTTAATTGCCTAAAAGTCTTTGGAAGTACCTGGGGTACATATGTAGATAAGAAAAGGAGTTGTCTAGCATAAGTCATAAAGCTAAAAATAGAATCACAAGATATTAGAACCCATTTTACCAATGAGGAACCCGAAATGTAAAGAGATTTGTCCAAAGGCAAAAATCAATATTCTTAAGCTATTGCTACATGTTTTTTGTTTGTTTGTTTTGTTTTCAGTTTTTCCTCTTCTAAATGGAAACATATATCTAGAGTGTACATCAGTTTAGCACAGATAGCCATCAGAGTCCAGCTGTGATTTTTTCATTTATAATTGATAAATATATATATATATAATTGTACATATTTATGAATGCATTGTACCATTATGACTGATGCATTATAAAGTAATGATCAAATCAGGGTAATTAACATATTCATCACCTCAAACATTTATCATTTCTTTGTAGTGAGATAATTTGAAATCCCTAATCCAGCTATAATGTAATGTACATTACATCATTGTTAGCTCTGGTCTGCATACTGTGTAATAGGTCATCAGAAGGAATTCCTCCTATCTAATTGCAATTTTGTACCCAGTGATTAACATCTCATCACCCTCTATCCTCCTCAGGCTTCAGTGATCAGGCTTCAGCGTTCCATTCTCTCCTCCTAGAACAACTTTTTTAGATTTTACAGGCATAAGTGAGAGTTTTGATGGTTCCTATTCATTTGAATGAACAAAAAAATAGGACTCAGGATCACATTTGGATTTTGACCTGTCTATCTCATTAGTGAAGGAAGTTGCAAGTGTAAAGAAGATGGTTGACTTAGCTTAGACTGGGTATCCAAATACTCAGTGTTCCCTGGTTACAAAACAAGCTTAACTTTGAGCTCCACTTTTCTTTAGAAATTTCAACCCCAGAGATTTAAAATGTGCCAAATACTAAATCTTCAACGTGCCACTTTTTCTTAAGACTTCAATAAGGCATGATTGAGACAGTGATGACTTTGTGGGAATATGTTACAATGATGTCATGAGCCTCCTTTTTAAAGTTCCCTCAGTTGACCAATGTGGGGGAGAAAGTAAAAACTAAAAACAAACAAATATTGACATCTTCATCAGCACTGTCAGAACTGTGCCAAGAAAGAGCTGAAGTTAATGAAGACATGACCAGGCACCACAAAGCTAATTAGTGCTGAGGCTTTCTGTAGAAGTTTGCTGGCATCACCCCAGGGTACCAATTTGAGAATGACCTCAAGTCACACTTCCCAAGGTGGCATTAAGGGGATACCATTTCAAGGTCTCTTGATAGACATGCAAAGGGATATAGATAAGCTCCACAGGTGGATAACTTTGTTTCTTTGGCTGTTAAAATTAAGTGGTTTCTTTTTACTGCAAGTTTCTCAATACTTTGTTATGCTAATGAACACTCAGTCCCCAAAAGAGGGATTTGATCATCAGATTTTCTCCAACTTTTATGTCTAAAGCAGTCTCTTGGAAACACTGCCCTGTTGTTCAGTCAGCTTCTTGGCTGCTGTGACTAAATGACCCCACCAGCACAACTGTAGAGGAGGAAGAGTTTATTTGAAGGCTCACAGTTTCAGAGGTCTCAATCCATAAAAGGCTGGCTCCATTCCTCAGGGCTCGAAGTGAGGCTGAAAATCATGGCGGGATAGTGTGGCAGAGGAAAGCAGTTTATTTCATCAGGAAGCTGAGAGAGAGTCTCCACTCTCCAGATAAAAAATGTGTACCCCAAAGTCACACCCCAATTCCAATCTCCTCCAGCCACACGCTGCTACTTCAGTTACCACTCAGTTAATCCCTATCAGGAGATTAATCACTGATTGGGTTAAGACTCTTACAACCCAATCATTTCTCCTCTGAACCTTCTTGCACTGTCTCACACATGAGTTTTGGGGGATACCTCATATGCAATCCATAACATTCCACCCCTGGTCTCGAAAATCTCACACTCATCTGACAATGCAAAATACATTGTCTATTTCCAAAAGTCTCCATAGTCTTAACAGTCCTGAGATTGCTCAAAGTTCAATTCCAAAGTCTTTGAGGCTAAAGGCAATCGTGCATTGTGAGCTCCTATAAAATTAAAAACAACTTACAAATATCTAACATATAAAGGTACAGAGTAAACATTTCCATTTACAAAAACAGGGGCATAGAAAGAAGATATGGGATCAAAACAAGACCAAAATCCAGCTGGACAAACAGGTCCTGCAACTCCATGTCCAGCATCTGGGGCCCATGGCATCATGATATTTTCTCCAAAGGGCTTGTGAAGCTCTGTCCCTGTGGCCTTGTTTTTTGCAGCCCAAGTGGCCTTTCTATTGACTTGTCTCTGCTCAATTTCTGCAGTTTTCCTAGGAAGATGTCCCATGTTACTGGCTTTTCTTAATCTTGGGGGTCTCCACTGTAGCTATGGCTTCCTCTTCAAATCTCTGCACTTTGCTGTCCTGGGGGATGCCCACAGGGACTCCAATCCTGTTGCACCTTGCCTGACCTCTAAGGCCTTCCTTTGAAATCTTGGTGGAAGCCTCTACGAACCCTACTCCAGCATCCTTCATTACTACAGAAACAGCACCACATGGCTGATGCCAAGGTCTGCTGCCATCCTGAGCAGTAGCCAAGCCTCTGGCAACCCTTGCTACAGCAGCCTTTGAGTGCCTGGGTGGCTGAGTACACTGAAAAATCTTCCTAGGCCCAGTGGTGCAAGGAGGGTACCCTGCTGGTCTCTTTTATGAGAATTTTCACCTTTCCTTCCTTGAGCTTGAGAATGGTATGGTCTTGCCAGCTCCTGAGATGCCCTCAAGCCATCTTTCTCACTGTCTGTGGGCAAAGTCTTTAGCATTTCATAGTGGCAGTGATGTCTTTAATAACCGCAACTTCCTTAGCCCTAGTTTTACTCCAGTCTTTCAAGTTCACTTTTTCCAAATCTTTCTGCTCTGCTTTTTGCTCCTGATTATCACAATAAACTTGGTTGAAAGTCACCAGCAATATCCATGCCATTGCCTGAATTCTGTGTTGCCTAGACAGTTCTTTCACCAGATTCTTAAGAGGCTCATCACTTCTAAAATCAACCTCACAGAAAGTCTCAGGACATGGGAAAAATGCAGAGAACTTCTCAGCCAGAACATAACGTGAATGGCCTCTACTCCAAATTCTAATAGAGTCCTCCTCTTTTGAACTCTCTTTAGCTGGGTCTTCACTGATCATAGTCCTATCATTGTTCAGGTTTTATGAGCTCCCACCAGAATCGGCCATTAATCTCTGCTTACAGTAATCTAAAGTCTTTCCAGATTGCATTGCTATACACCTTAAAATTTCTCCCAACAATTTCAAAAAACTCCAAAATCTTCTGAAACACATGGTCAGGTTAGTCACAGCAACGCCCCACATCTCAGTACCAATTTCTGTTTTAGTCAGCTTTTTTGCTGCTGTAAATATAAGGATCTGACCAGCACATTCATAGAATAGAAAAAGTTTATTTGAGGGCTTATGGTTTCAGAGTTCTCAATCCAGAGAAAGCCTGCTCCATTTCTTAGGGCTTGACATGAGGCTGAACATCATGGTGGGAGAGTGTGGCAGAGGGAAGTAGCTTACATCACCGTGATGAGGAAGAAAAAAGAGAGGGAGAGTCTCTACTCTCCAGATAAAAAATATATACCTGAAAGCCATGCCCCAATTCCCACCTCCTCCACTCACACCCTACCACTTCAGTTACCACCCATTAATCCCTATCAGGGGATTCAATCACTAATTGGGTTCAGACTCTTACAACCCAATCATTTCTCCTCTGAACCTTCTTGCATCGTCTCACACATGAGCTTGTGGGGGTCATCCCATATCCAAACCATAACACTTGTGAACCACCATTCGTGAAATATTGAGAAGCATAAAAAGAGATATACTATCTTACTTATCTATATTTTACAGGATAAAAATATGAGAGAGAATTCACATAGTCTTAATGCATATTTTATCCATATAAGAATATAGAACAATGTTGCATGAGTTTGTAACCAGTTTTACCAATCATTAGAGTTATGAACTGGGATAAATAATTTGACCTTTGTTTTCCTCAGTTTTCTTAGCTATAAAATAAGGATTATGATAGAACTGGATGTATAGGTTTGTTACAAAGGCAATTTGCAATGATAAATGTGTTTCACAGGCATGCCTGCATACATGTTCAAATTCTCATCCTGTTTTCCTCTTTCACTTAAATGTGTGTCTGGAATGCACATCGACTTGGCACAATCTGCTTCTCTTAACAGCTTTCCCTCTTCACTTCTTCCCACCATCTCTTCTGGAGGGCTGCCTGGCTTCCTCCTCTTCTATCAGGGAGAGTTGGTCTATTTTGATGTTTCTTATTTATTTGAAGAAGAGCATAGAAAAATTCAACAAAGATTAACTAACATGTATATGATTTGTTTTTTCAAATGATGCAAAATGTGTACTATCTTTATTTAGATTGTTTCATAGCTTTTTATGAATGTCATATATTATATATCATATGACATTATACATCATATATATAACATATATGTGATATGTGTTATATAGAATGTTTATATACATTTTTTCACAGACTCTTCTACAAATTGAAGTATAAAAAGAATATACAAGAATATGCCAGTAGTGAGTTATCAGAAAGAGAAATCAAGAATGCAATCTTATTTACAATATTTGCAAAAACATAAAAATATCTAGGTATGAATTTAAGTAAGGAAGTGAAAACTGCAACTTTTATCAGTGTTTTATAACTAAAATTTAAAAAACAGTCATGAAATAAATCAAAAAGTCACTAAAAGAAGAAAATATGGCCTGCATTCATGGATTGGAAGAATTAATATTGCTAAAATGTCCTTGCTACCCAAAACAATGTACAAATTCAATTCCTATAAAAATGCCAATGACATTTTTATAGAACTGGATAACACCTAAGATTCATATGGAAGCACAAGAGACCCAGGACATTCAAAGTTATCCTGATCAAAATGAATAAAGAAAGAGGCATAATACTACTTGACTTCAAAACCTGCTGTAAATCTGCAGTAATCCAAATAGCCCTAAGTGCAGACATATAGACAAATAAAAGAGAACAGACAACCTAAATGTGCACCCATGCATCTGCAGCAAACTGATTCTCAACAAAGGTGCTAAGAACATGCATTGGAGAAAGGACAATCGTTAAATGAACGGTGCAGGGAAAAATGTGTATATCCACGTGCAGAAGAAAGAAAGTAGATCCCTATCTCTTGCCAGTTGCAAAAATCAACTCAAAATGGATTAAAGATCAAAATGTAAGACTTGGAACTATGAACAACTAGAAAAAATAATGAAAAGGGCAACATTTTAGTAGAGATAAGAGTGTTTTGGGGAAGACCTTCCAAAATACAGGGAACAAAACATAAATAGACAAAAGGGATTTCATCATATGAAAATTTTCTGCTCAATAAAGGAAACAATCATCAGAGTAAAATGACAACAGAGAAATGCAAATAAAAAACCACAATGAGAAATCACTTCACCTCAGTAAGAATAGCTGTTTTCAGGAAGAATAAAGATGACAAATCCTGGCAAGAATAAGGAGAAAAGGGAATCCCTCCTTCCTGTAGGTGGGAATGTAAGTTTGTACGTCCATATGGAAAACAGTATGGACATTCCTCAAAATATTAAAAATAGATCTATCATATGATCTGGAAATCCCACTGGTGGGTGTGTATCCAAAGGAAATGAAATCTGTACCTCCAAGTAACATACACACATGTGCCCATGTTCATTATAGGACTAATCACAATTGGCAAGAAACAGAAATATGTGAAGTGTCCATTAACCAATGCACAAAAAAAATGAAATGCAGTGCATATGAATAACAGAATACCAACTCAGTTATGAAAAAGAATGCAATCCTATCACTTGCGACAACATGGATGGACCTGGAATTCATTATATTAAGTGAAACAAGCCAGGCTCAGAAAAAAAAAAAGTCTGTGTGATTTCATTCATATCTAAAAAAACAAATATTGGTTTCATAGAAGTTAAGAGCAGGAGGTGGTCTCCAGAAACCAAAGAGAGTAGGGAGGAGAGAGGGACTGGGAAAGGTGTTGAATGAGTGCTAACTAAGTCACAGATAGAAATAAGAAGTCCTGATATCTATTAAATGAGAGAGTGATTATGAACCATAATAGTGAGTTATATATTTCAAAAATCTAGAATAAAGGATTTTGCAAGTTTTCATTATAAAGAAATGAAAAATGTTTGAACAGACAGATATGTTTAGCCTAATTTAAACATTGCTCAAAGTATATATATATATATCAAAACTTGATATGGAACCCAATTAATATGTACAATTTTGTTTCTATGTACAGTTAAAACTAGCTGGGCTCAGTGACATGTGCCTGTTAAAAAAGCCCAAATTGTTAACTCATAATTTCATTATTAAATTCAACAAATAAAAGTTGGTCATATTGAGTCTTCAGTCCTATGAAACCTGTCTAGCATGTCTCCAAGGTTCAGAAGTCCTTCCATAGTTGACGACTTTGTATATTCAGTCTGCATGAACTTTTCTGAGACTTATTCTAAATTCAACTCACTTTAGGGAAATTTCATCACAGAAGTGGAGTCTCTAGTATTGCAATATTTACTCCTATTATTTGTAATCCTTATGAGGTCAATAATCTCACATTTCAGATGAAGAAACAGAGGTTTGAAAAATTTCCACAACTTCTAATTTGTGGAATTAATTTGTCCTTCCTAAGCAAGGAATAAGTGATGGCAAGGGGCACACTCATCAAGCTCCACCCTGCACCTGTCATGAGTTCAAGAATCAGACCCAGTCATCCTCTGCCACAGAGTGACTGTGGGGATGGAGCCAATCCACACATAGTCAATCAAATCAAAGGTAGTAGAATCAAGGCAGAGAATTATCCTAAGGTCTTCCAATATTTCACATTTTCTTCTAGACGTTTATTGTTGTGAAGTTTGAGCAAATTACAAAGATTATTTTCCCTTTCTTCTATTTTTCTATTCATTACACTTTGGAAAAAAAATATCTGTTTAAGTTCTCACCACAAATTGATTGCACATCTTGGTTTGAATGTGGAAATTGCTTACTTGTGTACACCACTTGTTTCTGTAAGAGAGAATGGTGCAGACATATGCACAACACATTTCTCAGGAGCAAATAAAATACTTCAGACTGTACCTCATTAATCTCCTTAGTATTCCTAGAATTTCTAAAGCAGCAGCTAGCTGTACATGTAAACTAGGTAGATAGGATTCAATAAGACCAATATTGATCAAAGGACTTAATGTGTCAATTGAATCTGGGTTTCTTCTTTGCAATGCCTTGTCTAAATCTTAGGCTTCTCTCTAGGGTCACAAGTCATTAAATATGTTATAACGAAGGCATGCACGCAGAAATAACTCCAGTGGTTTCAAATTTTGTGTTACTCTTTTGTATTCATTTCACAACATTTATTAAACATTTAATATTATCTGGTCTTGTTCTAGGTGTTGGAACCAATGAACAAATCAGGTAGAAATCCCTGAATGTATAAACACACACACACACACACACAAAGTATATTTGGTTGAGTCAAAACCTGATTGCATGGTTGTGTAAAGCAGAATATGAGAAAAGCATTTGAAAACCAAATACAACATATTCTTTAGAGCAGTTTTATTGGAAGGTCCAGGAAGAATCATGGGGATTGAGGGAAGGAATAGTAAGTCAAATCAAGAGGGTGGTATTAGTAAAAAAGAAAACAAGGAGGAAAAACTTTTTTCCTCACATAAACACAGCTAAATTGAGTGAAGCCAAATTACTATATGACTTGATTTCAGTTTTAAAGACATTGCTCTCCTGTCTTTTTAAAAATGATGATGATGATGATGATGATGATGATGATGATGATGATGAAGTCTTTGTTTTTGCTACTTGGTATTGAACTCAGGGTCACTCTACCATTGAGCTACATCCCTTTCTTTTTTATTTTTATTTTGAGACAGGATCTCACTAAATTGCAGGGGCTGACCTTGAACTTCTGAAGCCCTGTTTTGGACTCCACATTGCTGGTGTTATAGGTGTGCACCATAATACTCTGTCCCTGCAACCAGCAATGTTCCCCAGCACTCTCTCCAAACCAATTCAGATCCGGTCACAGTCCTTACCTCTTCTTTGCCACTTAAAGACAAGTTCTAATTAATTCTCAATTCAATTAATCTCCCTTAATTTCTGTCAATGCCGACTGCTTTGTCTGTGAAATCTAGCAGTCACTATGTCCATCTTATATACTGCCTCTGTAACTGCGCTAGCATTCTCAAAGCCCTCTTAGATTTTGTTTTCTGAGCTAGATTATAAATTCCCAGGAAGGGAACATAAATCTGCATTCATTTTTTCTTTTGTATTCATTCCAATTCCTTGTATTTTATCAAACAGGAAATTAATACTATAGTTATTCCTTTCACGTACTAGATCATATTTGATTCTATGACAGAACGTTGGAAAATATCAAGTTCTAACCCTTGAGTTTGATGAAAAAAGATTTCCTTCTTGGATAATTTATCTTAGCAATAATCTTTTTACTCTAAAATGTCTATAGTTAGTATTCACTATATCATACACTGAATATTTACATGACATTTATAACAGTGGCTTATTATCTCATTAAGATATATAAGCTTCAATATAGCTTTTTTTAAGGTTTGAGGTTTACGGTTTAAATTTTTTTCTCTTTTTTGGGAGAACCCATTGCTTCCTTCCTTCTTTCTTCCTTCCTTGTTCCCTTTCTCTTCTTCCTTCCTTTCTTCTTTTCTAAGTATCATTCCATTTTGTCTTCTTTATTTAAAATCATAAATTCAAATTATAAGATGTTAACATTGGCTCTTCGGTGCTTTTACTTTCTGCTCTGGAATGTCTCTGTTTTACAAGATCATAAGTTTGCAGGAATCTGCTCAGCTTCTTTGAGAAATGTGAAAATTGGGAGTACAAGGGAGTGTCTGGGCAGTGCACCCTCGAGCATGGGCAATAAGAGCTGGCGGATAAACACTCTCCTCTTCTGTTCCCTGAGTGATGAATGATTCTCAACTATTTTCCCTACAGATGCCTTCTATATGGTCCCTAGAAGGATCTAGAAAGAGTTACCCATATTGCTCATTAGTTGAATAAGTTGTCCTTGGATAAACTTCCTGCATATAATTATTTTCCTCAGTTCTTGCTAGAACTTGTCTTTCATACAAAGCAACATATATTTACTTTATATCTACAGTCTTGATTAATAAGATATGAAAACTATGTACCTTCGTGCAATATGGATTACTTATTAAATGGCAGTACATTCAGAATTATACCATGCATGGATATAATAGTGAAAAACTCTAAAACAAATAAAAATATAACAGCAACAACATTAAAATTTGCTCTCAAAAATGTATAGGTCGTAAAGAAGAAGCATATGTAACATAATGTTATGGTTTGAACCTGGAATGTTCCCCACAGTCTCTTTTTGAAAACATGATTCCCAATGCCACAAGTTTTAGACTTGGAACTTTTAGGCTATTTTTGCTGACCTCATCAGTGTGTTAATCCACTGATGACTGAATGGACCATTGGGAGTTGGGACCTAGCTGGAGGAAGGAGGTCACTAGGCATGAGCCATTGAAGGGTTTATCTTCTCCTGGTCCCTTTCTCTCTCTCTCTCTCTCTCTCTCTCTCTCTCTCTCTCTCTCTCTCTCTCTCTCTCTCTCCCTCCCTCCCTCCACTTCCTAGCTGCCATGAGTTGAGCAGCTTTCTTTGCCACACCTTTCCAACATGATGTTCTTTCTTAGAACATTCTTAAGCTCAGCAATGGATTCAACCAACCACAGACTGAGATCTCTGGAACCATAAGCCAAAATAAGTGTTTCCTGCTCTAAGTTGTTCTTGTTAGATATGTTAGTCACAGTGGCAAAGAGCTGACTAACAGAATCACACAACAAATAGTAGTAAAAGACTTAGTGTTCAAAGTAAGTATAAGGTGCTATGAACTGGCTACAATAGGAATAATTAATTTACTCACAGAATTCAAAGAAGGCTTCTCTAGCTTTTGGGCTATGCTCAGAATTTTTTTAATCTTAATAGTAATATCATTGAAGTGTTTTTTTTTTTTATTACTACTGAGCGGGCATTATTGAATTTCTGTTTTCAAAAGATAATCAGCAACTTAGTGATACTCTGTCTTTAAATAAAATATAAAATAAGGACACGGAGCATGTGGCTCAGTGGTTAAGTACCCCAGGATTCAATCTCCCGTACCAAACAAATAAACAAACAAAAAGAAAAGTCTTTTTACTATAACTAATATTAATTGGGAGTATCTATCCTTTCCCAGGCACCATTCTGTGTATCACGTATGTAGTATACATTTTGATGCTCACAACAACCCTTATGAGGTTTGCGTTGTTATATCTCCTGAAAGGGTGAGAAGACTGAGAGGAGCAGATCCATTAAACAGACTGTCCAAGATCACACAGTTATGGTGACAGAGAAGACCCCAGCTACTTGTCTTCAGGCCTCATGCTCTTAACCACCAGTCTGTCCTGCCTCCACAGTGGAAGAAAGGTGAGAAGCTAGAGCAGAGAAAATGTAGGTGCTCAGTTAGGAGCCTACTGCAGATATCCATGCTAAAGAGTACTGAAAATTGGACTATGAGAGATGGCCAAAAATGGGTAGATTGTTTCTCAACTGTCTAGCCCCACCCCAGGACATCTAGTATTATATGGAATGATTTTTGGTTGTTAAAACATGGTGTTTTAGTCAGATTTTTGTTGGTGTGATTAAAAAACCTGACAAGAACAACTTAGAGTTGTTTAGAGTTTATTGTATTTCATAGTTTCAAAAGTTCAGTCCATAGTCAGCCAACTCCCTAACTCTGGGCCCATGGTGAGGAAGAATGTCATGGCTATAGGGCTCGGGAGACGAAAGCTTCTCAGTTCATGACATCTAGGAAGCAGAGACAGCTTGCTTACCAGGGACAAAAAGTACACCCCAAAGACGTGCCCTTAGTGATCTGCTTCTTCTAGCCATACTCTACCTACCTATAGTTGCCATCCAGTTAATCCATTTAAGTGAATTAATTCAATAATTAGGACAAAACTGTCATAGTCTAATCACTTCACCAAAGCAATAATTTGCTTTGCCTCACACAGGAGCTATTGGGGGATATCACGTGTCCACATTGTAACACATGGGGAACAGGTGTTCCTGGGATCTAGGGTGTAGAGGCCAAGGGTAATGCAAAGTCTCACAATACACCAGGAAATTCCTCACAACAAAGAATTATTTAGCTAAAAATCTCAATAGTATCAAGGTTGCAAATCCCTGGTGGAAGGAAATACTGTAGGACACAAGTGGAAGAGACCTAATGATTGATGGAGTATATGAGGACAGAGCAGACGTGTTCAGGATAGTGCTTAATCTAAAAGACAGGGATGACTTAATGGGAAGCACAGAAGAATCAGGTTTGGGGATAAACCATCAAGTTAGTCATTGGAAAAGAGTTGCCATGAAACCACTGATTTCAGTCAGTTCCAGAGCACAAAGGGGAATTCTGTGTTAGAGAGGTGCATTGTGAAACACCTAGCTGTAGATGATTCTTGAAACGATGGCACAAGTACTATTTTTTACAGTTATCCCGGAGAATAACAAAAACACAGTGGATTAGGACTTAGCCCTGAATGTGTCCAATGTTAAATGGCCCTTTTACATACAAAAAAGGGAAGGGATAGAGACATACAGAGAGAGAATATGGACCAGATCAGAGAGGTAAGAAAAAAGAAAAATAAAAGAAAAGGATGATAAAGATGTCAAGGGAAGAGATTTTATAAATGACAGAGTGGTGCTGAGAAATCAGGTAAAAAAAAAATAAAGAAATCCATTATAGAAATATGGAAGTCATTCAGCCCCAATCAAGAGATAATTTGGAATCTGGAGAAATTTCTGCATCAGAGTGGGACCAGATACACCCATAGACAAGCATACATAAACACACAGAGATGCCATTTCAAAAATAATTTTACTAAATGACTTACTGAATACTCTATATCTTACCATATTCTGGACCCTACACATACAAAATGAGCAGTCTTCACCCAAATACTACAAAGAATGTGTCATTAACTTCATTTCACAGAGGTGGAATGAAGGCTTAGAGACATTAATTAATTTTGCTGAGACCACATGAAAGGCATGTTTTCAAGCCTGGTTTCAACCCCAGTCATGCATGTTCTCATACCCTCTCTTCCCTTTACATAACACAATATGGAAAAGCTCTACATCCCTAGAATCTGCTATGTAGACTTTAATCTTACTTGCAAAATTTGGATTCGCCTCAGTCAGATACAAAATTGTTTTCACATGTTTTCTCTCTTTTTATAAGCAGGGTTGGCCATGGGGTTATTAATCATTGCTGCAACAGATAAAGCTGACTTGTAAAAACCAATCTCCATTATTCATTTGGAACCACATTGTGGACTGAGATACTGTATCACGAAAGGAAACAGATGGTCTGTGTTCCTGGTTTAAAAAAAAAAAAAAAAAAAAAACGCTTTATAAAGGCATTCCTTTCTGCAGGAAACAAGTTCCAGATCCAATCCTACCAAATATGACACTCACAAGGTCATTATTTGCAGATGACCTTTAATTTCTTTGCAATGGGAAATATAGCATATCTCAATCACATTTAAAAAAAACACACACAATAAATTTATTACAAATACATAATGCAATTAAATATTTACATTGTGTTTTATATTTATTAATGAGAAAATGCTATTTAGATGAATGTAGTGTGCCCTATAACTCATCCTAACTGCTCTCTCTTTATCCACTGCACCTGCTGTGGTCTAAGATCAACCTTCCAGCTGAAAAAAATTTCCAAAAGGCACATCAGACTCTTCTGCTGTTCTGTTTAATGTCTTTAAATGGATCTCCATTCCCTCTAGGGGGTTAACATTGAATAAGCTAGTTGAAATCATTCTGACTAGTTCCAGGTGAAATATACTAAAGTGGGTGAGTTGAGACTTCATCCCATCACTATCAGACTCCTGTTCTAACCCTCAACCTCTAAGATCGTAGTTTTCTGAAACATGTTTTTGGAGTCAAATACCTCTTGTCATCTGTTTTTATATGACCCTCAAACTAAGAAAACACTCTACATTTTCAAATAATTGAAAAAAAATCAAAGGAAAGATATTTCATCACACATGGAAATTTGAGGAAATTCAAATGTCTTTGTGAAAAGTTTCATTGGCACATGGCCTTGCCTGAGTGTTTGTGTGTTGCCTATGGCTCCTTTTGTGGGGACAGAGTGGAGTAGATGTGAAAGACACTCCATGGGCCATCAACTCTAAAAAAATTTCTCTCCAGCCCTTTATAGAAAAAGCTCTTCAACACATAATGACTGTTGTCACAAAGAGGGAAGTACAGAGCAAGAAAGGAAAGCAGGAGTCAAGATATAAAATGTCAAATTGCTTCTTCTAGGTATTTGGATTTATTATAAGCTGAACTTTATATATCAAAATACATTATTTTGGTGGTTAACATCTTATAAATTATATTATATAAAATATAAGGATAGTCATATGTTTTAATGCATATTATATTTAAACATGTCTGAACTACATATGTTATCATCACTTGGGTATATTTCAGTATCTTATATCTTTTACCTTTGTTATTTTTGTGTTCCTCAAAGCCTCTTTTTCTCTTTTAGTATTTCATTAGCATTGACTCCCTTTACATGATCCACTTTGCCATTGCTAAAGAAGGGTCTTTGACATCATTCTCCTAGTGTTAGGTGTTTAGTCTCTGTGCTCAGACCTTTTGATTCTTTATATCATAGATGCTTTTGCATTTAACATTGTGGTTGATTTTCATAACTGAGTTCCTTACACCTTGGCCTTATTTGTTTTTTTATATCTTGTGCCTAAGATATTGCCCAATATACTGCAGTATATTGTGAATTAAAATTCAAGAAATGCCACAGAGATCTTGGATCCACTTTGATCCTGGTTTTACTCGATGTAAAAACTGGGATTCATCTTAGATAAGAGTGTTGAAAACATCATAAATTCTTAGCAACCTCTCTAGACTTTGGGAAAAACTATAACCTATTAAAAGATTGGCACACAGGATTTACGTAGGAAAATTAAGGATTTCTTAAGATAAAATTCCTGAAGATATGACAGAAAAGAATCCCTTTTTAATCATAATGAATGTTTTCTACTCATTTACTCTTCTTCTTAAGACTAGAGAAATAAAAATTAAAAATCAGTTGCTGAGAACTCACTGCATAGTGACTGAAACAAATGCCAAGAAGAGCTGTTAGAATATTATGGGCACCCAATGTGTACATGGTAAATGGACTTTTATTATCAATAAATAGATGGATAAATCGGTACAAGTTATGGTATAGTTATCACTCACTTTGGTGGAAATTTAGACCCTGAGTTAGAGTGTCTTTACAGAACTTCTATTTATTCTAAATAAAATGTAAAACAGTGATTATTATTTAAAATCTTTACTGACTGCTTCCTAGGAGCCAGGCACCATCCTAAGTACTTATAAGCATTGATTTCTTTAATTTTTAAAGTCATCCCGTGAGGTATCACATCTATCATGCCCACACTACTAATGATTTCTCATAATTCATGGCGCGTGTCATATTGCCTTTTCCCCACATATCCTTCTGGCTTTTTCTTCCCAACACCAACCATCTCTTTGTTTGTAAGATATCTCCCTGTATGTATGACATCTCTCTGCATGGCTTACATGAAGATGCCTGAGAGAAATTGTTAAGGTGTGGATGTGAGGTGTCCCTCAAAACTCATGTGTGAGATAATGCAAGAAGGTTTAGAGGAGAAATGACTGGGCTATGAAAGTCTTAACCCAAACAGTGAATTAATCCCCTGATTGGATTAACTGAGTGGTAACTAAAGGCAGGTAGAGTGTGGCTGGAGGAGGAGGGTCCTTGGAGGCTTGGCTACTTCTCAAGGTGGCGGCAGATCTTGGTGTCAACCACATAGTGCTGGTTCTGCAGAAATGAAGGATGCTGGAGTTAGGGGGTCATGGGGACTTCCATCAAGATTTCAAAGGAAGACCTGAGAGGCCAGGCAAAATAGAGCACCCTGAGGGGGTGAAACATGGAGATGTGAAAAGGAAACCAAAGCTGCAAGGGAGAAAGATCCCCAAGGTTAAGAAATGCCATTAAAATGGGACATTGTCCTAGGAAAGTTGTAGGAATTGAGCAGAGACAAGGCCACTTTGGCTACAAAAAAGCAAGGCCTCAGGGCAGAGCTACACAGGCCCTTTGAATAATACATTAAGAAACCATGTGTTCCAGATCCTGGACACAGACCTATAGGAATTCCTTGCCCAGTTGACTTTGAGTTTTGCTTTGCTCCTATGCTTTCTTTCTATGTCCCCCTTTTTGTGAATGGAAAGGTTTACTCTGTACGTTTATATATTGGATACCCGTAAATTGCTTTTGATTTTATCAGGAGCTCACAATGCAAGCTTGCCCTGAGTCTTCCTGACTTTGGACTTGAGCTTAGAGGCAATCTTGGAACTGTTGAGACTATGGGGACTCTTGGAAATGGACAAAATGTCTTTTGCATTGTTAGATGGTCATGAATTTTTGGGGACCAGAGGTGGAATATTGTGGTTTAGATATGAGGTGGCCTCCACTAACTCATGTGTGAGACGATGCAAGAAGGTTTGGAGAATAAATGATTGGGTTATGAGAGCCTTAACCCAATCAGTGAATCAATCCCCTCATGGGATTAACTGAGTGGTAACTGAAGGCAGGTAGGGTGTGACTGGAGGAGGTGGGACCCCAGGAACCCTGGGTGCCTTTTGGGTATCTGGAACGTGGAGTCTCTCTCTGCTTCCTAATCATCATGTGAGCTGCTTCCCTCCACCACACTCTTCCATCCTGATGTTCAGTCTCACCTCCTGGTCAGAGGAATGGAGACTGTTGTCTATGAACTGAGACCTCTGAAACTGTGAGCCCCCAAATAAACATTTCCTCCTCCAGTTGTTCTTGTCTAGTATTTTAGACACAGCAACGAAAAAGATGATTAAAACAGAAATCGTCATTGATCCAAACATGATGCTCTAGATTCTGACTTCATAGCTCCCAGCTCCTCACACAGGGGCTCTTCAAATGCTCCTGGCCACCCTAAAGACTGACTGTAAGAGATTCATATGGAAGACATCAGTGGGTCTGCTTGGCTTAGTCTGTTTCTGTGGTTATAAAAAACACTTTAGATTGGGTATTATGGAAATCAGAAAAGTATTTCTCACAGTTCTGGAGACTGGAAAGTTCAAGGCACCAGTGGAGGAGTTATCTGGTGAAGCTTGTCTTTGTTTTCCCTAATTTATAGATTGTGCTTCTTTTTATGTTTTCATATGGTGGAAGGAGAGGAAGGCTTTCATCCACTTCCTCAAATACTTTTATAGGGACACAAATCCCATGCAAGAGGATGGAGCCCTCATGATTTCATGACCTTCCCATGATCCTACCTCTTAACACTACCTACCACCTTTTCGGTTAAATTCCAACAAACCAAAATGTTCAAACCCCACATGCTTTCAAACAATAGCAATGTCTTCATAAATTTATCCACTGATGTACCCAATGCTCATCCATTCAATATCTATTTATTTCTCACTTGCTGGAAATCAACCATGATTCTCCTAATTGCAAGGACAGTCAGTGTGACCAGCACTCTGATGGAGAAATCATGGGTCATGGTTCACAGGAGAAGCAGTGCTGGGGCCGTATGGAAGGGCTGTCATATGAGGATTTAAGGAATTAGCAGAATCTGAAGAAAAATCACAGTGGAATAGAAGGGTGCAGGGAAAGGTGTTCTGAAAAGAAAACAACAAAAGTAGTGCCACAGAGGCAAGAGCCAGAACACCATTTTGAGAATATCCTGTTAATCAATTGACTATATATTATGAAAGAATGTGGAGGTGAGTGGGTGTGCTGTCAGATTGAGTGGGGTTGACAGGTACAGCGTGGGTGCCAAAGCAAGGATGCTAACAGATGAAGGGAGTATGTTGGGTAAAGATGAAACAACAGCATGGTCCAGTCATCCGTGGTACTACATGGAAGATCATCAGATGTTACTCTTCTGATAGACATTTAAGACTCTATTGTCCACCCCAGGAGATAAAACTTCTATCTGACATAGCAAGTGGTAAAATAACCTCATGAGATTGCTGTGAAATTATAGAAATGGAATTTGAAATGTTTGAGTCAATATTTGGGGTTTTGTTGACCATTTTGCATGAAAGAATGTGCTATTTCACTACCAGGTTTTCTATTGAATCCCTTGTGTGTGTATGGTGTGTGTGTGTGTGTGAACTTGCTGCCAGTTTTGTACAATTAAAATCGCTTCTCTACTTCTCATCTGATATAGTGCTGTAAGTTGAGCAGATGTTTCAGAATGTGAGAGGAAGATTAAAGGACTGATAATAAAAGAAAAAAGGAAAAAAGATATTCTATTTAATAAACATATTTCCACAGGCTGAATTGCTAAGATTATAAAACATTTCAGTTAATTTTAGCAAAATACACTCCTTTGTAACAATATACTATTATTTTATAAATGAAGACTATTCTTATGAATGTCTGTGTGAATCTTTCAGTCATGACTTTCTGTATTTGATTGTCAAGTGCCCTGTAAAACCTGCCCCCAAACTAAAACACCCTGAATGAAATGTTGCAGCCCCATCTTGTTGGAAACTTTGACTAAATTGGAGATTTAAAGAAAATGACACTGCATCACTTAATTCATAAGTCAAGCAACACTAAAACTGTGTCATTTAATTCATATAATAAACTTATAAATTAGGTTTTCTTATCCTCATTTTGCATATAAAGTGAATGAAGTGCAGAGAAGTTAACAATCTAACCCAAGGTCAAATGCATATGTAACTTCAAAGGCCAGGATTGCTCCTGTGTTAATTAACATACAACAAAACTGGTGTTGGACAGAGCTCTCTGCTTTCCACAGCAAGAGCTTCAATACAAACATCAGGACTTGAGGGCTTTTTGAGAAAGAGAAGTTTTATTTACGCTAGAACTAAATTTTGAACTACCAGAAGGTGCCTGTGTATGCGTAAAAGCATGCACCTAAACATGGATAATTGGTAGTAGCAACATTATACCTGAGGCAGAGGCCCATGTAATTGAAGTCTGTTTAAGAGATAACCTATAAACCTGGTACTGTTTTAAGAAGACCCTCAGTAATTTTTTTCAAAGCTTCCAATCTATCATGTCATGTCATCTCAAAGCCAGAGAAGACCTACAAGATCAACTATTTCTAATCCCACAATTTTTTTCTGCAGATGAAAACAAGAAGAAATTACACAAAATATTAGGTACCAGCTTTTTGGTCAAACTATTTACTCATAATTTGCCAAGAGTTTTATGAGTAGCTTTTATAACAGCACAGCATGTCAAGATTAATATGAACAACTTAATATTGAAGAAAAGGACTTTGAAGATGGGAGCCTTAGTGTGGCTCTTTCAAGGACATACCTCTGGCTGTGACAAAGCTGGTATTCAAATTTTGGTTGTAACACCTGCATCCTTTAAGCTCAAGCATTCAGCCTCTCCTGTGGTCAGCCGGCCCATCAGAATAGGGTTGGTATAGACCCAGATCTCTGTGTGTCCTTCAGGAAAGTGTTTCATCTCTTATTCCAACCACCATGTGAGCAGGACCTCACAGGAGACTAGTCATGTGGAGTGTGGAGGACAAAGCAAGGCACATGAGCAGAGGTACATGAGAAGGACATCAAGAAAAATTGCAGCTTATTGTAACTATGATTGCCCTCTTTGTAAAAGCACTGCTAAATTTCATACTCAGTGAAAAGCCCCCATGCTTTAAGTGTGCAGAACTACACAGTTCACCGGTTTTGAGTTCCTTCCTTAGTGTCACTGGTGATTCATTTCGTGACCTTGATCAAACCACTAGACCTTTCTTTATCTCAGTTTCTCCATTCATAATGTGATTATAAATAATACATGTCCCCTAGCTACTTCACAGGGGTCACAAAGACATTAATAATGTAATTATTTATAAAGTACTTTGAAATTCTTGAGTGAAATATGATATTAAAAATATCACTACGCTCAAAATATTCCCTGACAGGCAGACTTAAATGAAAAAACTATTGTTCTCTGAGTAGAAAATATGTCTGACAGGGTACATAATTTTCCTTCAGAAAAAATGCCTCTCATACAAGGTTCTCAAAACCTCATTAGTTTTGTTTAAGGTACCTGAAACTCTGTGGTTTGTAGACCTCAGTAGGGCCTTAGTAGGCTGTGCTTTTTTCTCTACACTTTTATGACTCTATTAAAACCAGAAGGAAAGAGATAATAAGTGTCCCAAACTAGTGCCAGATGAAATACAGAACACACAGTTATATTTGAATTACAGATAAATAAGAAACAATATTTTATACAAGTGAATTCCAAATAAGTACATTTCTTTTTCTTTCTTTAAATAATTTCTATTGTGCATATTTGAGGTTTAGAACATGATGTTTTGGGATACATACTGAAAATAAAATGATTAATGTAATGAACCAATAGATCTCTAGAGGTGCTCATTTTGCACTAGCTGCTCTTTTGAGTCCTTCACACTGTATGTCCTCATTTCCTTTCCCCACTAAATAATAAGCATACTTGTTATACTAAAAATCATTATTTATGTAAAATTCAAATTCAGTTGGATGCTATTTATTTTTATTTAATAAACCTTTTAATATTGCTTCAAATGTTATTTATCTATAACTTCATTGTCAATGTATGTTAGTAAAAATATTGTATGAAATGATTGCAAATATTGGTAATTTTGTTACATCCAGGTAATATATAAATTAATCTAATTATAACAAATTAGTCTAATTATATTAACAGACTAGGTCACAATGTTGTGGGTTTCTCAAAAGCAAATGCTGTTTGATTCTTGTTACCTTGTCTAGAATTGCCATGGTTTCTTCAACACGGCAAGCATCAGAAACGTGTTTCCTGAATAAATGAATGAATGAATGAATGAGTAAATGAACAAACTGCATTAAACTGAAGGATTTTAAGGCGTCCTGGGACGTTATTTTAACTACATGTATTTGGGTGGTAACCAGTTACCTTAAGAATTTTATATAGAAAGTTCTTACTAAGAGGACCAAATTAGTTGACTAACTTTCTTAACTTACAAGCTTTTATTAAATTAAACAAATATTTATTGAAGGTTTCTTTGTGGAAGTGTTTATCTTGGTGCTGGATTGTATTATTAATTACTCATCAAGTTATTTGTTATGGAACCAGGAAGGAGGAGACTCGCCTAGTTTTTAATTATAAAAACAAACACATTCTAACTACTTACTGCTTTAAAATTCATTGGCAAGTGGGCATATCCTAAACAAAATCAGCAGTGGTAAGAATAGAGAATATGCAAAGATTCTGAAAAGCAATTTGAAAATTAAGTTAACTATGATTACATGTAAGAGAAGATAGAAATGTAGGGAACATAAAAGCTCCACTGAGAGGTGGAGGATTCCAGGCCTGTGCAGACATACAACATGGGTTCAGAGCCTGATCCTTTTCTAAAGTCTGTTAACCTTGGAGAAGTTTACTTAACTTCTCAGGCATAGCCTTTTCAGACCCTCGTTGGGACAACAGGAGAGCCTTCCTCAAAAGGCCACTGCCAGCCTGCACATGATGGTGCACAGGAAGCCCTTGACCTTGTCCCTGGCAGGGGAGACTTGCTCTGCTCTTAGTTAGCTTTCATCATTCCTTGTATTATTATTGAATCAATGGGGGAAGCTGGCACCTCTCAGATTGCCTATGTACTTGAAAAAAGTAACTTAAAGCGATTTTTAAAATAAAAGCAAATATACTTATGCTCAAGTTACATCTATAACTCACCCAAAAATTAATACAAGTTATTGCAAATACATTGCTAATTGAAGGACACGCTGGACTCTGACTCAACTATAGTTTTTTGTGGAATTATTTATTCTCCTTTATTTTTAAAGTTATAGCAGTGGTGAACTGTTTGAGAAACCACAAAAATTCCTGAGTGAAGCATAGTCTAGTGCAGTGTAGATGCTCAATAAACACTAACTCTTCTTATATTCCAAGTTCTTTATAATTGCCATCATGTGTAACTATCAGAAGTAATTTTTGCATTGGTTTCATTATTCCCAAGTTGCACAGGAGGGAAGGGAGCCTTGTTGAAGTCAAGAAACATTTCCAGGGCAGAGCAGTTCACAGATGAACTGAAGACCCATGGTTACTGCTGCTATGGGTCTTGTCTTTCCTTGTATCACCTCTCCAATGGAGAGGGACACCTGAGTAGAGACAGACTTCCATGGTGAAGTTCTAAATTTATTTTGCTTGATAGTGAGGTAGACTATTAGGTATGGCTGCTTTCCTAAAATGAACCTCACTCACCAGCAAAATAAACTCATAAAGTGAGAAATGATCATTATAGAACTTGACAAGCAAGCACTATTAACAAAAATGATAATGATCCTCAGAACCTAATTGCTCCTGATTCTATCACACGGGTACACTGGAAGCATCCCTGCCAACAGAAGAACAGCAACTGCTACTCCCCTCTGGCAGAGGACATTTCCTGCCAGGGGCTGGAGGTAACATCAATGAGTCTTGCTCTACTGATTGTGTTAATTTCAAGCTCTGTTAAATGCATGAAATAATAAGTGTACAATATCTTATTCAGAACAAAATTACAACACCATTAACTGCTTCACCAATGGTGAATAAATTACCATTTGACACATAGTGTGCATTGATCAAGCAAAAAGAAGATGCTGGAGGATACGAAATCTTCAGATCCACTTCCAACAGCTTTCCCTGCACATTTCAGGCATCTCTGTCTGTTTCTCATTCCTCCTTCCCTCCATTCTGTTATATACACTGCCTTGCTGCCTCCACCTTTCCTCGTTGATGCAAAGCCAGTTATTACTAATTATCCTGTTGATGGCCTCACTCTAACACTCCCTTAGAGATCAATTTTGCCTCTACCCCAGTGGTTCTTTCCTTTTATTTTCATCTATTTCAACTAGATTGTGCAAAAGTAAAGATCACTTGACCTCACTAAAGTTCTTTATTCTTAGGTCCAGAATTTGCATTTCAAACAAGCTTATAAGGGATACTGATGATGCTGATCCAGGGCACATTTTGATAGTCACTACTCATCAGAGGGACCCAGGATCAGAATGGCTTTTGGCTCAATATGCAGCTATTTGCTACGGATAACTTATGCTAGTCTTTTGACTTAGTACCTACCTATTTTCTAGGCGAATCAGTTATAATTGAACCCTTTGTCAGAGTGTAAAACCCTTGCTGCCTCCTTTACAACTCCGTGCCTTACACCTTATTGTCTATTTGTAGAGCATCCATATTTTGCCCAGTTATGTATACAATTCTGGTATTCCTCTTACATTCCTACCAAATGTGTATGGTACCTATTGGAAGGCATTAAGGGAAAAACAAATGAATGAATAGATAGGAAATGGGTTGAGAAGTCAGAACTGGGTGTGATTATCTGTCCTGCAGCTTCTTCTACCACTGGGTTTGCTTCATTATCCTAAAAGTCAAGCTAAACAATATTTTGCTTACAGTGCTGTAATGGAGATGACTTAAATTAACACTGAAGTTCTCACTTACAGAAGCACATCAGAACCTCCTAAAAAAAAAAGGGCTGAACCACAGAATTCTGAGCTCCACACACAAAAGTTCTGATCCCACATCTGAGGTGTAGCCCAAGAATTTGCACTCAAGGATAAGGACCCAGGAAACACTGATGTGGCTGGTCTGTGGATCATATTTTGAAATCCACTGTACTGATAAAAATGAGGAGCTCAGCAAAGGGTGGAGCCATCTCTAGGGTGTCAAAGTGCTGTTTCCCTCTCTTCCTTGGTCTTCATGAACTTAACTATTCGAATAGGTCCACCAGAACTTCCTTTCTCCAAGATCTCTTTCATCTGACTTCTCTAAATTTTCCAGTTTCATTTAACTATTCAGAAGTGCATTGCATTTTATTCTTTATCATTATGGCAAATCTGGTCCTATTGAATCCCATTTCTTTGGCGATGTAGCACCTTTATCCAGATTTCAGCTTTTAATATCTTCCTTCTGCCTGTGGTCTCTCTCTAATCTCCAGCTAGATTTGGTCTCTTCCCAGGAACTCTCTCCCATAATTAGTCACACACATTGGCAGCAGTGGAGGTGTGAGACTGGATTATTTTCTACTCTAGGTGAAGGCAGAAGTTCATCTGAACTCTCACTGTTCAAGAGGCTTTGAATGCAGCCTTCTGTTAAAACAAACAGGCTGTCTTGGTGCAGATAGCTGTGTCTGCCCCCAAACACTTTCAACTTTTGAAAAGCAACAGTAAGATAAAAGAGCATCAAATCCATTCGGAAATATGTCCGTTGGCAATAAGCCTCTGTTTCTTACTCTGGAAAGAAGCTTTTGAGACTACTTTCTTTTCATCTCTCTCGGCCCACCTCCCTTCCACACACTGTGCGCCAGCGCTCTCTCATACTCCTTCTCCGTCCCATTGTGCCCAGCTAAAAGGATGCAAGAGGCAGAGATCAGACTGTACTTTCAAATGATAAAAGCCACTGTGCTCCATTTGTAATGTCTCTCTCTTCTACTACATGTTTCATCCAGGGATCTCCAACCACTACATAAGTGCTCTGCAAAACTTGCTATTGTCCTTAGTTCCCAAAGGGAAAATTGAATGTAAGCCACACTCTTTGACAGCAGTGGATTGCAAGACTAATTTAAAGGACACACATTTTTTTTGGAGCTGCTCCAATTTCTCTAATATATGTTAATCGTATAAGGGAAAATGTAGTTACAAATTAAAATGTAATTTCTGTGCAAGAGTGATCTCTCAGAAAAAAAAAATTGGAAAATTCACTTCAGGACTAACTTTTTATTTTGTGTGATCAAGCAAGTGATTACTTAAAGAAATCGATTTTAAATAGAACACTATAACAGAATCCACATTGGGCAGTTAGTAGACTCAAGATGCATTAAGAATCTAAAGTTCATTATGAAGTTAAGTAGAGATGTACACATGACTCACTCCCCCCCCACACACATACACTGGACACTTAGAGAAGGAAGAACAACTTCAGGAACAGCACCCTCATGTAGTGTTTCAAAGAATGTTAGACATTCAATGTGGAATTCAAGTCAGCTCATGAATTTAAGGCTGACAGCATATTACAGAATGAATCTGAAAGAAAGGACCTAACCCTAATGACCAATATACTTTACCTGTTCTTTTTATTCTAAATATTTCTTCTCACTGATCTTTTTCTTTTTTGCATTAATACAAAGTAAAGTTGCCTAGACAGTTTACTTTAAGCAATCCTGTCCTGTAATTAGTTAGAAGCTGATCGATGAACATAACTTGTTGTGTTCTTACTGGGAAGAAGTCAGGCAAAACTCAATTCCTACAGGCAGAGGCTCTATTTGTAGGACTGCCATCCATCACTGGAAGTACACTGACATTCATTGACTGCTTCCTCTGTGCATGATGGTGCATATATTACTTTGTCTAAACAGCATTGTCATGTAGCAAATATCCAGTCTTCAAAGTTGGGTTAGAGATTCAGGGAGGTTGAATAACTTGATTTTGTACTATTAGCCAGAGCTAGAATTGAAATCAAATCCTAACAAGATCAAAATCATATGTTCTCTGTTCCTGGCAATTATTGACTCCATCATTGATAATGAAAGAGATCCCTCTTGGTTTCACAATGCTTAGTCATTATTTTCTATATGTATGTCATGGAATGTGATTTAATTGAACAATTAAAAATTTATTATTTTCTCAGCTTAGATAGCAACTGCTTAGTGACTTGTTAGATTATGAAGATTTAACTGTTCTTAAAACATTAGTCATATGTTTAGATTTGGTTTCGAGGTTCATTTGACCTAGACAGTAGTTTCCCAAGTTCAAGGGATGGTTTTTGCTTGTTTCAGGAGGTGTTTCTTGGGCAAAGGCAAATAGAGAAAAACATGGGAGAGTTTTGCAAAATTGGTTTCCCTGCTTTGACATCATTTTTAAAAATCTTGTCAGACATTCAGGAAGGAGAAGAAACTTGTTCTAAAATATTGATACTGGAATCAAATTCCATGTTACATTTAAATAAAAAACATATTTTGGGCTAGATTTTCATATTACTGAGTTTTCCAGAAACGCGACTAACCTATAAATTGAGGTGAAGTTTTACTTTCTTTTCTTCTTCTTTTTTTGTTAAGAATGCTGCCAGGAATTGTTCACACCATTGGAAAAGCACATCATGAGTAGCAAAGTTGTAATATTTGAATTGCTAATACAATGCACCTGTTTCAGGAAGCATCATAGCTGGTGTTCTCATTATGATTCTATGTACAGGCACAAGCATATATTTTTTCATGTCTTCTACTAGAGACCTGCCTGGTAATTTACGTATTGAAAAGCATATTATTTTATTATAAGTTACTTTCCTTTTGTTCCTTCTTTATATTACTTTTAGTGCAACATTTTTAAAACTTAGATTATCTATATTTTACTTCAAAATACTAAAAGGGTGAAGTGAAGGCATTGATTATAAAGGTCACATTGCCATTGTAGGGTTGAGAGCACTGAACTGAACTCTCAGTTGCCTGTACAAGTTCTTTATCTTTTACCCTCTCTAGTCACATTAGTCAGATTTCCATCACTATAACAAAACATTTGAAATAATTATCTTATAGGAGAAAAGGTTTATTTTGACACACGATTTTATAGGTTGTAATCAAGAATTGGGAAGATCCATTAATTTTAGGCTACTAGTGGGGGTGCCAGATGCCAAAGGTTTAGTCAATGAAGTGTGTTAGATTCTTGCCACTGTGACAAAATACCTGAGATAACCAACGTGAAGGAAGATAGTTTCAGAGGTTTGGCTCATTATTTCAGAGGTTTCAGTCCATGATTGCTTGGTCCATTACTTTTGAGCCTATGGCAAGGCACCACTTCAGGGTGAGAACACTCAAGGGAGGAGGCATGTGTGCAAACAGGAAGCAAAAGAGGAAGTACTGAGGTTCAAATATCCCCTTCAAGGGCACACCCCAATAACCTAACTTACTTCTCCTAGGCTTCACCTCCTAAAGGATCACCTCCTCTTAACAGCACCATAGACTCCAAGTCTTTAACAATGTGTCTCTGGGAGACATTCAAGATTCAAATTCAAATGTGCTATGTAACAATATAAATTATACATAAGTTAAAGATAGGCAAAAAAATACATTTTGTGAAATATAATAAAATACATATTAAGTATAAAGAGTTGTGCATAGTGGGCAAGTGTAATACTAATGTTACCAGGCTGAGAGATAATAAATGATTTTTTTTATTATTTTTATAGACTAGGCATACAAACACAATTTCAAAGTTATTTATTTTATTTGTATTTCTTATGAGAAAAGACACATAATTTCACAACAACTATAGCATTGTGTTGTTGCGTAGTAAACTGCTCACCTCATTGCCAAGATGAAAAAGAGGAAAAGTAAGTAGTCAGGGTTCCACTGCCTCTTTCAAAGGTATTCCTCTCCCACTGACTTAAAGATCTTCCTGTAGGCTTACTTCTTAAGTGTTCCACCACCACCCATTAACATTACCCAGAGGACAAAGCCTTTAACACAGGGTCTTTGGGGGATAGTCAACATTCAAACTATAGCACTAGTGTTCAAAAACAAACAAACAAACAAACAAACAAACATTAAATGCAGAATTATAACTTCCTCTTTACCATTGTGGTCCTTATTTGCTTTATTCTAAATGGAAAGAATACATTTGTCCTACTTATAAATTTGTAATCTTTATGATTTAGTTGAAATATATCATGACAATCAAAATAATATCATCTAAAATTAAAAGTTATTAAAACACCAAGCTATATCTTTCAGTCTAGCAAATTTGGAAACTAGGATAAAGCTGAGTGTTTACAGTAATGGAGAATGTAAAAACCCCACTTTAGTGCTATATGGGTTTGAGCTGGAGCAGCTAGTCTGGATGCATACTGATGATGGTCATAAGAAATGCATGCATATATTTTGCCTTAGCAGTCAATCTCAAAGATATTGAATACTCAAATATATGGATATTTATCTCAAATATATTCCTGTATAAACATCAAATAAGTTCTCACACAGGTACCTAAAGGGATATATACACAAAAATGTTCATTGCAGTGCAATGCATAGTGAACACATATTGGGATCCAACTGCCTGAGCAGCACCAGGAGAATGGATAGTGGGAATTTAGAGTTTTCTTCAGTTGTAGGAAAACTTAGAGTCGATATACACATAGGAACATGAGGTAAACTTAAATTCTGAATTATATATATTGATATTTGATGAAAAATGTGCTATGTAACAATATAAATTATACATAAGTTAAAGATAGGCAAAAAATACATTTTGTGAAATATAATAAAATACATATTAAGTATAAAGAGTTGTGCATAGTGGGCAAGTGTAATACTAATGTTACCAGGCTGAGAGATAATAAATGATTATTTTTTAATTATTTTTATAGACTAGGCATACAAACACAATTTCAAAGTTATTTATTTTATTTGTATTTCTTATGAGAAAAGACACATAATTTCACAACAACTACTAATTTTTTCTGTGAACTTTGAGAAATCAGGTAACCTTCTTGTTGATACATAATTGATGCATGCTAAGTGTCAAGAAAGGAGAACTTACAGGGAATTTTTTCCAGGGCGATTTTTCTTCCATGTCCCTGTAAAACTCCCGTTTGGCCTTGTCATTCAAGCACCCTTACACTTTCTTCTTTGTTGAAAAAGTTTAATTCAATTTTACAAAGTAGGAACCACTATGGATGGTGTGGGAGGAACAGCACCATTACAGGAAAATCCTGGGTTCTCTTTAGTGATGCCACAAAGGACAGATAGGTACCAATCGCCATGAACATCAGATAGGTACCACTTTCCTCAGGATGACTATACACCCCCAAAAGCTCCACTCATGCACAATAAGATTCAGTGACTTACAAATGGAATCTGAACAGATAGATCAAAAAAGCAGGAAGCTCTAGTTCTCAAAATGAAGTTTAAAAAAAAAAATTAAAATAAGAGGCAGCATAATGGCCCTAAAATAGTATCTTCATTATTGAAGAAAAAAAATATATATAAATGGGATTATGTTGACAAACATATTAATCCCTGTGACTGGATAACCCATTTTATGACCAACTTTTTCACCAAAGATTATAAAAAATGCAATACACAATACCGAAATGCTGTTTATTCTCTTTTTTTCACCAATGTTTTGACCATGAACTCAATTTCAGAGATCCTGACCACAAAATGAATGGTTCCTGCATATGGAACTAAATATTTCAGTCTTGGGAAAGGAATACCCCAATTATAAAGGATACCACTGAGTACAGTTTATGCAGCAAAGTCAAGTAAATTTTCTTTAAATAAGTATATGAATCCAATATCAGTTGCTTTTATAATATCAATTCATGAAAATGTTTATTTAAAGGTAACAACTCAAGCAACTGTTCACTAGAGGTGAATCAAGGTCTTTGGTCAATTTTCCTCTCTGGATGCCATCTCAGCCTTTTTCATTCCTTTAATTGAAACTCATTAAAACATCTGACAGCAAGCATGATCATTTACGAGCATAGAAAGAAAAAGTTGATAAGTCTAAATGGCGACTCCTGTATTTCTTATTTTTTAAGTCAAGGGATTATTCAATTCAACTTCCCATCAACCACATCTCACATGATAGTGATTATTGATAGAAACATGAAATGAATTAAAACCAATAGACTACAAGGATTCTGCTTTCTACTTTGTATCATGCCTAACATTTAATAGAATTCTTTTGCTAGTGTAGATGAAAAGAAAAGGAAATTAAATAGGCAATTATAGTTCCTTCCAAAGATGTTCTCAATACATCTCACATTTTCTTCAGTTCTTCACTTTCCTTTGTGAAACCATCTGAAGTCATCCGGTCTCAGGATGAATTTGATTTAGCACCTTTTTCAAACCTGAGTGAGTTGTGGATAGCAGGTGCTCACTAGAGAGTAAATGTAGTGGCCTTGTTGGAATTCAGGTCGTCCTTCATGAGAGAGTAGGTAATTAAACTGAATCAAAGTTTGGATTAAGATTGTGAATGACCTACACATGTTACCTTCATCTAAAAGACAATGGAACATCAGTGAAGAGTATTTAATAGGAAAATTATAAGAAACACACACACACACACGTGCACACACACGCGCACGCACACACACACACACAATTACTGTGTAGGTAACCATATTCTGTACTAAAAGTATTCTGTGTGCAAGTTAGGAAGACCTGAATTTAAATCTAACTTTGCCATATTATTGCTGTGCATATCTGGTAAATTGTGTAAACACTCTAATCCTCAATGTTTCTCATCATAAAACAGACATAACTTTTCAAAGTTATTGTAAGCATTGAACATGTTAATGTGTAAATCATTTAACACATTACCTCACACATGATTATTTTTAACAACTGTAAGACATTACTGAATGATAGCATTGCCATTCAAGGTGTAAACTGAGTTAAAATGGGCGAGAAATTGCAAGCAAGGGAAACACACGGCTCAGTCCGTGCTTTAGAGTTCATCCAAAATGTTTTAAGATTTGGAGCATGACAAGGGGACTCACCTAGTTGAATCTGAGCCAAAATTCCTGACTTAAATGAATGGGAAGTGTAAACTATATCCATGACTGTTTCATGTCATCAACTGAGCAATCATGTGTGCAGAGAAAATGAGTGTGCTTTTGAGTGCTAGGTAATTCAGGGACAGAATATGAAATTATCATTAGTTAGGATACAACTGAGAATGTCAGCCAGAGAAGCTGAGAGCAAATGTTCTACCTAAGAAATAGCAGCATGTGCCAATAACAGTACATCTGCTAATGAAATAAAAATGCTAATAAAAAATAGTTAAACTTTGTAAGGATTTGGGAATGTCAAATCATAACTTCTCTTAAAGAAGCGAAACTTTCCAAACAGTACTTTTCTATCATCTGTTGGAGCACTGACTGCATCTAAACCTCTTTGCATGCATTATCCCACATCATCCTTACAATTTCTAAATGTGACAGGGTTATTTTTCATATTACCACCGAGGAAACTGTGACAGAAAAAGGAGATTTTTGCCCAAGGTTGCACAGGCATTTAGTTGGATTATACTGTTTGAATTCAGTTCAACATGTTGTTGATTTTCTATCCCCAAAGTTCATACATAAAGGAAGAAATAGAAGAGCCCAACAATTCATTTTAATAATTACTTTTATTACTGTATTATCTACAAGAGCATCTTTTGGGACAAATATTATTTTACTAATTCTTATTTATCATACTGGTTTCCAGGTAAATATGAACTCTCAGTAAATATCTGAATGTCTGGAACTTCTACAAGTCTAACACTTAATGAAATACAATATACATTGAGACCATTTTCTTTGGTTACCATGACACAAATCTACACAGCTCAAAAGAAATACTAAAACTACTATACACATTACCACAGAAAGAACAATAGCCTAATACTTAAAAATTCTGATGGGAATATAATTACATCCAACTCGTGTTTGTAATTATTCACATTTATTTCATGTTGTTTGAAAGACTACAAGTCATGGTCTTCTGTCAAGGACAAGGTGCTAAATAGGAAATAATGATATCCTGTTCTGCTTGTCTATGTTGGTGGCTTTTGGAGACTCTCCACTCCACTCCCCCACCCCTCGCACCACACAGGTTCCTTTAGAGAATCTTCTATTCTCATAGTCTCTAATTGACAGTGCTGACCAAAAGCACTTACTCATATTCTATTGTCACATGACAGTCATTTTCTTGTCTATCATCACTTCAAGGTCATTGGATCAAAATCTTACAAGATCCTTTTTCCTTTTCTTCAATATGAGTTTATCTCCAGGGTAACTGTCTATGTCAGAGGCATTCTGAAAATGAGAGGTGGAGAAGGGGTTAGGGTAAGGAAAAATAATAGAGTGAGACAAACATCATTACCCTATGTATATGTGTGATTATGCAAATGGTGTGACTTGACTTTGTGTACAACCAGAGAAAAGATAGTTGTACCCATTTGTGTACAATGAATCAAAATTTTAAAAAAATGAGTGGAAGGAGTTTGTAGCTATGCACTCACTTGATTATTTAGATTATTCATTCTAAATTACCTACTTAATGCAGATTGAAACATTTCAGAACCCAAAGGAGAGGAATGTGATAGTCCTGGCTTTGACTTAGAAGTCTACCTCAGTTCCATGCTGGAGCAATGGAGGGAAGCTAAAGACTTGATAAGAAAATTAATTTGATGCCAGGTGGAGGGATTACCAACAGCCTGTACTCTCTTTTTTGTCTTTAAAGTGATGTCCACCTCATTCCACCATCTTTCCCATCCCCATGCCCCCTATTCTCCCCTCACTCCCCTCTGCCAGTCTAAAGTTCCTCCATTCTTCCTTTGCCCCCTCCCATTACAGATTAACATCCACTTATCATAGAAAACATTTGACCTTTGTTTTTTTTTGGATTGGCTTATTTTGCTTAGCATGATATTCTCAAACTCCATCTATTTACCTACAAATGCCATAATGTTATTCTCTTTTAATGCTGAGTAATATTCCATTGTATATATGTACCACATTTTCTTTATCCATTAATCTGTTGAAGGGTATCTAAGTTGGTTCCATAGTCTAGCCATTGTGAATTGAGATGCTATAAATATTGTTGTGGCTGCATCACTGTACTATGCTGATTTTAATTCCTTTAGGTATAGACCAAGGAGTGGGATAGCTGGGTCAGATGGTGTTTCCATTCCAAGTTTTCTAAGGAATTTCCACACTGCTTTCCAGAGTGGTTGCACCAATTTGAAGCCCTACCAGCAATTTATGAGTGTACGTTTTCCAACAAGTCCTCACCAACACTTACTGTTACTTGTATTCTTGATAATTGCCATTCTGACTAGAGGGAGAAAATCTTAGAGTTGTTTTGATTGGCATTTCTCTAATTACTAGAGATGTTAAATATTTTTAATATATTTGTTAATGGATTATATATCTTATTCTGTGAAGTGTCAGCTCAATTCCTTAGCCCATTTATTGATTGGGTTATTTGTATTTTGGGAGTTAAGCTTTATGAGTTCTTATATATCCTGGACATTAGTGTTTTATTTGAAGTGCATGTGGTAATGATTTTCTCCCACTCTGTAGGCTCTCCACCTTATTGATTGTTTCCTTTGCTGAGAAATTTTTTAGTTTGAATCCATTCCATTTATTGATTCTCAATTTTATTTCTTGCACTTTAGGTGTCTCGTTATGGAAGTTAGGTCCTAAGTTAACATGATGAAAATTTGGGTCTACTTTTTCTTCTATTAGGAGTCTCTGGTCTGATTCCTAGGATCTTGATCCACTTTGAGTTGAGTTTTACGCAGTGTGAGAGAGAGAGGTTTAAATTCATTTTGCTGCATATGAATTTCAGTTTTCCCAGCACCATTTGTTGAAGAGGGTATCTTTTCTCCATGTATGCTTTTGGGACCTTTATCTAGTATGAGATATCTGTATTTATGTGGGTTGTCTCTGTGTCTTCTATTCTGTACCATTGATCTACCTCTCTATTTTGGTGCCAATATCATGCTGATTTTGTTACTATGGCTGTGTAGTGTAGTTTAAAGTCTGGTATTGTGATGCTTCCTGTATCACAATATTCCTGGATATTGTGGATCTCTTATTTTTTCAAATGAATTTCATGATCGCTTTCTCTATCTTTATGAAGAAAGACATTGGTATTTTAATTGGAATTTTATTGAATTTGTATAACACTTTTGGTAGTATGGCCATTTTGACCATATTAATTCTGCTATCCAAGAACATGGGAGATTTTTCCTTCTTCTAATGTCTTCTTTAATTCCTTTCTTTAGTATTCTGTAGTTTTCATTGTAGAAGTCTTTCACCTCTTTCATTAGATTTATTCCCAAGTTTTATTTTTTTTTGAGGTTATTAAGAATGGGGTAATATTCCTAATTTCTCTTTGAGAGAATTCATCACTGATTTATATAAATGCATTATATTTATGTGTGTAGCTTTTATATCTTGCTACTCTGCTGAATTAGTTTATTAATTCTAAAAGTTTTCTGTTGGAATTTTTTGGATCCTCTAAATATAGAACCATGTTTTCAGCAAATAGTGGTAGTTTGAGTTCTTCTTTTCCTATTCATATTCTTTTAAATTTTTTGTTTGTCTGATTGCTCTGGCTAACATTTCATGGACTATGTTGAATAGAAGTTGTGAAAGAGTGAGTCCCTGTCTTGTTCTAGTTTTTAGAGGGAATGCTTTTAATTTTTCTCTATTTAGAAAGATGTTGGACTTGGGCTTAACATAGCTAGCTTTTACAATGTTGATGTAAGTTTTTATGATCCCTGTTTTTTCTAGCCAATTACACAATTTTTCAAATATAAAAAGAATATTAATCAACTGCTAGTCACAAAGAAAATATACAAAATAATAGAATCAATACACATATACTATTGTCTTATAGCAATAAAATAAAATTAGAAACCAAAAATGTATCCTCAAGTATTTAGAAATTTGGGACCACTCTAAACACTTACGAAAAATATGAATCAGTATTTCATTTAATAGTTTCAATAATGTTGGAAGGACTGGAGTTGTGGCTCAGTGGAAGAGCATTTGCCTAGCATGTGTGAGGAACTGGGTTCAAACCTCAGCACCACATGAAAATAAATAAAATAAAGGTATTGTGTCCATCTATAACTAAAAAATATTTTAAAAATAATGATGGAAAAATTTCCCTAAGTACTATTTTAGCTGTATGTCATGAACATTACTCATAGTATGTGCCTCATCATTAGATGTGTGAATGTTTGAAAATTTCCATTGAGAAAACTGAAAAGTGGTATTTCAGTTTAAGAACAATATCAAATCTGATTGGGCAAAGGAATTCAGGAAGAGCAGTGACTCTCACACATGAACAAGCATGGGTATTACTGGGAAGGATCATGAAGCAGAAATGACTGGAACCCTCAGAGTTTCTGTTTCATTAGTTTGGGGATAAGGTACCAATAGTTTGCATTTTTAGCAAGTCCTCAAGGGATGATAATCATGCTTCTCTGGGAATGATATTTCGGGAACCACTGAAGAGAGTAGTGAATTAGAAGTGATAAATTGGAGTCCACAGTTATTCTCAAATTATTCTTAAGAAATGAAGAATATTTGAGTTATTCTCAGAGTCAAGAAAATAACATTTCTATGAGAGGAAGATTAAGCACATTTGCAGTTAAAAGAAAGATGGTAGGAAGGTGGAATACTCAAGGCAGATACAGGGACAAATTTATTCAGCAAAATCATGGAAAATGATGGAGAGGGATAAAAAATTATGGTGTGCTCACTAATTCAATAAATATTAAGAATTTACTATGTGCCTAATGCAATGTGAATGATAGAAGTGACCAAGGGCTGTCATTTTCTTCAGAGAAATCAGAGGTGGGAGGAGCCAGGGGCAGAAGAGTAAATTGCTAAAAGGAGATGTTAGCCTATGATCTCTGATACAAATACAAGAAGAATTCAAGTCAACCTAGGGAATTTAGAGAATACTTCTCAAAAGAAATAGCATCTGTTTGGAGCCTCTAATTCTTACCTTAACAGAGAAGAAGGACACTTCCTGTGAGGAGGGAATTTGTATTAGTTCATAAATCTGGATTAATCAGCACAGAGTGATAGCTCAGGGGATTATTAAATTTAAATTAAAATGGACAGAATCATAAAGGAAAAAGAGAGGAGGGAGAAAGGAGAAAAAGGATGAATAGAGAATGAGCTAAATACGAAGTCATTTTGACGTCAAAAGAGTGGTGTAGAAACTTGCTCCTGTGCTCTCAGAGAAACACTAGTAAGTTGTCATTGCTTGAGAGTATCTTGGTATTGCAAGAGTGAGGTGAGAAGCCAACTGGAAGTGAATAAAAGGGGTGAGGAGACTCAGAGGAGCCTGGTTATGGTTACTGCAGTTTTGTGGGATACCAGTTGTCGATGACATTTACCAATAGCTTGAGGTTTGCAGTGAACTTCTCATGGCAGCCAACTCAGCTCAGGGGTTGCCAAATGAAAGCCTTGTAATGATGTTGGATGATTTTAATGAGGTCAGTGAAGAGTGTATGATGTTGCTCGTTAAACTTCGGTATTTAAAGTAGAACAATACTCTTGTTTGGCAGCTGTAGCAGCACTTAGGTATCAGTATACACTGTTTAGACACTAGAGAATTCTGTCCACTAAAGCCAACACCTGGAAATGAAAGGAGAAGATGACAAAGGCAACTCCATTGCCATTTCTATAAATTATTCTTAATTCCTCTCACCTAGGAAGAGTCAGAGCATTTCCTGAATGAACAGAAGTTTTCTGTCTATAGCTTAAATGGTAATGCTAACATAACTAAAGAAAAACAATGTATGAGGAAAGGGCATGAAACATTAAGAACAAACGAATAAACAAAATCAGCACAGCGTCCTATACTATCCAATAAAGCTGCTAAATATGACAGATATGTGCATTTTCATATCATTCTGTAGGTACTCTCCAGGTAGTCATCAAGTTCCAAATGACAATGACTTGTATGAAATTCTTTTGAAGAATAACCATTCATTCTTCTCCCAGGAAGTATAGCTTTAGAATAAGTCATTTGGAAATCCAACTAGATATGCAGTGTAAATCTGCATCTTGCTTTTGCTTTTATAATGGGAAAGGCATACTAAGTGTAGCCTAGAGAGCTCAGTCCTTTTCACTTATGTGATAGGCAAGGTTACCTGGCATCCTCCTGGATGACCTCATCAGGTACACAGCAGTGCAGACATGACACCCCCCCACCACCACTCCAACACTTACTATACTAAGGTCAGCTTCCTGCCCTCTATTAGAAGCACTATCCGATGTATAAAATTCCTCACCTATCCCAAGCTTGCATTACAGAAAACAGTTTCCTCCTCGACATTCACTTCATCTCCCTTCCCTTAATCTCCAATGTTTTTGGTGATAGCCCACAGAATTGGATACTGATTTAGCTTCAGTGATGTGGAGTCATGGTCCTGAATCTGACCCACCTCTAACTCAAATCCTCTGCTAAATATCCAACATACACATTCACACTCATGATTCCATTACCAAAAGGATCAGCAATTCAGTGGGTCCCTTTACTAGCAAAGTGATTGAAACTTAAGGAAGAAAAAAAAAATTACAGTAGATAATATGGGACAATAAAACTTGCAAGATTGTCTCTGTTTTGAGTATCAAAATTGAATTTGCTACAAAAGCTAAGATGTGTGTAGGCCAACTACATTTCCAAAAGAGAAAATATATGCCACAGTAAGACATCCATTTACAGGAAAACTAGTTATAACTTTATGTCATTCGTGTTTAATTTCAGCAACTTCTATCCCAAAATAAAGCAAAACATTTTATGGGTAATGAACAAGAACTTGAATATGGCATGGGTGACTAATTTTGTTACTTAAGAAAAAAAATAAAAGATGAACTGGATGCTCTCAACTTGATTAGTGTTTCTAACGTAAAGATGCAGCATTAGTTTGACAACAATTGAAACTCATAGCTCATTATTTTTGTATGACTCCTCCATTAGCCATACTTCTTGTAGTTTTGCTGCTGTGTTAGAATTGTTAATTTCTGCTTCTTGCAGAAGTTTTGCTTATTAAAGCCAGTTATGACAAGATAAAATAAAACACAAGTGAAGCAATTATGTAGATTGTTCTAGACCCAAATTTTCTCTCCCTCTCTTCTTTTAATGTTACCTCAAATTTTATTAGCTTTGAGGACCTGGTCAAAAAATGAACATTAAAAAAAAAACAGAAGTTTATTAATATGCTTTAGAAAACTCTAGGTATGCAGGTACTTTCTGCCCACTTCCCATATGAAATTCTTTACTACCATTATCACTGCCGGAAAGGTTTTCATTAAGATGCAATATCCATTGGTGCATGAAATGAATTATGAGTCATTCACACTTTAACACAAACTAGTTTAATCATCCATATTTCTTTATATCACCTTACCAAAGAAATCAGCATTTGGAACAGAGGAAAAAGGGAAAGAGAACTTTTAAAACAGACAAAACATTGAAAATAAGATGCCTGAGTGGAATGTGAAACTAAATTAGGAAGCTCAGGGTAGCAAGATTCTCCCAAGCTTGCCCTGTCCTGGGCTGAGGACATGGCAGTAGGAAGAAAGAATCATCAAAATATTCAATGTCAAATCACATATATTTTGCTAGTCCAGCAAATAGATTTCTCTGATAGTCAATATTTGTTGATTTGATAAAAAATTTCCTGAAAAAAGGAAAAAAAAGTTCTGTTTGGTTCCTTGCTTTGATGGAATCAGAAGGATTTACTAAAATTCAGTTTGTTGAAAATAATTCCTCAAATGACTCAGTTGTCATATAATTCTTTCAAGGTCAGTTTGGATCAATCTGCCCAAAGTCTATCAAAAAAGTCTACTCAAAGGCAGAGACAGCAAGAAGCTTCTGGTTTTTTTCAGAGTATGTGCTTGTGGGTATGTGTGTGCACTTGCTCGTGCACATGCATGGGTGTGAGTCTAGGATTCCTAGGAAGAAAGAGCTTAACCCAGCCTGAGGTGGCTTCCCAAAGGACTAAAACATATTGCTTTTATTCCTGACTCCTCTTCATAACTTTCCCCAGCCCTACTTCAGGTTCAGATTTTAAAAATTTAGAGAACATTATTGTGGACTCAGTTTGAGTTTCCTTTTTTACTAGGCAGCTACATATCTAACATGGGACCAATTGACATCTTTCTCAAATCTATATCAGCAAGTCGACTTTGGAGGAAGTGATTCAGAGACTTTAGGGTCCTCTTAGTCCTACTGCTTGGAGATCTGTCCCAGGATGAGGCAGATTGACTTTTGCATAGAGGCTTCCGGAAGTGGTAAGGCATTAGGCAGGATCCACACCTCAGGTCAGCCTTGCAGATCACCTGCTGATCATCTTCACTCAGTTTGTAAATCAATGTCAATCTTTCTTGGCTTTAAATCTCATGAACATGGTATATGTTTTTTTTTTTTTTTTTTTTTTAATTCTGCTTTCATTTGTTAATTTCTTTGACTAGGAGTCTTATCTCTCTAGAACTGGGAATGGAGGTTCACGAGGGTGTTAACTTTCCTTTACTAAAACAAATACGTGAGGTAATCAATGTATATAGATGAGGTTTATTTTTAGGTACAGTTTTGAAGGTTCTAATCCATGATCAATTGACTGTGTTACTTTTGGGCCTGTGACAAATCAGCACATCTTGGCGGGAACACAAGGTGGAGCAAATCACTCAACTCATGGCCAGGGCCTTAAAAGGGGGTGGGCAGGCAGGACCTCACTATCCTTTTTGCAGACATGCCCCCAATGACCTGTAACCCTCCCACTAGATCCCACCTTTAGTTTCTACCACGTCCCAGTAGTGCTAAGCTTGGAATGAAGACTTTAATCTATGAACATTTGAGGGACACTCCAGATCCAAACGATAGAATGGAAAATGAGATTTTTTCTGCTCGCAATGGCTACCCACCCATTCTCTTCTGGACCATACCTTCATGTGCAAATCTTTCCTCTTGAAGCTATTTATTACCCTCTTTCCACTTACCTCTGCACTGGTTTGCTCTCTGCTAATTTTCCATAGGCTGATTCTTGAAGCAGGTGCTAAGCTCTCACCAAGGCTATTGCTTATGTCTTTCATGTTACCTTCCATGTACTTGTCAGTATTGAGGAAAGAAGAAAAGGTACAATTGATGGTGAGGTATATGCCAGCCGCCAGGCCCTGATCTTTACTCTCTACATACATTATTCAAATAAGCTTTATCATGACTTCGACTGTTAACTGTTATATCATTTCATAGCTGAAAGCTGCTAAGAGATTATATTTATTGTAGTATACCCAATGTCTACCAAAAAGTCTGAAACATGCTGGGACTAAATAGCAGAGGAAGTGTGATAAGTTTATAGAACTCAAAGTTCTTGAGAATAAACACTTGAAATGGTATGGCACTTGTATATACTCAAGCAAACCTACTGACATTTCTGGTCACAGTTACCTGTAAATTAAGCTGAAAACATCAGTGCTTCCTTGGTATATGTCGTGATACACAGTTTCAAAGCAGTATTGGGTGACAAAGTGGTTCCATTATACAATAAGATGGTACATTCAGATTAAACAAACTCAAACATATGTATTTACTGCACACTATCTCGTGCCCTTTGTTTTGTTTAACATATGTGCTATATGCTAAGAGAGAACATGATTCCTGTATTCTTAGAACCTGATCAGGAATTGGCCTTCTTCAGAACACAAATTGAAACAGCCTGCTTCAGTAAACAAAGGTCTAGCCCTGTGGGAATTAAGATACTGAGGGAAGAGCCTGAACCATACTGGAGCTTGATCCTACTCCAAAGGAAGAGGCCACAGGCACAAAGTGAATGCAAACTTCCAATATTACACTACCATTGGTGAGCATTGTGGAAGGATTTTCATTAAACCCTATCTTTATCAAAACTATCTGGACTGTTTGCAGAGCTAAATCCTCAGCTAGGATAGACGTATGCTTTTCTATTTCAAACAGTGAGTGAGCGTGATGGGCTGTAGACACAGAATGATGAACAAGGCAATCTGAATAATGGAACTAAATATAGCACCTCTAGTTTTATTGTATTTAAGTAACAATTACTTTCTGCTTCTTTATCATGAATTTTTTTCTCCAAAACCTAATTCTTAATTCAGTTATTTTAGAAAACATATGCCTACTCTTGGGTTGATATTACAAGTTTTAGTTATTTTGAATTTTAAAAAACCTGATAATTTATCCACTTAAATACAGGTTATTAAAAATGACATAAAGAATAGATATTATTTGTTTGTTTAAACACTTCCCCCCAAAAGAATAACATTACCTCATGAGTAATTTGTTTTTTCATTTGTAAGTGGAGGTGTGGTTCGAATGTTTTATATATAATCTTCTTCTCAAGCCTAGTATATTTTATTCTTTCTTATTTGGAGAGAAAGTGGGCATACCTATGTCATCATAGTTTGTTAGTGCTGAAGTTCAGAATCAAAGTGTGGATCTGTTCTGTGTATTTACATATTTAAATAGTAACCAGGAAATGGCTAAAATGATAGCAATAATGAGTAAAATTATGGTTAACCTGGAGTCTGCTTCAAAGCTCTCATTCTCTATTATCCCATTATTAGTCAATCATCCAGTCATGCTTCTGGAAAACCACTCTAAAATTTTAGGGTGTATTAAAATCCCCCTATGTTAGCCAGGTGCCATGGTGTATGCCTATAATCCCAGTGACTTGGGAAATTGAGGCAGGATTCACAAGTTTGACCCAGTCTCAGCATTCACCTTCAGCAAGTTAGTGAGACCTTGTCTAAAAATAAACATGACTGGGGATGAAATTGAGTGGTAAAGCATAACTAGGTTCAATGTCCAGTGTATATATATATACTATATATATATATATATATATATATATATATATATATATATATAATTATATATATAATTCAAATATGCCTGTTATGGTTTGAAGGTGGAGTCCCAAAAGTTTCTGATGAGACAATGCAAGAAGGTTTAGAGGAGAAATAATTGCGCTATAAGAGTCATAACCCAAGCAGTGAATTAATCCCTTGATGGGATTAACTGAGTGGTAACTGAAGGTAAGTAGGGTGTAACTGGAGAAGGTTGGTAACTGGGGGCATGCCTTTGTGGTATGTAGTTTGTATGTAGTGTGTGGAGTCTCTGTCTGCTTTTTAATCATCATGTGAGCCGCTTCCCTCCACCACACCCTTCTGCCATGATGTTCTGCTGCACCTCAAGCCCAGAAAATTGGAGTTACCAGTCTATGAACTGGAACCTTTGAAACTGGGAGTCCCCAAATAAACTTTTTCTCCTCTAAAATTGTTCTTGTCAGATCTCTTAGTCACAGCAGCGAAAAAACCAACTAAAAATATGTTCCTCTTAAAAGTTCAGATTCCTTAATCTCAATTTAAGAAATTCTGGTCCTATGGACTTGGAATTTATTAAAAAATAATATCCTATGCTTTGAAGGGCTGAGGTCACAGATCATTTTAGAAAATGTAGACAGAACAGTCAGAGTCTTGAGTTTTCCTTAATAACAAGACCAATATCATCAAGCTATTCAAACATTAAATGCACTAATGTATGTGAAGCTCCTAACACACTGTAGTGGCACAGAGAGAGTCTATAGGATATAGGTTAGTTTTTTTTTTTCCCTGTCCTGCTACATATCAGCCACTTGCTACAATAGACCAACAACTGCTTCTAGACAGATGTGGATACAAGTGAAATGTAGACATGGTACGACTGTCTTGGGAAACATGGGGCTGTGGAAGGGGCCCTGATAGCTCCATCCTTGGTCTTCTATAGGCATCCTGAGGTAACTCCATTCTTATAGTGATTTAGGCCAAAGGTCTATGTCATTTTTTATTCTTCTCTTTCTTTTACCTTCCATGTCTAAGACACCTCCATGTGTACAGACTCTGCCCATGAGCCCCCACCCTGGACTAAACTGGTTGGTCTTTCTTCCATGTAGTATGTTTCCACAAGACAACCAGAAGTCCTTTGTTAAAAACGTCTGCTGTCACACCATGTCATCTCTGTACTCAAGTCTGTCCACGCTCTTCCGTCACACAGAAAGTCAAAGTCATCCCTTTTATTTTTTGTTTGTTTTTTTTTGTTTATTTAATGGCTGGTCTTAGTTCCTCGTGGAATCCATCTTTTGCTCTCCAAGAACACTGATTGCAACTGTGACATTTCCCTTGCCATCCACAAACTCAGCGAGCTACACCTCCAGGCTCTTGTACTTACTCTTCCCTGGAAGAGCATACCAGGCTTGCATACCCTGGAACTGAAAGGAAGTCTCTTGGATTTCTTGGAAGTTTCAGCAGAGTACCACCTTTTGTCCAGACATTCCTTGATTAACTTACTATAAATTGTGACTGCTCAATCTCTGACAATACCTTATCTTCTTCCCTGCTGTATCACTTTCTTCAAAGATGATACTTATATTAGATGTCCTGTATTTTACCTCTATTTTAGTTGATTGCTTTTTTCTCCTCCTTTCCTAGCAACAAGAATAGGGTTTTTTTTTTTTTTTTTTTTGGTTTGTTTTTTTGTCTAGATTATTGATGTGTTATTAGCACAGGTAATAGATTCAAACACACCTAGTTATAACACAATCAATATTTGAATTAATAAATAAATGATTTGATTTGTAATGACTATATTTATGGTTGTTCAGTATATTTAAGATACTATACTCATTACTTCATGTGAATTATTTCTTTCACTCAGCAGCAATCCTTTGAAGTCAGTCTCTCAAGGTTGGTATTTACTGATGAACATCATACTAAGAAGTGCTAAATCACTTCTGTAATAATAAGGTATGCATCAGATATTTGAAAGGAGACCCATCTGTTCTCAAGGTAGTCACTGACTCTTCTAATGAAGTTGTCTTTCATATCCTAGTCACGGTTAGAAAAGACCCGTGTCTTCTAGTTTGGTAAATTCCTTTAATTGACCTTAATAGAAGTTACAGGGCTGGGGACATAGTTCAGTTGGTAGACTGCTTGCCTCTCATACACAAGACCCTGCATTCAATCCCCAGCACCACACACACACACAAAAAGGTTACATGTATGGAATAAAATATCAGTTGGTCACAAGACCTTATGTTTTTCTTATGTTTTTTCCTGTATTGCCAAATAAATTTGGACTATTTTTGCACATTGCTAAATCTTGTTGACTGTAAAAACTTTATCATTAACAAATCTGAATCTTGTTAGCATTAATTAAGAAAGTAAAACTTTAATGTCCCCTAAAGATTGTGCAAAAACTTGCCATTGCTTCACTAGACAATAACTATGCTTGATTTACTGAAGTTCTAGTATTAATTTGTGCTTGCATGGCATGTCTTGTCAGGGACCTTCAGAGACCTCTGAGCAAGGGTTTGCAAATCTTGGGTAGGTTTGACTGACTGTTTTGCATACCTATAAGACACTATTCTATTAAGTTTTCTTTAAACTTCCTAGAATTCTTCCCATTAATCTTTTGTCATAAAGTTGTCTCCCCTTTGAAGTTCCTGCCCTCATCATCCAACCCTATCCTAAATGCAGAATCTTCTAACACCCAGCTAATAATTTCGCTTTATCTATAAATATTTCAGTAACATTGATATCTCCCTCAATTGACCTGCTATTCATTCTCATTTACTCATTAAATTTATTGAGTTTCTAATCTCTGTTATGCTGAGACTTTGCTTGGATGAAAACATGCATGTGACATAATCTCTAACCATATGAAATATACAGATATTTTGCATCTGTTAAATTTTCTTCACTTCAACATCATTTGGATATTTAAATGCTCTATATTCTTATCTTCATACCATAAAAATAAATAAAAATGCATTCCTTTACCTTCAAACATTTGTAATGTAGTAGGGGGGGCATATAAGCTCATGATCACAGTCTAACAATGTCATTGATAAACATAAGCTCATGATCACAGTTTTTTAACAATGTTACTGCAAACATTGACACAAGCACAGAGTAATGCTAGATCCACTGGTGAAGGTTAGACCAAGAAAAGAAGAGATGGCACTTGAACTAAACCTTAAGGTATCATATGCATAATCCCAGTTAGGACTGTCCAGGGTTGGAGGGTTTCACAGACCAATTGATAGGGTTTGTTTTTATTTTCTCTATATCCAAGTTTAAGAGATAGTAAGCTCTTACTAGGTGACAGCAATGATCTTTCTCACATGGTAGCATGACATAAAAGTACAGTAAAAATTAAATTTTATTCTTTGAGTGAATACATCAACTAGTTATTTGAAGTGTCATTTAAGTCAGGACAAATCATGCATCATTCAAGGCTCTTGCCTTAGACATAGCTATCAAAACCAGTTCCAGTTCCTATGTGACTTCCATAGGCAGAAATGGAGTAGAGAAAACACAACAACAAACAAAAAGGTTTAGTTTTGTTTTAGTTATTTTTAAATGTTCCTCTATTCCTTGAGTGTGCTGACATATGATGGAAAGACTATCAGAAGACATGAATACGGAATACTGAAAATCCAAGTTTCTGGCCTTTTACAAAATTCTTCCAACCGTGATTTGAAGCTTGATTTCTCTATTGAATAACCCTACAGGTGAGCTAGCTTCTCTGCAGTGGTGCATTTTTGTCACCTGTGAGTTTCCTACTGGGGTCAATTGCACTATAACCTTCTGTGGATACATGGCGACAGGGAAGCACATCTATTCCCAAATATGTTTGGCAGCATAAAGACTTGAAAAAGACTGCAAGATGAGAACACATCCCTAAAATACCTTGCCATTATGCACTTTGACTTCTCCTGCATGGCTCCAGTTGCTGCCACATGCTGTGGAGTCAGGAGGCAGAGAGTGGCTAAAGAACTAATTAGTTCTGTGGCCCTTAGCAAGTCACTTGACCTCCCAGGCCTCTAAAAATCCTTATTTATAAAATGAAGAACAAATTGCTATCCAGTTTTAGTATTCTGACTATGAAATTATACAAAGATTCTCTGAGATTCCTGTGTCCTCATTTCCTTTATTCTCAGTCTGCTTCCTCTACTTGTGAGTTAGAAGTGCCAGGAATTTCACAGTGAATAAAACCATTTAAAGTCTCTTCGTGGGTGTCGTTTCCTTTAGAAAGTCCATCAGTGGGACCTTCCATGTCTGATACATTTTCCTTCCTTGGTGTCTCCTCAAGGATTCTTCATTTATAGCTGTACTTTTGTTTTGATCCTTCATCTCTTGTTTCTGCACCCTCAGATGTGCTGGAAATGCCTTGACATAGAAATCAGAATCCTGCAGACCTAGAACTTAGTAACTGCTCAGTAAACTTTTAAAACCTGAAGAAACAAATGAGCTCATTGTTGCCATCACAGTAATGATACATGACTTGCAGTGTAATATCTCTGCAGAGAACCAGAGGAAACAATTTATTATGTTTCCAGCTAGTTCTATCTTCAAATTTTGTACTGTAATATTATGTATTGTTAATGCTGATTTTATAAAAATCTAGAATATGCTTAGCATGGACCATGAGCTGCTTCAGGATAAATGTACCTTTATTATAAAATTCAGTATCAAAACTATACCAGTTGAAGAGAGCTCTGTGGATTGTTAAAAAATATTCATGGACTACTGCATTCTATGTAAAATAATTTTTATAGAAGACTCTAGTAATGAAGAAGAAAAAGTGCATGTCTTTGCTGCTGTCAGGTCTGCCATGCACCCAAGAAACGTGATACCCCTTCTCTGACACACGACTCGTTCCTACCGATCCTTCTCTCAGTTCAGCATCACTTCCACAAGGAAGTTTTCCTTGACCAGCCAAACTATGCCAAACACCCTCACTATGTCTCATTACTCTTCTGTCTAGCAATTTTCATGGATGTCAGTTTCGTTATATTTATTTGAATGATTAGATTGCTTTGTCTCCCTACTTGTTTTGAGTTCCATGAGAATTTATGTGGTTATTACATGTTTAAAGAGCATGATGAGAAATCCAATACTGAAAAAAAAATTAATTAATGAAATAGCCATATACATATAAACCAATGTGATCCAATTTCATGAGTTTTGTTATGAGAAAAAAGTCAACTTGGACTACTTGGTCTAATGGCACAGCAAGAATGAGAGACTCCCATTGATATTCCACTGAATTATGCTTTTATTTTAAAAATATAGTGTGTAAGTAGAAAATCTGAGGTAGAGTAGGGCCAACAGATCAAGAGATGAATGTCCATAAGAGTTTGTGAAACTTCAGAAGAAGAGGGGGCACTTCACACCATGCAGGACCACTAGGGGATGCACCAGGGTGGATCAGGAGGCAGAAAAAGTAGAAAGAACCTGGACAGGGGCCTTCATTGTACTTTTACTCTTGTTTGTTTTTCAGGAAGAAATAGACGAGTGAGGGTCAGGATGCTTGGGATTGGCTATTGTGAATATCTGCAATGGGCTGTGGAGCATAGGGACTCCCTTTAGCTGTCTGGTACCTGACTCTGGGTTTACAAGTACAGGGTTGGGTGGCAGAATGTGATAGATTGATTAGGGTGGTGGTTGGGAGAGTGAACTCTGAATCACTTCTTTTGTATTTCAGTAGTGAGGCTGAGAGGATGATTTCTCTCAAGGAGTGAAATGTACAGAGTAGTAGGAGACCTAGGCAGGGTTAAGTCCACCTGCCATTATAATATCTAAATGAATGATCTACATTAGAAATAAACAGATACAGAGCACAGGATAAGTGAGAAGACTCAAGGATATTACTGGATTGCCCCGGACCAAGATGTGTCTATCACATACATGCAGGGCAGATGGTGAAGCACTGAGTTTACAGAGGCTAGAAACATGGCTAATCCATTGCCATCCACTGAAAATGAAGCCAAGTTGCTTGAAAAGCAACAGAAATATAAAACCCAGGCTCTTAATCAACTGAAAATTTTCCTTATGTTTGAAAGATAGGCATAGGAAACACTTTAAGCTTTTCATTCTGTACTTTAAAAGAATCTTTTATTTTTTCATTCACAAAACTGTATACTGTGAAGGGAAGGAAGAAACATAATTGTATTTTGTTTTCTTACCTCATTTAATTCCACAACATTCCTATGACATATGAAATCAGCTTGGCAGATGAAGACACTGAAGCTCAAAATGTTAAATGATTTATCCTAAATTTATATAGTAAGTGGATAACAGATCCTGCTGACAGGCATGTTATTTTCCCATAGAACTCTACTTCCTACATTCTGCTGCTTCAACAAAAAGTACAACATATGCTCACTTAGCATGCTGAACCTGCTCTTCTTCCATGAGTAGCAAGTTCGGGGTGCCATATTCAATGAAATAGGAGATTCTGAGGAGTTTAAAATATGTATTCCATTCACTAGAAATATAGAGTCCATTTGGGAAACAAGGTACATATGTGTCTTCTATTGTGAAATTATCTGCTTTTTCTCATGTGGAAGAATAAAAGCATGTATTTATCTTGAAATTAGTACTCAAATTTTCTCTTTCTTTTGGGAATATCATTAAGTGAATCTTAAGGGGTAATGCTCTGTGCCTACATTATCTCCTGTTATACAAAGAAACTGGGAATAAATAATATCTAAATGATTGATCTACATTAGAAATAAACAGATACGGAGCACAGGATAAGTGAGAAGACTGAACCACGGAAGGAGAGAGGGGAATGATGTTGCCAGAACCTGGTATCTGAAGTTGGGAAATAAAAAAGAACCATAGAAATACCTAATATTGAATTTAGAGTTGTTTGCATTGTTGTAATTTAATCTGTTCACATCAGCAAAAATTCAGTGAAGTCTGAAATCTTTAAGAAAGAGCCAGATTGAAATAGGGTCTTCGGAGCATAACCTTGAGTTGCCATGTAAGTTGTGGAATCAGTAGAAACAGGAACTATTTTTATCTAGGAATGAATATGGAATCTCAATATTGCTTGGAAGATACGCAAATTAGGAATGGGCTGAGATAATATCTATATTATAATGTTAGGGACACCTACCTGAGAGTTACCCATGTCACTATAATTTGGGCAATATGTTGTATAAATTCTCTATGAATTGTAAAAGCTTATAAAATGTATTAAGTTCCCCAGGTGCCATGTGACATGCCATGTTTCTCTAAGACCTAAGTGTAGGCCTAAATACAAAGAGAAAGTGTTTTCATTTAGAAAGCTAGGTCATTTCAGTAGCCTATCCTGATTTCAGAGCTGTTCTATACATTTTCCCATCTTCCTTTGCTAAGTCATGTATCATGTACTTCTTGAGTGTAAGGATGCATATTCTTGCTGAATCTTCACTGCTAAGGAGAATGGCAGGTGCCTAATGAAATAGAGAGCACTGAATATTGACTGAACTGAATGATGTTGATGGTAGGTGGACTTAACCAACTCGCCAAATTTAATGGAGTGGGGTAGTCCAAGAAAATTACATAATCAGAAACATTGAAGATATTTTTGAAAATTACTGCTGACATTTTTAAGTATCAAAAACTTGATTTTTTTCCTTGACATGTTTATTCAATGGGACTCTGTGAAGTTTAGACAAAGATAAGTCAGACTCTCCGCTTCTAGAAAAGATTATTTTAAATTTATTCTATTACATTTTTAAATAAAAGATATTAAATTGTTTTCAGGCAACATTGAGGGCTATAATTTTAAAATTTTGTAAGTTTAAAGTTACAGTTCTTCTTAATGCATGAAGGGGACTATCAACAATTTGTATAGCATTCCTTACCTCATTGGATCTTAGTACTAGAAAGAAAATGACATTTTATGCATGTTACTATTTTCTGAGTTCTCAGACATTTCATTGAGAAGAGAGATTCAGGCCAGTGGTCTTTTAAAACTTTTCAGCAGGTATAATTTTCTTTGAGCTAGTCATCATTTTATAATCACCAACCATTCTGTTTGCTAAAAGAAAGCTGGCTGTTCCAGAGATAATTACAAGCACAAGGTGGTTCTATGGGTCTTTCCCAATAACCATTTCATTAAATAGTCTAATTTTCTTCCTAGGAACTCTGCTTGTATTTCAGAATGAAATCTGTCTCCATTTTATTTTTAATAGTCTCAATATTTGAGAATAAGTTAGGAAGAAAAACTGTAAGGTCTGAAAATGAACACAGAATTGATATATAATTCATATATAGAGTATATATGATAATCATGGAGGCCATTTGCTTTAGTTTGGGACAGAAGTCACTAAAAGCATGAACACTTGTGTGTTCATGTTCAGTGTTTGCCACACATGAACTGTGTGCCGGGTGCCTGGGTCACCTCTCTGTGGTGAGTGTTGGTTTCCCCATCAGAAAACCAGAAGTAGTAATTATTACAAAAGAATATGTTCCTAGATATCAACCACAATCCAAGATAGTGTGTGATAAATAGGAGCATATTTACTGGATGGCGACTATTTCAGTTCTAATTTCAAGTGTGGGTGGATTTTGAAGCACAGAGTATTTTAGCTAATGTAGGTCATATGACCTCCTTTTCTTTCTGTTGTCATGTATCTTATGCCAACTTAATGCATTGGGAGAGCGGAAGGTTAGAAGAAAGGCAACAGAGCAAACTAACATTTATCCAGTTCTGACTTTACACCAACCATTTATTTTAAATATATTATCATCATGTTTATAAAAAGCTATTCATTATTAGATGTCCACCACTGTGATAAAACTTTTATGTATATTACCTCATGGACTCCTTATATTACCTTCTTGTCCCTGCTTTGAATATGAGAAAACTGACATTTTATGTATTTAAATGTCTAAGTGTGGGATTTAGGATTAGAACTAAGTCTGCCTGATTCCAAACTTAGTTCAAATGCTATAGCTAAAATTTACCAAATGCTAATTTTCTTTAAGTATTGTATATGAATTAATTTACTGGTCTCAAATGATGAGTGAATCTATTTTATTTTGTAGATAAAACAGATGAGACCTAGAGAAGACAAGCGCAACATTCCTAAAGTTACATAGCTAATAATATTAATTCTGGGAGTTAATCCCAAAACTTGTCACTCCAAAACCAATATTCAAACAGCATTGGCTTCTGACAGGAAGAGCACAGCTTTTGTGTTACCCTATGAATACGGTTCCACTTTTTAATCTCTACAACTCTGAGCTCTCTCTAATCCCAAACATTAAATGACTAGATTCTGCAATTTTACTCTTTGTAAAATGTGCATACATTTTGTAGAACTGTATATTAGCAAGAACTGTATTTCTGTGAATTAGCAAATTGGACATTAAGAAAATAGGAAGGAAGGCGAATGATACTAAAACCTATCCGAGAACTCGTTGCAAAGTGAAGTGTACCTATAAGCTGAAACTGTCTCTGGTTTGCATCAGAATTCTGACATGTGATGGGTGTAAGTATAGTTTGGAGGGAACACAGACTGTCTCTAGGAATGAGCCATATCAATGATCAAGAGAGCTATGGATCTAATTTAAAAACACCTATTTAAGGGATGCACTTTATGTTAAGTCTAGTGTGCAAGGTGGTGTGGGGAGGACTGGTGGGCATACTCTTCCTCCCAAATGATAACGAATAAAAGCAGTGGCAGAAATCTATGACACACACCTCATGGAAATCACATCAAACAGCCATATTGACAACCTTGTTTTTTTGTTTTTTGTTTTTTATGTTTTTTTCCTGAAGCAGACAAGAGGAAAAATTGCTAATGTCCTTTCTACAATACCTAATCAACACATTTCAAGTGGTATTGCCATTAAATATCAAATGTGGATGGAGTTTCTTTATTAATAGATAAAGGAATAGGCAGAATAAGTCTAAAATCTCTGCTTTAAAAGGTGGGAGAACTGAATGAATAATAGTACAGCTCTGTTCACAACTGAATTTTTCCTCTGGGAGTTTAATTTGACTACTTTTACACAATGACCGTTTAAACTATAAACACAGGGAAAGAAAATGTCTGTTTATGTCATCAATGATTAGCCACTCAGAGCTGCCCATGTGAGCCCAGAATAGAGCAGGATGGAGCAAGGTTTAGCAGGGTCTTTCTCACATTAAAGGATTTCAGAATGATTTTGAGAATTGTCAATTTAGAGTTTAGGCCTTCATCTGTGGAGATGCAGGATGAGCTGTCAAGAGATTGAATCAGACATAGATGCCAGGGAGTGACTGATCAGAAGAAATTTGATGTATAAGTCCAATACATGCAACCCGACCACCAAGCAAAAGATTGCTTTGCACTGCTGCAGAAGTAGAGTAGTGAGGGCAGAAGAGTTTTCTAGGGCACTGCAGTACACCCAGCCTGGCTGGAACACCTTGACACGCCCCACCTGCTTTCTAAGGAGGGGAGCTCCCATCACTCCTCTGATTGGCAGTGGCATGGAAAGCTAGATTTTATTCTGTGTTATCTGTGTTATCACATTTTCTCCCTCCTGCCTCTCTCTCTCTCTCTCTCTCTCTCTCATTCTCCTGTCTTAATTTTTTTTAATTTAATCTATACTAGGGACTTCAAACTTAAGAATTTGAGTTAAAAATATGAACTTAGTTACTTAACAGTGTTTGACTCAATTTGAACACTATTAAATGAGACACTCTTGCTCTATTTTTTTTTTTTTTTTTTTTTGTGGTGCTGGGGGTTGAACCCATGGCCTTGTGCTTGCAAGGTAAGCACTCAACCAACTGAGCTTTATTTCCAGCCCTCTCTCTCTATTTCTAACATTATGTTTACTAAGCCATTGTCTTGCATCACCAAGTCTCTGAAGAAGGTGAGTTTGCACTATAATATGTTTTTATAGTAGTTACCTTTGGATGTGGTGGTATTTTTTTAATAGTAAAATGTACATAATCTGAAAGACACCCTTTTTACTGGTTTCAAGTGTACAGTTCTGCGGCATTAAGGACATTGCTGTGCAACCATCACCATCCATCTCCAGAACATTTTCATATTCCAAGGCTGAAACAAGCCATTCATTAAACACAAGCTCCTCATTCTCCTCTTTGCCCTGCCCTTGGCTACCACTGTTCCATTTTCTGTCTTTATAATTTTCACTACTATAACTAATTCAAATAAGAGGATTCACACAATATTAGTCCATTTGTGACTTAAGGTAATTCCCTCAGGGTTGTATCATGCATCAAAATATTATCACATTTTAAGACTGAATAAATTTTATTGTTTGTTTTGTTTATCCAACGATTTCTCAATGGACATGAGGGTTACTTCTATCTTTGGGTTATTGAAACTAATGTTATAAATACTGGTAAGTAAGTGATCTGTTCAAGTATCTGCTTTAAATTATTTTGGGTATATATGTAGAAGTGTAATTGCTGGATGTTAGAGTAACTGTTTCATTGTATAAGAAACTATATGCAGTGTACCTTAGTGATCTTATGGGAAAAGTCATCATATTGAGTATGAGATTAGTGTGGGTTTTAAGTATGTTCTTTATCTTCTTGAGGATATTTCCTTTATCCCAGTGTATTGAGTGATTTTCATCAGGAGATAGCGTAGAATTTTTGCTCCATATTCTTTGATCCAGTTGGTTATAATTTTTTTAACGTTCTATACTTCCCTATGGATAATCTGACTCATTATTCTAGAAATTATCTAAAGTAGGGTACTGATGTTCCCTTCTATTATTGTAGGGTAATTCATCCCCAAAATTCCATCAATACTTGTAAATATTTTGGAATGCTAATGTTTGATGTGAGTATGTTTTTAATAGTTAAATTTCTGTAGTGAAGTTACCCTTTTATAATTATATAATACTTAACTTCCTATTACAGTTTCAACTTGAAGTTTATTTATCTGATATTAGTATCAATACTCCTGCTTTCTTTTGGTTAATAATTTCATGAAAAACATTTTCTCCATTTTTCACTTTCAAGCTATAGATGTCTATGGATATAAAAGGAAACTCTTGAAAATAGCATATACTCGAATCTTGTTTTTTAAAATTCATTCTTCTAGTTAATTTCATTTTTTTGAATAATTTAAACCTTTTACATTTAGCATAAATATTAAGGAAGTCATTTCTTTTGCCATTTTGTTATTCTTTCTGATTATCTTTTAGCTTCATTGTCATTCACTTTTTTCAATCATGTACTTCAAGTTTAAAAACAATAGAAATATTATGGGGTGATATAAATATATTTTCCTTTATTTTACACATATTATATAGACATATTCCTTGTGGTTACTATGAGGATTTCATGTAACTTCATGACCTCTTACCAATATATTTTAAATTAATACCTATTTAATTTTAATTGAATATAAAACCTTGATCCCTACAGCTAGATTCCACCACCATTTAATGTTATTGATGTCACAAATTATATTATTATATATTACAAACTTACTAAGATATATTTGAATAATTTTATGTAGTTCTTAAAATTTAATAAAAATAAAATAAGGAAATACAAATAAAAATTACAGTAATATTAATTTTTATATTTCTCCATGAATATACATTAAACAGAGTATAATATTTTTTGTATGAGTTCAAGTAACTATCATGCTTTCATTTCAACCATTTAGAGTCCCTTTTTCAATTTTTTTGTAAGGCAAGTTTAGAAATAATGAACACCTCAACATTTTTTATTTTGCAGTGTTTTAATTTCTCCCTCATATTTGAAGGACAACTTTGCCAGATGTAAAATTACTGGTTTACAGGATTTTACCCCCTTTTTCTCCTTTAAAATATTTCCTCACAGCTTTCTGACCTCCAACTTTTTTCCTGTGATATCTGCTGATGACCTATTTGAAGATCCATTTTAACTTCCAAGTCACAATTCTCTTATTACTTTGAAAACTCTTTCTTTGGTTTTGGTGTTCAAGAGTTTGAGTATAATCTATTATGATTTATGTAAGGTGTTCCCAAAAAACTCATGTGTGAGACAATGCTAGAATTTTCAGAGGTGAAATGATTAGAATATGGGAAAAGTAACCTAGTCATTGGATTAATCCACTGATAAGGATTAATGGGGTGGTGATTGTAGACCATAAAGGAGTTTTTAGAGGAAGTAGGTGACTTCAGGTGAGCCTTTGGGGATTATATTTTGTCCGTGGTGGGTATAGCTCTCCCTGTTTCTCAGCTGTCATTTTGTTAGTACCTTTCCTTTCCCATGCCTTTCTGCCATGATGTTCTGCCTCACCTTGGGCCCAGAGCTATGGAGTCAGCCATCTATAGACAACAGACCTCAGAAATCATAAGTGAAAATAAATTTTCCTCCTCTGTGCTCTCCTTTTCATGCCTTTTGGTCACAGCACACAAAAGCTGACCAGAAGAGTATCTTACTGTGGGTTTCTTGAATTTTATCCTACTTGAATTTCTTTGAACTTTTTGAACTGGAAATTTTGTATCATTTATCAAATTTAAGATTGTTTAGCCATGGTCTTCCAAATAATCTCTCTGTCCTTTTCTGTTTTTTATATCCTTCTGGGACTCCCATATGACTCCCATAATACTTACATTGATCAGCTTTATGTTTTCCCAAAACTTCCTTATAATCTTGATTACTTTTCTTTATTCATTTTTATTTATGTTCTCAGACTTAATAATATCAATTGTTCTGTCCTTAGGTACTAATTTTTAACTCTATCTTTTCAAGTTTATTACTGATTACTAAACATATCTCATTAATTTTTCCATTTAGCAATTGTACTTTTCAGCTTTTGAATTTCTGATGTTTTTAATTTTTTTTTTGTTTTGTTTTTTGTTACTAGGGTAAACACATGGGCACTTAACGAATGAGCCACCTTCCAAGTCTTTTTTATTATTTAGAGACAGGGTCTGGCTAATTTGCTTAGGACCTCACTAAATTGCTGAGGCTGACTTTGAACTTGCAACTCTCCTGCCTCATCCTCCCAGGTTGCTGGGATTATAGGTGTGTGCCATGATGCCCAGCCTCTGGTGTTCTTATAATATCTATTTTTTGTTGATATTTTAATTTTCTTCACTTTTATTTTTTATATATTTAATTAATTGTCCATCATTTCCTTTAGCACCTTAAGCAGATTTAAGAGTTGTTTTTAAAGATTTTTATCTAATAAGTTGTATGACCGTGTTTCTGCAAAATCATTACTGGAAATTTATTTATTTTTTTTCCTTTGAATGGACCACTTTTTCTTCTTTTTTAACATGTTTAATAATACTATCTTGAAAAAAATAAGAGAACAGCTATCTCTCCTAGTTTTTGCAGACATACAGGAAAGACCTTTATTAATAAATGTTTTGTTGTGTTGAGCCTTTATTTCAGCACCTGGATGGACATTTAAGGTACTTTTATGTATCTTGGTTGGGGGCTTATGTTTGATTAGGGATTGTTTGTATACTTTTAAGAAAATTTTCTCACACATATATGGTGGGTTTCAAAAGTCTTGATTTCCCAGAGTCTCACTCCAGGTCCTTCTCTGTGACTTAGTGTTCTATTGTATGACTGTAGACAACATCTGACCTGAGACTCTGAGTTCTACAAGTTTACCTGCAGCATTCACACAACATCTGACACTTTTCTTCTGCAGCTTTCCAGAAAGATATGTCATCTTTTCCCATATATGGTCCCAGTCAGGCAAAAGAGAAACTGCTCCAATGACCATCCCACAGAAAGTTCAGACTTTTGGGGAAAAAAAAAAAAAAGTGCTGCTCTGCCATGTTCCTTTCCTCTTGAGAGGAGAAGAGTTGAGTCACTTCTGCCTATTCATGCTTTGCCAGGCAATCAAGTGGGTAAATTGCTTTGAATTTTTTCATTTGGGTTTGGATTAATCTTTTTTAAAAATCATTTATTTATCTTTTTAAAATTTTTTACAGACTGTATTTTGATTCATCATACACAAATGTGGTACATCATTTCATTTCTATGGTTGTACATGATGTAGATTCATACCATTTGTGTAATCATACATGTACATAGGGTAATGATGTCTGTCTCAGTTCACCATTTTTCATACCACCCTCCCTCTCATTTCCTTCCACATAATCTAAAGATTCTCCATTCTTCTCTCACTCCCCAATCCCCACCCCCTTTATATATCAATATCCACTTATCAGGGAAAACATTCAGCCTTTGGTTTTTAGGATTGGCTTATTTCACTTAACATGATATTCTCTAATTCCTTCCATTTATCTGTAAATGCCACAATATTATTTTTCTTTATGGTTGAAAAATATTCCAGTATGTGTATATACCACAGTGTCTTTATCCATTCATCTATTGAAGGGCATGTAGGTTGGTTCCACAATCTAGCTATTGTGAATTGAGCTGCTATAAAAAATGATGTGACAGTGTTACTGTAGTATGCTAATTTTAAGTCCTTTGGGTGGAAACCAAGGAGTGGGATAACTGGGTCAAAAGGTGGATCCATTCCAAGTGTTCTGAGGAATCTCCACACTGCTTTCCAGAGTGGTTGCACCAATTTTCTACTCCACCAGAAATGTAAAAGTGTGCCTTTTACCCCACATCCACACCAACATTTATTATTGTTTGGGTTCTTGATAATAGCCATTCTAATTGGAGTAAGATGAAATCTTACAGATGTTTTAATTTGCATTTCTCTAATTACTAGAGATGTTGAACACTTTTTCACATACTTGTTAATTGTCTGTATATCTTTTTATGTAAAGTGTCCATTTCCTTGGTCCATTTATTGATTGGGTTTTTGTATTTTTGGTGTAAAGTTTTTTAAGTTCTTTATAAAGTTTGGAGATTAGTGCTCTATCTGAAAAGATTTTCTCTCACTCTGTAGGTTCTCTTTTCACATTATTGATTGTATCCCTTGCTGAGAAAAAGCTTTTTAGTTTGAATCAATCCCATTTATTGATTCTTGCTTTGATTTCTTGTGCTTTGGGAGTCTTGTTCAGGAAGTCTGATCCTAAGCCAACATGATGAAGATTTGGGCCTACTTTGTTTTCTATTTGGTTCAGGGTCTCTGATCCAATTCCTAAATCCTTGATCCATTTTGAGTTGAATTTTGTGCAGGGTGAGAGATAGACATTTCATTTTATTTTACTGCATATGAATTTCCAGTTTTCCCAGCACCGTTTGTTGAACAGGCTATCCTTTCTCCATTGTATGTTGTTTATTCCTTTGTGTATTATGAGGCAACTATATTTATGTGGGTTTGTCTCTGTGTCCTGGTCTACTTATCTATTTTGGTGCCAATACCATGCCGTTTTTGTTACTATTTCTCTGTATTATATTTCAAGGTCTGGTATTGTGATACCTCCTGCTTCACTTTTCCTGCTCAGGATTGTTTTGGCTATTTGTGGTCTCTTATTCCTCAAGATGAAGTTCATGATTGCTTTCTCTATTTCTATGAGGAAGATCATTAGGTTTTTAATTAGAATTGCATTGAATCTGTATAGCACCTTTGATAGAATGGTCATTTTGACAATAATTCTGTCTATCCAAGAACATGGGAGATCTTTCCATCTTCTAAGGTCTTCTTCAATTTCTTTCTTTAGTGTTCTGTAGTTTTCATTATAGAGGTCTTTCACCTCTTTTGTTAGATTGGTTCCCAACTATTTTATTTTTTTGAAATTATTGTGAATGGAGTGGCTTTCCAAATTTCTCTTTCAGTGGATTCATCACTTATGAATAGAAATGTATTAGATTTATGCATATTGATTTTATCCTGCTACTTTGCTGAATTCACTTATTAGTTCTAGAAGTTTTCTAGTGGAGTTTTTTGGATCCTCTAAATACAGAATCATGTCATGAGCAAATAGTGATAGCTTGGGTTTTTCTTTCCCCTATTTGTATCCCTTTAATTTCTTTGGTCTCTCTAATCGCTCTGGCTAGTGTTTCAAGGATGTTGAATAGAAGTGGTGAAAGAGGGCATCCCTGTCTTCTTCCAGTTTTTACAGGGAATGCTTTCAGTTTTTCTCCACTAAGAATAATGTTCTCCATGGGCTTAGCATAGATAGCCTTACAATGTTGAGGTATGTTCCTAGTATCCCTATTTTCCTAGTGTTTTAAGAATGAAGGGGTGCTGTATTTTTATCAACAGCTTTCTCAGCATCTATTGAAATAATCATATGATTCTTAACTTTAAGTCTATCGGTGTGATGAATTACATTTACTGATTTCTGGATGTTGAACCAACCTTGCATCCTTTGGATAAACTCCACTCGATCATGGTGCACTATCTTTTTAATATATTTTTGTATGCGATTTACCAGAATTTTGTAAAGCATTTCTGCATCTATGTTCATCAGGTATATTGGTCTAATGTTTTCTTTCCTTGATGATTCTTTGTCTGTTTTTGGTATCAGAGTGATACTAGCTTCATAGAATGAAGGGTTCCCTCTTTTTCGATTTCCTGAAATACTTTGAAGAGGATTGGTATTAGTTCTTCTTTAAAGTCTTGTAGCATTTGGCTGAGTATTCATCTGATCCTGGGCTTTTCTTGTTTGGTAGGCTTTTGATGGCTTCTTCTATTTCGGTGCTTGAAATTGATCTGTTTAAATTGTGTACGCCTTCCTGATTCAATTTTGGAGGATCATATGTCTCTAAAAATTTGTCAATGTCTTTGATATTTTCTATTTTGTTTGAGTATAGATTGTCAAAGTAGCTTCTAATTATGTTATGTATTTCAATGGTGTCTCTCATGATCTTTCCTTTTTCATCACCAATTCTAGTAATTTGAGTTTTCTCTCTCCTTCTCTTTGTTAGTGTGGCTAAGGGTTTATCAATTTTATTTTTCCAAAGAAACAACTTTTTGTTTTATCAATTTTTTGAATTGTTTCTCGTTTCAATTCCATTGATTTCAGCTCTGATTTTAATTATTTCCTGTCTTCTACTATTTTTGGTGTTGATTTATTCTTCTTTTTCTAGGACTTTGAGCTGTAATGTTATGTCCTTTAGTTGTTGACTTTTTACTTTTTTTAATGTAATAGTTCAATACTTTCCTCTCAATAGTGCTTTCAGAGTGTCCCAGAGATTTTGATATGTTGTGTCATACTCATTTACTTTTGAGAATTTTTATTTCTTCCCTGATGTCTTCTGTTATCATTGCATCATTCAATAGCATATTATTTAGTCTCCAGGTGTAGGAGTAGGCTTTTTTGTTATTTTATCATTGATTTCTGATTGTATTCCATTATGTTCTGATAGGATACAAGGTGTATCTCTATTTTTTTTGTATTTACTAATGGAGAATGATCCATGAGCTGCTGAGAAGAAAGTATATTTGCTTGATGATGGATAAAATATTCTGTAAATGTCCATTGTCTATATCATTGATTGTATTATTTAGTTCTATAGTTTATTTCTATAGTTTCTTTGTCCAGTTTTTGTTTGGAGGATCTATCCAGTGGTAAAAATGGTGTGTTAAAGTACCCCTCTAATATTGTGTTTTGGTCTACTTGATTCTTAAAATTGTTAAGGCTTTGTTTGATAGACATAGATGCTCCATTGTTTGGGGCATAAATATTTAAAATCATTATGTATTGCTGATTTATGCTTCCCTTAAGCAGTATGAAATGTCCTTCTTCATCCCTTCTGGCTAAAATAGGTTTGAAGTCCACTTTATCTGATATGAGAATGGAGTTCTCTGCTTTATTACTGTGTCCATGTGCATAGTATGTTTTCCCCCATCCTTCCACCTTTAGTTTGTAGATCTCTTTTTTGTGAGATGAGTCTCTTGAAGGAAGCATATTGTTTGGTCTTTCTTTTTAATCCAATCTGCCAGTCTATGCCTTTTGATTATCGAGTTTAGGTTATTAACATTCAGGGTTACTATTGTGATATGATTTGTATTCCAGGTCATTTTGACTTATTTTTGGTTCTTAACTTGACTTGGTTTCTTCTTTGAATTTTCCTTTAGGGTATTTCCTCCCTTTGCTGACTTATATTGTTTTTCACTTCATCCTCCTGAAATATTTTGCTGAGAATGTTCTATAGTGCAGGCTTTCTATTTGTAAATTCCTTTAACTTTTGTTTATCATTTCTCGTTTCAATTCCATGGATTTCAGCTCTGATTTTAATTATTATTGATTAATTATTATTATTTTAATTATTATTGATTATTATTAATAATAAGAAATGGAAAGATTTTTATTTCATCATCAAATCTGAAGGTTAGTTTTACTGGGTATAGGATTCTTGGTTGGCATCCATGTTCTTTCAGAGTTTGAAATATATTGTTCCAGGCTCTTTTTGCTTTAAATCTTTGGGCTAAAAAATCTGTTGATATTTATATTGGTTTCTACTTATAAGTAACCTGTCTTTTCTCTCACAGCCTTTAGAATCCTATTTTTGTTTCGTATGTGAGGTGTTTTCATTATAATGTGCCTTGGTGTGGATCTGTTGTAACTTTGTGCACCTGGTGTTCTGTAAACCTCTTGTATTTGGTTTTCCATTTCATTTTTCTGGTTCGGGAAATTTTCTGATATTATTTCATTGAACAGGTTGTTCATTTCTTTGGTTTGTATTTCTGTGCCTTCCAATAATTCTTAAATTTGGCCTTTTCATGACATCCCATAATTCTTGGAGGTTCCATTCATGATTTCTTAACATCTTCTCTGTTTGTTTGACTTTATTTTCAAGACTAAATATTTTGACTTCATTTTATGAGATTCTGTCTTCCACAAGATCTATTCTGTTGGTGATGCTTTCTATTCAGTTTTTAATTTGGTTTATTGTTTCTTTAATTTCAAGTATTTCTGTGATATCCTCTAGCAGGCATTTTATTTCTTCTAACTGATATCCCTTTCTCTTTATTTGCTTCAGAATTATCTTTTTCCAAAAATCTGTCTCCAAAAGCATTCTGCATTCATATCATCACTCAAATAATGCTGCTGAACTCCATATTCCAACTTATTATTGCTAAGTTGTATCCATGGAAGAACTGAAGATGCCACAGGAGTAGAAAAGATTACAATACTATTTCTTCCACTCCTGGAAAAAAATATAATAATTCAAATTAACATGCCATTTCTCTGGATTTCAATAACAAATTTCTCACCTGCTTTGGTACATCTCCTTGTCAGGTATTCTGATCATGTGCTTGGTCCATTAAAAATCCACACTGCCTCATTTCTCAAGTCCTTGCATTTCTCACTTGGATTCACAGTAAAACCAATGCCAGCTCAGGGACTTCCATCCAAGAATTTCATGGGTAGCAGTTTAATTGAATGTTGCAGTAGATATTAGCTTGCAACTAAATTTATAGAGCAAACACTCTATTATTCCTTAAGCCTTCATAACGGAAAATTTTAGAATACTCCAAGATTTTCAGAAGCAGTGACTCTACTCTCAAACCATTTAGTAGTACTGCCACTTTGTGTGGATGTGTACATAAATACATACATTTGTAGGTATGTCCTTCTTATTGTGTATACACACGTGTGTGTGTGTGCGTGCACACGTGTGTACATGCCATATGTATCTTAATGTCTTGCTGTCTGCTTTTTGTATTCTCCTAACTGTCATGATCCCCTGTGTGACTGTAAGCATAAATCATTATACAGATTCTCCCATGGAAATTCAGCATGACTCCCAACTGCCCAGGCTTTGCCATGTGGACTTTAACTCCACCTGCCTTTGCTTGTTGTCAATTCTCCATTCAATTCTGCAGTCCTAGGACAAAATTTTCATTTATATTCAGTTTTATAACATGAAAATTTTCATGGACAATAAAATGCTACCTGATTTGCTTACTCAATGACCCCCTTTCTATTTTTCCCACTGGTTAGACACACTGGAATTTCTGTTGTTCCTTTAATTAGCCACATGTTTCTATAAAATTGTCGTGGTTACAGTAACTTCAGAGATGATCTGCCCATAGATATTCACACTGCTTACTTCCTATTTCCTACTTCCTTTTTCTTATTTCCTTTTTCCTTCCTTACTTGATCAGCAAATCAAATGAGATCATCAAATGAGAACCTCAGGATTAACTTTCATCTCCTATTTAAATATTTTGAAATTCATAAGGTTGAGGACATGTGTTGAATGAATGAGTGAATGTCATTAGTTTCAAGAAGGCTATCATACCAATAAAATTTTATAATGCTGTCTTCTTGCCTGTAGATCCTATAATTTTTCTGTGATCAAAAATGCATTAGTGGTTCCATTCCAAGTTTTCTTAGGAATCTTCACGCTGCTTTCCATAGTGGTTGCACCAATTTGTGATCCCACCAGAAATGTATGAGTGAACCTTTTTCTCCACATCCTTGCCTTTTTTATTGTTGCTTGTATTCTCAATGATTGCCATTCTGACTGAAGTGAGATGGAATCTCAGTGTAGTTTTAATTTGCATTTCTTGAATTTCTAGTGATGAACATTTTTTCATATATTTATTGATCAATTGTATTTCTTCTTCTGTGAAGTGTTTCTTCAATTCCTACCCATTTATTGATTGGGTTATTTGTTTTTCAGTGTTAAGTGTTTTGAGTTCTTTATATATTCTAGAGATTAGTGCACTCTCTGAGGTGTGTGTGGTAAAGATTTTTTTTTCCCATTCTGTAGGCTCTCTCTTCACATTATGATTGTTTCCTTTGCTGTGCAGGAGCATTTTTGTTTGATTCCATTCCATTTATTGATTCTTGATTTTACTTGTGCTTTATGAGTCTTACAAAGGAAGTCAGCTGAAATAGAAATTAGGAAAACTATTCCATTTACAATAGCCTCAAAAAATATTTGGGAATCAATTTAACAAAAGAGGAGAAAGTCCTCTACAATTGAATTTCAGGGCGCTAAAGAAAGAAATAACCCAATCAATAAATGAGCAAAGGGACTGAATACGCACTTCACAGAAGAAGAAATGTGATCATTCAATTAATATATGAAAAAATGTTCAATATTTCTAGCAATTCAAGGAATGCAAATTAAAATACACTGAGATTCCATGTTACTCCAGTCAGAATGGCACTTATCATGAATACAAGCAACAATAAATGTTGGCAAGGATGTGGGTAAATAGGAACACTCATACATTGCTGGTGGGAATGTAAATTGGTGAAACCACTATGGAAAGCAGTATGGAGATTCCTAAGAATACTTGGAATGGAAACATCATTTTATGCACCACTCCCATGTTTATACTCAAAGGACTTAAAATCAGCATACTACAGTGACACAGCCATATCAATGTTTATAGCAGTTCAATTCACATTAGCTTAACTATGGAATCAACCTAGGTGGCTTTAAACAGATGAATGGATAAAGAAACTGAGGTACATACACACAATAGAATATTACTCAACCTTATGAAGAATGAATTTATGGCATTTTCTGGTAAATGGATGGAACTAGAGAATATTATATTCAGTGAAATAAGTCAATTCCATGAAACAAAGGCCAAATGTTTTCTCTGATATGTGGGGGTGAGAGAAGAGAGGTATTTTGGATAAGACAGAGGGGAGTGAAAGGAGAGGAGTAAAGAGAGAGGATTGGGCATAGGGGTAGGAATGATAGTAGAATGAATCCGACATTATTACCTAATATATGATCACATGACCTGTGTAATTCTATAAACCAGAGGAATGAGAACTCACACTCCATTCACATTTGATGTGTCAAAATGCATTGTCATGTACAACTAATTAGAACAAATTATTTAAAAAGTAAAATTTTAAAACTTTTAAAAAAGAAAAAATAAAAAGCAAAAAATTTTATTATTTATATTCCATCCTTGGTTTAGGTATTGTCTTCTCTGAGAATGTTCCTTGACAGCCCCATATATAATGATAAATATAAGAAGGACCCAATGATCTCTTTCTAATTCCTTACCCTTTTCTCATGTAGTTTCCTTGCATGAAATTTTCCAACTATAATATTTAGTGTTGTCCTTTCTGTATCACCATGGAATTTTAAAAAACTTTAGATGCTAATTTTTATCCTATTTACCTTTGTGTATTTAGTCCTTACCACAATGTCTGGCTACTTACGTGGTGCTTAAGAAATGATTGTTGACTAGAACTAACTTATCTTTCAGCATTGCAGTAAACATAAGCAGAAAAAGATCAAGGTATTTTCCATTTGTAGGTAAAATTTAGTGAAATACAACATATGCTATTAGTAGAACAGAGACACAAATGAGTATAAATGTGGGCACGCTCACACATACATACATACACATCAGTGGGTCAGTGTTGGTGGCAGCAGCGACAGCATGTTTTTTGGATAATACCTTGCTTGTATTCCATGTCAGCCAAATGGTCATCAAGGAAAGCCGACACTCATTCCCACAAAGACATTTGAAAACATAACCAAAACCTGGATGAACTAACATCATAAAATTTCTGAAAAATATTCACAAAGACTTGTATGAATCAAGCAAACAGCTAATTAAATAAACAAACCAAAACACCAAATCCAAAAACAATGATCAGAAACTGAACTGCATTTTATTTTCACTTGGCCCACACTCTGCTCTGTGTGGTGTGGTGTGGTTTGGCCTTGGTCTAGAGGATGCAAGAGCCGGGTTCCCATCCCACTTCCCAGCTCTCCCTCATACTGCAGGGAGTAGATCTAACATTTCCAATGTTCTAACCTCTTCATGAGCTGCTTGAAGGGGAGAGCTGTGTTACAATAAGCAGATCTGAGGCAGAGCAAAACAGCCACCAATGGCCATGAGAGCTGCAGGGTAACAACAGATATACGGACACCTAGGCAAAGAAGTAATGGTAGAGGCATAAAAATGACTATGTAAGGTCCTGGAGAAAAGTCTGCAGTGAGACCCTGGAAAATTAGGATAAATAAAAGCTATCATGTACAAAGAGGAATTGAGAAAGCTACATGTAGGTCTAGTCAATATACATGCTGAGAAAACACCTGAAAATATTTCATGTTTTACTTTGGTACAATCCCATGACTCAAAGCAAGGTCAGCTAATTAGTGATATACTTCCCTGCCACCAAGTCCATCTGCAAAAACTAAGAGAAGTGGCTGTATTCCCAAATGCCCAACTAAAAAAAAATAAATAAAATAAACCACACAAGATGTACAAAGAATCAGAAAACCATGACCCATTCAAAAGATAAAATATTGGACTTACTAAATACAGAATTTAAAGCTATTGTCATGAATATGCTTAAAGAACTAAAGAAAAACATGGATAGAAAGCTAAAGAAAATAAGAGAAACAATTAGTTCAAAATAAAAAAAAAAATCAACAAAGAACTAAAAAAGATAAAAAGGAAACAAATAGAAATTCAGGGCCTGTAAATCATAACAAACTGAAAATTTTACCAGCAGTGTTCAGTTACATATTTGTGTCCTCAGATAAAAGAATCAGTGATTCTGAGGACAAAAAATTAAAATTATTGAGACTGAGGACAGAAAAAAAAAGAAGAAAGACTAAATGTGAACAGAACCTAGGGACTTGTGGGATACTATGGACTACTACATGTTTTACTGAAGTCCTAGAGGGAGATGAGAGAGAAAGGGGAAGAAAGATTTTTTTGAAGAAATAATGGCTGAACACATTGTGAATTTCAGAGAAAACAGGAATCTACAAAAATCTTCATGAAATGCAAATAAAACAAACCCAAAGATATCCATATGGAGGCACCCTACAAATTGTTGAAAGTAAAACAGAAAGAATCTATAGAAAGTAATACAAGAGAAGAAATGTGTTATAAGTAAGGACCCTCAATAAGATAATAATCAAATTTCTCAGTAAGTGTTGGAGGTCACAGAGCAGTAAGTAGTTAAAAAAAAAAAAAAAAAAGTCTGTATCCAGGGCTGGGGTATAACTCAGATAACTCAGTGTTAGAGTGCGTTCGAGACATTCACAAGGCCCTGTGTTCCATCCCTGGTACTCAAAAAAAAAAAAAAAGCAGGGAGAAATTAAGAATTTCTCAGGTAAACAAAACCCATTGGACTAAGTTATTCTAAGTTTGCCTATAAGAACTGCTAACAGAAGTCCTTCAAGTCAAAATGAAAGGGTGTTTGATAGAGAAATAAACCTGCATAAAAGTATTGGAGTATCTGACAAAAGTAAGTAAATAGGAAAATATAAAGAGGTCATTGTTGTAATTTTAGTGTTATGCTGCTTTTTACTTTTTACAGTTTTAAAAATACTAATCCATGAAAATAACTATGAGTATATGTTAGTGGTGTACAATGTAATATACATCTTGAATACGCTTTTTTGTCCTGAGAAAAATAAATGGCAAGCATCATTCCCAAATTATTTTAGTTGATGTGGCCATAAAATGCTACATTTGAGTCAAATGACTTATACACCCCAGAAATCTTTTCATTTTAATCAGTATTAAATTTGCATTTTTCTAAAATGAATCTTTCCCAGTTATTGATTAACTTACTTGGGTTATTACATAATCAGGTTTAAAAAGAAATGTACACACACATGTAAACACAGAAACACAGTATTTGGCGATAGTCATCAGATTGTGAAAAATACTGTTTTATAACTTTCTTTTGATACTTTCAGCTCATTCTATCAAATGTATGTTTTCTGTTATCAAGCATGCTCAGTGATTCAAAAGAAAGCTTCCAGACAACTTACCTTTTATCTGACAAAGCAATTTTGCCTTCAGTGTGCAGAAAGACATTAATAAAGCTTGACTCACATCTTACAGATGTCTCATGAAAGATCACCTGATTAGACTCTCCATTCCTAGGTACATGCTGATGGTGACCTAAGTTTCTCTGCTGGCTGGCAGAAGACAGGGTGACCTCTACCAAGGAGATTTATCTATGGGAATGAATTCTTCATTCTAGATTTAGAAGAGAGTATTTTCGTCAGCATTATCACTGCTGTGACTGAAAGACCCGAGCAGAACAAATGTAGAGGAGGAAAGGTTTATTTAGAGGCTCACAGTTTCAGATATCTCAGTCCATAAGAGGCTGGGTCCATTCCTCAGGGTTCTAGGTGAGGCAGGACATCATGGTGGAAGAGTGCGGCAGGCAGAAGCAGCTCACATGATGATCAGACAGCAGAGAGAGAGCGAGAGACTCCATTAGCCATATACAAAATATATACCCCAAAGTCCTGCCCCCATTGCTCTACCTCCTCCAGTCAACCCCACCTGCCTTCAATTACCATTCAATTAATCCAATCAATTCACTGATTGGGTTAAGACTTTCCTAACCCAAACATTTCTTCTCTGAACCTTCTTGCAGTGTCTCATACGTTAGCTTTTGGGGGACACCTCACATCCACACCATTACACAGATTATTCATAGTTAATTCTGTATCTGAGGTCTTAAGTTCATTTTTTTCCCTCTCTCAAGGGGATTGCCTCCCAACTGAGTTCATTTCCAGAACAATTTCAGAAAGCCAGTGTAGAACGGCAAGCTATTGATATTGGGCATTTACAGTACATAGCTCTCTAAACTGACTTCCACTTAATAATTCACTGAATTAATCTACACTCCATAAACCTCGCAGACTGATGCTAATGGCATCCTGGATCTTCCTTGGTAGCAAATTTCTGCCTAATATGGCTATACAACTCTGCTTCCACTAAATGTACTTGTTTTCAAAATTCTAGTGTTTTACACAATTTAACTATTACATGAACAGATTTCATTAGTGCAATAAGGAACAGAGACCTGGCTCTCCTTTTATTTATCTTTTATTCATTTATTTATTTTATTTATGGGGATTGAATCCAGGTCCTTTAAATCAAAGCATATGTTTTCTCACCAAGCTACACAGCCAGAACTTTTTTACTTTTCATCTTATGAAAGCTGAGTTTCAATTATGTGTAAATGTTTCATGACATTGATTTGATTGAAAATTAATACAGTCTGTCTTTGCTGGGTCATGGATGCATTTTCCTGGAATAAATTATATATGAAAAAATGGTGCCTATAACTGTACATTCTATCCATTCTAATAGCCTTAATGAGAGGTTAAAATTTAGTTTCTATTTTTTCCCTTTAATTTAATCTCATTTACTCTCTCCTTTTCTCTTTTTGCCTTTATGACCTTATCCCTTTTACTCTGTCTCCCTTCCTTTCAGTCCATTACTTTGTCTCTTTTAAATCTTCCTTCTTCTCCCCTTGATTGGCAGTGGCTTCTGGACTTCAGATTCCATTATGATATACCTGTGTGTTTCCAATAAAAGCCTTAGACCATGGCACAGAAGATTCTTTGGCCAATTTTCTGTTCTAGGCAAGCCACTTAACCTCTATATCAGTGTTCACACCTCTAAAATATTGAAGATTAATCATTAATCTTTCCAGCTACAGCATAGATATGATAGGTTAGTACTTTAAGAAGTGTTTAACTAAAAATGCATCAACTAAAACCAACTACTTGGCAACCACAGAAAAACAGTTACAGCTAGAAACTAGAGTATAAGAGACAGAGAGTACTTATAGCCCAGATTCATTTGAAATAAATGAAAACTCTAGTTTTCAGCTATTTCAGGAGTTGAAGAGTTTTGAACATACGTTTGATGATTGGCAAAATGAACAGGTGCTATCTATCTAAGACAATAGTGTTTGGAGGCTCCTACCTCCCCCTTCGCATGGAGTTTTAGAATTATTGAGTTTGAACTCCTGTATGGCCACCTGCCACACACTTACCTAATGATTGGGGCAGTATATTCCTTGGCTTCTAAGGTCTGCATTTTATTGTTTCAATAACACCAAACAGATTGCAGTGGAACCGAGTTCCAAATTCAAGGCCCATTTCCAGGGATGTCAAGATCAGGCTAGTTCTATCTATATTTTATCATCTCTTGCCATTCTTCATAATTATGACATTTCTGGCAACAAAATAAACTCCTAAATTCAATGAATTCATCTAGGGTGAGTTGCTGGTAGTCAATCTTAAAACCACAGAGTAAAAGGCTTTAGAGAAAAAAAAATACATACACATTTAATAGAGACAGAGGATTTCAGTTTTTCCAAAATGATCTAAAGCTGCATTTTCAATTGTTCCATTTCTAGGGAAAACATCATTCCTTTGTTGTTTTATTTCCACGATTTATGTATCAAATAAATATCATCATGCCTCAAGCAATAGATAGACATACACAGGTCGAAGAGGTAATAACCTACAGTTCTGCTTAATCCACCCCTTACAACTGTAAGGGATACACAAGCAACACATTTTTGTTGTTGTTGTTGTTTCTAATTCTTAAATTTGTGAGTATACACACACCCAATCATTCACAGACAAATTCTGGACTGTAATATAGAAACTTCTGATAAAATACTAGGACCCAGGCAAGTAGGGACTTAAAAGATACTCCTTGATGACCATTTAATAACCACAAAAACCAGAGAAGATTTAAGACTGTTTGCAGAAACTATCCCCTCTGCTCTTGACTTTTAAGTGAACTTTTCTGGGAACTGCCTTTCTGTGAATTTGAGAACTCAGTCTTTGTCTAATACTCGTTGCATACTAATCATAAAAGCAGGCTTTTCAGTTTAATGATAGAGTAATGAATGCTTACAGTAAGAATTCCAAATGCTCCAGAAGGACGTTGAGAAAAAGGAATACTTCTGTATTGTCTCATGTCCCTTCCCTTTCCTTCAAGCCCTAACTTTAGCAGTAACTACTGTTACTAGTTAAGACTACATCTTTGCAAACTCTTTAGTTTTAGGCACATAGGGGATCTTGGTAATAGTACTTGACTACTATAATTCTTTTGCTTTAATATAATGCTTATCTAATTTTGTGTCAATAATATTGATTTAATACATTTTAAAAATGACTTTCTACTAATTCATACAATTGCTACATAGTAAGCTGTTTTACTATGCTTAGTTTTCCCACTTACATTATTTCTAATTCCCCTGCTACCAAGGTGCTGCAACATATACATGGTTCATATTCATGTGCATTCATATTTCTAGAAGACTCTGAGAAACAGAATGGCTGAGTCAAAGGCTATGCATATTTAAAATACAAAGTGGGTGAACTCATTTTCCCTCTGCACCACAATTTATGAAAGTAGCCACACTGCCTTCCCATTCCCATGGAAACCCTCAAATTATCAAATTCTTGAAAAATGTTGCCAATCTGGCTAGATTTTATTATTTTAATTTACTTTTTTAATTGCTATTGAGCTTAGGCATCTTTTCACATATTCATTGACCATACATATGGCTTATTTTACCAATCGTTAGTTATTAATCATTTGCCTATTTATTTTAGAGATAGCGGGGTTTTTATTTGCCTAAATCTTTAAAAATTTTTAAAAAGTAAGTCTTTGCTAGCACTGCAAGCAGAAAGCATCTGTTTCTGTTATTTGTTCTGATTTTTTATTTTTTGTGCATTATCAGCTATTTAGGTCTTTTAGCTTTTAAATAGTCAATCTTCCAATATTTTTATTATACTTTCTGAGTTTTTGTCCTGCTAAAGTCTTACTTATTCTCAAGCAGAAATAAAATTTTAAATTTTTCTTAATGCTTTTATAACTCTGATTTCAACATTAGATTTTTAAGCTGTCATTTACTTTTTAAAATGACATAAGGTAAGCATTTTTTCCCTAATATTTACTTAATATTCCAATACAATGCATGCACACCCACATTCACACACACAAATTGCATCTATTTTTATTCAATTATAAATGCCACTCTTATTGTATAACCAATTCTACATATTTTATACTCTAGTGTGTTCCATTGATATATTTGTCAATTTTGGGCAATATGCCACAATTTTAACTGATCTATTTGTTTATATTTAAAATAGCAATTGTCTTTGTTATTACTGCATTTAGAAAACTTGGATGTTCTACATATATTATCATACGAATTTCATAAATTAGTACTATAAATATTTTAATATGAATTGCAAACATTTGTAGATTATTTTACAGTACATATCATTATAATGAGTATTCTAATATGAAAGCAGTATTATTTGATTAATTACATTCTTCTCTCTTCATTTTACATTTATTAGTTACTTAGACTTTTTTCATTTTTATTCTTAGGTTATTCGAAATATAATAACAGTTAATTTTAGATTTACTACAAATTGTGTCTTCTTGAAGTTAAATTGTGTAATTTGTTACTTCAAAGAGAAAACTTTTGATTTTCATTTATTTTATATCCTTGTCATTTATTAAACTCTCATTAACTCTGACAGCTTATGATCTATTGTCTTGGAGAGTAAGATGATGATTACACCCAAAGCAATTAATAATGATAACTGTCTCTTACCAACATTTCAACCTTGTTTCTTTTCTTCTCTAATTACATTGACTAGTTCTGCTAAAAATTATGGAACATCCATGTCAATCAACCAATTATTTCTTATCATTCTTTTCTAATGCCTTCTGGGTTTCATATAAATTTAGTGTGAGTTTCAGATGCTAAGATTTGTCAAGAAAAATAAGGCTTAAATATCAAATTTATTCACTGATGAACAAGGAACTGATCACTCCCACAACGTTAAATTTAAAAATGAACCTCAACTCTGTCTCCAATAACCCCAAATTAATTTTACCTGATAATGCATAAGTGAAGGAGTTGAAATACAAAGAGTAAAAAATGATGCCAAACTGGAGTAAAAAAAAAAAAAGAAAAGCACTTATTTCTCTTGAGTATATTCAATTCACACAAATGTAATGTAAACAGGGACCTTCATTCAGTCAACTCTTCCTGAGTCTTCAGGAAATGTCAGTCAGTCTTGGATTTGAACGTATTCTGTTGAGAGAGAGAGAGAGAGAGAGAGAGAGAGAATATATGAAACATTCATTTTCAGCAAGGTGACAACAACAAAAAACATGAATGGAAATATATAAGGAAGGACTAGCATGAAAAAGAAGAAAGTCTTGTAAATACATGCTACCATTTTATAGAGAATTTTAAGATAATTTCTCTCTAATAAGTTGACAGCTGAAAAAAGATCTCAATAAATTTGAAACTGATGAAAAAGAAAAATGATAAACCAGAAAAATCCCAAGTTCCCATTCCTCCACAGAAATGTTAAAAAATAAAAGAGACAATACAGATAGGCAGATACTGTCTGAAGTAATCGTTTTGGAATTCTGAAATGTATTTGAATGTTTGAGACTTCTAAGGAAAAGATTGTTTGGAAAATTTTGCTAGACAACACTTCATTTCAGCTTTCAGTATAATAGCAGCTACCCGTCCCTCCCCCAGCTCCCTGACTCTCCAACCCTGTGTCAGGCAGCTGTTGGGATAGCAATCACATTCCTGGTGTGACTTTCTGCACCCAGCATGAATGGTGAGAATTCTCTCTTCCAAATCTGAGGTTCTCTGTTCTGATTTCAGATTCCTCTTCTGATGGGAGGAGAGCATGAAGACATAGATATTTTGGCAAACCACACAAGCTGATGTGGCTTCCTGTGGACTTCAGAGGGATACATTTGTTTTAGCGTTCATTAAAAGAAAAGGAAAATATGTAAATGGGGGTGATAGAAAGCCAAGATAAGTGTTGTGGAAAATAAACAACCTCTGTAAAAGACCTGAGAAGAACTTAAACATCATTTGAGGCTCATTTTGGCAGAGAAACCCTAAAATAATCAACAAATTGGGAAATAGGGAGAGTATGATCTTCTGAGTTTCCATATGATAAGATTAAAATATAAAAATTTTAAGAAACTCAACTCATGCAATGAAAGAAAGAATCCATCTGAAGGAAAATGTCATTCAATAGGAAAAGAACTCGAAACTGAGATGTTAGATTTACTAAGCAAAGACTTGAAAACAACTGTATTGAACATACCGCAAGAGTTACAGGAAGATGTTAACAAAGAAGAAATAAAACATTACAAAACAAAAGTATCAATGAATAGATTTTTAACAAAAAGGAAAAAAAGAATCCTGGAGTTTAAAAGTACAATAATGAAAATGGAAAATACAAAAGAAGACTTTTAAAGTTTTGAGTAATTAGAAAAAGAATAAACAAGCATGATGGTAGGAAAACTAAAATGACCATGTATAATACACAGATAGAAAAAAGAATGAATAAAAGTGAAAAGTGACTAAGGAATGTGTGGGATTCCATAAAATAAGCCAATTTATGCATTGTTAGAATTCCAAAAGGAAAAAGAGAGAAATAAAGGGGACAGAAGAGTGTTTAAAGAAGTAACAGCTGAAATCTTCCCAAGGTTTAAGAAAGATGTGATTCTACAAATTTATAAACTCAAGAAACTCCAAGTATGATAAAATCAAAGACACTTCAAAATACATTATAATCAACTTATTGAATACCAATGAAAAAGAAGTTCATCAATAATTCTTTCAGCCAATTTGTTATCAGAAAAATCAGAGGCAAAAAAACTCATTGGATAATAGACTTTATATAGCACACCCAAAACTCTGAGATTCTATATCCAGAAAATTATCTTTCAAAAATGAGGTAGAAATTGTATTCAAATAAATAAAAATTGAAGGATTGTGTGGTCACTGGAACTGCACTATAGGAATATAAAAAAGAACCCATCAACTTCATATGAAAGAATGCTAAACAGCAACTCCAGCACATAATATACAAAGATGTAGGGTAAAGGAAAATGTACAGGAGAATAAAAATTAATATTAACAAATGTTTATATTTAAACTCCATCTTTTATTTTCCACAAGTTTTATAATGCCAATAAATAAAATCTATACAAATTTGTGTTTCAGGTGGTAATTTTTCACAAAAATAACATAAAGGGGTAGAAGACATACTTATATAGGAATATAATTTTACATGCAATTGAAATTGTGTTGGCATCAATTCAAATGAGATTATCATAATTTCATCATAATTTTAGAATTTTATGTAAACCCTCTAGTAGCCAGAATAAAATGCCTAAGACATCCAAAAAGTGAAATCATACAGAAGTCAAGATGTATCACTACAAGAAAATCAACTAATCACAAAAGAAGTAGCAACAGGAAATAAATGGCATAAAATTTGTGACACATACAAAAAAATATGGAAAACTATTACAAGTAATTCCTCCTTTATCATCAGTTGCTTGAAAAGTAAATAGATGAACTGCATCAATGAAAATGAAAATATTGTAGAATAACAAATATAGTCACCCTTCCAAATACATGAGTTTTGCATTTGTGAAATTAACTGTGGATCAAAAATATTCAAACAAGAAAATTGCATATGAGATTTTATTTTGTTGTTCTTATTTCCTAAACTATATGGTCTGTCTACTTGCATAGCAGTATATTTCACTAATATCTTGAATGAAATACTTTTTAAAAATGAACAGATTTTATTTATTTTTGTTCTTTTTAGTTATATATTACAGTAGAATCTGTTTTGACCTATTTATGCAAACATGGAGTATATCTTATTCTAATTAAGATCCCAGTCTTGTGGATGTACATGATCCACCATGGTGTCTTCATATACATAAGCTATGGAAACAACATAGGTGCTTTTCAACAGAAGAATGGATAATGAAATATTTATGAAAAAGAGAAATAAGGATGTTATACATTAATGTGTCAATTCACCAAAGAGAGCAATTATAAGCAAATCATATATCAAAACTTACAACGCCAAATTATGTGAGACAAACACAGACAGTTGAATAGACAGTTCTACAATCATAGTTAGAAACATAGTAAGAGAAGAGGAACAAACTAAATCTAAAACTTGCAGAGAATTGGAATGGTAAAGATTGTATCAGAGATATGAAATAGAAGTTAGAAGAACAACAGAGAACATAAACAAAAGTTGATGCTTTGCAAAGATCAACAGTATTAACCTCATCTGGACTTATCAAGAATAAATGAGATTAAATTTTCAAAGTCAGAAAGGAAAGTATGTACATTAATATGGACTTTACAGAAATTAAAAAAATTACTCAAATGTGTGCAGTTTTACCTCAATAAGTTTTATCACCTATGTGAAATGGACAAACTTTTATTAAAACAAAATCAAACTATGAAGATGCAGAAAATCTGAACAAATCCTATAATGAGTACAAAATTTGAATCAGTAATCAAAAAATTCCCAACAAAGAAAATCTTTAGAGCAAAAGCCTCCACTGGTGAATTCTACCAAACAATTAAAGAAGGATCAACACAAACCCTTAAGCTCTCCCAGAAAATTAAACAGAAGGAAAAACTCATCCTACAAGTCCAGCATTTCCCTGGTAGCAAATCTATACAAGCAAGAAGAGCAAACTGCAGAGCTAATCTTTCATGAATATTAACACGAATTGCTCAAAGATGTGAGTAAATCAAATATAGAACCTAAGACAAAAATAATTTTAGAGCCTGATCAAGTAGCATTTATTCCAAGATCATGAGAATGATTCAACACATGAAAGTCAATTGATGTAACATATCACATTAATAAAATGAAGGAAAACACAAATTTCAAATGGGATTTCTCAATTCGTGCAGGAAAAGGATTTGACAAAAATTCATCCTTCTTAAATGATGAAAACACTCAACAAATTAGCAGTAGAAGTAGAAGAAAACTTCCTTCATCTGATAAGAACTAGAGACTACTCTCATCTTGAACAATGGCAAGAGTCAAACTTTTTTCAAGTACAGCAGCAAGGTCAAGATGATCAGTTCTATTCCACACAGTATTGGGATTTCAGACATTAGGAAGAAATAAAAAAGAAGAAAGGAAGAAAAGCAACCAAAATTGAAATAAATGAATACTATTATCTGTTTTCAGATGAATTGCTTTTACATTTACACAATTCTAAACATTCTAGCAAGAACCAAACAAAACAAAAAGCCTTTTGGAGTAATTAAATTTGGAAAAATTTCAAGATACAAAATGTAAAGAAATTTTTTTTCTGAAAAAAATTAAGAAAACAATGTTATTTACAATAGTGTCAAAAATAATGAACACTTCAGAATAAATTTCATCAAGGAGATGAAAGACTCATACACTTAGAACTACAGAACAGTAGTAAAGTTAAATAAAATGGAAATAAGTGGGAATATATCCTGTGTTCATAGATTGACAGATTTAATATTGTTACCATGAAATTACTACCATAAATAAGCTTCAGTTCCAATGTAATTCTTATATAAATCTCAGTAGTATTTTTTTTGTAAAAGTTGAAAAAAATTCTAAAATTCACTGGAACTCTCAAAGTAGGACTCAAGGGACTTATAATAGCAAAACAATCAGGAAAAAGGAAGCAAAAATTTGAAGAATTCACACCTGCTGATTTCAAAATGTTCTATAAAGCTAGTCAAAATGATGTAGTATTTGGATAAGGACATAATATATAATTATATATTATATATAAGATACAAATATATTATACATGTATATACATATATCAAATATATGTATATAATGTATATATCAATGTAATAGACTAGAGAGCCCAAAAATAAACCATCACACATATGGAAAAATGAAGTTTGATGAGGGTACCAAGATCACACAATGAGGAAAATATCATTTTTTCAACAAATTTTGCTCAAGAAAACAGTTTACCCACATGCATAGAATGAATTTGGACCCTTATCTAAGGTATATAAAAAAAAAAAAACTGAAAATAGATGAAAGACTAAAATGTAAGAATTAAAAGACAAAAACAGGAAGAAGGGTTCATGATATTGGACTTAACAAAGATTTATTGGTTATGACAGCAAAATCCCAGCTATCAAAATAAACAACAGATCAAGAGGACTTCAACAAAGCTAAGCTTTTCGTATATCAAAGGACAATATCAAAAAGGAGACAATGTGAAAATTATTTCTGATCACATACATGATAAGGATTATTATCTAGACTACAGAAAAATCTTTCCTAAAACTCAATAGCAAAACAATAAACAATCCATATTAAAAATTAGTAAATACTTAAATAGATATTTCTTCAAAGAAGATACGCAAATGACAATTAAGCATATGCAAAATGCTCAACATCACTGAACATTAGGGAAATGCCATTAAAGTTACAGTGTTACTGTGTCACATACTCATTATTATCAATTATATCAACAAAATAGAAAATAAAAAAGTGTTAGGATGAGGAGAAATTAAAACCCTTGAAAAATTCCTATAGAAAACAATTTAGTCGTTATTATATAATTCAACAATTTCACCTCTAGTTATTTACTCACAAGAAGTGAAATAAAAAATTTTAATTATATTTTTGTGCATAAATGTTCATAACAGCATTACTCATACATAATAGCAAAAAAAATTATATACAAACTAACCAAAAAAGTAAAAGTAGCCAGACACAAAAGCTGAAATGTGGCATTTTTTACTTTTATGAGGTCCCTAGGAGAGATGAAGTCATGGAGACAGAAAGTACAATGGAGGAGATGAAGTCTTGGGGAAGAGAGAGGGATGTATTATTTAATAAGAGTTTCAGCATGAAATTATGAAAGAAAAAATGATGCCAAGGAATAGTAGTGGAAGTTTCATAACATGTTGAACTTGCTTAATGCCATTTACTTGTTTACTTCTAAATGGACAAGTGGTTAGAATGGTAGGGTGTATGTTATATATATATTGCTACAATAAATATCACTAAAATAATGATCCAAGATACCCATGCATCTTAGGATACAACATACACAGAAGTCCACAGGAAGGAGAGTAGTATAGGAGGCCAGACTGAGCAGAATGGGAAGGTGAAGCAGGATCCTGTGAGGAGAGAGACTAGAAATAGAAGCAGGGGATGGGTCTTTCAGGTCCTTGTGTTTGCTCAAGTTTGTAAGAGGGTTTAGAGCAAAAGATTGTCTTGTGTGGCTCATGTGTCAAAAAAAAAAAAAAAAAAAGAAAGAAAAAAACAAAATAGCGTGAGATCACATGTTGAGCACAGAGTGTAGGATGACCAGGCGATGCTAGTGCCAACTATCAAGGGAGAATGAAGGCTTGAGTTAGGATGTCGCAGAGATGGTGGTGAGGAGTGGTAGATGAAGAACAACATATTTAAAATCTAACTCCAATTAGAATGGCTATTATCAAGAACACAAGCAATAATAAGTGTTGGTGTGAATGTGGGGAAAAAGGCACATTCGTACATTCCTGGTGGAGTTGCAAATTAGTGCAGCCACTCTGGAAAGCAGTATGGAAAGTCCTCAGAAAACTTGGAATGGACCCACCATTTGACCCAGTTATCCCACTCCTTGGTTTATACCCAAAGGACTTAAAATCAGCATACTATAGTGATGCAGCCACATCAATGTTTATAGCTGCTCAATTTCAATAGCTAGATTGTGAAACCAAACAAGATGCCCTTCAATAGATGAATGGATAAAGAAACTGTGGTATATATACACAGTGGAATATTATTTAGCCATAAAGAAGAATAAAATTATGGCATTTGCAGGTAAATGGATGGAGTTGGAGAATATCATGCTAAGTGAAATAAGCCAATCCCAAAAAACCAAAGGCTGAATGTTTTCTCTGATAAGTGCCTGATAATATATAATGAAGGGAGGTGGTGGTTGGGAGAAGAGAAGAATGAAGGAACTTTGGATGGTGTAGAGGAAAATGGTGTGGGAGTGGGTGGGGAATGGAAAGATAGAATGAAACAGATAGCATTATCCTATGTATATTTATGATTACATGAATGGTATGAATGTACATTGTGTACAACCATAGAAATGAAAAGTTGTACCCCATTTGTGTACAATGAATCAAAATACAGTCTGTAAAAAAAAAAAAAAAAATTAAACCAAAAAAGTTTAAAAAAAAGATAAAGCTGATAAAATTTGCTGAATTTTTTAATGTCGGTTGAAGAGAGTGGAGTCAAAAATAATTATAGGGTGTTTGTCTTAGACAACTGATCAATTAAATTTGCTCTTTACCAAAATAGGGAAAAATGATAAAAGGTGAACTTTCAGAGAATCTCACCAAGTTGTAAAATAGTATCTAGTGATGCTTATAGATTCTGAATAGTCATTATAGTCACAGACCTTTCTGTAGTCAATCTTGACTAAATGGTAGGGCAAGAGTCTGGTATGGTCATTACTTTTCTTCCTGGTTATGCTGTCTGTAGTGCACAGTGCCATCCAGAGCTTTTAATTCTGGATAAGCATTTCAGGAATTTGTGAATATTGTCCAAGTAGGCAGGAATCATCCAACTCTTTTTTTATTTGTTTGTTTGGTTTTTTTGGAAAGAAAATTTCATTCAGAAGTCAAAACACATTCTCCAGAATCTGTGGCAATTGGCAACAGCAGGTGGGACAGGTACATTTTCTGTAGCATGCAGGATATAATTGAAATTCTGAGGATGCTCTATCTGTGACTGGAACATGAGAACATTGCTAACTGTGTAAGTGAGACACAGAAATCCACTCAGGCAGCCCGTGTCAGGGCCCAGTGTGTTCTGACTGACAGTAACTGGAACTCAGCAAATCAGACAGAGACTCAGGGATAGGACTCAGGCAGAGACTCAGGGATAGTACTCAGGCAGAGACTCAGGGATAGGGATAGACTGGGGGTCATCATTTTAAGGAAGTACACAGAAGATCAACATAAGACTTGGATTCCCTGACTTTCAAGAATCCCTAACTTCACATAAGAAAGGAGTTCAGTGTTTTCCTATCTTCATTGCTCAGGAGTTCACAAAACTGTGAGGAAATAAAACTGATCATTGACCTGAAAGTAAAAACAGATGAGATATATATTCATGGGAAAGCAGTGATAGCTGTCTTAGACTGAGAAAGCATAAGGGAGATCTTGGGAATAGAAAATGAGGGAGTAGAATAATCCTTTAATCCCCCAGAAGTAAAGGAATCCAAGGTGTAAATAAGAGTTGGTCTTGTGTATTAATCCATTCCTATGTTTAATTAATAATAATCTGTAATAAATCACTATTTATCTATTTGACCTATTGGTATAATGACTGCTTTCTTAAGTATGCATTGACACTTAGACTTCCCAATTATAATGGTTAATGTTTGCCTCTCTATGAATGGTGTGCATGCAATCTGACTACCTTCATTTGTTTTATTTATGTTTTATTTATAATTGGGTGTTTATATTCTTATCTGTAGGATGCAGATGGTGTGTGCAGAGCTAGTGAGTCCTCTCCCTTGCAGATGCATCTTTTCTCCTTTCCCTACAAATAAACAACATGGTGTTATTAATGACAACAGCATACACCTGGCATTTTCTGCACAGGTCCCAGAGTTTAGGCTAAGAAGTACTATTTTGCAGTGAAGCTCAGGGTCGTTATGCAACTAGGGAGCCCTCATGGAAGCCTGCATGTCAAATGGCAGACTGTTTATGCAAATGCCAGAACCAATCTTTCCAATGGCAAGGGAAAGAAACCAGTGAGCACAGCAGTTGAGGTTATGCAGCTGTTTCTAATATTACATGGCTATGAAATGCTGTCTCCTATCTGATGCTTATGCTTGGCTGTGTCATTGTTTTAACCAGTGAAAGATCAACTGATTCAATTTTACCTACCCCACGACTGGCTTTGTTTCTATCTCATCTGTGTCACAATATTTCTCTTTCTGCCAGGCATGAAGTTAGTCAGCAGCATTTATTGAGTTTCCACAGTATGTATAGACACTTGAAGAGATGTATGGGTATGAATCGCAGCAGAATCCTTTGAAGGAGGTACTGAATAAATTATTATTTAATTAAAGCTCAAATCAAGGCTGATAATAAAATGAATGTCTGAGCCGTTGGATGGTCTCTGCCTGAACCAATTGGACTATAATTATATACAACCATGGGCAAATCACTTCATTGGAACATAGGTGCCCGTAAAAGTGACTAGCCACAACTAATGGCTATCGTAAATCAAGGAATGGTGATAGCTAATCAGATGAGGCCTCCTCACAGTGAGAAGTTAAAGTGGTGTGAAAACAATTCCCAGAACTGGCCAACAGGAAGGCAGCTTGTGTTCTTTGTAAACGCTTCGTGAACTAAGCCTTGGGCAATGTCACCTTGAGTTTCTTGTCATTTCCATGAAGGAACTGGCTTTTGCATGTATGGATGAATACTGAAGTTGTGGCCCTAAGTTGTGAAAAATAAATTGAACTTGAAGTCATGCAGATACATTCTTAAATCTGGGCTTATTTGCAATGTGATCTTTGGCAGTGACTTAAATTTTCCAGTTCTTAGTTCCACATTTGTAGAAATATGTAATTCTATATAGGAATGGCATTGAATCTGGGAATATTGTTGTATGCCTCTAATCCCAGCAGCTTAGGAAGCTGAGGCAGGAGGATCACAAGTTGAAAGCCAGCCTCAGTAACTTAGCAAGGCCCTAAGGAATTTATGAGACCTTGTTTCAAATTAAAAAATAAAAATGGCTGGGGATGTAGCTCAGTGGTAAAACACCCCTGAATTCAATCCCCAGTACCAAGAGAAGAAAAAAAATAATAATAAAGGTATTGGATGACTTTATGAGATGGAAATAGAATAGGCGATATTTTATCATAACATGCATGTATTGTATGAGACTGAATACGTGATGGTGTTTATCACTGTCACTACTACAAAATGATGCTATTTTGTGAAAAATTAACTTGAAGTCTTGAATTTGCAATCTTCCTGCTTCAGCCTCTTCGGTGACTGGGATTATAGATGTGCACCACCTTACCCAGCTGCTCATATCTTTTTTTTTTTTTTAAAGTTGTTCTAATTAGTTATACATGACAGTAGAAGGTACTATGATACATCATACATAAATCAAGAATGACTTCTCAGCCCAGGTGACTTGGCAAGATGCTGTCACAAAATAAAAAATACAAAGGACTGAACTGTGGCTCAGTGGTATAATGTCCCTGGGTGCAATGCCCAGTTCTGAAAAAAACATTTAAATAAATGAATAATAAGAGAGGAGTATGATGAGCATCTCATAGACTAGCCCTCTGGCCCAACTTCAGCACTGCTGACATTTTGGGATGGATTACTTTGTATCAGAGGGGCTGTACTGAGCACATAAGGATGTTTAGCAACATACCAATCCCTCCCCTGCCACTCCCACTTATGACAACCAAAAATTTCTCAGATATAGCCAAATGTCCCCTGGGGGGCATCATTGCCTTGTTATGGACCTTTGACCCAGATTCAAATTCTGACTCTGTCACCTACTAACTGTGTGCGTGGCATCATGTCTCTGAACCCTAGTCTCCTCAACATGAACACAGGGCTAATCATACCTACTGGATGGAGCCATGGTGAGAATTAAATAAAATTGTTCTAATAAATTAAAAAAAATTATCTTGAAGTCTAAAGTTGTGCCAAGATTCTGTTATTTTAAAACACTGAGATTTAGAGGTTTGTTTGGAATACCTCCCAAAGTTACTACAATGTGTTTTAAAGTTTTTGTTATGTTACTTTATTACTATTATTTAATATATTACATAAATTATTAGAATGATTCTATAAGTCACCGGAAACAACAAAAATTAATTTGATTCCTAAGCACAATCACCTTATTTTTTTTCATTTTATTTCTTTTTTTATTTGGATTCATTGTATACAAATGGGGTACAACTATCATTTCTCTGGTTGTACACAAAGTAGAGTCACACCATTTGCATAATCATACATGTACATAGGGTAATGATGTTTCTTTCACTCTTTTATCTTTTCTTCAACTCACCCCTCCCCCTCCATTTTCCTCTACATAATCCGTCTTTCCTCCACTCCTCTTACCTCCTCTCAACCCCCTCATTATGTACCATCATTCACTTATCAGAGAAATAATTTGGGTTTTGGTTTTTTGGGATTGATTTATTTCACTTAGCATGATATTTTCTAACTCCATCCATTTACCTGCAAATTTCATAATTTTATTCTTCTTTAAGGTTAAATAATATTCCATTGTATATATATATACAATGTATATATACACATATATATATACATATACATATATATATACCACAGTTTCTTTATCAATTCATCTATTGAAGGGCATCTAGGTTTTACAATCTGGCTATTGTGACTTGAGCAGCTATGAACATTGATGTGGCTGTATCTCTGTAGTATTCTGATTTTAAGTCCTTTGGGTATAGGCCGAGAAGTAGGATAGCTGGTCAATTGGTGGTTCCATTCCAAGTTTTCTAAGAAATCTCCACACTGCTTTCCAGAGTGGTTGTGCCAATTTTCATTAGGGATATTGGTCTGAAGTTTTCTTTCCTTGATGTGTCTTTGTCTGGTTTTGGTATCAGAGTGATATTAGCTTCATAGAATGAGTTTGGTAGGGTTACCTCCTCTTCTACTTCATGGAATACTTTGAGGAGTATTAGAATGAGTACTTCTTTGAAGGTCTTGTAGAACTCAGTTGAGAATTCATCTGGTTCCGGACTTTTCTTGGTTGGTAGACTTTTTTTATGACTTCTATTTCATTGCTTGAAGTTGATCTATTTAAATTGTGTGTGTCCTCTACATTCAGTTTGGGTAATTTTAATTCCCTAGAAATCTATTTACGTCTTCAAGATTTTCTATTTTGTTGGAGTATAGATTTACATAATAGCTTCTAATTATGTTTTGTATTTCAATAGTGTCTGTCATTATATTTCCTTGTTCATAACAAATTTTAGTGATTTGAGTTTTCTCTCTCCTCTTCATTTGTGTGGCTAAGGGATCATCAATTTTGCTTATTTTTTCAAAGAACCAACTTTTTATTTTGTCAGTTTTTTGAATTTCTTCTTTCATTTCAATTTCATTGAGCTCAATTCTGATTTTAATTATTCCTGTCTTCTACTATTTTCATGTTGACTTTTCTTCTTCTTCTAGGACTTTGAGCTGTAATGTTAGGTCATTTATTTGATGACTTTTTCTTCTGTTATTGAATGCACTCCATACAATGAATTTTTTTCTTAGTACTGCTTTCATAGTGTCCCAGAGATTTTGATATGTGGTATTATTGTTCTTATTTATCTCTAAGAATTTTTTTTATCTCTCCCCTGATGTCTCCTATTATCCATGCATCATTCAATAGTGTATTATTTAATCTCTAGGTGTTGGGATAGTTTATGTTTTTTATTTTATCATTGATTTCTAATTTCATTACATTATGATCTGATAGAATACAAGGTAGTATCTCTATTTTCTTGTATTTGTTTAGAGTAGCTTTGTGGCATAATAAATGGTCTATTTTAGAGAAGGATCCATGTGCTGTAGAGAAGAAACTGTATTTGCTCATTATTCAATGGAATATTCTACATATGTTTGTAAAGTCTAAATATTGATTGTGTTATTGAGTTCTATGCTTTCTTTGTTCAATTTTTGTTTGGAAGATCTGTCCAATAGTGAGAAAGATGTGTTAAAGCCATCTAGTCTTATTGTGTTGTGGTCTATTTGGTTCCTGGAATTGAGAAGGATTTGTTTAATGTACATGGATGCGCTATTGTTTGGGGCACAAATATTCATAATTGTTATGTCTTGCTGATTTATGCTTCCCTTAAGCAGTATGAAATGTTCTTCTTTATCCCTTCTGACTAACGTTGACTTAAAGTCTGCTTTATTTGATATGAAGATGGAAACCCCTGCTTTTTTACTGATTCCATATGCATGGTATGTTTTTTCCCATCCTTTCACCTTTAGTCTGTGGGTATATTTTTCTAAGAGATGAGTCTCTTGAAGGCAGTATATTGTTGGGTCTTTCTTTTTAATCCAATCTGACAGTCTGTGTCTTTTTGTAGGGAACATTCCTCAAGCTTATTTGACAGAGTCACTGACACCATGGTCTAAGTAAGCCAAACAGTCTGAACAGAGAAACTGAGGTAATGGTAAAGACTCACCATGGAATGAAGGTCTTTGTAGCTGTTGAGGCTGAGTTTGAACTGAGAGGAGGCCTCGTTCTGTCATGCACCACAGAAAGCTGTGATGTGAGCTCACACGCGCTGCCTTGCCTCATGCTGTGTACTGGAGGTTGCCATTCCCCCAGTCCTTTGTATCAGATCCGTTGCTGGGCAGAATTGCTTAGGCTTACTTGGTTTGTTTACACTACATTGACCCTCAACGTATAGTTCACCTATAGGCTGACTCTGTTATACTTTAACAAGCATGTTAACCTGATTGGATAATGTGTCTATATATGTCCTGTGCAACCCTAAATAAAATTAGATCCGTGCCTTCAGAGCTCGATCTCCGATGCCTGGGTAAGCGTGCTGGGTAAGGCTAAGAAGGGTAGGCATTGTTCGTCCTCACCCTCAGCAAACCCATCTCTGAACATCTACATCTTTCGATTGATGAGTTTAGACCATTAGTATTCAGGGTTATTATTGAGATATGACTTGTATTCCCAGTCATATCATAAGTCATTTTGGCTTATTTTTGGCTTTTAACTTGACTTGGTTTCTCCTTTAATTGGCTATTCCTTTAGGATAGTTCCTCCCTTTGCTGACTTACCTTGTTGTTTTTCAGTTCTTCCTCATGGAATATTTTCCTGAGAATATTCTGTAGTGTAGGCTTTCTATTTGTAAATTCTTTTAGCTTTTATCATGGAAGAATTGTATTTCATCATCAAATCTAAAGGTAAGTTTTGCTGGATATAAAATTCTTTGTTGGCATTCATTTTCTTTCAGAGTTTGAAATATGTTGTTCCAGGCCCTTCTAGATTTTAGGGTTTGGGCTGAGAAATATGCTAATATTGTATTGGTTTTCCCCTATATGTAATCTGATGCTTTTCTCTGGTAGCCTTTAAAATTCTTTCTTTATTTTGTATGTTAGCTATTTTCATTATAATGTGCCTTGGTGTGGCTCTGTTGTAATTTTGTACATGTGTTATGTTGTAATCCTCTTATATTTGATTTTCCATTTCATTCTTCAGATTTGAGAAATTTTCTGATATTATTTCATTGAATAGATTATACAATTATATGAATTCCTTTGGTTTGTATCTCTGTGCCTTCTTCAATCCCAATAATTATTAAATTTGGTCTTTTCTGATATCCCATAATTCTTGGATATTCTGTTTGTGATTTCTTACTATCTTCTCTGTTTGGTCAACTTTGTTCTCAAGATTAAATATTTGTCTTCATTGTCTGAGGTTCTGTCCTTCAACTGATCTAGACTGTTGGTTTCTATTGAGTTTTTAATTTGTTTTATTGTTTTCTTCATTTCAAGAATTTCTGTTTATTTTTTTTCTTTTCAGAATCTCTCTTTATTGAATGATTTTTTGTTTTCTGCATTTTCTCTTTTAACTGTTTATTGGTGTGATCATTCACTGCCTGCATTTGCTCTTTTATCTCATCCTTTGCTTCTCAGGTAATTTTAATTATGTACATTCTGAATTCCCTTTCTGACAGATGACCTTTCTTCTACCATGCTGTCATTGGATTCTAATGATATAGCATCTAGGTCTGTTTGGAACACTTTTTTTCGCTTGTTTTCTCATGTTGTTTGTGTATCTTCCCCTCTAGTATTGCAAATCCAAGGTATTGCAGTTTCCCTCCTATAGACTTATAGTGTCCCTGCAGTTTTCAAATATCTCACCTTGAAGTGAGAGATCAATATTAGTAGCACACCATACAAGCAAAATGCATGCTTAACCCAAATATTCCCTATTAAGATATTAACCGTGTTGTCTTAATAAACAGAGATGATGTGTTCAATTATTGTCTATAGCATAATGAATAAGTTTGCAATAAGGACCACAATTTCTAATGATGAACAAAGAGGATGATGAGGGGTGTAGGATATAATGTTAATGGATAAGAAGTGAATCTATAGGAGTACTGTGTCATAGGAATAGTGAAAGCAGAATTAAAAGAAATAGATTGTTACCATGAGAATAGGGAATCTCAAAGGAAATGGATAAGAAGAGAATAGAGTGAGAAAAATACTAATCAAAGAAAAAAGTAGGAATAATAGGTATAATACGAATAATCATAATACTACTACTAATACAAAGTTCTACAATAAAACTATACTCTACTGTTCAAATCTTCCAGTCATCAGTATCCTGATGCCTGAGAGAAACTTGATAATGTGGTGTCCCAAAAAGGGTGCTGTCCCACGATGGATGGGGGCCTCTAGTCGGAAATAATCAATGCTAGCGGGCAGAGGTGACCCCATGTGTTGATAGATGGTCAGCTGCAGTGTGGACACTAGACCATGGGCCAGGGCGCTGACACTGGGGGTGGCAGGCGTGGGTTGGGGTGTGGGCTTCATTGTGGGAGATTCCCACTGGCAGTGGGCCTGGTCCACAGTCACTTGAATTTTATGAATTTTTAAATTATACTCCAGAGTTGTCTATCATTTGTAAGAATCAATTGTGTTATCAACCAGGTAGTTCAACAGTTGATATTTAAATATTTATTTAGACCCTTACGTTACTTGTACCCTAAGTCCACTTAGATTTAAGGTATACAGTATGTGCTTCATTGCATATACTGCAATTTATATTTTATTGTAAGACTCAGTTTATTTCTACTTTTGCACTATTACCAATAATATCATCAATAATCATGAGATTGTTTAAGCATATAATAGTAGATATGAATGCACATTTTTATGTAAGAAAAAGTGCCATATAAACCAAACACTGTTTTCAGGGGTTGTGATAGTTTAGGCTGAAGTCTCTTACTATTGAAACAAAGGGGAATATTGACCCTAGGATCTCCCTTCACCTACTTGGATCTTTTTCTCCAACCCCTCTTTATTTCTCTATAAAACTCCATGTCTGTGGAGGCGTCAAGATGGGGAGCTAGGAAGGGTATATTTCTTTTTGCTCTGTGATCAGGGTTCAAGTGGCAGGAATGCTGCTTCTCTACAAGGTAGGTAAAAGAGGTATTTCACTAAAACTCAATATTAGACATAGTGTCTTGGAGACTCAGAGATTTGGGTACATCAAAAAAAAAAAAAAAGAAAAAAGACTACATTGAAGCCAAGCTGGTTAATCCATAGACTACACTGTACATTGTACATAGGTGCATGAAAAGCATTTCATGTTTCCCAACTGGCCACAGAGAGGATCCAGACTCCCAAATCAGGAGGTGGCCATATTAAAGCTGCTGCCACAGAAGTCAGGAGATCTGAACAAAGATGGCTACATGGTCCTGGCATGTGCCTTCGGCATGATCTAGACTGGATCTAGCAGAACAAGAGTAAGACAGACACAGAGAATATTTTACCCAGGGGTTCTCAAGTCAGAAAGTAAGGTGAAACCCAGCTCTCTTCCTCTTTTGTGTCTGGCAATTCTCGAGATCAGCTGAAGTCGGTCCTGCCTTTGAACAGGTGGGTATAAATGTGCTCAGGGACTAAGGCCAAGAAGCCTGGAAAGGCTGTGTTCCTGGAAAACAGAAGAGGTGAAATATTAGCTCTTGTGTCCCACAAGTAGAATCCTTGGATTCTAAGGAGACTCCAAGGATCCAGACTCCCAGTAGAGATGGGCAACTGCCAGACCTATGGGTGTGTGATCCAATCTCTGAACAGAAGTCATCACTCAACAAAGCTTACCTTTTTTGGGAATACTACTCATAGAGTCATGCAGCGGACCCACCTTGGGGGTGCATCAACCTAATCTTTGTGGACAAAACTTCAGCTGACAGTACTTCCCATCCCATCCTACATCATACTGGTGAGAAGGGAAGCTGATAATTTTTGATCTTCAAATGGTAACTTGATAAGCAACACAAAAGTAGAAAGGGTTTAGCAAACCATGATCCATACTCTTTCACTTGGTACATAGCTCAAGAAGAAATGAAAAGAAAGACAGATGGGCACAGAAGTAACCATATATTCTCATTGACTATTTTGACCACCTCAGTGGAAATAATTCCTTAATTTTTCATTAAGAATCTCTTCTATTTTTTGTTTTTGTTTTTTAGTGTGTGAATGTGTTTTTGCCATTGTTGTTGTTGTTGTTCTGAATGGTTCAAGGATATATATAAATTGGTTTTTTTTTGTTCTCATTTGTAGCATCTTTTTAAATGTAGATTTTTTTTCTTTCCTTGTCTTCTGAGGATTAGGATAGTTGGTTTTGGATTAGAATTCAGATTAGGTGTATTTTGGTTTGGTTTTATATTATTTTTCATTTGTGTTTCTTTTTTCTCTTTCACTCTTTTCTTCTGCTAACAGACAAATTCTATTGTTCTCTCTTTCACTGTTCCTCTAAATTTTTGCTTCTAGTTTTTCTCCTCCTTCCCTATAACCATCACATTCTATATCTCTTCTGCATTCTCTGTGTTCATTTTTCTTTGATATTTTAAACTCTTTTCTACCTTCCTATTACATTTTATTTTCTCTTAACTGTATTCTTACAATCTTTTAGCACCAATTGATCTATATATCACCTGCCCCCACCATTAATGCTGTTGCAGTTATTATTGCTGCATATGCCATATTTGAACCTATTGTTTGATTTAACTCCAGACATAATACATGGTTACTTATTGTTGTTGCTGATGGCAATTGCTGAGCCTACTATTTCTGTTTTTTGTGTGGCAATTAACATTATAGATGTCATAGTAGGGACCAAGTATTTAGTTTAAGGTTATATTGTTTGCATTGGTTGTTGCTATTGTTTGTTTCCCCACCATTTTGTGAGGTACTGGAAACCTACAGAGACTCTACAAGTTTACAGGGTAGAAACTCTGAACTAAACTCAACCAAAACACAGTATACCTTGCTCCACACAAAATTAATAACACTCAATCTTCAGTTATATTTTAACATAAAAAATAGAAGACATAAAAACCCAAACAAATAACCAGGACCCAAATAGAAATAGCTAGGGGTGAGCCACCAGGTCCCTCCTATAGACTTTCATTTCTATAGTAGAAACAGAGTAAAATATCACAAAGGCTGTGAACACAAAAACTACCAGGGTATCTCAATCCAAATCACTCTGTGACACTTTAACAACTGAAGACTGTGCCCTAAAAAAAGAGGTAAAGTAATCCACTTCAAATGATGCACAAGACCAAGACCTCTGAACACACGAGAAAACAGGTCAACAAGTCTCCCCCGCCCCAATCCCCAATCCCCCAAGAAAGAAACCCACTGATAGTGAGATGATGAAAATCCAGTGAAAGATTAGAAAAAACTGATTATCAAGATGTTCAGAGAACAAAAAGAAGATCTAAGGAAGGAATTAAGAAACCAATTAAAGGAGGTGAAAGACCATTTTAATAAAGAAATAGAAACAGTAAAAAGAAATGAAACAGAACTCCTAGAAATAAAAAACAAGATCAATGATATTACAAACTCCCTTGAAGGTATCAATAACAGACTAGATGGTGTAGAAAATAGAATCTCAGTCCTTGAATACAGAACTTCAGGCATTTGAAGATAGATTTCATGATCTTAAATACACAGAAGGCAATAAAAGGGAAAAATATTAAACATGACCGGAATATTCAAGAACCCTGGGACAACCTTAAAGACTGTATCTGTGAATCATTCAGACAGAAGAATATATGGACATGCAAACTAAAGGCTTAAAGAAAATTTTCAATGAGATAGTTGCAGAAAACTTCTCCCATATCAGAAACCAGCTAAACATCCACAAACAGGAGGCTTACAGACCCCAAATAGACACAGTCAAATGAAAGACTCATCAAGACATGTCATAAACAAAATGCCTAACATAGAAAACAAGAAAATAATACTAAAAGTCTGAAGAGAGAAATAATAGGACACATTTAGAGGCAAATCAATAAGGCTCAATTCTGAGTTCTCTGCTGAGTCCCTAAAATAAAAGAGGGCATAGAATGAGATACTCGAAATCCTAAAAGAAAACAACTATCAAACAAAGTTACTATACCCAACAAAATTCAGTTTCAAATTCAAGGGGGAAATAAAAATAGTCCATGACAAGCATAAACTAAAACAATTCAGGAATATGAAACCAGCACCACAAAGATTAATCAAAAATAGATAAACTTTATACAGAAGAAAAACAACAACAAAGAGCAATTCCAGAAACCCAAGAACAGAGGAAGTTCAATAAAAGAATATTCCACTAAATGAGAATTAAGACAGGATAAAATGTAGGAAGAAAACAAAATATTGGAAAGCCACAAACACATACTCATACTAACGTTGAATGTTAATGGTCTTAACTCTCCAATTAAAACACAGATTAGTAGAAGAGATAAAAAAAAAAAAATCCAACTACATGCTGTTTACCATGCTGTTTATAGGCAAACACAAGCACTGGCTGAAGGTAAAAGGATGCAAAAAATATTCCAGGTATATGTGCCAAGGAAATAAGCAGGAATGGCTGTTCTCATATCTGAAAAAGTAGATTTCAAGCAAAAACTAATCAGAAGAAACCAAGAAGGACAATACACCCTAATAAATGAAACACTCTAACAAGAATACATAAACATAGTAATAACTTATGCCCAAAATGTCAATGTACCTAATTACATGGAAAAAAATACTCCATGACATCAAATTCACAGATACCAACACAATAATACTATGGAATTTCAATACACCCTTATCACCAATAGACAGATCATCAAAAAAAAAAAATATCAACAAAGATATCTCCAATCAAAACAAAACTATAAATCTAATGGACCAAATAAACATCTATAGAATAGTTCACCCCAAAAGAGCTAAATTTACCTTCTCAGCTGCTTATGGAATTTTTTTCCAAAATAGATTATATTCTAGACCACAAACCAAATGTTAGCAAATATAAATATATATATATATATATATATATATATTCTCATGTATTTTATCAGAACTTAATGGAATGAAACTAAAAATCAATAGCAAGAAAAATAATAGAAACCACATAAACTCATAAATATTGAACAATACTCTCAAATGAAGAATAGATCAAAGAGGAAATGAGAATGGAAATTAAAATTCTAAGAAATAAATGAGAACAAAGACACAACATATCAACATTTCTGGAATCATATGAAAGCAATGCTAAGAGGCAAATTTTCAGCACTGAGTGCTAACATTAAAAAATTAGATCTAAAATAAATAAGCTTATGTTTCATCTCAAGTTCTTAGAAAAAGAAGAATAAAGTAACCCTCAGAACAATAAAAGATAGGAAAGAATTAAGATTGGAGCCAAAATCAATGAAATTTAGAAAAAGAAAACAGCACATATGATCAATATAATGAAGAGTTTGTTCTTTGAAAAGATACTAAAATTGATAAACCTGTAGCCAAACTAACTAAAATAGTGAAAAAAGACCCCTAACACTCAAGAAGTTAAATCAAGAATCAATAAATGGGATGGATTAAAAGTAAAAATCTTCTTCCCAGCAAAAGAAACAATTAATTCTGTGAAAATAGAGACTACAGATTGGGAGAAAATCCTTACCACATGCACATCAGATAAATCATTAATCTCTAGTATATATAAGAATTCAAAACATTAACACCAAAAAAACAAATAACCCAATCAATAAATGGGCTAAGAAACTGAACAGACACTTCACAGAGGAAGATACACAATCAGTCAGCAGATATCTGAAAAAATGTTCAACATCTCTAGCAATTAGAGAAATACAAATCAAAACTCTAAGATTTCATCTCACTTGAATCAGAATTGCAATTATCAAGAATATAAGCAACAATAAATGTTGAGAAGGATGTGGGGAAGAAGGTACACTTATACATTGCTGGTGGAAATGCTAAATGGTGCAACAATTATGGAAAGAAAAATGGAGATTCCTAAGAAAACTTGCAATGGAGCCACCATTTGACCCAGTTATCCTATTCCTAGGTTTATACCCAAAGGAATTCAAATCAACATACCACAGTGACACAGTCACATCAATGTTTATAGCAGCTTAATTCACAATAGGTAAGCTACGGAACCAACCTAGGTGCCCTTCAACAGATGAATGGATATGTACATAAACTTATAAATATATATATAAACTCATAGATATTGAACAATACTCATACACACATACACACGCACACACAATGAAATATTATTCAACCTTAAGAAGAATGAAATTTTGGCATTTTCAGGTAAATGGATGAGTTGGAGAATATCATGCTAACCAAAATAAGCCGAACCCCAATACCAAAGACTGAATGCTTTCTCTGGTATGGGAATGCTAATTCACAATTGGGGGACCATAGGGAAAAATAGATTTACTTTGTACTAGGTAGAGAGGAGTGAAGGTAGGGAAAGGAGTATGGGCGTAGGAAAGATAGTAGAGTGAAACACACATGATTACCTCACGTACATATATGACTGCATGATCCATGTGATCCTACAAAATGTACAATCAGAAAAAAGAGAAATTACACTCCATTTATGTATGATGGGTCAAAATGTAAAAATACATTCTACTGTCATGTACAACTAATTAGAACAAATAATAAAAATTTAAAAATTAATTAAAAAAAGGAGTGACAAAAGCAAATCAGCAAGAATAGAGATGAGAAAGGAGATATAACCTCAGACCCTTGTGAAATCCAGAGGACTATCAAATCCTACTTTGAAAAATTATATTCCAATAATATGGAGAATATGGGAGACATGGATACATTTTAAGACACAATTTAATCTGCCCAAATTGAACAGAAAGACATGGAAATCCTACACAGATCAATATTAACTAATGAAATTGAAGCAGCAATTAAAAGCCTTCCAAAAAAAGAAAAGTTCTGGACCTGATTCTCAGCTGAATTCTATCAGACCTTTGCAGAAGAACTAACACCAAAATTATTTCATCAAATTGAAAGAGAGGGAGCACTCCCAAATACTTTTTTATGAAGCTAGTATAACCCTTATACCAAAACCAAAATGCATCAAGTAAAAAATCACATACCAATATCCCTGATAAACATAAATGAAATTATCCTAAATAAAGTATTAGCAAACCACATTCAAAAACACATCAAGAAAATAATACACCATGATCAAGTGGGTTTCATTCCAGGAATTCAAGGTTGATTCAACATATGCAAATCAGTAAATGTGATTAATCACTTAATCAGAATCAAGAACAAAAACCACATAATCATCTAAATAGATGCAGAAAAGGTCTTTGATAAAATTCAATACCCATTCATGTTAAAAATTCTGGAGACACTAGGGTTTGAAGCAATTTACTTCAACATCATAAAGGCAGTTAATGACAAACCCAAAGTCAACATTGTACTAAATAGAGAAAAACTAAAATCATTTCCACTAAATTCAGGAACAATACAAGACTCTCCATTCTCACCACTCCTATTCAATATAGTCCTCAAAACATTAGCCAGATTAATCAGGCCAGAAAAGGAAATCAAAGGGACAAAATAGGAAAAGAAAAAGACGAGCTATTTGTTTGCCAACAACATGATCCTATATTTAGAGGATCAAAAATACTTCACCAGAAAACTTTTAGAACTTATAAGTGAACTTAGCAAAATTATCAGTATTAAAGATCAACACCCATAAATCAATAACTTTCCTATATTCCAACAGTGATTTATTCATTCAATCAAGGAAGAATTTAGGGAAACCATCCCATTTATAATAACCTCAAAAAAGAAAAAAAAAACCTTGTGAATTAATCTAATCAAGGAGGTAAAAGAGCTCTACAATGAAAACCACAGAACACTGAAGAAAAGAAATTGAAGAAGACAGAAAATGGAAAGACATTCCGTGCTTTGGGATAAGCAGAATTAATATTGTCAAAATGGCCACACTACCAAAATCTATGTACAGATTCAATGTAATTCCTGTCAAAATACTAATGACATTCTTTATAAAATTAGAAACAAACAGCTCTTAAATTCATTTGGAAGAATAAGAGACCTAGAATAGACAAAGCAATACTAAGTAAGAAAAGTGAAGCAGGAGGCATCACAATACCTAAACTGAAATTATGCTACTGAACAGTAGTAATAAAAACAGCATGGTGATGGCATCAAAATAGTCATGAAGACCCATGGAATACAATAGATAACCTGAAGACAAACCCACAAATGTATAGTCATCTGATATTTGACAAAGGAACACATATCTTGGAAAAAAAGACAAACTTTTTAACATATGGTGCTGGGAAAACTGGATAGCTATATGCAGAAAAATAAAATTAGTCCTGTTTTGCCCTACACAAAACTCAAATCAAATGAGTCAAAGACATAGAATTAGACGAGTATCCTTATAGCTGCCAGAACAAAACATTGGTTCAATACTCCATCATATAGGTGCTGTCACAGACTTCCTTAACGAGACCCCCAAAGTATGAGAAATAAAACCAAGAATCAATAAGTGGGATGCCATTAAACTAAAGAGTTTTGCACAACTAAGGAAATGATTAAGAGTGTGAAAAGAGCCTACAGAATAAGAGAAAATCATGGCTGTCTACTCCTCTAATAGGGGATTAATATCCAAATATACAAAGAACTAAAAAACCTTAGCACCAAAAAAAAAAAAAAAAGCCACAAATAACTCAATCAATAAATGGGCAAAAGAACTAAACAGAAGAAATGCAAAAGACCACTAGATACATGCAAAAAATGTTCAACATCTCTATCAATAATGGAAATGCAAATCAAAGCTACACTAAGATTCCATCTCACTCCAGTAAGAATGGCAATGATCAAGAATACGAACAATAATAAATGCTGGTAGGGTTGTGGGGAGAATGGAGCTCTTTTTTTATCTTTTATTTTTACAGACAGCATTTTGATTCATTATACACAAATGAGGTACAACTTTTCATTTCTATGGTTGTACATGATGTAGATTCACATCATTTGTGTAATCATACATGTACATAGGATAATGACATCTGTCTCAGTCCACTGTCTTTCCTTCCCCCACTCTCTCCCCTCATTTTTCTCTACACAATCCAAAGTTCCTCCATTCTTATTTTACCGCCCCCCACATACCCTCCTGCTATGGATCAGCATTTACTTATCAGAGAAAACATTCAGCCTTTGGTTTTTTGGGATTGGTTTATTTCCCTTAGCATGATGTTCTCCAACTCTATCCATTTACCTACAAATGCCATAATTTTATTCTTCTTTATGGCTGAATAAAAGTGCTCATCATCTCTGGTAATTAGAAAAATGCAAATCAAAACCACCTTAAGATTTCATCCCACTCTAATTAAAATGGTTATTATTTACAACACAAGCAATAGTAAGTGTTGGGTTGGATGTGGGGGAAAAGGCACACTTGTACATTGCTGGTGGAGTTGCAAATTGGTGCAATCACTCTGGAAAGCAGTGTGGAGATTCCTCAGAAAACTTGGAATGGATTCACCATTTGACCCAGTTATCCCACTCCTCAGTTTATACCCAAAGGACTTAAAATCAGAAAGGAAATCTTATACACTGTTGGTCGGGCTGCAAACTAGCATAATCACACTAGAAATCAGGGTGGAGATTCCTCAAAAAATTAGGAATTGAGCCACCATATGACACAACTATCCCATTTCTGGATATTATACTGAAAGGTCTAAAATCAACATACAACAACAACAAAGTCACATCAATGTTTATAGAAGTGAAATTCACAATAACTAAATTTATGGAATCATATATATATATATATATAAATATATATATATGAGTTCTACTCAGGCATTAAAAATAATAAAATTTCACATTTACTGGTAAATGGATGAAAATGTAGAATATCATGCTAAGTGAAATTAACCAAACTCAAAAACTCAAAGGTTGAATGTTTTCTCTCATGTGAAAGCTAGACAAGGCTAGGATATCATAAAGAACCAATCAAATACAAATTAATAGATGAGTGACAGGAAGTCTAGTAGAGTAAAGGAAAAAGAAGTGAGGGGAGGACAGGAGGGAAAAAAGAAAGGGAAGGGGCGGATCATGAACTGAAATTGATTTCCATGCATATATGAGTTTGTCTGATTAACCCAAGTACTATGTATAACCATAAAGCTCTAATAAATAAAAAAGTCTATGCCCATTACTACCTGGTTTTCTGCCCCTTCTTCACATCTACCTCAGTTATATATCACTCATATCTAATTTAATTACTACAGTTGACTCCAAAGAAGTGTTTAACCTTGATTTTTTTAATTGGCAATATTTCAAGCCACTGATTTGATGATTTTTCTATATTTGGTAATTGTTTCCAACAATCGACATTGTCAGTATTTCATCTATATCTTCAAATTTTACTAGGACCCAAAGTCATTTTAGATTTAAAGTGAAGACTATATGCTCTTAACTAGTAACATAGAAAAGTGCATATATTTTCTCAAGTTTTGTTAAAATGCTCATTTTTCTGCAAGAATGAGGTGAGATAGGCCACAATCCTTTATGTTCTCTGGGATACATGCAAGCCTGCATTGTCTTTACAGGCACCCAAGTTGTCTTAAAGCTGGGCAACCTGCCTACTGGGTCTTCTCATAACACTATTTCATACTGTGTTCCAGGCTCTTTTTCACTGATAAAATAATGAAAAATTATTTGCCAAACTGTACATTTCACAGAGTCCAGATAAACTTGTCTGAGGGTTGTAATAAGCCTCATAATAATTTACTTGGCTAACCTAACATTAATAATCATCAACCCACAATGAGTAATGCATAAACTTTTCTTTCAATTTCTAAAAACACTGCTCTTCAACTGCCTTCTCCATTATCATGCTTCTCGACCTGTTTCCTAGTGTTACTTAGAATTAAAATTAAATGGTTTTTAAAAGATTATTCTTCTGGATAGTTGTGTTCCTGGAAGAACCCTGTGTCATAGGGGAAATGATGCTTTGGGAATTATGGACAAGTGGGTATTAGAGTAAGAACATTTGTAAAATCTTTTAAATGTCAGAAGATGGTAAACTGAGCTCTCATTGTACAATTATGTTTAGAGTGATCAGGTCAAAATATGGACTCATTGACATTTACCCCATTTTTTCAACAAAAAACCACTAGTGAACTTACTTTTTCATCATCATCACTATTATTATTATTCTACCAGGAAAAAATGTTTATTTCTTGTTAAAGTAATCTTTGCTCTGATAAGCTTTTGTATAATCAAAAACCAACCAATGCCTAGCATTTATATAATCCAGATTCCCCATTGAAGATTTTTCCATATAAAACATGTACCAACTTGCTTTAAATAATAATGTAATAATATAACAAACAATGAATTCACTGTAAAAGTATGCTTAAGATTATGGCAAAAATGAGGTATATAGCAACAGAAGTGATAGGATCTAGAAACAATAGAGCTCATAGGAAAAATGTTTGATACTATATTTTATGAATCAATTAAAGAGAATTATACCCACTAAGGAAAATCATAAAGTCATTACAGTTTTTCTTTATGTTGAGATAATTTAATTTAGATTAGGGAGGCTTTCAGAAAAATCTGCTGAACGAATATGTTAATAAACACAATTTATATTACACAAATCATTCTGAGAAATGAGATGAAGAAAGGTAGCAAAAGCAATGTTTGAAAAGTTAATGTTTGAAAGAAGTGCTTTTATGACATGATCTGAGTGTTGTCTTTAAAATTTATGTATTCAGTATTTTCATTAAATAACTAGAAGCACGTTCAGAAACAGAAGGCAACAGGGTAGAGTTTAAGTTATTAGAATACTTAGAGTAAAGAGTGGGAAAAAAATAGGCTATAATAGTAGACATATAATCCAATGCATTATTTTGAACTACCTAAAATTTGCCTGACAATGGCAATTTATTTAAAAGCTCAAGTAAGGAAATAGATTGATCAGATTTATTGTTATGAGATCTAGTGACAATGTTGAAAAGTTGATACAGATTCAGCCTGGATAGAAGTACCTACCTTTTTTTCTTCTATCACTGCAGCAACAAGGAAGAAAAGGATGTGAACACAGAGATCTTCACTGACCATTGGAAAGTAAGGAAAGGTGTTGTTGAGATCGACTATTTTTGAGAAAAGACAAAACTGATGTTTTGTTTCTAAGAAGGCAACTTGGTCTTGAAGGAAGCAGCTGGTATAAATCCTGGAGTCCAAGAGATATCTAAAATTTGTAATGAATAGATGAACTACCTAGAGAATGTACCACTTGGATCTAGTGAGTAGAAGAGAGGTACCAGTGGTGGGTACTGAACTGAAGGAATTTTCCACAAAAGAAATGGAATACCCTGGTGGGCAATCAGCAACACTTGAGCCCATGTCAGTCAGATTGAAGGGAACTGTACACTGCAGGCCCAAGTAGTAGCTGACTACACTTATTAGGAGGACACTAATGGCTCCTTTTCTCATTTTGAGAGACTGAGGTTTGAACTCAAGACCTTGAGCATACCAGAAATCACTACCATAAACCACATCCCCAGGCATATAAACACCTTTCATGATTTCCTTTGTGAATGTGTGTGTGTGTGTGTGTGTGTGTGTGTGTGTGTATGATATTGAGGATTAAACTCCAGGATGGTTTACCATTGAGCTACATTCACAGACCTTTATAAATTCAATTAATTTTAAAAATTATTTTATTTCAATTTTTTGTGGTACTGGAGATTGAATCCAGGGCCTCATGCATGCTAGGCAAACATCTCCCACTTAGATAAATCCCTGGTCCTTTTAATATTTTTATTTTTATTTTGAGACAGGGTCTGGCTAAGTTACCCAGGTGGGTCTTAAAATGTTATTTTCCAGTCTCTAAAAAATAAATAATTTTGAAGAATGTGATTTCCCTGCCCAGGTAGCAGGGATTATAGATGTGCCACACCATGGTGTTCCACTTTCTATGGCTCTTGAAAGAGGAAATGTGAGATGCCCTTGTCCCTTACATATCATGTGGCAGTATCAAGAATGCCACTGGAACAATGCATGCAAACAACCCAGAGACCCAGGATTCAGGAATTCATACCATGGAATGTCCCCACATTCTAACATGGTAATTATCCTTCCTTGTTGTGAAAGGCAGTGACGCAGAAAGAAATCCACCATCAGACTTTGGTGGAGGAGGTAGAGACATGACAGGAGTTTCTCCATAAAGAATGAATGTCATTCCTGACACTGAAGGGCTCAGTAACAAGGAAGCAGATAGGCCTCATGAAACTTGATGCCCAACAGGCGTCATAAATTTCCCCAGCTGGATTGTCCATGACCCTGGTCCTTCCCATAGGTACAGCATACTGAATCTGTTTTCTAGCTACAAATGCAAAAGAAGACATTTAAATAGTGATGTGAAAGGTCGAAGATATTATCCTCACTTTGTTTTAGGAATAAACACTAAATCTTACTGTAGTCTCATTTAAAAAGAATAAATAGAAAGGGAGGAAAAATGATATTAAGCCCAAGGAAATCTTCTATTATGTCAAAGAAACAAATTAATGATGCACAACAACCAAAGGCAGAAGTACATATTTTTCAATAGATTCACTGTAGGGAAGGGAAGTAAACTTTAAACAGCATCTGTTGTTATCTTAGTCAAATTTATGGAGCATGGATTCCTTAAAATGAGAGATAAGATAGGATAACAGTGTGAGGTGAAAAGTTAATTGAAAGGCAAGCAGAAATTTAAAACAAAGGAAGCACGATAATATAAAGAATGTTGTAAAACCAAATATGTGTCAACATAATTATAACCAATACACATTATACTAAAGAAAAAAGATAATTCTAAAAGCAAATTAGTGATTTAGTGGACATTTGCCTGTGTATGCAGTTAGTTGTCTAACCAAAAACACCCTTTAAATCTGGGATGTCTCAAAATGAGGAGACAAAGTGCTGTTGCCCTTGGAAGGCTGGGGAAGGGCAGATATTCCCTGCTTTTTCTGTTTGTCAGGTAGTAGGATCATTTTGTCATAGAATGTCACAGAACAAGAATCTGAATTTTGAGACTGTTCCACAGGGAATTTGGGAGGAATTTCTGTTAAATTCAGTGATCAGCAATGTGATAGGATTTGGGAGAACATAATTCCAAAGGACATTGTCAAATGATCACTATTGGTGCCACAGGGACACAGGTGAGTGCCCAGTAGTCATGCTGCCCAGAAAGCATCCCAGGTACATGGTTCCTGGTGATTTTCTCATCTGTGCCTCAGAATTGTCTATCCATTCCTGCAGCCTCTGAGTCTAGTTCCCCTGACCACTCACTCCTTCAGGGGAGATCTGAGTATTTAAATATACTTTCTAAAAATGGCTTTTCTGTTTCATTCTGTAAATGTCGATTTCTGTTGTCTAAAATCAAGAAATTTGAGTAAAATGATTTGGGGATGAATTTTTCTCAGAGATTTACAGGAACATAAAAATGATATGATATTGAAAAGAAAGGAGAGGTAATAGATATCAAATATTTGCACAGAAATAAGAAAAGATGAAATGCAAAAGATATCCAAAAATATAATTTTGTCTGGGACAGTGGTGCATGCCTGTGGTTCCAGAGGCTCAGAAAGCAGAGAAGGAGGATCACAAGTTGAAGGTAAGCCTGAGCAACTTAGCAAGACCCTGTTTTGTAATGAGTTAACAAAAAAGGACAAAGGGCATCCCTGAGTTCAATATCCAGTGCCTAAGCAAACAAATATATAAATAAAGCAAAGATTTTCAATAATATATAGATTCATATGTTGAAAAGACTCATCATGTCCCAAAAAAATACTTAGAACAATACTTAGAACACGCCAATATATATATATATATATATATATTTGGTTTTTCTAACAGGAACGTGACTAAAACTGATGAGATAAAAGTCTTAAATATTGAAATGAGGTTGGAAAGCTTCAGGTGAAGGGGAAATTCACTGGGTTTCATTAATGCAGAGCCTCTGAGCCTCATTGATATGCTAGCATGCATGGTAGTTCTTCACGAAGAATGACAAGATGTATTGCATTTACCAAATGTTGGGCAGCAAGCTTTCTTGAAGTGTATCTCTTGAGTGTATTGTTTCACCAAACATCGGCAAATGTTAAAAAAAAAAAAATCCTTGTGGAAACTATGACTTTCAAGGTCAACTAATGAATTCTTTAAGCACTAAGTGCACACACAATGATGTAATATCTCACAGAAGAAAAAGCACAATATTAGACTTTTCTACAGCATCATTTCCAGGAAAGCAATTAGCCCACTTGTGACTTTTGAGAAAAAAAATGATATATCTCAGAAATACTTTTCCTAGCCAATTCATGACGCACATGAGAAAGTTACATAAGGACATTCTCTGGTTTGAAAGGCCTCCAACGCTCCAACTATTATCCCTTATTTTTGCTCTTTTGCAAAAGACATGTACGATCCATTGTGGGTAATCAAAGAAAGAGTTCATGTAATGAATAAAATCATGATATATCATGGAAACCAATAGATAATAAGATGATAGTGAAATTGGGGAAGTCTTGTTTCATCAGCAAGAGAGGGAGCCATGAACAACTTTTGTTTTCTAGGACTTCAGTAAAACTGCACAACAGTTTGTTCATGTGGTGATGGCTAAAAAATGAATAAGAGGAGCATCATAGACATTTCATGATCTGTGTGCAACTTTGAAGATAAATTAAAGCCAAGAAGAGAGCTTGAGCATGAATACAAGAATTTACTGGTGTCAAGTATGGCCAGTGACATGGGACTGGGAGCTGTGAAAGATATGAACTATACTCAAGATAACTATACTCAAGATAATTCAGGTCCATTGTCCTGAGACTGTTTATATTTGGAGTGATTGAGAGTCTGCATGCAAGCATTCCTAGTACTTCCCTATATTAATGACATTTTTAACTACTTAAAATTGTATGAACATATATATGTCTCTTTAAATTAATAAAATAACAAGCTTGCCAGCTCTGGAGTGTCAGTTGGCAAGCAGATGGTTCCAGCACAACATTGTGGGCTGTTCTTCTCGCTTCTAGTTGGCGCTTACTTTTACAATATCCTGACCATATGCAGTGGTGTCCCCCAGCTCTCTGCTGTTATATTCCTTTAACAAGATATGACAGTCATAACAGACTTGTTTATTCAAACTGCTTTATCAGAGTCATGACTGATTGTAACAAGGTTAGGTGTTGTCAACCAGAATGAAAGTTAACACTATCTGGAGCTACACAATGTAAGGTGTACATAAACAATTCCTTATTTTTCTGTTTGAAATGCATTTAATTAGATATTTTGACTTCATTCCTTGCTCTGACTTGGATAACGGTGTTATCAAATTCTTGTAATATTTCAGCACCAGAATATAATCTTTTCTCTTAAAGTCCTGGGAACAGAAATTTTCAAAATTCATACATACTTTAATTTATAAATGTATATAAATTATATTATATATGATGTATATTGTTATATTTATAATATCATATCTAATTATGTATAACATATAAAGAGTAATCATACAGTATAAATAATATATTTTATAATATGTCTCCCTGTATTAAAAATAAAACAGAAAAATATGAATATTACTCAGTGGCAAAACTTAAGATATGAATGCTTCACAGAAGTTCCTGGCACAATGATTTTCTTCTATTGTAAAAAAGAAAGAAAAGTTTTTAGTTTTCTGGATTTTAGAATTTTGAACAAATGGTTGTAGGCCTGTATTACCTTTTGGAAAACTCTTTCATATGCATGAGTGTACATACATAAACCTCATTTTATGCAGCAGCTGTGGTACTAAGAAATAGTATGTATATAAAAATATTTTCTTATACATTAAAATGTCAACTCTTCTCACTTGCAGCTGGCACCAACCAACCAGTCACTGGGTTGGAGAGATTCTTTCTGAGGGTCTTTCAAAAACCCTGTATCTTTGCTGACAGAGGGTTTTTCTAAAACACAAATCTAGGTATTGCATTACTCTATCTAAAATATGTCCAAAGTTCTCCAAAATTCCAGTAGGGAGGCTCAACACCTCACCCAGAACACAGTGTACTTTTGACCTTTGCTTTCATCTCTGATCATCTTTTGCTGCTGGACCATGGTACCCAGTCCCTCAGTTTCCTTCCCACTTTGTGCCTTCCCATCAACTCAATTTTTCTCTGGGAATCCATGATGCACCCTCTCTTTTCATGTACTTCTTCTCTTCTTTTTAAAGTCATCTGCTCAACCTTGTTTGCATATTCCACTTCTAAACTTCCACAGGAATTCGAACAAACATTTATCAAAATATTTAATTGTAGTTGTTTTTGTTCTTTGTCATCTTTGTCTTCAGTTTTATGCATATTGTCCGATGTGTGCAACTAATGAGGGTTACTATATGTTGGAAACTACAGACTTTTCATTTAAACTGTGAGGTAGTTTCCTAGTGTTTGTTTCCCCGTCCCATTGTGCATATGAGAATTTAAGAGTCAAAAAGCAATAACCAAAGTTGTAACAAGCACATACACAGCCCAAGATTCAAATTCAGGTATTCTGTATCTAAATCCTGTGATTTTAACCTTACATTATACTTTCCATAAATAATCTGTGATTACTTGGTTAAAATTCTTAGACAATGTGGGAATTTGTCACCATGGAAATTGGCCTGTATTAGGTAATTCCTAGAAGGATATTTGAAAATTTATATGCCTCCAAAAATATAAAAATCTCCTTTGTTCTAGGGTAATATTATAGATTATTCATGTTAAATTCTTTAATTGAATCTGGGCTGTTATTGTGACCAGGAGAACGTAAGAGTTTCATTGTGAACATTACAATTTGGGGGCTTAAAAAGCACTTCACTTTTCAATTTTGTATTGACTCTCTATGGTCTGATTCTCCGTTTAAAGGAATTTGGACTGGCGTTCTTGAGGATGAGAGTCCACTGGGAGAGAAAAACTCTAGAAAGTAAAAGAATACAGAAAAGGGGCCCAGCCAGATCCTGGGTGTTCCAGTTATCTCAGCCAAGCAGCAGGTCTGTGGATGAGGCTATCATGGATCTTCCAGACAAACACTAGGCATGCACTGCTAATTCAAATGGAACAGAAAAAGCATCCAGCTGGATCTAAGAATGAGTGCAAAATTGTATAGTCAAAAATAATGGCTGATCAGTGTTAAGTCAGTGCATTTTGAAGTGGTTTCATGTATTGTCACTTTAATTTGGTCTGCTATTGTTTGGGTCTTAAATGTGCCCAAAGGGCCACATTATATAGGTTTAGTGCCCAACCTGGCACTCTTGGGAGGTAATAGATACTTTTAAGTGGTAGAGCCTAGTGGGAGGTCTTAGGTCATTGTAGGTTAGTTCTCAATAGTGAGACCCAGGTCACCCTTACAGTAATGTTGAGCTGACAAACACAATACTAGAAAAAAACGTACTATCTTTAAACAGTCTAAATTATAACATTGTCCTTGAAGTCAAGAGATGGGTAAAGGCTGGAAGAATGGTGAGAAAACCATTAAGAAACTGGATAAAGAGCAACCAGTGTTAAACAGTCAATTATAAATTATTTTCTATGAAAGCTTAGGAAAGAGAACACATATTTAATGAAAATGCAACCCTTGCTAAAGAGATTTTCAGACAGTACACTAAAAGTGACATTTGGCTTTTTTGGCTGCATAAAAGGCACGAGAAGCAGAAATGAGCTTACGAAGGAATTGTATAGTTTTCTAAATCTTCTCTGTACCCTCCTCTTCCCTCAATTTCCCTCTACATAATCTAAAGTTCCTCCATTCTTCTCTCATCCCCTGAACCCCATCCCCATTATATATCATCATCCACTTGCCAAGGTAAACATTTGGCCTTTGGTTTTTTTGGGATTGGTTTATTTTACTTAACATGATATTCTCCAATTCCATCCATTTATCTGCAAATGCCATAATATTATTTTTCTTTATGGTTGAATAATATTCCATTGTGTTTATATACCACAGTGTCTTTACCATTCCTCTGTTGAAGGGCATTTAGGTTGGTTCCACAACCTAGTTATTGTGAATTGAACTTCTATAAACATTGATGTGGCTGCATCACTGTAGTATGCTGATTTTAAGCCCTTTGGATATAAACAGAGGAGTGGGATAACTGGGTGAAAAGGTGGGTCCGTTCCAAGTGTTCTGAGGACTCTACACACTGCTTTCTAGAGTGGATCAATTTGCAACTCCACCAGAAATGTAAAAGTGTGCCTTTTTCCCCACATCCACACCAACATTTATTATTGTTTGTGTTCTTGATAATAGCCATTCTAATTGGAGTAAGATGAAATCTTAGAGTTGTTTTAATTTGCATTTCTCTAATTACTAGAGATGTTGAACACTTTTTCATATATTTATTAACTGCCTGCATATCTTTTCCTGTAAAGTGTCTGTCCAGTTCCTTGGTCCATTTATTGATTGGGTTCTTTGTATTTTTGGTGTAAAGTTTTTTAAGTTCTTTATAAAGTTTGGAGATTAATGCTCTGTCTGAAGTGCATGTGGAAAAGATTTTCTCCCACTCTGTAGGCTCTCTTTTCACTTTATTGATTGTACCCTTTGCTGAGAAAAAGATTTTTAGTTTGAATCCATCCCATTTATTGATTCTTGCTTTGATTTCTTGTGCTTTGGGAGTCTTGTTCAGGAAGTCTGATCCTAAGCCAACGTGATGAAGAGTCGAGCCTACTGTGTCTTCTATTTGGTGTTGGGTCTCCAAAGAAAGAAATTGAATAAAACCTTAGAAGATGGAAAGATCTCCCATGTTCTTAGTTAGGCAGAATTAATATTGTGAAAATGGCCATTCTACCAAAGTCACTATACAGATTCAACGCAATTCCAATTAAAATCCCAATGACATGCCTCACAGAAATAGAGCAAGAAATCAAGAACTTCATCTGGAAGAATAAGAGACCTCTAATAGCCAAAACAATCCTAAGAAGAAAAAGTGAAGCAGGAGGTATCACAATACGACTTTAAACTATATGCTAGAGCAATTGTATCGAAAACGGCATGATATTGGCACCAAAATAGGCAGAACAATTGTACAGAAGACACAAAGACAAACCCACATAAAATACTAGACAAAGGAGCCAAAAACATACAATGGTGAAAAGATAGCCTGTTCAACAAATGGTGCTGGGCAAACTGAAAATCCACATGCAGTAAAATGAAATTAAACCTCTATCTCTCACACTACACAAAACTCCACTCAAAATGGATCAAATACTTAGGAATTAGACAAGAGACCCTGCACCAGTAACTGCTATTTATGCCCACTTTCACCCTTTTTGCATGTAGGTGTCTGATGGTTGTTTGAACCCTACACTACATGGATGGTTTAGACAACTTCTCTTGTAATATATGTCAGTGTATTAAGAGATGCTGCACTCAAGAAGTCTTGCCTGTGTATGGGTCAGATTCTGAAATCCTGCATTTTGAGTTTGCTGCCCTAATTTGATAAAATTTAGGGAATTCTGGGAGAGAGTGAAGGAAGAATGTGAATGAATTTGACCAGGGAGGATTTAAAGAACATCAAAAATAAGGACACAAAATTTTCCCAGTTTTCTAGGTATGACTCTTGAATTTTGAATTTTGGAATTCTCCAATCCAAAGGGGGAATAGGCTTCCCATTCCTAGGATATAACCTGGCTTTTTGACTTTTATTAAGCATCACAATGTAGCAAGTCATACCATGCACTTTAAGACCTTAGAAGGCCTTGCATGTTCTGTTCTCAGTTTCTTACAGTGCTATCCTGGATATAAATGTACAAAAGCCAATTTAGCCATGACAAGCAATGTGAATAAAGGGCCAGGGTTCCCAGACAATACCTGACAACGATTTCTGAGTATGTGATTGAAGGTCTCTCTCCTGACTGATCTATCAGCAGCTGCAAGAGGAAGCCCAGTAGAAACCAACAGAGGATCCAATCAACTAGCCATGATGGCATTATCCATCCCCTAGCTAAGAGTCATTGAGTATTACAGGGGACATTGCTAGTGAGGCATTAACAGACACGATCTACACACACTATACTATAACCATTTAATTTTGGTATGCTGGCAAAGCAGCATAGACTCTACCCTAATTATTGTTATTTTGCAATTGTTTTAATACTTCAGTGTGATGATTTCTGTCAAGTACTTGGCAAATAGATACCCATGAACTCAATTCCATTATCATGCATCCTACAACATTTTAGAACTCAGTTCTTCTGTTCTTATATAGTATTTCATATAAGAAGTATTGGCATTAAAAATATCAGAAATGTCAGAAAATTGCTTACACATGAGGAAACAAATCAAATAATGTCTAAAGTCAGAAGTGCTAGCTTTATTTTCTTAATTACTTTTCAGGGAGGAAGTGAAAGTAATAGAATATGGTGAGCAAATGTTGGGGACTTCAGAAATGGGCAGTGTCACAAAGTAAGTAATATTATCCCAAGCAGGTGGACATTACCAACGTACTCAGTGGTAGTGATAATGTAACTGAAATTACATGCATAATAATTGTTAAATGAAAAATGATTTTGGAAAATTATTATTGATATAACAAGGCCTAAGCATTCCATAATACAAAAGGTTAATATTTGACTTACACAAATCTATTTTAGATAATTTAAACCAAGGACTTATTTTCTTCTTTATAATAAATATTTTTGTCACAATGTTAGGCATAATAGAGAAAAGAATCTCATACAACACAAATCCCAAAAGTCATGGAGTGGCTACTTCACACATAGTATACTAATATTAGTAAATGCTCTGCAAACATTGTAGTGTTCTCAAGAGTTTATTCTTATATCCTGCTCTTGAAAGGTTATACTTTTATTTTCAGTGTGAGTTAAAACACATTAAAGTTGAACAGAATAAAGAATTATAAAGATGTGCCCACAAATACAATGGTAAATGTTTCTGAATTTTAGATCATTGAAGATTTTCTTCCTCACTTTGATTTGCCAATTGATACATGCCTCTTCTATAATCAGTTTTCATTGATACAACTAAAAGCAAACACATAAAAATGTATTATAATTTACCTTTGCTAAATTTATAGCAATGATGGCAGTTATAGAATTTTTTTAAAAATAGAACACCTCAGGTGATGGTGCATGCCCATAATCCCAGCATCTTGGGAGGCTGAGTTGAAAGCCAACCTCAGCAAATTAGTGAGGCACTAAGCAACTCAGTAAGACCCTGACTCTAAATAAAATATAAAAAAAGAACTGGGGATATGGCTTAGTGGTTAAGCATCCCTGAGCTATTTTTTCAGCATTCAGAGTATGAACAGCAAAATTTACTACATGCAAGAAAACATATGCCATCCTCAAATCTGAAAACCCAGAGATTGTCTTATATTTTTCCTCACTCAAATTCTCATTGACATGGTGGGCTTATGCTAACCCATGGAATCAATACCAATAGGATTTGGATAATTCTTAATATCTGCAAAGCTGATACAAAATTGATTCAACAAGTATTGCAATGAGTGAGCTTCAAAAAGACTTTGAAATCTCAGATTGTTTTTATCTTCTACATGAACTGGTGAATACATGGATGATGTGAATGGTTACTTAGTTGCTTCCACCAAAATTCCATTTCTCGATCCCATGGCATAGCATTCACTGAGAAATGGCTGCCACTCAGAAGCTTCAGTTTCCTGGTCTCTTCCTGTCTGGTTAGATATTAACTACATTCTGGCTAGTTTTCATGAGTATCATGTGAACAGAAATGATGTGTTATTACCAGCTGTGCCAATAATGAATAGTGTCTCTCAATGACAAATTCACCCTTTTTGCCTTCTTCCTTATAATAAATTTTAGTCCTTGAAATATTGCTCCTTTCCAATAGTACAATATCAGGCCTTGTGTTAGAAAGCACAAGAGGAACCCTGGAGGAGAGAAGGGGGTTTCTTTTTATCATTCTAGAATAGTTCCTGCACTAGGATGTGACAGGGCATTATTTCCTCCCCTGCACAGCCTGCAGTTCTGTATTTCTGTGGGGCACAACTTTTTCACCTTTTGTAATCCTATATATGGGTCCAGATCTTAATCCAGGCAGTGACAGCAGAGTGAGGAAACCCAGGTAGTTTGGGGGAGGGGTATGCTTGTCAAAATCACCGCTCGTCACTGGCAAGAAGAATCATGGATGCAAGATTTGGAGGCCACTTATAATAAACATGAAAAATATCTGATGAAATGTTTGCCTGCTGAAATTTGAAAGCCATGACCTATTTCTTATAGATAACCTGCCACATCATCTGCTAAGTTAGTTAAGCCCCATCAGAGCAGAAGCAAAAAGAGATTAAGAAATCTGGTTAGATTCAAGAATGATTTTCAGTTCTATTATTGGAATTTAGAATAGTGCACATAGAAGAGGAAGAGAAGTCTAGATTGAAGCAAACATGTGCCCAGTGTAAAAATTCCATGATTTAATGTAAATATTCCTTTATTTTATGAAAATCGGAGTTTCTAAGTATACATTCAAAAAAATGGGAAAGAAACAAAGAAGGTACCTGCACATTCTTAGATTGACTCTTGCTTGAGCTTGGGTCAAAACTCTCTTGATAAGTCCTATACTGATGAGTGGCCATTGCCCTGTGCTCATGGACTGTGTTAGCCAATATAACAAATACCTAATTAATCAATTTGCAAAGAGAAGAAGTTTATTTTGTAAGATTCAGGCTATCATCACTGGGTCCTGCTATATTTGGACCCATGGGAGGCAGAACATCATGCTATAGAGTGTGTGACTGGCAAAACTGCTCATCTCAAGGCCGGGGAGCAAGAGAGAGAAAGAGAAGAAGAGGCTGGGGTCCCACAATCTCCTGTGAGGACATGCCCCAAGCGAGCTGAAGACCTCCCACTAGGCCCCATCTGCTAAAGGATCTACCATATCCTAATAGCACCCGACTGAGGATAAAGACTTTAACAAACAGGCTTTTGGGAGACATTTAAGATCCAAACCATAGCAGTGAAACAGAGCCTGTGTCCAGGGACCACCAAAAAAGTTTACATATTCTTTTTCTTCAGAACACTGAACTAATTAGTTAAGCATTCCTTAAAAGAAGGTTTGGAGAAGGATTTACATTGACATGGCTGCAAAGATCAGAATCTGTCTTCCTTTTAATAGGGAGGCTCTGCTATACAAAGAGGCTTAGCTTTCAAAAGAGGTTGTGAAGTGGTAGTTATTTGTTGGGCTGACTCAGTCATGTTTCTGGCCACCAGACTGGAATTATCACTGTTATAGTAGGAAACACCATCTATTTCATTCTTAGGACCACTATATAAAATTAGACATTGCCAGATATCCTGCAGTTTGAAATATTATGGCAATCATTTAATCTGTGCTATTAATATAAATGTATCTGTCATGTCTTTAATCATTTAAACACTGTCATTTGGACTCTGCTATCCTGAGATTATCTCATTACCACCAAAATCTTTAAGTTCACTATTGTCCTCTATCTTCACTACCCATAACCAAGACAGGACAACACTGTAGAGATTTCCAAGCATATTGATGGTAAAATTTAAACACAGATAATAAGAATTAAGGATATTTTTTTTCAATGACTTAGTGAAGGGAGTGGTCTCTGGGCTCTGTTGTGATACAAGGTGGAGAATATATGTTCAATCCCTTCCAACATTCTTTCTCCATAAGCTATTAGATCTCTTTATCTTTGTTTTTCAGAGGAGGTTCTTATATCTTAACATCATTATCAGTCATCATCAAGTTCAAGCTTCAATCAACTAAGCAACTTAAATATTGCAGCTATTTTCAGAGTCTCTAGTAACTGTGCCCATGTCAATAAAATAGACCTGATGCTGTGTTGCATACTGCCCCTTATGGTCTAATGTCCTTTGAAATAATTTCACATGTATTATTTAGGCTTCTCATCACTTAATATCTTGCAATTTTTTGGATAGGCAAATTACTTCCTGCTAGATCAGACTTTTTTCTTGACCCCTAGTACATACTAAAATGTCAGAATTTAGTGCTCGAAGTTTGTTGGTGAAATTCTAATTATGGTATCATGATATTCCGCAGGTTAAGAGAACCCATTGACAGGAAGCCAAGATTTATTTTGAACCCAGGGATACAACCCAACCTCCAGCCCCATTTAAGAGATTTTACTTCCTTTGATTTCTTCTAATACAATTACACCAAGAGATAAAATCACAAGATTTATTTAGGAGAGAAAATATAAACAATAACTCATCACTTATAAAGTTATTAAGAAGCTCACTAAGAAGTCTAAACAGAGAGCAGGAGGGTCATATGTCAGACACAGTCTCTTCAGGAAGTCATTACTTTGTCTACAGATGTAGGACCAAACAGAAGACATGATGTTGATTGATCTTGTAACTTTTGAGGAGGGGATCCATTGTGTTATGAAACTCAGACCTTTGGAACTAAGTTGTTGCTCCTCTAGTCTTTGTGTCTTTGAGGAATGATGTGCAACCTAGCTAGTTCTGCAAGGGTTAGACACACTCCAAAGTGGATTCAACTGTCACACAGGGAAAAAAAAAACCTTTAACTTTGTAAAGAACTGCCATTTAGGTGCAGACAAAAAAAAGCAAGTCATTGTGTCTTTCTATTAATAGCCTCTCTCCCATGCCCTTATTGGTAAGGACTAATAGAGATCCAACTGGCAAAAAAATAAAGGTGGTTTGCCTACTGCTGTCACTGGAAGCACAAAGCAGGAAACACAAGGGTGGATTTGGATCTAAGAAGCAAGACATTTGGAGAACCCTGGACAAGGCAGTTGTTCTCAGGGGCAGAACCAGAATTCTAACAAGGAGTTTCTCTCATTGGTAAGGCAGGGACTCTTCATAATGTCTATCTAGCAGGTATTTATCTCAATATGGAAAATTGATTCTTATTTCCTTTGTTTCCCTTTTCTGAATGAGATATTTAGTGCAGTTTACATATCTCACCATTTTATTGTACGATGGCTTGTCAAGACAATGTATAGCAATATCCTGTCCAGAACTGACAGAAGGACTACATATCATCCAACTGGATGTAATCACTAGGTGGGACTGCTATAGTTTAGATATGAGGTGTCCCCCAAAATCTCATGTGTTAGACAATATAGCAATGTTAAGAGGCTGGATTAATTCTTCAATGGATTAATAATTTCAGTGGACTAATGGGTTTTAACTATAGGCAGATAGGATGTGGCTGGAGGAAGTGGGTCACTGTGTGCATGGTCTTGTACTATATCTGTCATGAATTCTCACTCTCCTGACCTCCCTCTTTCTCTCTCTCTGCTTCCTGGCTACCAGCACTCCTCTACCACATCCTTCCACCATGATGTTCTGCCTTATCCTAGGCCAACAGCAATGGAGTTAACTTCCTGTGGACTGAACTTCTGAAACTGTGAGCACAAAATGAACTCTTACTCCTCTAAGTTGTTCTTGAACTAGGATTTTGGGTTGTCTTCCTTAGAGATACAAACTACTATATGTGGAAATGATCTTCACTGATGATTAGTGGTCAGAGTATTAGAAATGAAAGCTGCCCATCAGCATATGCTCTTTCTTTCATTACATAGAGACAAATAGTTATCCCTGCATATCTCCAGGTTGTATATATACAGCTCCAATCAACCAAGAATCAACAATCTTAAAAAATATTTTTAAGAAAATATTGAGAAAGATACAAATAACAAAACCAAATTTATAGCACTGAACACCATGCTTAATCCAGGTGAATGCAGTGAGGTGTAGGCACACTCTGCTGTAGCATCCTCTCACACATCTCCAATCTCTACCCACCACCCTTTGTTTGAGCATTGCTTTTCTCACATCTCATTTGAGTACTATATAATTGGGCCTACGATTGTTGAATCTGCATGAATACTACAAACTTTCTTTTTCTTGTCATTATTCCCTAAACAATAGAGCAGGACAACTATTTACATAACATATACATTGTATTAGATATCATAAATATTCTAGAGATGACTTAAAATGTGGAGAAGGATGTGGGCAGATTATATGCAAATACCATTGTATGTAAAGGACGCAAGCATCCAAAGATTTGGAGATCCTCAGGGGATCCTAGACTAATCTACCATGAAGGCAAAGGACAATTGTACTTACAAAGGAACCACCCAGGTAGATGTCATACTTACCAGCCCTTCATCATGCACTTGTTTCTAATGTGACTTTATAACTAATTTTGTCAATAAAATGTTAAATGATTCAATGACTGTAATTCAGGGACAGTACATTTTAGTAGCAGATACATTTTTATATCATCTTAATTTCTTTCTACTGATAGGATGGAAAAATAGTATAAGGTCTGTGAGGATGGTGTGATGGCAAGATAGAAGTGGCCAGGGTTTCTCAATTTCCTCAGACCAGGAACCCCATAATAGATTGTTCTGGAAGCAGGAAAAAACTCTTTTGTGTTAACCTACTGAAATGTTTTGTTGTTGTTGTTGATGTTGTTACAACTGATGGTACTGCCCTACCAAATTTAGAAATATATGGCACATGTTTTCTACATTTCTTTTCAAGGAAATAATTGAAAGGATGCAATGGTAATAAAAGAAGCCAAGAACCTTTTCAGGAGAAAAAAAAAATTACATGGTAGAAATGTTACTGTTCAGAAATAAATGAACAATGTAAAATGAAGCAATAAACCACGGGACCTTTGAAATTCTTCTTAACAAAGAAAAGAAAAACAAAAAGAAAATTGCATGCATTTTCTAAGAAAAACGTTGTTTGAAACAATTTAGTTTTAGGATATAATATAATTTTAAGCAGAAACTATCTTATTCTATAAAGAAAGATAATCAAAATGTTAACATGAGACAATAAATAAAAGTTAGAATGTTAAGAATATATGCTCCAGGAACTAATAGAGAATGCACATATCCAGATACTATGGTCATAGAATTCAATGTGGCTTCAGAACTAATGAAGACCTGAAGGAAGGCAAATAATGACAGCTTAAATTTATGAAGTCAGAGATTCTTAGAGAACATAATAATGAAAAAGGCAATTTTCTAAGATAAAATGGGAGATATTCTTGTGTTAAGGAAATCTGCAGATAAACATTATCTAGTACGTCCCCAAGAAGGCTAGAAACAGCAAACACAAATTTTATATTGTTGAGCATTTAATTTTAAGCATAATAAAAATATTCTACAAACATCTAGACAAGCCCCAATTTTTAAAGCAACAAAATAGACTGTGCTTAGACTTCTACTCAGCAACATTATGTTCATATTCGAGAATAAAACAGAATCTACACATTGAACATAAATTTTGGTTGAATTCAACTAGATAATGAAATCTAGTTAACACATTGTATTTAGTAACTCCAAAGTAAAGACATATCAAACATGAAAAAATTTAATAGCTTTATTGTTAGTTATTTGCTATGTAAAAAAAGAGCAAAATAAAACAAATGGTCATTTTAAGCTCTTATTTAAATATAAAACAAAAAAATGTTAATTTGCATGTGAAAGAAGACATACAGCAAACACTTTTCCACTTAAAAATGAATCACATTTATGTAACCATGGGATTACAATACATAGTCCAAATGTTATGATTCTTAAAATAATTGTCATATGGCATAAAAATAATTTAAAAATTATTGCTTTGTAAAAATATTCCATTTGATGCCCATAAAACCAGGAGGTTTGGGGGTGGACAGAGTGGGAGAAACTATAAATGTGCTAATTTTCTCATCTTTCATGAGAAGTCAACCTCTACTATTCCATTTCTGGAACTGATAAATGTGGAAACATAAATTTAAAATCTCTTCATCAAAAAAGCATAACTTTTAATTTTAGAAAAAAATGAATGATTTGGTTACATAGTTAGCAGACTTTACAGAAATATTGATGTAATATCTTTGAGGAATCAGTTTCGATAAATGTATTACCAAATTGTTTTCATTTTGATTCACTCATTTATTTTGGATAATAATAAATATATTGTAACTGAACTGCTTCCCCTCTCCTTTGCACAACTTCTTGTGGAAATTTCTTCAGGCTTTTTTTCCCCTTTCCTTGAACGATCCTACAGGAGCAAAGATGATATTATTGGCAACTATTTTGTAATAACACTTTTTTAGTCACTTTTTAAAAATTTTGTGGTGGATTTTATTAGTAGTCCTAGGTTTACCCCTGACCTGGACATGTCATATCATAGATTCCAGAGAGATGTTGAGCAAAAGCATACATTCTGAATGTGTGACCTTCCTATACACTGAACTTGGCTCTTGCATTTTTAAGTAAATTCAACACACTGCAACATCACATCCTTGTGATTTCATCAAAGTCCAAGAAAGTAATGCTTCTATTCAATTTCATTTTCTGGTTTTTATTAACAATTCACTCTCATCTTATGTTACATTTATCCAAATAGTTGATTTTCTCTCTCGATAAACTCTAAATTTTTTTAATGATTTTGGGCTCCTGTGACTTTTTAGTCCTAAGTACGACACTTTTGTGAACCCATGCTTTTTGCAAGAAGAGTGGTTCTGAAGAAGTCTGTCCCCAACAGAAACAAAAAAGGAGGTAAGAAAGAAAGGAAAGAAGGGAAGGAGAGAGGGAAGAGGAAGAAAGAAAAGAAGGAAGGGAAGGTCTGACAAAGGAAGAAAGAAAGAAGGGAGGAAATGAATCAATCTTGGGACTAAACAAACTCAATCAGTTTTATAAGAATTTTTGGTCTGTAGGATTCTAAAATTTAATTTTCCTGTAAAATTACACAAGTACACCAGAGTATATATCCAGTAACCACTGCCAGCCTTCTTTAATCACTTCTAGAGTGAGAGTAGGTTAGAGATTGATCCCATGATTTGACCTCAGACAGAGAAATAAACACTAGTTCTGATCCAGCATTTATAAAAATTGTATAATATTTTTAAATATCAATTGTTAATGCTTTAATATAGAGAAATATTTCTTTATTATATGGCCAAAAATGAACAGCTCTGAGATATATTTTGCTAGATTAAGTGGGCTAATCAGTTTGGGCTGCTATAACAAAATGCCATACACTGGGGGCTTAAACAATAAACATTAATTTCTCCTAGTACTGGATGGTGGGAGTTCTAGGATCAATATACCAGCAGATTCAGTGTTGGTAAGTGCCCTCTTCCTGATTTATAAACATATACTTTCTTGCTGTGCACTCAGCATGGTAGAAAGAGAGAAGTCTCTGATCTACTCTTCATAAATGGACACTAATCCCATCATCAGAATCACACCCTCATAACTTCATGTAAACCTAATTACTTCCCAAAGACCCCACCTCCAAATACCATCACTCTATGTATTAGGACTTCAGCATATGATTTTATTTTAAGCAGGGAGACACATTTAATTCATTGTAAGGTCCTTATCAAATAGGTAATTCATAAATTTCTCCCCTTATTTTTGTAGACTATCTTTTCTCCCTCTTAATAATATCCTTGGATGACAGAAAGCTGTTAATTTTTATGAGATGTTTTGAAAGAAAAATTTATACAAATGAGGTTTAAAGGGGTTTATTTGAGGCAAAAGTGATTCATGAATATGTACTCTAAACCAAAAGGCATTTAGAGAGCTTCACTCAGGACTGCAGCGAGTGAGCTCTCTTACACTCTGAACACAGAAGTAAAATACAGAAATAGCTTGCTGATAGGCAGGTGCTTGCATTATTTACACATTATGATCTGTTGGCTCTCTGTGGCTGCTTGTAATTGTCCAAGCCCCACTACCTGTTATAAAAATATACTCCTAATTAGGTTTTCATTTTATTATGCACTAAGGTAGGTTGCAATTTTTTGTGTAAGAACTCAAAATGTGGAGACAACCTCAAATCAGTGGACTTCTGCTTCCTTAATTTCACAGGCCTAATATGCCTACATATTTTTCCTTTTCTTCTTTAGTCCATGCTTTTGGTATCAGATCGAATAATCCATTAACAAATCTAAAGTCACAAAGATTTCGACTATGCCTTTCTAATAATTTTATTGTTTTATCTTTTATTTTTCAGATTATTTGTCCATTTTCAGTTTTTATATTAATTAATTTTATGTTTGTATATGGTATGAGGTAAGCATCCAATTGCATTCTTTTGAAGGTAGATATACAGTTGTCCTAGCATTACTTTTTATGTAGACTATCCTCTTCCACACTGAATGGTTTTGGGACCCTTATGAAAAAAAAAAAAATTGGTCATGGGTGTGTTTGTTTCTGAATATGGAATTATATTCTACTTGTCTACATGACTATCCCTGTATTAATATTTACTTGAAATTTATAGTAAGTTTTGAAAGTAGAAAATGTAAATCCTCCAACTTTGTTCTTTCCAAGATTGTTTTGATTATCCAGATATACTTTTACTTCCTTATACATTTGAAGTTAAGATTGCAAAGAGTTTAGTCTGCAAAAATAACTATTGGGATTTGTATTAGTCAGTTTTCTATCACTGTAACAAAATGCCTGAGAAAATCATAAAGAAAAAAGGAAAGATTTATTTTGACTCATATTTTCATAGGTTTTAGTTCATGTTGCCTTACCCCTTGTTTTGGGCCCATGGTGAGGCAGAACATTATGGTTGGGGGCATTTGGCTCACCTTATAGTGGCCAGGATGCAAAGAAAGAGTTAAGAGAAGGAGCAGGACATAAAATATACCCTTCAAGGGCATAGCCTCAATGACTTATTTCCTTAACTTGACCTCACTTCCCAAAGTTCCCACCAACTTCCAATAACTCTTTATGTTATGAATCTATCAATAGGTAAATAAATCCACAGATGAGGTCTGACCTCATGATCCAATCACCTTTCAAAGGACCCATGTCTGAATACTGCTGCACTGGGGACGAACTCTTCAACACATGAGGTTTTGTGGGAAATTTTAGATGCAAACAATAATAGGAATTTTACATACCTTGCATTGAATCCATAAATCATTTTAGGTACAATAACTACCTCACCAATATTATATTTAAATTCATGAACACAAGATGCTTTTTGATTTATTTATGTTCTTTAAAAGTTTCTATCAGTATGTGAGGAAAAAGGTACACTCAAACATTGCTGGTGGAACTGTAAATTGGTGCAATCACTATGGAAAGTAGTATGAAGATTCCTAAGTAAACTTGGAATGGAACTATCATTTGACCCAGCTAGCCCACTCCTAGGTTTAAACCCCAAAACCAAAGGCCAGATGTTTTCTCTGATATGAGGATGGTAATTCACAGTAAGGATCAGGGAGAATAGAGGTACTTTGGATTAGACAGAGGAGAGTGAAGGGTGGGGAGGGGATATAGGGGTAGGAATGATAGAGTGAATCAGACATTGTTACCCTATGTCATATATGATTATATGACCTGTGTAATTCTACATCATGTACAACCAGAAGAATGAGAAGTTATACTCCATTTATGTAAAGTCTATCCAAATGTATAAATGCTTTCAACTGTCATATACAACTGATTATAACAAAAATTTTTAATTTAAAAAGATTTAGAAAATTTTCTATCAGTAATAATTTGTCATTTTTACTGCATAACTCTTTCATCTCCTTAGAGTATCATTCCTGAAGCAAAGGAAAATAGTAAAGTAACAGGTCCTTGAATGTCTCCTTTCTGTTCCCCAAAACCTTGCCAAGGTAACAAAGGAAACAAAGGGAGCAAACCAGTGCCTTAAAGTCCACCTACATAGTATCTTGAAGGACACTAGCTTTCTCTTATTCACACTAGAAACTAAGGCAAGTTATTGCAATCTGTAGGAAACTGCTTTCTTGCATGTATGCTGAGGAAGTTACTCACTGGGATGCTGCTGGAGTAAGCAAACTGAGCATGCTGATGCTGATGAGGTCACTATTTCTGCAGCCTAAGATGTAAAATTCCCCTTTCAGTGTGGATGGATATGAAACTGAGGGCACGGTAGAAAGAATGCATGCCATTTATTCTGCCATCAACCAGTGGAGAAAGGGTATTGAGGAAGAGGAGGCAAGTAAGGAATGAAGGTACTGTCCACCTGTTGCCCCTGAACTCTTAGAGCAGTTCGTGAACTCTTGGACAATTTCAACAAATCATATATCTTCCATGCTGTCTCCAGGCATGTTCTTTAGCCTGTCTGAACCTCCTCCACCTCCTGTGCATGACTGTACTGTGGATGAGATAATTGGTTATATTTATTACTAAGTATTGTGTTCTTTTGAATATGGTGATAAATAGAATTATTTTCTTAGATGTCTTTGTTGGTTATTCATCACTGTTACATATAAAAATGACTTGGATTCCATTTGCATATTCATTCGTTACCCCAAATTTTTCCTGAAGCTATTAACTCTAGTAATAATTTTACAGATTCTTTGAGATTTTCTACATAAGGTCATATGCTACCTGAGAATAGAGTTGATTTTAATTTTTATTCCAAGTTTAGATAATTAAAAAAATTATTTCTCTTTCCTAATTGCTATACCTAGAACTGTCAATGCAAGCTAACCTCAGAGATATTGTGAGCCCACCACAATAGCATGACTATTGCAATAGAGTGTCACACAAATTTTGGGGATTCTCATGCACATAAAAGCTGTATTTATGCTATTCTGTAATCTATTAATTTTTCAATAGCATTATATTTAAAAATGTTCACATCTTCATTAAAAATTGTTGGTTGCAAAAACATGTCATGATCTTCTGAGTTGTTGGAAAAATTGCACAGGTAGAACTGCTGGATACAAAGTTGCCACACATCTTCAGTTTGGAAAAAAAATCCATGACTTCAGCTTGTTATAAAGTGAAGCCAATAAAATAGGTATGCCTGCATGGTGCTGAGTTGCAGTAGTGAAAGCAGGCATCCCTGTCTAATACCTGCCTAGGGATTAAGTTATTTCACCATTTAGTATTATATCAATGTAGATTTTTTATAATACCCTTTTTATTACTGAGAAAATTTCCTACTACCCTGTTTTTCTGAATGTTTTTAAAGTGACTGGATGTGAGATGTATGAAATGCTCATTTTGAATAAATGGAGGTGATCATTACCCCTTCATTAATAGGATTCATTTTTTTTTTTTTGCTTTGTTTTGCTTTTTGTTTTCTGGTATTTTTTTTTAATGTAAACAAATGGGATACATGTTGTTTCTCTGTTTGTACATGGCATAAAGGCATACCATTTGTGTAATCATAAATTTACATATGGTAATGTTGTTTGATTCATTCGGTAATTTTTTCCCTTCCCCCCACACCTCCCACACCTCTTTTCCCTCTATACAGTCCTTCCTTCCTCCATTCTTGCCCCCCTCCCTACCCATAACTCTAACCCTAACACTAACTCCTCCCACCCCCCATTATGTGTCATCATCCACTTATTAGCGATATCATTCGTCCCTTGGTTTTTTGACATTGGCTTATCTCACTTAGCATGATATTCTCCCATTTCATCCATTTGCCTGAAAATGCCATAATTTTATCATTCTTTATGGCTGAGTAATATTCCATGGTATATATATACCACATTTTCTTTATCCATTCATCAATTGAAGGACATCTAGGTTGGTTCCACAATCTGGCTATTGTGAACTGAGCAGCTATGAACATTGATGTGGCTGTATCTCTGTAATATGCTGATTTTAAGTCCTTTGGGTATAGGCCAAGGAGTGGGATAGCTGGGTCAAATGGTGGTTCCATTCCAAGTTTTCTAAGGAGTCTCCACACTGCTTTCCAGAGTGGCTGCACTAATTTACAGCCCCACCAGCAATGTATGAGTGTACCTTTCTCCCCACATCCTCGCCAACACCTGTAGTTTCTTGTATTCTTGATAATCGCCATTCTAATTGGGGTGAGATGGAATCTTAGGGTGGTTTTGATTTGCATTTCTCTTATTACAAGAGATGTTGAACATTTTTCCATATGTTTGTTGATTGCTTGTAGATCTTCTTCTGAGAAGTGTCTATTCATTTCCTTAGCCCATTTTTCGATTGGATTATTTGCATTCTTGGTATAGAGTTTTTGAGTTCTTTATAGATTCTGGAGATTAGCGCTCTATCTGAAGTATGATTGGCAAAGATTTTCTCCCACTCTGTAGGCTCTTTCTTCGCATTGCTGATAGTTTCCTTTGCTGAGAGAAAGCTTTTTAGTTAGAATCTATCCCAGTTATTGATTCTTGCTTTTATTTCTTGTGCTATGGGAGTCCTGTTGAGGAAGTCTGGTCCTAAGTCGACATGTTGAAGCTCTGGACCTACTTTTTCTTCTACAAGATGCAAGGTCTCTGGTCTGATTCCAAGATCCTTAATCCATTTTGAGTTTAGTTTTGTGCATGGTGAGAGATATGGGTTTAGTTTCATTCTGCTGCATATGGATTTCCAATTCTCCCAGCACCATTTGTTGAAGAGGCTATCTTTTCTCCATTGCATATTTTTGACCCCTTTGTCTAGTATGAGAAAATTGTATTTAATTGGGTTTGTGTCCGTGTCCTCTATTCTGTACCATTGATCTGCCTTTCTATTTTGGTACCAATACCATGCCGTTTTTGTTACTATTGCTTTGTAGTAGAGTTGAAGATCTCGTATTGCGATACCCCATGCTTCACTCTTTCTGACAAGGATTGCTTTAGCTCTTCTGTGTTTTTTATTCTTCCAGATGAATTTCATGATTGCTTGCTCTATTTCTGTAAGGTACATCATTGGGATTTTAATTGGAATTGCATTGAATCTGTATAGCACTTTTGGTAGTATGGCCATTTTGACAATATTAATTCTTCCTATCCAAGAACATGGGAGATCTTTCCATCTTCTAAGGTTTTCTTGAATTTCTTTCTTTAGTGTTCTGTAGTTCTCATTGTAGAGGACTTTCACCTCTTTTGTGAGATTGATTCCCAAGTATTTTATTTTTTTCGATGCTATTGTGAATGGAGTAGTTTTCCTAATTTCTCTTTTTGAAGATTCATCACTTATGTATAAAAATGCCTTAGATTTATGTGCATTGATCTTATATCCCGCTACTTTACTGAATTCACTTATGAGATCTAAAAGTTTTCTGGTGAAATTTCCTGGTTCCTCTAAGTATATAATCATATCATCAGTAAATAGGGATAGTTTGAGTTCTTCTTTTCCTATTCATATCCCTTTAATTTCTTTGGTCTGTCTAATTGCTCTGGCTAGAGTTTCAAGGACGATATTGAAAAGAAGTGGTGAAAGAGGGCATCCCTGCCTTGTTCCAGTTTTTAGGGGGAATGCTTTCAGTTTTTCACCATTAAGAATGATATTAGCCATGGGCTTAGCATAGATGGCCTTTACAATGTTAAGGAATGTTCCCACTATCCCTATTTTTTCTAGTGTTTTGAGCAAGAAGGGGTGCTGTATTTTATCAAATGCTTTTTCTGCATCTATTGAAATAATCATGTGATTCTTGACTTTAAGTCTATTGATATGGTGAATTACATTTATTGATTTCCTGATGTTGAACCAACCTTGCATCCCTGGGATGAAACCCACTTGATCATGGTGCACTATCTTTTTAATATGTTTTTGTATGTGATTTGCTAAAACTTTGTGTAGAATTTTTGTGTCGGTGTTCATTAAGGATATTGGTCTGAAATTTTCTTTCCTCGATGTGTCTCTATCTGGTTTAGGTATCAGGGTAATATTGGCTTCATAGAATGAGTTTGGGAGGGTTCTCTCCTCTTCTATTTTATGGAATACTTTGAGAAGTATTGGAATGAGCTCTTCTTTAAAGGTTTTGTAGAACTCGGCTGAGAACCCATCTGGTCCTGGACTTTTCTTTGTTGGTAGGCTTTTGATGACTTCTTCTATTTCGTTACTTGAAATTGGTCTATTTAAATTGTGTATGTCCTCCTCGTTCAGTTTAGGCAATTCATATGTCTCTAGAAACCTGTTGATGTCTTCGAAATTTTCTATTTTGTTGGAGTATAGATTTTCAAAATAGCTTCTAATTATGTTTTGCATTTCAGTCGTGTCCGTTGTGATATTTCCTTGTTCATTCTGAATTTTGATGATTTGGGTTTTCGCTCGTCTTCTCTTTGTTAGTGTGGCTAAAGGTTTATCAATTTTGTTTATTTTTTCAAAGAACCAACTATTTATTTTGTCAATTTTTTGTATTGTTTCTTTTGTTTCAATTTCGTTGATTTCAGCTCTGAGTTTAACTATTTCCTGACTTCTACTACTTTTGGTCTTGGTCTGTTCTTCTTTTTTAGGGCTTTGAGCTGTAGTGTTAGGTCATTTATTTGTTGAGTTTTACTTCTTTTATTAAATGCGCTCCATGAAATAAATTTTCCTCTAAGTACTGCTTTCATAGTGTCCCAGAGATTTTGATATGATGTTTCTTTGTTCTCATTTAGCTCTAAGAATTTTTAATTTCCTTCCTAATATCTTCTGTTATCCATTCATCATATAATAGCATGTTGTTTAACCTCCAGGTGTTGGAGTAGTTTCTGTTTTTTACTCTTTCATTTATTACTAACTTCAATCCATTATGATCTGGTAGAATACAAGGTAGTGTCTCTATCTCCTTGTATTTGCTAACATTAGCTTTGTGGCATAATATATGGTCTCTTTTAGAGAAGGATCCATGTGCTGTTGAGAAGAAAGTGTATTCGCTCTTGGTTGGATGGTATATTCTATAAATGTCTGTTAAGTCTAAATTATTGATTGTGTTATTGAGATCTATGGTTTCTTTGTTCAATTTTTGTTTAAGATCTGTCCAGTGGTGAGAGAGGCGTGTTAAAATCACCTAGTATTATTGTGTTATGGTCTATTTGGTTTCTAAAATTGAGAAGGATTTGTTTGACATACATGGATGAGCCACTGTTTGGGGCATAGATGTTTATGATTGTTATATCTTGCTGATTTATGCTTCCCTTAAGCAGTATGAAATGTCCTTCTTTACCCTTCTGACTAACTTTGGCTTGAAGTCCTCATTATCTGATATGAGGATGGATACTCTGGCTTTTTATCTGAGTCCATGTGCATGGTATGCTTTTCCCATCCTTTCTCCTTTACTCTGTGCGTTTCTCTTTCTATGAGGTGAGTCTCTTCAGGCAGCATATTGTTGGATCACCTTTTTTTTTAATCCAATCTGCCAGTCTATGTCTTTTGATTGATGAGTTCAGACCATTAACATTCAGGGTTATTATTGAGATATGATTTGTATTCCCGGTCATGTGGTTCATTTTTTAAATTTTATTTATTTATTTAATTATTTTTGACACAACTTGGTTCCTCCTTTATTTGACAGTTCCTTTAGGATAATTCCTTCCTTTGCTGATTTGCTTCTTTGTTTTTTATCTCTTCCTCCTGTAATATTTTGCTGAGAATGTTCTGTAATGCTGGCTTTCTTTTTGTAAATTCTTTTAGCTTTTGTTTATCATGGAATGATTTTATTTCATCGTCAAATTTGAAGTTAAGTTTTGCTGGGTATAAGATTCTTGGTTCGCACCCGTTTTCTTTCAGAGCTTGAAAAGTGTTGTTCCAGGCCCTTCTAGCTTTTAGGGTCTGGATTGAAAAATCTGCTGATATCCATATTGGTTTTGCCCTGAATGTAATTTGGTTCTTTTCTCTCACAGACTTTAAAATTCTGTCTTTATTTTATATGTTAGGTATTTTCATTATAATGTGCCTTGGTGTGGGTCTGTTGTAATTTTGTGTATTTGGAGTCCTATAAGCCTCTTGTACTTGATTTTCCGTTTCATTCTTCAGATTTGGAAAATTTTCTGATATTATTTCATTGAATAGATTGTTCATTCCTTTGGTTTGTTTCCCTAAGCCTTCCTCAATCCCAATAATTCTCAAATTTGGCCTTTTCATGATATCAAATAGTTCTTGCAGATTCTGTTCATGATTTCTTACCATCTTCTCTGTTTGTTCAGCTTTGTTTTCAAGGTTAAATATTTTGTCTTCAATATCTGAGGTTCTATCTTCCAGGTGTTCTATCCTATTGGTTATGCTTTCTATGGAGTTCTTAATTTGGTTTATTGTTTCCTTCATTTCAAGGATTTCTGTTTTGTTTTTTTTCAATATCTCTAACTCTTTATTGAAATGATCTTTTGCTTCCTGTATTTGCTCTTTTAACTGTCGATTGGTGCTATCATTCAATGCCTGCATTTGCTCTTTCATCTCATCATTCAATGTCTGCATTTGCTCTTTCATCTCATCGTTTGCTTCCCTGATCATTTTAATTATGTACATTCTGAACTCCCTTTCTCTCATTTCTTCTGCCATGCTGTCGTTGGATTTTATCGATGTAACATCTAGATTTGTTTGGGGCATTTTCTTCCCTTGTTTTCTCATATTGTTCAGGAATCAGTGGGTCATTAAGCTATTGCAGATTTCCTCTATTGACTTATAATGTCCCTGAAGATTGCTAGTATATCCCCTCTTATCCTTCAGTAGCCTGAAGTCTTGGAGGAAGTTGATAATGCGGAGCTCCACGAAGAAGCTGCCTCTCTAGGGGTGGTGACCCTCAGGTGGGGTATATTCCCTGATAGTGGGCAGAGGTGCCTCCACTTGTTGACCAATGGTCATCCAAAGGGGAACTAGGCTGCGGGCTGAGGCAAGGCCTGTTTGTGCCTGTGTCTCTGGTTTTACCGTCCTTGTGGGAAAACCTCACAAGGCAGGAAAGACTAACCCAGTGAGGAGGTCTCGCTGGTCAGTTGCCCTCCTAGATGTTCCCCTCAATCTACAACTACCGCCTGGGCTGGGTTGTCTTCCTCTGCAACGTTCCCAGGGGCCCGGACCTACCTCCTGGGCCTGGGAGCCTCACCCTTCGCAGACGAGTCTCCTTAGGCTGCCTCTCCTCAGAGAATCTGCCCGCAGTCCTGGAAACTTCGCTCTGCCCCTAGGCATGTCTCTGTGTGGCTCTTCCAGCAAGAAGCCTCCTAGGTCCTGGGACCCTACTCTGCACCTAATTGCCTGGCTATGCCACCTGGAGCCTCGTACAATAGCTCCGAGACCCAGAGACCCGTCACACACCTCCTCCACTGGACAGCAGCCCGGTTTCCAACGCAGTCACTAGGAGTCCAAGCAACTCACTTCGCGTCTCCTCCTCCCGCCAACCGCCCCTAGCCCTAGGCAGTCACTCCGGGTCCAAGTGACCCGCCCCATTCCTCCTCCTCCTCGGGGTAGCCCCCCAGGTGTTCAGGAGCGGTCGCTGGGAGACCAAGCGACCCACCGCGCTCCTCCTCCAGGCAGGCCACCGGTGTTCAGGAGCGGTTGCTTTGAGTCCAAACACCTCACCACTCGCCTCCTCCTCTGGCAACTGCCTGGAGCTCTGATGCAGTCACTCCTAGACCGAGCGACCCGCCGCGCTTCTCCTCTTCCTCCGGGCAACCCCCCGGTGTTCAGAAGCTATCGCTCTGAGTCCAAACAGCTTGCCACACAGCTCCTCCTCAGGCAGCCGCCCGGAGCCCCAGTGGTTGCTCCGAGTCCAAGCGCTGTGCTGAGCCGCCTCCTCTACGATGATCCCAGTTGTCCGTGTTTACTGCTCCAGTGGGGGGGGAGGGGTGTCTCACCGAACAACTCTACTTCACAAAGTTCCCTGCATTCCAGGGCTACTGCCCCATCTGGGACTCCTCCCCAATGGGAGAGACTCACCCAGCGGCTTTGAGTTGGTCCCAAGTCTCTCACTATCTCCTCTTTTGAATCCTGCGTCCTGGAGCAATATGAAATGCAGCTGCCCTCTAGTCCGCCATCTTGAAAACTCAGTATTCATTTTTAAAACTACACAGTAATCCTGAGAATTTTGTCATTGCTATATTTAGGGTTGTCATGTTTTCCCCCATAAAATACAACTATGTCCTCATCAATCTTCAATTTCTTTTGTTTTTTAATATGTGTAACAAATTGATGGAAAGTATTTTTATAATTTCCATCTTCCTTATATCTGCAACATTATTGAGTCAGTTTTATTTTGCCTCTATCTTTTCTCTTGGAGCAATTTGGAGATTCCTTATATCAGAGAGATAGGCCTTTGGTGCATTTATTATTTCTATTACTTTTCAAAATTTAAAAATGTTTCTCTTTCTAAATCCTTTGTATCCACTTTTCTACACTTGCTTTTTATTAGATATTTTATTTGAAGATAATTATAAATTTGCACATATTTAAGAAATAATACAGCTGGACACAGTGGCACACTCCTATAAACCTAGGCTGAGGCAGGAGGATTGCAAATTCAAAGTCAGCCTCAGCAACTTAGGGAGGTCCTAAGCAACATATCAAGACCCCATCTGAAAAGAAAAACAAAACAAAACAAAACAGAAATAATACAGGTTGGAGTTGTAGCTCACTGATGAAGTACTTCCCTGGTATGCATGAGGCCCTGGGTCCTATATATTCCTAGCCCACAAAACAAAAAAATGAAAGAAAATTTAAGAAAAGAAAAACTACTGGGGTCTTTGAAAAGCTTTTCCCATTGCTAATATCTTGTCAAATTTTAATACCATATAATAAGAATATTCCCACTGATATGGTTAAGATATAGAGATGCTCCTTGACTCAGGATTAGATTATATTCTGTTAAATCTGTAAATTGAATGTATTGGAAATAGACTGTTTTTAATATGTGTAGCCAACCAGGCAGATAGTTTTGCAGTGCTGCACATGGTTGAGGGTCAGTGGTTCACTTGGCTGTCTGTGTGTGCCTGGCTAACTGAGGGCTCTGGCCCCTGTGCTGGCTGCCCAGCACTGCTGAAGGATCCTACCGCAATCTCTCACTAGCCTGATAAAGATCAAACTTCAAAATTCCCAGCAGCATTTCTACTGAACACGTATCACTTTCATGTACTTGTAAAGTTAAAAAAATGAAATTTGAAGAGTCATAAGTCTGAGAACAACAGTCCCATTTCTGCCACCACTGGGATCCCATTTGGAGTCGCAGTCGCTCTCTTCTGCTCTTTCATTACCCTGGTTAAGTCCTGGCAGCCACTAACTCATTCTGCCTCTAAAAGTTTACACTTTAAGACATTTTGAGACTGAGGTTTTCTTTCCACTCAGCATAACTGTTGCTGAGGCTGACTTTGAATTTGCAATCCTCCTTCATCTAGGTTCTTGCTTGTATCAGCACTTCATTCCATTCTGTTGGTCAGTTATAGCACGTGGCATAGATGACCACAGGCTTTTTTTTTCCCTTAAGTATTTTCTTTTAAAAAGGTGACTTGTCTTCAGTTCTTGATTATTGTGAGGGAAATTATTATAGGTTTTTATGTGAATATAAGTTTTCTTTGCTCTGAGATAAATGCTAATTAAGAGTTATATATGAAACCCAGTTTTTTTCCAGAGTGAGTATATGATTTTACATTTTTACCAGCCAAGTGTGAGTGACCTACTTTTTCCATATCCTTCATGGTATTTAGTATTGTCACTTGATTTATTTATTATTTGTGCTGAAAACTGGGATCAAGTCACTTAATTTATTTTAGACATTCTACTTTACATGCAGTGATAGTGAAATGATTAAAGCTACTGAAAAATATTTCATGTGTTTATTTGCCATCCTCAACTTCTTCTCTCTCTCTTTTTTTTTTTTTTGTGCTGTGTATAAAACCCAAGGAATCACCCGTGCTAGAAAAGTCCTGCACTTTGAGTTAAACTCCCAGTCCCAGTTACCCTTTCAATATTCCCTCTGTAAAATATCCTTTCTTGTCTTTTGTACATTTTTACATAGAATGTTTGTGTTATAACTTATTAACTTTGCAAACATTTTATATATTTTAGATAATAGTCCTTTGATACATAGTTTTAGTGTTTTAGTCTTCAGCATTTCTTCTCATGACTTAATAGAGTTCTTACTTACTGTAATTTTCTGTTGTGGACCATGCTTATGCTATCTAGCCTAAGAGTGTTTTACCTAGTCCTAAATCCTGAAATTTTCTTTTGTATTTTTCTAGAAGTTTTATAGGTTTGTATTTCATATTTATGTTTGTGGTCCATTTTGATATATTTTTGTTTTTCTTTATTTTGTATAATGTACAAGATTTAGGTGTAGTTTTATTTTATTATGGTTTGCATTATTTTTCCTGTGAATACTTAATTGCTCAAGCACTTTTATTTGAAAAAGTTGTCTTTCAATGGATCGTTTTAATACTTCTGTCAAAAATCAGAAGTTTATATTTTTGTGGTTTTATGTTTTTTTTCTCTTGTTCTCCTAGTATATGTGACTATCCCTCTGCCAATATCATACAGTCTTGATTATTGTAGCTCTTTATTCATTTTCTGCAGCAGTTATAACAAATTATTATGACTTAAAAACCCTAGAAAATGTTTTCTTTTTTCCATTGGTTTTAACATATGATGTCAAGAATTTTTGTTGTACCTAATGGAAGGAAGGAATGGAGAAAGATATATCTACTCACTTCTCAGACATGGAAGTCCTCTAATATATTTTTTAAATCAAATTAATGGTGTTATTTTATGGTAGACTATTATAGTAAATTTTTCACACTATTTTGATTCTTTAATGTTGTAATTAATGTTCTATATATTTAAAAATTATTTTGAATTCCTACTTAATTTAAATAAGAACTTTTTGTCCATTTTTCAAATAGTTGGGAGTTTGTCCATTGGTACTTCACCAATTAAATATATACTAATGAAGCACATGGAAATGCTATCATGCCATTATTTGGAATAATTATAAGACCTAGAAGTTCTAATTTATAATTGCCTATGTGATATTAATATTAATATAATGAGTTATGTAATAATATTAATTTTAAATCAGTTTCCAAATGTGTTTTGGGCTAGATTATTTGCAATAAACATTCTGCTGAAAAGCAACAAAATACTCCTGAATTTTTACTTAAAACACTGAACTGTTAAATATAGTCTAGGTAATCTTCCCAGAGTCAAATTGAAAGCTAGAATCTAGAAGAGATGCTCTGAGCAACTTTTCTCAGATGATATTTGTTGATATGACAGGCTTGAACTTTGATTTTGGTAGCCACAAAGCTTAGAAGAATCATAAGGCAAACACTTACAGTCAATGAAAAACCCTCCTCAGAATAAAACACAAAAAGACTGTAAAATAAGAGCAAAACTGAGCCAGATATAAACCTTCCTTTCACTACATTGTAAAGATTGGTTAGAATAAAAGTGACTCAGAATTTCACAGGAAGGAGTCATTCTCTCATGTTGTCACAATAAACTGAACGATAGCTGAAGAGAAAACAAAACCAACACACAAACACACACAACAAAAGCAGACTAGCTTGAAAATTTCCCCAGGTGTGGGTAGCTATAAAATGTTGTTCAAGTAACTTTGAGAAACAAAAAAAAAATATTAAATAGATCCAATAAAGATTGCAATAGTAAGCATTAAAACACCATGTATCCCATTTGTTTACGATAAAAAAAAAAACTCAAAAGATAAAATTAATGAATGGATTGAACAACAGGAGGAAGAATGCCAGAGAGAGAATATTAAAAGATAGAAGACTCTTCTAGAGTACAACAAAGAAAATGAAAATATGGGAGAAAAGAGTTGAGAAGGAAGTGAGAAAATGATTGGAAGAGACAGAGAATGCATCAGAAGCAATATCTGAAAGCATGTGTTTGATTTTTCTGGAAGTAATAAAATAAATTGGGCTGGGAATATAGCTCAGTTGGTAGAGTGCTTGTCTCACATGCACAAGTCTCTGGGTTCAATCCCCAGCACCATAAAAAATAAATTAATTAACTATAGGTTCAATTAATGCATAGATTCAATTACACTCATACTAGAAGATGACCCTGAGGACTTAATGTGTTCTCATGTATTCTATTACCAAGGAAAACAGAAGTAGGTAGGCCTATGTCTTCTAGATTCCTGCTCATATTGGTCTGCTTTTCAAAATCCATATTCCCTACCTCCTTATCCAACTATTCTTCCCAAGATTCTTCTTTGTTCCAACTGGTGTCGCTTGTCCATGCAACAATAGCTAAAACATTTTCTTAAATCTTTTCACAATCAAACCATGAGTAGCTGCCTTAGTCCTGGGTGAGTTCTAAGTTTGGCAAAATAAATACACAATTTTTGCCTTCAGTGAATCACCAGACAGGTCAAAATAAACAACCACAATTCTTGGAGAGTAAGGTTAATCTGTTATCTTCAATACTAGTAACCTATACAGGGAATGAAAGCTGTTGTCTTTAAGGTAGCTGCGGAGATGCAAATAGGATGAGGCAGTCAGAGTAAATTAAAATGCAACAGAACTCTTACTGAGTTTTGGTTATTTTTTTCTTGAATAAATATTTGTTTGGGTACTAAAAACTATTGATTAGTTTCCAGGTCAAAATTTTTGTCATTTTGTTCAATACCTTTGTGGTAGTACCTGTTTGGGGGATTCCTTATTCCATCATTTTTGCTGAATCCACAAAATTATTATTTTCTAAGTTAACAATATTTTAAGCATCAACAAATGTGGTAGAAAATCAAGCCACTTTGGGATCATCTTAATAATACAGGAATGTTATAAATCACAATTATATTTAAGGAAAATGTCCATGACAATAAAACAAAAGAGAAGAATTATATATGGCATGAACAGATTCCAAACAGGAGAAACAAAATAAAGTTAAAATAAGATATATTAAGTTAACAAAAGTAAAAATGTTCATAGCAAGGAGAATTTTTATGTACAGCTGGTAAGAGTACAAACAAGTATGAAAATTTTAGGAAGTAGAATTACATTACTTAGCGATCTGAAATATAAGGTTGACTTATGACTCAGCAATTCTAATTTTGGGATACAGCCTCAAAAGATAAATATTTAAATGGTCACCAAAATATGCCAACAAGAATGCTAATGGAAGCATTGCTTCTAAAAGTCAACATTGAGAACAAAATCTGTCATCTGTCAAATGTCTATCTACACTGAACAAATGGATTATGAAATATTTTATAGAGGAAAATAAATGAACTGAAGTTATAAACAAGGACACAAATGAGACTCACAAGTTAATGCTGAGCAAAAGTATCCAGTTGAAATTGCATTTAGACAGTATGATACCATTCATGTCAATTTCCAAAACAAGCAGAACTAATTCGTATTGTTTAGGGATGCATTTATAGATGTAACTGTCATAAAGCAAAAAATGAATTTGGTGTCACATTTTATTTCAGAACTGTATTATTCTCTGGTGGGTTCAAGTGAGGGGCTTATGATGAGATAAAGGTATCCTGGCTGGGGGAATTAAATAACTTTAGCAATGTTCTATTTCCTTCTCTGGATGATTGTAAGTGGAAGTTGGCTTTATGGATATCTATTTAAATTCGCTTTATCTGCTTTATGTACTTTTATGTAAGTATTTTTCACATTCAAAACAATGTAAAAATATATACTCTGGGTATTTTCTGATGCTGTCAACTGCTCTGTTAACGTTGTGGGTCTATTTTCATTTCAACATCTCTTTGCTAAATAGGCACCTGAAAATTCATGTGCTCAGGTCTCAACTTCTCTTTTTCTCTTTGTACTGTCCTCAGCATGCTCTGTTTTAGTTGATGACAGTATTCATTCAGATGCTCTGGTTCAAGTATATGAAATCATCTGTTCTTCCTTTCTTTCATTCATGGTCCACTTCCAATGCACTATAATAACCTTTTAGCTTTACCTTAAAAATCTAATCTGAAACTAACCACCACTTATCATCTCCCTGTTACTTCCCTAAGTCACTCTTATTTGGCTCTTTGTGATTGCATTCTACCCAGGGAGTTATCAGCGCATTCTACTTTGTCATTTATCTCTATTTCCTTCATCTTCTTGCTCGAATTAATATTTCTTTCCCTTCAAGACTCTGCATTTTGTTTAGCTTTCTCAAGATTTAAATTTTTTTTTCATACTTTGAGTACTGTATTAGCTTTTGTATAGCTGTGAACAAAATACCTAACAAGAAATACTTAAGGCAGAAAAGTTTATTTATGGTTCATGGTTTCAGAGTTCTCAGTTTGTAGATGTCTAACTGCATTGCTCTGGACCCAACACTAGGCATCATGTAATGGGGGATGATCCCAAGTGGAGAAAAGCCCCTCAGCTCATGGTGAGGTCAGGAGACAGAGAGAGGGAAAGAGAGTAATGGGTCACCGCTAAGATGTACACTTCCAGGGCACATCCCCAGTGAACCACCTCCTCTAGCAGTGCTCCCCTGACTACAGTTACTGCCCCTTCAGTTCATTAGGATGAAACAATTAGGCTATGACTCTCAATCTAATGATTTTACTTCTGAATTTTCCTGCATTAACACAGAAACTTTGACACCCCATATCAAACCATACTTTCTGCCCCTGGCACCCAAAAGCTCATATGCCTCTCACAATACAAAATGCAGTTTTTCCATCTCCAAGAATCCCAATGTCTTAAAGTTTCAGCATTGCCCAAAAGTCCAAATCCGAAGTCTTCTCTCAGACTAATGGCAATCTCTTGAATGTGAGCCGCTGTAAAATCAAAAGCAAGCAACATGTATCCAATACATAGTGGCACAGAGTAAATATTCCCATTCCAAAAGGGAGGAATAGAGACATCAAAGAAAAGGGCCAAAGGAAAATTGAAACTAAGCTGGGCAAACAGATTCCATAACTGCACCAGTAATTCTGTGTACTACATCCAGGATACATGACTATGAGTCTATGATCTCCAAAGTGCTTGAGCACTTGCAAATTAGAGGCTCTCTTTTAGCCTGGTTCCCTCTATAGACAGCAGCTTTGTTTTGGCAAAGTCCATCTCGTGGGTGTCTCTTCAGAGATTTAAATCCTGGTTCTGCATTTCATCTCTTCCTTTGCCTTCACAATTTTACACATTGCCCTCTCTTGAGCAGCCTGCAGGGACTCCAACCTCAGTACACTTTGTCTGAATTCTCAGGTCTTTCTCTGAAATCTCAGTGGAATTCTCCTTCATCCTTAATTTTAGCATTGTGTATTCATGTAGAACCATTACCACACAGATGGGACAAAAATCTTTTGCCAACTCACACAATACCTGAGGACCCTAGAATCTTGGCTACAGCAACTTCTAAGTGCCTGCACAGCTCAACATGGTGAGATAATTCTCTAGGCCCCTCCATGCAAGTAAGGTGTCCTCAAGATCTCTTCTCAAAGGAATTTTTCCTTCTAATTCCTGAAGCCTGCAGTGAGTGTGGTCTTGCAAATTCCAGAGATGCCCTCAGACCATCTTTCCTGTTGTCTCTATACAAGTTATTTAGCATCTCTTTAGTGGCTATAATCTTCAACAAGCACATACTCCTCACTGCCACATTTGCAAGAATTTTTCTCATCAAATTGTAATTTTAAAAATCCTTAAGATCTGCTTTCTGTTCTTGATTTTCACCATAAATCTGGCTAGAAGTTGCTGGCAATATCCATGTCACTGTCTGAATTCTATGCTGCCTTTCTTCACCTGATAAACTAGTCCATTGCTTTTAAATTCAACCTCACAAAAATCCTTAGGACATGGGTAAAATGTGGACAACTTCTTTGCCACAGTGCAAGTGGCCTCTAGTCCAATTCCCAGCAGAGTCCTCAATTCCCAGCAGAGTCCTCAATTCCCTCTGAAACCTCACAAGCAGAGTTTATAATCTCACTGCTATTTTGGTCTTCTGAGCTCCTACAAAATCACCCATTAAACTCTGTTTATAACATTCTAGGACTTTTCAGGTCAACCTTTCTAAACTTTTCAAAATTGTTCCTACAAACCAGTTCCCAAAAATTCTAAACCGCATGATCAGGTTAATGAGAGCAATGACCTCCATCCTAGAACCAATTTCTGTATTAGTAAGTTCTCATGTCACTGTGACCAAAAAGTTGACAAGAGCAATTTAGAAAAGGGAAGGTTTAGTTAGGACTCATGGTTTCAGAGGTCTCAGTTTTTTGACCATTGCTCTTGATCCAAGGGGAAGCACCAGATGATGAAGGAAGGGCCCAATCAAGGAAAGCTGCTCAGCTCTTGGTGGTTTCAGGAAACAAAAGATGGAGAGAAGAAGTAGTCAGATCAGGAAAACCCTTTCAGGGCAAACCTCAGTGACGTACCACCTCCAGACTTGCCTCACCTGCCTACAGTTACCATCCAGTCCATTCAAAGTAGGATGGACTGATTAAGTTAAAACTCTCATAAATGTGATGATTTTACTATGAATATTTCCTGATTAACAGAGGACCTTTGTGGGACACCTCATATCCAAACCATAATAACTATCTTTGGTCTAGAAGTAGAGAGGTGCCCTTTGTAATATTTATGCTGATTGTAAGTCTCTCTTCTTCCCTTTCCACTAAAAAATGCTCAGTTTTGAATTTCTGATCATGAAAATATGGTTCATTGGATTTTGTATTCATTTGTCTGGCTTTAGTCTCTCTATTACTTGAAGATTCTAACTCCTAAGTAACTGTTACTCCTAAATAACTCTGCAGATTCTTGGTGAGATACATGTGATTATATATCATCTAGGATGGATCTTAGACCTTGGGTTTCATAAAATATTACTCTTGGTGAGATGTAGCATTGATTATACCTAAACTTGTCTTTATTAATAAATACAACTCCATCACAATCTCCAAACTTCCTATTTCTGATCAACTGTTTCTCACTGGCCATCTCATTTGACCCAATGCTTCAATCCATCAATCTTTGGACACCACAGGAAACAGCGATTTTGCTGCTGTCCCATTTCTTCACTACCCTTCACAGTAGTTTAAATCCTATGGTCAAAATTATAGTCTCTTGTCCACAGCCTCAATTCATCATTCAATCGTCATCCAAAAGTACAATTCCAATTTTAGTGCTTAATCGAATTATCTGAAGTAACCAAAAAAAAAAACTTCACTTATGGTCACTAATGTCAGCAGCAGTCCCAATCTGACTCTATGTCCTGGTTCACTGTACTTTCCATTCTCAGAAGTGACTTCTCTATTTTTTCTCTCTCTTTAAGCCTCCAAAATCTCCTCCCATTCCCCTCACAATCATCAATTTTTTTTTCTTATTTTGATGAGAAAATACAAGCAATAAGCAGATAATCTGAGACCCTTTCCATGTATCACAACTATGTATTTGGAACCATCAAATTTATATTCTCTTCTGTTCCTGTGAAAGTATCATCTGGCTCATATCATTAAGTATCATTAAGTACCTTCTCATATACTGCTTGATCATTTAAACATCCACTTTATTCATTTTGAATACACACATTTTCTCAGTCTTTTTGTATTACATATTTGACATATTGAATTTCACTAAGTAATGTATTGATGAATAGATATTTTTAAGTTTAATGTAAAATAATATCTGACTTTGTCATTATGATCCATATATTTTGTATTCTGTTTAGAAAATTTTTGTTCTTCCTTATAGGTTGATTTAAAATTTACCTGTAATTAATTTGGGGAAATGGTGTGAAGTGAGAATAAATTCCTTTTTTTTCCAACTAATTCATTTGTTCCAACATCATTAATTGAGGAGACTCTTGTTTTTCCTACTCTGCAAAGCTATCTTCATCTTAATTTGTCTTCCTATACATGAGTCTGATTTTTAGTCTTTTCCATTCCATTGGTCTAATTGTGTAACCTGTGCCATTGTTATTTTGTCTTAATTAACTGCAGCTTTGTGAGATATCTTGATATTTGATAGAGCAAATTCTTTTACTTCACTCTTCCTCATGAATGCCTTGGCTAATCTTGCAACTTTACATTTGCACATAGTATTGTACCCATTTGCCATCATTAATCATGTCTTAAGAAGGTGATTTCTATGAGCTGTGTCCAAATCTCCCATACAATCAGACTTCCAGCTACGCTTAACCACTCGGAGCATAGCAGATTGGAATGCAGGTGATGAGTGAGATTAGGGTTTCTATTTTCCAGGCTCTCTCCTGTCCAGGTTTTTATGGTTTAACTGTGTCACTCTACCTATAGGATGCTCGTGACTTAACATACAGAGCTCTCTCAGAGAGTTACCCTCTCCGGGATTCAGTTTCCTCCCTTTACCCTTTCAGGAAACTTCAGGGGAGGTATAACCAAAACATGAACTAAAAAAGCCACAGTATCAACCTTAAATCTGGTAGTAGACACACACAAATAAACTAATAAGTTTTATCATGGTTTGCCATTTAGAATAGTCAATTGATTCAAAATTGTATTTATTCACTCAAGACAATTCTTTTCTTTATGACTCATGATTTTTGCATTCTGAAGAAAAATATTTTTTATGTTTAAATCTACAACACAGTTCAAATTGATGTGGAGGAACTATATTAAGTAGGAATCAATTTTTTAATTTTTAAAATATTATATCTGATGGCCCCAAAAGCATTTATTGAAATGATTTTTCTATTTTTTCTGTCCTGCAATTCTGTATCTTTCGTAATTTTTTGTTATTTACATGTGTTTATTACGAGAGGTGGAACAGAAAGCCACCAATGAATACTGGATTTTTAAATTATTTTTGAACTGAAAAATACAAGTTATACACATTTATGGCATACTATGTGATATTTTGTTACCTGTATATGCTGTGCAGTGCTCAAACCAGGGTAAGCATATGTCTGTCTCTGAATGTTCATTATGTCATTGTGGCAAAAACATTCAAAATCATTTTCTCCAGCTTTTTGAAATAAACAGCACATTATTATTATCTATAGTCACCATACAGCACAGCAGGACATCAGAATTTATTTCTCTTATCTAAGTGTAACTTAGTACTCACTGACTAACCTTTCCCCATCCTATTCTCCCCCATCCTGTTCTCCCCAGCCTCTGGTAATCATCATGCAATTCTCTATGCTTTGTTAAATTCCACATTTTAGAATGACCATGCAGCATTTGTCTTTCTGGGCTTTACTTATTTCATTTAACATAATGTCCTCCAGTTTCATCATGTTGTTGCAAATGTCAAAATTTCATCCCTTTTGGTTGCTGAATACCATTCCGTTGTTGTATACATACCATATTTTCTTTTTCCATTGGAGCATTGTTTGTTTAGTAATAAGTGGTGGGAAATTACAAGATAAGCTGAAAGATAAGAGCATCCACATGAACAGAGACAAAAGTAGAATGTTGAATTTGGGGAATTATAAACATATCTGCAACATAGGCATCTGGTACAAACATTATTAGAAATAAGTTTGAAGTAGAGAATATCGTGAAGGATTTCTGCCATGGTTAAACTTACCTATTTTGTACTACAGATCACCATAACCCACAAGGTTTCTTTCACAATGTGATAAGTGCAAATGTATGCATATCAAGGAAAATTGCATATATTGTATGTCATATATTATGTTTATATATATTATCTACCACATATATTTTTATTTCTTCTCTTCATCTCCCTTATTTTTATTGTTTTATTTTACTTGCATTGCTTTTTTTTGCCTTATTTGTAACCTCATTATAAAATTTCCAGTTATTTTTTGGACCAATTATCTATTTCCATCAAAAATGTAAAATGATCTTTTTAAAGTATTCAGTCATTTTTTTGCCAAATTAAGAACCATTTGACAGTAAAAGAAACGGAGTAGATAGAAGTAAGTCAACATTTCAACCACTGAGAATAGTTGGAAGGTGAAATGGCTTAGCTATGTAATCATCTGCCTGCCCAGTGTTTACAGTGGAAGGAGTGGGCTGATTTGTTTGTGTGGTTCTTTTTGAGATGTTAAATTTGATTAAAATGAATTCTCCCTCTGGGTGCCCTTGCACACCATAAAACAGAGATATACTTGATGATTAGAAAGTCAGAATCTATAAATAAATTTAAACTTACAGAACACACTGGGCACTGTGTACATTTTATTATTCAATATGTTTTTTGCTGGTGGCATATGTACTTATTCCAGAAGATCCATGTTTCTCTGAACCAAGGAAACATTTAATATCCAATGCTTTAGAGTTCCCTTTATATAAACAAATGTTCTTAGGCACTTAACAAATAAAGAATATAGATCATTGCTGAAAACATAAAAACATTGCATGTTGAAAAGAAATACTTTCATGCTCTGTAGGGAACTAGAAGCTGAGACTCTCAGAAAGTAAACATTCTTTGTCTTTTTGGTTTTGTTGTTTTTGTTTTGTTTTGTTTAAAGATGGGTGCGGTGACCCCCTTAGAAATATATTCTTTATAGTATGGGGATTTTTAAGAACAACAAAAACATTCTCATCAACTAAAAGATGATCTACCACTTAATTTTAATGGTAGAAATGAATTTAGTGTTCTAAACAGCAAAATATGATAAAATTAATGAGGCTGTTGAGGCTGTTGAAGATAAAAACTCTTTGCCAATGCCCACCTAGAAAAGGGTTACAAAGACTACTTTCTAAAACTCAATATGGTTTTATTGTATTTTTCTCAGTGATCTTATTTATACTTTACACATTTTGTGATATCATTAACCACTTGAGGAATTCAGTGGAAAAGATTAGTCATTCTCTACTTTTTTTAGTTACTTCAATTTAATACTCCCTTCCAAACTTTTCAGAACCCTCAATTCTTGAATTGCTACTTCCCAGAGAAAGTAGAGTGACATTGTAAGAATAGCTTGAACTTCCAATAAAATAAATATAATTTCTGCATATTGTAACTTCATATATGACCTTAGGCAAATCAGTTAATATTTCTGAGACACAGTATCATCTGTGAAATGGAAATTATAATATTGAATTTATAAAATTTAATATATTTATCATAGGTGCTATGATATTAATATTTTTATACTCTATAAATTTAAGTATTAATATTTTAGTTTATGTAAATGGTGATGGTATAACAGAAGCTTATCATATTTTGTGAATATTTAAAATTACATGTAAATATCTGTCAAATAATAACTTGTCCTTTGAAATTCTTTCAACTCAATTATTTTATATTTCTTCATCTTCCAATTTAGTTAAGTAAATACTTTCAGGGTTTTTTTGTTGTTGTTGTGGATATTGAACTCAAGAGTGCTTTACCACTGAGCTACATACCCAATCCTTTGTATTAATTTTTATTTCAATAAATAATTTAACAAATACTTTTATTTATTAATTTATTATTTTTTTTTTATGTTGAGACAGAGCATTGCTAAATTGCTGAGAGCCTCCCTAAAGGTGAGGATGGCCTCTTCAAACTTGAGATCCTCCTGCCTCAGCCTCCTGGGTTGCTTGCATTAACAGCACATACCACATGTCCCAGATAATGAAATGCTTTTACAATACAAGTTACATGTATGCATATTTGGTTACTTGATCAGTGTTCTCTATAGCAGATCATGCTCCAGAAAACAGAAAATGGGTTGGTACTTGCACTGAATTCTTGTTTAGGAAGAAAATAAAGAGTTGTGTTGCATGGATTTTCAGAGCAGTGATTAACCTGACTGGCTTGGCTTCAAGACCACAGGTAGAAAAGGGGACAAATCTAGCAGTGACACACTTCCAAAACTCTCTGTGAAATTTACTTATTTTGTTTATTCATACTTTACAAATATAATGTGTATATAAATCTATCTCAAGATTCAGGCCTTGAGTGAGAAGTTAGGCTAAACCTCATCCTGAAGGCAGCATAGATACTACATATTTATCATTCTTTAAAGAGACAGAAAAACAATGGTGGACGAGGTGTGTTACTATTGAACTTGCTAATATAATTTTGAGACAACAATTATATTAGATTGTAATTGTAGATCCTGAAATTTATTATGTATTTAAATCTCAAAGATTTAAATCTGAGCTATTTCATGTTAATTTTTTGCTTACCTTTTGGCCTTCAGAAAGTCACTAACGTCTACATAGATCACTAGAAAAGGACCAGGAAATTTATTCTCATGACAAATCAGGCCACATGCTATCAACCACACAAGGATATGTGTCCTATAAAAGCCTCTGGTAGGAATAAGTCTATTTTCATTTTTGCTTTTACCTAAAAAGTAATGAGAAATTAGAAGAAAAATAATGAGAGATTTAGTTATTTTAAAAGCTTATTTTAAGGTTTGAAAAATTGAAAGAAATCAAGAACTAAGATAAATTTTCTTCTGATCTGTTAAACTCAGGTAGATTTCCTTTACCCACTTGTCCCTCATGATGTCAGGATGTCAGAAGACACATGTTTGAGAGATATTATAGGAGTCATTTGTACAGCTTGAAGAAGGTCCTACCCACTGAGTAGGTACTGAGTAGTTGATACAAAAATTGTCATGTGATAGTTTGTATGTATTTTAAAATATTTTAGCTGGGATGTTTCACAAATTTCAGAATAATAGTTGTTTAAGGTCTTTTGGGTATATACTGAGGAATGGGCTATCTGGGTCAAATGGTGGTTGCATTTCAAATTTTCTAAGGAATCTCCATACTGCTTTCCAGAGAGACCACAGCAATTTGCAGTCCCACCAGCAGTGTTTAAGTGTGTCTTTAGCCCCACATCCTCACCAACATTTATGGTTCTTGTGTTCTTGATAATTCTGACTGGAAAGTGAGAGAATCTCAGTGTAGTTTTAATTTGCAGATCTCTAATTGCTAGAGAGGTTGAACAGTTTTTCATATATTTGTATGTCTTCTTCTGTGACGTGCTTGTTTTAAGTTCCTTTGCCCTTTTACAGACTGGGTTTTATTTGTTTTAATGGGTTATTTAAGGTTTTTGAGTTCTTAACATATCCTGGAGATTAGTGCTCTATTTGAGGTGCAGGTGGCAAAGATTTTCTCCCATTCTGTAGGCTCTGTATTTATATTCTTGATTGTATCATTTGATGTGAAGAAGCTTTATAGTTTGATATCATCCCATTTATTGATAAATTTTTAATTTTTTTATTTGGGTACTGGGGTTTAAACTCAAGGGATCCTGACCACTGAGCCACATCCTCAGTCCTATTTTGTATTTTATTTAGAGACAGGGTGTCACTGAGTTGCTTAGTGCCTCACTTTTGCTGAGGCTGACTTTGAACTTGCTATCTTCCCATCTCAGCCTCCTGAGCTGCTAGGATTACAGGCATGCACCACCATGCCCGGCCCATTTATTGATTCTAGATTTTACTTTTTGCACTTTAGGCTTCTTGATGAAGAAGTCAGTTCCTAAGTTGATATGATGGAGAGTTCAGTCTACAATTTTTACTAGTAGGCACAGGGTCTCTGGTCTAATGTCTAGGTCCTTGATCACTTTGAGTTGAGTTTTATACAGGGTAAGAGATAGGGGTTTAATTTCATTCTTCTACATATGGATTTCCAGTTTTCCCATACCCATTTGTTGAAGAGGTTATCTTCTCTCAAGTAAATGTTTTTGGTGCCATTTTTTTAGTATGAGATAACTGTATTTATGTGGATTTTTCTCTGTGTCTTCTATTTTGTTCCATTGAGCTTCATGTCTGCTTTGGTGCCAATACCAATGTGTTTTTGTTACTATAGCTCTGTAGTATAATTTAAGGTCTGGAATTTTGATGCCTTCTGCTTCACTTTTCTTGTTAAGGATTGCTTTGGCTATTCTGGGTCTCTTATTTATCCAAAGAAATTTTGTGACTGCTCTTACTATTTCTATGAAGAATGCCATTGGAATTTTAATAGGAATTGCATTAAATCTGTAGAGTACTTTTGGTAGTATGGCCATTTTGACAATGTTAGTTCCGCCTATCCAGTAACATGGGAGGTCTTGCATCTTGTAAAGTCTTCTTCAATTTTTACTTATTGTTTTGTAGTTTTAATTATAGAGAACTTTCACCTCTTTTGTTAGATTGATTTTCAAATATTTTACTTTTTTTGAGTCTATTGTGAATGGGATAGTTTTCCTAATTTTTCTTTCAGTTGATCCATCATTGTTGTATAAGAATGCAACTAATTTAAGGGTGTTAACTTTATATCCTGCTATTTTGTTGAATTCCTTTATGAGTTCTACAAGTTTTGGGGTGGAGTTTTTGCTTCTTCTAAGTATAGAATTATGTCATTGGCAAGGAGGGATAGTTTGAGCTCTTTTCCTACTTATATCTCTTTGACTTCTTTCTTTTGCTTAATTACTCTGGCCAGTTTCAAGGACTATATTGAATAGAAGTGGTGAAAGAGGACATTCCTGTCTTGTTCCAGTTTTTAGAGGGAATGCTTTTAACTTTTCTCCATTTAGAATTATGTTTGCCTTGGGTTTAACATTATAGTTTTTACAATGTTGAAGTAGGTTCCTGTTATCCTAGGTTTTCTAGTGTTTTTGAAGATGAGTGGACTTAAATCAGCATACTACAGTGATGCATCCACATCAATGTTTGTAGCAGATAAATTCACAAAAGCTACATTATGGCACCAACCTAGGTGCCCTTTGACAGATGAATGGAAAAAGAAAATGTAATATATATACACAATGGACTATTACTCAGCCATAAAATGAATGACTTTATTTCTTTTTCTGGTAAACAATCATGATAAGTGAAATAAGACAAATCCCCCCAAAATAAAGTTGACTGTCCTCTCTGATATGCAGATGCTAATACACAATGATGGAGGGGGGAAGAGCAGAAGTTTACTGGATTAGACAAAGGGGAATGAAGGGCAAGGAGGAGAATAGGAAAATGAAAGGCAGTAGAACACACTGGACATAAGTTTCCTATGTTCATATATAAATACGCAGCCAGTGAAATTCCACATCATGTACAATCACAAGAATGGGATCTTAAATAGAATAAGTTGTCCTCCATGTATGTATAATATTTCACAAGACACTCTACTGTCATATGTATCTAAAAAAAAAAATTAAAAAAAAAATAAAAAGAAATAAACCCTCGTCAAGTTGGGTGCAGGGGTGCATCCCTGTGATCCCAACACCTCAGGAAACTGAGAGTGGAGGGTTACAAGTTCAAAACTAGCTTCATCATCTTAGCGAAGGTTTAAGCCACTTAGCAAGACCTTGTCTGAAAAAAAATAAATAAATAAATGAAGTCTGGGGATGAGGTTCACTGGTTGTAGCCCTCTGGGTTCAATCCCTGGAAAAAAACAAAAACAAACAAAAAAACTCATCAAACTGTAAAAACAATCATATCTGTATAACTTTTAATCATGTGGTTTTTGTACATTAAAAAAGGAGAAGAAGCTACCAGTATACATCCGGGTTTTTTCTTCAATAAATTGCAGTCAGGAAAACAATAATTTTTGTTAATTAGTTACTTACTCCTTCATGTATCTTTTCCTCGCATTTTCCATTCCAATGAGACATTACTAGACTTACTTAAAGTTGAGGTGACTCCTGCAGACACTGCTGCCTCACCCTGGCATCTTTCCTCTGGGCACCACTATGGCCGCTGCCTAGGCTCAGAGGTTCTTTTCCCTGGGCGAGGCTGCTGTCGGCGCTGCTGTTGCCGACACTTCTGCAGCCGATGTCCGGACTTCTTTTCTAAATTGGAGTGGCTTAGGTCAACGCTGCACTGCTGACACCGCTGTCACCAATGCCGCTGCTGATGATGCCGCTGACGTCGCAGCAGGTCACCTGACGTTCTTCTCCCTGGAAGCTCCTGAAACCACCACACCACTGCCCGCCCACCTGCTGCCAATGCCACTACCCACTGCAGCTGCCACTGACACCTGCCACTACCATTTCCACCACTGTCCAAAGGTCTGCTGGCAGGGAGACTCCAGGTTTGGTTACACATAGCTGCATCCATCTTGGGATGTCAGCCAAGGCCTGGGGGTCAGAATGCTAGTAGGATTGCCATCACCACTACCATCTTGGGGCACAGCCACCCTTGCCTGCAGATGTCAGCCAGGACCTGGAAGATCAGTGTGACCTGGAGGTCCAGGGTCGCCGTGCCTATGGGGTTGGCTGCATGGGGGGTCTTCCTGCTAGGAGTGCTGGTGGCCTCCCATGGCTACTACTCAGGATGGCTCATCTGCAAAGTTCAGCAGCATTGAGATCTTGGGCCACAAACTGGGGTATCACATGGGGTGCCACATGGCCCAAACTGGGGTATCTGAAGCCCAGATTGGTGGGAGAGTGGGTCTGCCAGGGCCAGTGTGGGCCAGGGAATTCCATGAGAAGTCAGAGACAGGGTTTAGAAACTTTTGAATGCCCACAGAGACATTGTTTAATTTTCCATTGAGTTTTTTGTTGTTGTTGTTGTCGTTGTTTTTTTGTCTTTTCTAATGTCTTTCTCCACCACATTTGGAACAAGGTATTTTCATGCATCAATTTGTTGAATCTGAATTGTCTCAGATCCATACAACTAGATGGAAAACACATAAACAACATGAGAAAACAAGAGAACAAAGTACCCCAAACAACTATGCTCCAATAACAGAATCTGCCAAAGACACAGTAGAAGAAATGTCCAAGAGGAACTTCAGAATGTACATAGTTAAAATGATCTGCAAAGTAAAGGATGGTATGAAGAGTGAAATCAAAGAGAAAATATAGAAAGTGAAAGATCACTTCAAAAAAGAGTTAGAGATCCTGGGAAAAAAAAAAAAAAAAAAAAAAAAAAAAACCAAGCAGAAGTCCTCAAAATAAAGGAATCATTAAACCAAATTAGAAATTCAGTGGAAAGCATCACCAACAGTCTAGATCATTTGGAAGAAAAAACCTCAGGCAATGAAGACAAAATATATACTCTTGAAAATAAAGTTTACCATGCAGAGAAGGTGGTAATAATCCATGAAGAGAACATACAAGAATTATGGGATAACATGAAAAGACCAAATTTAAGAGTTATCAGGATAGATGAAGGAGCAGAGATACAAACCAAAGGAATGCACAATCCTTTCAATGACATAATTTCATAAAATTTCCCAAACCCAAGAAAGAAATGGAAAATCAAACACAAGAGGCTTAAAGGGCTACAAATGTACAAAATTACAGCAGATCCACACCAAGACATCTTATTATAAGAATGACTAAAATACTAAATAAAGACAAAATCTTAAAGGTTGTGAGAGGGAAAAAAGCAAATTACTTATAGGGGGAAACCAATTCAGATCTCAACTGTTTTTTCAACCCAGTTCTTCAAAGCCAGGATGTCATGACACAATATATATCAAGCTCTGAAAGAAAATGGATGACAACCAAGAATTTTATATCAAGCAAAATTAAGTTTCAGATTTGAAGATGAAATAAAAACCTTCCGTGAAAAACAAAAGCTAAAAGAATTCACAACTAGAAATTCTGCGCTGTAGAACATTCTTAACAAAATATTCCATGAGGATGAAGTTAAAAAACAAAAAGCAAAAAACAGTGAAACCCAGCAAAGGGAGGAACTACACTAAAGGAATAGCCAATCAAAGCAGAAACTAAATCAAATCAAAAGCCAGAAATAAACAAAATGACCAGGAATACAAATTATATCAATGTAATTGACATGTTATATTGAGTGTTAATGGCCTAAACTCAACAATCAAAAGACATCAACTGGCAGAGTCAATTAAAAATCAAGACCCAACAATATGCTGCCTCCAAGAGACTCACCTCATGGGCAAAGACATCCACAGACTGAAGGCGAAAGGATGGGGAAAAGAACATATCACTCACATGATCTGCATAAAAAAGAGGTTGTCCATTCTCATACCAGATAAAGTGGGCTTCAAGCCAAAGTTAATCAGAAGGGACAGAGAAGATCATTTAATAGTGCTTAAGGGAATTATACATCAGCAAGAAATAACAATTATAAATATTTATGCCCCAAACAATGAAGCATCTATGTACATCAAACAAATCCTTCTCACTTTCATTAATCAAATAGACTACATCTATTTGGGTGACTTTAATACACTTTTCTCACTACTGTACAGATCTTCTAAACACAAACTAAATAAATAAAATATAGAACTAAATAATACAATCAATAACAGATATAGAATATTCCATCCATCAACAAGCAAATACACTTTTTTATCAGCAGCACATGGATCCTTCTCTAAAATAGACCATATACTATGCCACAAAACAACTCTTAGTAAATACAAAACAAATAAAAAACAGAGATAATATTCTGCATTCTATCAGATCATAATGGAATAAAATTAAAAATCAATGATAAAATGAAAAACAGAAGTTACTCTAAGACATGGAGACTAAATAATACACTATTGAATAACAAATGGCTAGTAGAAGAAATCAAGAATTAAATTAAAAAATATTTAGAAGTAAATGAGAATACTGATACAACATATCAAAATCTCTGGAACACTATGAAGGCAGTGTTAAGAGCAAAGTTCATTGCATCGAGCTCATTCATTAAAAGAATAAAAAGTCAACAAATAAATAACCTAACATTATAACTAAAAGTCTTAGAAAAGAAGAACAAATCAATACCCAAAACAGTAGAAAACAGGGAATAATTAAATCAGAGCTGAAATCAATGAAACTGAAACAAAAGAAACAATTGAAAAAATTGACAAAACAAAAAGTTGGTTCTTTGAAAAAAATCAATAAAATTGATAACCCCCTAGCCATACTAATGAAGAGAAAAAGATAGAAAAACCAAATTACTAAAATACATGATGAAAAAAGAAATATCACATAACTGAAATCCAGAAGATAATTAAAAACTATTTTGAAAATTTGTACTCCAATAAAATAGAAAATATTGAAGACATCAACAAACTTCTAGAAACATATGACCAACCCAAACAGAATCAGAAGGTCATAAAGAATTTAAACAGATAAATTTCATGCAATGAAATAGATGACCCCATCAATCAAGAAAAGCACAGGACCAGATATATTCTCAGTCGAGTTCTACAAGAGTTTCAAAGAAGAATTAACATCAATATTCCTCAAAGTATCACATGAGATAGAAAATGAAGAGCACCTTTCCACAGTTATTCTATCAGGCTAATATCACCCTTATACCAAATCCAGAAGAGGGCACATCAAAGAAAGAAAAATTCAGACCAATATCTCTGAAGAACACAGATGCAGAAATTCTCAATAAAATTCTGGCAAATCAAAGAGAAAAACATTAAAAATATAGCACTCTATGATCAAGTGAGGTTCATCCCAGAGATGCAGGATTGGTTCAACATACAGAAATCAATAAACATAATTCATCATTTCAATAGACTTAAAAACAAGAATCATGATCATCTCAGTGGATGCAGGAAAAGCATTTGACAATATACAGTACCCCTTCATGTTCAAAATACTAGAAAAAGTAGGAATAGTAGGAACATAAATCAACATCATAAAAGCCAAATATGCTAAACTGAAGGCCAACATAATTCTAAATGGAGAAAAATTGAAAGCATTTCCTCTAAAAACTAGAAAACAAAAATGCCCTCTTTCACCACTTTTATTAAAAATTGTCATTGAAACTCTAGTTAGAGCAATTAGAAGAAAGAAATTAAAGGACTACAAATTGGTAAAGGAGAAATCAAACTATCACTATTTGCCAATGACATGATTCTATATTTAGAAAATACAAAAAAATCCACCAAAAAACACCAAGAAGTAATAAATAAATTCAGCAAAGTAGCCAGATATAAAAGCACCCATAAATCAAATGCATTCCTATACATCAGGGATGAATCCACTGAAAGAGAAACTAGGAAAACTACCCTATTCACAATAGCCTCAAAAAAAGATAAAATATTTGGAAACCAATCTAAAAAAAGAGGTGAAAGAACTCTACAATGAAAACTATAGAACACTAATTAAAAAATTGAAGAAGACCTTACAAGATGGAAAGACCTCCCATGTTCCTGAATAGCAGAATTAATTTTGTCCAAATGGCCATACTACCAAAAGTACTATACAGATTTAATGTAATTCCTACTAAAATTCCAATGACATTATTCATAGAACTAGAAAAAGCAATCATGAAATTCATTTGGGAAAGTAAGAGACCTATAATAAACAAAGCAAACCTTAGCAAGAAAATTAAAGCAGGAGGCTTCACAAAACCAGACCTCAAACTATACTACAGAGCTCTAGTAACAAAATCATCATGGTATTGGCACCAAAGCAGACACAAAGACCAATGGTACGAAATAGAAGACGCAGAGACAAACCCACATAAACAGTTATCTCATACTAGACAGACAAACCCAAACAAACACAGTTATCTCATATTAGACAAAGGCACCAAAACATTCACTGGAGAAAAGAGAGCGTAATCAACAAATGGTGTTGGGGAAAATGGAAAGCCACCTGTAACAAAATGGAATTAAACCTCTATCTCTCACCCTGCACAAAACTCAACTCAAAGTTGATCAAACATGTAAGCACTAGACTCTGCACATAATAGACGGAAAAAATTAGGCCCAAATCTTCACCAGGTTGGCCTAAGATCTGACTTCCTTAACAAGACCCCTAAAGCATAAGAAGTAAAATGAAGAGCCAATAAATGGGATGGACTTGGGCTACAAAGTTTCTTCTCAGCAAAAGAAATAATCAATAATGTGAAGAAAGACCCTACAGATTGAGAGAAAATCTTTACCACATGAACCTCAGATAAAGCATTAATCTCTAGGATACATAAAGAACTCAAAAAACAACAAAAAACCAAATAACCCAAACCAATAAAGGCAAAGAAACTGAACAGACACTTCATAGAAGAAATACAATTGATCAACAAATACATGAAAAAATGTTCAACATCTCTAGCAATTAGAGAAATGCAAATCTAAACTATGCTAAGATTTCATCGCACTCCAATCACAATGGCAAATATCAAGAATAAAAGCAACAATAAATGTTACCAAGGATGTGGAGAAAAAGGTACACTCTTATACTGCTGGTGAGAATGAAAATTGATGCAGCCATTATGGAAAGTGGTATGGAGATTCCTCAGAAAACATGAATTGGAACCATCATTTGACCCAGCTATCCCACTCCTCTCTTTATACCCAAAGGATTAAAATCAGCATATTACAGTGATGCATTTACATCAATGTTTATAGTCACTAATTCACAATAGCTAAACTATGTTACCAACCTACGTGACCTTCAACAGATGAATTGAGGGAGAAAATATTATATATATATATATATACACACACACACACACACATACACACACACACACACACACACACATATGATGAAATATTACTCTTCTTCACAGAAGAATGAAATTATGGTATTTGCAAGTAAATGGATGGAGTTGGAGAATATCATGCTAAGCAAAATAAGCCAATCTCTGAAAAACCAAAGGCTGAATGCTTTCTCTGATATGTGTATGCTAATTCACAATAAAGGTGGAGGGATGCTAGGGAACAATAGAATTACTTTAGATTAGATAGAAGGGAGTGAAGGGAGGGAGGGAGTGTGAATGTAGGAAGGATAGTAGAGTGAAACAGACATTATCACCTTATGTACATATATGACAGCATGACCAATGTAATCCTGCAACATGTACAATCAGAAAAATGAGAAATTATGCTCCATTTTTGTATGATTTATCAAAATGCATAAATGCATTCTACTGTCATGTATAAATTATTAGAACAAATAAAAAAGTTGAAAAATTAAGACCATAAAGTTGAAGTAATCTAGTTTTTTGAATTTGGCCACCACTATCTTATTATAATTAACCCCTAAACAGAGAAATTCTTTTCCTTTATTTGGGACAGTTCATCTTTGCTCTTGTCCTTGTATTCTATCTGAATTACTATTTACTGAATAGAAGTTATATCCCTGGCCCTTTAAAACATTGTGCTTTAATGTTCAAAAACAACCTGTTAAACCCAATACTATATCCTTAATTTACAGACCAGGAATCTAAGGTTATGAAACTTTTGCTACCAGAACAAATCTAACATGTAGCAGAGCTGGAATTCAAATCCAATTCGTCAATCCTTTGTAATCAGTTATCAATTCCATTCTAAAATGAAATTAAATTACACCAAATCACATCTCTCCCATGTTGTTTATGATGTTTACTGTTCTATGAGAACATAAGATACAAGATGACTGTCAAGACCATTGCTTACCCCTTTCCTGATTAGGGAAATAAGGTATAATCCAATGAACAAGAATCAAAAGAAACACACATGAGTTTTGTAGGCCCTGAGGGTGGAGTTAAAAATAAATAATAAAGAACAAAAGCTAAAAAGCCTCACCTTCAGAGATCCAATGTGCAAATCATATTTAAGAAAGGCACAGCTGTTGGAATTGGAACTTCAGACTAAAGAATAGCATGAGATGAAAGAAAAAGAGTAGCATGCTAAGTTCAAACTTTTATGAAATTTTCATTGCCAGGGTAAATTTGTCTTATTTTCTTTCTTTTTTTTTTTCAGAAAAAGATATGACTAAAAGGAAAAGTGCTAATTGCCATTTTATAGGAATTATTCAATTGATTCTTCATAATCAGCAGAGCATTTCTAGCATTACTTTATAGGTGAATAAATAAAAACTTTCAGTGTGACTGTCCTCTCATCTGCAATAATAACTACTGTTGCCCAAGTGTTAGTTTGAATTTCTCACATACCAGAACTTATGTGAGGCACATTGTAAGGTTTTCTCTGTTAACTTTAAAGTTTTAGTTTCGCTCTCTGTCACTTTTCCTCTTGTCTCTGTCTTTCTTGCTTTTGTTCTCAGTCAATGAATTCCTAACACACACACACACACACACACACACACACGCCTTGGTTGATCACTGAATTTCCACTTATCTTGCACATAGTCACGCAGCTTCTTCCTCCAATGTATCTGAAACAAATAACCAAGATAAATAATAAAAATCAAACACTCCCCCAAACACCTTAGAATCTATTTCTTGCCATAGTCAAGTCTCACGATACAGATCAATGTGATTTACTCTGATAATAAATTCTATACCATCAAATCACAGAGCATATTTATATGGCTTTGTCATAGGTAATGATTTTGCTTCAGTGTCTCAAGTGTACTTGATTTCTTGCTCTCTTTGCTTCATTCCTATATACCTATCAGGTTCAAGTATCTCCATTGCCTTGAGGTAGCCTCTACCTTCTGAAGTTCTCTGTATTTTTAAAATTTGTTTGGGAGAGTATAAATGCTTGGAAATGAAATATTCAGCCAGATAGGCTTCTGGCCTTCAGGCTTTTGGAATTTTTGTTTTGATTTTTACTTTGCACCAAACACAGTGGTACTGTAATCCCAGCAACTTGGGAGGCTGAGGTAGGAGCATTATAATTTCAAAACCAGCCTCCTCAATTTGGTGAGGCCCTAAGCAACTTAGCGAGACCTGATCACAAAATTGAAAAAAATAAAATAAAAAGGATTGGGGATGTGACTCAGTGTTTCAGTGTCCCTGGATGATTCAAATCCCCAGTACCAAGCAACAAATAAATTAATAAAAAATTTGCTAAATTCTGTCATATGATTTGTGAATGGAGATAGCATATTAGGTTTATGTGTCCATGACATCATTCCTGAGAAAAACAATTTAAAGTTGGAAAAACATTTTGGCTCATGGTATCAGAGGATTCAGTTTATAGTCAATTGGTCTCATAGCTTTAGGCCTGAGGTGAGGCAGATCATCACGGTGCCATGGGTACAGCAGAACTAAACTGCTCAACTCAAGGCGCTCATGGTAGCCGAGAGAGAGAGAGAGAGAGAGAGAGAGAGAGAGAAAGAGAGCAGGCTCTTGGGGCTGCCCACAGATATACTCTTTCAAGTATATTCCAAGTGGCCCCACCTATTAAATATTCCACCACCTTCCACTAGCACCACTAGCTTGGTACCAGGTCTTCAGTTCATGAGCCTTTGGGGGACATTACAAATCTAAACTATATCAACTCCTTTTAATCATTTCTTCCTATGCAATTCCAATAAAATCCTTTGATGGAAAAAATCAGGGACAAGTAAACTTCCATAATAATAAATCTCTGAAATCACAGATTTTTTTATTAGCACACATTTTATTTGATTATAGACTTTTTGTCAACTACAACATGTATTTTATAAATAAAAACTAAAATAAGAATTCCTACAAATTTAAATCTAATTTCTTAACAAGAACAAGATAAAAATACATTTTAAAAATTCAATTGTTTGGTTTTGATTATTTTCTGGATACAGGATAATAACTCTTAGTATATTGATCCTGAGATTTGGTTTTGTGAAAACCTGAATCCACGTTAAATATAAAACTTATAGCAGAGGTTTTATTCTAGGAAAGAGAAGAAATTAAAAGAAATCCTTGTACTATTTTACTATTCATTTTTTTTCTTTTTCACAATACTTTTGGATTCATAAAGCAAAATTTTGTGTAATGAATATGAACTTTGAGTCCATACAGAAATGGGTTTTGATCCCAACCTAGAGGATTATGAAAATGAAATAAAATTACCAAACTACTGTAATCTATAAGAACACAGTTTCCCTAAATGTAAAATGGAGACAAATTGCCTATTTATAGTAAGTAAATATATGATACATGACCATAAGAGGTATATCTTGGTACATTTTCAAATTTCCAAGATACAGAAGTTAGAGTTTGCTGCAGAAACAACTGCCAGAAAATTTACTCTCTTGAAACTACAAAAAGTTATTTCTTATGAGTCACATCTGCTGAACATGAATGGGTTCTTTGCCCAATTTTGTCTTTATTCTAGAACTTGTACTGTTGAAACAGCTTCTCCTTGGAAGATTGTCTCCATGCAAAAGGAAGGGGGAATGACACACCCTGTCTACAGTTATTTTTTATTAGTTCTTATTAGGTATACATGACAGTAGAATGTATTTTGACATACTATGCATATATGGAGTATAACTTCTCATTCTTCTGGTTGTACATGATGTAGAATTACAATTGTTCTGGTTGTTTAATCGTATATGCACATAGGATAGTAATGTCTGATTCATTCTACTATCTTTCCTATTTCCATTTATCCTCCCTTCTGTTCATTACCTTTTCTCTAATCCAAAGGATTTCTATTCATCCCTATACTTTCCTTAATTTGAGTTAGCATCCATATACCAGAGAAAACATCTGGCCTTTGGTTTTTGGGGACTGACTTATTTCACTTAGCATGATGTTTTCCAGTTCCATCCATTTACTGGCAAATGTCATAATTTCATTCTTCTTTTTGACTGAATAATATTCAGTTGTGTATGTACCACAATTTCTTTATCCATCCATATGTTGAAGGGCACCTAGATTGTTTCCATAGCGTATCTACTATGAATTGAGCTACTAGAAATATTAATGTGGCTGCATCACTATAGTATGCTGATTTTAAGTTCTTCAGGTATAAACTGAGGAGGAAGATAACTGGGTCAAATGGTGGTTCCATTCCAAGTTTTCTAAGAAATTTCCATACTGCTTTCCAGAGTGGTTTTACCAATTTGCACTTCTACCAACAATGTATAAGTGTACATTTTTCCCCACATCCTCATCAACATTTATTGTTGCTCGTATTCTTGATAATTGCCATTCTGACTCCAGTGACATGGAATCTCAGTGTAGTTTTAATTTGCATTTCTCTAATTGCTAGAGATGTTGAACACTTTTTCATCAATTTGTTCACCAATCACATAAATAATAAAAGTGAAGTGCCTGTTCAGTTCCTTTACCCATTTATTGATTTTTTTTTTTTTTTAAGTTTTTTGAGTTCTTTACATATCCTGGAGATTAATGCTCTACCTCAGGTGAAAGTGGCAAAGATTTTCTCTCATCCTTTAAGCTCTTACTTCATATTCTTGCTTGTTTCCTTTGCTGTGAAGAAGCTTTTAGTTTGATTCCATTCCATTTGTTGATTCTTGATTTTACTTCTTGCACTTTAGAAGTCTTATTAAGGAAGTCCAACTGAAAGAGAAATTAGGAAAACTATCCCATTTACAATAGCCTTAAAAATATTTGGAGAGGTTCAAGATGGCGGACTAGAGGGCGGCTGCATTTCATGTTGCTCCAGGACTCAAGATTCAAAAGAGGAGATAGTGACTTGGGACCAACTCAAAGCCGCCGGGTGAGTCTCTCCCATAGGGGAGGCGTCCCCGATGGGGCAGTAGCCCCGGGACGCAGGGAACTTTGTGAAGTAGAGTGACTCGGCGGGTCGCCCCTCCCCCGCCAGAGCGGTAAACACAGACAGCGTAGCGGAGCGAAAAATGGCGGATTGAAGTTTCCAGGACCGCGGGCAGATTCTCTAACCTAAGGAGACTCGTCTGCGAAGGGTGAGGCTCCCAAGCCCAGGAGGGAGGTCCGGGCCCCTGGGAACGTTGCCTGCGAAGGCGGCCCTGCCCAGGTGGCAAGTCACACCTCCCCCGCTGGAGCAGTGAACTCGGAAAGCGGGGAACTTTGCAAAGGAGGTTGCGCGACACACTGCTTGGTTTTGAAGCAATCTGCCAGGGCTCCAGCGGCTGCCAGAGAAAGAGTGGCTGCCAGAGAAAGAGAACGTTGCCTGCGAAGGCTGCCCTGCCCAGGCGGTGAGTTGTTTGGATCCAGCAACCGCCTGAGCAACGAGGAGGGGACTGCCCAGAGGAGGTGGAGGTACGCAGTGAGTGGCTTGGTCTCCAAGCGCCCACACAGAGCACTGGGTGACTGTCTGGAGGAAGAGACGAGCGATGGGTCACTGGGGCTTGGAACATATGTACGAGGCTCCAAGTGACTGGTCAGAGGGCGGGTCGCATAGCCAGGCGATTAGGTGCATAGCAAGGTCCGGTCCAGGGACCTAGGCACCTTTTCTTGAATGAACTACACAGAGACAAGCTGAGGGGCGAAGTGAAGTTTCCAGGACTTCGGGCAACTTCTCTAAGAAGGGACAACCTAAGGAGACTCGTCTACGAAGGGTGAGGCTCCCAGGCCCAGGAGAGCTACACAGAGACCAGCTGAGGGGTGGAGCGAAGGTTCCAGGACTTCAGGCAGCTCTCTGAGGAGGGGCCACCTAAGGAGACTCGTCTGCAAAGGGCAGGGCTCCCAAGCCCAGGAGGTAGGTCCAGGCCCCTGGAAACGTTGCTTGGGAAGGCTGCCCTGCCTAGGCGGTAGTTGTGGACTGAGGGGAACCTCTAGGAGGGGAACGGACTAGCGAGACCTCCCCACCAGGTGCGTCTTCCCCGCTGAGTGAGGTTTTCCCACAAAGACGGTAAAACCAGAGACACAGGCCCAAACAGGCATTGCCTCAGCCCGCAGTCTAGTTACCCTTTGGATGACCATTGGTCAACAAGTAGAGGCACCTCTGCCCTCTAGCAGGGAATATACCCCACCTGAAGACCACCACCCCTAGAGAGGCAGCTACCTAGGGGAACACCGAAGTATCAACTTCCTCTAAGACTTCAGGCTACTGAAGGATAAGAGGGGATACACTAGCAATCTTCAGGGACATTATAAGTCAATAGAGGAAATCTGCAACATCTCTGCAGTCCACTGATACCTGAACAATATGAGAAAACAAGGGAAGAAAATGCCTCAAACAAATCAGGATGTTATATCAATAAAATCCAATGACAGCATGGCAGAAGAAATGTCAGAAAGGGAGTTCAGAATGTACATAATCAACATGATAAGGGAAGCAAACGATGAAATGAAAGAGCAAATGCAGGCATTGAATGAATGCACCAATAGACAGTTAAAAGAGCAAATACAGGAAGCAAAAGACCATTTCAATAAAGAGTTAGAGATATTGAAAAAAAACCAAACAGAAATTCTTGAAATGAAGGAAACAATAAACCAAATTAAGAACTCCATAGAAAGCACAACCAATAGGATAGAACACCTGGAAGACAGAACCTCAGATATTGAAGACAAAATATTTAACCTCGAAAACAAAGTCGAACAAACAGAGAAGATGGTAAGAAATCATGAACAGAATCTGCAAGAACTATGGGATATCATGAAAAGGCCAAATTTGAGAATTATTGGGATTGAGGAAGGCTTAGAGAAACAAACCAAAGGAATGCACAACCTATTCAATGAGATAATTTCAGAAAATTTCCCAAATCTGAAGAACGAAATGGAAAATCAAGTTCAAGAGGCTTACAGGACTCCAAATACACAAAATTACAACAGACCCACACCAAGGCACATTATAATGAAAATACCTAACATACAAAATAAAGACAGAATCTTAAAGGCTGTGAGAGAAAAGAACCAAATTACATTCAGGGGGAAACCAATACGGATATCAGCAGATTTTTCAATCCAGACCCTAAAAGCTAGAAGGGCCTGGAATAACATTTTTCAAGCCCTAAAAGAAAATGGATGCCAACCAAGAATCTTATACCCAGCAAAACTTACCTTCAGATTTGACGACGAAATAAAATCCTTCCATGATAAACAAAAGCTAAAAGAATATACAAAAAGAAAGCCAGCATTACAGAACATTCTCAGCAAAATATTCCATGAAGAAGATATGAAAAACAAAGAAGCAAATCAGCAAAGGGAGGAGATATCCTAAAGGAACTCTCAAATAAAGAGGAACCAAGTTGTGTCAAAAATAAGCAAATAAATGAATAAAATGAGTCAAATGACCGGGAATACAAATCATATCTCAATAATAACCCTGAATATTAACGGCCTGAATTCATCAATCAAAAGACATAGACTGGCAGATTGGATAAAAAAGAAAGATCCAACAATATGTTGCCTGCAAGAGACTCATCTCTTAGAAAGAGATACCCATAGACTAAAGGTGAAAGGATGGGAAAAAACTTACCATGCACATGGACCCAGCAAAAAAGCTGGGGTATCCATCCTCATTTCAGATAAAGTGGACTTCAAGCCAAAGTTAATCAGAAGGGATAAAGAAGGACATTTCATACTGCTTAAGGGAACCATAAATCAGCAAGACATAACAATCATAAATATCTATGCCCCAAACAGTGGCTCACCCATGTATGTCAAACAAATCCTTCTCAATCTCAGAAACCAAATAGACCACAATACAATAATACTAGGTGATTTTAACACGCCTCTCTCACCACTGGACAGATCTTCCAAACAAAAATTGAACAAAGAAACCATAGATCTCAATAATACAATCAATAATTTAGACTTAACAGACATTTATAGAATATACCATCCAATGAAGAGTGAATACACTTTCTTCTCAGCAGCACATGGATCCTTCTCTAAAATAGACCATATATTATGCCACAAAGCTAATGTTAGTAAATACAAGAAGATAGAGACACTTCCTTGTATTTTATCAGACCATAATGGATTGAAACTAGAAATAAATGAAAGAGCAAAAAACAGAAATTACTCCAACACCTGGAGATTAAACAATATGCTATTATATGAGGAATGGATAACAGAAGATATTAGGAAGGAAATTAAAAAATTCTTAGAGGTAAACGAGAACAAAGAAACATCATATCAAAATCTCTGGGACACTATGAAAGCTGTACTTAGAGGAAGATTTATTTCATGGAGCGCATTTAATAAAAGAAGTAAAACTCAAAAAATAAATGACCTAACACTACAGCTCAAAGCCCTAGAAAAAGAAGAACAGACCAACACCAAAAGTAGTAGAAGACAGGAAATAGTTAAACTGAGAGCTGAAATCAACGAAATTGAAATGAAAGAAACAATACAAAAAATTGACAAAATAAATAGTTGGTTCTTCGAAAAAATAAACAAAATTGATAAACCTTTAGCCACACTAACAAAGAGAAGACGAGAGAAAACCCAAATCACCAAAATTCGGAATGAACAAGGAAATATCACAACAGACTCGACTGAAATACAAAACATAATTAGAAGCTATTTTGAAAATCTATATTCCAACAAAATAGAAAATTTTGAAGATATCAACAAGTTTCTAGAGACCTATGAATTGCCTAAACTAAACGAGGAGGACATACACAATTTAAATAGACCAATTTCAAGTAATGAAATAGAAGAAGTCATCAAAAGCCTACCAACAAAGAAAAGTCCAGGACCTGATGGTTTCTCAGCCAAGTTCTACAAAACCTTTAAAGAAGAGCTCATTCCAATACTCTTCAAAGTATTCCATGAAATAGAAGAGGAGGGAACCCTCCCAAACTCATTCTACGAAGCCAATATCACCCTGATACCTAAACCAGACAGAGACACATCGAGGAAAGAAAATTTCAGACCAATATCCTTAATGAACATCGACGCAAAAATTCTCAACAAAATTTTAGCAAATCGCATACAAAAATGTATTAAAAAGAGAGTGCACCATGATCAAGTGGGTTTCATCCCAGGGATGCAAGGTTGGTTCAACATCAGGAAATCAATAAATGTAATTCACCATATCAACAGACTTAAAGTCAAGAATCACATGATTATTTCAATAGATGCAGAAAAAGCATTTGATAAAATACAGCACCCCTTCATGCTCAAAACACTAGAAAAAATAGGGATAGTGGGAACGTTCCTTAACATTGTAAAGGCCATCTATGCTAAGCCCATGGCTAATATTATTCTTAATGGTGAAAAACTGAAAGCATTCCCCCTAAAATCTGGAACAAGGCAGGGATGCCCTCTCTCACCACTCCTATTCAATATCGTCCTTGAAACTCTAGCCAGAGCAATTAGACAGACCAAAGAAAGGGATACGAATTGGAAAAGAAGAACTCAAACTATCCCTATTTGCTGATGATATGATTATATACTTAGAGGAACCAGGAAATTCCACCAGAAAACTCTTAGAACTCATAAGTGAATTCAGTAAAGTAGCAGGATACAAGATCAATGCTCATAAATCCAATGCATTTTTATACATAAGTGATGAATCTTCAGAAAGAGAAGTTAGGAAAACTACTCCATTCACAATAGCCTCGAAAAAAATAAAATACTTGGGAATCAATCTCACAAAAGAGGTGAAAGACCTCTACAATGAGAACTACAGAACACTAAAGAAAGAAATTAAGGAACACCTTAGAAGATGGAAAGATCTCCCATGTTCCTGGATAGGCAGAATTAATATTGTCAAAATGGCCATACTACCAAAAGTGCTATACAGATTCAATGCAATTCCAATTAAAATCCCAATGATGTACCTTACAGAAGTAGAACAAGCAATCATGAAATTCATCTGGAAGAATAAGAAACCCAGAATTGCTAAAGTAATCCTTCGCAGGAAAAATGAAGCAGGGGGTATTGCAATACCTGAACTTCAACTGTACTACAAAGCAATAGTAACAGAAACGGCATGGTATTGGTACCAAAATAGACAGGTAGATCAATGGTACAGAATAGAGGACACGGACACAAACCCAAACAAATATAATTTCCTCATACTAGACAAAGGGGCCAAAAATATGCAATGGAGAAAAGATAGCCTCTTCAACAAATGGTGCTGGGAAAACTGGAAATCCATATGCAACAAAATGAAAATAAACCCATATCTCTCACCGTGCACAAAACTAAACTCAAAATGGATTAAGGACCTTGGAATCAGACCAGAGACCCTGCATCTTATAGAAGAAAAAGTAGGTCCAGATCTTCAACATGTCGGCTTAGGACCAGACTTCCTCAACAGGACTCCCATAGCACAAGAAATAAAAGCAAGAATCAACAACTGGGATAGATTCAAACTAAAAAGCTTTCTCTCAGCAAAGGAAACTATCAGCAATGTGAAGAAAGAACCTATAGAGTGGGAGAAAATCTTTGCCAATCACACTTCAGATAGAGCACTAATCTCCAGAATCTATAAAGAACTCAAAAAACTCAACACCAAGACTACAAATAATCCAATCAACAAATGGTCTAAGGAAATGAACAGACACTTCACAGAAGAAGACCTACAAACAATCAACAAACATATGGAAAAATGTTCAACATCTCTAGTAATAAAAGAAATGCAAATCAAAACCACCCTAAGATTCCATCTCACCCCAATCAGAATGGCGATTATCAAAAACAAGCAACAACAGGTGTTGGCGAGGATGTGGGGAAAAAGGTACACTCATACATTGCTGGTGGGGTTGCAAATTAGTGCAACCACTCTGGAAGGCAGTATGGAGATTCCTTAAAAACTTGGAATGGAACCTACCATTTGACCCAGCTATCCCACTCCTTGGCCTAAACCCAAAGGACTTAAAATCAGCATACTACAGAGATACAGCCACATCAATGTTCATTGCTGCTCAATTCACCATAGCCAGATTGTGGAACCAACCTAGATGCCCTTCAGTTGATGAATGGATAAAGAAACTGTGGCATATATATACAATGGAATATTACTCAGCCATAAAGAATGATAAAATTATGGCATTTGCAATCAAATGGACGAAATTGGAGAATATCATGCTAAGTGAGATAAGCCAATCTCAAAAAACCAAAGGAAGAATGATCTCGCTGATAAGTGGATGATGATACATAATGGGGCGTGGGAGGGGTTAGTTTTAGGGTTAGAGTGAGGGTTAGGGAGGTGGGCAAGAATGGGGGAAGGAAGGACTGTATAGAGGGAAAAGAGGGATGGGAGGGGTGGGGGGAAGGGGAAAAAATAACAGAATGAATCAACCAACATCACCCTATGTAAACGTATGATTACACAAATGGTATGCCTTTACTCTATGTACAAACAGAGAAAGAACATGTATCCCATTTGTTCACAATAAATAAAAAAAAAAAATATTTGGAGATCAATCTAGCAAAGAGGAGAAAGTCCTCTACAATGAAAACTATAGAACACTAAAGAAAGCAGACCTTAAAAGATGGAAAGACCTCCCATGTTCCTGGATAGTCAGAATTAACACTGTTCAAATGGCCATACTACCAAAAGCACTATTCAGACATAATGCAAGTTCTACTAAAATCTCAATGACATTCTTCATAGAAATAGTAAGAGCAGTCACAAAATTTCTTTGGATAAACAAGAGATGCAGAATAGCCAAAGCAATCCTTAACAAGAAAAGTGAAGCAGGAGGCATCACAATACTAGACCTTAAATTATACTACAGAGCCATAGAAAAAAAAAAACAGCATGGTATTGGCACCAAAATAGACATGTAGACCAAAGGCAAGGAACAGAAGACACAGAGACAAACCGAAAAATATGGTTATCTCATACTAGACAAAGGTCCCAAAAATATACACTAGAGAAAGATAGCCTCTTCAACACATGGTGCTGCGGAAACTGGAAATCCATACATAGCAGAATAAAATGAAACCCCTATCTCTCACCCTGCACAAAACTCAACTCAAAGTGGATCAAGGACCTAGACATTAAACCAGAGACCCCGCACCTAATAGAAGAAAAAGTAGGCCCAAATCTGTCTACAGTTTTGAATCTCCTTATGTGATGTGGGCAGAGGTGTAATAGAATGAGTAAAGTTCAGTCTTTCAATGTCCCTGGAAGGGGTAGACCTGGAACCTGAGAGAGTTGTCAATGTTTCTACATCTTTCCTCACCATCTCCTGATTTCAAGACTCATAGTAAGGTGGACCCCATTGCCATAGGCACCAACTATAAATACCAGAAAGCCACACTAAAAATCCCATCTCCTTACCAACAGCAACTAAGTGTTGTGGATTAGTGCACTACTTGTGGCCAGTACACAATTTGTATTAAAGAAGAGGCATTTGTTTTTGCTATTCAATATAATAAGATGTTACAATAAATACTGATAGTTATAGGAATCTGGTACTGTATATCCATTCATCTTAAGTTATTTATTAAACAACAAAATTAAAATGTTCATGCCAATTGAAAGACCAATAGAAAAATGTTTGAAAATTATTTATAAGGAAATCATATCTTGAATATACAAAGAATCCTTCTACCTCAGAATAACTTAATTTTAAAATGGGCAAAGGATTTCAGATTATAATTTTTAATATTATTTGATATTAGGGAAATGCAAATTAATATAATGCAATACTGTTTCATATGCAGTAGGACAGCTATGAGGATGATGATGATGATGATGATAAGTGTTGGCAAGATGTGGAGAATTTGTATCCCTTATAATTTTCTGGTGACAAAGTAAAATGGTGCATCCATACTGGAAAACAGTTTGACTTTATCCCATTTAACAAAAGACTCTACAATTCCTCTCTTAATTATCTACCCAAGACAGTAAATTCACCTTCACACAAACACTTATACATGAATTTTTACAATGGCATTGTTGAAATAGTCAAAAAATGGAACAACCCAAATATTGATCAATTAATATAAATGGATAATAAATATGGTACATCCACGTTTAAAATATCATTAAAGCATAAGTAGAAGTGAAGCACTGATACATTCTATGAAATGAATGAACTCCAAAGACACCGTGATAACTGGAAGAGCCAGTCATAATAGACCATACCCTGCATGATTCCATTTCTATGAAATGCCTAGAATAGACAAATTTATAGAGATGGAACAGAAATTAGTGCTTACCTAGGGATGGGATTTGGAGTGGTGATTGACAGCACCTACAAATAGTGTGACATTATTTTTTGTGCTAATTTAAATGTCCTAAGATTAGATAATAGTACAAATGAATGATCTGTAAACATGAAAAAGTCAATTTAATTTACATCTGAAAGTGGTGAATTGGGTGGCATATAATTATATATCACAAAGGTTTTCTCTTCTGGGGTGTGGAGAAACTCCTGTCATTTATTACTAAAACTCTTCATTAAGTCTGTATCCCACTGAATTCCCAGCACTATTATGTAGATCTTCAACATGATTATTTCTGTTTAAAAACTATAATTTAAGTCACAAAAGAATCAGTTTCTATCTGAATTTATTGACCCCAACTAATCAGGTAGAAAGAAAACAGTTTAAATGAAATCTGAAATTTATCTACAGAATACTGTCAACTTACTTTCTGAATGTTAACATATTATTATTGAATTGGATCACTTGTTATTAGCATGTTAATCAGAAATGATATAGAACTGTGACTTGAAGTCCCAAAGAAATTTTAAAAATTTGTCTGCAATATCCTGCAGTGAATTTCAGTATCCTCTAAGTGAGGACAGAGGTTCATTGTCTTTTAATCTGTTTGTTGTCTTTCACCATTAATTTAAGCCATCTTTGAAAATATTATTGCCAGCTTTTCTTCCAGCATGTGCAGTAATACAAAATTCTCTTAAAACTTCTCTTCAAAAAGAAAAGAATACAGTCCTTAGAAATGTGGATTATTTTGAACATAAAACACCAAATTTGACAGCCATTTAAGAAGAAAATGTACAATTTTAGTTACATAAGTCATCAGGAAGAATATAACTATGCTTGAAAACAATGCTCTATTAATTCTATTATTTCCTTATCTTTAGAATAAATTCAAGGATACTAGAAAGTCCTTCAAGTATCTCTTGACATGTATTCCCTATATGCATATTTTAATTTTTAATATGTGTTTATGTTTTTCATTGAAGTATTATAATTAACTGATATTTTTTGTATATATTTGATGAACTTCAACATATCTATAGATCGCTGAATCCGTCACCACAAGCAGGAAACAAAACTGTTCCACCTTAAAATATTCCCTTGTATTGTTCCTTCGTAGCAGTATATATATTCTCACATATAATCTCTGATATCTTCTCATATTTTCTGCATCACTCTACTTTGTCTTTTCAAGAATATGATATAAATGAAAACATACACTGTGCAACTTTTTGAAACTGATTTCTTTCATTCAGCATAAAGTCTTTGAAATTCAACTAATTCATTGTAGATCTCAATAGTACATTTTTGTTTATTCTTTAGCTCTATTTCATTCTACAGATGTTCACCACTTATCCCTTTAACCATTAAAAGCCATTTAGGGCTATTTTAATTCAAGGTGATTTTAAATAGAAATGCTACAAACATTCATGTGCAAGTGTTTGGAAGAATGCAAGTTGTCAATCTCTTTAAAAAAATACCCCAAAGTGGACTTGTTGGGTTATATGCTTTTATATTAAACACTATAAGAACTGGCCATCTGTTTTCTAAATTGACTGCAAAATTTTGCATTCTTAGCAGTAATGTACTAATATTCCAACTAATTTTCATCATCTCTTTATACTTGCCAGCAGTCGGTACTATCAAATATTTTCTCCTCCTCCTTCTTTAGCATTCTAACAGATGATCTATATTCTAATTGCCATTTATTGAATTTAATATCAAGATGTATGTTATCAGGTATGCCAAGAATCTGGCTTCTTTTCTGTGATAGTTAATCTTGTTTTTAAACTTAACTGAATTGAAGAGCGCCCAGAGAATTAATAAATCTCACTTCTGGGTATGTGTGTGAGGGTAGCTCCACAGAAAGAGATTACTGTGTGAGTCACAAAACTGAGTGTGGTGGACTTTCACTGAACGTAAGCCACAACAACCAATAATATGGGGTCTAGATGGAGCAAAAAGCTTTAAGGAGGGCGCCTGCACATGCTCACACATTCAGCTCATCTTGAACAGATGCAGTTGTTGCTGCTGCCATGACACAAGAATATTTGAGATCAGATTTTCCAGCACGAACACAGAATTACACCACTGACTCCCCAGGATCTTTCCAAGACTTCATCCTTAGACTGCTTCCTATAGTTTTGAGTCTTCAGTTCTCAAGAAGAGAAGGAGGTGGTGTCCTATTTTTTCCAGTCTGCAGACAACCACTGTAGACTATCCATTCCTTAATTGTATAAGTCAATAATCAATCTAATAAAATCCTCTTATAATTATAATTATACACACACACACACACACACACACACACAGATGTATGTATATAAATTTATTCTGATACTGTTGGTTTTCTCCTTCTGGAGAACCCTGATACACTTTCTTTATTTATTTTATTTTATTTATTTTATTTTTATTGTAAACAAATGGGATACAAGCTGTTTCTGTTTGTACATGGAGTAACAGCATACCATTTGCATATTCATACATTTACATAGAGTAATGATGTTTGATTCATTCTGTTTTATTTTTCCTTCCCCCCCACCCCTCCCACCTTTCTTTTCCCTCCTTTCTCTATTCCTCTACAGTCCCTCCTCCCTCTATTCTTGCCCCCCTCCCACCCCCCATTATGTGTCATCATCCGCTTATTAGTGAGATCATTCATCTTTTGGATTTTTGAGATTGGCTTATCTCACTTAACATGATATTCTCCAATTTCATCCATTTGCCTGCAAATGCCATAATTTTATTATTCTTTATAGCTGAGTAATATTCCATTGTATATATGTGCCACAGTTTCTTTATCCATTCATCAATTGAAGGGCATCTAGGTTGGTTCCATAGTCTGGCTATTGTGAATTGAGCAGCTATGAACATTGATGTGGCTGTATCTCTGTAGTATGCTGATTTTAATCCTTTGGTATAGGCCGAGGAGTGGGATAGCTGGGTCAAATGGTAAGTCCATTCCAAGTTTTCTAAGGAATCTTCACACTGCTTTACAGAGTAGCTGCACTAATTTGCAACCCCACAAGCAATGTATGATGTACCTTTTTCCCCACATTCTCTCCAACACCTATTGTTGCTTGTATTCTTGATAATCACCGTTCTAATTGGGGTGAGATGGAATCTTAGTGTAGTTTTGATTTGCATTTCTTTTATTACTAAAGATGGTGAACATTTTTTCATATGTTTGTTGATTGCTTGTACATCTTCTTCTGTGAAGTGTCTGTTCATATCCTTAGCCCATTTGTTGATTGGGTTATTTGTATTCTTCATGTAGAGTTTTTTGAGTTCTTTATATATTATAGAAATTAGTGCTCTACCTGAAGTATGAGTGGCAAAGATATTCTCCCACTATGCAGGCTCTCTCTTCGCATTGCTGATAATTTCCTTTGCTGAGAGAAAGCTATTTAGTTTGAATCTATCCCAGTTATTGATTCTTGCTTTTATTTCTTGTGCTATGGGAGTCCTGTTAAGGAAGTCTGATCCTAAGCCAACAAGGTGAATATTTGGACCTACTTTTTCTTTTATAAGATGCAGGGTCTCTGGTCTGATTTCAAGGTCCTTGATCCATTGTGAGTTGTGTTTTGTGCAGGGTGAGAGATAGGGGTTTAATTTCATTCTGTTGCATATGGATTTCCAGTTTTCCCAGCACCATTTGTTGAACAGGCTGTCTTTTCTCCATTGCATATTTTTGGCACCTTTGTATAGTATTAGAAAATTGTATTTATTTGGACATGTGTCCATGTCCTCTATTCTGTACCATTGATCTTCCTGTCTATTTTGGTGCCAATACCATGCTGTTTTTGTTACTATTGCTTTGTAGTATAGTTGAAGTTCTGGTATTGCGATACCCCCTGCTTCCCTCTTTCTGCTAAGGATTGCTTTAGCTATTCTGGGTTTCTTATTCTTCTAGATGAATTTCATGATTGCTTGCTCTATTTCTGTAAGGTATGTCATTGGGATTTTAATTGGAATTGCATTGAATCTGTATAGCACTTTTGGTGGTATGGCCATTTTGACAATATTAATTCTGCCTATTCAAGAACATGGGAGATCTTTCCATCTTCTAAGGTCTTCCTTAATTTTTTTCTTCAATGTTTTGTAGTTTTCATTGTAGAGATCTTTTACCTCTTTGGTTAGATTGATGCCCAAGTATTTCATTTTTTTTTTGAGGCTATTGCAAATGGAGTTGTTTTCCTCATTTCCCTTTCAGCTGTTTCGTCGCTTGCGTATAAAAATGCTTTAGATTTATGCGTGTTGATTTTATGCCTGCTATTTTGCTGAATTCATTGATGAGGTCTAGAAGTTTTCTGGAGGAGGTTTTTGGATTCTCTAAATATAGAATCATGTCATCCTCAAATAGTGACAGCTTAAGTTCCTCTTTTCCTATTCGTATCCCTTTAATTTCTTTAGTCTGCCTAATTGCTCTGGCTAGAGTTTCGAGGACAATGTTGAATAGAAGTGGTGAAAGAGGACATCCCTGTCTTGTTCCCGTTTTTAAAGGGAATGGTTTCAGTCTTTCTCCATTAAGAATGATGTTGGCCATGGGCTTAACATCATTTAAGCCCATGGCCAACATCATTCTTAAGCCCTGATACACTTTCTTAGCCTCAGTTTCTATATGTGCCAAACAGAATTGATATAATTTTTTGATTCTGTATACTTTGTGAAACTGAATTAGATATAAAAGCTGAAACAGAAAAATAAAGTATACTAACAAAATATTTTTAACATTTTAAGATGATAATTTTTATGGTAACAATTATTTTTACAGTAGATAAAATATAAATGATTGATATATTTAATCCTGTCTAATGAAGTTGTTCAACCTATGGAGATGGATTAAAGGAGTTGTAACATGATTTACCACATTTTATCAAGTTTTTACTTAATCCAGAATAAATAAATATTCTTAACATGTTGCAGACTCTAAATTCAGAAGTGTCAGATGTAACTGTGAAGGGTCTGCAAGTTTTAGGAACTGCAAGTCAGAATGAAAAATACATTGGAACAGTAAACAAGCAAGAGAAAAATTGCATCTGAAGAGATCAGAGCTATCTCATATACATATTGCCAGTATTGTTCCATTAGTTTTCAAAGACAAATATGTACATACGTCTGCAAAAATATAACTCTGCTTTTTCTTTTTTGTTCCATAAGGAAAAATTCTAAGTGGAGAGCTGAGGAATGTAATAATCAGAAACTCCATAATTCATTTCGTTTTGCGGTAAAGATGAAGGGAAAAACTTTAGCATACTCTGTGCTATTTTGACCTGCTTAACAATTTGTAAATTACAATAGAGGAAATAAGAGCTCTGCATATAGTGTACTCTGCAAAAGTGTATTTAGGGTCAAATAGGAAACCTATTTTGCATATAAATATTTTATTGAGTACAATGGACTATATATGCTAAGTATTTTACTTGGGTTTTTAATACTGTTTTTCCTTTGTATCACTACAATTTTCTCATTTACAGAAAATGTGTTCTTAGAATAAATTTGTCACTTTACAAACTAGATCAGAAAATTTATTGCCACTTGCATTTGGATACCATGATTTTACCCAACTTGCCATTTATTTCATTACAACCTCCATTTTTATATTTTGTCAGAAATGATGGCCATCGTGGTTAGGAAAGTTTCTAAATTTTGATAAAAATATTAGAGTTTGCTTTTTCTCTGTCTTATCCATGGTACTGTCCTCCCATACTTTTTCTTAGGACAAAGAGCTTGTTTCTCAAACTCGTCAAATGATGGCAGGGTCTGGAATTGTGTTGCTGTTTCTGTTGTTGCTGTTTTAATAGAAATCTTTGATTACAGAAGCTACAATTGCTTCAAGCATTTTTTGGTAAAAATTTTAGATTGTTCACATAACATCTTCTATCAGGCAACTATGCAGTTCTGACAAAAACAATCTGAATTTAGAGTTAGGAGTTATGACTTAATTCATGGTCTGGCAATTTATTATGTGCTAGACCTTGATCCAATACTGAAATTCACTGAACTTAATCATAAATGAGAATGGTAATTTAAAATATCAGTAGGATCTACTACAAAAAACTATTATAAAGATGAAATTCATACAATATGTATCAAAATCTGCTTTAAAATGCAGATCATTTGACCATGTGGATATAGTCATTAATATGATGTTATTGAAGAATAGTCTATCATAAAGCATTAATTCATGCTCATGTGAACTTAAATGTAAAATTGATATTTCTGAAAGACATATTAGATTTTTTATATTTTGTGGATTCTTTCATAGTTAATATGAGGCAAAATTTTTGAAGTTGTTTAAAACCTGCTTCTTGAAGACTTGATGTTGGGGGTGGAAAAAGACCAACTGCTGAAGAAGAGCAGTCATAAGTACATGGAAAGAAAAAAAAATATGCCAGAAAACTCTTATGCAACTAATATAATTACAAGGAACCTGCTTTGAGAGCATTTATTTCTACTCAGGCTTGGGCTCAATACCCCCTACCTAGTCCACTCAGTCTTGTCTATTCTCTAAAATCATCAGTATATATGGGCACTGTATCTGAATCAGTGCTAAATTGATCTAAGCTCAAATTTGATATTTCTCCTTCTTTTCAAAATTGTCTGATCCAAGCAAATTTTGAAATTGTAAATAATTCTGTACACAGTGGAGCTCCAAAACATCCTATTTTGTTTATCTATCCTGTAGTGGAGATGAAATGTATGAAGAGTTAATATATAATTAAATGAGGAGTATCTGAATGAATGAAAAGTTTAGGCTTGCAGTTTCCAAATCTGCTAACTTACAAGGTCAGGTTATCAGAAAAACTGATACAAATCAGGAAGTCAGTAAGGTAGGCAATGAACATTGCCCAGATAGTATTATTGAGCAATATGAGTTATCATCTTTGGCACAAAACTATGCTGCTAACCTAAAACAATCCATGCATTTGTAATGAGTACGGAGGAGAAAACAATAAACATGCAAATTTGCTTCTGCTTTTTAGAAATACATTTTTTATATATTTTTTCAATAGACGAATGGAGAAAATAGGTACAGAGAGAAAAAGCAAAGTTTAATATACTCTAGGATAAAATAAGAAAACATGAAAGCTGTATATTGTAGTCTGAGAGTGTTGCCTAAAAAATATTAGACTCTTGGGATAACACATGTGTCTTACATTATAATCAGCTTTTAATTATTAGATTCATATTATAAATTTCAGAAAATAAAATTACTTTCATTCATGAAATTTGAAAAAAGATCTAAGAATATATAATACTAATGACTAATCTTACATCTGCCCTGTAAAATTTCCCCAAATTTAAATCTTCAACCTGTGAAGTGGCAAGTTCAATAAACAAAATACTTATGAAATGGAAAGTATACCTCCTTGACAAAGTTATGGAACATGCAGAATGTCACTGGCAATCAAAAAATAATATTTTGACATGTTATTATCTGCTAATCAAAACAAGCACTTTTCTAAGTGATGGTTTTAAAAATACATGCAGTAGAGGGAGTGATATCAGCAAAATGTCAGACTTTAGAAGCTAAAAACTGTCTAAAAGAATCACTAAATAACAACAATGACAACAAAACCAAGTCACCTGAACTAAAGGATTACATTGACTAAGCAAATGCCAAACTAGGAAAAAGCAGTTTTCAAAATGGCCATGAAATATCATGACATTTTCACTGACCCTTGTCCTATCTACTGCCCAATGCTTAATTTTTGCCTTGAGCCATAGCAGCTGGCTGCTCTTTACCCCCCTTTGAATAAGGGGAAACAGAACCCATCTTATTTGCAAATAACTGGGTAATCCTGTTCTAGGCAGACTCAGGGATCCCTAAAGCACGGAAGCAAGGAGATTATCTCTACTTTGTCTATCTAACAAGGCAAACAGAATAAAAACAGGCACTGTGCACAAAAGCTACAAAGTGACTATCATGGACAAGCAATCCCTACTAGAGAAGAAGCTGGTATAAAACTCTGGGAAATTAGAACCTTCAAATCATCCACCTAAATGAAGTAATATAAAAGATGTGAAAAGGCTTAGGCATATCTTTTGAGAGAAATTCTAAGAACTTAATCTTTCACCTTGGGAAGATCCTTAGGTTTAGATAAATCTTGTCTGAAGAGTGAGGGAGTATCCCAGCACAGATTCATTTTGTAAAGCAAGGGAATGTTCGCTGTTCTTTTTTTTTTTTTTTCTCCATCTTTTTATGCTTTATCTTGTTTTACTGATTTTCAACTCCCAGCACTCAAAGATATCTCTGTCCAAACATTAGCTGAACATGAGCTAAAAGAACAAAACTTCAGAGATCACACCCAACAAATAATAGTGTCTGTTTTAAAAAAAAAAAAAAAAAAAAAAAAGTTTTGTGAAGTCTCAAAACAGAAGGATGTCTACAACCTTTAGATAAAGAAAATAAAAATAAATCAAGACAAAGGGGGAGAATCTTATTTCCTGAGTAAGCAGAATGTAAAAATTAAATGCACAATTTTCAACAGAACTCATAAGACCTACCAAGCAAAATAGGACTAATAAAAGGGAACAAAATAAATGGACAAAACTGATTCTCAAAGAAATTCATACGTCTGAATTGAAAAAAACAATTTTAAATAATTTGTCTTATATATTTTGAAAGAGTTAAAGGAAAACCTGTAGAAGAAACTAAATAAAATCATGAAAATAGCATATAATCAAAATAAGAATACAATAAAAATGTAAAAACAAACCAAAAATAAATTTTTGAGCTAAACTGAAATATTCACCAAAGTGCTTCTAAGAAGATTTAAGCAGACTACAAAAAGAATTAATAAACTTGAAGACAGGGAAATTGAACACAGTGAATATGAATAACAACAAAAATAAAAACTTTAAAAATATGGGCACATCCTCAAGAACATGTAGGACACTACATAGACCACATAGACAGTTTGGAAATCCCAGAAGTAGAAGAGAAAATGAAAGGAATAGAAGGATTATTTGAGGAAATAGTATCTGAAAGCTTCCCAAATGTGAGAAAAGATATGAGTCTGCAAATCCAAAAAGCTCAATGAACTGCAAGTAGGATAAATCCAAAGAGATCAACACTGGGATCTATTATAATCAAACATTCAAAAGGCAAAGAAAAAGAGGGAATCCTGAAAGCAGCCAGCAAGAAGCAACTTATCTATAATAGGCATCTTCAGATTATCAGCCAATTTTTCATAGGGAATTTTTGAGGCCAGAAAAGCATTGGGATTCCACATTGAAACTGCTAACAGGAACTGTCAACTAAGAATTTTGTAGCTGGAAGAAACATGTTTTCAAAGTGAGAGAAACTAATTTCTTTTTCTATATAAACAGAGACTGACAGAGTTCCTCATTTCCAGAGTTAACCTACAAGAAATGCTGAAAGAAAATTTTCAGATTAAAACAAAGGAGGTTAAATGGAAGTTATAAACCATAAACAGAACTAAAGTTCCTAGAAAATAGTAAAAACATAGGCAATTTAAAGCTTTTAAATTATTTTTGAAATTTTTTTCCCAAATAAAAATTATGGATTTTAAAGGTATTTAGAAATAGTTCCATAGTTTTTAATATTTTATTCATATTTAGATTTAATTTTCAAACCATTTTATTTTATTATTTGAAATAGTATGAGAACTGAACATTGGATATTTTAAGTTGCCCTGATTCCCATCCTAATGACAGAGGAACTCTATTTTAAAAATAAAATAATATTCCAGGAAAGAGTTATCAGTGATGATCCTTAATACAATTAATAATGGTAGACTCATTCCTTGACTACTAATTACCATTATTCCAGAGTTAGTATATTATGCTCCTATATTTCTAAATTAAAAAAACAAACTATTAATTTGTATAAGCCATGCAGTCTGTCTCATCCACAATGAAAACTAAACATTTTTCTACATTCCCTTTTTTGCCTTTTAACATTTCATTTTTTTTCATATTTTCTTCAAGTTGATTTTTTTAATTTATGTATTTTCTTCTTGAATTTTTTAACATCAATATATATTTTATTGTTAAAAAATTTGTTTAAAAAATTAAATCTTTTGTAAAAGTTTAATAGATACATAACCATGAATAATTCTAAAACCACTAACTTAAAATGTTCAATTTGATGTTTTAGATATTAAAATAGTCCATTTTTGCTACTTTATTAACTATTCTGCCAACAGAAAATATTTCTGTAAATCAGAAACAATTAGAATAATTTTATAGTATTTTTTTTTTTTTATTCTTGAAACCATTTTTTCACTCTTACAAGCAGTCTCTCATAAACAGACACACTTAAAGAAACCTCAGGAGACCTCTCTCCAAACAGCTAAATTAAATGTAGGTTACTCATTCTAACAGCCCCCATAAGGTTCATATGGTGAATTCTGCCCTCTTTAGAGGTTTTGGTGATTATTTTTATGTGTCCATTTAGCTGGGTTACAGTGCCCAGATATTTGATCAAACACTCTTTGGTGTGTTTCTATGAGAGTTTTTGAATAAGATTAACATTGAAATTGTTATGCTGAATAAAGCACATGCTTTAACACAGGTGGGCCTCCTTCAATCATTTGAAGGCCTTAGTAGAACACAGGCTGACTTTCCCCAGCAAGAAGGAATTGTGCCAGGAGATGCTTTCAGACTTGAACTCCATACTGATTCCCAGCCTACCACCTGTCCTGATGGTTTTGGAGCCTTATAATCACATGAAGAAATTTTTCTCCAATCTTTGTCTGTCTTTTGGATAGGCCCATAACTGTGGAAACGTACAGATACAGAGATAGATAGATAATGAGAGATGATAGAGTCAGAGGTATGTAGATATATAACTCTCATCCTATTGGCTCTTTCTCTGGAGGACCCTAACCATTATAAGGGTTATTTCAAGTACTTCTACCTTAGCCTTACTCCTAACTTATTGTCTATTGTGCAAGTATTCCTCTATAATATAAATATTCAAGGTGATGTTTCCCCAGTCTTCAACTGTTGACCTTGGAAAATTTCCTCCATCATATTCATCTCTTTTTCCTCCTCCTGTATTTCTTCTTCTCCACCTTCTAGTCATTACAGCTATTATTATTTCTCCCTCCCCATACATTTCAGTATCATGTGCTATTATCTAAACAACCACCACCTCTGCCTCTTCCCACCGCCCTGTCCTTGTTGAGCACCAGTCAGTCACTGCTTTCATCCAGACCTGCTGGACTGGGATTGGAATTAATGGATTGATGACAACACAGTCACAAAGTACACCATAGACATGTTTTTATTTTTGTTCTTTATTTGAACACTTTAGTCCACAAAAGAAGTTTTAATTTGAAAAACTGCATATTAAAAAATGGGAAAATTCACATTAATAGGGGTTTTGAGCTTCTTTGGAAAACAGAAAAGTGTAAAACAGAGGGTCTTCATGGAAACAAACCTGGGGGCGTAGAAACTGCCCCTTACTCGAGGAGCACATGTTTTCCAGTCCTGTAACTTTATCACCTTAGTTCACTCAAACTGTAAAGGTTACTTGGGCTACTTTGTCTCCCTGTGAGCATTTGATCTTAGGGCATACTTCAACAGTTGTCTCTGAGGAGTTTTTAAGGAAGAATTCTCATAATTACTGAAACTCTTATGATATCACTGAAATATTCATGCATGGGTTATTCAAAAGACAAAAGCAACTGCACCTATTTCAAGTTGCAATGTTTGCTATATTTTTGTAAAAAGACATATTAAAACATACACACATCTACACTTCAGCAATTTCATTACTTAATAGTTCCACTGCATTTACTTTTATGGTGTTTATGCTATTGCACATGTAAGATTATTGCATCTTCACACCCTTTCTAGGAGCTATATGAAGTATTAGCTTTAGTCTGTGGTGATAAGCTACACAATAAATTCAATTAGAATGTGTTACTTTTAATTCATTTCTTGATGCATTTATTGACCTGACTTTAGCAATTTCTCTTCATTTGGCTTTTGGTAAGAATACCTCTTTGTTGTGCCACTACTACTGAATAGCTGACAACATCCTGCTTTAAACCTCAGGTGGTATCTGCTCCATGTTTTGAGAATAAATCAGTTTATTGAGCCCCTGGAATTATTTGGTTAGGTAGCCATACTTTATGGGGCTTCAAGTACCATTGCTCAACACTACATCCATTTAGGATTTTGAGTTTAAAATATGAATAATCAGGTTGTATTGTTAAAGAAAACATTTCTTTAAGTCGTATTTTGTTAGAGAAGTTTCATAGGCATGCACCTTCTTTATGTGCTGTGGGATTATTTTCTATTGTTTTCTTTTAAATTTTGTGTCTTTTTGGAGATGCCAAGTTGATGGCTCCTGAATCTCCTTAATTGAAGATATTGAATGTTATCCTCTAGACATTTTAAGAAGAAAAGCAAAATAGTGCCACTACCTGTAAGTGATGACAATAAGAATAAATGCTGTTATTTTGTTTCAGGATAAGTTGAACGATACTATGATTGCCTACTGTATAATCTTCAGAATATAACTCATATCCAATGCTCAAGACAAGTCAGACCCTGGAAAGGATCCCAATCTAAATTTGACACCGGATACTAAATAAGGTTTTAAATTCCTGATTAAGTACAAATTTATGTCACTTTTTAAAAAAATGATTATTAGCTTAAGTTTTGGGGAGTTTTCTCTCTGGTTAGAATGGAATTTCTTAAGCTTCTGGTAATTCCCCCCCCCCTTTTTTTTTTTTTTGAGATATGATGGTTACTTTTAATTCTGCCTCCATTTTAATTCCCAAGTTTATTCTGTTCATTTTAACAACTGAGGCCATGTCTTAATTCAATAATGTGTACCTTGATGGGACTAGGTCTGTATAAATTATGCAAAGTAAGGAAACTGCTAAGCAAAGTATGTATGTGTGTGCCTGTGCATAATACGAAAGCAAAAATGTTTTAACTACCATAACGTGATGCATTAGTTATCTATTGCCATGTGACTGACAGTTGACTGACGGCTGCTCTCAGATCCTAGAAGCTGGCTTCATCAGAGCTAGCAAGTGGGAGGGCAGGAAAGATCCTAACAGAAGTCACAGATTTATCAACCAATCTTGAAATTGTCATTCCATCTCCTTTGACTTATTCTGTTGGTTATGAAAAAGCCACATGGTTTGGCCCACACAAGCAGGAAGAAAGAACACAGGCAGAGTGTGAAGACCAGAATCAGGGATCATTAGAAGCTATATCACAGACTGCCAAATGTGAGTGCTGTCAAAATTTGTTTACAACTAGAAGCTTTGGGAAATGCTGTACCTTTAAAAACAAAATTATCCAAAAATATTTATTTTTTAATTCATCAAAAGGTTTTACTTGACTAGGCTGCTGACATATAGTGATAGGAAAAAAAAAAAAGAAAAAAGAAAGAAAAATTAATAAGATAGATGTGTTATACCTCCAAGAAGTCCATGGCCTAAATCATGGAGAGATAGAGTGACAGATCATTATAATATCATATCAAAGTGTTAGGAGAGACCCAGGGATCAAAGAGCAGAACTAAAGTCAAATCAACTTGGGGGTAGGTCGCATGGTGCAGAAAGAGCATTGAACTCTGAAGTCTTGGAGAAAGAAAGGTTGTGGGAATGACAGGCAAAAGCATGGAAGTGAAGTCATCATGGTGTGCAGAGAAATCCAAGTAAAACTAAGTCCAAGTACGCAGAATTATTGTAGTGTCAACTACAAAGAAGAACAAAGAGAGATGAGGAAGAATGGACAGGAATAGACAAGCCAAAGAATTGGCAGGAGTGTGTGTGTGTGTGTGTGCATTGACTGGGGTGGTAGGTAGACAATGGTCCATTTGTAATGCCACAAGGTTGGGACCAGAACTTTTACATAATGGTGAGTGGTGAGCCACTGATGTAGTTTAAGTGGTATTATAATTGTCATGTTTATATTTTGGTAAAGATCAATAGATTAAACATTTCTAAAATTTCTGAATTGTGCTGTCATCTATAATGCTTTCACTATTTCTCATCCCCCCCATTTAAAATATATATATATATATATATATATATATATATATATATATAAAATCAAAATACTATGTAATTATCTTTTACTTCAAGAAAATGTCTTGATTTCTCCTCTCCCTCTGTCATATCTTTGAGTTTGGCATTCTTTCCACATGAAAGAATCTAGTTATCATTTCTTATTTGACAAGATAGTGAACATATCACAAAGAAAAAAAGTGAGTTCAAATAGCCTGCTCAGGTTCATGCTAACAAAGAGAATTTGATCTCTTTCCTCATCTGAACAATGATGACAAACACTAACTATCTTGAAGCTTGTGAAAATTGAGCTAAGCCAAACAAAATACCTAAACCCATCCCTAGATCCTGGAAAAAGAGTAAGTAATCTCCTTATTAATCTTTTAAGTTCCATATTGCAAAGCATTCCCTGATTTCTCCCTCCTACAGTTCTCCCTCTTCTGAGTATACAGAACATATTCAAACAGCATCACATATTTAGATCTTACTGTATATTTTCTTGAGTATTTGTTAATATTTTTGCATAGATGTCTTAATTATAAGTTCCTAAATCTTATTTTATTTGTATTTTTATATTTCTATTTACCCTTGCACCTGTCATATATAATATAGTTGTTCTATTTTTCTTCCTACACAGACAGCTGCATACATAGAGATAGAAAATAGATTAGTTTATACATATATGGAGTACACCTTACTCTAATTAGGATCCCAGGCTTTCTGGTTTTACATGGTGTGGAGATTCACTGTGGTGTATTCATATATGTACAAAGGAAAGTTATGTCAGAATCATTCCAAAAATAACAACAACAGCAACAACCAACCAAACAAACAAACAAACAAAAACTTAGAATGTTTTTGGCAGGAGGAGCACAAGTTTAAAACCAGAGTGAGGGCAACCTGGTGAGACCCTGTTTCTAAAGAAAAAATAAAAAGGACAAGGTGTGTACCTCAGTGGTAGAGTAATCCTGGGTTCAATCCCTGCACCCAAACAAAACTCTTGGGATGCTTTAATAAATAAATTTGAAACCATACACATACTCATTACTTAAGATATTACTATGTATGATATGCACATGTATTTACTTAAAAAGCAAATAAATATCTTTGGGAAAACTAACCCTGTAAACTCTAAAAAGTAACAAAATAATTCTAGTAGTTAATTAACAATAACCAACAGAATGCCTCTGTGATAGGTACTGTCAAATATTTTTCTCTGGGTATCTTTTCCCTCCCCTATTATTAAATCACAGAACTTTACAAACATACACAAGAGGAGAAAGATTACCACAGTGACCTGCCCAGGACTTATTTCTACCTTGAGCAATTATTTTAAGGCCAAATTTCAACGGAAAAAAAAAAAAAATCCACAGTGCCATTCTCATACTTAAAATAAAAAAGACTAGTTTATAGATTATAGATGAATAACTGAATACTTACTTCATTTATTTTATATCTATGTAACATATATTATAATCTATATTATTATAATTATATTAATATATCATTAATATTTAGTGCTCTATATAGGTTTTGTGTGTGTGAATATATGTGGTTGTTATGTGTAAGTTATTTTTAAAACACTTAAATACATATAAATTTGTCTCTTATTTTATTGTCTTTCACTATCTGAGGAATTAAAAATAAATTAGCTAATTCATCCTATGAGATATGATAGCCAGTATTAGTATCGAATGTTATTTGCCATCCAAAAATAATATTTCTAAACTCAATGAATGCAACCAGAGCACTGACAGGTATTTACTATGGAGTGGTTTTTTTCTTTTCTTTTCTTTTTTTTTGTCCTTTTAGCCAATTTTTATTGGTGCATTATCATTACATATAATAGTGGGATTCATATTTGTATACGTACATAAAAAATTTTGTTCAATCTCCTTCCCCAGTTATATACCTGGAGGCACTATTATTTATCTCTTTCTATAGATGGCAAAATCAAAGATTGAAAAAGGGAAGAGGGTCAACTCTTCTCCCATGATGTATTACCTCTGTTCTCCCATCAGAAACAAGAGGTTTGGCTAGGTGAGTCTGATTGCAAGGAGAAGAATCATGGTCTGCTGAGTTAGGTAGGACCAAGGAGAAACATGAATGAAGGACCCTGAGCTGCTGACAGCTAGTTTGTAGCTCCTGCTGAAATTGTGGGTGACGCAGTTTCCTGGGTGTTCTATACCATGTGATCTGGCTCACCATCATGGGTGTGGTACTGAAATACACATTATGCATTTGGTTGAGGTGATCCACATAACAATATTTTTAATCTAATTTAGGATTATCATTATAACAAGAATCAGACACAACTGAAACAAGTAAAGGAATAGATGCATATGGACAGTAAAAGTAATGAAACTCATAATAGTCCAAGAGTTCAGATGATAGGAAACCTAGACACTCACAAAGAAACACAATGAGGTAGTATTGTTGGACAAATGCCTATTGGCAAACACCCCAATCACAGTTCATAAATAGTATTTTTTGAATTTACACATACAGCAATGCCAAGCACAACCTTCTTTTTTATGTGTTTGTTCAGGGCGAGCTGAGCAGTGGGAGGAAAACAAACAAACAAGTAAATGTAAAACGAAACAATGTAAATCAGGCAATCCTAGGAAATTTGGACTCATAAACACCATCTAGATTTAAACTGTAAATTTTAATTTTCTCTTGCTTTCACTTTTTTTTTTTAAATATGATGTTCACATCTGTCCCTTAAAAATGACTACAGTGATAACTCCTCCACAGGGTTCTAAGTATTTAGTGACATGAAGGGTGTCTAAGCCTTGTACAGTGTGGGTGCAGATCCATTGCTCAATAAACTTTGTCCTCACTTCCTCCTCCCTGGGCATTTTCATATCTGCCACTTTCCTATTATCTGAATTATGGACTCCTGGGAGCAGCTTAACTGATATGGAAACTGAGCAAGCTCAAGGGAGTCAGGAGGTGGTGACCTCATCAATCTTGTTGGGTGGTGGATAATATGAAAGACACTGTGCTAATAGCATCTCAGATTAGGATGCAGAGCACCCCAGCTTCCATGAAAATGTGAACCCCAGTGCTTCTGGCTCATTTAGTGAGAGAGGTGGGTGGGCGGAAGTAGTGAGGCTTTCTATGGTCATTTGTTAAAATGACTTTTTAATGATGGCACAAACTGTTTTCACATCTTAGGTACACAGCAGAAATGGAAGCATAAATAAATCACATTCCTGAGCTTTTGGCACAAAACAAGTGAAAGAACGAGAAGACTTCAAAAATCTGAAAACTAAAAATATAAAATTTACATTCAATAGGCTTACTGAATTTTGATCTGCATTTAATTCTTTAACTAAAGAACAAAGATTTCCAAAGGTCAGAAATTACCTTTTTATACATATGAAATTCCATTTTTCTACTAATCACAATTAAAAAAAAAAACAAATAGTGATTAATGTAAGATTGGCTTAATATATTCCAAAAAGAGTTTCTGTGGGTTCCAAAATGTTTTAGGGTATGAACAAAAGCAACTTATGCTTCTCTGTTATTTTTAAGCTACGTGAGATCATTTCATCATATTTCACAAATAAAAATTGCATAGATAAGGTAGATACTGCTCAAGCACACCTCTATTTCTACCACACCGAGGAAAGAGTGCTGCCCTTGCCTGCCTTCGTGAACAGCTTGACTGACTCAGATTCAAGATTCACATTGCGTTTTGTCAGTAATTCTGTGAACCTCAGTCACGCTGCCTCCATTAGAGAGACTGATGGTGTCAACCTTATCTACTCCCTCCTTTTTATTCTCAACAGTGTTTGGCATTAACCCAAAATTATCTTCTGTGCTATTTCAGTGCTTCTTAGATTTTGACTCATTTGGGGAGAGAGTAGTTTGGGCAGAGTTTGATGGTGCCTTTATCCTTGTGTGTTTTGCCTTGGCAACAGATGCACACTCCCGATGACAACACACCTGGGATTTCCAAGGTAGGAGATCAAGGATACTTGCACTTATTGAAGTTAGAGCCACATTCTTTATCTTCCCGTAGCCCCTTATATTTGCCAGCAAATAAAGAAAAATATGGACAATTATGACAAAGCAGTATTTTATAGAAACAATTTGACTCCTTGATCCCCAAGTTTGTTACCTGAAAAATGGTAATAATCATATATCACTCACAAAGTACCAATGGTATTGCTCTTTGGTCTTATGAGCAAAAAACAAAATGGTTGCCAATACACACTTAGTGCATTTCAGTTTAATTCTCTTTTTCTGATGACCTATGAAACACCAACTATGACAACAGAAAGATTTGACCTGGAAGGTGGGAGTGCTTACATACCAAATTATTCTAGATGGAAATTGTCAAGATCAACATGAATTAAAAAGAAGATGAATATATATACATTCTTTTGAGAATCAGAGATACAGTGAGCATGTGAAAACAAGAACATTATCACTATTCTTCAAGTTTATGTTTTCTAGTAGTTGATTCTTTCACTTTTTCAGCAGTTTACAGAGGACAACTTTGCCAATAAAACCACATACGTTTTTAACCAATCTCAAGACAGGTAATCAATATTTTCCACTAATCCAAGGAAGCATATACTTGAAAGCCACTGAATTAAGAAATATGGCTGGCTTTAAAATATCCAGATGCATGAAGCTTTTCTGGAAACCTTACGCTTCATAGGCTCAGACAGATTCCTTGCTCAGGCAAACATCTTCATCCCAGCCCCTGCCCCAGGGGTCCAAGCCTGAGAGAGTTACCATTACCTAAGTCATATCAGTTAGGGCCCAAATAAAGAGAACTAAAATAAAGAGGAGGATGTGTTCATGAGTTTTACTTGACTAAAGTTACTTATGAAGAGGAGTTTGAGAACATTTTTCATTCATGACAAAAATCTTACACTAACAGCTCATTCTTCTTTTAGGACTATTGGAAGAACAATGCATGAAACAAAGTAGGGTCTTGGCAGTAGTATTCTCAGTCACTGGAGTCAAAGATCAGAGGAGGATGAACAGACCAAAATAATAGATTAGGATTCAGGGTACTGTAGCCTCAGTGAAGATGGCCTTTCCTTCTTCAAGCATGAAATGGAGAATCTTCGTGTCAGTCATATCTGAGTTTCTGTGACCAAAACACCTGACCACAACTTAGAGGAGGAAAGATTAATTTTGGTTCATGGTTTCAGAGCATTCAGTGTATGTTCAACTAACTCTAAGGCAGAAACATATTAAAAGAGTGGGACAGAGGAAAGTTTCCCAATTCATGGTAGCTGGGATACAGAGGGAAAGAGACAAGAAGGGGATAGGGAGAGATAAAGTTCCCAAGGCCCATGGTGACCCAATTCTTCCATCCATGCCCCACCTGCCTGCAATTACCACTCAGTATGTTCATTGGAATTATTAATCAATCAATGCAGTTGCAGCTATCATGATCCAACCATTACCTATAATCCCCACTTCTGAACCTGGCTGTATTGGGGACCATGTTTTCAACATATCAGTTTTGGAAGGCACATTTTAGATCCAAACAATAACAATCTTCTTCATGAAAAGTCTAGTCATTCTTCGGGGCTTTTTTGATTAGCTCATGTCAGAATAATCTTCCTTCCTTGATATCAGTTTTGCCTCATAACTTCTTTATGGGAATGACTGTCATATTTACAAACCCTGGGCAATATACAGAATGTATATTTCCTGGGGTGGAATTTTGGAAGTTAGAACACTCCCTACCTTATATGGGACACATGTGATTGCTGAAAAATTTTTGAGACTCAACTGTTTATGTCAAAAATAATAATAATGTCCAACAACATTAGGAAAACTTGTGAACAAAGGAAAGGAAGAAACACACCAAGAACTTGCAGTTGAGCTAAAAGAAAACAATACAGTCTCATGAAAGTGAGGGCTGACTGAGTTATATAGAACGGAATTGAATGAACATTACAGTAGCTGTTGAGGATGGATAGAACAGAGACATACCATCTGGTTGCTGGTAATGTTTAAGTCTCACCTCCCCCTCTTATCCTTGTGCCTCATATCTGAAAACTCCTAAGAAAACTTGGGATTCCTCTCCCTGCCTTTGGAACCAGTGGAAGATTCAAACCATGAAAGCCCTGACTACACCTAAGAACTCTCCCAGTAACCTCAATAATCACCCAGTCTCTCTCCTGTCCTGGCTCTCAAGCTATTGCAGATTGTAGGGAGGCCTTCCCTGATGTCTCCAGAAACCTTAATTATGGAAGTAAAGACCTTTTCCATAGCCTGTTGGTGCATATGTGGTGTCACCAGACCAGATGAATTTTAGGTGATGATGCACTTGCAGGATGACTACACCACATGCACACACACCTGACATTAATTCAATCAACCCCTACATTCTAAAAAATTCTTCAGTTCAACTCTTGTGGTCCATGATTGCCTTCCTTCTGCCTGAAAATTTCTTCTTTCATCCCTGCTCCACTTGATAACCCTATAGCATGGAGATTATCCATCATATATAAAATTCTGCCAAGAAAATCAAACCTGTGATGTAAATTAATATCAGATTGCTATCAGATAGTATAAATTTTAATCAGAATGAAATAGGTGAAGTCTCAAATAAGATGATCCAGTTGAAATAAATATAGCAATATTCATACAATACTGGTGGACATTCAAAAAGTTGTAGATGCTCTGGGATATAGTTTAAAATATACATTAAAAGTCCAAAATGTGCATGACACATTCATTCAGATACCTCAAATCTATAGATTTAAAGTGAAGAAATAATAAAAAATGCAACAAAATTGAAAATGATATGATGTGGACTAAATAATGTACTTATGTAGTTATATATTTATTAACCAGTATGCTAATGTGTCTAATACAAGCAGAGAATAGAAGAGTTCTGCATTACCTTGATCTCCTGTTCAAAATGGAGATATGATCAATTTGACTGGACCACAGGGTGCCCAGATACCTGATGAAACATTATTTCTGGATGTGTCTGTATGAATGTTTCCAAGAGTGATTAGAGTCTTGAGTTAAGTAATTTGAGTCTTGAGTTAAGTAAAGCAGATAACCTCCTATTTCTGTCAACTTTGCATCTCTGTAACCAAAAGAACTGTGACAAGAACAACTTAGCTGAGGAGAAGCTGATTTTGGTTCAGTTCCAGAGATTCAGTCCATGGTCAATGTTATGGTTTAGATATGTGGTATCTCATTGTGAGACAAGGCAAGAAACTTTAGAGGTGAAATCATTGGGTTATGAGAGCTTTAACCTAATCAGTGCATTAATCCCTTAACAGGGATTAAAGGAGTGGTAACTATTCGTAGATAGGGTATGATTGGAAGAGGTGGGTGGGTCTTGGGTGTGCCTTAGGGTATATATTTTGTTCTTGATGATTGGAGTTCGCTCTCTGCTTCCTGGTGGGAGTCCTGAGGTGTTTTCTTCTGCCATGATGTTTGATCTCATCCCCAAGTATTGAAATCAACCATCTAAGGTCTGAGACCTCTGAAACCTTAAGCCCTAAATAAACTTTGTTGATCTAAAATTGTTCTTGTTAGGTCTTTAGGTCACAATGGTGAAAATCTCCCTAAAACAATAGGATAACTTGATTGCTTTGGGCCCAAGGTGAGACTGGATATCATGGCAAAATAGGATAGTGTAGAAAAGCAGCTCAGTTCACAACAGCCAGTAAACAGGAAGGGCACTGCTCATCAGAGACAAAACATAAACCCTAAAGACATGCCTGTAGTGAACAGCTTCCTCCAGCTGCACCCTTCCTGCTTACAGTTACCACAGTTAATCCATATCACTGGATTAATCCACTGATTAGGTTAAGGCTCTCCTACTCTGATCATTTCACCTCCGAATATTCTTGCATTGTCTCACACATGAATTTTCTAGGAGAAACCTCATATCTACATCATAACACCTCCACAGTTAATTTAGTATTATTTAAATCCTAGAGTGCCTGGAAAAAAAATATACATATATATGGAGTAAAGATGAATTTACTGTCTCTTTAACCAGGATGCCAATCTCTGGCCCTCAGTTCTTCAGATTTTCAGCACTTTGGATAAAACTGGAATCCTGGCTCTCAGACATTTGAATCATACCAACAACCTTTCTGTATCTCCAGATTGTGGGACTTTTCAGTTTCTATAATCATGTAAGCCAATTTATTATGTATACATAATGATTTGATATAATTAGTTCTGTTTTTCTGAAGAACCCCTGACTAGCATATCATTAGCTTTCTTCCAAATACACATACTTATGGAAAATATTAAAATAAGCATATAATCAGAAAATACTTCTAATCGGTAAATGTAAATATTATAAAATGTATTAACCAAACGTTACTTTAGTGTAATTAATGTGTATGCAACCTAAAAAAAGTTGTAATTATCCTGGTTTATTCCTACATTTTAGGGTTATGATTGATTAAAATATGTTGACAGTATGATATCTTATAAAGTAAAAAAATTAATTTATATTATTTTATTTTTATACCTTTATATAGACTAATTATATTCCAAAGAAATTCTGTGATAATGGAAATATTCTATATCTGAGCTTTCCAATAAAGCAGGCAAGGGCTAAATGAGACTGAGCACATATTTGTGATTCTGATGATTGAGATATTGAAATATTAATATCATTTAATTTTAATTTAGGTATAATGGTCACATATGGCTAATGACTATGACTTTTAGACCTAGATATATAGTGTGTAAGTGTGTGTTTGTGGGGAAGTTTGCATATTCAGTCAACAATTGCTAACTTTACACCTTCCACTATATTAGGTACCTGTTTTCCAGAAAAAAAATCTCCACCAAGATATTGACACTGGTAATTTTGTGGTTATGATATTTATTTTATTTATTTTCTGTTCTGCTAAGCTTCACTGTACATTTTATAAATTACTGGCTCTCATTATGTGCTTCACGGACTCTTCTGTAAGACACATTTAAGAATCTGTAAAGTCCAAAGAATTTTCATAATAAAAAGAGCTATGACTATCTTCACTGTGTTGAACTTTGTATTGAAAGTATAAAGTAATTGAAGGTACAGTTGCTTGGTCTTGGTACAAATCAAGATAGTGGCAGAAACTTCAGACTACTTAGCATTCAGTAGTTCACTATCATATACTTGCTGTAAAAATAAGGCTATTTCATTTAATATTCTTAAGGAAGAGGTCATTACTTATTTAATTAAATAATTATGACTCAGTATTGCATATGATTTCTATTTTTGATAAATGTTAAAAAATCATAAAGATGCATGAAGTATTTCTGCTGCACATGGAAACATAATGGAAGCCTTAAGGGAAACTGCTTGTGCAATAGACTTGCTAGGAAAACTTAACTCCTTGTTCAGTGGAACTTGATTTTTACTGTAAAGAATGATTGAGAGGTAGACTTGTTATTTAGGAGGGTTGTCAGACATTTTGATGAAAATGAATAAAATGAACTTGTGACTTCAAGGAAAAAAGTTGAAAATATTTTTATCAATAATAAATTTCAGACTTTCCAGTGAAAATTGGATTTTTAAGAACTTGGATTGGCCACCATGAGCATGACTAAGTTTTTCTTATGAAGACAGTGATACTATTAATGATTACAAGATATTTGACATTATATAATAAAGCATGTCAAAGTTTGGGAGATCTGCATAGATTCGTGATTTAATATTTTATTTATGTTTATTACTAACACCAGAAATTTATTTCTCACAGTTCTGGAGGCTGGCAGGGCACATTCAAGATGTTGGCAGGGTCGACTTTTCCTGAGGTCTTTCTCCTCAACTTGTAGATGACCATCTTCCCACCGTGTCTTCTCTGGGTCCTTTCTCTGTGCATATGTTCCTGCTGTATTTCCTCAAAAGGACGCCAGTCATCCAGTCAAAATGATCTTGTATTTCCTAAATGTGGATACAACATTGTTTCAAAATTGTGAATGGAGGAAACATTCGGCCTTTGGTTTTCGCTGATAAGTGGATGATGATATATAATGACAAGGGGTGTGGCAGGGGAAGAGAACAATGAAGGAACTTTGGATGATGTAGAGGAAAATGAAGTGGGAGAGGGTGGGAGAAGGAAAGGTAGTAGAATAAAACAGACAGTATTACCCTATGTACATGTATGATTACAAGAATGATGTGAATCTACATTGTGTACAACCATAGAAATGAAAAGTTGTACCCCTTTTGTGTACAATGAATCAAAATGCAATCTGTAAAAATAAAAAATGAATAAATTTTAAAAATTATGAATGTATAGAGATTTACTGAAAATTCAGAGTAAACAATTCATTTTAATGTAATGTATTTCAAAAGTTCTTTAAAATTTTTTCAAATTCCACATTGCAACTAATCTTAGGAAATGATCACCTACTCAGTTTGGGTATAATATCAAAGAAAGCTATCTACAAGATCTAAATAAACTATTCAAATAAGTCCTCCTTTTTTCAACTCTATATCTAGGTGGACCAAATTTTCTTCATATACTTAAAGAACAAATTGCAATTGACTAAAGATGCAGATGTAAGAATATAGCTATTTCTACTAAGTTGGGCATTGAAGATATACATGAAGGTGAACTTCTAACACTATCCAATAAGTTACTATCTTTTAAAATGCACTTAGTTTTCATGAAAATATTATTAACAATAAATATTGGTTTCCTGATAACTTTAAATTAATTACTTGCTCTTTCTAAATTTTAATTTCTAAAAATATTAGTAGATACCCTTCACATAAACTAGAGGTTTAAAAAGTATACCAGCATAAAGGGATCTGAGACAAATAAAATATTAACTAAATATTGTTTAAAATACTAAGAAAAATATATAATAAATATCACATATAAATGTCTGTTATGAGGTAGTGTTACCAAATCTTGGATATAGTTTTCCTGTTTTCTTTCTTTATTTCTTAAATATGTATTAACATAGTGCCTGTGCTTTCATGTCCCTATGTCAAATAAATTATTAGCTAGCCTGATGACAATAAAGTCTGTGTCAAACTACTTATTTAAGGGTATCTTTTTATTTTTTATTTTTGTGATGGTGCTGGGGATTGAACCCATGGCCTGAGTCATACTAGGCAAGTACTCCGCCACTGAGATGCACCTCCAGGATTCACACTGTGCCTAGCCTACAATATTAACTTATTGGAGATTTATTAAACTTATACTTGGTCACTCTTTTCCAATTTTGTTTTGATCATTTAGCATTCCATAGATATAACCACTGGGAATAAACTCACAGTGGAGAAAGACTCCCTTTATCATCTAGAGATAATTACCTTTTGTAAAACCTTTAGGAGAAAGATAGGATACCCAGGACATCTCTTCAACAAGTATTTATTGAGGCAATGACAGTGGCCGCAGGGTCTGTTGCTTTTTGTGTCTCTCTGGTTCAACACCATAACTCAAACGGAGTCTTCTCCCTTTGTATCAGCTCTTATCTGTGAGACTGCTTCATAAAACCTGTCCAGTTGTCAATGCTTTATAAACAAGACTCATACAAGTTACCTAAATGTATACACTGCGATGGGGTTACAAGGAAACACCGTGACTGTGCATCCCTTGGCATGGTAGGAGGGGTCCAATGGGGCAGTGGCTTCATTCAGGTCTGACTCTATGCAGAACTAAGTTCAGTGGACTGATGAATTAAATGTCTTGCTCAAGATTGGAGAGAATGATGAACATCCTGTATGAGTCTATGCCTTAACTATGATTTTATTAATAAAATTGGACTGTCTTCATGCATTCATTACAGGCTTGAACACCTTTAGGGATCACTTTCAAAAGTTCTGGAGTTCAAAAGTATATATATCAAAAAGAGACAGAACTCTCATTTTATTCACCAGTAGGTATTTTCTAAATATCTCTTCTGCACACAGCCTTGTTTTAGACATTTCAGGAAGTAAGTTTAAATTACACACACACGTATATACACATAGTTTTATCTGCATCAATATCTCTTTCTACATCTACATATCCATCTTTATCTATCTATCTATCTATATGTATATATGCTCCTTTAAAATAGAGACTTGCTGTTATCAGTATCTAATGAAAAGCCTTTGCCACATGGTCAACAGGAAATCATTGGTTGATAACATGGAAGAAAAAAAATCCTATAACCATTAAATATTCTCCATTGTAGGAAGAATAATGTTGTCCCAGTGATCTCTACAGGAATCTGTAAATATATATTCATATATGGCTAAAGAAATATTTTTCAAATGCAATTGAAGTTAAGACTTAGAGATGGAGGAATTATCCAGGGAAGGTCAACTTAGTTACTTCAATCCTGATTCTGGTCAGGGAAAACAGATCAAGAGAAAGACAAAGATTCAATGGTTTTGAACATGGAAGCAGGGGACCATGAAACAGGTCCTCTATGTGACCTCTAGATGCCAGAAAAGGCAAAAAGATGAATACATTGTCCTCTAAATTCTCCAGAAAGAAATGCATCCCTGCCTACACTTTGGTTTTCATCCAGTAAGACCCATGTTGTACGTTTCCAAGATAGTGACTCAATAGATATGTGTTGTTTTAAGTCACTAAATTATATTAATTTATTACTGTACTCATTAGGAAAAAATTACATTCTTATTCTTTGCAGTGTAAGCAAACCCTGTAGTACCCTGACTCCACCCAGCCTGGTCCTAGGGAAAACATCAATTACCATCAACTCCTATCCCCCAAAGGCCTCAAGCAAATCCTAATTAACCCTTCCTTTTGACACCTCATGTTTAGTCATAGCATTTTTATTTTAACTTTTTTCTGAGTTTAGAAATTACTGTTTATATGACAATGAACTTCATTGAATCCTTTGATACCAGAGTTGACTCTTTGTCATTGTATTGTTATCACATAGCACAGCACCCTGAATATAGGCAATGTCCTGGTAATTAACATTGGTAGAATTAACACTCTCATTATTTAAGTCTGACATAAGTCAGAACTTGTATATAAAATAATCTGTCTATATTACTGTATTATTCATAATGTAATTTATTTTATTCATACAAATCTTTTCATACAAACCTCTTTAAAATTTCCATAGCAGTTGTTTGTTGTTTAATATTAAATTATTTGTAGATTTTTTTTCTAATTGGCTCAAATATTTTGATTTTCCAGGTGAAGAAACAAACATCTTGAAGATAATAGCATGTTTTACTTCCCTTAAATTCTTCCACTTAAATGTTCACAGATGAATAAATAACTGAAGATTTCTAAATGAGAATATGCATAATTCAACAGTATTTTACTCCTTATAAATCTAATTTAAAGACATACAAAAGTTGTTGATTTTCAGAGACTTTCTCATAGCCTTGAACCAAAATATTTGATGAGTATCTGCACTGGAGCAAATCTTTGCATGTCCAGTAATAAAAAAGCAAATTCTTAAGGATAGATATTTGAAATATTAATTGATACTGAATGAGGGAGTCATATAATAAATTATGAAGAATGCAGAATACAAACAACCGTTAGTTACAATTATAAAAGGAAACCTTCCCAGCATCTAAAAATAGAGAAAAGCATGAGGTTTATGGTGCATCCTTACTGAAGGTATGTTAGTTAAGTTGTTAAGTAAGAGAGAAATCTATTAAGATCTCAAGAGGAAAAAATAATGTCATAGAGATGCCAGTTTGCCATTGTAACTGCCAAGGAAACTGAAGAAACATATTCAAGTGGCTGTCTCACCTCATTTTGTTGTTTGGTTATGATCATTCTCCTCCTAATGAGAACTTCTAAATTATGCAGACGTTGTGTATTATTACTATAATATAGTCACTGTACTGCATTTTGGTAACACGTCAAAACGCCTAGAACATCATCCACCGAGGAGCAAGCTGAATGCAAGGCTCTTTTCCAGTTTGTTGACAACTCCTTGGCTTTATAAGGCTGACAAGATCCAAAGTTTTTGCATCACATTTAAGCCTCTCCCTAGTCAATCACCATACTGTCTTTCCTGGACTAGATTCCATTATGAGATAGGGATATTTTGAGAAGGAAAGGATTTACAGGTGTTTCATTAAAGAAGAGGAGGTGCTCAGGTGATGGATAAGATTAACCAGTGTTTACCATGGTCCATGAATGGACATTATCAATGGGGATGTGCTTTTCAACCAGGATGTTTGTGCTTTGTGGGAGATTTGGACTGTTTTAGATCTTTGTTCCACAACCAATTGATACATTTCATCAGCATACCAACCATGCATTTTCTCAATATTTTTTTAATCTATGAACTTGTCTAAACCATACCTTATATATATTAAGCAGTCAATGAATACCTGTTACAGGACTTGTTTCATCTGTGGACATGATTCTTCATGTGTAATTTTAGAAAGGTAGTGAGACTTAAACTATCTCTATGTTCATCTCCTTCCATGTACATTTCATCTAGAGAAAGTGAATGGAAGATAAAGTTTATGTGTTAGTGAATTGATCCAGGAGGAAAGCATTTTTGATTACTTTTAATATGGCCTAGATAGAGGAAAGTAAACTACCTTATCGAATAACCTAACAACACCTCAAACAGTAGTATACTGGGCAACCTTGGGTGATTGGTTTAATCTAGTTGATTCTAACTTTTATAAATGAATCTGATAAAAATTTAAGGGCCTATCTAATGACCTCAATGAAGGCGAGTGTTTGTACTGGTCATTGTCTGAACTAGGGACTTTGCAATAATCTGTCCATGCCTCAGGTTAATATCCTTTTGTGCTGTGTTCTTGTGTGTAACACCAGGGAGAAGGAAGTGTCTATTACTGACTTGGAGTAACACAGAAGATACAACACTGTTTAAGAATAAACAGCTGGAGTGTGATCTAATCTCCATGTGCCAATTTACTTATGTATAAAACATGCATGAAAAATTAAACCTCTCTGAACAATTTGCTCTCTGTTCCTAGCATGCCTCAGCCCTGCCAGAGCAAAAGCTCTGGCTTGAGAAAACCCAGGGAAGCCTTCAAATAATAAGTAGATTATTTAGAGAGTACAGTTTTTATAAATCGAATATTAATTTGACGACACCACGGTAATTCTAGCTAAACCATAAATATGTTCTCATGTTCAGGCCTCCCTTGTCGTTGCCACTTGACCTCCTTGACTGTGACAGCAGGAACATGCAGCTCTCTACCAGCTTGGGGAGTGACATCAGATTAAATTAAGCACTCATGCATTTATGGATCAGCATTGGAAAGCAGGAATACATCCATAAGGAACGAATAATGGAAAGAGAAGTTGCTCTGCGTTCCCTAGTCATATATAATGGGAAATAGGGGTCCTGCATGGAACTTTCAATGTGGCTATAACAACAAAGAAATAGCTTTATATTTCATATTTCAATCTTTTATCCAAATTTTTCTCAGTGCAGAAATAATTGTTTCACCAATACAACTCTTTCAGCCATTTCTGTTTATTGTTACTTTTGTTAACTGAATAATTACTATGTGTTTAGGACTGTTAAAATTATAAGACCAAAAAATGTCAGTCCTTAAGAAATTATAAACCTAAATGTTGGCACATTCATTAAGATGGCTACTTTCAAAAAATAAGAACAAAAGCAATAAAGTTACAAGTGTTGGTGAGAGTGCAGAGAAACTGGAATACTGGAGCGATGTTGATAAGAATGTAAAATGAAAGAGTCATTATGGAGAACAACATGGAAGTTGCTCAAAAAATGAAAAAGAAAATTGTCACATAATCCAACAATTCTACTTCAGGATGTGTATCCAAAACTAGTGCAACAGCATTTTGAAGAGAACTTTGCACACCCATTTTATTGTAAATAATGCAAATATTGCAAACATTGCAAATGTTCACAGCAACCAAAAAGGTGGAACAACAGAGGCATCCATCAATATATAATGGATAAACAAATATGATATATATATAATTATATATAATACATATTTATATATGTATAATAAATATATTATACATGTATACATATATATTATATATAGGTACATAATAAAATATTATTCAACCTTAAAAAGGGGACATTCTGACACATGCCACAATATGAATTAAACTTGTGGATATTACAAAAAGTGCAATAAGGCAATCACAAAAGATAAATATTGTATGACACCACTTACATAAAGTATCAACATTTAACTCAGAATCAAAATGGTAACTGGGACTTGCTAGGTAATTCTGGAAGACGGTATTGGGTAACATAACAATATGAATATATTTAACTCTACTGAACTTTACAGTAAGAAATTAAGATGACAATGCTTATGCTATTAATTTTCATCACAAAATTTTTTAAGTCTATATAGGTAACTAAATTATTTACACATGATATAGAGAGTAATATGAGGAATAATAAAGTTAGATACTGAACATATAAGCACAGTGTATATGGAAAAAAGATTGGTCAGCCATTCATTTTAGGCTATCTAATCTAGTTGATTGTTTCTTCACACTCTGTCAATGGACAGAAACACACAAATATTATCCATGCACATGCACAGTCCTTACCCTACAAAGCTGGAGAGAAGAGGCAAGGAGTTGGGCCAAGAGAAATAACCAAGTCTGAAGCATGAAATTCTGAAGGCATTCCTTCCCTAGAAGGATTGGCATATGGCAGTGTGGATGAATAAGGAAAAGAAAGTTGGTTTCCATTAGTATAAAAGCACCAGGCAGCCAGTGTGCACGGTTGAAATTCCGCCAAATGTCAAGAAAGAGGTAAGATTTAAGAGTACATTGGAGGGATTGGGACATTTTCAAAAGAGATGAAGAAGTGCACTGTAAGCTGAAATACATGAGGAAATAGGATGAAAGACGGATGGGGGAATAGATGAAGAAGGGAGGGAAGAAAAAAATGAGAAATAAAGGAGGGAGAAAGGGGAGAAATACAGCATATTGTCTTCATTTTTCTTATTGTTCTTTAGGTTTATTTCTTTAAAAAATTTTTTTTAAATTTCTTTTAATTAGTTGTCCATGACAGTAGAATGCAATTTGATACATCATATATAATAGAGTATGATTTCTCATTTTTCTGGCTATACACGATGTAAAATTCCACTGGTTGTATAGTTATATATGTACATAGGGTAATAATACCTGATTCATTCTACTATCCTTCACATCCCCATACCGGCACCTGCCTTCACTCACCTTTACCTAATCTTAAGCAACTACATTCTTCCCTAGCCACCTCCCACATTGTGAATTAGCATCCACATATCAGAGAAAACATTCGGCTTTTGGTGTTTGGGACTGGCTTATTTCTCATAGCATGATATTCTACAGCTCCATCCATTTTCCAGAAAATGCCATCATTTCATTCTTCTTCAAGGGTAAGTAAAATTCCATCAAATATATATTATATTATATTATATTATATATAATGTTACATATATACATATATATATATATCACATCTTTTTTATCCAGTTATCTATTCAAGGTCACCTAGGTTGGTTCCATATTAGAGAGTTAGTTATTGTGAATTAAGCTGCTACAAACATTGATGTGATGCATCACTATAGTACTGATTTTAAGTTCTTCAGGTACAAACTGAGAAGGAGGATAACTGGGTCAAATGGTGGTTCCATTCCAAGTTTTCTAAGGAATTTCCATACTGCTTTCCAGAGTGGTTATACCAATTTGCACTTCTACCAGCAATGTATGAGTGTACATTTTTCCCCACATCCTCGCCAACATTTATTGTTGCTCGTATTCTTGATAATTGCCATTCTGACTCGAGTGACATGGAATCTCAGTGTAGTTTTAATTTGCATTTCTCTAATTGCTAGAGGTGTTGAACATCTTTGCATATATTTGTTGATTGATTATATTTCTTCTTCTGTGAAGTGTCTGTTCAGTCTTAGCCCATTTATTGATTGGGTGATTTGTGATTTTGATGTTGTTATTTGAGTTCTTTATATATCCCACAGATTAATGCTTTATCTGAGGTACATGTGGTAAAGATTTTCTCCCAAAATATAGGTTTTCTCTTCACATTATTGATTGTGTCCTTTGCTTAGAAGAAACTTTTTAGTTTGAATCTGTCCCATTTGTTGATTCTTGATATTATTTCTTGCACTTTAGGAGTCTTGTTAAGGAAGTCAGATCTAAGTGGACATGGTAAAGATATGGTCCTGCTTTTTTTTTCTATTAAGCACAGGGTCTCTGGTCTAGTGCCTGTCTTTGATCCACTTTTACTTGAGTTTCATGCAGGGTGAGAGATAGGGGTTTCAATTCATTTTGTTACATGTGAATTTCCAATTTTCCCAGCACCATTTATTGAATGATTACCTTTTCTCCAGTGAATGTTTTTGGGGCCTTTGTCTAGTGCGAGATAACTGCATTTATGTGAGTTTTTCTCTGTGCCCTCTATTTTGTACCATTGATCTATGTGTCTGTTTTGGTGCCAATACCATTCCATTCTTGTTATTATGGCTCTGCAGTATAGTTTAAGGTCTGGTGCTTTGGTGCCTCCTGCTTTACTCTTCTTGTGAAGGATTGCTTTGCCTATTCTTGGTCTCTTATTTTTCCAAATAAATTTCATGATTGCTTTTTCTAGTTCTATGAAGAATGTTGCTGGGATTTTAATTGGAATTGCATTAAATCTGTATAGTGCTTTTGGTAGAATGGCCATTTTGACAATATTAAATCTGCTATCCAGGAACATGGGAGGTCTTTCCATCTTCTAAGGTCTTCTTCAAATTTCTTTCATTAGTGTCCTGTAATTTTCATTGTAGAGGTCTTTCACCTCTTTTATTTTTTTAGATTGATTACCAAGTATTTTATTTTTCTTGAAGTTATTGTGAATGGGGTAATTTTCCTAATTTTCCCTTCAGTAGATTTTTCAGTGATGTATAGGAACACATTTGATTTATGGGTATTGATTTTATAATCTGCTACATTGCTGAATTTATTTATGAGTTTTAGAAGTTTTGTGGTGGAAATTTTTGGATCTTCTAAATGTAGAATCATGTCATCAGTAGATAGTGATAGTTTGATTTCTTCTTCACCAATTTGTAGCCCTTTAACTTCTTTTTCTTGTCTAATTGCTGTAGCTAGAGTTTCAAGGACAATGTTGAATATAAGTGGTTAAAGTGGGCATCCTTTTCTTGTTCCAGTTTTCAGAAGCAATGCTTTTAATTTTTTTTGCATGTAGAATGATGTTGGCCTTTGGTTTAGCATATATGACTTTTATGATGTTGAGGTATGTTCCTACTATCCATATTTTTTCTGGTGTTTTAAGCATGAAGGGATGCTGTATTTTGTCAAATGCTTTCTCTGCATCTGTTGAGATGATCATGGTTCTTGTTTTTAAGTCTATTGATGTGATGCATTATGTTTTTTGATTTCCATATGTTGAATGAGCCTTGCATCCCTGGGTTGAACCACACTTGATCATGGTGCACTATCTTTTTAATATGTTTTTGTATGTGATTTGCCAGAATTTTGTTGAGAATATTTGCATCTATGTTCATCAGGGATATTGATCTAAAGCTTTCTTTCTTTGATGTCTTTGTCTGGTTTTGGTATCAGGATGATATTAGTCTCATAGAATGAATATGGGAGGGTTCCCTTCTTTTCTATTTCCTGGAATAATTTGAGAAGTATTGGTCTTAATTCTTCATTGAAGGTCTTGTAGAACTCAGCTGAGAATCCATCTGGTCCTGGGATTTTCTTGATTGGGAGGTTTCAGATGGTGTTTTCTATTTCATTACTTATAACTGATCTGTTTAAATCGAGTATGTCCTCCTGATTCAGTTTAGGTAGGTCTTATGTCTCGATGCCTTCGAGATTTTCTATTTTACTAAAGTATAAACTTTCAAAATAGTTTCTAATCATCTTCTGTATTTCATTTGTGTCTGTTGTGATATTTCCTTTTACATCATGCATTTTATTAACTTGAATTTTCTCTCTTTATCTCTTTGTTATCGTGGCTAGGAGTTTATCAATTTTATTTATTTTTCAAAGAACCAAATTTTGTTTTGTCAATATTTTCAATTATTTCTTTTGTTTCAATTTCCTTGATTTCAGCTCTGATTTTAATTATTTCCTGTCTTCTATTGGTTTTGGTGTTAATTTGTTCTTCTTTTTCTAGGGCTTTGAGTTGTAATGTTTGGTCATTTATTTGTTGAGTTTTTATTCTTTTAATGAATAAGCTTAATGCAATGAACTTTTCTCCTAACACTGCCTTCAGAGTATCCCAGAGATTTTGATATGTTGTATCATCATTCTCATGTGCCTCTAAGTTTTTATTTTATTTCTTCTCTGATTTCTTCTGTTATCCATTCATCATTAAACAGCATATTATTTAGTCTTCAGGTGTTACTGTAGCTTCTATTTTCATTCTATCATTTATTTCTAATTTTACTCCATTATGATCTCATAGGATGCAGGATATTATCTCTATTTTTTGTATTTGCTGAGAGTTGCTTTATAGTATAAGAAATGGTCCATTTTAGAGTAGGATCCATATGCTGCTGAGAAGAAAGTATATTCATTCATTGATGAATGAAATATTCTATAGATGTCTTAAGTCTAAATTGTTGATTTTATTATTTAGATCTAGAGTTTCTTTGTTTAGTTTTTGTTTGGAACATCTATCCATTGGTGAGAGTGGCATGTTAAAGACACCCAGTGTTAGTGTGTTATGGTCTCTTTGATTCTTGAAATTGAGATGCATTCATTTGATGTATGTAGATGTTCCATTGTTTGGAGAAAAAATATTTATAATTGTTATGTCTTGCTTCTGTATAATTCCCTTAAGCACTATAAAATGTCCTTATTTGTCCCTTCTGATTAACTTTGGCTTGATGCCACTTTATCTGATGTGAGATTAGAAACCCCTATTTGTTTACAGAATCCATGTGAGTGGTATATTTTTTCACATTCTTTCACCTTCAGTGTGTGGATGTATTTTCCTATGAGGCGTGACTCTTGAAGACAACATATTGGGTCTTGTTTTTTAATTCAATCTGCCAATCTATGTCTTTTGATTGATAAGTGTAGGTCATTAACATTGAAGGTTTTCATTGAGATATGATTTGTGTTCCTGTTCATTTTGGTTTATTTCTGGTTTTTGATTTGATTTAGAGTCCACTTTGATTGACAATTCCTATAATGTAGTTCTTCCCTTTGCTGGTTTTCACTCTTTTTTTCCTCTCTTCATCCTCATGGAATATTTTGTTGAAAATGTTCTGTAGCGCTGGTTTTCTAGTTGTGAATTCTTTTAACCTTTGTTTATCATGGGAGGTTTTTATTTCATCATCAAATCTGAAATAATTTTACTGCCTATAAAGCTTTTGATTCACATCCATTTCCTTCAGAGTTTGAAATATATTATTCCAGGATCTCCCAGCTTTGAGGGTCTGGGTTAATAAATCAGTTGAGATCCAAATTAGTTTTCCCCTATACCTAATTTGATTTTTTTTTTCTCATGGCCTTTAAGATTTTATCTTTATTCCCTGTGTTAGTCATTCTCATTATAATTTATCTTTGTGTGGGCCTGCTGTAATTTTGTACTTTTGGGGTCCTGCAAGACTCATATTTGATTTTCTATTTCATTCTTTAGGTTTGGGAAATTTTCTGACATTATTGGAAACATAATGCATTCATTTGGTTTGTATCTTTGCTCCTTCATCTATCCCAGTAACTCTTACATTTGGTCTTTTTATGTTATCCCCTAATTCTTGGATATTCTGTTCATAGTTTCTTACCATCTTCTCAGTATGGTCAACTCTATTTTCAATATTATATATTTTGTCTTCATTACCTGAGGTTCTGTCTTCTAAGTGGTTAGTCTATTGGTGATGATTTCTATTGAGTTTATAATTTGGTTTATGGTATTCCTTCATTTCCAGGATTTCTTTTTTTTTTTTTTTTTTTCAGAATCTCTCTTTATTGAAGTGATCTTTCACTTCCTGTGTTTTTTCTTTGACTACACTCATTATACCATCCTCTACTTCACAGATCAGTTTAATTATGATGTTTAATATGTACATTTTGAACTCCTTCTCTAACATTTCTTCCCCTGTGTTGTCAGTGGATTCCATTATTGGAACATCTTGGTTTGTTTGGGGCCCTTTATTCCCTTGTTTTTTTATGTTGTTTGTGTATTTTACCATCTAGCAGTATGGATCTAAGGCAGCACAAATTCTACCCTGCAGACCTATACTGTCCCTGAAGGTTTCCACCACCTCACCCTCAAGGGGAAAGACCAACATCGACAGCACCCAATGTAAACAACACACAGCCTCAAACTTCCTAGATCCTATCAAGATTTTCACAGTTTTCTCACGGCAAACAGAAATGATGAGTTCAATTACTGTCCACACCATACACAGCAAATTTGCTAAAAGGGTTCACAATTCTAAATGTTGGACAAAGAGAAAAAAAGCGATGCAGTTCATGATGTTCATGAGAGAAGAGGAGAGAAACCAGAAGGAAAAATCTATAATAAGTGTGGAAGAGGAATTAACAGAGACTGACCATTAGAGGGAGAAAAGCCAGAGAATGCAGGAAAACAGAAAATCAAGAGGAAAAATACATACAATAAAAAATTTAAAATATAAGAATACACAATGAAATTGCAAAATACCATCCATATTCTACAGTCCTCAACAAACTGATGTATGAAAATATTACCCAGTCCCCAAAGTAGTAGATATGCTAGAGAAGAGAAAAAAAATATTTAAAAACAAACACAAAACAAACAAACAAACAAAAAAACTCAATGGAAAACTGAACAACTCTTTGATAAATGTTCAAAGTTGTTTTCAGTTTTGTCTCTGATTCTCCACAGGATTTTCAGGCCCAGACTGACCATGTAGAACCAGTCACTATCCCACCAATCTGGGCTTCAGATACCCCAGGCTTGGACATAGTGCAGTCCCAAGATCTCAGTGCCACTCTGATTTGCAGAGAGATCACCAGGAATGCCCTCACACAGAGGAGCAACCCTGAAAAATATCTGCAAGGTGGCAGTCACCAGCATTCCCCCAGGAAGACTCTAGGCACAGCCAACCCTGCAGGCAATTTGACCTGGACCTCCAGATCCCAGCTGGTGTCCCTAGACAGGGGGTTGTGCCCCGAGATGGCGATGGCAACAACCAGCTGGCACTCTGGCAGTGGACCTCTGGGTCAACAGTGGCTAGTCAGAGGGTGGCTGGCAGCAGCACTCAGAGAACCTGTTCGCAGCCACGACACCTGGTAGTGGTGCCAGAGAGAAGACCCCGGGTGTCGGCAGGAGCAGCATCTGCGGAGGTGGTGAAGGCAGCAAGCGGACCAAAAAGAAGAACTTCAGAGGATCAGGGACAGCAGAGTAGGCGGTAGCCTTGCCTGGTATAAAGACCTCCAGGCACTGGCAGCAGCTAAGCAGAGAAATCTTGTCTCGAATTTCAAGAAACAGATGAAGAACTGGATGGAACAAGAAATGTTTCACCATTGAAGTCTTTCTCTTAGATCTTTCACTTCTCACTCCAAATGTTTAAAGCATGAATCACTTGGATTATCACATGATGCTCTTCTGAGGAATTTCTCTTTCATTCAGTTTGTTGAACATTTTATCATGAAAATGTAATTGGGCAATAGCAAATTTATATCTGCATTTAAAGATCACATGGCTTACCTCTTTTTTTTTTTTTTTTTTTTTTTTTTTACATTTGTTAGTACTATGACACATTGATTGCTTTTGAAATGTTGACTCAATCTTTCATTCATGGAACAAACCCTGTGTCTTATCCCTTTTATATACTAATCTTCTTGGTATTTTTGCAGATATTTGGGAGGAATAGTGATCCCTATTTTTTCTTTATCTGTTTTTTTAACAGGGTAGTTCTAGTCTCAAAAATAGGAAAAATTTCTCCTCTTCAAGGCAGTATGTATTATTCTTCCTTAATTGATACATTTCACTAGTTTTCTTCATGTGAAATCATTAAAATCTATATTTACTATCTTTAAGATTTACAGGGTTATTCATCTTATCTATTTCTTCATGAGTGAGTTTTATTGTTCTTTCATTAAAGAAGTTTATCCACTTTATCTAACTTTATACTTATTGCCAAAAAGTTATTAACAGTTCTTCTTAGAAGGCATAACAATACCAGACCTTAAACTATACTACAGAGTCATAGTAACAAAAATGGCATGATATTGGCACCAACACAGACATGTAGACTAGTGGTACAGAATGGAAGACACATAGACAAACCCACACAAATACAGTTATCTCATATGAGACAAAGGCACCAGTGACATTCATTGGAGAAAAGGAACCTCTTCAACAAATGGTGCTGGGGAAACTGGAAATCCAAATGTAGCAGAATGAAATTAAACCCCTATATCTCACCCTGCATAAAGTTCAACTCGAAGGGGATCAAGAACATAGGCATTAGAACAGAGACCCTGTGCCTAACCGAAGAAAATATAAGCCCAAATCTATATCATGTTGGTTTAGGAACTGACTTCCTTAACAAGAATTTAAAAGTGCAGAAAGTAAAATCAAGAATCAATAAATGCTTGCTCTATTTCTGCAAGGTACATCATTGGGATTTTAATTGGAATTGCATTGAATCTGTATAGCACTTTAGGTAGTATAGCCATTTTGACAATATTAATTCTGCCTATCCAGGAACATGGGAGATCTTTCCATCTTCTAAGGTTTTCTTTAATTTCTTTCTTTAGTGTTCTGTAGTTCTCATTGTAGAGGTCTTTCACCTCTTTTGTGAGATTGATTCCCAAGTATTTTATTTTTTTCGATGCTATTATGAATGGGGTAGTTTTCCTAATTTCTCTTTCTGAAGATTCATCACTTATGTATATTATGAAATTCATCTGGAAGAATAAAAAACCTAGAATAGCTAAAGCAATCCTCAGTAGCAAGAGCGAAGCAGGGGGTATTGCAATACCAGATCTTCAACTCTACTACAAAGCAATAGTAACAAAAACGGCATGGTATTGGTACCAAAATAGACAGGTAGATCAATGGTACAGAATAGAGGACATGGACACAAACCCAAATAAATACAATTTTCTCATACTAGACAAAGGTTCCAACAATATGCAATGGAGAAAAGATAGCCTCTTCAACAAATGGTGCTGGGAAAACTGGAAAACCATATGCAATAGAATGAAATTAAACCCCTATCTCTCACCCTACACAAAACTCAACTCAAAATGGATCAAGGACCTCGGAATCAGACCAGAGACCCTGCACCTTATAGAAGAAAAAGCAGGTCCAAATCTTCAACTTGTTGGCTTAGGATCAGACTTCCTTAACAGGACTCCCATAGCACAAGAAATAAAAGCAAGAATCAACAACTGGGATAGATTCAAACTAAAAGCTTTCTCTCAGCAAAGGAAACTATCAGAAATGTGAAGAGAGAGCCTACAGAGTGGGAGAATATTTTTGCCAACCATACCTCAGATAGAGCGCTAATTTCCAGAATCTATAAAGAACTCAAAAAACTCTACACAAAGAATACAAATAATCCAATCAACAAATGGGCTAAGGAAATGAACAGACACTTCACAGAAGAAGATGTACAAGTAATCAACAGATATATGAAAAAATGTTCAACATCCCTAGTAATAAGGGAAATGCAAATCAAAACTACCCTAAGATTTCATCTCACCCCAATTAGAATGGCGATTATCAAGAATACAAGCAACAATAGGTGTTGGCGAGGATGTGGTGAAAAAGGAACATTCATACATTGCTGGTGGGGTTGCCAATTAGTGCAGCCACTCTGGAAAGCAGTGTGGAGAGTCCTCAGAAAGCTTGGAATGGAAACACCATTTGACCCAGCTATCCCACTCCTTGGCCTATACCCAAAGGACTTAAAATCAGCATACTACAGAGATACAGCCACATCAATGTTCATTGCTGCTCAATTCACCATAGCCAGATTGTGGAACCAACCTAGATGCCCTTCAGTTGATGAATGGATAAAGAAACTGTGGCATATTTATACAATGGAATATTACTCCGCAATGAAGAATGATAAAATTATGGCATTTGTAGGCAAATGGTCGAAATTGGAGAATATCATGCTAAGTGAGATAAGCCAATCTCAAAAAACTAAAGGACGAATGATCTCACTGATAAGCGGATGAGGACATATAATGGGGGGTGGGAGGGGTTAGCATTAGGTTTAGGGTTAGGTTTAGAGTTAGGCTAAGGAGAGCGGTAAGAATGAAGGAAAGAAGGACTTTATAGAGGGAAAAGAGGGGTGGGAGGGGTGGGGGGGAAGGGAAAAAATAAACATCATTGCCCTATGTAAACGTAAAAAAAAAAACAAAAAAAAACTAAAGGACGAATGATCTCGTTGATAAGCGGGTGAGGACATATAATGGGGGGTGGGAGGTGTTAGCGTTAGGGTTAGGGTTAGGTTTAGGGTTAGGGGTAAGGAGGGTGGTAAGAATGGAGGAAAGAAGGACTGTATAGAGGGAAAAGAGGGATGGGAGGGGTGGGGGAAGGGAAAAATAACAGAATGAATCAAACAACATTGCCCTATGTAAATTTATGATTACACAAATGGTATGCCTTGACTCCATGTACAAATAGAGAAACAACATGTATCACATTTGTTTACAATAAAAAAGCTTGTATTTAAAAAGAAAAAAAGAAAAATAGAAAAAAAAAAGAATCAATAAATGGGACAGAATCAAACTAAAAAGTTTATTCTCAGCAAAGGAAACAATAATGTGAAGAGAGAGCCTACAGAATGGGAGAAAATCTTTGCCACCTGGACCTCAGATAGAGCATTAATCTCCAAAATATATAAAGAACTCAAAAAAACCTAACACCAAAAAACAGGAAACCTAATCAGTGAATGGACAAAGGCACTATGATTGGTCAACTAATATATGAAAAGATAATGTTCATTTATTTCAATAATTGTCACTAGGACCTGTATTATTTCCTTCTTTTGCCTTTTTTCAGTTTAATTAGACTTCCTTTGATAGTTGCTTAAGGTGAAAGTTAAGGATATTGACTTGAGATGTTTCATTTTGTCCATTATAAGCATTAAGTAACATACAATTTGCCCTGTGATTGTCTTCAGTAGCAACTCACAATTTTTGATATTTGGTATTTTCATCTTCCATCCACCTAAATCCATTTTCATTTTCCTTTATATCTTTTAAGTCCTAGGGATAATTGAAAGATGTTATTTCTTTACCAATCTTTGGGGACTTTGAAGAAATCCTTGCTATTATATACTTTTTTTTTTTTTTTTTTTTTTGAGATGGGGATACTGGGGATTGAACACAGGGGCAATTAACCACTGAACAACATTCCCAGCTCTATTTTGTATTTTATTTGGAGACAGGGTCTCACTGAGTTGCTTAGTCCCTTACTTTTGTTGAGGCTGACTTTGAACTCTCAATCCTCCTGTCCCAGCTTCCTAAACCACAAGTGCCACCATGCCTGGAGTGTTATATACTTTTAATTTAATTTCATTGTGATTGATATGATTTAAATCTTTAAAATTTGTTTTTATAATTAGAATTTTTGTTCTGCAATATTTTCTCTCTCCCTGAATATTTCATGTGCACTTGAGATGAACATGTATTCTGCTCTTTTTAATGAGGTGTTCTATAAATGTAAGTTAGATTAAGTCACTTAATAGTATTGTCTAAGTATTCGATATCATATTTTCTTGATCTTTGAATGCTTGGTAATTTTGCTTGTGTATCAGGCATTGTAAATTTTAATTAGTTTGCTATTGGATGTTTTCCCCTCTTACATCAATCCCTTGGAAATAGTTTATTATTTTGGGTTTTAATTTTCAGGTAAATTAGTTAGGGATGATTTGAGAGGCACTGTGCATCCACCCAATACCACATCATATATGAGGCTTTCCATTTATGCTGATGGGAATAGACAGAATTTCCAATCTTGTGTGCAGGCCAGATGCTGTTACTTCTAATCTGTTAGGTAGTCCTGTTCTTAAAATTCAGTAGTTTCTTTCACAAGTGCCCTTATTGGGTAATTCAGTCAGTCAGTGCCATCTTCCTAAGAAAAGTAGACTGTTTCTTCCTCAGATTCCACCACCTTGTGCCGTGTCCCAGAACCTTAACCACTGAACCCAAGGTTAATGTATGTACATGAAAGTGGAAAAGGTTTTCAGATACTATCTCACAAGTTGGTTTTATCAACAATCTGTGCTATTTTACTTTAGAGTTATATTATTATTCTACCTAATTCTTCAATATTGCAAAATCCTAAGCATGTGTGTGTGTGTGATTGACTGTACACACATGTACATATTATACGTATTCTTTCCTTCTCTTCCCCTATAATCTGTTTTTCAGGGACTGTTTATGAACCAAGCCATCTATTTAATTGAGAAAATGAGAATAAAATGAGTGGGCATGTGTATGACTTCTCATAGTCTATTGACTTAAAATGCATTGGCTTAAATAAAGGAAAAAATTAATGGTTTTCAATGTGATTCTTTTGCAATATTCATGGACATTTCCACAGAGATACCAGGACTCTATATTATTAAATATTAGAACTCAGTAAATATAATGAATTACATAACAAAAATAAAGAAATGAACAAAATATTCTGAAAGAAATAAAGCAGAAATAATGAATATTTTGTAAAACAGATGGTATTTGAAGGTTTCCAGAAGTCTTTTTATACCAAACCTTTGAAAAATTATTGAGTATCCAGTAGGCAGAGATAACAGGTACAGGCATGCCCATCACAAACATAAAAGAACAGAAATTGGGGAAAGTCGTTTCATAGTATAAATTATGAAATTCATTGTGATAAAGTTCTTTAATTTTTTTCTAATAGCAATTAAATATGTGCACACATTTGACTCTAATTTCTAACATTTTTTTCAATTTTCTAACCTTGAAAGATCATGTTCTTCTGTCCATAGTTATCCCTCTATAATATCTCTTGCAATCATTAATATAAGACTTCTCTAAGAGAGTATTTTAAATAATAATTCAATACTGCAGATCTATAAAGTCACAAATTTAGACCTGAGCCAGATGTCTCATTACCATTCAATCTGGCACTAGCATGACATATGGATCAAAGAGCAAAACAATCTGATAAAATTTTTGAAAGTGCTGTATTATTTAATAAATTATTTTAATTCTAGCTGCATGCTTATTAGTGGCAGATATTTACTAGGTTGGTAATATAAACCTGAACATTTACTGTGATTTGCTTTGGTGGTGCTCCTGGAGGACATTTAGTACTTCCTGTACAGATTTGTACAGTGGCATGATAATAAATATACAAAGTCTTTTAGTCAACTTTTTCACCTCTGTAACGAAAGGTCTGAAAGAACAATTATTTGGGGACTCACGATTTCAGAGGTCTCAGTTCATCAGTGACTAACTCCATTGCTCTGGTCCCAAGGCAAGACAGAACATCTGTCCTGTTTCTGAGGAAAAGGACTCAGGACATGGAACAAGGAAGTGGAGAGAAAGAGAATTATAGAGAAAGAGAGAGACTCCCTGCACCACTGATAAAATATATACACCAAAGGCATGCCCCCAATGAACCACTTCCTTCAACCACACTGTCTGCATAGAATTGCCAACAGGCTAATCCCTATCAGTGTATTAAGACACTGATGTTAAGGTTCTCATAACCCAATCATTTCACCTCTAAACTTTCTTGCATTGTCTCACACGCGGTTTTTGAGGAACACCTCATATCCTGATGGGGAACTTATTAAAGGAACCCAGAGACATCATATACTGATTGTTAAAAGTACATATAGTACAACAACACAGTTTAGGTGTAAATTTCAACTTCGTCAATTTCTGCTGTATGATTCATTTTCCAAGAAAACAGAGATGGAATCTAAACTTATGTCCTAGAAGTTAGGCAAAAGATCTAATGAATAGAGAAAGCAAATAAAATAGAGAAGGAGGAAAAATGAATGCAGAAGTGTTACCAAGGTAGCCACATTTCATAAGAAAACATGGTTGGTTTCCCAGTCTATGATGTCTTCATGGAGAGAGTGTATTGAACCCATGATCTGTGCAGCAGTTTGCTGGAAAGGTTACCAGATGCATTCTATATATCATCGCCAATGGTTGGGTTTCAGTTCATGAATCATTTAAGCACTGAACTTCTAGTTCATGTGATCTGGTTCTTTTAGAAAGGGCTAGGAAATTAACATCAATGACTGAAACTTGGTACTTCCTCTTAGTCTTTCAGTGTTTCGATTGCATATTTACTAATGAGTTTTAAGTATTTTTTCTACATTTAAATATCAGGCTTTTTTTATCAGATATGTCTTGTCTAAATGTTTTCTCCCAGTCTAAAGTTTGTGTATTAATTCTTCTAATAGCGTCTTTCATGGAACAGAATTAATTATTTGAATATCAAACAACTTAGCTCTGTCTTTCATGGATTTTTAGTCTTGAATCTATCAACCTAGCATCAAACTCAAGGTCCCATACATTTTTCTCTTTTTTTTCTTCTAGAACTTTATAGGACAATCTTTTAATATACTTTTATGATCAACCTTTTAGTTAAGTTTTTTAAAGTACAAGGCCTAGTCTAAATTGCTTTTACACTTGGGTTTCAAATTGCTCCAATATCATTTGTGCAATGGAACCAACCTATTGTCCTTCAACAGATGGATGGATAAAGAAAATGTGGTATAGATTCATAATTGAATATTACTCAACCTGAAAGAAGAACGAAATTATGGCATTTGCTGGTAAATGGATGCAGCTGGAGAATATCATGCTAAGCAAAATAAGCCAATCCCAAAAAAACCAAAGACTGAATGTTTTCTCTAATATGTGATGCTAATTCACAATAATGGTGGGGGCTAGGGAAGAATAGAGGTACCTGGGATTAGACAGAGGGGAGTGAAGGGAGGGGAGGGGGCATGAGGGTAGGAAGGATAACAGAATGAATCAGACATTATTATCCTATGTACACATGACTACATGACCAGAGTGATTCTACATCACATATGACCAGAAGAATGAGAAGTTATTCTCCATTTATGTATAATGTCAAAGTGCATTCTGTCATGTATAATAAATTAGAACAAACAAAAATGCAAATTAAAACAGCAAAAAGGTCTCTTTTATAAAAATTAAATTTCCCTTGTTATTTTGTGTGAGTCTATTTCTGAGCCTTCAATTATATTCTATTGATTGATGCATCTATTATTTAGCTAACACCACATTTTATGGGTGACTGTAACTTTAAAGTAAGTTTAGAAATTAGTTGGTGTGAGTTCTGCAATGCTGTTCTTCTCTTCCAGTATTGTGCTATGGTACATGCTTTGTATTTTCAACTAACCTTTAGAATCATTTGTTAGCATTTAAAAGGCTTGCTGCAATTCTGATATTCCATTGAATCTGTAGATCAGGTTGAGAAAAATTAATACCTTAGGGATATCTGGGGTACTTATGTAAGAGAACAAAATGCCTTTCCATTTCTTTATGTTTTCTTCAATCTCCCAAAAGTTTTGTATTGTTTTCTATACACAGACATTTTTCTACATTTTTCTTTTAAGATTTATCTCCAGTTGCTTCATTTTTTTGGCACTGTTTTGTGTTCTAAGCAAAAATTTCCAATTTAGTATACTCATAGAATCAATAGAATATGGGAAAGCAATTTAATTTTTATATTAACATTGTGTCCTGTGACCTTGCTAAGATCCTTATTAATTCTAGAAGTATTTTTGTACCTTTTTGGGGTTTGCTATATATTAAAAAAAAATGTCATACTTAAATGAAGATTCTGAGCAGCTTTAATCTTTCAATTATTGATATTTTAAGTATTTATTTTCTGTGAGGTTTACTATGATTAGTAGTACTTAGTCAAATAATGACGGTAATAATAGCTAGAACATGTAACATCATGTGCTAAGTATTATTTTGGATATTCTTCATATATTACTATTTTATCCAAATCTTTCCATTCTAGGATCTCTCGGTTTTTTTTTTTTTTTTTTTTTTTGTGAAATATGTTTGACTATTAGTCTAGAAGAAGACAGTGTTTGTCTTAACATTCACAAATGATGAACATTGGTATTTGCCTAACCATGATTCTGAAAAAAGTCGATTTATTAAACCTCCATAACACTTCAATTTTTGAGTGTGTTGTCTAAATATTAACTCAATTTTATTAGTATATATTCTTTGCATTCATTCAATAGCCATTTTTCATGCCTACTATTTTCCAGGCTTATTAAAATATACATTATTTTCAGGCTGTTTCCAAGCACATGTGGGTTATCAGCTATAAACGTGAACATTTTTATTCTAGCTTAGTTGGATCAAGGTGCTACAATATTTATTTATATAAATGTTTTGGAAGCTTAAGATATTACACAACCTCTGCTCCTTAGAACTAAACTAAAATGTACCTGTGATTCCCCAGATGGAAAGCACAAGGGACATGACCTTAAAACTATTTAAAAACATTCACAGATTGTTTGACATGTGCTGCTGAACTGATGTGTGCAGAATGCCATTTAAAGCAATAGATCTGAAGAAAACTGTTAATTAAAAGTAAATTGAGAACCAAGAAGTACTTTTTCTAAAATATCCTTGAAAATTATGACTGAAGAATAACACTTCTAAGTGTTTTCATTAGCATGTAAACTGTCTTCCTGAATAGATTTCCAGGTTTACAGGAAGTGTGCCTTTTCATTTTGTAGTAACTAATATCAAGCTTATTAAAACAGGGACTCTATAAATATTGATTATCTGGCTGTCAAGAAAGGACATAAGAAAGTTGCCAGCAACTATTTGCAACTTCTATGAATCTCATTCCATTAACTGAGACACATGCAGGCAATATAGCTTTCTTTATCCACCTATTTAATTCAACTTTATTTCTATTTTCAATTTACATTCCACAATGGTAATAGAGATCTGTTTATAACTAATCCACTTTTCTCTCTCATTTCTTATTTCTTTTACTGCTTTGAGTTCTGTCAATCTTAAAGAGCCTAACAACTGTCAGGCATAATATTCAGGGTATATTTGGAACATCTACTGGGAATATTTTAAAATTCTATCCTATCTTTCAGTATTGTTCTATTAGACTGCTGTTGAGCTATTCCACAGAATAGAAAAAGACTTTCTCTTTGGAATCAGGGGGGCAAACTCTACTACAACAGGTTTTCCACAGGCATATATTTGAAGAAATTATTCCAGAAATAGTGACAAAAAATGAGAACTGAGAGAAAACACAATAAGGAAAACAAAAGTATAATATCATCAATTTTACTTTTTTCCAAAAATATATCAAAAAATGAGAAGCATTGTGATTTTAAACTAGAAGCTAAACATAGGGAAAAAAAACCATAAGATACCTATGCAACAACTGAATGACATTTTGAGAAATAGAAGACAAAGAAAAATAAGTGACGTGTCCAAGAAAATAGTAAAAAATAAAATAAAAAACCACTTGCTGATGTAAATTCAAGAATCAATAAAAGGGAGAGTATCAAACAAAGAAACTTCTTCACAGCAAAGGAAACAATCAAGAGCATGAAAAGAGAGCCTACAGAATAGGAGAAAATCTTTGCCACCTGCAACTCAGAGGATTAATCTCCAGAATAGAGAAAGAACTCAAAAAACACCAAAAACAAACAAACAAACAAACAACTCAATCAGTAAACGGGCAAAGGAACTGAACAGGCACTTCACTGAAGAATAAATATGAATGGTCAATAAATATATGAAAAAATGTTCAACATCTGTAACAATTAGAGAAAGTCAAATAGAAACTACACTGAGATTTGATCGTACTCCAGTCAGAAGGGCAAATATCAAGAATACAAGTAAGAATAAATGTTGGCAAGGATGTGGGGAAAAGGGTACATTCATACATTGCTAGTGGGACTGAGCATTGGCACAACCATTCTGGAAAGCAGTATGGCAATTCCTCAGAAAACTTGGAATGAAACCACCATTTGTCCCAGTTATCACACTCCTTGGCATATACCCAAAGAATTTAAAATCAGCACACTACAGTGACACAGCCACATCAATGTTTATAGCAGCCCAATTCACAATAACTAAGCTATGGAACCAACCTATGTGGCCTTCACCAGATGAACAGATAAAGAAAATGTGGTATGTATACATAGTGGAATATTACTCAGTCATAAAAAATGACTCTATGACTTCTGCCAGGAAATGGATGGAATTGGAGACTATTACACTAAGTGAAGTAAGCCAATCTCAAAAACACAAAGGTCGAATATTCTCTCTGATATGTGGGTGATAACACATAGTAAGGGTGGGGGAGGAAAGAATAGAAGTTCATTGGATTAGACAAAATGGAATGAAGGGAAGGGAGGGAAGATGGGAATAGGAAAGACTGTAGAATGAATTGAAACTAACTGCCCTGTGTTCACATGTGAACACAAGACCAGTGAAACACCACATTATGTATAACTGTAAAAATGGGATACTAATTAGAATAAGTTATACTCCATGAATGTATAATATGTCAAAATACACTCTGCTATCATGTATATCTAAAATAACACATAACAAAAATTTTAAAAAGCTACTTACTAATTATTTATACACACACATTCACACATACATAAACACTCACACATATGTGCACACGTTATTTAACACATATCTATGGATTATTCACTATCCATAACTGAAAAATTTTTTAAATGAATTTTACCTGATTTTGTCCTTTAAAAAGGGAAGACATATTTACACTATAGTGAGATTACTTTAGAAAGGGAAATTGGCAAATAAAAGAACAATTATTAGTCAAATAGATTTGAATTCTGAATTTAGTTGCTTACTAAGTTGTGTAATCTAACATACAGATATGTATGAAATGTATAGTGTGCATTATTTATTTATTTAAACACAAATAAAATCATGGTGTGTTCGCCCACTTTTCATCACTGAGACCCAAATTCCTGTAGGAAAACAAAAACTTAGAGAAGGAAAGATTTGTTTCAGCTCATGGTTTAGGGGTTTCTCTTCAAAGTTAACTGGCTCCATTGCTCTGGGTTTGCTGTGAGACAGGATGTCATGGTAGAAGGGCATGATGGAAGAAAATTGCTTTGCTCATGACAACCAGAAAGTCAAGAGAGAAAGAGAGAGCAAAAGAGAGAGAAGGGGGCCAGGTTTAAGACAGAGTTGCCAAGGGCACACCAGAGTGGGCACACTGTCCAGTCATACCCCACCTGCCAACAGTTTCTTCCACCTCCACAAAGCCTCTTCAGCTCTCAGTGGATTAACCCATCACTTCCCAAAAGCTCCAACTCTGGATATTGCTGCACTGTGGACCAAGTCTACAACACATGAGTTTTGAGGGAAAATTCCAGGTTCAAGTCTCACATGTGGATATGTATTAAAACTATCTTTTTGTTTATAAAAAGGCTAGTTAGCAACAAAAGTATAATCGACCTGATAAACCTCAGTCAGACTGAAAGTTCACATCTTCCAAGTTCTGATGTGCTCTCTAAGCAGGGAAGCAGTGACTGTGGTCGACAGGATCACAGGTACAACACTTGTAGACTTTCTGGTTCAGATCCCAAAGGTTCCAGAAAGTAAAGGATTCTGGTTTCCTTTGTGAGAACCCTTCTTCAATCCCCATGGTCCTTGCATTCCTCTCTTGAAAACTTCACCTCAAAAGCAAATCTTCGGTTTATCATTGGAGCATCTGGTCTTAAAAATTTTGTCTTGGCTGTCGTCAGGACGATTTTCTCTGCACTCAGATTGCTACATGCTTTCCATCCACACCAAGTGGGCAAGTGGGCACTGCTGGAGCTCAGGAATTCATAGGATGGCCTCTCAGGATGAGGTCAAAAGCTTATGTTGCTGGCCCTGCTAGAGGTGTGTGGCTACTTCCTTCGGGGCACTGGGCTTGATTTTGCCCTTTTTGGAGACATATCCTCTTCCTGTTTCAAACTTATCCTTTCTCTTTCAAATGTGTGAGGTAGGTTTTAGACACAGTTGACAAAGACCATCATTACTGGTTGGCCTTTGACCTTACTGGCATGTGCAGATCAGATTTTTTTTTTTTCAGTACTCCAGCTCCTGCTCTCAGGCACCCAGAGATAATGATGTCCACCTCCCAGTACAGCTTATGTCTCTCCAGTTTTTCCTTCTTAGAGTCTTGATGAAAATGAATTTTCCATAAATGATCTCTTCAAAATAGATGTAAGAAAAGAAAGCAGTACTCCTCTATCTTCATTGGCTGGCTTGACATTATTTTAAGTAGTGCGTCCACATGAACTGATGATGCAAGTTCATCGTTTTGAGGTTATGGGCACACTTGGAACAAGAATACACCTGGATTGCAGAATTCACTCTGTGTCCAGTAAATATAGCTTCTTTGTCTCTCTCCAGGGAGAATGGTTTTCATTTTGATTAGAAGAGGGTATCCATTTAAAGGAAGTTAATGGTGATTGACATATGCACTGGGTAATGGGTAATCTTAAAATCCTGGTAATACCCCAGTGAGGACACTTTTCAACTTGGCTGGATTAGCTCCAGCCAGCTGCCATTTATTTGACTTCTTTTTATTTATCTTACACAATTTCTGAATCAAATCCAAGTTTTACTGATTTTTTTTAGAATCATTTTTAAAATTCTTTTTCTCCAAGTGCAGTGTTTAAGTTTTCACAATCTTCCCTCCACCCCTGGGGCTGATCCTATCTCTGGTATTCAAGATGGACTGTAGCAGTTCATCTGTACCTTCCTGCTCTAATTCAGGGAGGCACCAGCTATCTATCCAAATGAAAAGATTTTAGGATCCCCTCTTGAATCTTTAAAAATCCTCTCTTTGATCTCGGATAGCAGCTTTCTTGCCCTTGTCCTATGTCTATGCTGTCTAGGCTCTGCTTATTTTCATCTGATTTAGTTTTCTCTGCATATTTCTACCTTTACTTTTTAAGGAAGATGTCTAAAGCTACGTTCAAGAAGGTAAACACTTTTTGATGCTGCTGTCCTAGAGAAACATTTCTCCCTGGTGACTGAGAGAGGCCTTTGACTTTGCTCTTTGAAGAGGTCCTCCTGTGATTTCTTCTTGACCAAAACGTGGCACCTTTGGCACCCACAGAGCATTTTTCATTGTGGGAAGACTTGCGGTTCTTATTTTGGGTCACTTCTTCTTTTTCCTTTGGTTCACTCAGGTGTCCTTGACTGAGTCCCCATTGATCTTGCAAAGCTTTGGTATGGCCTTTTCCAGTCTTCTGATGTGAAAAAGTTAGCTCCCGATCTTTCCCCGGGATCTGTCATGGTATCCATATATCTGGTGAGAATGAGTAGATCATGAAAGGATCTGAACATGGAGGTAACTGGCAAAACTATTGGCAGTTCCTGCTCTCATCTATTCTTTCACAACCGTGAGGCACTTTGTGGGATCTTTCAGTCCCTGGGTGTGTTTTTTCTGTCTGTGTCCTGAGCTGCAGGATTCACTAATGGAGAATTACCGGTTTCCTCAACCCCACTCCACCATACCCTCCTCCATCTTAACAGAAACTCTTCCTCAAGTCCGGTTCCTTAGGTTCAGGGTTTCCGTCCACAAGAATTATCTTCTTCCACTAGATCACTAATTTCTGGCAAAACTCTGGACATGTTTTTGGACGTTACTGTCATCCCATTTGCAGCCTGTACAAGAATGTAACTGTAATAGGCAAGACATAGATTTTCTTCAACTTTTTCTATAGCTTCATAAGATCCAGGTTCATGGCCATGTGTTTCTGCAGCTTCTCCATTGTTAAGCACCAACTCTGCCATCTCTCCTATCTCCAGAATGTACTCCTCCTTATGGGAACTGGACTCATACTGTGCTCTCAGGCAGCAGATCTGTTCCCTGCTTGGCAGAGATGGAATGATTCTGGTTTCTTTTTAGGCCTGCCTCAAGGGATCCCCATACATACCATATTACACTTCTGGTCTTTGTGCAGAGACTTGCATGACCTCTCTAATGTGCAGTCTGAGACAGAGTGAAGCCAGGTATCAGACCTCAACCTTATAAATCCTAACTACAACCACTCATGCCCCACTTTGCATGGGAACTGTGAGCTATATCCTAATTAGCACCTCCTGGTGGTGGTCCACTCAGGAATGAGTCTAGAGGAATCCATCAGGAGGGACCACCCCAGTGTGAGCACTATGCAACAGTGGTCGAATATCTTGATGTCAACCACAGGACAAGCAGAGAATATAAATGATATTAAACCCATTTTTCTTATGAGGGAACATGCTCAGGGAGATCAAATTAACTTTCATGATTTCCTCTAATAAGAGCAGTAAAGATGGAATTTGAATCTAGGTAATCTAGGTCTTATATGAGAACATGCCTCTAACAGGTCTGGGAATTAAAGGCAATAGAAAAGGAGAGCTGGGTTTCTCTCTCTCTCTCTCTAGTTACTTGTTCTACCAAGCCCTGCATTTTTAAAACAAAAATAGATTGAAATTTCTAAAGAAGTTTTATGTGTGCAACAAAACTGAGTGGAAAGTAGAGTCTTTCCACATAGACCCTTTCCGCTGACACATATGGTACAATTGCTATAATTGATGAACGAACATTGGCACATGGTCCTCACACAAAGATCATATAGTAGTTATATATTATATATGAGATTTAACAAGTGCACAATGATGTTTACCAACACTATGGTGTCATGTACAATTATTGTATTGGTCTAAATATCAACTGTGCTTTGCCCATTCATTCACATTCAAATGACACTGTACAGCTTCATGATTAGTTCAGTTATCTAACTCCTCCCTCCTGTCTCTTGCATAAATCCTTTTACTTTTGCATAAGCTAAGCATCTATATGTGCATATATACATACATACATGTATGTATGATTTTTAAAATTATTATTTGTAAGATCAATTAAAAATAGAAATAAAATATTTCATTTACTTTCACTTATTCTTTCTCTAATGCTCTTCTTCTCTTTATGCAGAACTGAGTTTCTAATCTTTATCAACTTAAAAAAATTTTAGGTAAGTCAGATCTACCAGCAACAGATTCACTCAGTGTTGATTCACCTGAGAAAGAATATGATTCTTCTTCACTACTATTTTGAGGCAGGGTCTCACTATATTGTCCAGGCTAGTCTTTAATTCCCAAGCTGAAATGGTTCTCCTGCCTCAGCCTCCCCTGTAGCTAGGACTATAGGCATGTGTCATCACACAGCTCTCTATTCTAAATGAATAATTTTGCAGGTTACATAAGTATAGATTGATGAGATTTTCTCTCAACACTTTAAATATTTCATTCAATTTTATTTTTGCTTACATGGATTCTGAAGAAAAATCGAGTGAATTCTAAGATTTTCTTCTCTATAGGTAGGTGATTTTTACCTTGGACTGCTTTCAAGATTTTTTCTTTACTTTAGGTTTTTTGAAATTTGAATATGATTATCACTAGAAATAAGGCTTATTGTTGTTTATTTTTTTGATTTATTATGTTCTCTGAATTTCCTGGTTAAGTATTTCTGTATATGATATTGAATTGGGAAAATTCTCAGTCATGAGTGCTTCAAAAATTTCTGTTCCCATTATGCATTTTTTACACCTTTGATGGTTGTTCCTTAGTTCTTGTGTATTCTATCTTTTCTTCCTTCCTTCTCCTCTTCCTCTTCCTCTTCTTCTCCTCCTTCCTTCCTCCTCCTCCTCTTCTTTTTTTGCTTGCTCCTTCCTTCCTTTCCTTCTTCTTTTATCAGTTTCAGAATGTTTCTAGACGCTATTCTCAAGCTGGAGGTTTCTTTCTTTAGCCAGTTCCAGTGTTCTAATGAGATCATCCAAGGCAGTTTTCATTTTTTTTTACAGTGCTCTTGATCTCTAGTACTTGCTTTTTCTTTCTTAGAATTTCCAATTTTCTGCTTATATTAAGCATATGTTTTTTTATGTTGTCTACATGTTCCATCAGAGCACATAAAACATTAATCATAGTATTTTTAAATACAGAATCTAATAATTCCAGTCATACCTTCTATAAGCCTGGTTCTGATGCTTGCTCTTTCTCTTCAAACTCTTATTTTATTTCATTTTTGCTTGCCTTGTTAGTTTCTGTGGTAAGCTAGATATGTACAATAGACCAAAAAACACTGGTATATATTTATTTACCAATGTGGTGAGGTATATAGAGTTTTTAGTGAGCCTATGTCTTTGGCTGCTAACTTCATAAATGGCTTTGTGTGTGTGTGTGTGTGTGTGTGTGTGTGTGTGTTAGGACTGGAGATTGAACCCAGGGTCTTGTGCATGTGAGGCAAGCACTCTACCAACTGAGCTATATCCCCAACCCCATAAATGACTTTCTTTAACTGAAGCTTTAAGTAGGAAAAAATGGCTTAAGGAGCTGCAGTTGGGTCTTTGCCTTCCTTATGTGGAAGGCTAGAGCAGGCTGGAGGTGGGAATTTCCTTCCTATAGGCTGCTTAGGCTCTGGCAACACCCCAATTGATAAACACCTGTATAATGTTTTAGTAAGTGTTTCACCACCGTGACCAAAAACACCTGACAAGAACAATCAGAGGAGAAATTTATCTGGGGGCTCATGGTTTCAGAGGTCTCAGTCCATAGATGACCAGCTCCACTGCTCTGGGCCCAAGATGAGGCAGAACATCATGGAGGAAGAGTGTAGTGAAGTGGCTCAGGACGCCGCGCCAAGAAGCAGAGAGAGAAAGAGAGAGCTTCTTGTACCCTGTACAAAATATAAACCCCTAACACAAGTTCTCAGTGACCCACCTCCTCCAGTCACATCGCACCTGCTTAGAGTTAACCTCCAGTTAATCCTTATCAGGGTATTAATGCACTGATTATGACAAAGCTTTCATAACCCAATCATCTCACTTCTAAACTTGCCTGCATTGTCTCACACATGAGCTTTTGGGTGATACCTAGTCTAGTCCAAAACAAATAGTTTCTCCTGAATGTGGTCCTTGTTAAGAACTAAATGTTCTGGAGTATTCCAAAATGGTTACTTTTTTTCCATGCATTCTGGAAAAATGAGAGGACTTTTCTCTCACCTTCACTGTGAGCATTTAGTAGAGCTCAAGTACGTTAAATTCACAAAGTGAGTTCCTACCACCCAACCCAGAGATTTATCTGACAAACATATCTATACAACACTTTTAACAATCTTTCCATTACAATTTAGATTTTCCCACCCTAATACTACCTCAGTAGTCAGATACTCCCCCTGTATCTGATCACTTTGACTCATGTTCAGGAGGCCCAGCTGTGCTTTGTTGCCTTAAGCATTCTTACATAATATGCTTCACTTTAATTGAGTTAAGTATTTACATTAATTTATTTTATGTGTGTTACTTTGTAAAGACTGTGGGACACAACCTGAAAAATTATGCAAGTTATCAAAGAACAGCTCAAGAGAATTGTCCACATATTGGCTCTGAGGCTGAAAGCTGCATGTTATGCTATGTACAAAATCAATAAGTTCCAGGCTCTGTTTGTTTGGTAAGTAATAGGGGTGGGTTTTATGGAAAAGAGGGATAGAACATGGAAGCAGTTTTCAACCCTTCTGAAAAGTTAGTCTAGGGTCAGAATGTAAGAGAATTTGGACCTGTGAAGCAATGAGAAGCCGTCAATGTTTGGTAGCCTACCCACTATCTCACTTCAGCACCAGAAACAGGATAAAAATCCACACTTCCTAGATTCTTTTTATGACTCTATATTGTCTCAAAAATTGTTGAATTCAGTTTTTATTCCCTTTTAAATGGCAACATAATTTCCTAGAAGAGCTGCACAATTGTCTCAATGGGTGATATTATCAGCTCCACTTTGTACATTGGGTTGTATCCACCCTGTGAGTGCCTACATTCTTCAGTGTTCCACCAATGAGCTGGGATTTGAAAGGTTCTGACACACCAATTAGATGCAGGCAAAGGCTTGACTTGCTTATGGAATTGTGTCATATTTGTGGTAATTAGTAGGGTTGGTGCATCAGGCATGGCTGTTAGAGAAAGTTGGAATGGAATCCTGTAATGAGTGATATTTAGAATAAGAGTATTATGTCCAGGAATGAAATCCCAGCTTCACTGTTTACTAGTTAGTTGTGACAAACAACAACAATACAAATAAGAAGACAAAAGAATATAAGTGGTCTTTTCCTGAGGCTACTTAATGCAAATAAATAAATAATATTTACCTTTCTTCTCCATGCATCTACCATAAATAATGTATACAGAAGAATTTGATTCACTTCTTATAACCTAAAATCTGAATAAATAAAGAAAGCATTTGCTTTGCAGTTGGCTGCTGTCTTGAGTACAAAAGCCTTTCTGATAATCCAATTTCCCAACAATATATGTCATTGACATAGTCAAAATGTGCTCAAGGGCAGAGACGGTGCTGCTTGCTCCATGTGTGGTACAATTCTGGGCACCTACGAAGTGTTCAGAAAACATTTTCAGTCAAAAGTAAGTTGAACTTAAATTAAGATACAGAAGCATGAATAGTAGTCTCTTGAACATTCAGTTAATGACAGCAAAAGTAGTTGTTTATTACAGATGTGTGTGCCAAGATTGCCAGACAGAAGGAAGAGGGAAAAAAATATTCTAGGAAAACTAATCTAACAAACCAAATTTATTAGAAGTTTTTGGTGTCATACCTCCAACAAGTTCCACATACTGTGCATGAGATTTTTTACAGCACAGATTATTCAAAAATAGCACTGAAATGTTTGGGTAAAGAAAGTTAGAAAAAGAAAAATCAGTGATGCTTCAAAAAAGTTGGGAAGAGCAGGCCACAGCAACTTTTTAAAATTAACTTTATACTATGAACTTTAACACTCACATAAAATTTTACAAACATACGCATAACTCAGTAAACTACTCTAAACATTTATTTATATAACTACTTCCAACAGGGGAAAGAGCAATGCCAGCACTCCCAGACAGCCTGAGAGCCCCTTCAGCATCAGAGAAAGCCCTCTCCTTATCAGGAATTGACCTGATAGTGCCTGTTATGGAAATTACTTTTCCAGTTTTTTTTATTTGTTTGTTTGTTTTTTGCTTTGTTCTACAGGCTTACCACTGTATGAATTGTCTACAAATAAAACTATTCAGCTTTGCACGCTTTAGAGTCATACTAAATTTACATTGACATATTTTAATCAACAATACATTTTAAAATATCACTATGAACTCATGATGTATTTTATCTTCCAAAAAATAATAGATATAAGGATGGAAGTGTATTCAGTGGGAAAGCATTTGCCTAGCATGTGCAAAGCCCTGGGTTTGATCACCAGCACCAAAATAATAATAATAATAATAATAATTGTTATTATAACAAGATTACCTTTGTTCACTGACAAGATCTGAAAATAGCAACCAAGCAATTATCAGTGAACACTCTTTGCATACAGATAATGTAATGTTCTACTTGAAGAAACCAAGGATTCTCGAATAAATAAATGGCTAATTCTCCATCAGGAGCAAGATATGTGCTACATAAGCCTGGATTGACTTTTTACAGGTGAAATCAATGTGTTCTCAATGGCAGGAAAAGGAAAGCAAGTACAGGTGTGGGAGATGTGGAGGAGCTTGTAGTTATAACTGAACTTAGCAATTGATAAATGACAGGTGCATGTGTGAATGGATGAACGTGTATAAGGCTGGATGGATGAATGACTGCATAAATATTTTTTGGTTAAATTAAATTCTAATTTTCTTTGAGACATCCTACACAGGTCTTAAGGTTGAGTTGAGAATTTACCTATTCCATTGAGTTTTACTGACCTATGCTGCAATGATTTGGTTGGCAGCTATCAATTCCATTCACTTGATGAGAGCAAGAGACCAGGTTGAATGTCTCTTATTCAAAATGCTTAGGATCAGAAGGGTTGCAGATTTTGACATTTTTGAATTTTGCAACATGTGCTTATGTATAATGAGATATTTTGAGGCTGAGACCCATATATAAATAAAAAATAGTTATTTATATTTCACATATACCTCACACACATATGCTGAAAGTAATTTTGTAAAATATTTTTGGTATGCCTGCAGTTTGAGGCTTAACACATGAGGTCATGAGTGGAATTATCTCTTGCAGGAGCATCATTTAGTCTCAAAAAATTGCAGATTTTATAACATTTTGGATTTTCAGATTAGGCATTTTCAACTTGTATATAAAAAGAGAAAAGTCCTTTTAGAAATATAAATTAGACAAAGCACGTCCCTCACGATTTTTAAGGTTTTGTTCATTAGTTGTTTTGCTTCATCACAAAGTTAATTCTTTATGCCCAGTGATGTGCTTTTCCTGGCAAAGTTTTTCAGCAGCTGCACATATCCCATGGATATAAGTCTAGATCTCAGCACAACTCTAATTTTCTGGTTGCTTTCTACCTCTCTTACCTTATCTTCTTCCAGTCTTTCTCTTCCCTGGCCAGCAACTTAAAGGTACTTTATTAATTCCCTGGATATGCTGTGGTATTTCTCCTTTTGATGGCTTTGCTGACTAGTGACCACTGCTCCTTATCCTTACATTTTGCCTTGCCTGGTTCACTTCTGATGTGATTTTAATGTGTGAAACTCACATCTTCAATAGACTTTGCTTCACCATTTGGGCAACTATCACATCAGAGATGGTGTTTGTATCTCCAGGACCTAGCAAAGGGCCTGGAGTACAGCAAGATTTCAGGGAGTATTTATTATTATTTTTTTAGCCTATGATGTGTTGTTGTTTCCATACCTACACATATTTCAAACCATCTCTTGTTCTTTTTAAAATTATTTTCAACACAAGAAGTATTTTACTATTTCAATCAGTTTTGGTTAACTGTGAGAGATATTTATTTAAGTTATTTATGTATACACATCTATATATTTAAATCAAATACAGACTATGTTTTCCTTTACAAAGCAACTGCCTTTAGGGAGCCCCAGATAGAAAAGTCTTATTTACAAGAACAAACATACACATAAGCATCTAGATTAGAGCTAGACTCATATTTAGTTACAGGTTTTTATACATGAGTCCAGGGTAAGTCTTTGACCAAAAAATGAACATTTATGCACAAACATTGAGACCACCACCAGAAACCTTCACACGAAAGTACAGTTTTATGTAGCATGAGATGAATCAACCAGCTTGCAAAAGTGTCTAGAAGTGGACTAAATCAACCCACATTTGGGGGCATCCTGTAGACATTATTTGTAATGCTTTTTCCTTTGCCCTTAATTTCATACCTTTTTAAGCCCAGTGGGAAATCTCAGTTAAACTTGTTCTTTTCTCCTTTCCAGTAGAATTTATTATAATTGTTTTCATTGAAGTTTGTTTTACCTCCTGAAGTGCTGAGATATTTGCTATGTGTATCAATCAAACTTTTATTACATTTTCCTGTAACTGTTTAAAATAATTGATCAGACAATGAAAATAAAAATGGACATTAATTATGTTAAGGAAAGTTTTACTTCCTCTTCAACTTCATATGTTTTTCTTCCCCAAATGCTTTGAAATTGCTAAGAATAATTTTATGGTACCAATAATAAATTTGAGGAGCAAAGTTGAGTAGATAGAAAATGACAAACTTAACTGCATTTATATTAAAGCATTTTTCTGCTCATCAGAGTGAGATGAGGAAATTAATATGTAAACCATTAAGTTATACCCAGATGCATTGTGTTCTGCAACTGAAATAGATATTTGATGATGCTATCACCAACATTTGATTGCAATTTCAAAGGGAAATGCTTTATAAAAATTACTTGACTACATTCAAAAGATGTTCATTAAAATATCATACATTTTGAAAGATATAATCCATGTTACATTGTTTTCTAAGTCCTTTTTATATTGTATACATATTTTTCATGCACAAATTTTCTTGACTCTTTTGTAAGAATATTTCCATTTACAGTACACAAGAGCATATAAACTCACTTATCAAGCAAATTTTGATTAGTGACATAATTTTCTCTTTAATTCTTGGCTACCATAAAAGTAAAATTATTTTATACAACTAAATTGGATACTTTACTTAAAAATTAAAAATAAAACAGTAATTTATTTACTCCTTGAAGTATTATATATTGAAATCAGATAGAAATGTAAGATAATTGAGAAACTTGTGGGACTTTTCTGGACTTGAATTTTCCCACTTATAAAATTAAGAAATATGTAATTGATCTTAGAGTAGATATTATGACATTATTTGAACAATTCAATCCTTCAACTTGTGAAGTAATATTTCTGGTAATATTATGAAACACAATCAGGTGGAATCCCATCCTTCCTGAGTGTTGGAAACTAGCTTTCTACCATGCCAGATATTTCTGAATATACCCTGGAAGTAGTCATAAATGAAAGCAGGATATTACTTACAGCTTGACAAGCCATCTGAATCTGGAGACTGATCTATTTCCTGATCAGTTTGCCTTGCCTTGAGCACCTCTAGGAACTTCTGGATAAAATGGTCCTTAGGGTTTTTATTTTCCTATGCTATTTCGAAACTTGGAAGGGTATTATTTATTTGATTTCCCATAAAATCAGCTGAGATTAAGTTGCACTTTTTGACAAAGTCTCCGTGATAATGGAAAGAAAGTAAAAACCAACATTGTAGCTTTTAAATAAACTTGGGGTCTCTGAGGACCCATAAGCCCAGGCAGCATATCAACTATGTAGTTAATTATTCAGAAACCTCCATGCAACCTTCAAGATTAAAGTTATGGAGCCTCTTGTGTAGGCTGGGCACTGTCATGGTTGCTGAAGACATGTGGCTAAGCAAACAGATAAAAATCTCTGCTTTTACAATTCCCTATATTCTAGGGAGGAAATAGGTTAAAATGGTAGAAGTAATAAATATTATAAAGAAATGAGTCATGTAGAATGTGAGTGGTGTAGTCATCCTTCAATATCCACGGGTTGGTTCAAGGATCTCTGGAGAAGAGCAAAATCTACTGATACTGAAATCCTATATATAAATGATTTCTTTCATGTGATCTATGCACATGTACCTATACATATTTTAAATCATCTCTAAACTATTAATACTATATTATATTATGTAAATGCTAATGTAAATAGTTATACTGCATATCTTAGGGAATAGTGACAAAAAAAGTTGGTATATGTTGAGTACAGACACAACCATCATAGGTCTACTATATAATATACTAATAAGAAACCAGGCAAACAATGCTCAAAGAAATGCTGGAGAGAGGCTGAGGGTCTGTTAAGTGGTAGGAAAGGCTACAGCAAGGTGCATCTTCACATCATTGCATTCGCATGGATTCAGCATAGTGCTCAGAATGCAGCAAACCCAAGTTATGGTTTTTGGAACTTTCTGGAAGTTCTTTCAAATATTTTTGATCCTTAGTTGTTGAATCTACAGATTTGAAATCTATGAATACAGAGGACTGTTCTATTAAAAATAAATCAGAATCAGGTAGTTTGGAGTTTCTAAACAGTATTCTAATTTGAAATGAGGTGCTCAGGGTTGAACTCATTGAGAATGACATTTCAGTAAAAATGTGAAAAACTAAAAAAAAAAAAAAAATTATGTAGACAATTTTGGATAAGCTTGTGGGAGTAGAAGAAGCATGTAGTATAAAAACTTTGAGGTGGGATGTTGCCTGGCCTTTTTTTTTTTTTTTAAGAACTGGGTAAAGTAAACATTGTTTGAACTTTATCATTGTAACCACTTTTATGTCTGAAATTTGGAGCCTTGAGTACATTCACTTTGCTACCTCCAGAATATATATATATTTTTAATTTCGCCAAACTGAAACTCAGTATCTATTAAACAATAATTTTCCTTTCCCTCTCCCTTCATCTCCTGGGAGATACAATTCTACTTTCTGTTTCTATGAAGTTGAGAACTCTAGGTAGCTTAGGGAAGTGGAATCAGGGTATGCCTTTTTGTGACTAGCTTACTTCATTAGCCTGTCTTTAAGGTTCATCCACGTTGAAGCCTGGGCCAGAATTTCCTTCCTTTATATGTGCAAAAATGTTCCATTTTATCCATTCAACTCTTCATGAACATTTGAGTTGCTTCCAACTTTTGACTATTATGAATAAAATTGCTATTAAACATGACTATATGAATGCATATGTACTACCTATTTTCAATTCTTTGGTTAAATACCCAGGAGGGGAATTACTGAATTTCAGTTTATTGAAGAACGCCACTGTGTTTTCCACATAACTACATTATCCTACATTCTGACAAACAGTGTACAAGGGTTGCAATTTTTATATATCCTCACCAACACTTATTTCTTTTCTTTTTAATTCTTAAATTTTTTTTTTTTTCAGAACAGTTTTAGGTTTGCAGTAACATTAGGAGAAAGGCAGAGATTTCCTGCATACCTGGGAAAATACATGACCCCCACCAGTATAACCACCTCCATTATCAATATCCAGAGGTACATTTGTTACAGTTGTGGTACCTAGATGGATATATCAGAATCACTCACACAAATCCCATAGTTTAAGCATTAGGATTTACTCTCTTGGTAAAGGATAAGTCTAGTAGTAAGGAATTCCTTAACCTGTTTTTGTTTGTTTGTTTTTAAATCTTGGATTGTTTTTAATTCTCCCTCATTGTTGAAGGATATGTTTGCAAATTCAGAGTTCTTTTTTCATATTTTTTTGTTTTCTTTCAACACTTTAAATATATCATCCCATTATCTTGTGGCATCCAATATTACTTTTGAGAAATTTGGTGATCACCTTATTGAAAAAATTCTGTACATGATGAATCACCTCAATATTGCTCCTTTCAAGATTCTCCTTCTTTTGCTTTTAACTACCTGATTTTAGATAGGTGTGTCCCCTTGGTTTTATCCTACTTGAAGTTCATTGATATTTGTGTATTCGTATATCAATTAATTTCTTCAAATTTAGAAAGATTTTTGCCGTCATTTCCTCAAATATGCTTTCCATCCTTTCTCTTTCTCCTCTACTCCTGAAATTTTTTTATGTGTGTGTTGGTCTTCCTAATAGTGCCCTATAAGTACCATAGGCTCTGCTCACATTTCTTCATGATTTTTTGTTTTCATTTCATTTCATTGTCTTGATAATAATAATTATACGTTTTTAAGTTCACTGTTTTTCTGCTTTACATCTGCTGTTGAGGTCTTGCAGAAAAATTTTTAATTCAGTTTTTGTTTGTTCTCGATTTAATAATTTCTTTTGGCTCAGAAATAGTTTGGATTTCTCAATATGCTCATTTTATGCATGTATCCTTTTCCTGATTTTTCTTAGTTTTTGTGTTTTTCTTTCACTTTTTGAGCATAGATAAGACAATTGTTTTAAAATCTGTTCTAATAAACCCAAAGCTTTGGTTTCTTCATGGACAGTTTCTGGATCTATATTTTGTTCCTGTGAATGGGACATATTTTTGGAAATTTTGTGTCTTAGTCTGTTTAGTGCTGTTGTAATAAAACATTATGAAGTGGGAGTTTATAATTAATGGGAATGTATTGAATTACGATTTTGGAGTTTGGGAGTTAATATCAAGGTTCTGCAATCTGGCCAGCCTTCTTGCTGCATCATCAAGGCAGATGGACACATAGAGAAAGAGAGGGAAACATCTCTCCTGGCAGCCCTTTTATTAAAATATTATACCTAAACATGAGAATGGAATAGCCATAATCTAATCATCTGTTTTACAATTTTTTGATTTTGTTCTTTTTAGTTTGATATGACAGTAGTGTCTATTTTGACATATATATACAAACACAGAGTATGTCATATGCTAATTGGGATCCCAGTCTTGTGGGTGAACAAGATGGTAAGATTCACTAAGGTGTATTAATATATGTACATAGAGAAACCATTTCAGATTTATTCCACTGTCTTTCCTATTTTTCTTCCTCCTCCCTTCCCTTTATTCCCCTCTGTCTAATCCACTAAGCTTCCATTCTTCCTCCCTACTCCACCTACTCCACCCTGTTATGTGTTAGTATCCACACATCAGAGAAAATAGTCAACCTTTGGTTGTTTGGAATTCGCTTATTTTGTTTACATGAATCATATCTCCAGATTCATCTATATTCTGGCAAAGGTCACAAAACTCATTCTTTTTTATGGCTTAGTAATATTCCATTGTGTATACATATCATATTTTCTTTATCTATTCATCTGTTGATGGGCACCTGGGTTGTTTCTATAACTTAGCTATTGTGAATTATACTGCTATGAACCCTATTTGAATCATTTCTTAAAGACCATATTTCCCAAGGCTGTTATATAGGCAATTGCATTTTAACATATGTTTTAGATAGAACAAAGATCCAAGCTATAGCATTGAGCATCCAAATAATAGCCATTTCTCCTACTGTTGGCCCACTAGCTTTGTGAAGGAGGTGACTTTCCTAATCAATTTGGCATGAATGTCTCAGTTCTTCTCAGAGTACATCTTTGTTCAACCTGTGAGTATCTAGGTTTTTTGTTTTTTTGTTTGTTTGTTTTTCAATTCCCTGAAGTATGGAATTACTTTTAATATCTTTATTTCCCTGGGAGCTCACCCCTGTCTCCTGCCTCTTTTGACTGTCTTAGCCAAAGGCAGTACATTCCATTCATCTGCCTGAAGTCTGCTCTGTGATTTTAGTCACCTTGTAGTTTCCATGCTTTCAGTCCACTACTCACTGTGGCTTTTGGTCTCTTGAGCTCTGAGTTAGGTGACAGCAACAAATTCTGTAGAAAACCTTCATAAAAAGCAGAAAAGTGCAACTTTGATCTGTTTACCTTAATGCAGTTCATGGATGGTGACTGGGGACTGGATTATTTCCACCAAAGGTGACACACTCTGCCAAGGAGGAGCAGAAGCAAGAGGAAATTATACCACAGTGGAATTTCCTGCTACTTTAATTTTGACTTTACTTGATTGCCATTCTCTCAGGAGCCATAGATATTTAAGTAATTTCTAGAACTCCTATAAAACTATTTAAATCAGTTTCTAGTTGCTTATTTAATGTTTCCATAGGAAAACAAGGGTCTGAAATTTGGGTTTACAATAAGAGGAAGGAAAAGAAGTTCAGTATGGCTTCAATGTCATTGGCCTAAGCAACTGGACGGATTGATTGCTATTGATTCTAAGTAAGTTTTGGAATGGGGAATATCTAGAAATGTTTGACAAGTTATTCCATTTCATGACCAATCAGCTAATGCCCACCAATGTGAATCCTTTGGAAAATATTTACACTCCAAATGTTCAACTACCTTTAAATTCCTAATAAAGGGAAATTCCTTACTCTTCATTTATTCTAAGGCTGGCTTCTCCATTCTTCATCCCTCCTCCAAAGTTAAGCCTCACTTCAGGATATTTACGATGGAAATAATCTTTTTTTTTTTTTTTCCTTCAGGGAAAACCTCATCAAGAAGTTATATGTTACCACATTGACCCAATGTAATAATGGCATCAAAATATCACAGTCTGACATCATTACTTTCACAAATAATGCCATATATAGTGACATTGAAATTGGAATTCAGGTAAAATTGTACCAAATTATTTAGAAGCCCCTGTCACTACCTTTATGTATTATTTGTGACCTTTTCCAGCCATTTCCATCTCAACTTTTCATTTCCCAGGACTAACTCCTCAAACAAAGTCACACGTATCTGATGGTCCTGTAATAGTGTGTAAGACAGAACACACTGCAAATACTCATGAGACAAAAGAAACCTCCACCAAGAATAAGCTTTCCCTGGGACAGTCAAAATATGTGTAAAATCACGTTCGTTATAACACCACATATGATTCATCAACAACACAGGTCCAGAAAGACTTCATGTATTTTCCACATGAACAAACAGTGAGTATTTATTTGACTTTTTTTTTTTTTATCAAAAACTCTATGTTGTACCTGGATATGGAGACTATCATGTGAAGTAAAATAAGCTAATACCAAAAAAATCAAAGACCTAATGTTTTCTCTGATGTGCAGATGCTGATTCACAATAGGCAGGGGGAAGCGGGTGGAGTGGAGTGTCACAGGATTAGACTTGGGGGAGAGGGGGAAGAGAAGGGGACTAGGAATGAAAAGGCAGAATGAACCGGACATGACTTCCCTGTGTTCGTGCATTAGTACATGACCAGTGTAACTCCACATCATGCACAACCACAAAAGTGGAAGTTATACTCCACAAATGTATATGTCAAAACACATTCTACTGTTACATAGAACAAATAAAAAAATAAAAAAGTAAAAAAAAAGGCCTCTATTTCAAACATGGCCAAAATCATATGGAGGACGACTACTAAATGTTTAGATCTTGTTTTTATTGTTTGCTAGATAGAAACTGCTTAACTTTTATGTGCTATTTATTGCCTTACCCTACTCTACCAAAATATATTTAAATTTCAATTTAGGGGCACATTTTCAGAATAATCACCTTTTATGTAATAATTATCAATATTCTTTGGAAAGCTGATAACCAATTTTGGGTAAGTAACAGATACTGACTTGAATAAAATGATAGTCCATATTAAATTTATATTTTGTTTTTAGATGAGAGGTATTTTGTTTGGCCTCATTTTAATTTGATGACATAAGAACTGTTAGGTGTGCTTTAATCTTTAGTAGAAGATGAGGATGTTTATGCTCTCTTGAAGAATTTTTAACTCTGGGGAATTATTTCTAAGTTCTAGATTTTAATTAAAAGGGAATGTGGGCACAGAAATTCTATGATGATCTCTCAGAGATCAGGCAGGGGATCAACTCTGGGTAGGTGGTTTACATAGAGAGCATGACTGACAAGTTCAGAGCTAGGGGGAAAGTATAGGGAATGGAAAAACAGTCATTTCCTCAGCAGCGAGACAAAAAAAATGTAGTCAGAAAGAGATGCCAAAACAAAAGGTCTGCCAACACCAGGTGGTGAGAGTGGAGACAGAAGGCAGGTGTTAGATGGTCTCAGATTAAACTGGGTGGGAGAGGAATGCAGAGCCCAAGGCAATAGGAGCGCAGGGCAGATTTCTGAACCAGAGTTTCCTCCTTGGTCTCTGAGGAGGATCTGATCCTAGGTGAGGGGAAGTTTATACTTTGGGATGAGGCAGGCAGGGAGAGTTATGCTGTTCCAAATGAGATACAGGGCCTAGATACTTGAAAATTCCTAAACCTGCAAGGCAAACCTCAATTTGATTGTGACTTACTTCTCTCAGGCCTCTACATTTCAATTCTTACCTCTTTTAGAATTATTTTTAACATTGGTTCTCTACTCTTAAAATGTATGAAATACTTTACAAAGTAATCTGTAAGACAGCTCTTGAACAAAATAAAGCTTTGAATTTGGCAATATTACTGTCATACAGCAAGTGAATGGATGGGAAATATTATAAGCTATGTATTTTATGGTGTGTGTATTTAAATGCTTAAATTTAATCTCCAAATGTAGTAAAGTTAAGCCATTTACTTTGATTTAGGTTTGATTAATGATCTTCCGTCTTTCATTTGGAAAGTATTTCACCATTGATCTGACAAAGTATTTATGCTATTTAAGTGTTTTGTAGGGAAAAAAACAAGACAATTTAGTAGGATATGTTGCAACCACCTCTAAAATTGCTTTCCAAATTGCCTTACTCACTTATAAAGGTTTAAAATACAGGAAACTCTGAAGCCTGGGTTAAGCAAAGATGACTGAAAAGTTCAATATGTAATATGAGTCACATGGAAGCAATCTGAGATTTTTTTTTTTCAATTTGATACTGATAATTGAACCCATGGGCAGTCAATCACTGAGATATATCTCTAGTCCTTTCTATCTTTTATTTTCAGACGGGATCTCACTAAGCTGCTGAGACTTGCCTGAAACTTGTTACCCCCCTACTTCAGCTGCCCTAATCACTGGGATTACAGGGTACACCAAAAAGTCTGGCTAATCTATGATTTTTTTCATGGTCTTCACTGTTGATAAACAATATGTTCAAATGCATTTATATAACTTTTAATCAGTCTTAATTTTCCAATTTTTGAGACTTTCTGATTTTTGCAGTGGTTAGTGCAATACTTCTGAGTGAATTTATGTCATGGTTTTTGAAATGTTTAGCCTAATACTTAGTGATTAAAAAAATAAAGACAATGTTAATGCTGCAATTATTATTCACATTTATATTCTCAGTGTCCACAAGATATTTTTTAGCAAATACTTTTTATAAGCCTAAGTAGATTTTGAAAGCTTTGAATTTGCATATAATGTAGTTTCATGTTTACAAAATTTGCATATCAGTTTTCAGCACTTCATTTTTTTTGTCTATTTAAGACTTATTATTATTTTCCACTTAAATTTCAGTGGACCTTCATTTATTTTGCATAATGATAGTCGTGGTAATAATACATACCATGCATAATTTTTTAATGTATCATTTTTTAATTCCTTGAATCCACATCCCATGTGAGTTTGCAAAGAAAGTAAGTTTACTTGTATTTTATTTTCTGAGAATATTTTCTTCCTCTCTCTCTATATATATATGTATACAAACTCTTTTCATATATATGTATAGAAACTCCTTCCTATGTACATATATATAAAGAATTATATATTTACATAAACAATCCATATTGTAATATCTTGATAGTTTTCAAACTAACAGTACATCTCCTTGATTGATCTTGCTTCAGTTAGTCACATACCTTTAAGTCTTTATCTGATTCAAACCTGGGTAAAGTAAGATTTTATGTATTATTCAGTTCTATTTATTGCCACAAGAAAACATTATCTATATCTTTCCTTCCATCCCTTCATATCTAAATGGCTTATGATTCATTTTATTCTTTCCAACATTTTTTTGTGTATATGTGATTATATCTTTTATACATTAGACAACTTAATCAGCTCTGCTATTTGTATTGAATAATCTTAATCAAGATCACTATTAATATTATCTGGAGTGCTTATAGTGTTTTTGAGTTTTATTTGACTTTTCTAGATTACTTATTTGTGTTTCCACATTTGGATTCCAGAAAACGTTGAACTTACTGAACACTATGCTTTAGTTTGGATAACTGTCCACAAAGGTCCTTATTGCTAAATACATGGATAGCAGCCTGTGACACCATTGGGAAGCTGTAGAACCTTTAGGAGGTAGAGCCCAGGGGGAGTAAGTTAGGTCACTGTGACGAAAACACATGACAAGAACAATTTAGAGAAGGAAAAGTTTATTTTGGGCTCAAGTTTTCAGAAATTCAGCCCATGGTCAGTTGGCTTTTTATTTATTTATTTATTTATTTATTTTCTGCAGTGTTGTGACCAAAATACCTGAAAAGAACAACTTAGAGGAAGAAAAATTTATTTGGGGCTCACAATTTCAAAGATTTCAATTCATAAATGGTTATTCTATTACTCTGAGGCCTAGGTTAAGCAGGACATCATGGTGGGAAGGACCCAGCTGAAGAAAATTGCTCCCCTCATGACAGAAAGGAAGTAGTGATGGGGGTAAAGGAAGGAGACTCAGAAGAATGACCCAGCCCCATTGTCCCACCTCCTCCAGCCACAACCCTCCTGCCTACAGTTACCACCCAGTAGACCATTCAAACTAGGACATACTGATTAGGTTACAGCTCTCATAATCTAATAATTTTACCACTGATTATTACTGAAATAGCAGAAACCAAGGAAGTTATGCTTGTTGAAGAGATTAAAGTACCTAAAGAGATGCTAAGTGTTTTCCACAGAGAAAATAGAAAGGATGACTTGAGGGCATTTCAGGAATTTGCAAGACTACATCCATTGCAAACTCAAGGACCTTGGTAGGAAAATCCCTCTGAGAAAAGATCATGGGGGGAAAAGTATGTGATTAGAATTCTTTGAAAAAGTGAAGATGTGAAGATATTTGTGTCCCATGTAAATGCTCACCAAAAGGAGACCTTGCAGAGGACTTTAACAGACAAGTGAATAGGATGATTCAGTCTGTGAACAGCATTTAACCTGTTTCCCAGCAACCCCAGTCATTGACCAATGGACTAATGATCAAAGTGCCCATAGTGGCATAAATGAATGTTATGCATAGGCTCAGCAACATTGACTTCAACTCACCAAGGTTGACCTGGCTACACCAACTGCTGACCAGAAGTGGAGACTGACATTAAGCAGATGATATGTCATTGCCTGTGGTTATATCAATCAGCAGTCTGGTGGCAGGTTAACTATATTCAGCCATTTCCACCATGGAAGAGCCAGCAATCCATCTTTACTTGAATAAACACTTATTCTGGATATGAATTTGCCTTGCCTATATATACATCATGCTTCCACCAATGCCACCATCCATGGACTTACAGAATGCCTACTTCACTGTCCTGGTATTCTACATGACATTGCTTCTAACCAAAGACCTTACTACACAGCCAAAGAAGTATATAATTGGTCTCATGCTTATGGGATTCACTGTTCTTACCATGCTCCTTACCTCCTGAAGAGACTAGGTTGATAGAATAGAGGAACAGTCTTTGGAAGATGCAGTTATAGCACTAGCTAGGTGGCATTATCTTGAAAGGATGAAGCAAGATCCTTCAGAAGATGTTATATGCTCTGAATTAGCATCCACCAGATGGCACAGTAAGGAAGAGTAGGTCTAGTAGGTCTGGAGTTCAGGAAACTTTAGGGGTGTCTCTGTATTATTATGTACTGTAATTAAGGTTAATAGGAAATTTCAGTAGCTCAATTTTGTCCAGAAAACAAATGTCTCAGATTCTCTAGGAATGAAGGTATGGGTCACCTCTCCAGGTAAAGAAATATGACCTGTTGAGATACCTGATAAAAATAGGGAATACAAATAGGGTAGTAAAGGTAGGTAGTTTAATATGCCAATTATGGCCAAGTGAACAGTTAAAAAAATAAGGATTATAATTGTCATGAGTGTTTATTTTCTATTTTGTTAAGAATATGTTTATGCATATATACACATATATTAAAAGATATGATTATTTACTCTGCTTGCTTATTTCTCTAACATCTAACATAGTATTGATTGACTTAATGCCAGTACTTAAGAGTGGTGTTAAATATACATTACAGTATTTAAGTTGTTAGATACCAAAAAGAATTCACTCAAAAAAAAATTAGCACATTTTTGGTTGTACAAAGGGTACTTATAACATATTAGGCAGAACTATTACCTTGTTACTATGTTTATTTGGAGATTATCATTTAAAGAGATAAATTTGGGTATCAGGTTAACAAGGGGTGAACTTGTGGTGGTTAATATGGATTCAACATCAATAGACCAAAAAAGTTTTGTGTTTGTGGATGATAGTGTTTCCAGGGATTATTGACATGTGAGCTAGCGAACTGAAAGGAGTAGACCCACCTTAAATGTGGGCCTTGCAGCCTGATGGGCTAGGTGCCTGTATGGAGGTAGGAGGAAACCAGTGTGACTGGAGGCACCACTTTCTCTCTCTTGTGTGGGTGTTTGGGTTGCTGCTGTGGTCTCCTGAGGACATCAGACTTCAACTCCCCTATTCTCCCACAGTGAACTCTGACTACTGACTCTTCAGTGATTTCCCAGGCCTCCAGTTGTGAACTAGGGCTGCATCATTCTTTTGTCTTTCTCTGAGTCTCCAGCTTTTTAAACAGAGTAGCTTCTGTTTTCTCCAGCTCCCCACCTGGTCATTGTGGGACTATGCAGTTTTTGATCCTGTAAGCCAATCTAATAAATTCTCTTTTATACTGATATATATATATATATATATATTATTATCCATATGATTAGTTCTATTCCTGTAGAGAACCTGACTAATAAATAGCTCCCATCTCCCTGGGTCTGATGGAGAGACATAACAGAGGAAAGCTGCTCAATTCTTGACAGCCAGGAAGGAGAGAGGAGGTGGGGGAGAAAGTACTGGAGACATACAACCCCAAAAGGCATGCCTCCCGTGATCTCCTTCTTCCAGTCCTGCCATATATGCCTCCAGTTACCAACTAGCTGTCAATTCAAATTAATCACTCCATTAAATGGATTAATACCCTTGTTTTTTCACAACTGTCATAATATACTTGTTTCACTTCTGAGCTCTCCTGCATTCACAAGAGCTTTGGGGGTCACCTTTTATCCAAACCATAATACACTATGTTGTACTATTTTACCATAATCCCAAAAGCAGTGGGGTCTAGGGACAATGTCCTGAAAGTTCTTAGATCTTGAGCCAAAAGAAATATTCCTTCTTTTTAAATTAATGTTTCTTCTTTTTTAATTGCTTAACTTAGGCATTTATTGAAGTAACAGAAGGTTAATACACTCTATATATTGGTTTGGTAGGTATATCACTTAAAACTCTTTTTGTTACAATTGATATCAAAAGGAACAAAAATAGACATAAGTAAAAAATTCATTCTCTTAGCAAAAGAAGAAAGAAAGAAGGAAGGAAGGGGGAAAAAGAGAGAGAGAGAAAGAGGAAAAGGAAGGAAAGCAAAGAAAAGGAAAGGAAGAAAGGCTCCAGGTACTAGACTTCAGTCAGATGTCCAAAAGGAATCAACAGAACTCAAATTTTCTCCTCTTTCTCTCTTTTTCTCAACTCTACCTTTTCTGCATTAATAAATTCTCCTCTTTTATTTTACATAAAATCTCATGGCAGGAAAATGGACAGCTTTTCCAGATATCTTCTAAGCTTGAAGATCAATAAAAATATGAACACTCCCACCATAAGCAAAGATCAAATAAAACTTCTAGACTTGAGTCCTATTGGCCTGAAAATTGCAGATACATAGCAAAAGTAAAGAAGTGAACAGGATTTAGATATGTGCTTGGGATTGTGGATGATTAAGATTCAGGAAGATTAAGTCTCCAGAAATATGAAAGAATTGTGAACAGTAAAGAAGAAAGTTGGAAGGGTTCAGATCATAAAGAGTCTTAAGAGTCACTTTAGAGAGTTCATACACACCCTAAAGAGAGTAGAGATACTGATGGCTTTTAGCAAAGGAATTAGGATTGTGATTTAGAAAGTTTACTCTGGGATTCAAGTAAAAGAAAGCAAAGAAGTAAGGAGTCTGAGAAACTTAAAAATAATAAGACAGAGAAAATGCATCTATAAGAAAAGAGGTGTATTCAGTGCACAGTTTTGGAGGCTGGGCATCCAAACAGCTTAACACTGGCTCTGGTAGGATCCCCCAAAGAGGTGGAGGTAGCACCTACCCATGAGAAAACAAATGCTGACATATAAGAAAACAGGAAACCATAGAGACTTGATTGGGTCATGACAATTTTCTCATGAAAATTACAGGAGAAATACCTTGGTCTCTCCTGACAACACAACACTAAAAGAATCTCAGACAACAGCCTACCTTTAAAAGGTCCACACAGGCTCCCAATAACACCACACTGGGAACTGAGCTCCTGACAGGCAATCAATTAGAAGACAGACATCACCAAATCATAGCAGGTGGGAGTCATTTTTTCAGTCAAATTCCTTATTCGGGCTGAAGAGAAGTAAACACCAGCTGGTCTCCCAAAGAATCTTTGACATAAAAGGCATCAATTTATTCAAGTGATATCGTGCAGACACACAAAGATATAAGCTCCTGGACTGACTCTTGATGACAATGATTCGGAAACAAGGAGACAAAATTCAGTAGCCTTTAGGCCAGTTTTAATTCCTTGATCTCTCTCCTTCTTTACTTATCATCCAATGAGTGAGTCATAACAAACACCACAAAATACATGCCACACAGAGTATCACCATGGGTCGCATGCACAATATTCCAAAAATAGAGTTCAGTAAGAAGACCACCAGAAATGACCATCAAAAAATATATAATGAAGCCAAAGCATAACACATGGAATATTGCTGTATCAAATCTGGCTGTACCCAAGAAAATTGTTTTGAAGGAGAATTTACTAGGGACAAAACATCCTAAATGGAGACAGTTTAAATAATCTGGACCCAAACCAAATCAGGATGACTAAAGTGAAGAAGGATAAAACAGCACAGACCACTGCTGCTTGCCTTTTTTTCTTTTTTTTGGCATGGTTGAGGCAGTGTATATTTGCATGCATGAGGCTTGTGCCTAATGCTGTATTTTAAATCCCAGTTTTCTGAAAAATACAATAAGAGTGAAGCGCATCTCAACTCTTCTTGGCAGCTCAAATAAAACTTAATTATTATGAGGGGTTTCAAATTTTGAGCAGAAGGATTGCATGGTCTTTGTAATTATGGACAGTTCTCAAATGCGATATTCTCACTTAGGGCAAGAAGAACCACAAGAACAACTGCATGACCATCCTTTCTCAAATGACCCTATCCTATATTAATGATTGCATCTCTTCATTTATTTATTTTATGTTTGTTGCACTGCTAGGGAATGAACCCTGGGTCTTGTTCTATTAGACAAGTGCTGTACTCCAGAGCTACATTCACAGCCCAAGGCTATATCTCATTTAATGAAAGATACGTCATCCCCCAAATACTCCACACTTTCCTTAGAACCAATTCTCCTGTTATTGAATTCATTTAATGTTCCATAACATTTGATGTATCATTTTCTGAATCTTAGAGTGAATGTTGCTTTTTGATATTATTTACTATTAATGATAATTTTGCCTCTACACCTACATAGACCCTAGACTGGTTCAACTTTATTTCCTTTATCCAGTACTCTCAGGGTTAGTGATTTCTGAAGAAGTATCTCATATTGAACTAAATACTATTTTTCCAGCAAAACAAATGAGCATGTACTCTGAAATAAATAAGGATTATAAATAATTTGCATTATTTTAATTGTGGTGTTATCAAATAAATTTGTGGAAAGTGCTTTTTATATTTTTCAAAATTTTTACTTTTTATTTTGGCAACCTGTATATTTTAGGATTGTCTTATATATACTTAAATGTGACCATGTCAACACTGGCTTCTACCATTTCAATTCCTGCCTAATGACTCCATCATGCATTTCAAAACTCTTAAAATGATAGAAAAGACCTTTGTGATTGATTCCATCTTACTAAACCAGACTAAACCTTTGGTCAGTTTGTGCTCTGAAGTTTATTTTGTAGCAATATGGAACTGCTTAAGATTCCCTTATGAGTTCACTTACATGAGTTCACATTTTCTATTTCTGAGGAAATATACTATTTGTCACCTCTTTCAATTTGCTCTTTCTGGGCTGCCGATCCAATTCCCATTCTTTCCATTGTCTATACAACTCTGTCACATATTTTGAGATTAATCCCAGACAGAACTACCTCCAGTCAGGCTTCCCAGACACAAAATCTCTCCATTCAGCTATTCACTTCCCCTCACCACTAACTCCACAACACACACACACACACACACCACACAATTCTTTACATACAAGAATTCAGCTGTATTCAGTGATCCTGTGCCTATTCTGTGATCTTTTACACTTGTGTATTTCAGTACATTAGCACAGATATTGTATAAAGTATTTTACTGATATTTCTCAGTTCTGATTATGTTAAGAAAAGTAACTAAAATGCTATCATCTGGAATTTCCAAATTAAAAAAAAAGATATCTCCTGGTACTTAAAAGATGTTCATTGTTGAAGGAAATACACATATACAAATGAATAAATGAGCAAGTGAAAGAATAGATGAATGGATTTTCTATACAACAGCCAAAACTTCTCTAAGGTTTTACTTCCTGCAAAATATTAAACGAAGCTGGGCATGGTAGTGCACAAGTGTAATCCCAGTGACTCAGGAGGCTGAGTCAGGAAGATTGAGAGTTCAAAGTCAGCCTCAGCAATGCCAAGGCGCTAAGAAACTCACTGAGACCCTGTCTCTAAATAAAATACAAACTAGGCCTGGGGATGTGGCTTAGTGGTTGAGTGCCCCTGACTTCAATCCCCAGGACCAAAATAAAAACAAAAACAAAAGCAAAATATTAAATGGAAAATTGCAGATATAAATAATTTGCATTTTAAATAATGTTTATTAAAGGATAGATTTAGAGTTGTTCCTTTTATTAATATATATTATTTTAATATCTTATTGTGCCTAACATAAATTAAACCTTAGCATGGGAGGATATATAGGAAAAGAAACCATACTGCACATTGAGTTTGGTACTATCCACAGAACTTGGAACATCACCCACCAATGAAGAGTGACTAATATAATGAGAAATCCTGTGATTCTGTCTGTAGTTGTGAAGAAATTTCAAGACAAAATCATGCCTTTGCTATTATCAGCAAAAGTTGCCACTGTCCCAGGCGTCTTGAGTCATTTGGACAGTGTTAATTACCAAACTTTATGATGAACTCATCAATATATTTCCTGCAGTAAGTATCCAATATATATACCAACAAGTCCCCAAATCAGCCATGCATTTATATTTTTAAAAGTGGCTTATACTAGCAATAACTGTCTTACAGAAGATATTTCTTTAGAATAAATGCCCACCTGGTGTTAATAGGATTCTGCTACCTGAAACCATCAGCACCACCCAGGAGGTCATTTGTTTCCCCAAATGCCCTGGAGAAAACTGTCATCACTTAAGTGCAGTACATTTTAAATAACTGAGTTTTAATTTCAATAGAGTGCACTGAGAAATAGATCAATAAAACAACACAGGGACTAGACAATAGGAATTGGTTGCAAACACTTGGTGAGTCTATGTTTTTACTTCATCTAATGTCAATGAAAGAATGTGGCCAGAACTACCTTCTAGTGTATAGAATATTTGGATAAAACATTACCGTTGTGCTTATTATGTGTTTGGGTAAGAATAATGCTTCCCTCGATTTAGTAACTGTGATTGAATGGCCTATGGCCAGAAGACTATTGCTGAAGGGTGAATATTTGGATTATAGATGTCTACTCTGCTTCTTGCTAGCCTAAGAAGCCTGAGAAAGTTAGTTAATGACTCATCCCTCTTACTCCATCCCTTCCCTCCTTCTTTTTTTACTTATTCAAAGAACATTTTGGAGAACCAATATGTACAAAAACAAGAGCACTAGAATTCCCAAGTACAATAAGACATGATTTTCTTTTGAATATATTTTTTAAAAAGTGAGGCTAATTCTACCCATCCATAGGAGGTATTCACAAGTGGTAGCTGTTTGCTCTTCTCCCCACTCTCTATTTGGTTCCAGAAGTTTTTTGACAAATTTTGTGCTAAGAAAGAGCAAAGATATTATTCAGATTTGTCAATGTTCTATTAATTAATATTTTAGTAGAAAAAAAAATCTATTGCTTGGGAGAAAGTAGTACCTGAGTTTGACATAATGATTTGATACCAAACATAGGTTTGTTATTCTAGACATTTAGTTATCATTCAGTAGATTGAGGTCTAAAGTTTTATTTCACAGGATCTCAAATGCTATGGGTCTTACAGAACCTAAAGCTCACAGAGGACTTTCTTGAGATGTAAAGGAAAATGGTGATACACAACTAGCCATTGGCAGATGACAGACTGCTCACAGAGCCCAATGCCTTTAGATTAACCTACATCATTTGAACATCAATGAGGTAAACAGAACAACATGGAGCAGATGTATAAGAAAGACTTGTTAGATGATATCTGAAACACACAAGATGAGAATCTGTAAGAACAACACCAGGTGGTAATTTACAGAGTGCAGGGAGAAAGGATCTCCATCTTTTTAATAATTACATTATTCAGGAATTTTAAGCCCTTGGGCCTGCAGAGAATTTATTAGTCAGATGGGGCCTAGGATCAGTTAAATGATTTCCACAGGACCTCAATATTTTCTGTTTTCCTGAAGTGAAGGCCAATGAAAATTTAGTTGGGCTGCTTCTTTCATACCAACATTTAGAAAACAGATGATCATGCAAACAGTGGGAAAAAGAGGAAATTCCCAGGATCACTGTCTATGGGGTGAAGTCAGGCAAGACCTACCAGTCTCTGCCAACCAAAGTGCAGAATCGGTGCTCATGGCCTGAAAACTGCTCAGCATGTTGCTCTTACTTTCTTTTTCTAATCCTTAAAGGTTATGGGCTTCCATTTCTACTTCCAGTCAAATTCAGAGATACAAATATATGTATGTGTATATTAGCTCATTGGAAAGATACTTGAATTCTATACAGTTAAGATTATATCTGTGAACAAGAAGAGATTGCTAGGAGTTAAATTTTCTGATCTTGAAGATGTGTGAAAGCAGAGTGGACAACAGTAAAGTCAATTCTAAAGTGATTTAAGATATATAAAATCCCAACACCCTTTTTCTGTCCAGGGAGCTTTGCTGTCCACAGTAATGCACTGTTTCAAGTTATTAAAGAAGAGCAATGTTCTGGAGTTTGTCCTTACTTGGCAAAAAAGCATATTTTCTTGTCATTACCATTTTTCTTCAAATAGAATAGATCAGGAAACTGCAATATGTTTTTTTCACTGTAAGATGCCTGTTCCTTCCTGAATGTATATTTGCTTGGGTTAGTTCCTCAATTTGGAATCCTTTGGTCATATCCTCTCCAAATTTATCATTTTAAATACTTTACCATCAGTATTTGAGGCTGTCTCCTTTCTTTTTTTATACTTCTTCTGTAATTCTTTCTCTGATGTTAACATCATTTGTGAAATCTTTTCAACTCCTTTAAGGACTTATTTGTGATTTTTGAATAGTCATCTGCATAGAGACAATAAAGAAGGTATAATTTTCAAGTGTGAGATATTGGGACATTTGATTATTTTTTTACAAGTAATATGGTTACATTTAATAAATTAATACATTTAAAGTACATAGTGTAACTGGTGTAGAATAAATGATATACAAATGCTGGTAAAAATAATGAGTTTGGAACTGTCCGTTTAGCTTTCCTCTTGATCAGGAAAGATAAAGAACTATTAGATCCTTGTGGGAACAATTATTGGAATGTAACTGTGATGGGAAAGTCCTGAGATTAGACCTGGTGACTGGGATTTCATGTCATTTCCCACATCCCATCTCCATAAAGATCACCCAGTGTGAGTAAGGTGGTGGAGACTCTGAGGAGGAGTGTTTAGCTGGGTAGAAAAGGCAGCTCAGTTTTCACAAACAAGAGGAGCCATGTGAGTCTTGACAACATCATTCTTCTCTGGGAATGATGACCCCTGTTTTGACTTGTTCTACAGAAGGGATATTTTCTTTTAAGCTAATTCTCCTAGAGACTGAGTGAAGAAGCTTTTACTTCATGGGTTATTATCTCTTGGGAGAAGCATATCTTAGGAGGTTATGTGGAAGTGGGTTTTGAGGAATACAAATATCAGAGTGTATAGAAGAGGTAGGTGGTTGAGTGGTTTCTCTGTGTGGAAAGGAGCCAAAGGAATTCATTATCTGAGTACATGTAAGTAGCCCTGCTGACACCAGTCTCCACTTGTGGTCATGGAAGTCAACATACTGTCTTTGTCAGATGAGATACCATAACAAATGTACCACTGACGAGGGATTTTAAACTGCAGAAATCTAATTTCTCTAAGTACAAGAGGCTGAAAGCCCAAGATCAGGGTGATAGCAAAGTTGGATTCTGGCAAGATCTCTTTGTCTGGTCTGCAGATAACCACCTCTTGCTGTATCCTCACATGAACAGAAAATGAGCAAGCTTATAAGTACCTAGTCCCATTAATGGTGCCCCACATTCCTGACCTCATTTAAAACTAATTACCTACCTAGCTCCCATCTCCAGATAGTAACACATTAGGGGTGAGGGGCAAGGGCCTTACTATATGCATTTTAAGGGGATAAAATTCAGTTCGAAGCATAAATTTTTCTTGGATCATGACTAGTATTACAGCTGTGAAGATTATAAATTAAGGACTTCAATAATTTGAATGGTGTTATATAGTACAGAGATTTGGAAATAGCTGATGTAAAGACACTGATTTGAGATAAGGGAAATGGATTTTGGTTACATCACATAGTTGTAAGATAAAAGAAGACAGTAGAGAATGTGTCTCTTTTCACAATAAAGTCAAGCTGGGCACAGTGGCACATGCCTGTAATCCCAACTACTTGGGTAACCAAGGTGGGTGACCAAGGTGGGAGGATTGTGAGTTTGAGACCAGTCTGGGCAACATAGCAAGATCTTATATAAATAAGTAAATAAATTTCATGGATATATATATATGTATATATGTATATGTATTTATATATACTTATATGTATACATATACACATATATATGTAGTTTACATATCATATATATATGCTTTTCAAAAAAGTCCAATACTTTACTGTCATAGCTTTACTAAGTAATAGTCCAATATATTTTGTATTTTATTTGCATTTGTCTCCTGACACACTTGCTTATTGCCAAAGGAAGTCCAAGTGCTTCTTATTTCAATGAGCTTTTGACACCTTAATATTTTTACTTTCCTCACAGTCTTAAAGAATCCATATATTTTGGAATCAGAGTTGCTCTCTCATGTCCAATTAAATTTTGACATTATAAATATGATATATAACAATGGGAAAACTGAAAAACAATTTAAGACAATGTAAGTTTACTATCAGGTGGTTCACATAATTGTTAAAGAAATTTAGGTCAAATTATCAAGAATACAAGTAGTGATATATGTTGACAAGGATGGAGGTAAAATTTACAACTCAGACATTGCTGGTGGGACTGCAGATTGGTGCAACCACTCTGGAAAGCAGTTTGGAGATTCCTCAGAAAATCTGGAGTGGAACTACCATTTGTACCAGTTATCCCACTCTTCAGCATATACCCAAAGGACTTAAAATCAGCATGCTACAGTGATGAGGCCACATCAATGTTTACAGCAACTCAGTCCACAATAGCTTCTATGAAACCAACCTAGGTGACCTTCAAGAGATGAATGGATAAAGAAAATGTGCTATATATACACAATGGAATATTACTCAGACTTAAAGAAGAATGAAATGATGGTATTTCCAGATAAATGGATAGAGTTAGAGAATATTATGCTAAGTGTAATAAGCCATCCCCAAAAAACGAAGGCTGAATGGCCTCTCTAATATGTGGATGCTGACTCAAAATAAAAGGGGAAGGGAGTGTAGAGAGAGGAGTGGAGGTTCACTGGATTGTACAGGGAGGAGTGTAGAGAAGGGAGGGGAGATGGGAGAACCCAACAATTCATATGACAGTAGAATGAATCAGACAAAATTTTCCTTTGTTTACATATGAATACATGACCAGTGCAACTCCATATCAAGTACAACCACAAAAATGGGATGCTATACTCCACCTATGTATATGTCAAAATATATTCCACTGTCATGTACAACTAAAAAGAACAGATTTTAAAAAAATAATGTAAAAAGAAGAAATGCAGGTCAAAGAGTCATAATGTTGTTAAAACAGAAAAATAGAGTCTGCAGTTCCCCAAATTCAAGTGGGGAGCCTAGAACTTACCTCAACCCCACTGAAGTCTTTGTAGTAGATCCATTGGACAAATCACTTCACCTCTTGAAGCTTTGAGATTTCTGACTTACAATATGCTGCAAAGAATGAATGTTTTCCTCAAAAGTGGTTACTGCAATTTAAGAGAGTAATATTTACAACCTGGTTTTTGTTCTAATTAGTTGTACAAGTCAGTAGAATGCATTTTTAAAATTTTTTATTTGTTCTAAATAGGTGTGACAGTAGAATGCATTTTGACAGATCACACATAAATGAGTACAACCATCCATTCTTCTGGCTGTACATGATGTAGAGCCACACAAATCATGTAATCATATATGCACATATGGTAATAATGTCTGATTCATTCCTGCCCCCATAATTCTGACTTTTTTGGGGGATGGGACACTGGTGAGTGAACTCAGGAATACTTGACCATTGAACCACATCCCCAGCCCTATTTTGTATTTTATTTAGAGACAGGGTCTCAGTGAGTTGTTTAGTGCCTTTTCATTGCTAAGACTGGCTTTGAACTCTCTATCCTCCTGCCTCAATGTCCCAAACCACTGGGATTGAAGAAGTAAATCAGTGCACCCTGTGATTCTGCTTTTAATTAACTAACTGAACCCAAGTTTTTCATCTCCAAAAATGTAATATCTCATGAATGCTATTGTCTGAATGACTCTCAAAATTCATGTATTTAAATTTAATGGCCAATATGCTATTAAGAGATTGAGACTTTAGAAGCTGACTAAATCAAAAGTAACGGGACCTGTTAATGGAAGCAGATATTGTCTTTCTTTTTTAAAATAATTTATTTATTTTGATTCATTGTAAACAAATGGGATACAACTTCTTTCTCTGGTTGTACATGAAGGGAAGTCATACCATTTGTGTAATCATACATATACATAGGGTAATGATGTTTGTCTCATTCTGTTATTTTTCCTTCCCCCACCCCTCCCACCCCTCTTTTTCCTCTATACAATCCATCCTTCCTTCATTCTTGCCTCCCTCCCACCCCCCATTATGTATCATCATCCACTTATCAGTGAGATCATTTGTCCTTTGGTTTATTGGGATTGGCTTATCTCACTTAGCATGATATTCTCCAATTTCATCCATTTGCCTGCAAATGCCATAATTTTATTCTTTATGGCTGAGTAATATTCCATTGTGTATATATACCTCAGTTTCTTTATCCATTCATCAATTGAAGGTCCTCTTGGTTGGTTCCACAATCTAGCTATTGTGAATTGACCACATCCTCGCCAACACCTGTTGTTGCTTGTATTCTTAATAATCGCCATTCTAATTGGGATGAGATGAAATCTTAGGGTAGTTTTGATTTGCATTTCTCTTATTACTAGAGATGTTGAACATGTTTTCATATATCGGTTGATTGCTTGTACATCTTCTTCTGTGAAGTGTCTGTTCATTTCCTTAGCCCATTTGTTGATTGGGTTATTTGTATTCTTGGTGTAAAGATTTTTGAGTTCTTTATATAGATTGGAGATTAGTGCTCTATCTGAAGTGTTTGTGGTAAAGATTTTCTTCCACTCTGTAGACTCTCTCTTCACATTGCTATAGTTTCCTTCGCTGAGAAAAAGCTTTTTAGTTTGAATCTATCCCAATTATTGATTCCTGCTTTTATTTCTTATGTTTTGGGAGTCATGTTAAGGAAGTCTGATCCTAAGCTGACATGATGAAGATTTGGACCTACTTTTTCTTCTATAAGGTTCAGGGTCTCTGGTCTGATTCCAAGGTCCTTGATGCATTTTGAGTTGAGTTTGTGCAGGGTGAGAGAGAGGGGTTTAGTTTCATTCTGCTGCATATGGATTTCCAGTTTTCCCAGCACCATTTGTTGAACAGGTTTACCTTAGCAGGAAGAGTGAAGCAGGGGGTATCACAATACCAGAACTTCAACTATACTACAGAACAATATTAACAAAAACAGCATGGTATTGGCACTAAAATAGACAGGTAGATCAATGGTACAGAATAGAGGACACAGAGACAAACCCAAATAAATATAGTTTACTCATACTAGACAAAGTTGCCAAAAACATACAATGGAGAACAGATACTGTCTTTCTAAAAGGGCTTCAGGGATGGGTTCATTCTCTCCTTTCAGTACCTCCTGCCATGTGAGGACAAGGTCCTTCCCCTCCTAAAGATGAAGCAACAAGGCACCATCTTAGATTCAGAGAGATGAGGCCCTCACTAGATAGCAAATCAGCCAATGCCTTGATATTGAACTTCCTATCCTCTAGAACTGTAAGATATAAAGTTCTGCTCTTTATTGTTTACCCAATCTCTTCTCTGATATATAGAAGCTGGAGAGGAAAAAGAACAAAGAAAGGAGTCAGGTCTCATGAAAACTGAAGGAGATCAGTAGAGTAGAGGAAATAGACTAGGGAAAGGGAGGATGAGAGGAAAAAGGGAAATACTGGGGAATGATATTGGCCAAACTACAGTGTCACACTGTGTGCATGAATGAATATGTAGCAATGAATCCCAACATTATGTGTAATTGTAGTGTGCCAATAAGAAAACTGGGAAAAAGTAAATTACTTAGTCTCAAATATTCAGTTCTAGCATCATAAATACACTGGGACAATAGATTAAGTATAGATGATGTAGAATAAGTGATGATGTTTATCTCTATGTTATGTGTTTATTTCACATGCATGTAATTTTCAAAGGAAGGAAAATTTTTTCTCCATCATTTACAGTGTAACTGCAGTCCTGAGTTAGAAGCAAGCGTTCAGTTAATATTCATATAATTTACTTATACCTATACCCCTCTGTAAAATTAGAAAGATTTGTTAGTACATCTTTGCACCAGTTCAACTATGAATCTACAGTCAGAAAATGAGACTGACCCATATGCACCTTAAACTTATCACCACCTTACAGTCTGTCTCTCTTCTTCAGATAAGAGTAGTTGGAAGATGCTTGTTGCTGCCCTTTGCCTCCCTTCTCACATCAAACTGCATGATAAATGAATCCAGGCTTTATAATTTGCTTTGAGTAACAAATTGCATTCACATGCATGTACCCAGTATGTGCTTTTGAATGATAATGGCATTGATGATCACTCACTCCCCAAAACTGATTGAGAAGAAGCTGGAAAGATGAGTTTATGAAGTAAAATGGAAAGAATTTAAATGTTTATCATGACCTAGCAACAGCTAGGGGGCTATGGTGGGGGGGACTATGTTTAAGCATTCTTATTCTATTCCATTTCTTCCTGTATCTGGTACTTGTCATAATAGCCCCAGGAAAGTTACAATAATGAGAGCAACATATGGCATTTGAAGAGTGTCAACACCAAGAACGGAGTGTGATTTATAGGGCCACTACCAGGGAAGTAAAGAGCAGATACTCATGCTAAGATTAGGGAATTGGTGTCAATAGATTGATAGATCCTATTTCTATATTCTGGGAACTTTATCCTTTGTGAATTATTTTTATCATCTTCTCCTTTTTCCACTTTCATTATTTTTAAACAGACTGACCATGGAAACAGGCTGTGAGTATTGCCCAGGGGTATTAACTGAAGTTCTGTAACTTCCAGCAAAACAGTTTTGTTGAGATATAAAGAATCACAAACTGAGTTTAAGGTCCGTTGAGATATTTCCATATAATGAACCAAAAGGAAACAGACAAGTTATAAAGGATCAATTCTAGTCAAGTAAACTACTCGATGTTATGTAGTAAAACAAAATATAAATGTTTGGCTCAGTTTTAAAAATGTTTAAATCAATTCATTTGGACATTTAGTCATGCTTATTAGAAAACGCAGATGGTGATTGGGTAATCTTTGCAGAACTGTAAAACTAAATTGCTTTTTGAGCAATATATAGAGACAATGTACTCATCAGCCTTTTGTTAAGACCATACTTATTTTTTTTAGAAAAAAAAGGTTTAAAATCGGCCAAATTTGGGGAAATTATTTTTCCAAAAATCTCACGAGTTTTCTCAGAGATCCAAAGAGAGCAAACATATCTGAACGGTTTTATAGGAGTTGTGCTAGAAAGAAAAATCTGGCTAGAAACTCTTGGAAGATTCGGCTTGCTCCATTGCCTTTCTTGGAGATGTTTGCCAAAGAATAAAAAAATCTCCAGCAATGCAATAGGCTTATAACAGAAAAGAGCAATGTCTGTGGTCATCCCACCCTTTCCTGAGTTTTGTTATCTGGACAAACCTGAAACAGTTTCCCTTTTATACAATGTAGATGAAAAGATCAACTTGGAGGGGGTGTTGGTTTAAAATATAGCTACCTGCACTAGGTAGGTAAAATCCATTAGTTTTAGAGTTCTCTTTTCCAAAATGGGCACAATAAGGTTTAATACACAGAAGTGTTGAAGAGGATATTTTTGATAATATACGTAAAATCTTACCACTTCATTTGGAACATGGATACTAATTAAAAACCTGCAGTTGTCATCAATGAATGTCATGATGCCTATATAAAGCGCTGACACATCTGGAATAGTGTAGGAGAATCTCATTCCCATTTCCCAGAGAACAAAATTCCCATAAGCACACTGTTGACACCAACCGGCCTCCTTGAATGTGCTCTTAAATCTGGACTCTATCTGCATTTGTAACCTCATTCAGTAGACCTGTGGTATATACATGGGTGCCCTTGGGCATGCAAATATAAGTATTATTACTAGTCAAACATGTCGGTATCCCTTAGTCTTGACCTTCTGTCTAGTTTCACAAATACTTACTCTACCTTGGCCCAGATCTGCTTTCACAAACATTTAAAGAGCACCTATTTCATGCTGGGCACTGAGCCAGCTGCTGCACTTACAAAGATAAATAAAATTTGATTGCTGCTCTTCAGGAAACAAATAGAAGTAACTACCTGTTAAGTGTATGGTCAGGAATTAGAACCATGAAAGTACAATGAGGGAATTAACTGACTCAGCCTGTGGGAGCACAGAGGGATTCACAAAGGAGCCAGTATTTGATCCAGATTTAGAAACAAATGCAATGTATCAGCTACGGGAAGAGAATGAAAGGAGTTTTGAACACAAGGATCAACTTGAGCCAAAGTGAAGAGGGAACAGCTGAGAGGGTACTTGAGGAAGAGTAAGTGATTCAGAGTAGTCTAACTCTGGATGTCTGGGCGTAGGGGTGGGAAGAGTAGCAAGAGCTGATGTGAGGAAGGAATTAGTTCTGCACAGTGTTAGGAGTTACTACTTCATTGTAGGCAGTGATCAGTCACTGAACTGTTGTGATCAAAACGCTGTGTGGGAAGGAAAATTGTGTAGTGGTGGGGAAGAAGACATAAGAGTAGGGCAACTGAACCACCTGGGAATTTGCAACGTCAAGTGGAAGTGGAAGACAATAGTGTATGTTCAGTGAAGAAACAGTATTATGATTCTAAAAAGTGTAAGAAAATAGTCTATTCTTCTGGGTGTCTGGCTAAACCTGTGGGTTAAATAACAGGAGCAGTTTGAAAAGATTCATAGGTTTCAATCCTGGAGCTCCTTCTGGCCCTAAGTTTTAAAAATAAACTAAATACTGAATCAATCTATCTATCTATTTATCTATCTATCTACCTACCTATCTTTCTATGTATCCTCTATCTTATAGATTAAGCTAACATTTACTCACATAAGAGATGTATAAAATAAATATTTATGTTATATATATGTGGATATATATATATATATATTCTATTAAGAATATGTTATTGCTACCTGTTTTTTAGCAAAAAAGCAATGAGGCAGTGTGTACAATTCAAATGATGGGCTCCTCTATTTAAAACCCCTCACAAACTGAGTAGGGTAGCACAAAGCTGTAATCCCAGTGACTCAGAAGGCTGAGATAGGAGGATCACAGGTACAGCCTCAATAATTTAGGAAGAACTTTAGAAATCTAGTGAGATCCCGTCTCAAAATAAAAATGAAAAGGACTGAGTATGTAGCTCAGTGGTACATGCCCCTGGGTTCAATCCCCAGTACCAAAACTAACTAACTAAACTAACTAAATAAATCCTATTAGGAGCTGAAAGACTTCAGCAAGATTAACATTTTAGTAACTGACAGCACAGAATTTAGAAAGTCACAGTTCAGAGCTGATTTGTTAGCTGAAAACTACTGTAACCAATAATAAATATTCCCACAGAAAAAAGCAGTCATGAATAAACAGGATCTAAATATGCATGAGGTCATTTTGTTTCTAGAGTCATAACTCAAAATGGCATCTAAATTCTTCATGGAGATTATCCTTCATTTGTAAAATATTGTGGGATAGAACTGAAATTGTCCAGTTCTATTCAGCATCAATGAATATTTTATATTAGTTCAACTCCAAGTTGTAAAAGATTTACATCCTGAGGACATTAAAATTAATTTAAGAGATTAATGTACAATAATAATAAAAAGTAGCTTCAATTTGAAGTTAAAATTACAGGGAAGTCCATGTTCTGGAATAGCAACCTGCCACTAACATCACAACCCTGTCCAAGGATGCTCTGCCATGATATTTTCCTCAGGTCATAGATCAAAAAAATTTTGTTGTATTTTTTAAATAATTAGTCTGACGGTTGTTTCTCCGGTGGAATAGCTATTTCCAAAAGGTACCATGGAGCAGAAATGATGAGACCTAAGACAAAATGAGGTCACTTTTCATAAGTACAAAGGACCTGGATTAGAGACAATGTCTAGACAATCAAATCTTGGCATATTCACATATGCTTTGTTTCTTAAAATTATCAGAATGAATAAAACAGTTAATAGCGCAATGACAATTAATCTTAAAAACAAAATTGATTCTTCATGCTTAATTTGAATCTATGGTTTACTCAAAACAATAATTTATTTTAAAATTTTAATTGACTGATTCAGGCTGAGAATAGTTTGTAAAAGTCCAGACTACCCAAATACTTTCAGTGAAAAGGAAATAGCACATGAGAGCAACATTTAGTTTGTAGCAATTTCAAGATATGAATCCAGAGCCAGGAGATTAATTGGTGAGAGTTAATTGGTGAGAGTAAGAGGGAAACAAAGCGTCACCCTCTGTATCATAAGCCAAATCTTGATATGAACTTCAGGAAATTATTTTCACTTTGAAAACTTGATTTCTTCCTGAAAAGTATGAATGATAATATTTGCTGGACCAATGCAGATAAGTATTTTAATTTACACATGATTCAGAGTATTTTCTCCATTGATAACATGCACATTCTCCAAAGTAGCTCATTAATAGTGAAATATTTGAATTGATGTTAAGTAATGCATTCTCTTTTTAGATCTAAGTGTTCATATCTGAATGTGAGGATATGTGTGAGGGACCCAAAAAGAAGAAGAGGGATAAATCATTAATTTCTAGGATATATATAGAACTCAAAAAACTTAACACCCAAAAAACAAATAACCCAATCAATAAATGGGCTAAGGAACTGAACAGACATTTCACAGAAGATATACAATCAATCAACAAATATATGAAAAAAATGCTCAACTTCTCTAGCAATTGGAGAAATACAAATCAAAACTACTCTAAGATTTCATCTTACTCCAATTAGAATGGTAATTATCAATAATACAAGCAACAATAAATGTTGACCAGGATGTGGGGAAAATGGTACACTCATACATTGCTGGTGGGGAAAAAGGTACACTCATACATTGCTGGTGGGAATGAAAAATGGTAAAACCATTATGGAAAGCAGCATGGAGATTCCTCAGAAAGCTTGGAATGGACCCACCTTTTGACCCAGTTTATACCCAAAAGACTTAAAATCAACATACTACAGTGACACAGCCACATCAGTGTTTATAGCAGCTCAATTCACCATAGCTAAACTATGGAACCAAACAAGATGCCCTTCAACAGATGAATGGATAAAGAAAATGTGATATGTATGTATATATATATATATATATATATATATATATATATATATATATACCATTCTTTAAGGAAGAATGAAATTTTGGCATTTGTTGGTAAATGGATGGAGTTAGAGACTATCATGCTGAATGAAATATGCCAAACCCAAAAAACCAAAAGCTAAATGTTTTCTTTGATATGCAGATGCTTACTCACAATAAGCTGGTGGGGGGATAGGGAAGAATAGAGTTATTTTATATTAGGTAGAGGGGAATGAAGGGTGGGAAACGGTACCGGGGTAGGAATGATAGTAGAGTGAAACAGACATTATTACCTCATGTTACATATATGACTGCATGACCAATGTGATCCTGCAATATGTATAATCAGAAAAATGAGAGATTACATTCCATTTACATATTAGTTATCAAAATATACAAATGCATTCTCCTAATGCACAAAAAATTAGAACAAATAAAAAATTAATTAATAAAAATAAGAAGAAAGAAAAGGGAAGAGTATAAGAGCTAGAAAGTTTTCTTAGGGAATAAAATAATGGGGTATCTTGTCAACCTGTAGTCAAATGAGAAAGAAACATGAGCTTCCTGGCTGTCATCACCTTCTCTCAGGTTCAAGCTTCCTGAAGGAAAAGTGAAAATAAGTCGTAGAAAGTACTATTTCCATTGTATTCTGTTCTTCAGTTTGGTGAGCTGAGCCTGGAGTTAGAGCTTTGAGTCTTCTTCCAATCCTCTGAGATAATTTTGAGACATTTGGTCCTTGTCATTGTGGAATAAATTTTATCATAAATTTCAATCCCAATATACTTTACCAAAAATTTAGTGCAAAAGGACATGGTGGGACCACCTTCAATATTCAAATTAATAACACAATGCAGAAAGAGGTTAGACCCACATAGACACTGGCTCTGGAAATCCCGATTATGTAGAAGTAATACCTCAAGTCTCCAACCCTCCTGGGAATTCAGGGAAGGCTCACAGTAATATGTCACTTGTTCCTGCATGCAACCCCTCACAAGGCTGACTTTGTCCAGACTTGCAGCTCCTTCTCAGGTTTCTGCCTGTCCACGTTCACTGCTGGCACTGCTGGTACTGCCCTTGGGAGTGGGAGCCCATCAATATCTGTACCATGGGTGTGTTGCTAGGTCTTATCAAGCTCCCAAGTCTTGGTGGAAGGTGGATGTAGAGATTGGACCAGGGAAAAATGGTGTGCTCTTTTCTCTACTGGGGAGTCTGAAGGCGGGAAAGTGGGGTACTGTGCATCTCTTACATTAAGAACTCATTGATTCCAAAGTGTTTCATACTTCTCTCAAATAAGTCCTCCAAATTTCTCTTTCTCCAAGGAGCTCCAAACCAATCCACATTATGTTTAAAAAGTAAACAGTACTGTATCTACATCACCAAATTTCTACTAAGATTGGTTGTGATGCTCCTTGGAGAATTTCTGGTACAGTGTATGGCACACAGTGAGAAGAGATGATCCCCAAGTTATAATAATGTCTGTTCCAGGAAGTTGAAACTATCCTACATTGAGAATTAACTTAATACACCTAACTCGCCAAACATCATAGCTTAGCCAAGCCTACCTTCAAAATGCTCAGAACACTTACATTAGCTTACATTTGGGCAAAATTATCTCATAAGAAACCTACTTTATAATGAAGTTTTGACTATCACGTGTAATTTACATTGTATTTGTGAAAACCAGAATATTTGTATGGGTACGTTTTCATATCTTCAAAAATTGCAAAAAATTTAAGTTGAACCTTTGTAAATCAGGGGCCTTTGTATTCAATACATGAGAGATTATTCACCAGTATTGTTGCTAAGGTTGCAATACCACTAAGAAACACATTGGTGCAGTTTCGTTTCTCTTATAAGGAGCTAAAACACAGTCAAGAACCCAAAGGAAAGAACTTGGTTGGTCATTGCCTTGGATGTCCGTAAGGCATCTGGAGACCCTCCTCAGTATTCTGATATAATCTTCCAAGATTTTTCTTTTTGCAAGTCTAAATCATTTTCAGGATTACATTTCTGAAAAGGAGGTAAGGATGTCTTATTAGGAATGTGCTTTGGAGAAGTGAGAAACTTCACAGTGAATTATTTCAATTTCTTGAGAATGTGAGATAAGAGAATAGTTGCTGAGGAGATGGAAGGTTAATGATATCCTGTCTTTTGCATATAGAATGAGCAACGTTCACCTTGCATAAATTGTCTTATGTCAGATGTCAGAAACACATCCATTTTCACTTAGTGTTTGATATCTTTCAGGAGTCTCATGTCAGTGTAAAATTCATGACCACTGTTGCTATCACTTCATAAGTTTGTGTCCCACTACACAGAACATGGTTTTTTAAAAATGTTTTCTCATTTTTTGTGTTTGTTTGTGGGGGAAATGTTGTTTTTCTGTCAGTATCAAGCAGTGACCAGAACAATGGATTTGCCCATTCATATAGTGGATTTATCTACATAGAGCTATTTTTTGATTGGTATCTATATATTTCTCAGCACAATGATTCCCAGAGATTCCAGTACACTGTGAATATGTATGAGAACCCTCTAGAGGGCTTATTAGAAGGTAGATTGCTGATCCCCAATAATAGAATGTATGTTTTGGAAGGCCTGGGGTAGGGTGCAAGAATTTGCATTTTCAGCATGTTCCCAAACAATGCTCATGCTATTATCTCAGGGACACACATTGAGAACCACTGTCCTAGAGATGTCTTTCTTTCTCTGGAATTCTAAAACCAGGAGACAGAAAGTACAAGCGTCCTTTTCTGATATGCAACACACTTGAATTAAGTTTTGTGTCCTGTTTCTCACTAAAATGCTTCAGAGAAGTGTGTGCTTTGAATTTTTTGCTCAGACTAGAAGATAAATAGCTGGGAATTTTTCCATAATACACTGCCTTTTAAGTATCTTAGCTTTTTAGTTCAGATACAGTCTCTGTAGCAGATATTTAATGCATTCAGTGTAGTGTGAAAACAACCAATGATGGTATGTAAACAAATGGGTATGACTGGGTGCCAATAAAACTTTATTTATATACATCAATATTTGAATTACATAAATCTTACATATTATGAAATATTACTCCTCATTTTTTTTTTCCAACTATGTAAGAATGTAAGAATTTCCAACTCCCAGGACATATGAAAAGAGGAAGCAGTACCAGATTTGATTCATGGGTGTTTTGGTTAGGTTCTTTTGTAGCTATGAACAAAAATATACAACATGAAGGAGGAAACATATACAACTTGAAGGAGGAAAAGTTCATTTGGGATTCACAGTTGCAGAGGCCTCAGTTCATAGATGATTGGCTCCCTTGCTCTGGGCCCAGGGTGAGGCAGTACATCATGAAGGAAGGGCCCAGCAGAGAAAAACTGCTCAGCGTATGGTGGGTTGGGGAGCAGATAGAGGGAGAGAAGGTGGAAGGGGCCACAGGGAACATGGACTTTTTCAAGGCACACCTCCACTGACCACCTCATCCAGCCGGGTCCCACTTGTCTACAGTTACCACCCACTCAGTTCATTTAGAATAGGATGGGCTGATTAAGTTGCAGCTCTCACAGGCCAATCACTTGTTCTGAATATAACTGCATTAACAGATTTTGGGGCACATCTCACATTCAAACCTGAACATCAGGTTACTTTTTCACTGCTAGGATAGATCCTTATCCTCAATGACAAATACGATGCATTTATATTACCAGCATACTGATGATGGGTAAGGAGCTCTGCTGCTTTGTTCTATACAGCAGAGGCTTCCAGGTATGAAACTGATTGCATCTGAACCACATGAGATGATTATTATATTTACAAATCCCATCTTTGCATTAACCTAAATTGTGATTTATTAGGGTTGGGAGAAGTTGAAACATCTGCTCTACAAATAAATGAAAGTATAAAAGTGTGAGTGATTTTAATGCTCAGCAGGTTTAGTAATCACTATCCTTGTAGTGTCCAGTCCAATGCTGGACAGACTCAGTCTCTGAATATTAAACACTAGGAAAGTGCATTGTGATAGATTCTCAATTATTAATAAATTCATAGAAGCACTCCATTCTCATATCAGATGATCAAGTCTATTACTATTGTCTTGATCTTTTCATTATCATCTAACTTTATATTTTTAAAAATCTGGCATATTTTTCTTAATTTTCTCAAATTATTTCTGTATGTACATCTCAATGTAAACTAACAGCCACCAAGAGAATTGTCTTCTCAGTTATTTTGTGGAATGGTTAAGAAACATTATAAACTTTTAGTCAGATGTTTGCTGGGACTTTTCATTACAGTATTGTAGAACATAAAGAAGGGACTTAAAAAAAGTGGATTCGGTTAATGTTTAACTAGCCGAGGAAACAGGAATTCAGCCGGCGGAGCTGATTGAGCAAGTAGCTGTTCATATCTCAGGGGAATTCAACTTAATCTACCCATTGACTTTTAATCTCCAATTAAAAGCTACTGAAAATAGATTTTAAAAAAATGCCAACCTAAACTGTGTATTCAACAACATCTGTGACATTTGTAGCAGATAACTGCTAGAAACAAGTAAACTTGATGTGATGCCTTGAGTCATGCAGCTTGCATCCAGAAGGATGGCTCTGTCCTGTCATTTTCTTGAAACTACAAAAGACAGGTAGGGAGAAGAAGAAAATTGAGGCAAAAAGATGCATGTCCTTGAGAGAATGCATTAATTAATGATGACAAAGCAATCTCACCCTAACGAACTGCATTATTATTAAAAGCGTTATTATAATTGAATTACTTGTTCTGTTGGGGAGGGAAAAAGCTCACTCTGAGCAAGTGTCAATTAATTGACATCTTAACGCCTCCAACAGTGTCACCAGGAACTCTTAATGTGAGTTGAAGATGACACTGGAATCATTTTTTTTTTTTCCAGAGAAGTCTCAAATGCTCCAGAAGGACAGGCCAGTTGTGACAATTCTACCTTATCTGGCAGCCTTTTAGTATGGAAATAGTAGTTACTTAGGCGTTAGTGATAGGGGACAGACAGATGTGAGTGCTAGGAACAATGGGTTAAGGAAATAATTCTATAAAATAGGCCCACCGTGCTGACCCCCACATGCTTTCTTTTCTAAGAAGCAATTTACCTGCAGCCCTGCCTGGCCTAAGTGGACAGGATATGTCACGTTCCTCAGAAAACTACTTGTTGTCTGTAGGAGACATGAAGGCCCAAAATGATGTTGATAAGCAGAACCCAAGGAACCTTGAACAGGGAGAATTTTGTGACCCTTTTCATAGACAAGATCTCAAAACTCAAAGAGAGAAGGATAATTCCTCCTAACCATAAAATCTCTAAGAATTTATGGTTAAGAATCTAATTAGAACTGTTCAGTATGGGCCAAGGTGACCTAGAGTTGCCATGGCAGTGGGGACTTAAAAGTCTGATGTCATCCTGATATCAGTCAAAAGTCAAGAGGTGAACCTGGGTAGGACTCTCTGGAAATTTTTCTGTGATTTTCAATAAAACTGGAGAGCAGGAAAAACACACTGTCCCTCTCCCCTCTCAGAGGACCAACTCTTGCCCTTGAAAGTGTCCCTTTTCTTTTTTCCTATCTATTCAATAAACTTATACCTGTTTCTCTGAACAGCATATCTGAAATCTTTCTGATTTGATTGCAAGAACCAGGGTTTGAAGGGAGTGCCTCTTACTGTCTCAGCTTCCCAGAAGGCCCCATTTCTGAACATGAGGAGTATGAGTTTAGTCACTAGTCATAAACATTGATCCTTCTTCATAAAAACCTTCGCTTTCTGTCTTTTTATACAAATGATGGAAATAACACATATGTTCTTATCTGTTGGGAATAATGAAGAATGAAAAAAGTCCAAGATTTTTAAAAGTATTATGTTAACCAACTTTTTGGTGCTATGACCACAATACCTAACAACAACAAGTTGAAGAAGAAAAATATTCATTTTGGTTCATGGTTGCAGAGGTCATTTTGGTTCAGAGTTTCTTCATCCATGACAACCAGTTCCATCACTCTGGGTCCAGGGTAAGATAGAACATCATGGCGGGAGGCCATGGTAGAGGAAGGCTGCTCAGCTCATGGCGGGGTAGAAAGCAGAGAGTAGAGAGAAAGGGACCATGCCCCCAGTGACCCACCTCTACCAACCACGCTAGCCCCACTTGCCTATGGTTACCACACACTGAGTTTATTCAAATCAGGATGGGGTCTTTAGGCTACATCTCTCTTAATCTAATCATTTCACCTTTGGATATTCCTTCCTTAACTTGGGAGCTTTTGGGAGACAACTGACATGCAAACCATAACATTTATTATGATAACTCTTCCTCAACAAAATGTATGTGAACAGTGTCTATTTTACAGCCTGAGTGGTTGGTGCCAGGTTTGGAATGAGGTCTCCTCCCTTCCCGAGGAGTGGGAAACAGAGACTGAGAGTCAAATTCCTCACACACCTCAAGGCCGACCAAGCTAGCCAACCACTGTTAGTAGCTTACATCCATAGCAATGGTGCAGCCCCAAAACCATGGACATGTCAGATGGCTTAAAAACAGAATTAAAACGATTTTTTTTCTTTACCAAACCCATATCTATGGAGAGAGAGAGAAAAGAACAATGCTCATTTTTCTTGTGCTAATATTAAAAAGGCTGTCCATTGCATTGCACTCACTCCACTTTGTTCACCATGAGTGGCAAATGAATTGTGCTATAATCCCTCTCATTTGTGATGCACATTATTAACCACTTCCAAACGTGCATAAACAGGATGTCTCACATATCTTGTTCTTCTGGTTTTGTGTTTTTTTTTTTTTTTTTTTTTATTGTCCTCTGTAGTAGTTTTCCTTTATTTTACTTATTTCACATTGGCTTTCGGTCAGTTAAGTCTTAAGCTTAAGGGAATGAAATATTACCAGACCAAAGTCTATCTGCCTTTCCCATTACATGATTGATCACATCTCTCTATTTATATGTTTATGCACATGCCTATCTTTTGACATAATTGCATTTTCCCAAATTAAGATTTTCTTCCAATGCTCAGAGGATCAAATGTTCTCAAAACTTCATTTGCATTCTAAAGAAGTGATTTTGCTGTTATTCTTCACTTAAAAGGGATATTTGGTTTTCCTTTGACTTTAGAATCAGCTACATCAGGATTTAAATCTTCCCTCAGTTTTATTATTTGCTATATAATACAAGAGAAATTGCATATTTTTACCTGGTTTCTGTTTTTTTTTTTTTTTGTCCCAAAACAGACATGAAAATATCTATAGACCTTAGATTAAAAAAAAAAAAATTCTAAAACACTAAGCATAATACCTTGGCATAGAAAAAATATTCAAAAATATTATTTTCAGGAAAAAAATCATATAAATAAGACTTTAGTTTAGATTCAGAAAAATACTTTTCTACCTTATGTTAGGATGAGCTCCTGAAGTCAGTAGCAATTTTATTTCATTGATCCCTGAGTATGGCTTGGCATTCCAAAGCCCAGTCCTCTCTGCCTTCCTGAACCTCCATTCTTAATTTAGTCTTAAAACAAGGAAGAAGACCTTTCTGCTGCTTGCACTCCACTAAAGTTCAGGGGGCAGGTTGACAGGGGAAATATAGCTCTTATTTAAAGCTCGTTTTGAGGAAGGCAGAGGAGGCCTTTCTGCCTTAAAGCTTCATCTGGGTGGGTGTGTGGGTGCTAAGAGGCATGGAAAGCTTTTTTGAAAGGGAAAATGACAAAAGGTGAGGATTTCAGAGTGTTCCTACTCTTCTAAGCTATCAGGGCCTTCTTGTCTCTTTCTCTGCTGCCTCCTTATCACAACACAGAGGTCGGCATTTGCATCTCATTTGAAATAAACAGTGGAGAGGAGTTTCAGAGGGTTTACTTTTTTGTTGTTGTTGTTCTTGCCTTTTTTTTTTTTTTTTTTTTGGTACTGAGGATTGAACTTGGAAAGCACTCAACCACTGAGCCACATCCCCAGCCCTATTTTGTACTTTATTTGGAGACAGGGTCTCACTGAGTTGCTAAGGGCCTTGCTTCTGTTGAGGGATTACGGACCTGTACCACAGTGCTGGCTGCAGAGGGCTTTCTTTAGATTTCAAATACAATAAGAAAGGGATATGAAAGATGGAAAAGGAGATAAGGGACAGGTTGGGAGGAGACAAAAAGTAGCTCTACGGAAAAAAAAAATACTGTCCTTTTGAAGAAATACTTTTGTTTAAATAAATACTTTTCTGAATTTCTGTGTTATAGCCTTATCTCTTCCAGTAAACATTCTTCATTAGCCATGACTCCAACCCTCTCTCCCATCTTGGACTGCATCATCTACACTTTATATTATATTATGCAAGAACAGGGGAAATTTTCACTATGAAATTTTGGTGAAATGAACTAACAATAGACAGTTTAACAGGAGAAAAACACATACAAATTCATTTAAAATGCACATGTGCACTGATGCTAAACAAAATAGGAAGCTAAAAAAACAGTTCAGATAGGTGCATTCTAAAATAGTCAATAAGGGAAAGGTAAATGGAGTTGGGGGGATAGGTAATTTTAGAGGGTAAGAAATTGTTTCTCAAGAGAAATGAATGAGTACAGAGAACAGGCAACACCAAAGGGAGCGTGGTAACAAGTTGTGGAAAAACCAGGGCTGTAGCTTCACAAAGAACAAAGGTCGTCTTATGCAGACAAAGGCTCCCAGGTAATATGTCATAGCTATACACAGAAGAATCGAAAAATGTTTATCTGGGCATGGTGACAACTTTTAATCTCTTTTCAGGTGGTTAATCTTTCCTGATTATTTGATGAGATTCTGAGGGACGGGACTTAACCCAATTTCATTTTTTCAGGTAAGACAACTTCTCTTAGTCAAGTCAAGAGAACTTCAAAGAAAGTCTGTGTGTACCCTCGAGAGGAATCAAAGATGAGAGACAGACAGACAGACTGACTGACTGACAGTCTGGTGAGGGCCCACTGAGAAAATCAGAGAATTTGTTCTGAGACTGTTTCTCTAGCTGAGCGTGTCCAAGGACCACATTTGAGGTTATACTCTTTGGACCCCAACAATTATTATATTATTTATCAGTAGTCCTAAAGCATTGATTAACTCAGAAATATGACCTGGATTTTATTATAAATGAAAAAGTAAATGTTGTTACAAAACGAGAAAACGATCAAATCATTTCAGACCTGCAGTGAGCAGGGTTCATTCACATCTCTAAGTGAAGTAAGCCAGTCCCCCCAAACCAAAGGTTCAATGTTTTCTCTGAATGGTGGAAGGTAACACACAATAAAGATGGGTGGTGTGGAGAAAAAAAGAAGTAAATTTGACAATGGAAGTGGCTGGAAGAGAAGGAGGATAAGCAAAAGAAAGACACTGGAAAGAGTCCGATGTAGTTTTCCCACATACATACATGAAAACAACAGAGTGAATCCCACCATTAGGTACAACAATAAGAATGGGACTCTAACTAGAATAAGATATGTTCCATGTTTATATAATTATATCAAAATGGATTCTGCTGTCATATAAAACTAAAAAGAACCAATAAAATATAACCTTTTCTATCGGCCATAGAGGTTTTTATTTGGAACCAGAAAACTCTGCCTAGTAAGCAGAGGTTGCAGTTGTTTGCAGTGTCTATGCAACTACAGATTTGAGATTCCTTGTGCAGTCATAGATGTTAATGTTGTCTCTTCTAATGGGGTTGATAGGGATAGGCAGATGTTTCTTTTACTCCCGTTTATCTACTCTTTTATTACTCTCCAGTGTTGCTCAACCCTATCTTCAGATAGAACTTATCTAGAAAGCTCCTTGCATATACCAACGCAGCACTCCAGTTGGAATGAGTAAATCAGACTCTGTAGCCGTGAGTTCTAGAACTTCCTAGGTGATTACAGTTTGAGGGGCTATTCAACAATTATTTATTGATTTATTCATTGGGAGAATGATTCATAGGAAACTGTTGAGTAGAGCTGGGGTAGAGAGAAGAATCAATTATCCTAATAAGTGCCAAGAAGGCTAACTACACTAAAGCAATTAAATAAGTGAAATAGTTTAAATTAGAGAAAAAAAGAATTAGAATTGAAAGAGTGGGTGCTGGTTGTTAACTGCTTTTGCTTGTCATGTTCTCTGGTCTTGTAACTCTCATGCAAAGTGACTCCAGATCATTACTCCTATAAAAGTCAAGAATAAAATTGGGTAATTAAAATACGTTTTTCCGCTTTTTCATTTTGCTGCATTTATGCAGTCCCATTCTATTTAACTCTTTCAACCATGAAAGGTTAAGGAAGCCATTGTAATAGCTTCTAAAGTGAAAGAGACATTGAATGAATAGTTTTCCAAGCACCACTAGCTCCAGAAGAATGGGGAAGGCAGGGGGAATCATTGATGAATCAAGGTACTTAGTAAAAGTTTACATAGTACAAACACAAACATTTTGGGTTTGTATCCACACATGAATAAGGACAGTACAAATGCCTAATAACTTCTGTCTGTGCTAGAACAAAGCGAGAAAGTTCCTTCTTACCACACCTATCTAACAAAATAATAGAGGTCCTTGTTATCTCAAGTGGAAGAAAAACATATAAGAGAAATACAGAATGGAACAACAAAAATATTTCCTTATTAGCAGACAACAAGATTGCATATGAAGGCTATTCCATAAAATCTTCAAAAACAAATAAAAAAACCAAAAACTCTTTGGACTCAAGATGAATTTGGTAATGGATCACAGAATTAAAAGTCAATAGAGAAAAATCAATCAATTGCATTTTTATATACTAGCAATAAGCAATTAGAATTTAAAAGAGAAGCAATACTGTTTTTAATGGATTCAGGAATATTACTTTTTGCATCTAAGTTAAGATTTATAATTAGCTAAGAAAAACATTCAGATTATTCAGAAAACTAGAAGAAGAAGTAAAAGAAGACATAACTAATTGGAGGACATATTGTGTTTATATATTAAATAACTCAACCTTTTAATCTTGCCAACTTTGTCCAAATTTATCTATATATTTAACATAATTCTAAACAAAATTTCTGAAGGATTTGTTGTAGATATAGACATCCTGGTGCTAAAATTTATACAGTAAGGCAAAGAAAATAAAATAGTTAAAATAATTTTGACAAAGAAGATAAAATAGAAACAATTTAAATACATGAGTTTAATATTTCCTGAAAAATTACAGCAATCAAGATGTTGTAGCATTTGCAAAGAGATAGACATTGATCAGCAAAACTAAATAATTCAACAAAAATTATCTACAAATGTGACCAACTGGCTGTGCCAAAACAAATCAATAGAGCTATGGATCCATTGAATAAGTGATGTTAGAATAAATGGACTTCAAAATGCAAAAAAAAGTGATACATATATATGTGCTATACAATGTAAATATCAACCCAAAATTGACCATAGATGCAAATATAAAACATTAAAAAGGAGTAGAAATATTTTGTGTTATGGGTAAAGATAAATATTTCTTAAGTATAATATTAAAGAATGATGCAAAAATTAATACTTTGTAAGATTGAAATGTTAAATGCAAAATACACTATTTGCAAAATGACAGAATAATCTACAGTCTGGAAAATATATTTGCAAATCACACATCTGACCAAAGACTAGTAACCGGAGAACATAAGCAATTTTCGAGATTCACTTGTAAGAAATTAAAAGCACAATTTTAAAAATGTACAAAATACATTAATCAGGCACTTCACCAAGAGAGTATATAGAAGGCAAATAAGCACAAGAAAAGAGAGACAACATCATTAAACACTAAGGTAATTCAAATTGTAATAATAATTAGATACCAATATCCACCTATTAGTGTCTTAAAACACACACACATGCACAAGCACAATAACAAATAATGACAAAGAAATTTTACACAATACATGTGGGTATGCAAAGTGGTAGATTCACTCTGGAGAACAGTTTCATCAGTTCTTATAAAGTCTTAAATATATTTAGTATGTGTAGTAGCTATCTATTCATGCATAAAAAATCCCATGAACTTGTTGGCTTGAAATAACACACATTATCTCTGAGTCACGTGTAGGACAACTTAGTTTGGTCTTTTGCTTAAGGTCTCACAGGCCTCAATCAAGGTGTTGACCAGAATGTGAGCTCATTTGGAACAGTGAAAGGCAGAGGTCACTGAGGCCTATCTTGCAGACTCCTCACTACACCATAGTATCTAGCAATCCCACCTCTAGGTATTTTCAACAGAGAAGAAGAGGTCATAAGACTTTATAACGTAGAGTAAATAATTTAGGCTTTCAGTTTTGAGACCTCTATCACAACTGTTCAACTGGAGCCTGAAGGCAGCCAGAGATAATATATAAACAAATGAGCATGACTGTTCTCCAATAAAATTTATTTACAAAATCAAGCAGTGGGTTGTATTTGGCCTGTGGGCCTTAGTTGGTTTCTCCCTGCACTGGATACATAAAAATTTATATTCACTGAAGTATCTGTGTCTGAAGCTCAGTTACTCCTTGAAAGGCTACATCTCAATAAACCCATTGTAAGCTGAAAATATTGTAAGTCACAAAAGCATTTCTTACTACCTTCCTACAAACATCACCGCTCAGCAACACAGCATGCTGGGATATCAGTCATTTGTCCTTCTGATTGCATGGCTGACTGCTAGCTGCATCTTGCAGTTGGTACCAGCATCTTGAGAGAGGATCATTCTGCTTCTCAATGGACTAGCAAAAGATCCAAAATCAACATTTTAAGTGCAGTTTTAATTGAATGTGTGTCACTTTTGATCCATGGTAAAATACAAAATTCACAAGTTGAGCTATTTTAAGTTGGGTACCATCTGTTTTTAGTAGTTTTACTCATAATTACTCAAACTGGTAACAACCCAATATCCTTCAGCATGTTAATGAATAAGCAAACTGAAATATATCCATAGAATGGAATACTATTCAGCAACAAAAAGGAACAAACTATGGGTATACAGAACAATGTGAATGGTATGAAAGACATGCTTGATGGCAATATACTATGTGAAAGAAGCCAGTCTCAAAGATTATGTACTACAGGATGCCATTTAAGATTCTTGAAGAAACAATTTACAATAAATGGGAACATATCTATGTTGCCAGAGTGAAGAGTTGGGGGCAGAGGGCACATAACAAAAAGGGGTAGCATTCGGGGATTTTGTGGTGATGCTATTGCTCTGTATCTTTTTTACAGCAGTGCTACAAGTGAATGGAAGTGAAACAGAAGGAAAAAAGAAACCAAGAGAGACCTCAACAGATCAGCAATGCTTTAGTAAGCAGCAGAGGGGTACTTTTTCAAGAGGAAAATGGCAAGTGGTTCCAACAGGAGTCTGCATTTAATAGCATTCACTGAGCTGGGTCAAAGCAGACTGTGTTATTTGGGTGCTCAGGGGGAACAGTTGCAGATATGGGAAACTGTGAAAGCCCAGAGCCCACTGTCTTCTTTTTCTCCCTGAGACCTATTCTTTTCCTTTTCTCCCCCAGGGTTGTTATTTTCCATATCCTTCAACAAATGTCTATCTGCTTGTTAGGGATGGGGTGTAGTTTAGTGGTAGAGTGTTCGTCTAACATGCAAGAAGCCTTAGGTTCCATCCCCTGCACAGCAAAAAAATCAATGAATAAATTGATTTTTTAAAAATATATAAGCTGTTAAAATTGTAGAACCATATACCAGAAAAGAAATAAATTTTACATTATTTTAATGAAAAAACAAAATTTTAAAACTTTAGCACATTTTATTCTTTTCTAGATAAGTTTTTTCGAAATTACATTCTAGGTCCTGGGTCAGGGTAATGCATAAAGAACTTTGGACATAAGATCATTTTGATTTATATTTTGAGGGGAGATGGGAGAAAAGTGCTAGGTATTGAAGATCAGGGCATCACATTTTTGTCTGTATTGTTAAAGAAGCTAATATCCCTTTGCATTTACCTTGTAAATATCAGCTGTATTACAGATTCCAGTAGTTTGGCTCCACACTACCTTTTCATAGAACCTTAATCCAACATTTTCCTCTCTTTTAAAACACCATTATTTTAGGTACCTAAAATGGTCTGACCCATAGATAAGACCATAGAAAGAGAAAGTACAGCAGTTGTTACCAGGAAGTGGAGAAAGAAAAAACTAGGAATTTTTTGTTGTATTATTGTAAAGATTCAGTTATGCAAGATGAATTAGTTCTGGAGATCTGCTGTTGTTATTTAGTCATTAAAACTGTATCATGAGCTTAAAACTAGTTAATAAAGAGATCCTATGTTAAACATTACAGTAAAACAAAGAAAAAATGAAACAAGAACAAAAAAGAACACCTGGAAGGGACAGAAGAAAACTTTAGTATGTGGTGGACATATTTTTTGTATTGATTGTGGCAATGGCTGTATGGTTGTACACATATGTGCAAACTCAGCAACATGCACATGGAACATTAGTGCGGTTTATTGGATATCCATTATATCTAAATAAAGTCTGAAAATGTTCCTATCACTCTCACAGAATTGCTTGGGACATTGCTAGTTCCCCAAGACCACTATGGCTCATTCCAATTATTTCTCCAGTGATGGACACGTCTCTCTATGTATCAGGACTTCAGATATTCTCATCCCTGGGAGGAAAGGGTTAAATTACATACATTTTTAAGGTCCTGCTTTAAGAAAAATCTGATATTCCAATATTTCAGGGATGATGAAAATTTAAGTAAGTTAAGGAAATTTTAATGCACTTTTCCTTTATCCTTCACAGATGAAGATAAACATTCCTTTGTCTATTGATTAAAACTCTAATATTCCTTCAAATATTCAGTGAATGTTTACTAAATTGCCACCATGTGCCAGACACTAGGCAAGTAATGATACTACAACACAAGCAAACTGGAGGTGCTTCTGCTATCCTGGAATTCACAGCCAGTTTGGACAGACCTTTATGAAATAACCACAACATGAAGAAACAACTTGAGGCTGATGCATGTTCTCAAAAAGGAAAAACGAGTATTTCCTGTATTGTATTGTAGTCCCTTGATGTTATAATAATTGCTATAGAAAGACATTTTAATTTTTATTATTCATTTATTTTTATTTTTGGTTAAGAAGGAAGTTGAGCGAGGCAGAATTTCAGAGGCGTGGCAATAGCATCACAGAGGAGAAAGAGGACATCAAGGTCTCTTTCCTAATTTGGTCCCCTTCCACTCTGCCCTATCACCATTAACAACTCAGGGAGAGGAGAAATTGAACATGTATCCATCTACTTACTGGAATATCTTGGAATTATTGCAGTGTATTAACGAGTCAATCTCAGGTACATCAAAGTTTCAGGAATATTAAACAGAAATTGACAGGCAAAGAGGAGAGTCAGTCAGTTAATCCCAGGCATGTACTTTGATAGAATGTGTAGTATTAGAGAAGATAGAGAAAAAACACCAGAAACAAAACTACCCCTTGACAAGAACATAATACAACAGAATTACAGCAATTGCTTTACTTTGCTGCTTTCAAGAAGAGAAAATAAAGAAATCTTATTTCAAATCAATTCAATGCACTCTTGTTATTAGAGAGCATTTAGCAAGCTCCAATATTTCAAGACAGATGGTATTCCTCAAGGATGTGAGAAAGGAGATTTCTAACTCTAACCTGAATGAATAAATACTGGTAATTTTCACCATCATTATATATATCTTTTTCTCCCTAACCAAGGAGTTAAATACAATAATGACATATATAATTAATGTCAGTCTTAATTCTCTAATCTTAAGAGGCTTATTCACAGCAAAATCACATTTGTCTACAGATGATTATCTTTTCTTCTAAACTAGCCTCAAGAATAAGCTGCTATAATTGAACTAAATATGCATAAATTCAGGTTATTTTTTTGTACTTTGGAAGTCATCAATTTGCATGTGTTACAAAGCTTCCTTTATTATTACGGTAATTGGATCTTAAGAGCATTAAGATGAGTTCCATTCAAAATTGAACTTTGAGCTTTACTAAAACATTTAATATCACACGATTCACCTTGCAACCTATGAAACCAGGGCACAGGGAGGTTGACTGGTGTTCTATATAGTCCTGCGTACCAGGGCATTCATCCTCCTCAGTATGACGCTGCAAAACATCAATCAATAGGTCAAAGAATTCTCCTGGACCTGGGTGCTACCTCCCCACTGTAGACAGTGGATGTGGTGAAGGGAGAATAACTCTCCTTCTTGAGCTGTTGCTGTGAACCATTTGCTGTGTTGGGTGTTAGGGAGTAAAATGTGAGACTACCAACAAACATCATAACAACCAAACCACCCATATTTTCCAGAACTAGATAATCCTTGGAAGAGGAAAATAGGTAAAAGACAAGTGTTACAAAAAGAGGAATGTGGTATCCTATGAGTCTGCATAGTCAGCAAGAGTCTGACTCATTCAGATCTGTTGGGTAGAATAACCAAAGATGACTCCAGATAAAGGTAACATTTAAGGGCAGATTTGGGTGGAATTGAAGGGTACAGTCAGTTTGGAAGAGCATGGAAGTGAATAGGATCAGAAGATAACAGGACATTTAACACTCTGTTATAAAGGAAATTACTTACATGTTCAGGAATCTGCATTCAGGAAGCAAACTAGATCCGTGGAGGAGTATTGAACCTAGAACAGACATGGTCAAAAATATCTGGCAGCCTAATGGTGACTTTCTTTGAGGGCTGCTACCTAGTGTTATAGCTTTACCTGTGACATAGGTGACCATCAGACTTCATTCAGAATGTGTGAACTGAATCAAATATTTTAAAGAGGTGAAATGATGTGACCTTACAGGAATCTCAAGGATATTTTCCAGGTTGTAGGCTTGAATAATGAATGGAAAGAAGAACATAGGCAAATGCATGTGAGAAAAATGGTATTTTTGGGAAAAGGTGATTTCAAACTGTAGATCTATTCTGGAGGTAGTTCCTTTGGGATATCTAAGAGGTGTTGTTAAGAAACCAGATCTGATTCTGAGGAAAAAAAGCTGGAAGGATAGTTATACATAAGACTTTGCTAAGTCAAAGGTCATGAAAAAGAACTAACCATTCAGGGAGAATGAAAATGACATAAACCAGGGGTTTTCCAACTGTGGCACCTGAAGCAGCAACAAGATTCTCCTCTGGGAATTTATTAGAAATACAAAGACTTGGTCCAGTCTAGACCAATAGAATCAGAGACTCTGAGTGGAACCCAGTGACCTGAGTTTTAATGTCCTCCAGGTGCTTCTGATATACCCTAAAATTTATTTGGGATTCAAAGACACTTTGAGTATTTGATGAAAGTCATATACTTTCTTACCAGCCGGGAAAGGCTACTTCAGGAGCTAATGTTTTATACTCAATATTCAGGAATTCATGAAAAACTGGAATGAATAAATGAAAAGATGGAATGATGGGAAAAAAGATGGGTACATGCAATGACTCAACATGAAGGGCAGTCAGTTCAGACTGACTTGTAACAATATGCTTTCCTAGACAACTCACCCACTACAATAAGAAAGACATCAATTCCCACTAAAATTTTTGATTTAGTTAGCTTTTTTCACCACTGTCACTAAATGACCCTATCAGCACAATTGTAGAGGAGGAAAAGTTTCTATGGGGACTCAAAGTTTCAGAGGTCTCAGTCCACTGACAGCTGGCTTTATTCCTCAGGGCTCAAGGTGAGGCAGGACAAGATGGCGGAAGAATGCAGCAGAGGAAAGTAGAGAGAGAACGATATTCTCCAGATACAAATATACACCCCAAAGCCATGCCCCCAGTGCCCCACCTCCTCCAGCCAAACCCTCCTGCCTTCAGTAACCACTCAATTAATCCCAACAGGTGATTAATTCACTGATTGGGTTAAAGCTCTCATAACTCAATCATTTCTTCTCTGAACCTTCTTGCATTGTCTCACACCTGAGCTTTAGGGGAACATTCCACATCTAAACCATAACAGATTTATTCAGTTCTGAAAGGGTCTTGCCTCCCAACTGTCATAATGGTCGTCCGATTTCAACAAGATTTTCAGAGTGAACAAACCACATTCAGACTAGCACCAGGCATAACTAACTCAGAAGTCCATCCTGGTCTTGGAAGCTGTAGAGTCATCAGAAGTTGCTCTTCCTAAGGATCCGTGCTATTTCTGGTGTGACTTGACCACGGGTGGAGAAGAAAACTTGAAACACAATTTTGAAAGGCAATCAAGATAATGACCAGCTCCTTGTCTACCAAATGGGAGTGAGTGTTGTACTGAACGTTCTCTTCAGTGTTAACTTTTTTTTTTTTTTTTTTTTCTCTAGTTGCTGTTTGAGATCATTCCCCCATCACCTGTAAGGCTTTTAGGGCTAGAAATATAATGTGCAAAGTCACAAGACACCTATCAAAATATAATTTCTAAATGTTGAGTTTCATGTGTGTCAAGAGATATAACACTCAAACTGCATTTTGCTTTTTAATGAGAACTACATAAATAGTTTCTTCATTAGAATTTAGGTATAGGCCTTGCTTCCCTAATTATAGGTTCCCTTAAGATGAGAAGAGAGGAAACTGAATCACAGAGTTGGGAATAACTAACAGAATATACACAACATGCTTAAAAAAAAAGCTTATGGAATCAGTATTCAGAAAATATCATATAAGAACACAGTCAGTAGGCGCCGAGGTGTTTACAGTTAGGGATGTGAGCATGTGATGAGCAGCACATCACCTGCAGTGAGAGAAAACAAGTGTGAAATGAGATATCCAAATTGGACACCTCATTAAGGTGAATGAGGAGAAGGGAAGGCCTGCAGCCAGCTGTCTCCGGACACGAATTGCTGGGATATTACAAAATTATATAAGCAGGTTGTGTGGTCCTTGGTCATGAGATCCCACAAGCAATTCAGGAAATTGAAGCTTTCAGCTGTGCCCACACAACTTCTTCAAGAGAAGTAGATGTTTAATTTCCGTTATGCTACGTTCACTATGACAAACAGTCTCACCAGGACCCAGGGAGGTTCCGGTGGGTGTCTGTGATCATGGGAAAGCACGTGGTGTCATAGAATAGAGGCAGACATCATTTTGGTTCTGACATAGTCCAGGTTAGTCTAGCCACAGAAATCCCGCTGGTACCCTTGCCATTTAACTGAGACAACTGTTTTTATTTAAACTTTAAATTTTTCATTATTGTAACACTATCATCAACATATAATAAAACTATGAAATCAATCTCTCTCTCTACTCCACTCTGATCATTAAGGTTAATTTTGAAAAATGAACTCCTCTAATATTTTTAAAATAACCTGTCAGAAAAGTACATGCATACATTTGTTTATCATTTTGTTTGTTCTTTTATTTTTTCACTATTTATTGAAACAAAAATCCTCCTCATCCTCTTTTAAAGATTACCTAATACCTATATTCAAATTTATTTACTAACTGTCCTTTTTCTTGATTACCATTTACATAATTTCCAGATTTGTTCCTTTGTTTTTCGAATTTTTGTTTGTGCTTACAATTATAATCATTGTTTCAAAGGACATGCTTTTATGAATATTTTTGCATCACTGAAGGTATACATTCACAGTAAATTTTTACAAGTGGAATTCTAGATGTTTATGTGTGATGTCAGGGTTGCCCTCCACTGAGCGAATATGTAAATTCACTAACAATGATGCTACATACATAACTTGTTATAATTTGAGCTATAAGATTTATTTTGTTAGTTGTTCTTCAGATCTGCTCTATGCTTCCTTTTGATTTGCTATTTGATACACAAGGGGGATAGGAATGCTAATTATTTATTAAAAATTATATTTTTGCTGAGTATGGTTGCAGATGCCTGTAATTCCAGTTACTCAGGAGGCTGAGCAGGGAGACTGCAATTTCAAGGCCAGCCTCAGCAATTTAGTAAGATCCTGTCTCAACATAAAAAGAAATAATAAATAAAAAGGACTACTGGGGGTGGTGGCACATGCCTATTATCACAGTGGCTCTGGAGGCTGAGAAGGGAGGATCTTGAGTTCAAAGCCAACCTTAGCAAAAAGCGAGGCATTAAAAGCAACTCACTGAGAACCTGTCTCTAAATAAAATACAAAAAAAAAAGGCTGGGGACATGGCTCAGTGGTTGAGTGCCCCTGAGTTCAATCTCTGGTATTCCCTCCAAAAAAGGGGGTCTGGGGAAGTAGCTCATTGGCTGAGCATTCTGGGTTCAATTTCTGGTACCAAAAAACCCAAGCATATTGACATATTGACAAAATGCTGTATTTTTAAACTAGGAATGCAGCAACTCAGTAGTATAGAGCACTTGCCTAGCACATGTGAAGCCCTGGGTTCAGCAACCAGCATTGAAAAAATTTTTAAAAATGTATTTTTTGACTATTTTTCGTTAAAATTATTAGTGCTTTTGATTTATACATTTTGATGCAATGATATATGAGAAATAATGATTCATGGCATTCAGATCTTTAATATTTATAACAGGTTTTTCTACAATAAAGTGGTAAAAAAACAGTTTTCATAAGGGTCAAATAGCAGTTTTTTTAGTTTTTTAGGGTCTTATGGTGTTTGTAACAACTGTGTGCACTATCCACGTATCAAAAATCATAATTTGGGTCTGGGATACAGCTCAGTGGTTGAGCATTTGCCAAGTAAATGCAAGGTCCTGGGTTTAATCTCCAGCATTGCAAAAACAAAGCAAAAAAAAAAACCACAAACAAAAACTGTTTTATTCTGTTTGCATAATTATCTAGCCTTAACTTCACACACACACACATACACACACACACACACACACACACACACATACACATACACACAATACACACACACAAGTTTTTGTGGTACCGGGACTGAGTTATATCCTCTGTCCTTTTTATTTTTATATTTATATAGGGTTTCAATAATTTTGTGAAGCCTAAACCTCCTGAATCGCTAGGATTATAGGACTGCAGTAAAATGCCCACCCTTTTGTTTAAATATTGTTGTTTACATGTTATCTTCTAATTTCACTTTTCAAATGTTGTCATATTTTGGTACTTTGGAAGATTTATGATATGTACAGTCTTTTAACTTTATAATTTTAAATTATATACTTAAATTTCCCCTAGATTCATAATTTTTAGGCAATGGCATTTAGAACAAAAAATAAGGAAATGAGCTAAGTTACACTAGGTCCATCTTCTGTGTCTTTCACTTCTCAATTTGGTTCCTGTTTATGAAAAAAACACATTGCGTTCTACAATTACAGTCCACGCACATTTTATTTTGCTTTAATTAAAAATTTACATATACGCAGTTTTGAAAACACTTCTTTAGATAAACTATAATTGTCTAGATTTCTAAAAAGCCATTTTCAGGGAAAGAACCCTGGGTGCTACGTCTCCTGAACTCTTTCAGTCTGAACCGCTCTCACGCACTTGGATGCTGTGCTCTTTGTCTTTGGGCAGCAAAGTTTTGGTGTCACACTCTTGTCTCACACTTTCTTTCCATGAAGATTTTGTAGACTTTCTTCTATTGTTTTCTATAGTTAATTGTTGCTAGAAAGGCCACAGTTAAGTAGAATTGTTACCTCTTCTACACTATAAGAAAAAGAAACTATGGGCCTGGATTAACAAAGAATGCTCTTTTATTTACATACATATAACATTTTGTACCTTCAAAAAGCTATATCTTAGGCTAACTTTTTCATTGCTAGGTTTTCCTAGATATGGCATATACTCTCTATCTAAAGATCCATTTTTTCATTTTTATGGAAGTTTTATTCTATTATAGTCCAGATAGTTTTATAGTTTGCTGTTTTTATTTTTGTAGCAAATATGTTGTCTTAATCTTTTACTTCTAATATCTATTTTTTCTTATATTTTATTACTCTTTTTAAAATTCATTCCACTAGATATTGTCAAGATTGTTTTTCATATCCCTAATTCTATTTTCAGCAGCAAACATATATATTTTTAATTAGGTAGATATTCACATTAATGGAGTTATTTTTCCACTTAATTCTTTTCTGCTATTTATATCTGTTTTATTATTGGGCCCTTTTAGAATATTTTTAATTAACATGGTAATCATACATATTTACGGGCACAGCATGTCATTTCATAGATGTATAAAATATGTGGAGTTTTTTATTTAATGGCCATATTTAATTGATATATAGAAATGTTTTTTGACATATCCTTTGTTTTTTTAATCTATATTCATTTAATGCATTTGTTTTGTTATTCTTCTCTTCTGTATAGTCTTAGAGTTTATTCAGATTCTCTTATGATTCCTATTCATTTTTGAATGAAATGTGAATTTGCAGGGCAGTTATTTTCTGGAGAATGTTTAGGGAAGGACTGGGAATACAAGCAGATGAGGTGGGCGTCTTGAATTTGACTGTGTTGTGTCAGATCACGATCTCATGAATTCAGCTATGTAGGATATTGAAGAGTTCATGTGTCCATTTGTCGTTTATCTCTTTGAAGTAATAAAAATGTCTCAATGACTGATTGTGTATCTGCATGGTGCATTGTGTTTGTGCTGATTTTTGTATTTGGCTCATCATATTAGCACGGTCGGTGGCTGCCCACCCCTTTTCCACTCACTGTCTGTGTCCGTGCAGTTCAGACCCAGCCTGCGCATTCAGTCTCACGCATATTTGGGGCTTTCCCACTATGTCTCCCTGAGGTGTGTGATCTGGTTAGAAGCACTCTTGTATCTGGTACTTTCCAGACTTTGGTGTTCAAAGTGAAGAACTTTTTTGGGAAGCTTCCTCATTATGAAGATTTCAACATGCAATTTAATATTTTTAAAAGTAAAAGAGTATTTATAATATCTGTAAATATGCCAGTTCACCAATATTTTCCTGAGGGGATGGGTTAAGTGGAGCTGAGGATTCTATATTTTAGAAAAGAATAGGTGTCCTGTATTTTGTCATATTAACCAGATGTCTCTTGTAGGTCAAAGAACATATGAGAAACACAAATGTATGGCCATCAGAGTTCGCCAAGGGACATTTTAAATAAGGAAGAAAAGAAGGGGAGGGACTCCAAGCTCTTAATAGAAAACCAATTTTTATAGTTCCAAACATAACTTCCTTTTGTGGACTTGACAGAATATGGATGATCATTTAGGTATGAATTTTGAAGCACAGCAATACTTTTGCATCACTGTTATAATATTTACTTATTTGACTGCATTTTTTCTATTTTACACAATTTTTCACCATTGGACTGAGTTATTTGAGGGTAGAAGTTTTTTAAAATTATATTTTTTCAAGATATGGGATAATAACTGATACTATGTAGATGTTCCATTATGCAGGAAATAATAAATAATTGAACATAAGGCTTTTGTATCTCTGACAAAATAAAGTTTACTTAGACCATGTATTTGTTGAGTGAATGCAGTCAATATAAAAATTTTAAAGTGAAATTTTATTGGATTTAACTCCACAGCTGTCTCCTTTGCTGCTCCTCTATTTCTCCACATCATTAATATGAGTGTCTCTAAAATTTTAGTCAATTGATTCTCTTCTCATTTTTACCTATCTTCACACCCTAAATGATCTCATTTGGTTCCATGGCTTTAAATACTATATATGTGAACTCTGTGTGTACACATCCACTCAGATCACTTTCTTCAACTTCAGACTACATATGTATCTACCTTCCTACTCCAGATCCGCATTTGCATGTGTGAATCATATCTCAAACTTGACACGTTCTTGATCTCTGATCCATACTTGCCCACAGTATGTAGTCTAGCATTATAACATCACAGTGAATATCTAGGGAAAGTACTTAATATGGAAAAAATATCCCTCGAGGATTAAATTAGTCTAGGTGCTTTTGTCTGATTAAATTGCTCGAGTATATATTGCAGTCCAATATGTGCTTAGCCCACATTAAGCATTTTTAAACAGCTGTCAGTTGCACGAAGTTCTACATTCATAAAACAACAGCAGTATTCCACTGGGAGGAATCCTCAAGCAATCCTGAAGCAAGAGGAAAAGAAACAGCAGAGCAAACTCCTTCCTGAGCCTATGCTATTTGGCATGAAGAGATTATAAGTAGAGACCCGAGTGGTGTACACTAACCACACCACAAGGTAGTGTCATAAAAAAGGCAGAGACAGAAAAAGTTGAAAACTTCTAATTAAGATGGATTTGCTTAGGCAATAGTTTTTAAAACCCCAAAAGTGAAGGTACTTAATTCATTTTTATCTTTGTTCCTTATATATATTCTTCATTTCCTCTTCCTATTTTTATCCATTATTTTACCCTCTCCTATTTTTGAATACGATTAATCATCATTTGGAAACAAAATTTTATTGACACTATCTGAAATTATGATTTATCCCTAAACCTTGAGCATGAAGCTTACAAATGTGCTTTTTTGTTTGTTTTGTTATTTTGATTCAATTTTTAACATATACTTCTGTAATTTCTCCTTATGCTTCTAGATGCCCTCTCTGGATTTATTTCTAAGTAGCATCAAAATAATTAAATACAGCAACAGATAAGAAAAATTGTCATACAAATCTCGAAATTCTGTAATGGATTTCTCAATTTCTTCATTGTATATTCATTCTGAAACTATCTCAGAATTACAGGAAACCAGAATATGTTAGTAAATCAAATCATCTGGTTAATAATTAGCATGCTCTTCCCTCATTTATATGACTTTATCTTCTAAATTAGCCTCCTTGCTTCAGGCATAATAGGCTCCACACTGCTCTCTCTTTATGCCAAACTCCCTTCATCTTTGGCCTTTGCTCAGCATTGTTTTTCTCTTGCCAAATCCTTCTTTATCTATTTCCTTTTTCCCCAAACTTTAAAATCCATTGACTATAAACTTCTTTCAACTTCCACTGGAATTACAATTGATGTAGATGCTCAGTGAATTGGAGAGGAGGTTGTCACCCCCAGAACTTAGAATGGTGTCAATTTTATTATTAGTTAGAAAAATGATTTGGTTGTTAACTTGTTTATTTGGGGGCTGGTGATTGAATCTGTGTCCTCTCACATCCTAGGCAAATGCTCTACCACTGAGCTATGTCCCTAGTCATTGATCTGACCTTTATGACAAAGAGCCAAACATCAATAGCTTAAGGGTAGATGCCTATTTGTTTCTCAACTAAAGCAGTCCAAGCAAAAACAGTGCAAGGCTAATACTGCGGTTCCATCTGTTAAGACAGAATTTTTCAGATTTATTTGATTCAGAAGTGGTAGTGCATTTCTGTAATCCCAGTGGTTTGGGAGGCTGAGGCAGGAGGATTGCAAGTCAAAATCAGCCTCAGCAACTTAGTGAGGCCCTGTTGCAAAATAAAACATTAAAAAAAGTCTGGAGATGTGGAACTGTGGCTCAGTGGTTGAGCACCCGTGGGTTCAGCCCCTGGTACCAATAATAATAATAATAATAATAATAATAATAATAATAATAAAAAATAATTGTTTTGTGATACTGTACAATTTAAATCCTTCATTGTAACTGGCTGTCAGTATCCTAGTACCCTATATCCAGCCCAGCTAGCATGTATCCTATCACCCGTTCCTCAGTTCCCCATTAAGTCTATTCAAAGAAACCTTGGTAAGAACCTTAATATATGACTAACTCAAGCTGCACAACAGTCATTAACTGGATGGTGATGTGTCCTGCTGGAACATAGGGCTCCGAATATATATATATATATATATATATATATATATATATTTTTTTTTTTAAATAGGGGAAATCATTATTAAAGTACAAATAACATTTGTCTTCCTCAAAATGTAATGTCGCACTAGGAAGAAAATGTTTTGGAATTTCTTCTATGTGTTGTGGTTCTTTCCTGTTTATTGTGAATTATTTGGTTAGCACTCTACTTTTAAACATTGGTCTCATGAGCATTCATTCGTACTTTCAGTTGGCATCTCAAATCCCATCACACAAGAGTGTTGACAAGTCTGAGGTCTGTAGCCTCTAGGGCTGCAGTCCAGCACATGATGGGGTTCACCATGAGAATCGCCACCATGCCGGCTGTGTTGGTGTCAATCAGTCAACTTCTTGTAGCCAAAACATATCTGAAAGTCTGTGTGCCAGGAAAACCTGTTCCAATTCTCTCTCTTTCACATATTTGGACATTCAATCATAGTCTGAAACTAAGGGCATATCCTCTGCTGGAAAACAGAATCCTGTGTTTTGTTTAATCTGCAGAGCTGGCTCAATTCTCTATGGCTTCTTGGACTCCAGATGCCCTACCGGTAGTTTTGATATCAAATACATTTCCTTCTGATTACTGACGGTTAGAACCTTATTATGCTACTTCTTCCCCAATATACCTATACTGTATAGGTATCGAAATGCACTAAATTGATCTTCATTGTTTATATGAACTTCAACAGAAGAAAAGTCATTTTAAATAAAGAAGCATTATCTGTTTAAAAATATTATGAACATTTTAAGGATAACATCAATTTGTAATATAAGTTGAACTGTTAACTCTTACCAGTACTTATTGGAATATTTTATTTTATACCTTATGCATGGGGCATGCTATATAGTGAATATTAAAGATAGTAAATGTTGTCTACTTTAGTATTCAGAATATTTAGATCTGTCCATCAATATTGCTGGCATTTAGATGTATGTGCTGCTATGTGAGATAGGGACAAAATGACATACTCAATTGTATTCTAAGAGTACTTGAAAAAGTCTTCAAATAAGGTCTGCATAACTATAAAGTTTATGCTTATAAACTCTGCATTATTCTGCCTCTTTAACTTAATAAATAAACATATGGCTCTCCTCAGCAATTTTTTATTTTTAATTTAATATTTATTTATTGACTGCAAAAATACTGGATTTATCAGTTTTGCTACAACCAATATAATGAATATTTATTTTCTGTTATTCATGAACAACTGTATCATTGTACCAGAATGGATAAGAGTTTCTTTTATTTAGGTTTTCATTTTATTTTAAATATCTTTGAACAGAAGATGCAGACCAAAATATGATATTTGCAAAAGGCAGAAACTGGGCATTGAAAAGCAGAAGAAAATAACTTTTCTGCAAATTATATGATTTATCGAGTGATGTCTGGTAAAAAGTTATCATCTGTGAGCATTGGGATACCTACATTTCAGAAATTAATTTTATAGTTACTGTTCATTGTGGTTTTGTGTTTTGGTGTACTAGCTAGTCTGGGAATAGCTTGGATGCCTCTGAGGTTATGGAATTATCAATTGGAATTTTTTATTTATTTTTCAAAATTTGCAGTGTTCCTACATTAAAGTGGGGACTTTGCACATGAATCCAGTCTCTAATTTATTGATGGTTTTTCATCTCAATTCTCTATTATCCTTGAGTCATCCCAGAACTTCAATACAACAATGTCTTTTTTTATAGGACACTTTGAGAATGTGCCCCATGGAGGCACATGCTTGAGCTCACGTTTTATTCCATCCCTTGTTGGGTGCCTGGCATTGGAGAACTTAAATGATCTTTATTCAGGGTATAATGTTAATAATTGCCTATATGTTTTTGTAATGGGAAAATGCATTTGTGCTCTCAGAGTTATTATAAATTTTCTGGAAAAAAATAAATTTTTTTTTTACCAAACACAAATATGTCACTTTATATATTTATTCATGTAATACTTATGACAACCCAGGAGAAAGAAATTGAAAGTATCATTTTAAGGGCAGGAAACTGATATAGAAAAGAAAGCTGTCAATGAAACACAGCATTTTTAAAATTCAGACTGCTGCAGGAAGGGAGAGGACCTCTAGTATAAACTGAGCTTGACTTGTTGGAAAACCAACTTGTTTTCCATTTGGGGAGCTCAAAGGGCTCAAGTAGAACAGTTGCATGTGAGGTTTTAAAGGGATAACACAGAATGAACACAAAGGGGCTAAGCAGAAGTGGAAAGGGGGAACCACGAGAGGTTGGGGGAGCTACAAGGAATTAACAAAGGGACCATGGGAAATGGAAATTACAGGACAGGGAATAAGTAGAAAAACATTGAAAACAGTTTGGCAAAATGATTGGACAAATGCATTTTGTGGTTGACAACATTACCTTTTATAGAGCAAAGATGCCTTACTGGAAATAAGAGAGATATGACCTTTGATAGGTGAAAGTCAAGCTGAAGTTTGATCAATCCTCCTAGCACAGGGGTACAGCAAGTCCTTTGAGCCACCAAGGAGTTCACAGTTTTTGCGGCTGTAACTGCCAGAGCTGGGGATCCAACACGAGCACCCCAGCTCCTGCTGTATTCAGCATCTGTTATGGTTTGGATGTGAGGTGCCCCCCAAAAGCTCACATGTGGGACAATGTAAGAAGGTCCAGAGGAATGATTGGGTTTTGAGCGTCTTAACCTAATCAGTTTATTAATCCCTGATGAGATTAACCGAGTGGTAACTGGAGACAGGTAGGGTGTGGCTGGAGGAAGTGTGATTTGGAGCATGACTTTGGCGTGTGTATATTTGAATCTGGTGAGTGGAGTTTCTCTCTGCTTCCTGATCACAATGATGTGACCTGCTTCCCTGCACCACCCTCTCCCACCATGATGTTCAGCCTCACCTTCAGCCCAGAGGAATGGAGCTGGCCTTCTATTGACTAAGACCTCTGAAACCGGGAGCCCTCAAATAAACCTTTCCTTCTCTGTAATTGCACTGGTCAGATTATTTAGTCAGAACAGTGAAAAAGCTGACTAATAACAGCATCTCAATGTCAGAGTCATTAGTTGCCCTCTCCCAGTTTTGCATTATACATTGGTGAATCTTAGGACCCGATTGACATATATTCAGGTGCTTGGAGCCTCACTAGTGGCTCAAGATGTTTCAGAAAACCTTAGGTGTATTCATTTTTTTTTGGTTTGTTTGTTTGGACTTTTGAATATGATTCCTGTGGATTTTTGACATGACATTGTTTAAATCATTGAAAATGTATTTTCATAGTCCTCAGAAATCTGTGTTGGATGCCATTTTTATTTCTTCTAAACTTCCTCCATCATACTAAAGTTGAAAAAATGTGAAAGGGAATTAACTTTTTTTTAGCTTAAATATGAAGTGAAATAAAAGTACAAGATAATAAAATTCTTTTCAGCCTTCTCCCAACTACCTTCGTTAACTTCTCTCAACTTAACTTTTGCTTTAAGTGATCTTTTATTTGATCACTCTTCTTTCAGTTTTACCAAATTACTTGATTGGGCTTTTTCTGGCTTCTTGTCACCCAGGCCCAGCACATAAATTGTATCTGATACGTAAAATTACACACATGTGCACACGCACACACACATTCCTCTGTTCAAATGTTTTCATAAAAAACAGAAAGATAAAAAAAAAAAGTGTGTGAGAGAGTGTTCTAGAACATTCGGTAACATGCCCAAATGCTGCCTTAGCTCTGTGGGGATGCTTCAACTCAATTTGCCTCCATCACAAGTGCTTGAGGGTCTGGCTGAGCTTCACAGACTTGTTTTCCTGTTGGGGAGCTCAAAGGGCTCAAGTAGAACAGTTGTCACTTCCAGCAGGCAAAAGGAACTTCCAAGTAAACTGTGATGGAGTCGCGGTTTCCAAAGGTCGGGAGGGCTAAACTCACAAGCATTCTGAAGAACTGAAAATAATGAAACACATGGTCACTAAGAATCTTTGAAGTTGGTAAGAGTGAAAATAAAAATCTACTTCCAAACCACACTGGAACACTCTTAGATATAACAACATGAATATTTGGAAAAAGCCTTGAGCAGAGATACTCAGCTGTGGATTGATTTTTGTCATTAGCAACTTCAGAAGCTTCAACTTTACCTACTTTTGTCCTCCTCCACATTTTTCAATCCACAGGCTGATGAGAGGGAGGAGCTGATTTCTGTGCTCAAATTAAACCAAAAGGAAGAAAAAAAGTCTATATTAAACATTTAAAAACACACACACAATCAAAACACTCAGGTTTCTGCACTTCACGACACCTTAATTTCCATCAGCCGGTGCAGCTGTGTGCTTCCACAGAGCAAAGTCTCATGAAGGGTATATTAATTAAGTCATTATGCCCTGAGAGATAGGTATAATTACGAATCTTCTCACCATACTATTTTGAGTTTCCCAAATTCAATAAGTTAGAGGTTGAGTGTTTTTTTTTTTTTTCAAGATGCTACTGCAGAAAAAAGAAAAACAACAAAAGAGGTGGGGAACAAGGGATAGCAGAGAGAAAAAACAATAGTCAACATCCCTATTACAAAGGGGCTGCCAGTAACTAGTCCTGTAGAGAGGATCCATTTGCCCTTCTGGAAGTAGTTTGAGAACAACTGCCAACAAGAATACCCACACATGGGCAGGTGCATGCAGATGTGAGAGGAGACTGTGTTGAAAAAAAAAAAAAAATGACCAAGAGGAAACAAAGGTTGGATAAGGTTCCTATTTTCTATCTTGGTGGGTATGCAATGCAGGCCTTCAGAATAGAGGAAAAAAATAAAGTGCCATGTTCACCATCGCCTCTCTTTACAGAAAATGCAATAAAATGTTATATTTAGTATGTTTACCTAGAAACCTCTCAATACTGAGGACAATATTCTGTAGGATAATCCACAGTTTACTCATATTTCAGATGAAAAAATGTTGAACATCCATGAAATGGCACTGTGTTTTCATTGCGGAATGTAATTCTCTCTTTTCTATAGCAAGATATAAATATCAGTTGTTCCAACAAAACAAACTGAATGAAACATTTCAGATTAAAAATGGGATAATCTAGTTAGGGGCAAAAACCGCATTTTACTTCATTCTAACCAAACTCAACTTACATCAGTGGATATTTAGAAGATAACATCTAATTGCTGTTAAAGTAAACTTAGCTTGGTCTCGCCATTCAGAAACAAGTTTCCCCATTTTAGAGTACGGAATAACTTATTTTGAAATTTAAGTCTTTCAAAAGCTTGAGTTACATGTTATTCTCTATTTTTTATTCCAACATTATGTAAACTGCTCGTATTTTCTTAGTTCTGTTTACCCATGCTGTGTGCAACAATTTTTTCCTACCCATTGTCTTTTTAGTCTGTTAGGATTTTCCTCTGTCAGCAAGAACATAATGTGAGAAATAGAAATTCTGGTAGTCCCTTTTTCAGAATATAGTAATCATGCTTCATTGGATTCAAGCGTAGCCCTTCCCTTTTGCCCGCCCTAATTCTAAAATTAGCCAATCATGTAGCTTGTAACCCCGAACTCCTCCAATCAGAGTGAAGGGCAGCACTATCTTAGGTTAGAGATGAGAGCAAATAGACTGCCTGCAGAGCTGCGCTTGTTAGCCACTGGTGCTTGATAGCGCCATTTTGCTAGAAGTAAAAGTTTGCCTTGCCCAACCACTATTAAGCAGGTGTTTGATTTCCTGTGGTACTTGGTTATGTCTAACAATAAGAATTCCAAAAGCAGACTTTATATCTTTTGATCTTGTCCAAACTATTTAGTTTGACATTTGAAGTTCTCCTACCCAGTTTCCCATCCTTACTTCCAGGGGACCTTTATAAGGACATTCCTTTTAAGTTTGGCAGGGCAAATATAATGCAGTAGGTGAGGTAGGAATCTCAGTTACATTTCCACCCTTAGGTAAGCTACCTAAACTTCATCTATAAAATAAGGGTAAAGAATCAATGTCACAAGTTGAGAAAACTGAGAGTCTTAATCCAAGTGAAGTGCTCACTTTAATATCCCCACAATAGTAGTAAGCGTTCAGTCAATGAGAGTGGTTAACATTTTGTTATAAACACTTTTCGTACATTCCAAAATCCAGAATCTTGTCTCTTTAACCATTTCTCCATATCAGCTTTTCTATCCTTTAAGGAGAAAATAGATTACCCTCCTCTGCAAAGATGTTCTTGATCTCTTTGATGCAACAGCTGTATTTAATCTCAAAGTTAAAAAGTTTAATAAACATTTTTCCAGCCCTTTCTTCTAAAAACTTAATGGTATGACTCCCACATTAGGGACATTGCAAAGAGACCTTTTGCAATTCTTTAGGACTGTCGCATTCAAATATTACAAGCTATTTGTTCATATGTCACCTCCCTGGGTGCTTATACCCCACCTTGTTTCCTGACTTCTTATGATATTTTCTGCCTGTGTCATTTGTTGTCTACTTTTAACATTGTTTGTGAATTTACATGCTTTACAATTCAATTGATTCTCTCATGGATCAGGATCCTGTATTTTTCTCTGTATCCCATCAGGCTGCTTTATGCTATGTCTCCTTCCTCTCCAAAATGATCATGGAGACTTGAACTGGAATTGTGGTCACTTGTTTGCAGGCAATCATGCACTAAGTTACAGGGCCCCGCTATTATGGGATGAACACCATTTTAAACCTTGACTGAAGTGAACACCTCCTAATTTCACCAGCAGAGCTTGGTGTAAAACCAACTTAATTCTCCACTGAGTTGCTGATTCTATAATACTCCAGAGATGGCGACAGGAATGACAGCAGCTAGCATAAATAAGGAACTCATTCAGCCTGAGGCATACCTTTACTAGGGATTTACCAGGGAATGATAACTAAGGTTCTGGCCCTATGTTTATGGAAATTGAATTGGAATACATTCTTCTTGGGAGGCATAGAGAATAGTAATTTTGAACACTGAGGACAAGAGCATTCTATGCTTTGGCCTCTCCTGTCTCATTGCCAAAGCAAGTCATGTAGGCTTGCTAATGTCAAGGGGAACAAAGAAGTGCGATCCTACCATGTGCCTTCAAGGGGAATACAATGGAAACACTTGGTGTGAGAGCACCAAGAGAATTCTGTCAAACTATGCTTAGTTATTACTGGCCAAAATAAATAAGAATATGATTCACTGCAGAGGATTTCTTTGTTTTTTGTTTTTTTTTTTCTTTTCTTTTTTTTTTACTATCAGCTTGCATATTCTACCTCCAAATTAAATTTCTATAGTTAATTTTTTAATCTAATGGCAAACTAAAAGTTTCTTTCACAAACCACTAAAGTAAAGATGAGTGAGGTCATACTGGTAGTGACTTGCTTCTTTTTCTACCCTGAACCCTCCTCTGCTCACACATGATGTTTCCCTATGTTCACATGGAGTTTCTTCTGGATCAGTCATCAACCACAAAGCATTTGGACAAGTGAGATGCCAGGGGAGCTAAAGTACAAAACTACAACGCTCTCCTTTCCATCCTTCTTAAGGCTCTCTTTCCTTAGCGTAGTAAACAGACTCATCAGCTGGATAAGATAACCCCCTCTTGGGGGAGGAAGCCAAACTAGGAAGGTTTATAGAGGGTGGATTTGCAGTCTTGACATGGCTGCAGAACTCTGAGACTGAGCTGGCTTAGGTATCTGACACAGGTATTTTATCATTATTTGTTCTGCAACCCAGGGACTATAAGAAAAGGACTGGCAAGCAATCAAGAGATTTTTCTGACAGCTGAGAAGACATATGTGCGCACGGAGAGGTTGGTAGAGGTATTCTTCACAGGATACTTAATATACTGTATATCCTTTCACAGAGCCGGATGGAGTCTCACTAATGCTACTTTGACTTTTCAAGTAACCTCTGCAGGAAATCTCTCTGTTCTTCTGGGAAACCTTTATCTTGCTTGAAGAACAGCTTCCATGCAGGTAATATTCATATAGGACAGACACACACAATCTCCATTTGGACTCATTAATCATTTTTATTATGGCCAAATTATCCAAGCCTATAAGATATAATGAAAGAAATATCTTGTTAATACCAAAATGTCCAAGAGAGTACTTAGGGAAATTAAATAGACTAGAAAACATATGCTAGATGTCTTACAAATTAGAATTTGTAAATAAATGATTCCAGTTTAATCACATGGCAATTTACAGAGACATTTTTGGTAAAAATGATCACATCACAGTCTCTGACAAGAATTTCACACAGATTGAGCTATTTGGATTGTTGCATGAGTAGTTTTAGAGATTTTATTTGTCATTAATCTTTTTAAATGCTTAGCTTATTATACAGAGTTAGACTTTAAGTAAATTATGCTGTGGATTTTGAAATACAACTCAGTGTCTAAAGACTGGAAACCTGTTATTAGCCTTTAAACCCATACCCTCCATGGTCCAGACAATATCGTATGTCTGTTGTTGGATCATAAGGCACACTCACAGTATGAGGGATGTGGCAGGTCTGAGGCTGTAGTTTTGTACAGCTGTTTTGGAGATTTACTAGTTTTGAGTGGAGAAGAAAAGCCAAAGCCCTAAGTTACTCTGGGTACTGGAACACACAAAGACAGATAGGAAGTCCTTGACCCCACCGTAGCAGGGTAGTTCAGCCATTCAGCTGAGCCATCGGCCTTGGTGTATGTCTTATATGGGACAGACATTTAGGTGGTATGGAAAAGGCTGAGAATGGGAAGTAACATACAAATACCCCCTCTTGGCATCCCTCAAAAGCTGTTATCTTATTATTTTAAGACCCATGGCTATCTTTCCCATTTTTCTTGCCTCTATTGAGGTGATGTAACTAGATATGGAATAACAAAGGTGAGGGGAAATGACATGAGTCACTCCTCATTCATCTTTAGTTTAATGAAAACTTTCTCCCTGGGCTTCATCATATTTTCTCTTCCCATGGTCTGAAACACAGAGATGGCAACTGCTCACTTGTTACTATACAGATGAATACAACAATCCAGAAGTCATTGCAGCAAGAAGGTAAAAAAAGCTTGGTAATTCCATGGACCAAAACTGACTATTCCTCACTGATGATCTACATTCATGTTTTAAATACTCTATTTTGAGGTCTCAGTTTTTACAAGGATCAAATGATCCTAAGTAATAAAAGTCATTTGATTCAAGATGTGTACAATCTTGTTCATTCTGATAGGAACCATTTAATTTGGGCCTTACACAGAAGACATTTAGTACTTTTGATACTCAAAAAGCGATCCTAGGGACTGCATAATGGTACCCAGGAGTTCCTTACAAAAACAATTTAGTCTTTTTTGAAAATAGAGAAAGTGCACTTATGGGTCCTGGATCTGATCATACAGAGTGTTCAGATTCTGGAAGAACTTTTTACCTATCACTAAAAATAACTTCCTGAATTTAGTCAAATGTCCCTTTGTAATGTATTATTCAAATGTATCATGTAGATATAAAATAACTGTATTCATGTCACAAGGTGAAATTTTCATTGGATTCTTTTTCATGCTGTGTAACTCAGGTCATGTAAAGATAGATGAAATAAAATTGCATGTACTTTAGTAATTACATCAAAAACTATAATTTACTTTTGTAGTACATGAGTGAGAAGAAATTAGAGGCGATTCAAGCTATCACATAAATAAGATATAGCTGGACAACAGAAGAATATTAAGTGGAAAAATAACTAAATGGAATGCTTATTTTTTTTTTTTTACTTTTTTGCTTCCATTTTTCTTCATAGAACATGCAAGTAACAAGAACCCAATAAGAAGTACGTATCCTTTAAGTTCTATACTTCTCAGATGCTATTAGAGACATTAACTTAAAAATTTCTTCTTCTTTTCCTGCTCTAAATTAAGTCCAGGTCCCCATCAGCCTCCTCCCTCAATAGGGTCTTAATGAAATAGCCAGAGATGCCAGCTTTTACCAATTACAGGGTACATCACTCATTCTAAGTCCAAATTATTTTTGCCTCTTCTCATGATCTTATCACTGTCCATCAAGATCTGTTTCCATGACATACTAACATTCCGCATTAATATGAAAGGAGAAACACATGAGAAAAAAACAATTATCAATCTCTTCATTTTCAGTCTGTATTGTATTTTTTGAATATGTTTATTTGGGTGCATATACCAAAAAATGAGCAGACACATTCAACTTGAGTCGAATGCTTGTGTTCTTGAGGCTAAAAAGCTAAGAACAAGATTCAATGTGAATGTGCCCAGGAGGAAATCTATATAGAAACTCACTGATAGGAAAGCACAACACAGACATGCTCCAAAGACAAAGCAGCGAGGAACTAAATTGATACTTTAAGGTTGAATAGAAACAGAAGGAAGGACTACAGAGGGGGAAGATAAAAAGGAATAAATGTGTGCCAGACAAAGCAACAAATTAATTTCTCAGTTATGCTTCATAATTAGAAATATGCTATTATATTAAAATACACCTGAATACTAATATTTCAGTTTCTATGCCACAAGAAACAGGAAGGTGACACTCAATTCTTAGGTCATGTGTTTTGAAACCAGTTTAGTCACTCTAACTACACTTAGGTCAAAATTAGTATCTGGCCATTTGGTTTAAATAATCAATCATTTGTCATAAATATATATTAATACATCTATTTTTCAACTATCACTAATCACAGATAAAGTTATCCTATTCTTATATATGAAGTTTCCAAAAAATGTATAGAATTTCTCAAATTTTTCTACTTTAAATTTCTGACAAGTATTCATTCTCTAGCTATAATATCAAAAAATAGAAATTTATTGTTTAATTATAGGAAATAAATAAGAAACAATTAAAAGTTGTAAATTTAATTATTAAATGTTTTATATTAACATATAAAGCTAAATAATTATTTGAATAATCTATTGATCATAGGAAGCTCAGATTCTTTATACTAGTAGTTTTAAAAAAATTATGGCAAAGAAAAGAAGAAAGTGAGTGAATGACAAAACTGTAAACTTAGAAATTGTTTTTAAACCATTTATGTGTTTTAATGTCCTTCTTCACAGACACTGAACATTCTTTCCAGGTCTGCTGTTCATGGGTTTGTTCAACCCATTAATTATGGTAGAGTATGTGTTTCTCCCAGTTTTCATAACCTCATGCATGTAGTCAAAGTCCTGTGACTAATTTTGTCTGTTTTAGTTAGATTTTTTGTCACTGTGACTAAAATAGCAGACAAGAGCTATTTAGAGAAGGAAAAGTTAATTTGGGGCTCACAGTTTCAAGGTATCAGTCCACAGATGGCCAACTTCATTGCTCTGGGCCCAAGATACATCATGGCAGAAGGGTCCAGAGTACGAAAGCTGCTCAACTCATGGCCAGGTCAGAAAGCAGAGACAAAGGGAGGGGGGAAGGAACCACAGGAAAAATGCACCCTTTCAGGACATGTCCCCACAGACCTGCCTTCTTCAGCCATGATCCATCTGCCTATGGTTTACATACAATCAGTCCATTCAAACCAGATGGACTGATTAAGTCATAACTATCATAATCTACTCATTTTACCTCTGAATATTTCAGGGGACATCTCATATTCAAACCATAAAAGCACCCAACAATTAAGAAAAGGAGGTAGCTTATGTCACTTTCAAAGCTAGATTTTAGAAACAGCTCAGGGAATCTCAAACTTTCATTTCTTCCCCCAGGACTTGGGAGGCCCTATGATTCAGGTGGCATGATCATGAATGGAAGTGGCCTTGATCTGTGAGTCACTGCTTAGAGGCAAATAGTCCAGTTTTATGTGAATTTGATGTTGGCAAGAATTTAGTCCTTGAAATTTTAATGAGCTGAAAATTCAAAATCTAGCTGTTGCAACCATCCCTGTCAATTACTGTTAGTACTATAGAAATTGATACTGGAAGTCAGGCGTTGTAAACAATTAACCCTGAAATGTGTTATTTTGTCTTCTTGGTCTGGTGAAGAAATGGAAAAAAATTTTGGAATATGTCAAATATTTGGATAAAATGACTCAGGATGACAATCAGGTGAGTGTGGGTTTTCACCATTCAAACCATCAAACAGCATCATTTGGTTGAAAGAGAGAGGATTGAATGAGCAGGTGGGGGGAAGCAAAGAGTAATGCAGATTTGAGAACTATGACTGAACTTTGCAGGTGACTGGTCAATACAAAATAGGGATTTGTATCAATAGATTAGAAGCTTATTAGATAGTTGTGAAAAATATTTTGCTCATAAATGAGCAGAGACTTAGTCTTTGACAATTAGAAAAATACATTACATGTATTTGTAGATGTTCTTTATTTTAGGTATGGGAAAGATATCTATGTGACAGGTTTAGAAACAGACTGAAACAGAGAAAATACCTAATATGTCTTCCATCCTGCTCCACTTTCTTTCCCCTTCAAGGCATTTATAGACACCTAAGCTACATGTCCTGTGGAGGCTAAAAAAACTGAAACAAATCAACAGCTCATTTTATAAGGTCTCTTTTATAAGGGCACTACTACTCATCATGAGCACTGTTCTCATGATCTAATCACTCAAAAGGCCTCATCTCCTTATGCTATCACCTTGGAGTTAAAATTTGAACATACGACTTTGGGGGAGCACAAACATTCATTAAATAGCAAAAAGTGCCATAAAATACGGTCTCCATTTTAGTGCTTAGAAACATGAAATTTATATGGGTAACTGAGTTTGATAAGTGTACACAGTTGTTATGTTCATTAGTCAGAATGCAGACCTAGTTTCAATTAGCTACACACACACCCTGATCCTACCACCTGAAAGTAAAGACATAAGGAAAAATGAAGGCAGTAAGTCTCTGGTTTCATATTTATCCCTCCGCAATAAAGAGAGCAAAGGGATGACCACTTAATGATTCCTCATTTATTTAAACAGCTTCTGTTTATTCTACTAACACCAATCTGGGGTAAAAAGTAAAATTGCAATAGTGACAGAAAACTATCATCATTATGGTGCAGCTCTCAGTTGTGAAATGGGACACTAAACCAGTCTCATGCTGCAATTTCTTGAGTGGCAGTGTTGGGTCTCATGTGTTTCTGAGCAGGACCATATATTTTTCCCCGATCTTTCCAGAAATAGCTCTTGCATACCTGCTCTCAAGTTTATTGCCACATGGATTTTTAGGCATAAAGTTCTGCACTAACTTCCTGTGGCTGTTTCAGCTTGTGGCACAGATTCTATCTCTTATAATCCTCCTTTGTGCTCAGATGAGCTCTGTGGCATTCTTCAAAAAGAGGAAATTTTCTCCATCCCTTTGGGTTATAAAATAGCAAATGTACTCAGTTTCTCACTTAGGCATGTTAGCTACACCTCATTTGACATTATTTATCTCATTATGCAGTCCCATCTATAGGTACCTGGATATTGCCCATGGAAAGGGATTCTAAAGATGTGCTGAATAACTTATAGTAAGCTCCACTTAAATTGTCCTAGTCCACTCCACAAGAAGCTAGCATTTGAATTCATGTCACGTACATGTTTCCACGTCCTTTACTCAAGACATAATTTCATCCTTTCCATGTCTTAGAAAACATGGCCTCCCTTGTCTTGCAAATCTTTCAAACGAATTTCACTAAGATCTGGCACTGAACTTCAACGCTATCCTTAGTGTTACCTGATGCATTTATTTTTATTGTATGATTGAAAGAGAGTATAACTGTAGAAAAATCTCTGGAAGGTACTGTTGGGCCTATCTTTCCACATAGCAATTCACCATGTAATGTGGCTCTTTTTATACAGGTCAGATCACTGAGTTAGAAGGTGCCAGCTTTGAGATTGGAGTTGGATACACTCATTAAATTGGATACTGTAATAACATCTAAAGCATCTTTGCTCTACTGGTGAAGATCACAAATACACCTGCTTAACTCTCTACATGAAAGTGTCCTTCTTCCAGTTTCTTTTTCATGGGAATGAATTCACTGAGATTAAGCTCTGAAGTTTTGCCTCGTTGGCTGTACTTAATATTCAGATAAATGGTCTCTCACTCAGTGGAAAAGAATAGCCACTGTCCTATTCCAAATGGACTATTGCAACATTCCTATTATTCCTTTCTATTAGCAGGCATCAGGAAAAATAGTTTGAATGAGGTTGTAGAAAAGCATTTCATTTAAACATGATTTATTTATCTTCATATTTGCACCTACTTAGGTCAGGGGACAGCTGAGAAAAAGTGTGGTTACAAAAGTTTGCCATTCTCCACTGTTAGATACAACAACAAGTAAAATCCAGAACTGGTATAACCTGTAGGCAGCCTCTGGCTATCCCAACCTGGAGTAAGTATTTAAATAGTCAAATCCTTCAGAAAGAGTTGTTGGGGTGGAGCTAGTTCAGTATAAACAGCAAAATGAATTTATAATGAAAACTTTACTCATTGTATCATTTTCTCTCATACTGGACTACAGGTATCAGCAAATTAACTAGCCCTGTATATTGGGTAGAATTGATTGGCAAAAGGAGAGAGTAGAGATTTGTTTATCATAATGCTACAGTTCAAATGTGGTTTGTGTGTGTTTCCCTTAAGTTCATGTGTTGAAATTTAATCCTCATTGTGGCCTATTAAGGTAGAAACTTAATCCAAGTTGATGTTCAGAGGGGGGGACTTTGGGAGTTAAGTAAGCTTAGATGAGGTCATCAGGATGGATTCCATATAACTGAATTCTGGTGGTTTTTATGAGAAGGAGAGAAAGCAGAGGACACACAATCCCTTCCTGTTCCTTGCTGTGTAATGTCCTGTACCACTTGGGACTCTATACCAGAAAGGTCATTATCCGATGTGAGTCCATGGCCTTGAACCAGAACCATAAGTCAAAATAAGCATCTTTCCTCCTTTCTTTTTTTTTTTTTTTAATTGTAAACAAGTGGAATAAACCTTGTTTCTCTGGTTGTACATGAAGTAGAGGCGTGCCATTTGTGTAATCATACATTTACATAGGGTAATGGTGTTTGATTCATTTGTTATTTTTTCATTCCTGTCACCCCTCCCACTCCTCTTTTCCCTCTATACAATCAATCCTTCCTCAATTCTTGCCTGCCTCCCACCCCCATTATGTATCATCATCCGCTTATCAGCAAGATAATTCGTCCTTTGGCTTTGAGATTGGCTTATCTCACTTAGCATGATATTCTCCAATTTCATCCAATTGCCTGCAAATGCCATAATTTTATTATTCTTTATGACTGAGTAATATTCCATTGTGTATGTTTGTGTGTATATATATATATATATATCATAGTCTCTTTATACATTCATCAATGAATGGCATCTAGGTTGGTTCCACAATCTGGCTATTGTGAATTGAGCCAGCTATGAACATTGATGTAGCTGCATAACTGTAGTATGCTTATTTTAAGTCCTTTGGGTATAGGCCAAGGCAGTGGATAGCTGGTTCAAATGGTGGTTCCATTCCAGGTTTTTTAAGGAATCTCCATACTGCTTTCCAGAGTGGCTGCACTAATTTGCAACCCCACCAGCAATGTATGAGTGTACCTTTCTCCCCACATCCTCATCAACAACTATGTTGCTTGTATTCTTGATAATCACCATTCTAATTGGGGTGAGATGGAATCTTAGGGTGGTTTTGATTGCATTTCTCTTATTACTAGAGATGTTGACCACTTTTTCATATATCTGTGATTGCTTGTAGATCTTCTTCTGTGAAGTGTCTGTTCATTTCCTTAACCCATTCATTGATTGGGTTATTTGAATTCTTGGTGTAAAGTTTTTTGAGTTCTTTATGTATTATAGAAATTAGTGCTCTATCTGAAGTGTAAGTGGCAAAGATTTTTCTCCCACTCAGTAGCCTGTCTTCACATTGCTGATAGTTTCCTTTGCTGAGAGAAAGCTTTTTAGTTTCAATCTATTTCCATTATTGATTCTTGCTTTTATTTCTTGTGCTATGGGAGTCCTGTTAAGGAAGACTGATCCTAAACTGACATGATGAAGATTTGAACCTACTTTTTCTTCTATAAGATGCAGGTTCTCTGGTCTGATTTCAAGGTCTTGATCCATTTTGAGTTCAGTTTTGTGCAGGATGAAAGATAGGGGTTTAATTTCCTTCTGCTGCATCTGGATTTCCACTTTACCAGCACCATTTGTTGAACAGGCTGTCTTTTCTCCATTGCATGTTTTTGTCACCTTTGTCTAGTATGAGAAAACTGTATTTATTATGGTTTGTGTCTGTGTCCTCTATTCTGTACCATTGATCTTCCTGTCTATTTTGGTACCAATTACCATGCCATTTTTGTTACTATTGCTTTGTAGTATTGTTGAAGTTCTGGTATTGCGATACCTCCTGCTTCACTCTTCCTGCTAAGGATTGCTTTAGCTATTCTGGGTTTCTTATTCTTCCAGATGAATTTCATGATTGCTTGCTCTGTTTCTGTGAGGTACGTCTTTGGATTTTAATTGGAATTGCATTGAATCTGTATAGCACTTTTGGTAGTATGACCATTTTGACAATATTAATTCTGCCTATGCAAGAACATGGGAGATCTTTCCATCTTCATTAATTTCTCTCTTTAGTGTTCTGTAGTTCTTATTGTAGAGGTCTTTCACCTCTTTTGTTACATTGATTCCCAAGTGTTTTATTTTTTTCAAGGCTATTGTGAATGGGATATTTTCCTAACTTCTCTTTCTGAGGATTCATCACTTATATATAAAAAAGCATTAGATTTATGAGCATTGATCTTATATCCTGCTACTTTACAAATTCACTTATGAGTTCTAAAGTTTTCTGGTGGGACTTCCCAGTTACTCCAAATATATAATCATGTCATCAACAAATAGCGATAGTTTGAGTTCTTCTTTTCCTATTCATATCCTGTTAATTTCTTTGGTCTGTCTAATTGCTCTGGCTAGAGTCTCAAGGATGATGTTGAATAGAAGTGGTGAAAGAGGGCATCCCTGCCTTGTTTCAGTTTTTAGGGGAAATGCATTCAGTTTTTCACCATTTAGAATGATATTGGCCATGGGCTTAGCATAGATGGCCTTTACTATGTTAAAGAATGTTTCTACTATCCCTGTTTTTTCTAGTATTTTGAGAATGAAGGGATGTTGTATTTTATGAAATGCTTTTTCTGCATCTATTGAAATAATCATGTGATTCTTGACTTTAAGTCTGTCGATATGGCAAATGACATTTATTGATTTCTGGATGTTGAACCAACCTTGCATCCCTAGTACAAAACCCACTTGATTGTGGTGCACTATCTTTTTAATATATTTTTGTTTGAGATTTGCTAAAATTTTGTTGAGAATCTTTGCATCTATGTTCATTAAGGATATTGGTCTGAAATTTTCTTTCTTCAATTTGTCTCTGTCTGATTTGGGTATCAGGGTGATATTGACTTGATAGACTGAATTTGAAGTGTTCCCTTCTCTTATATTTCATGGAATATTTTGAGGAGTATTGGAATGAGCTCTTCTTTAAAGGTTTTGTAGAACTCGGCTGAGAACCCATCTGGTCCTGGACTTTTCTTTGTTGGTAGGCTTTTGATGACTTCTTCTATTTCATTACTTGAAATTGGTCTATTTAAATTGTGTATGTCCTCCTGGTTCAGTTTAGGAAATTGATATGTCTCTAGAAACCTGTTGATGTCTTTGAGATTTTCTATTTTGTTGGGGTATAGATAACCAAAATGGCTTCTGATTATGTTTTGTATTTCAATCATGTCTGTCACATTTCCTTGTTCATTCTGAATTTTAGTAATTTGAGTTTTCTCTCTTCTTCTCTTTGTTAGTGTGGCTAAGGGTTTATCAATTTTGTTTATTTTTTCAAAGAACCAACTTATTATTTTGTCAATTTTTGATTGTTTCTTTTGTTTCAATTTCATTGATTTTGACTCTGATTTTAACTATTTCCTGTCTTCTACTTCTTTTAGTGTTGCTCTGTTCTTTTTCTAGGGCTTTGCACTGTAGTGTTAGGTTATTTATTTATTGATTTTTTTGTTCTTTTATTGAATGCACTCCATGAAATAAATTTTCCTCTAAGAACTGCTTTCATAGTGTCCCACTGATTTTGATATGATGTATCTTTGTTCTCTTTTGCCTCTAAGAATTTTTTATTTCCCCCTTGATATCTTCTGTTATCCATTCATCATTCAATAGCATATTATTTAGCCTCCATGTGTTGGAGTAGTTTCTGTTTTTATTCTGTCATTTATTTCTAATTTCAATCCATTATGATCTGATAGGATACAAGGTAGTGTCTCTATATTTTTGTATTTGCTAACAGTAGCTTTGTGGCATAACATATGGTCTATTTTAGTGAAGGATCCATGGGCTGCTGAGAAGAAAGTGTATTCGCTCTTTGTTGGATGGTATATTCTATATATATCCATTAAGTCTAACTTACTGATTGTGTTATTGAGATCTATGGTTTCCTTGTTCAATATTTGTTTGGAAGATCTTTCCAGTGGAGAGAGAGGTATATTAACGTCACCTAGTATTGTTGTATTCTGGTCTATTTGATTCCTGGAATTGAGAAGGATTTGTTTGATGTACATGGATGAGCCACTATTTGGGGCAGAGATATGTATGATTGCTATGTCTTGCTGATTTATGCTTCCCTTAAGCAGTATAAAATATCCTTCTTTATCCCTTCTGACTAACTTTGGATTGAAGTCCACATTATCTGATATGAGGATGGATACTCCAGCTTTTTCGCTGAGTCCATGTGCATGGTATGTTTTTTCCCATCCTTTCTGCTTTACTCTGTGGGTTTCTCTTTCTATGAGATGAGTCTATTGTAGGCAACATATTGTTGGATCTTTCTTTTTAATCCAATCTGCTGGTCTATATCTTTTGATGAGTTCAGGTCATTAACATTCAGGGTTATTATTGAGATATGATTTGTATTCCTGGTCGTTTGGCTCATTTTTGTTTTTTAACATAACTTGGTTTCTTCTTTATTTGGCTCTTGCTTTAGGCTAGTTCCTCCCTTTGCAGATTTACATCATTGGTTTCCATCTCTTCCTCATGGAATATTTTGCTGAGAATGTTCTGTAGTGCTGGCTTTCTTTTTGTAAATTCTTTTAGCTTTTGTTCATCATGGAAGGATTTTACTTCATCATCAAAACTGGAGGTAAGTTTTACTGGGTATAAGATTCTTGATTGGCATCCGTTTTCTTTCAGAACTTGAAAAATGTTGTTCCAGGCCCTCTAGCTTTTAGAATCTGGGTTGAAAAATCCGCTGATATCCATATTACTTTCCCCCTGAATTTAATTTGTTCTTTTCTCTCACCTCCTTTAAAATTCTCTTTTTATTTTGTATGTTAGGTATTTTCTTCATAATGTGCCTTGGTGTGGATCTGTTGTAATTTTGTATATTTGGGGTCCTATAAGCCTCTTTTACTTGATTTTCCATTTCATTCTTCAGATTTGGGAAATTTTTGATATTATTTTATTTAATAGATTGTTCACTCCTTTGAATTGTTTCTCTGTACCTTCCTCAATCCCAATAATTCTTATATTTGGCTTTTTCCTGGTTTTTCTTAATTCTTGGAGATTCTGTTTATGATTTCTTACCATCTTATTTATTTGGTCAACTTTGTTCTCAAGATTAAATATTTTTTCTTCAATGTCTGAGGTTCTGTCTTCCTGGTGTTCTATCCTATTGGTTATGCTTTCTATGGAGCTTTTAATTTGTTTTATTGTTTCCTTCATTTCTAGGATTTCTTCTTTTTTTCATTAATTGAAATGTTCTTTTGCTTCCCACATTTGCTCTTTTAACTGTTGATTGGTGCGCTCATTCAAAGCCTGCATTTGCTCTCTTTCATCTCCTTGTTTGCTTCCCTGATCATTTTAATTATGTACGTTCTGAACTCCCTTTCTGACATTTCTTCTGCCATGCTGTCATTGGATTTTATTACTATACCATCTAGGTTTGTTTGGTACATTTTCTTCCCTTGTTTTCTCATATTGCTCAGGTATCTTCCGCTCTGTTAATGATATTGCAGATTTCCCCTATTGACTTATAGTCCCTGTAAATTTTCAATAACTCACCTCCTAGCCTTCAGTAGCCTGAAATCTTGGAGGAACCTGATAATGTAGTGATCCACAAGGAAGCTGCCCCTCTAGGGTTGGTGGTCTTCAGGTGGTGTATATTCCCTACTAGTGGGCAGAGGCCCCTCTACTTATTGACCGATGGTCAGCCAAAGGGGGCCTAGTCTGCGGGCTGGTGCACAACTGGTCTCAGCCCTGGGTCACTGGTTCTACTGACCTGGTAGGGACGCCTCGTCCAGTGTGGAAGACTCACCCAGTGGGGATGTCTGGTTTGTCATACCTCCTCCAAGAAGTTGCCCGTGGTCCTGACCTACCACCTGGCTGAGGAGCCCTGTCCAGTGGGAGATACTCTCCCCGTGGCTCTGAGTTGGTCCCAAGTCTCTCAGTACCTCCTCTTCTTGAATCCTGAGTCCTGAAGCAACATGAAATGCTGTCACCTTTTAGTCAGCCATCTTGAAAACCCTGACCTCCTTTCTTTATAAAGTTGCTGTCTCACAAATTTCTTTACAATAACAAAAAAGATAAATATACATATACACACATAGAGAGAATTTTTACATTGATAAGTGTGTGTGTGTATATATATATATATATATATATATAACATATATATATAATTTATAATATATATATATAAATTATCTTTTTACATTCTCATATCTTTATTCTAGGAATGGAATAAATAATCTACTCTCTCTTTATTCCAAAAATGTAGGAATGTAAAAAGATAATTAAGCCTCATAAAAGGAACTGTTTTATTTTCTGGATATTCTAAAAGTAGTCCTATGGGGGGAAAAGAAAACTGTCTTGATCTATGAAACCAGCTAAAGTGTTCATCAATGATAAACTGATAAATTTATCAATGGATAAATGTGGTATATATTCACTGAAGTTTTATTCAGTCACAAAGAATAAAGAAATGCCATTTTTAGAAAAATAGATGGAACTTGAAAGCATTATGTTAAACTAAATAAGTCAAACTCAGTAAGTTAAGGGTTATATGTTTTCTCCCAAATGTGGAAGATAGAAAAAGGGGGAAAAAGTAGGGGTGGATCTCATGAAAAAAGAAGGAAATCCACTAGAATAGAAGAAGAGGACCAGGGGCAAAGAGGAGGGGAGGGAACAGGGAGGCACTGGGGAATGAAATTGACCAAATTATATTGTTACACTGTGTGCATGTACAAATAAGTACCAATGAATTCCACTATTATGTACAATTATGATGCACTAATAAAAAAATAAAGAAATGAAAGAGGAAATGTGGCTAATTCCTAAAAGGGGGTAAAAGTTGATAAGAATATATGTTACAGATAGGCACGTCTCTGAAGTATATTTAGTTCAATGCTGCCTGGAAGAAAACATGACTGGGAATCAATGACCTTAGAGTTCATTTCTACTTCCATGATTTAAAGGAATTATTTAGAATATTATGAAGGAGTTATCATTTTAAATGCAGCTAATGTGTGTCTGGAAGGGCTGTTATTGCAGATGGTGGGGAGTTGCATCTTCTATTTGTAATAATAGCAATGAGAGCAATGCAATTCATCAGAGAGGTTTCATGAGACAGGAGAAAGTGCTGACTGCAGCCAAATGGAACGAGGAGATAAAGGACACCAGTGTAGCATGGGAAAGGATTCCTGGGAAAATTAATATGTCCCCAAAGGGCTATCTGCTACTTAATAATAAACACGCTTTGAGAAAAAAATGAAAGCAAATGAACGTGAATAAAGGGCAAAAGTTAATCAAAACAACTCCACTAAATGGCAAGAGACATCAAGTAAAGTGGGAAGGGGATATGTGGAATAACAATGTGGAAATATAGAGGCAGGAATTAAATCCCCTGCAGTGAAAGCTTTTATCCTGTCTACATTTGCTAATATTTTTCCTCTTTAAAATCTTTGTCAAGTCCCACTTCTTTCAGAAAGGCTTTCCAGGAGACTCAAGATAACTCAGTCTTTACTGCCTGAGTTACCCAAGTGGCAATAAATTCTATGTCTGTTTGTCCTGAGGGTGGAGAGGAGAGATGTAGGGGAGGAAGGAAGAGGCAGCTCCTACTCACTGCTGTGTTAGTCCCCTTCAATTCCAACCACCCTTCATTTCAGTAAGTGGCAACTGCACTTTGTCAGTCACATAGGACATGAAAGTTGTTATCCTTGACTCTGATTTTATACATAGGTTTTATTTTTCAGATTTACCCAAAATGGAGTAAAGATAGTAGAGAGACCTCTCTTATAGCTAGTATCTAGTTTTAATAGATCTTCAACATCTTATGTTCATATGCTAAATCTTAATTAATGAATGAACCATTATTAAAACATTTCTATTTATTGCTGCCCATACTTTTTCAGATAACCTTATTTTTTCCTAATTGTTCTTTTTTAGTTCAAGAATCTCACCTAGAAAATAACGTTACACTTATGCTATGGATCAAATGTTCGTGTTCTCCCCAAATCCATATGTTGAGTCCTGAATGTAAGAGTTTGGTGTTGAGGATTTTGCTCTGTACTTGGATTTTGAAGAGATCATGAGAGTGAAGTCTCCACCATGGGATCAGTACCCTTATGGAGAGTCGATGACCCTGAGATTACTCTCTTCACCATATGAGGACACAAGAAGAAGATGCCATTTGTTAACCAGGAAGAGGTTCAGCACCAGATATTATATCTGCTGGAACCTCAACCAGAACCATGAGAATTAAATTGCTTTTAAGTCGCTGAGTCCATTATATTTTTGTTATAGCAACCTAAATTGACAAAGGCATCTTAGTGGCCATGCGTCTTCATATTCTTCCTTACTATGCTCTTTTCTTAGATTTACCTTGTTTTGATAACCTTGACAGTTTTGAAGAGTACTCATAAGGTGTTTTGTAGGTATTCTCTATATACAAATTTGCCTAATGTTTATTATTTTTTCCCAGATTACACAGGGTCATGGGCTGGAAGAGGCACACATTTTACCCTGATCTCATTTACAATCATCCTTTTGTCTCACAGCACAGTCGATAAACTAGCAAATCTGTTTGATTTATACACTGGCATATTTCCAAAATCTAATCAATCAGCAACACTTCACAACAACCATGCTGATCCATGTTGTAGTCATATTTCTCCTGGATAATTTCAGTAGTTTCTTAGCTGATCTCCTCTTCCTTCTACCCTAGCCCACAGAGCAAACAGTGAGATTTTTAAGTCAGGTTATTTTACCTTTCAACTCAAAACCTTACTTGGATTCTCATCTCCCTCAAAGTACAAGCCCTAACCTTTCACAACAAACTACAGGACCCCGCTTGATGTAGCCCTACATTGTTTCTAATCTTATAACAGATAAGATTATCTTACAACCTACCTCTTCTTCTCTCTGTACTCATGTATGTTAGTCAAATTTCATCACTATGACACAATACCTGAGATAATCAAATTGGGAAGAGGAAAGGTTCATTTTGGCTCATAGTTTTAGAAGTTTCAGTACATGATTAATTGGCCCCATTGAGTTTGATCACATTATTTTAGGGAGTGCAAAGTGGAGCACATTTGTAAACCTTGTGGAGGATAAGAAGTGAAGAGAAGAAGGAATGAACCAGGGCCATCTCCCCTCTGAAGGTAATCTCAGTAACCTAACTTCCTCCTTCTGGGCCTCACCTCTTAATGGTTTAACCACCTGCCTACAGCACCACAGGTTGGGACCCAAGCCTTTAATACATAGGCCTTTGAGGATTGCTTATCCAAATCATAGTATTCTGTTCTTATTCTGTATTAATCAGCCTTCTTTTATAGTGACAAAATGTCTGACATGCTTAATGTATGAGGAGTAAAGCTTCATTTTGGCCCATGGTTTTAGAGTTTTCAGTCCTTGGTTGCTTGTCCCTGTTGCCTTTGGATCTGTGTGAGGCAGTGATGGGGAGCATGTGGTGGAGATAGCTGCTCACCTTATGGGCAAGAAGTAAAGACAGAGAAGAGAAAATATTTTCAATATTCCCTTCGATGGCCTGTTTCCATGTGACCAGACCAACAAGGCTCCATGTGTTAAAGATTCTGCCCACTCCCAATAACCCCATGGGCTGGGGACCAAGCCTTTAAAAGAGAGACCTTTGTGGAACACTTCTCCAAACCATAGATAGTATTATGTAAAGGTATTTTTGGTTCTCTCTAAATGGTGTATCTCTTCTTGTCTTTCCACAAATGTGGCAGTGGGATCCCAGTGAGATATTTGACTCTGATACCATTTTTCCTTTATCCAATATATATTTGGCTGAGACATCAGTCAGGTTGAAATGATAAAAGAACTATGAAGCATGAAACTAACCATTCTCCAAACTTGGTTTGAGTCACATCTACCATAACATAATTTCCATAAATAATCCACACTTATCACTCATTAAAAAGGCTCACATGCCAACCCTACTATCCAAGATTAATAAGAATAATTATCATCATTCTTGGCTCTTACTGTGTGACAGACACAGTGCTAACCCCTGTATATTCATTATATTAATTCTAAGATACTCCCCAGATGTCTGTCTTATACATTATTAAATTCATACTACATATTCTGGATGACACAGTCACTGTGAAGTGACTCCTCCTCTTCTCTCCAATATCACACTCCCTCACGTTTCCCTTCCTGCCTCCTATCCTACCTATTCTTTTAATTCCATTTACCACACTCTGCCTGAGAGGTTCTTTCATGATGTCTGTGTTAGAAAACTTTTTTGTCTTTGTGACCAAAATATCTGACAATAATAACTTAGAGAAGAATAGTTTTATTTTTGGCTCCTAGTTTCAGAGGTCTCAGGCTATGGCAACCAAATCCATTGCTCTGGGTCTGAGGTCAGGCAGAACATCGTGGAAGAAGGTCATGGAAGAAGAATGCTACTCAGCTGCTTGCAGCTGGGAAACAAAGAGAAAGAGAGGGATAGGAGCCAGGGACAAAATATAATCCCCAAGAGTATATCTCTAGTAACCTTCTTTCTCCAGCCACACCTATCTGCCTTTGGTTACTATTGACGTTACCACTCTCATAATCTAATCATTTACCTCTGAACATTCCTTCATTGTTTAACCTAAGAGCTTTTAGGGGGACACCTCATATCCAAACCATAGCATTGTCTTAGTCATCTAGGTCTGTTATGATAAAAATGCCATATACTGGGTGACCTAAACAACAACCATTTGCTTTCTCATAGTTCTGGAGGCTCCTAGAACAAGAACAAGGTGCTAACAGTAAGGTCCTATCTCTCTGATTTTTCAGACTGCTTTTTAAACTATGTCTCCTACAGAGAAGAGAAAGAAACAGAGAGAAGACAGTATGTTCTGGTCTCTGGTTTTTCTTATAATGGCACTAATCTCATCATAAAAGTGCCATCCTCATTGCCCTGTTGGAACATAATCACTTCACACAGGGCCCCATTTCCAAACACTTTCACATTGGGAATTTGTGTTTTGAGAAGTGAATTTTGGAGGAAATACAGATATGTTCACTTCATTACACTCTATATCTCTATTCAAGGCCATCTTCCTAGAGAGGCTTTTCCTGTTCATGAGAAAATAAACTCATTTACTAACCTAAGCTCTCCAGCAACAAGACAGTAGGTGGGAGAGCCAGAATTTACCTAAGTCTGTCTCAACTTCAAAGTCCTTCACGTGTCAATTACCTTGGAGTCAATGCCTTCAACTCCTACTTCTACCTTCCAATCCATGCACCTTAAATTACCATTTATTGTTTTCCCATCACTCTTCATTTTCTAAAGCTTATTGTCTATATTGTCTGCCTAGAAGACTTCTTCTGTTTTCCTCACTATTATAAATTATTTGTTTCAACTGAGCATTTACATCAAGATTTTCAATTTAAAGTGACCTTCCCTTACCAAGATGTCCTACCCTGTTTAGTGTCTTTATTCCCCTATGGGCTTCTTAAGAACTATCTTAGCTATAGCTTGTAATAACTCTACCTGTTTACAAGGTGAGATACGTGTTTGTTAAAGGAGCCATGCTTTTTATACATTTGTAACTTTTTGTGCCCAGAAAATATTCTTAGGGTAGTGGTTATTCAAATAAGGAGCTTTATGGAACAATGTGGAAATTTTCCAAAATGTATATTAAAGAAAAGGTGTAGAAGAATGGGCACAGCATGTGCAATTTAAAGAAATCTTAGGAAGGTAAAAATATATTAGTGTTTACTTGTAGCTTTATAAAAGTCTCTAGATGGATATGTATAAATACAAGAATGTTAAGAATGTGATAACCCATTGGGGTGGTTCTATTGTTTGGGTAAGCTTGATCCCCCAAGAATTCATGTGTTCAGTTTTAATCCCCAATGTGAGCTATTAAGAGGGAGGAAACTTAAGTTGACAGACAAAGGAGTTTGGAGGTGGGGCTTTCAGGAGGTGATGAGGATTAGATGAGTTCATTATGATGGAATCCTCATGATTGAATCTTGTTGGATTTATAAGAGGGAGAGAGATCAAAAGTCAAATACACCGTCTCCTTACCTCTTGCCATATGATACCTTGTGCCAACTCAGGACTTTTCCAGAAACAAGATCATCACCAGACATAGCCCCATTCACCTTGGATCTCCAGAACACTGAGTCAAAGTAAAACCATTTTCTTTATAAGAAAGTGCTTTTTGATAGTAACAAAATATGAACTAATACAGGTGAGGAGGACCTGGTCACATGGGGTCAAATATGGGAGATTTCTTTTCACATTTTTTTCTGAATGTTTAACTATTAAAATACATAAATAATTGGGCAATTTAAATACATAGGACAATATAGAAGATAAATTACTAATTACTCTGTAAGTTTCATTGTAGGTTACAGAAAAATTTAGACTTTAAATCTATATAGTTTATATTATTGGATTTTTTAAATTTATTGTAAACAAATGGAATACATCTTGTTTTTCTGTTTGTACATGAAGTAGAGGCATACCATTTGTGTAATCATACATTTACATAGGGTAATGGTGTTTGATTCATTCTGTTATTTTTTCCCTCCACCCACCGTATTATTGGATCTTTTTCAAGCCACAGGAAGAATCTCATTTTCATTAAGATGACCTGAGTATTATTTAAAAGTTTTTTTTTTCACTCACATTTATTAATGACAGGGCAAAACAAAAATGAGCATGAACAATTTTGAGTAGTACAAAATTTTAATGGAAATGAACAATGGTCTACATTGTCTTGAGCCTCGCTAGGTTTTCTAGCCTAGATATGTGTAAAGCAGTGGCACTTCTGTAACTAATTCCAGTTATTGTTTTATCTTTTTGGTTCAGTGTTTTAGTTGCTTATCACTGCTATAACGAAATGCCACAATTTATTGATTAAAAATAGTGCCCAGTGCCATCCATGATGGTCCATGCCTGTAATTCCAGTTACGTAGGAAACTGAGACAGGAAGAATAAGAGCTCAAGGTTAGCCTGGGCAATTAAATGAGATCCTGTCTCAAAAAATGGAAAGGGTTGGGGTTGTCACTCAGTGGTAGAGCACTCCTAGATATAATACCATGTACCAAAAAATCATACTAAAAGAGAGAGAGAAAGAGAGAGGAAACACTTTTTTTTTTTTTTTTTCTTATATCACATTTCAATGATCAGCATGAATTGCTGTCTCCTCCACAGGCTGAAATTGAGGTATAAGCAGACATCATTCCTTACTGGAGATTCTCAAGAAGAATACCCTTTCAGCTTTTCTTAGATTGTTGGCAGTATTTAATTTCCTTCTCAGTTCTGGCTATCACTTGAGGGTTGTACTGAGCTTCTAGTTGTACCCACATTCTTTGGCTGGGAGTCCCCAGAAATGGTGGGCCAAGTTCTTCTACAACTCCCCTTCTGCTGGATCTGGTAGACTGCACTCAAAGAAATGTCTCTGCTTTTGAGAGCAGATGTGATTTATTGGGATGATCCAGGATAATCTTCTCATCTCAAGGTCTGTGACTTTAATCATATCTGCAAACTCTCCATTGCACAGAACAAAATCTTTGCTATGTAATTCAAGTTATTTTCAGTTTCTAGGAAATAAAATGTGGACATCTGAGGTAGTAACGGGACCATTATTCTGTCCCCCACATGCATATAGTTCCTTGTGACAACCAAAAAAAAAAAAAAAATCATATACCTGAGCATCCAGGAAAAGTGACATTATCTCTGAAACACAAAATGTACACTATCCAGCATAATGTTCTAGGAGAAAGGCAATAAAAATATGGAGTAAAGACCATCATAAATGAGGAGATTTGGGATTTTCTAACTTGTTCTCTCCACACTTATTATTATTTAGGATAATCCTAGAGAATTAATTAAGCAATCAATGTCATAATACTACCTCTGCCACTAAGTAATTGCAACTTTTATTCAAGTACATCAGCTACCATTATTTTAATCTCTATTTGTTAGAAAAAATTAAAATAGTGAAATGAATAGTTGAAAAATGAGATAAAATTGAAGAATCCATACTTGTTTTAAATGTCTCATCTGAGGGATTTGTATTGTTTAATTTAAATTTATTTTAGCCTGCTTCTCAGAACTGTACTCCACTACAAATAAGAGAGGTGAATCACCTTCTAAAATTTTGTCTAATCATGCAAATGCCTTCTAAACATTGAACTCTTAATAACATGTTCAATATTTCTCCATTTATTATCAGCAAATTGCTAGACACATTGTTTTCTTCCACTTTGAGATCATTAATTAAGATATTTTTGGTGACTCAACATCTCCCCACCCCAGTACACCTCATTAAGAATCTCTCCTGGCACCAGAATCCTTGGGCCATTTATCAGTTCCAGTTGGCCTCAGTCCTCCAGCCCACTTTGCAGCACATAAGAGCCTCATCAAATCTGACTGCAATTAGAGTGTTAAGGCCAGGCTTTGAGATATCGTCAGAGACCTCAGACTTTCAGTTAAACCAGAGTGAACTCACTACCCTCTGAATAAAAATTACATCTACTGATTGCATTGAGTCAGGCCTTTGCTCCCTAACTCTATACTTCACAGTACAGTGAGTCCAAGGTTGGAACAGAGATGGAGAAAGTGGAAATGTTTAAGACAAATTTCAATAATAATATTGGCATGACTTAAAAATGGATTGGCTAGAGGATATGAAGGTGGTGCCCACATTTTAATTATATATCCTTCCTTAAGAGGTAGTGATGCAGTCCAAAGAATACAAAAAGAACATTTATGTGTGTGTGTGTGTGTGTGTGTGCGTGCATGTGCCTATACCCACAAGTGCTCAAGCTAATAATTAGGCATTGAAAGGAGTGTGTTTTTACAACATATTTTGATTTGTATACAGATGATCTAAAAGTAAGGTACAGTAACCCTTTCCATATGCATCTGAAGGTTAGGATTATGGTTGGATTTTTAGATTTGGATTCCATCATTATATATTTAGCAATTAACAGTGAACACATAAGCAAATTTTATTGGAAAGAAGTTGTATAGTGTTAAACAGAAAGTATGTTTTGGTGAGAGTTTTGTGAACAACAATGGGCATTCTCCTAGTTACTTATGACTGCTATAACAAAGTACCATAGACTGAGTGGCTCATAAGCAAGACACATTTATTTCTCATAGTGTTGGAGGTTGGAAATCCCAAATCAGGTGACATTTTGGTTGGATTCCTGTGGGGGGGCCTCGTCTGGATTTGCAGACTGTTCACTCCTCATTTTAGCCTTACCAGGATGAAGAAAAAGATTTCTCTAGAGACCCTTTTAATTCCAATCATGAAGACTCCAATATCATGACCTCATTTAAACCTAATTACTTCTCCAAGGTTCCACTTCATAATACCTTTATACTAGAGTTTAGAATTTCAAAATATGAAATTTTTAGGGATGCAAATATTCAAACCATTGCAGAGACAGAGTTAAGTGTATCTTATGGTACAAACTGAGTCCACTAAACAAGGAATCAGTAGTTCCATGGTGATTATAGTGTTCATAAAGCCACAAATATTGCCAGCTAACCTGGAACACAGGTTAGCACTGTTTGGTAATGCCATTATCAAAGTCCTCCCAATAACTTTCAGTGAACTTTATATGTAGACAATGGACACTGTACAAAGAATGCTAACTATGCTAGGATAAACCTTGGAAGGTATTAAACTGGGCATAGAACTTTTCTAAACTTCAAAATGTTCACATGAAATATTCAGAGATCAGTGGAAAGGTTCCTGGTGATTATATCTGTTAAATAGTAAACAGTGTTCCCAGTTAAATGTAAGTGAAGTGGAATAAGGGCAAGACTTGTTCAATTTTGTTCACTGCTAGATATCCAGTCTCTATAATGGGGTTGTCATTTCATAGGTGTTCTTCAAACTTTATAGAATTAATAAATCATAGACAATCCATTTAAGATCAGCAACATTACATTTATATAATTATAAATACATTTTGTTTATATACAATGTAGTTATGTATATTTATATTTATATATGTATATTATATTTATATGTACTGTATATTTTATATACAATGGGGTTATGATGGTATCTAGTGACCAGTTTAGCACATGTTGAAATGTTTGGAGAGATTAATTCAATTCTGGAATTTAATCCTCAAAGTGGAATAAGATTTAAAAATTAGCAATGAGCTGCATGCACCAAGGAACAATCATGTGAGCACATAGTGAAAATGAAGGTCTGTGCATGATCCAGAATAAGGACCCTTCCCAGATACCTGATTTACTGAATCACAGCCACTGGGGCTTCACCGTATCAGAACTATAAGGAATGTGTGTGTGTGTGTGTGTGTGTGTGTGTGTGTGTGTGCATGTTAAATGATCCTATACACAGTATTTGTTATGGCAACCCAAGCTAAGCCACCCTATACGCTTCTCTCTTCTTCTTTTTTCTTTTTTTTTTTATTGTAAACAAATGGGATACATGTTTCTCTGTTTGTACATGGCGTAAAGGCATACCATTTGTGTAATCATAAATTTACATAGGGTAATGTTGTTTGATTCATTCCGTTATTTTTTCCCTTCCCCCCACCCCTCCCACCCCTCTTTTCCCTCTATACAGTCCTTCCTTCCTCCATTCTTGCCCCCCTCCCTAGCCCTACTCTAATATTAACACTAATCCCTCCCTCCCCCATTATGTATCATCATCCACTTATTAGCGACATCATTCTTCCTTTGGTTTTTTGAGATTGGCTTATCTCACTTAAAATATCTCACTTAAAATGATATTCTCCCATTTAATCCATTTGCCTGCAAATGCCATAATTTTATCATTCTTTATGGCTGAGTAATATTCCATTGCATATATACCACAGTTTCTTTATCCATTCATCAATTGAAGGACATCTAGGTTAGTTTCACAATCTGGCTATTGTGAATTGAGCAGCTATGAACATTGATGTGGCTGCATAACTGTAGTATGCTGATTTTAAGTCCTTGGGATATAGGCCAAGGAGTGGGATAGCTGGGTCAAATGGTGGTTCCATTCCAAGTTTTCTAAGGAATCTCCACACTGCTTTCCAGAGTGGCTGCACTAATTTTCAGCCCCACCAGCAATGTATGAGTGTACCTTTCTCCCCACATCCTCGCCAACACCTGTTGTTGCTTGTATTCTTGATAATCGCCATTCTAATTGGGGTGAGATGGAATCTTAGGGTGGTTTTGATTTGCATTTCTCTTATTACTAGAGATGTTGAACATTTTTCCATATGTTTGTTGATTGCTTGTAGATCTTCTTCTGTGAGGTGTCTATTCATTTCCTTAGCCCATTTTTCGATTGGGTTATTTGCATTCTTGGTGTAGAGTTTTTTGAGTTCTGTATAGATTCTGGGGATTAGTGCTCTAACTGAAGTATGATTGGCAAAGATTTTCTCCCTCTCTGTAGGCTCTTTCTTCACATAGTTGATAGTTTCCTTTGCTGAGAGAAAGCTTTTTAGTTTGAATCTATCTCATTTATTGATTCTTGCTTTTATTTCTTGTGCTATGGGAGTCCTGTTGAGGAAGTCTGGTCCTAAGCTGACATGTTGAAGATCTGGACCTACTTTTTCTTCTATAATCTGCAGGGTCTCTGGTTTGATTCTGAGGTCCTTAATCCATTTTGAGTTTAGTTTCGTGCATGGTGAGAGATATGGGTTTAGTTTCATTCTGTTGCATATGGATTTCCAATTCTCCCAGCACCATTTGTTGAAGAGGCTATCTTTTCTCCATTGCATATTTTTGGCCCCTTTGTCTAGTATGAGAAAATTGTACTTATTTGGGTTCGTGTCCGTGTCCTCTATTCTGTACCATTGATCTACCTTTCTATTGTGGTACCAATACCATGCCATTTTTGTTACTATTGCTTTGTAGTAGAGTTGAAGATCTGGTATTGCGATAACCCCTGCTTCACTCTTTCCGCTAAGGATTGCTTTAGCTATTCTGGGTTTCTTATTCTTCCAGATGAATTTCATAATTACTTGCTCTATTTCTGTAAGGTACGTCATTGGGATTTTAATTGGAATTGCATTGAATCTGTATAGCACTTTAGGTAGTATGGCCATTTTGACAATATTAATTCTTCCTATCCAAGAACATGGGAGATCTTTCCATCTTCTAAGGTTTTCTTTAATTTCTTTCTCTAGTGTTCTGTAGTTCTCATTGTAGAGGTCTTTCACCTCTTTTGTGAGATTGATTCCCAAGTATTTTATTTTTTGAGGCTATTGTGAATGGGGTAGTTTTCCTAATTATTCTTGCCAAAGATTCATCACTTATGTATAAAAATACATTAGATTTATGTGCATTGATCTTATATGCCACTACTTTACTGAATTCACTTATGAGTTCTAAAAGTTTTCTTGTATTTCCTGGTTCCTCTAAGTATATAATCATATCATCAGCAAATAGGGATAGTTTGAGTTCTTCTTTTCCTATTCGTATCCCTTTCATTTCTTTGGTCTGTCTAATTGCTTTGGCTAGAGTTTCAAGGACGATATTGAATAGATGTGGTGAAAGAGGGCATCCCTGCCTTGTTCCAGTTTTTAGGGGGAATACTTTCAGTTTTTCACCATTTAGAATGATATTAGCCATGGGCTTAGCATAGATGGCCTTTACAATGTTAAGGAATGTTCCCACTATCCCTATTTTTTCTAGAGTTTTGAGCATGAAGGGATGCTGTATTTTATCAAATGCTTTTTCTGCATCTATTGAAATAATCATGTGATTCTTGACTTTAAGTCTATTGATATGATGAATTACATTTATTGATTTCCTGATGTTGAACCAAACTTGCATTCCTGGGATGAAACCCACTTGATCATGGTGCACTATCTTTGTAATATATTTTTGTATGCAATTTGCTAAAATTTTGTTGAGAAATTTTACGTCGATGTTCATTAAGGATATTGGTCTGAAATTTTCTTTCCTCAATGTGTCTCTGACTAGTTTAGGTATCAGGGTAATATTGGCTTCATAGAATGAGTTTGGGAGGGTTCCCTCTTCTTCTTTTATGGAATACTTTGAGGAAGTATTGGAATGAGCTCTTCTTTAAATGGTTTTGTAGAACTCGGCTGAGAACCCATCTGGTCCCGGACTTTTCTTGTTGGTAGGCTTTGATGACTTCTTCTATTTCATTACTGAAATGGTCTATTAAATTGTGTATGGCCCTCCTCGTTCAGTTTAGGCAATTCATATGGCTCTAGAAACATGTTGATATCTTCGAAGTTATCTATTTTGTTGGAGTATAGATTTCAAAATAGCTTCTAATTATGTTTGTATTTCAATCAGTCTTTTGTGATATACCTTGTCATTCCGATATTTCGTGATTTGAGTTTCCTCTCGTCTTCTCTTTTTAGTGTGGCTAAAGGTTTATCAATTTTGTTTATTTTTCGAAGAACCAACTCTTGTTTTGTCAATTTTTGTATTGTTTTCTTTTGTTTCAATTTTGTTGATTTCAGCTCTGATTTTAAACTATTTCCTGTCTTCTACTACTTTTCATGTTGGTCTGTTCTTTTTCTAGGGCTTTGAGCGGTAGTGTTAGGGTCGTTTAATTTATTGAGTTTACTTCTTTTATTGAATGCGCGCCATGAAATAAATCTTCCTCTAAGTACTGCTTTCATAGTGTCCCAAAGATTTTGATATGATGTTTCTTGTTTCCCATTTAGCTCTAAGAATTTTTATTTCCTTCCTAATATCTTCTGTTATCCATTCATCATATACTAGCATGTTGTTTAACCTCCGGTGGTGGCAGTAGTTCTGTTTTTTACTCTTTCATTTATTACAAACTTCAATCCATTATGATCTGGTAGAATACAAGGTAGTGTCTCTATCTCTTGTATTGCTAACATTAGCTTTGTGCATATATATGGTCTCTTTTACAGAAGGATACATGTGCTGCTGAGAAGAAAGTGTATTCGCTCTTGGTTGGATGGTATATTCTAATAAATGTCTGTTAAGTCTAAATTATTGATTTGTGTATTGAGTTCTGTGGTTCTTTCTTTGTTCAATGTTTGTTTGGAAGATCTGTCCAGTGGTGAGAGAGGTGTGTTAAAATCGCCTAGTATTATTTGTGTTATGGTCTATTTGGTTTCTGAGATTGAGAAGGATTTATTTGACATACAGGGATGAGCCACTGTTTGGGGCATAGATGTTTATGATTGTTATGTCTTGCTGACTTATGCTTCCCTTAAGCAGTATGAAATGTCCTTCTTTATCCCTTCTGACTAACTTTGGCTTGAAGTCCACGTTATTTGAAATGAAGATGGATACTCCAGCTTTTTTGCTGAGTCCATGTGCATGGTATGTTTTGCCCAATTCCTTTCACCTTTAGTCTATGGGTATCTTTTCTATGAGGTGAGTCTCTTGCAGGCAACCTATTGTTGGATCTTTCTTTTTAATCCAATCTGCCAATCTATTTCATTTGATGATGAATTCAGGCCATTAACATTCAGGTTTATTATTGAGATATGATTTGTATTCCCGGTCATTTGGTTCATTTTTTAATTGTATTTATTTATTTATTTTTTGACGCAACTTGGTTTCCTCCTTTATTTGACAATTCTTTAGGATAATTCCTCCTTGCTGATTTGCTTCTTTGTTTTTCATCTCTTCCTCATGGAAATATTTTGCTGAGATGTTCTGTAATGCTGGCTTTCTTTTTGTAAATTCTTTAGCTTTGTTTATCATGGAATGATTTATTTCATCGTCAAATTTGAAGGTAAGTTTTTGCTGAGTATAAGATTCTTGGTGACATCTGTTTTCTTTCAGGGCTTGAAAATGTGTTCCGGCCCTTCTAGCTTTTAGGTCTGGATTGAAAATAATCTGCTGATATCCATATAGGCTTCCCCCTGAATGTAATTGGTTCTTTTCTCTCACAGCCTTTAAAATTCTGTCTTTATTTTGTATGTTCGGTATTTTTCATTAATATGCCTTGATGTGGGTCTGTCGTAATTTTGTGTATTTGGAGTCCTATAAGCCTCTCATACTTGATTTGCCATTTCATTCTTCAGATTTGGGAAATTTTCTGATATTATTCATTGAATAGATTGTTCATTCTTTTGGTTTGTTTCTCTAAACCTTCCTCAATCCCAATAATTCTTAGATTTGGCCTTTTCATGATATCCCTAGTTCTTGGAAATTCTGTTCATGATTTCTTACCATCTTCTCTGTTTGTTCAACTTTGTTTCAAGGTTAAATATTTTGTCTTCCATATCTGAGGTTCTGTCTTCCAGGTGTTCTATCCTATTGGTTATGTTTTCTATGGAGTTCTTACTTTGATTTATTGTTTTCTTCATTTCAAGGATTTCTGTTTGTTTTTTCAATACTCTAACTCTTTATGAAATGATCTTTTGCTTTCTGTATTTGTTCTTTTAACTGTAGATTGGTGAGATCATTCAATGCCTGCATTTGCTCTTTCATCTCATCGTTTGCTTCTCTGATCATTTAATTATGCACATTCTGAATTCCCTTTCTGTCATTTCTTCTGCCATGCTGTCATTGGATTTTATTGATGTTAACATCTAGATTTGTTTGGGGCATTTTCTTCCCTGTTTTCTCATATTGTTCAGGTATTAGTGGACTGCTAAGATATGCAGATTTCCTCTATTGAATTATAATGTACCTGAAGATTTCTAGTAAATACCCTCTTATCAAGCCTGAAGTCTTGGAGTGAGTTGATAATGCGGTGCTCCCGAAGGAAGCTGCCTCTTTAGGGGTGGTGGCCTTCAGGTGGAGTATATTCCCTGATAGTGGGCAGAGGTGCCTCCACTTGTTGACAATGGCCATCCAAAGGGAACTAGGCTGCGGGCTGAGTCAAGGCCTGTTTGGGTCCTGTGTACTCTGTTTACCGTCCTTGTGGGAAAACCTCACCCAGCAGGAGGCCTCACCTGGTGTGGAGGTCTCAGTGGTCCAGTTCCCCTCCTAGAGGTTTCCTCAATCCACAACTACCACCTGGGCTGGGCTCCCTTCCTCTGCAATGTTCCCAGGGGCCTGGACCTACCTCCTGGGGCCTGGGAGCCTCACCCTTCGCAGACGAGTCTCCTTAGGCTGCTCTCCTCAGAGAATCTGCCTACAGTCCTGGAAACTTCGCTCCGTCCCTCAGCTTGTCTCTGTGCAGCCTCTTCCCCAAGAAGCCTCCAAGGTCCGGGACCCTGCTCTGCACCTAATTGCCTGGTTATGTGGCCCCTCCTCTGAGCAGCCACCTGGAGCCCGTACAGTCTCTCTGAGTCCCAGCGACCCGCTGCACGCCTCTTCCTCCGGGCAGCTGCCAGGTGTTCCGGTGTGGTCGCTAGGAGTCCAAGCAACTCACTGCGCGCCTCCTCCTCCCAACAACTGCCCATAGCCCTGGGCAGTCACTCCGATTCCACGTGACCTGTTGTGCTCCTCCTCCTCCTCTGGGCAGCCCCCCGGGTGTTCAGGAGCAGTCACTCCGAGACCAAGCGACTTGCCATGCTCCTCCTCCAGGCAGTCCCCTGGTGTTCAGGAGCGGTCGCTTTGAGTCCAAACAACTTACCACTTATCTCCTCCTCTGGGCAGCCGCCCGGAACTCTGGTGCAGTCACTCCAAGTCCAAGCGACCCACCTTGCTCCTCCTCCTCCTCCGGGCAGACCTCTGTGTTCAGAAGCGGTCACTCTGAGTCCAAAGAGCTCGCTGGGCAGTTCCTCCTCTGGGCAGCCGCCCAGAGCCCCAGTGGTTGCTCCGAGTCCAAGCACTGTGCTGAGCGGTCTCCTCTACGATGCTCCCATTTGTACGAGTTCACTGCTCCCGCGGGGGGAGGGGTGTCTCGTTGGGCAACTCTACTTCACAAAGCTCCCTGCCATCCGGGACTACCACCCCATCCAGGATGCCTCCCCAATGGGAGAGGACTCACCGGCGGCTTTGAGTTGATCCCAAGTCTCTCAATAATCTCCTCTTTTGAATCCTGAGTCCTGGAGCAACATGAAATGCAGCCACCCTCTAGTCCACCATCTCAAAACTCCCTTATCTCTTCTTTAGTCATCTCTGAACTCTGTTGAAACTAAAGTAATGGAAGATAGGTTCCCTAACACCACAAACTCAAAAAATAGCTTTGAAAATTTCCTCTGGGACTTGATTTTATTTTTGTCAAAACTTAGTCAGATAACCTAGCCTACTGGAAAAGATCTTGAGTATGTAAGCTAGCTATGTCCATGAAGAAGAGGCAACCAATTTGGTCAGAAGCTAGAATAGTTCAGCATATTAAGCAAGGATATTAGTTTATTACAGCAACATTTCAAACAGAAAAACATACAAATAGACCTACTGTCAAGTGCAACAAAATCTGTGCTTTTACTAGATCCTGAACAGTATTTGAAATTGTCTTATTTTCTTTCTCCTGGAACCACTCCCTTTCTTATGTGACATGATAGATCCTAATTTTCCTTCCTTAGGTCTTTGACAAACTCTTCTTTCTCTGATCATCCATAAAATGTTGGATTCTGGTCTCGCAGATCCATTCCCTTTGGGAAACCAATTAGTTCCTTGAATTCCAATTCTTCTAATCCTGATGATTTTCAAATATCCCTCAACTCACATATAACCCCTAGGTTAGATGCATATCGTGCATTCCTTAGTAGTCAAATCTGAGAAGTTCACAGAAAAAGTTTTAAAAAGGGAAGAAACAAAGCTCTTACCTCCACATCATCAACTTGACTCCCCTTTCTGACATATTTTGTCCTTATTGTTTTCTTTTTTTCTCAAGAAAGTAGCCTGAGCATCATCTTGACTTTTACTCTCTACCCCTCTCCTTAGCTAAATGGATTTCAAATCCTGTCATGCTGAGCTCTTTTGTGCCTTTCACTTATTTGCTCCACCCCAATGTTATTATTTTCATTTAATTCACCATCATCTTTATCAAGATCTGCTAGCCAGTCTCTCTTCATCTCTATCTACTTCACATTTTTAATCTTTTCACTGAAATTAGAATAAAAGCACTAAGATATAAACCGGAACCTATTATTGCTTAGGCATAGTTTCTTCCAGTAAATCTGTGCTTTAATATTCTCACTACTGGTTTCCTCATAGTATATTTAAGCTAAAAGTGTAACTTTCTTGCCTTATCATATAAGTCTTATTACCAAATTCTCTCTTTAGTAGTTGGTGCTTCAATATGTACCAGAGATCAGGAGAATAGAGAAATCAGGGAAGAGGGAGAACATTTAACCCCAACATGAAGGTAAATAGTAATTTAGTTAGAAAGAACAAAGTCTTTCTGGGGTGGGGGGGGTGAACACTCACCAAGATAATTTAATTGAAATTGAGATAACATAATATTATATTCTCAAGTTTACAGTTCTTGGAATTAGTGTCATTCTTCCCAGGTGTTTTGAGTATAATGTTCCTTTTAATTGATTCTAGCTTGACTTCTACAGGAGCCCTTTCACGTTATTAATAGAAAGTTACCTCCCACAAAGGAAAGTACTGTATTTCTGCCCTACTTGTAAAACCCCATAACAAGACCTTCAAAGTCAATATTAATCATTTACTCTCATGTATTTGCAGATCCCTGCTTCAGAGTGGGGCACAGAAGCAAAGAAGCAAACCAGAGGACAATGGGGCAGCCCTGAAGTAAAGAAAAGGCATATTACTGTGAATTTAGGATATTGAGGGGCAACTGTAGTTTATGTAGTTGTGTCTTCTTTCTGTGTTAGGATTTGAACTGTCTATAAACAGATATATCAAGTTGCAAGTCATTAGCTGGAAAGAAACACTAAAATTATATTTAGTGTAATTTCTGAAGACGAGAAGAGATTCGCTGTCAAAATAGAAAAGACATCTTCTACATGCTGTAGAGAAATACAGAACAGTGGGTAGTCTCATGTTAACTACTCTTAAATAATTTTACCACACTAAGGAAGATTGAAATAAATAAAGACTAATTACATTGCTGTGATGCTCAATCATTGTATTATCTTTGTTTACTATGTATTCGTTTGTGGCATAATTACTTCAAAATTAGTGACTTGAAACCAATACATTTATTATCTTACAGGTTCTGAGGGTCAAGAGTCTGGACACAGTTTATCTGGGTCATGGACTCAGGTTCTCACAAGTTTCTGATCAAGACGTTAGTCTGGGCTCAGTCTCATCTGAAGCAGGGGATCCTCCTCTAAGATTGCATCAACTTGGCAGTTACAAGTTCTTGTGACTGTAGTGGCCATGGTGACTCCTAAGACAGAGAGAGAGCCTCTGAGGCTTTAGATCCTTGTTTCAGGCTCATCTTAATAGGTCTCAATGAGGCCCACTCAGGATATCTTCCTTTGATTACTTCAAAGTCAACTGATTAAGGATCTTAATTGCATTTGCAAAAATCCCTTCACTTTGTCATATAACATAACTAAGTAAGAGAGGGGTAAACCTTCATATTCACAAGATTTTCCATTTCCTCTGGGCTCTTTAGTAGCATAATTAGATAAAGAGGTGATTAAGAGTAGGCATTCTGAATCAAAGTCCTGACTTAAGAAATTGTCTCTGACACTTACTAATTAGTCCCACATCTCACTTAGGCTTTACCTAATCTTTTAAGTGTTTGCTTCTGTGAAATGTTAGATACAATACGGCCACATTACTAGATACCATTCTATACTCACTGCAGTTCATGGGAACTCCTTCTCTGTAAGAGTCCTCACCTTCCGATATTGAAAGTTCCAATAGCTATTAATATTTTTTAAAAGAGCATTTCTGGACACTTTGAATTGGTAGAAATGGAGTATCAAGCTGGTTCTGTAAAACTCCTTTCTTGAAATTTGTAATTGATTTCTATAAAGTTTAATTTAGTCTACGGTTCTGTCTGGAGAGGTTATGAATTAGGATTCTATATAGGTACTTTTTTCTACCAGTGCCTGGGGAAAGTAGTGAAACCTAATTTGTGAAGACAGATAAATACTGTTGGCACATTAAAACACACACACCACACACACCACACACCACACACACGCACACACAAGCAGATGAGAGATCTTGGGCAATGAGAGTCAGCAGGAAAGAGAGAAAGCTGAAGAAAAGCTGCTGAAGTGAAAGTGTAAAAACAGTAAGAGAGTAAGACAGGTAAACATGGAGGAGTAAAGGAGCAATTGAAGGTAAAGAGAAATAGCTACTTGAGTTCAAAATCTTTGGTGTTCACTCACATAGTGTATAACCACAATAATGGAATCCTAATTAGAACACAAGTTATACTCTGTGTATATATATGTCCAAAGGCATTCTACTGTCATATATATCTAAAACAGAACAAGAAAAATAAAAAAATTAAATACTTTAAAAAATCTTTGGTTTACCAATTTTGGTTCCAGTTCTTCAATTAATCACTCAACAGATATTTACTGAGCCCAGCATATTACATGCAGGAACAACTTTTGCTGCAAAAGAAAGAACTTGGACAAGGAAGAGCCTTTTACAGGGCATGTATTCTTTTGGACTGAGATAGATAATAGCAAGTAAGCATACAATAATATTAATAGGGCGATGTAAAAGATAACATAGAATGCAGGCCAGCAATTGGTAGGGAGTGAGGAAGGAGTTTTAAAAGTTTGAATTTCACTACAGTTTTTAGGGAAAGGTCCTCTGAGGACATAGTATTGAGATATGGACCATGAAAAGAAAGAACTCCTTGAATATTTGGAATAAGCCAGGTGTAATGGTATACATACTTAGAAAGCTGAGACAGGAGGATCCCAAGTTCTAAGTCAGTCTAGGTAACTTTTAGAGACCTTGTCTCAAAATAAAGAAAAGCTGGATATGTAGATGAACACCCCTGGGTTTCATCACCAATACCCGCTAAGAGAGAAAATCTGAGTAGGCATGACTCATATTATACTTACAGGCATACCTTCCACACTGATTCCAGACCCCACAATAAAACAAATACCACACTATAACAGTCTCATGATTTTTCAGTTCTTCAATGTATGTTAAGGTTATTATACTACTCTGTAATCTGTTAAGTATATAGTGGTATTATGTGTGTACTGGTATGACATCCAAACTATATACATACCTTCATTTTAAATGCTTCATTGCTAAAAAAAAATAATAATAATTTGAGCCTCCATGAAACAAGTCACAATTATTTTGTTAATAGAGGATCTTGCTTAAGTATGAGTGACTACTGACTTGACTTAGTGGTGGGGTGGCTATGGTGGTTTCTTAAAAATATGACAATGATGAAGTTTACTACAGTGTTTATTTAAAACACATGATGATGTTTGATAGCACCATACCTACAACAGAATTTCTTTTAAAACTGGGTTCTGAGGAACATCATACTGAGTGAGATAAGCCAGACTCAAAAAACTCAAGAGTTGTATAATTTCTCTCATGAGTGGGAAGCTAGAGAGAAAAAGAAAAGAGATTCATGAAAATAGAAGAAATACCAGTATAGTAGTGGACGTGAATCAAGGAGGGGCAAGGAGTGGGAGAGAAAGGTATAGGGAATGGAACAGACTAAATCATGCTTATGTGTGTGTGTGTGTAGGTGTGTGTGTGTGTGTGTGTGTGTATGACTATATCACAACAAATTCCACTATCATGGAAAATAATACTCTAATATAAGTTGATTAAAAAAATGAGGACAGATCCTGCAGTTGCTTTATCACCTACATTTTTGTAATATTCTAGATCTTCCCTTGTCATTTCAAAGATGTTCTCCATCTTCACCAAGAGTAGCTCCTATCTGAGGAGACCACATTCTTTGCTGATGTGTAAGAAACAACTACTCATCCACTGGGCATTTATAATGAGGTTTCAGATATTCAGTCACATGTTGAGTTTCCAAGACTTATTTAGTTCTCTTGCTCTTTCCAACATGACTGCAGTCACTTCCTCCACTGAAGTTTCGAGTTGCTCAAAAATCTTCTACAAGGTTGGGAGTCAACGTTCCCCTAACTCCTGTTAATGTTGGTATTATGATCTCCTTACCTCAATTACAGATGTTCTTATGACATCTAGAGTAGTTAATCAGTTCCAGAAGTTTTTCATTTTTACTTTCCAAGATCCATCATAGAAATCACTATCTAGGGCACCAGTAGACTTACAAAATGTATCCCTTAAATAATAAAACTTGAAAGTCAGAATTTCTCCTTGATTCCTGGGCTATAGAATGGGTTTTGTATTAGCAAGTGCAAAAAGGGCATTGATGCTATTGTACGACCTCATCTGAGTTTTGGGTAGTCAGGTGCATTGTCAGTGAACAGTGATGTTTTGAACTAAATTTTCTTTTGAGAACAAGTTTTGACATTGGGCTTAAAATACTCAGTAAACCTTGTTGTATATAGATGTCATTCAGGTTTTCTGTTCTATGCGGAGAGCACAGGCAGAGTTCATTAAGTAAAATTCTTAAGCATTCAAGGTTTTTTGAAATGGCAAATGAACAGTGGTTTCAACATTAAAATCACAAGTTGCCTCTAACATGAGAATCAGCTTGTCCTTTGAACTCAGGCATAGATGTCTCCTCTCTAGCTATGAAGCCCTAGATGGAATCTTCATGAACATAAGGCTGTTCCATCTACATTGAAACTCTGCTGTTGAGTAGCCACCTTCACCATTCTCTTAACTATATCTTCCACATGACTTGCTGTATCATTGCCTACAGATTCACCTGCATTTTTATGTGGTGGAGATAGCTTTTTTCCTTAAAGCTCATGAACCAATCTCTGCTAGCTTCAAACTTTCTTTCTGTAGCCTCCTCACCTTTCTCATAGAAATGAAAGTGGTTAGGGCCTTGTTCAAGATCAGGCTTTGGTTTGAGGGAATGCTGTGCCTGGTTTCATATTTTATCTATACTACTAATACTTCCTCCATATCTACAGTAAGGCCATTTTGCTTTCTTATAATTCATGTGCTCACTGGAGTAGCACTTTGAACTTTCTTCAAGAAGTTTTCTTCTGCATTTATACTTGGCTAACTTGTGTGAGAAGTCTTGCTTTCAGTCTCAACTTTTGATATACCTACACTGCTAAGCTTAAATATTTACTTTTAAGAGAGAGACTTCCAACTTGACTACTTAAACATTATCATAGTGTTATTAAATGACCTAATTTCAGTATTGTTGTGTCTCAGGGAGTAGGGACATTCAAGAAGGAGACAAATGGAGAAATGGCCAGGTGGTAGTGCAATTAGAACACACACACACACGCACACACACACACGCACACACACACACACATAAACTTTATTGATTCCGAGTTCACAGTCTTATATGGGCATGGATCGTGGCACAACATAACAATTGCAATAGTGACATCAAAGTCTGTTCCATATACACTGAAACTCTGTTGCCAGATATATTCATAGTGAAAAAGTTGAAATATTGTGTGAATTACCAAATATGACACAGAAATATTACAATAGCATATACTGTTGCCAAAATGGCCCCTACACACTTCCTAGGCACAAGGTTGCCATGTGCCTTGAATTTGTAAAACAAAATGCTGTATCCATGAAGTGTAATAAAATGAAATATGATTGTATCCTTCCAGTAAATACCACTAGTTAACTTTGGCAAAACTTGATGGATTTTGCCCTGAAAACAGAACTCTAAACAGACTATAGCTCTCCTGGCAGTATATAAACTAAAATAACACTTGACAATATTTTGAGAAAAGATTAGAAGAACCTCTTTGTCTAAAAAGGTTCCCTTTTCTTAGTAAGCTATAAAGCAATGGTGCTTCCTTTCAGTCTATGAAACGAAATGACTGTTGTTAGCATTTATTAGCATTCAATTTTAAAGTGCTCTTGTAATAAAAGTGTCACCAACAAAAGGGCATGATCCAATTGAATCCCCAGCTGGTTAGCTGAATTAGTCAGCAGGAAAGAAGATGGAACAGGAAAGTGAAAGCTGCCCTGTGAGACATCATCTTCAATAATCATCGTCAATCCCGAGGCCTCCAAATCAAAAGGTTGCATAAACAGGTCCAGAGTCTAAAAGTTTTTATGTGAATGATCAGAAAACAAAGGTAACTTGAAGGAGAAGGAAATAGAGTCTGATGTAGTCAAGGATCCTCTTTATCCACGCATAAGTACTAGACAAATTTTTGTGTCTAATGCATTATAAGATCAGTCTCAATCGTACTGGTGGTAGGCTTGATGTCTCTGAGGTAGCAGGAAAAGTCACCCAAATAGTTATCTGTTACTTGTTCAGATCCATTCCTTCTTAGGCAATTCATGTTTTCCCCTGCCACATCTTTTAAGTGAGATTAGTAAAATTAATCGTGTAAATTGAATGTGTTGAGTGTTACATGTCTTCTCCTGTTCTCGTCTCTCTCTGGTAAGAAACTGCTTGGCCAAGACTGGAACATTCCACACTTCCTACAGTGCTGAAGGGTGTGGTTGGAGCTTGGCACTTAAAACACCAAAAGCTTAGGTTTATGATACTGTCAAACCTAACTCTGTGTACACAAGAACAAAATGAATATGTTGGCTGACTTGCCAAAGATAGAAATAATAAGAGACAGTGATACAGAAATGTGGAAAATACCCATTGTAATATTTATTTAACATAATAATAAAAAGCCTTTTAATCAAATATGCTTTTTGATGTGCCTTGGTTTAAATGCACTTATCCTACCTAAAGTAATTTCTTAGAAAAAAAGTTGAAAATATAAATCCAGAATAGAAACCAGAAACTCTATCACGCCGATTGAGGAAATTCATTGTTACTTGAGTGCTTTATTTAAATTCCATGTTTGTTTCTTCCAACAAGTTAACATATAATATGTATTATAGTTGTTAATAGTTTTACTTGGACACTGAGACTTTAATTTCTTTTAACTTAAAACTTCAAAACGTTAAAAAAACTTCTCTTATTTTTGTTTACACGAAGATCATTATAACGCTAACATGAATTTCAATTTCTGCTAGAGAACTCACATTAATGAAAGGGTGCTATGACTCTTAGCCAAATTTTCTTGCTTCTAAAATATACTTTCTAAAAGATAACAAAATGGAAACTTTAAAAGATTAATCTGAGACCAAATATGAGACTGTTTTGCATTTCTGGGTTTAAATTAAAAGTCTACTAACATTTGAGAGAACCGGGCAGGAATCAAGCCTTATAAAACATCCCTTGATTGGCAATTAGCAATTAGAAAATTTCAGAATGTTCAGGAGGTAATTTTGTATAAGCATCTAAACCCAAGGCTGCATATTTGATCCTTTGCCAAAGACTTCACATACCAGAGAAGCAAAGCTGAAAGGGAAATTTTCCTGTTACAAGTTGCCTCCAGGGATGTTCTGATGTTTGTTTCATTTAAGGTAAGAAGGATTTCATAGTTCTTGGGACCTATGATCCATTTTAAAGCAAGAGCATAGATGTAAGTGGAAAGCAAATAAAAATAATCTCAGTGACTTATCCAGTAACTGCTTTGTCTTTGTGTCTTTCTCATCCCCCATAAATAAAGAGTTAGTGCTTTCATTTTCTAGATATTTAGAGATAGTATGTGACTTACCCCAAGGCATCAATGTCTAAACATCATAAGAATCAAGTTATATTTGGTCATGTGATTCACATAAGAAAAACCTGCCTGAATGAGGAAAAGAGAACCATTCTTTCTTATTGGGATTCTCACAGAGAAAATAAACCAAACAATTAGCAAAATGACTAGAGTGTACATATATAGAGAGAGATAAATATATGATTAGATATATATGTAGATTGTAGATAGATATAGATACATAGAGATTGATAAAATTATGCTGCTATTCATATAGTTTCATGAGCTGTTCATTTATTTATTTATGTACTTAAAACACTTATTAAGGACCTAAAATGTGCTTTCCAATCCATGCATGTTAAGGGGGACCATGTATTTTAAGGGTCCCCTTTAAAATGCATAGATTAAAAAATAAAACAAAGTCTTGGGCCTTTTAGAGTAGTTTAGATGGCTTGGAAGACTAAGTAGTGTTATGAGGCACAATTTAAGAACAGACCGATCACCACTGAGAAGTCCAAATTTGAGAGTCTTTATTAAGCTGGCCAGCTGACTGTCTCACACAATGCCCCAAAAAATGGCTATTGGGAGAACAGCCCTGACCACAGGGTTGTAGGGGTTCTTATACCAAAAATCACATCAATCATAAGTGTCTGTTGCTATGATTTGAAATTACAAACTAACATCAGGAGATCATCAACAGTGGAGGAAGTGGGTCAAAATGACCCTTACCTAGGTACAAACTAAAGAATGGTTGCTAACATCCACACAATTACTGTTTACATGGTACCTTGTTTAGGAACAATAGGAATCAAAAGAGAGCAATTCTTTACTACATAGGAGTTGCCATTGTATATTATTAAACATGTCACACCAAGTAACTGATGATGGGCATAGAAGTGGGGTGTTCCCATGGGAGAAGCTTATTTCCTACATAACATGGAGTCTCAGAGCAAAATGGAGTCTGTTTAGTCATTTCCTTTAGAGTCTGCCTATAACATTCTCATGGAGTCAGATCTGTCAGCCCATCGCAAATAGTACATATTATGAAGAAGTAATTGTATGGCATGATATACAGAGGATAGAGTCATTGAACAGAGTGTGGAGATCAGGTGTGTAATTGAAACAGAACAGCCAGAATTCTGCCTCATTAGGATGAAAACCACTGAACCACTGTTCAAAGGTTGAAAAAAGGTGCATTAGATCATGTGGTGTTGGAGGGCAGATGCACTACAGTAACACAGACCAAAAACTATGTTGGGAGTGATTCTAACTTTTCTTTCTTTCTTTTTATTTTTTTTTTTTTTGAACTATAGAAATCCACCTAAAATCTATCCCTTTCTCAGCTCTTTTAGAGGTCACAGTCATGATCTTTTTCTTCTTTCTCTTCCTTTTATTGCCCAATCTCTGACTTAATTCTAATTCTCCAATCTCTTTCCTCTTTCTTTCTTCATTCTCCTGCCAAAGATGACTCATGTGTGATTTTTAAAATAATCGTTTCATCTTTTAAAAATTTCAGCGTATAGTTCTTTACTTGTTCTACTTAAAGTTTCCATGGGCAATTCTCTACAGAGAGGGACACCTGAGCAACTCTTATTCTTCCTTTCAAATTCTAATATACAGTTTATTTTGCTTAAGGGCATATTAGACCAGTGTGTTAAGAACTCTTCATTTGAATCTCAAGATTCTTTTGTCACCCTTGTTTAGTGTCTGTAAAGTTGTCCTCAAGAACTTATGTGACCTAGCTCTCTCCTCATCTCACTTTCAACTGAGTTCATCCAGATCACTGGGACAAAAGGAGAGCAAGATCATCTTTGTCTTCTACTATGCTGGATGCAACTTCTGTGGTCTTTTGTTGGTCTCTCTCAGCTACAGGTTTCATCTTATAGACCCAAGCGTGGCACAGATTTTGTGAAGTTATTAGATACTTCACAATCCCTTAGGAGTTTTTTCCCCCTGCTGAGCAAATCTATGTAAACAGTACCATTCATTTAAATCTCTTTGCATGCTCTTTTTAAGCAAGTGTTCTGTTTTTAGCTGGGGCCCTGACCCATAGGATCATCATCACCTCATCAGATTCCATAAGAGGCATAAGCTGTATCATATTTAAGTAGAATAGGAATAATTTGATGCAGGTAAAATATCACCATCATGCTTATGAAGTTCTGTTGTAGCAACTGTGTATCAGATACTAGACTAAGTGCCCTCAATACATACAACAGCCCTGTAAAGTGAGAATTGCCCCATTTCATAGACAAGAACACTGAGGTTTGATGAGAACATGGAATTTGTCTTCAGTAACAAAACCAGGAACTGTTGAAAAACAGAAGATTAGCCCAAATGTCGTTTACCTCAGAGACCATATTCCTGAACTGATCTAAAGCAAGTTTTGGAGAGAAATTCTGTTTCCATGCATTGTAAATAAAATATCTGAAATGTTTCTTAATATATCGCAAATATTGCCAACAACTTTGGTGGGAAATTAACTGATCTTAAGAAAGTTCTAAGAATTATGAGAAAATAAAGTTCTAACACAAGGACATAAAATGAAGAAGCAAGTTGAAAGACACACTTTCCTCTTCTTTTCAAAGTAGCCCTCCGTCAAATCTTATGCAGTTCCAAGTTGGATTATCCACTGAAGATGAACTAAGAATATGAGCATCATAATTCTTTTAGGAACTAGAAATATAGTAGACACCATGCAGTGCTAGGAATATGTAGAATCCTTAAATCTTCTCAGGGATAATGATGTTGATGTGTCTTGATAGATGCAAGAGGGCTGTAGTCAACACTTTTAAGGAAATTGATATCAAAATAAAATCTCGTCAATTTTACTATCTGTTTGATCTTGGGCAATTCACTTAGACTGCCGGAATCTCTCATCCTTAACAAGGACAGGAGACTTGACAATGCCTTCCTCATAGACTGTGAGTATAGCTGAAGCAAATCTAAGTGAAAAAAAATTCAAGCAGCATAAATATCATAAGATAGATATACATATAATCATTATATATGTATATAAATATATATACACACACATAGATGTTGAAGGCAATGGGAATTATTAAAAAGAGGAATTTTGAAGATAGAGAATTCACTTTTACGAACTTCTAAAAATATCTTAATACATAGAATATTTTATTCCTGATTTTTTCATATTGTTTCTTTGGGGGACTTCATCTCTAAAGCATTATTACTATATATTGTTAGTAACTACTCAGATTTGTTTGTGATGAAGCAACAGATTCCTTTCCTGTAGCTTTCTGGCTAACATGATGTCATTTTCCTGTTCTCAAAGAGGGGCATACAAAGACAGGAAAACTCAATCATGATATATGCAGAATAATGTGAATTGCATATGACTTCTTTTTATACTACATATCAATGTCCTGATACTCTACCTCCTTCAGATAGAATTTGGAACTTCCAATAAAATAATGAAATACAAAGAAAGTTATTGGAATGTTAAGCATTAAAATGACACAAATAAAAAAATCAAAAAATCACATAAAAAGGCAACAAAACATGAGGGCTAAAATGATCCTTTTTAATTGAAAATGAAGATTCCCTCTGAGATTCTTGTCAGCCTGAACAAAAAGGAAATTTACAACTCATTATATAAATGAATAAAGCCTGAAAAAAATCTTCAAGATGAGCACATTATGCATTTATACAGGAATGAGCTTTATTGTTTTTCTCCATTAGACAAATAATTGTAATTATTGATAATTTATTATTTAATAATTATGAGAATAATGGTTTTTATTACTTATTAAGAATTTCAAAGACAGAAAATATACATTATTATTAAAAAGAAAGTAAAAATGCACCTATAAGCTCAAAATCTAGACATAATGTGCATTGGCATGGAGTATATGCTAGGCTTTCAAAATTGTTTCTATTTTTACTTTTTTTAATAAAAATTGGATGTGCTCATGTTTAGAGTATAGCTTATGCTCATAACAGTATGTCATAGACATTTTATACTATTAGTAAATAAAGATACCCAATTACTATTTTAGCGATGTTCTAGGATTTTTATATGGGTAGTAAATGATTAAATAACTTTCTGTGCTCCTGTGTGTATGTGTGTGTTGTGTGTGTGTGTGTGTAGAGAGAGAGAAAGAGAAAGACTCAAAGATTTAATTCCTTTTGTGCTCATTTATTTCATATTTTAAACAATGCTGTTTTGGTATTAAAGATATTCTACCAGAGATAACATTTCCATACACATGGTCAACGGCATACAATTTAATCCTGCATTAAAAAGAAAGGAGCACAAAAAAGTCTTGTATCATTATTTTCATAAACACCACTTAATATAAGTTTGTGTGTAAGTATCTATGCTCCCACCTTGCTGGGTACACCATGGCACTATGGAATTTATTTGCAGTTCTATGTGGGTGAAGATGAATGTCTTTTCACATAATTTTAATATATTTCACTTCTATGATTAACTTACTAGCACTCTAAGTCGATCTTTCTAATATTTTCTTTTTTAATTGATTTTTAAAATGCTCTAAATATTAGAGATACTCATTCTTTGTTGCCAGAGATAAATTGATTATCTATTACTTACGTAAATTCACTTTGGAACCTCTAACTTAAGAAGCATTATCTTTATTTACTCTCAGTTTTTTTCTTTGTATTTTTTACTTTATTGTAAACCTTAAAAGAAATTTTTCCAGTATCATGAATGTGTGTGTACACGCGTGTGTGTGTATGTTTGCATTCTACATTTGTTCTGGTAAGTTTGGAATATTATTTAATACTTTTAAATATACCTAAAATTAATTTTGATTGAAATATAAGGTAGCTATTGAACTTTTGTTTCCTTCAAAATAATGATCTAAGACTATTGTTGAACAACATATTCTTTTGCTACTCCTCTGTAATGGCATATTTATCACATTCTAAATGTCTCTTTTTAGTAGAACCTGTTTTTAATTTTCTAATCTGTTTTTTCCCTTGTATCAATGTCGTGCTATTATAATTAAAAGATTTTTATATAATTTAGGATTTCCTAAGACAAATATTGTCTTTTCATCTGTTAAAATTGTTTTCTTTTACTTTACATGATTTGTACTTCCTTGTAAATTTAAGATTTTTGATGAAATATAAACAAAAAATTTTCACCAAGTCTTTAACTTAGAACTTTTTATCTAATTATATTTCCTATCATGGCTCAAATGAAATGCCATCAAAGCCAGAATTGGAGATAGGCAGTTAGTGCAGAAATAGCTGACTAGGTCAGATGGAGGAAATGGAGGCCATGAAAGCCATCTGCCTCTGGAAGGTGGAGACTGCCCCTGGGAGAATGGAACGGAACGTCAAGGATCCCTGGAGCCCATTGATTACCAAATTTACCTGCCCTTGTCAGGGACTACAGGTAAAGAACTGCTAATTAATGCCCCCTGGCCCTTACCTGCCTGAATCACTTTGGCCCTCCCCCTGCCCATCCACTTCTCACTTTTTGCATATCACCTACAAAACCAGGCCTAGTCGCATAAGCAGGAAGGAAAGAGATAAAGGGGAAGGAACAGGAGAATAAAACCTATAAAAAGGACAAGATTTGCTCATCTCATGGATTTCGCCTTTGGGTCCTCTTCTTCCACCCAGGAGATGTCTGCTTTTACTTTTCTTTAATAAAGCTTCTTACTTTCTACTCTACACTTGCCTCAACATGCTTCTCTGGCATTATACTTCAACACCTGAGGAAGCAGGACTCATCATCGGTAAAAGGCAGTATCACCATTTTACCATATGGTAAATTCCTATCTATGGGTCCAGGAGAAAGGTTTAATATTTTCTTTTTATAGATCTTCAAAATCATTACTTTATTATTTCCTTTTTCCATGTTGAAAGTATGTAGATGCTGCAATTGAGACTCTCCCTTTCATTGCATTTTAAATTATTTACTGATCGACTGACAACCTTTATACATTTATATTCTATTAGCTACATTGCCTTCTTTGATATCACAAAAACTTGCATACACAAAACTATTTATTTTTAATAGTTACATGTCAAATCCACTACCAATTATTCCTGGTAGTGGATAGTTTCTCTTTTTTTCCCATTATATATGTTGACATGAACATGAACTTCCAATAATGATGAATAATAGTAACAAAATGAGACTCTTTATTCTTGTTCCTAGCTTTAATGTAATGAGTTTTACCATTTCATCTTTCAGAAGAATATTTCATATACTTTTCTAGAAATTTTAACTATCCTAGTTTATTAATACATAAAAAAAGAAGAGAATGGTTCTTAGATTGTACACTATCGGCTCAGTCTCCATTTGAACTTCATGTCCAACCAGAAGCAGAGGCAGTCTTCCACTCAGGGAATTTGAACACTGGAGTCAGAGGAGCAGTCCCTGTTTTGGGTTTCTTCACAGAAGGCTGCTGTTGGCATTTGCACTAGAGTGTTCTCAAGATTCTGTAGTACACAGCAATATCCTGATCAACATTATCATTGTCCCTGTGTTGCAAGCAGTGAGTAAGAGAGGAATCAAGTTTGGTTCCAACAAGTGGATTTTATTCATGCAATACACACTCAACTTAACATTCCTAATAATAGCAAATCACAAATACATTGAAGATTTACTCCCTTGTTCACCTAGAGTCCAATCCCCATGGATTTACTCAATGCAATGTCTTTTAGTCAAGAAGTCAGTCAATAAGACCAAGAGGATTCTTCTCAGTCGTAGACTCTTTCATCTCCTTGGATGTCTTCGAATGTTCTCACGTGTCTGATAAGCTGGAGGCTGGGTGACAGTCATCGCTGTGGGAGAGGCCTTGTTGACAATGGTCGATCAGCAATCAGTGATAGAGTAGATAGCAGCCGGGGCAGTCAAGAGACAGAACAATGTGGAGTCCTCTGGTCACAGTGCTGCTGACAGTTTGCTCCAAAATCCAGGGGTTTAAGTAATGATTTTCAGTCCAATCATGCTCTGGTCTTCATTAATAAAGACCAGAATATGACTATAGTAGGAGCCACCACTCAAATCATAGATAAAGGTTTATATTGGCATTGTTCAGGAGTGTCATCCTGCCACACAGCAAGTTTGTCACCAGGTGCCTTTGATGATTTTAGTTTTACAAGTCCAGGCAAATACCAAATACAGCTTATTATTACTACATAACCCACAACTATAGCAATTCCTATTATTTCCTTGTCTTATTACATCCTGTTGAGATGCAGTGAGGCAAACTGAGTTTTTTTTCCTTCTTTAATATATTAATATTATTGGCTGTATGAATAATTTTCAAGTTTTTAGAAGGAAGCTACAATCCCATATGATACTGTAATTCATCATGACATGCTGAATTATATTTAGTAATATTTTATTCCAAAATTTTATACACATATATTCATTAAAGTTATTAACTATATTTTTTACTATATATGTGAGTGTATATATGTATATATATATGTGTATATTTTAGTATTATTTTTATTCTCTTCTTCTATGTTATGTGATTATAATGTTTATCTCTTTTGTGTTTTTTCCCCTTTACTCTCTGGCTTTATTAGTCATATTTTCCCAAACTTCCTTATTTATTTCAGCTCAATGAGCCCTGTGCTGCTTCTCCTAATGGTTTAATTTTACAATTAAATCTTTCAAGAAGTCAAAAGTTCTGGAATTTCTTTCTGCTAATATTTTTCACTAAACTTTCTCTGTAGACACAAACATAATTCATAAAATGCTAATGGAAAGAGACAATTAGCCATTGTGTGAGAGGAGTCAGTCCTGAGAAAAATCTCCCACAGAGTTCTCAATGAGCTTTAGGAATGCTGCTTTTGGAGAAGTGAGCCCCCTTTTCTCTTTTCATACCTACCACTTCTTGGTAATTGTTTATGAAGTCTCTCTTCATTTCCAGTAGTAGTAGAAAGGTGTCTCTCTCATGTAGATTTAACAGGAAATTGGAAAAGGAAAAGGGAAAGGTTTGTGTAGTCTTGTTCCCATGTACTATATTATCTCTATTTCCAGAAGAGATGAATCCCACAGCTCCTATGGAGGGTATATAGTAAAATAATGCAATGTTTTAAATCATGAGAAACTCATCTTTTATATACATTTAAAGTGACAGATAAAATTAAAAATATTTATTATGTCCAACATGATGTTTTGAAATACATATTTGAGAATGGCTAAATCAAGTTAATTAGAACATGTATTACCTCACATTGTTGTAATTTTTCATGTTAGAATGTTTAAAATCTACTTTCGTAATATTTTTCAAGACTACAATATATTGTTACTAGATACAGTCACTATGTTATACAATGGTTCTATTTTTGATCTTCATTGTTTCTTTTTAAATAATCCTAATGCATGTATATGTTTAAAACTTTAAGTAAAGCATAAGTTGTGATATATATGTAAGTAAAAGGTTTTTTATCCCCCCATTTAGACCATGAATCTAATTTTCTCAATTTTTAATGAAGGGTTATGGAAAATAATATTCCTACAAGATAGTGCCTGAATAAAAGTGGAAAGACATGCAGCTAGGGAGGAGGGAGGGAAAACTAGCCAAGCATTAATCTCCCAGTAAGTCCTTCCCTAATAACAATGGGCCCTGAAGGAAAGGGATGGATACTGAATGCTGGGCTCTGGAGATTGACCTTCCTCCACTGCAAATTAGTCCTAAATGGAGGCACAGCAAATATTGAAACTCTGGGAAACAATGGATCTCAGAGAAAGAAAAACAACGGGCAAGATTTGAGTACTCATCCGTAGGGTTTTGGACTCCCCCCTCCTCAGGTAACAATGAGTTTCAACCTTTTTACAACTATCTTCCTAAGTTAAAGTTTTAACCTTCACAACTAGCCCCTGACTGTCTAAACTGCATGTTCACAGTTTCCAATGATTAAACCATCTTTGTAGTACCCTATAAAACTAAAATCCCCTCTGTAACTGATGGCCATTTTTGCAACGGAAAATGAGCTTCAGTGATGCCCAAGTCCATGAATGAATAAATTGCTTCTCTGAAACCATCATTTTGTGCTTACAATTAATAGTCTTATATAAAGCTTTGATGAAAGAACACATACATACATGGTGAATGGATGTACACATTTGCATTGCAGGACATTGGTATGCAATTTATTGTTTGTCTCCTTAATAAAATATACCTTATTTCCATAACTATCTATAGAATATACTTTCATATTTTTAGCATAAGATAGTTGTCATCTACTATTGTAGGTAAACATTGAGCTAATTTTATTTTGTATATTTCTATTATAAATAATATTTTACTGACATCTTTCTACATTTCTCTTGAGAGCATTTGGTTAAAATTTTAGATCAAAGGATATGTTTATCTATGATTTCAGCAGATATTTCTATATTGATGTTAAAAAAATGTACAAATTATTTATTTTGTCCCTGCAACCTACTATGATTGTTAGATTGCATCAGGCATGCAACTGAATTAATGAATAAAATATTTTATACCTATTTCTACAATCTCAAAGAAAGAGAAAGAATAACAGAAAACCCAATCGGTAACTATTATAATTATTTAATACTTAATAATTAACTAGTAAGTAATGAATACTAAAGCTAGGGAAGAAAACCTCGTCTCTGCTATGATGTGTGTCGTCATAAAAACAAAAAATAATGAGTGTCAGTGAGGATGTAGGGAAATTGGAACCATTATGCACTGTTAGTGGGACTGCAAATTGTACAGTGACTGTAGCAAATAATATGGAGTTTCTTTAAAAAATTAAAAATAGAAGTAACATGATCCAGCATTTCCACCTCTGGGTATATACCCAAAATAATTAAAGCAGATCTCAAAGAGATACTTGTATGTCTGTAACAGTGATCCACTTCACCTTTAGAATATTGTATTTGCTGCTTATTTTAAAAGGGAAATATTTTTCTTTTCCTCTTCTCCCTCTTTTCCCCTCCGTAACCTGGGGGCTGGGAGCAAGATTACCTTGAGTTATCTATGCTCTACAGGAAGGAGATGTCACCAAAAGATCTAGGAAATGACTATCTCCCAAATTAACCAGTGAATTTCAATACACATTCAGAGCACACCTGGGACCCCCCAGTCAGGGAACACCTGAAATGTAACCTTTGAATAGTTTCTTGAAAAGTCCTGTTTTCCCTGATGGGCAGAAACACAACCTCTGGGGCAGGCGTCCAGTGTGTTTCTTCTTTGCTAGCAAAGCAATAAAACTTTCCTTTTTTCTCAAAACCATGTCCTCATTATTGGATTGGCACTGGGGACAAGGACCAAGCTTTCAGTAACAGGCTCACTGGTTTGGATGTGAGGTGTCCCTGCATATATTCTGTGTTAATGCAAGGCTATACAGAAACAAAATGGAACCCTATCAGTCCATCCTAATTTAAATGAACTAACTGGGTGGTAACTGCGGGCAGTTGAGGTATGGCTGGAGGAGGTGTGGGACACTGGGTCCAGGTCCAGGAAGGGTGCATCTTCACTGAAACTCCTTCCACACTCCCAATCTCTGCTTCCTGGCCACCATCAGGGGAGCAGCGTCTTTCCACCATGTCCTTCCACCATGATGTGCCACAACATCTTGGAACCAGAGCAGTGGACTTGGTCAACCATGGACTAAACCTCTGGAACCATAAGCTACAGTAATTGTTATTGTCAAGTATTTTGGTCACACTGATGGAAAGCTGACTACCACAGCCATTTATAGCAGCATTATTTACAATACTTAAGACATGAAATCAAACCAGTGATCATCAACGAAATGATAGACGAATATGTGAAATACAGTATGTACATAAACTGTGATACTATTCAGTCTTAATGGGAGGAAAATTATAACATATGGTACAACATGAATGAATCTTGAGGATAATATGCTAGACAAATGCTTATTTCCACTCATGAGGTACCAAAAGAAATTCATAGATTGTAGAATATTGTTTGCAGGGGGCTATGTGGAGGTATTATTTAATGGTACAGATTTTCAGTTTTGCAAGATAAAAAAATTATGGAGATAAATGATGGAGATGATCTCACAATATTATTAATTTATTCATACCACTAAACATTACACATAAAAATGGTTAAGATGGTAAATTTCATGTTATGGGCATTTTATCACAATTTAAAAATATAAAATCAAAAAAGAATATGTGCAAGAGAGAATTATTTGGGTGTTCTCTTTTTTAAATTTATTTTTATTGTAAATAAATGGGATACATCATGTTTCTCTGTTTGTATATGAAGTAGAGGCATACATTTGTGTAATCATACATTTACATAGGGTAATGGTGTTTGATTCATTCTGTTAATTTTTCCTCCCCCCCACTCCTCCCACCCTTCATTTCCCTCTATACAGTCCTTCCTTCATCCATTCTTGCCCCCCCACCCCCCATTATGTGTCATCATTCACTTATCAGCGAGATCATTCGTCCTTTGTTTTTTTGAGATTGGCTTATCTCACTTAAAATGATATTCTCCCATTTCATCCATTTGCCTGCAAATGCCACAATTTTATTATACTTTATGGCTGAGTAATATTCCATTGTATATATATGCCACAGTTTCTTTATCCATTTGTCAATTGAGGGGCATCTAGTTTGGTTCCACAATCTGGCTATTGGGAATTGAGTAGCTATGAACATTGATGTGGCTGTATGTCTGTAGTATGCTGATTTTAAGTCCTCTGGGTATAGGCCAAGGAGTGGGATAGCTGGGTCAAATGGTGAGTCCATTCCAAGTTTTTTAAGGAATCTACACACTGCTTTCCAGAGTGGCTGCACTAATTTGCAACCGTACCAGCAATGTATGAGTGTACCTTTTTACCCAAATCCTCGCCAACAACTATTGTTGCTTGTATTCTTGATAATCGCCATTCTAATTGGGGTGAGATGGAATCTTAGGGTAGTTTTGATTTGCATTTCTCTTATTACTAGAGATGTTGACCATTTTTCATATATCTGTTGATTGCTTGTAGATTTTCTGTGAAGTGTCTGTTCATTTCCTTAGCCCATTTGTTGATTGGATTATTTGTGTTCTTGATGTAGAGATTTTTGAATTCTTTATATATTCTGGAAATTAGTGCTCTATCTGAAGTATGAGTGGAAAAGATTTTCTCCCACTCTGTAGGCTCTCTCTTTACATTGTTGAGAGTTTCCTTTGCTGAGAGAAATCTTTTTAGTTTGAATCTATCCCAGTTATTGATTCTTACTGTTATTTCTTGTGTTATGGGAGTCCTATTAAGGAAGTCTGATCCTGGGTCAACATGTTGAAGATTTGGACCTACTTTTTCTTCTATAAGGTGCAGGGTCTCTGGTCTGATTCCAAGGTCCTTGATCCATTTTTAATTAAATTCTGTGCAAGGTGAGAGATAGAATTTCATTCTGTTGCATATGGATTTCCAGTTTTCCCAGCACCATTTGTTGAAGAGGCTATCTTTTCTCCATTGCATATTTTTGGCACCTTTGTCTAGTATGAGAAAATTGTATTTATTATGGTATGTGTTTGTATCCTCTATTCTGTACCATTGATCTACCTGTCTATTTTGGTACCAATACCATGCCATTTTTATTACTATTGCTTTGTAGTACAGTTGAAGTTCTGGTATTGCGATACCTCCTGTTTCACTCTTCTTGCTAAGGATTGCTTTAGCTATTCTGGGTTTCTTACTCTTCCAGATGAATTTCATGATTGCTTGCTTTATTTCTGTAAGGTACATCATTGGGATTTTAATTGGAATTGCATTGAATCTGTATATCACTTTTGGTTGTATGGGCATTTTGACAATATTAATTCTGCCTATCCAAGAACATGGAAGATCTTTCCATCTTCTAAGATTTTCTTTAATTTCTCTCTTTAGTGTTCTGTAGTTCTTATTGTAGAGGTCTTTCTCCTCTTTTGTGAGATTGATTCCCAAGTATTTTATTTTATTTTATTTTTTGAGGCTATTGTGAATGGGGTACTTTTCCTAACTTCTCTTTCTGAGGATTCATCACTTATATATAAAAATGCATTAGATTTATGATCTTTGATCTTATATCCTGCTTCTAACTGAATTCACTTAAGAGTTCTAAAAATTTTCTGGTGGAATTTCCTGGTTTCTCAAATATATAATCATGTCATAAGCAAATAGGAATAGTTTGAGTTCTTCTTTTCCTATTCATATCCTGTTAATTTCTTTGGTCTAATTGCTCTGGTTAGAGTCTCAAGGACGATGTTGAATAGAAGTGGTGAAAGAGGGCATCCCTGCCTTGTTCCAGTTTTTAGGGGGAATGGTTTCAGTTTCTCATCATTTAGAATGATATTGGCCATGGGCTTAGCATAGATGGCCTTTACAATGGTAAGGAGTGTTCCCACTATCCCTATTTTTTCTTGTGTTTTGAGTATGAAGGGATGCTCTATTTTATGAAATGTTTTTTCTGCATCTATTGAAATAATCCTGTGATTCTTGACTTTAAGTCTATTGATATGGTGAATGACATTTATTGATTTCCTGATGTTGAACCAACCTTGCATCCCTGGGATAAAACCCACTTGATTGTGGTGCACTATCTTTTTAATATATTTTTGGATGTGATTTGCTAAAATTTTGTTGAGAATTTTTGCATCAATATTCATTAAGGATATTGGTCTGAAATTGTCTTTCCTCGATGTTTCTCTGTCTGGTTTAGGTATCAGGGCGATATTGGCTGTATAGAATGAGTGTGGAAGGGTTCCCTCCACTTCTATTTCATGGAATACTTTGAGAAGTATTGGATGAGTTCTTCTTTAAAGGTTTTGTAGAACTCGCCTGAGAACCCATCTGGTCCTGGACTTTTCTTTGTTGGTAGGCTTTTGATGACTTCTTCTATTTCATTACTTGAAATTGGTCTATTTAAATTGTGTATGTCCTCCTCGTTCAGTTTAGGTAATTCATATGTCTCTAGAAACCTGTTAATGTCTTTGAGATTTTCTATTTTGTTGGAGTATAGATTTTCAAAATAACTTCTAATTATCTTTTGTATTTTACTCATGTCTGTTGTCATATTTCCTTTTCCATTCCGAATTTTAGTAATTTGAGTTTTCTCTCTTCTTCTCTTTGTTAGTGTGGCTAAGGGTTTATCAATTTTGTTTATTTTTTCAAAGAACCAACTTTTTATTTTGTCAATTTTTTTCAATGTTTCCTTTTGTTTCAATTTCGTTGATTTCGGTTCTGATTTTAACTATTTCCTGTCTTCTACTACTTTTGGTGTTGTTCTTTTCTTCTTTTTCGAGGGCTTTGAGCTGTAGTGTTAGGTCATTTATTTGTTGATTTTTTTTCTTTTATTTAATGTGCTCCATGAAATAAATTTTCCTCTAAGAACTGCTTTCAAAGTATCCCACTGATTTTGATATGATGTACCTTTGTTCTTGTTTACCTCTAAGAATTTTTTTCATTTCCTTCCTGATATCTTCTGTTATCCATTCATCATTTAATAGCATATTATTTAGTCTCCAGGTGTTGGAGTAGTTTCTGTTTTTTATTCTGTCATTTATTTCTAATTTCAATCCATTATGATCTGATAGTATACAAGGTAGTATCTCTATCTTTTTGTATTTGCTAACAGTAACTTCGTGGCATCATATATGGTCTATTTTAAAGAAGGATTCTTGTGGTGCTGAGAAGAAAATGTATTCGCTCTTTGTTGGATGGTATATTCTATGTATGTCTTATTGATTGTGTTATTAAGATCTATGGTTTCTTTGTTCAATTTTTGTTTGGAAGATCTGTCCAGAGGAGAGAAATGTTTGTTAAAGTCACCTAATATTATTGTGTTTTAGTCTATTTGATTCCTAGAATTGTGAAGGATTTGTTTGATGTACATGAATAAGCCACCATTTGGGTTATAGATATTTATGATTGCTATGTCTTGCTGATTTATGCTTTCCTTAAGCAGTATGAAATGTCCTTCTTTATCCCTTCTGACTAACTTTGGCTTGAAGTCCTCATTATCTGATATGAGGATGAATACTCCGGCTTTTTATCTGAGTCCATGTGCATGGTATGTTTTTTCCCATCCTTTCTCCTTTACTCTGTGCGTTTCTCTTTCTATTAGATGAGTCTCTTGCAGGCAGCATATTGTTGGATCTTTTTTTTTTTTTAATCCAATCTGCCAGTCTATGTCTTTTGATTGATGAGTTCAGGTCATTAACATTCAGGGTTATTATTGAGATATGATTTGTATTCCTGGTCATTTGGCTCATTTTTGTTTTTTTTTTTAAACAACTTGGTTTCTCCTTTATTTGGCTCTTCCTTTAGGGTAGTTCCTCCCTTTGTTGACTTACATCATTGGTTTCCATCTCTTCCTCATGGAATATTTTGCTGAGAATGTTCTGTAAAGCCAACTTTCTTTTTGTAAATTCTTTTAGCTTTTGTGTATCATGGAAGGATTTTATTTCGTCATCAATCTGAAGGTAAGCTTTGCTGGTATAAGATTCGTGGTTGGCATTCGTTTTCTTTCAGATCTTGAAAAATGTTGTTCCAGGTGCTTCTAGCTTTTAGGGTCTGGGATGAAAAATCTGCAGATATCCATATTGCTTTCCCCTGAATTTAATTTGTTCTTTTCTCTCACTTCCTTTAAAATTCTCTCTTTATTTTGTATGTCATGTATTTTCATAATAATGTGCCTTGGTGTGGGTCTATTGTAATTTTGTGTATTTGGAGTCTTATAAGCCTCTTCTACCTGGTTTTCCATTTCATTCTTCAGATTTCGGTAATTATCTTATATTATTTTATTGAATAGATTGTTCATTCCTTTGGTTTGTTTCTGTAAGCCTTTCTCCATTCCAATAATTCTTAAGTTTGGCCTTTTCATGATATCCTATAATTCTTGGAGATTCTGTTCATGATTTCTTACCATCTTCTCTATATAGTCAACTTCATTTTCAAGATTAAATATTTTGTCTTCAATGTCTGAGGTTCTGTCTTCCAGGTGTTCTATCCTATTGGTTATGCTTTCTATCGAGTTTTTAATTTGGTTTATTGTTTCCTTCATTTCTAGGATTTCTTTTTCTTTTTTTCATTATCTCTAACTCTTAATTGAAATGAAATTTTCCTTTCCATATTTGCTCTTTTAACTATTGATTGGTGCGCTCGTTCAAAGTCTGCATTTGCTCTTTCATCTCCTTGTTTACTTCTCTGATCATTTTAATTATGTACATTCTGACCTCCCTTTCTGACATTTCTGAATGTCATGCTGCCATTGGATTTTATTGATGTAGCATCTAGGTTTGTTTGGGACATTTTCTTCCCTGGTTTTCTTATATTGCTCAGGTATCTTCCCCTCTATTAATGAAACTCTGAGATATTGCAGATTTCCCAGGCTGACTTATAGGGCCTTGTAGATTTCCAATAACTTACCTCCTAGCCTTCAATAGTCTGAATTCTTGGAGGAACTTGATAATGCAGTAATCCACAAGGAGGCTGCCCCTTTAGGGGTTGTGGCCTTCAAGTGGGGTATATTCCCTTCTAGTGGGCAGAGGCTCCTTCACTTGTTCACTGATGGTCAGTCAAAGGGGGACTAGACTGTGGGCTGGGTCATGGCTAATCTGGGCCCGGGTCTCTGGTTCTACCACTCTGGTGTGAAAGCCTCGCCTGGCGGAAGCCCAGCTGTGCCTGGAAATCTCTCTTTGTGTGGCCCTGTGCAGAGAAGCTCCCTGCGGTCCGGGCCTGTCTCCTGGTCCAGGTAAGCCTCGCCCAGTGGAGAGACTCACCTGTTGGCTCTGAGTTGGTCCCGAGTCTCTTAATACCTCCTCTTCTTAAATCCTGAGTTCTGGAGCGACATGAGATGCAGTCACCCTCTAGTCCAATATATTGGTCTATTTGGCTATTCTGAAGAAGAAGAAAATAATTTTGGCTTGGTAGGCAGAAAGGTTAGGAAATATTTCATATATCATATGATTTATATTTCAATGAAGGGTAGCATTTGACTCCTCTGAACCCCCATATCATAAAAAACCTCTGAAATAAAGTTTTCTTTTTAAACAATAGAATGAATGAGCAAATGAAAGAAAGAATGAATGAGTAAAACTTATTCCTTGGCCCACACTGACATTAAAAAATAAAATAGGATAAATTTGCTACTTCCAAAAGTAGGACACTCATATACAGTGGAAGAAAGCAGAGGACCAAATATATTCCAGAGGGGGATCCTGTTTGACAAGGAAATATTAAAAGTGAAGGACATTTAAAAACACATCTAAGACTACCATTTGATAGTTTTTTAGAACTTACATAGGCACTTGAACAGCTACTTAGCAAATAAGTAAACAGGATGAAAAAAAAATTTAAACTCGGGTACAAAATTGGGAAAGCAAAAGTGTTTTTGCCTTGTCTCATAATATTTTCCTATGAATTACTTATTAACCACAAATTTCACAAATAGAAATTTTACACAGGTTAAAACTGCCAGGTGGAAAATGAGCATCACCACTTTGGTTCATGTCAACATCATATACCTGGATGCAAAGAGAAGAGCTGAAAATAAGTATGTGATATTCTTCCCTAAATTCATACTTAAAAATCTAGTATCAAAAATATTCTGAAAAAATCCAATTGGAGAAAATTCTTTAAAATATGAAAAGGAATTACATTTTTGAAAACTGTGCATGTCAAGATAGACAAAGACAGATTGAAGAAAGGTCCATCTTGAGAGATGCTAAAAACACATGACAACAAAGTCCAGCACATTAATTAGGATGTCCTTTGCTTACAATGTACAATCCTGAGACAGTTGATACAATCTGAATCTTGTCTACAAATCAGATAATAATCATCTGTCAGTTTCAATTTTTGGGTTTTCATGTTCTGTTTGATGTAAGAAAATGATCTCCCTAGCTTTGAAAATTACATTTAAATCATTCAGGAGTAAAATAGCATTATGTTTGCAACTTACTTTCCAAAGAAAAAGATTAGATAAATAAATAATAGATAATGTTGATCAATCTATGCATACTTCCCTATAAGCACAGGTATCTGTATCTACCTTTGGAGATATCTAACATCATCATCTAACTGGAAAGTCAGAAACAGAGAGACAGAGAAAGGCATGATAAAGATAATGCATATAAGATTAATATTTGGAAAATCTTGCTATAGAATATATCATAATTATCTATACTAGTCTTACAACATTTATTAAGTCTGAAATTTTGTCAAAAGAGAAAGTAAAAAGAAGCAATACAATATTTATTTCATGGCTCATTTTTCATAATTTTGTTTTCTTGGATCCATAGATTCTCTAGTTCCTATCATTTATCATGTGTAAACAAGTAAGAGTCTGTTTTAGTAAGCTTTTTTGCTGCTATGACTAAAAGACCCAAACAGCGCAACTGTAGAGGAGGAAAAATTTATTTAAGAGGTCATGGTTCAGAGATCTCAGTCCATGGACAGCAGTTTCCATTCCTTGGGTCATGAGGTGAGGCAGAGCATCATGGCAGAAGAGCTTGTGTGGCAGAGGGAAGCAGCTCACATGATGGTCAGGAGGCAGAGAGAGACTTTACTCTCTAGATACAAAATATACACCCCATAGCCATGCTCCCAATGAACCATTTCCTCCAGCCACAACCCACCTGCCTCCAGTTACCACTCAGTTAATCCCATGAGGGATTAATGCACTGGTTAGAGTAAAGTTCTCACAACCTGATCATTTCTCCTCACAACCTTCTTGCATTATTTCACATGTGAGCTTTTGGGAGACACCTCACATTCAAACCATAACACGGTCCAATGGGGGAGAGGTCCCTTCCATATTCTCTAAAGCTGGCTATCCCAGGATGGCTGCTGCATCTAGCAGCTTTGTGCATTAGCACAAATCCTTTTGTGCAAAATACCTTTTTTTTTTTTTTAACAAATTACTGATGACCCGTGCAAGTTGATACTCTATGTGTTTTTAGAAAACAAACTGAAACCTGATGATTATCATTTACATATAAGTTCCAGCTTACTTGAATAATATGGGAACACACTCGACAAATCATATTCACAATATCTGCATTGCTCATGGCTTTAGCTGAATTTCAGGAAGAAGTGGCCCCTAGCATCAGTATAAGAGGTCACATGCAAGAAAGAAAGAAGAAACTGATCAGGGATGGATCAGGGATGGAAATGTGCCTTTCTTTTGCTAAAAATTTCAGCTCCAGTGGACCATATATGGTGAGAAAAGAAAGCAATGAAAATGATAATGTAGGGGAATGAAAGGGTGTGAGTGTCTATACATCAGAGAAACAGACAGCCACGATAAGAATGGGTTCTGGGAAATAGTTTTTAATCTACTTGTCAAAAAATCTATACTCTGGTTGCTGATCTACAATGTGAGTGTGATAGAACATTGAACGTATCTACCAAGGTTTTAGGAGAGAGATGCATAAGCTCATGCACCAGATTTCAACAGAGACAAATCAGACTTGGTGATGGTATTTGACAGTTCCATTCTCTGAACATAGATGCTTGTTCTGGTTGTGAGTACTGAACCCAAAATGAAATAATAAGAGTCTATATAAAAATTTAGATTTGGAAAAAAAATTTAACTCAGACTTTTGGATATGGATGCTGTGGGCAAGCTTATTCTAGTATGTCCATCAGTTTTCCAACAACAGCATTATCATTAACAGCAATGACAAGCAACTAACAATATAAGTTAATAAAAATATGGAGTCAAACTCATCTATTCCCTTTGAAGTCTCTTCTCATTTAGTAGATAAATTATAATGGAGAGATTTTTGGAATTCTCAAAAGGCTATGGGAGCGTAAAGGGAATAATGGTTCATTGATACAGAAGTTATCTTTAATAGGTACTTTAAATACCCAACCACATTATCATAAGTATAATTCTTATAGCAAAGGAAGAGTTGGGTGCTTTATGTTTTCTTTTTCATCTAGAAATTTAATATGATTTGATTGTTTTCAATTAATATGTGTAGCTCCTTCCTTCTCAGGGAAAGGGCTATATAAGACAAAGAAATAAAACTATTATTGGTTTCAGGAATGGAGTACAATATTCCAAAGATGGAATATAGAAAATTATGAAAAATATTCCAATGAAAGTCAAAGGGTTCAAGATAACTGCCAAGTGTAATCAGGGTTGTTTAACCTTTGTTTAGATTGGATGTTAGTCATAAGACATGAAATTTCATGATCTTTTTGGGGAAATTCAAGTAAATAAACAATTCCTATTTTATTTTATTTTTTATTGTAAACAAATGGGATACATGTTGTTTCTCTGTTTGTACATGGAGTAAAGGCATACCATTTGTGTAATCATAAATTTACATAGGGTAATGTTCTTTGATTCATTCTGTTATTTTTCCCTTCCCCCCACCCCTCCCACCCCTCTTTTCCCTCTATACAGTCCTTCCTTCCACAATTCCTATTTTAAGAATGACTTATTTAGTTTTCCTAGTCCATCTGCACAAAACTACTACTCTTCAGAGTTTGTCTACATTTTGTTTACCTTTCTGCCTATCTTTTTAAAATATCTCCTACATGGAACATAATGAATTGAGTTCAGTCACTACATCTGAAAGATTCACCTCTGAAGAAAATAACTGTAAAATACTTAATCAGAAAGCAGAAGAATATTAAAAGGATGAATTTTTTCAAATCACATAAAAAGCAATTGCATGCAAAGCTGAGAATGACAAAAATCAGAATATAATATGAGCCATCTACATCATATCTATCTTTAATTGGTTAATGAAATTATTTTGTCTGCAGTTATGGGAGAAGCAAAATCTTCATGCTTGAATTGGAATTATTAAGATGTTATTAATATTTATTGGCTTGACAAACTTATCTATATATATTTCATGGGCTCATTTGAAGCAAAGGTTTCAGAAAGATCCAAGTTTATTCCATCCCTTTTACCTCTGATTTGACATTTCTCCTTAATACAGCCTTATACCTTGGGCACTCATAGCAGTCCTTATCTTCGTCACCCACTATACTTTGATCTTAAATATCCCTCCATTGCCCACGCGTTAAAGGTTAGGTGGTGCTAGGGGGAAGTGGTGGCATTTTTAAGAAGGGAGTCAATAAGTGGTCTTCAGGTCACTGGTAGTATATTTTCAAAGGGAATCTGGGGAGCTTAGCCCCTGGCTCCTCTTTTTCTCACTTCCAGGCATGAGTTGTTTGTTCCCAGCACAACATGCTACCTCACCACAAGTCCCAAAGCCAAAAGGGTCAGTTGATTATGCACTTAAACCACCAGACTGTGAGCCATAATAAATATTTTCTCTTTATAAGGTGGTTTTCTTTGATAAAAGGAAGTTGACTAACACAATGTCCTCTCCTGAGACAGTGCACATGTTAGATCAAAACAGGCTCCCCCATTTACTATCTCATTTTTAAAAAATCATCACAAACCCTATCACATTAATATCTGTATATATTTTTTCATGACCATAAACATTATTTTGGCTGTGTTTGCCATCTAACACAGATAAGATGTTAGCCTTCTAATGAAATAATGTAATAGAAAACATTCCTTATTAATGAAGGAAATTTGATGAAACTTACTTTAGAATTGTTTGCAGAGAAAGATTTTGTGACTGAAAACTCAATTCCTTTTTAAAGAGCTCAAAGGATTCCTAATGGAAAGTTGTCCAAATTTGCCAGCTTTGGATATGGTACCAGGAAGTAGGAATGAATAGGCATAAGTAATCCTTGGAGATGCCAAAGAAGAAATCTTTCAGAGGGAAAATTCTATGATGCAGAGGGATGGGAGCAAGAGTAAAACCCTAGGGATGCAGAGATGGAGACTAGCAAGAAGATAAGAGCCTGAACACTGAGAAACAGGTCCAAAGGTGGGTCTGATAGAAAGTGCAAGTTAGTATGGAGGAGGTAAACAAGGTTATCAGTAAATGGAAAAGCAAGAGGTCAAGGACATAAGCATTAGGAGACAATGGCATCACCTTTAGATGCACGAAGGTTAAGAGTTCAGTAGAAGGCATCTGACTGATAATGCAGACTCTTTATGTTTGGTATTAAACACCAAATGCTATGACTCAGGCCAAGCCCATTCATACAAAGACAATCCTTTTAGGACAAGACAGACAAGAAACTACATTCAGAAAATGTAGTAGGCCCTGAAAACCCTATCAAAACTACCCAGATTAGGACAAACCCCTCACCATGATATTCACAAAGGTGAAGAGGAATAGTGAATAATTCAGGCAAATATAAGAACAAAACCAAGGTAAAACAAAAGCTTGAGATCATTTGAATTGCTGATGAGAGGTGGGTTTGTCAATGGTCTCCAGGTCTTGGCATATGCTATCTCTTCTATCTAGAAAGTCTTCATCCCATCTTGACTTAGGCAGCAGTCCATGTGCCTCCTGCTTCCAACTAGTCCTTTTAAGTCGATTTACTCTTTCCCTGAAACACAGAGGTGAAGCCAGAATTGGGGACAGGCAGTGTAGAAATACGGGATTGGGTCAAATCGAGGAAATGGAGACTATGTGGAAAGCCATTCACCTCTGGAAGTTGGAGACTGCCTCTGGGAGAATGGGATGTCAAGGATCTCCAGAGCCCATTGATTACCAAATTTACCTGCCCTTATCAAGGACTGCAGGTGAGGAGCTGTTAATTAATACCCCCTGGGCCCTTACCTGGCTGAATTGATTTGGCCCTCCCCTACCCCATCTGCTTCTCACTTTTTACATCTCACCTGCAAAACTGGGCCTAGTACTTAGGCAGAAAGGAGAGATAAGGTGGGAAAGAACTGGAGAACAAAACGTTAACCTATAAAAGATGTAGGGTACACTCATTTTTGGGATTCTAGAACATCAGCCATGGTCCCCTTCTCCCTCCAGGGAGAAGTCTGTATTATTATCTTTAAATAAAACCTGTTTAATATGCTTGCCTTGGTGTGCTTCTCTGATGTTATACTTCAATACCTGAGGAAGCAGAACTTGTCACGGGTAAATGGGGGTATCAGCAGGATACTGCTAATGTTATTTCACTGCTGCACTTAGTAATATACAGATTTTGAACATATTTAATTAGATGGATGTTGTATTCATTTTTACTGCTATTGTATTAAAGAAATTTACTGCTTAAACAGCACAAAATCTTATCTATTGTTTCAAATGCAATCTAAAATGAACCATAATAGGGTAAACTGAATTTGTCAGCAGGATTGAATTATTTTCTTGAGCTAATTGAGAATACATTTTATTGCCTTTTCCAGCTTCTAGAGTCTTCCTACAGTCCTTGGCTTATGGCCTCCTTCTATCTTCAAAGCCAGCCACAACTGGTAAAGTTCTTTTTATTATGCTTATCATCATACTTAGTTAATGATAGTGAGGTGCCAGGCTGGGGCTCTGAGTACTGGTACCACAGGCTTTATTTTGGAATGACTTATGGGCAATGCATTAGGGACACAAGATCTACCTAGAAACTTTGTTTTATTAGAAGCATATGCTTTTTTACTTCAACTGAAGGGGTTTTAAGGATGACTTTGTAGAGTTGATAGGGGATTATAAGGGGAAAAAAACCTTCTAACCATTGGATGAGGTAATAGAGTCCACAAAACATAATATATATGTGATACACACACACACACACACACACACACACACACACACACATATATATATAATATAATATATATGTAAGAACCCAGAAACCACTCCGAATGTGGGAACTCACATAAGAGAGCTTCTTAAGCAAATAGGCAGAGTGTCTCCCTGCAGGGTAGGAGAGAAAATGAGAGGAAAAGAGAGAGAGAGAGCGGGCGCACGCAAGAAAGAGTGAAAACCAGGAGGAGAAAGCATGAAAGTGAGGAGGAGAGAGAGAGAAAATGGCACAGGAGCTTCTCCTAAATATTGGAATTTCATGGGTTAACAAGGAAACAATGACTGAGAAAGAGATTTGCAGGCTGACTAATGGACCAATAGCTAGCTAGTATGTTCACAGACTGACAAGCTAAGTTATAAGGCAGGAGAGGAAGAATAGTTGCAGTGTAAAGGGCAGGGGAGCAGCTTTATATTATATTATATTCTTCCATTTTTGTTTTTATAAGAAGATCTTTTGTTCTCCAGTTCTCTCCCCCATTATCTCTCCTTCCTGTCTATGTGCCTAGGCCTGGTTTTGCAGGTGAAATGTAAAAAGTAAGAAGTGGATGGGGAAGGGGGAAAGTCAAAGTAATTCAGTCAGACAAGGACCCGGGGGGCATTAATTAGCAACTCCTTGCTTGCAGTCCTTGATAAGGGCAGGGAAATTTGATAATCAATGGGCTCTGAAGATCCTTGACTTTCCATTCTCCCAGGGGCAGTCTCCAACTTCCAGACTTCCAGAGGCAGATGGCTTTCATGGCCTCCTTTCCTTGATTTGACTGATCCCCTATTTCTACACTAACTGCCTGTCCCCAATTCTGGCTTCATTCCCACTTTTGCTTTAGGAACTCCTTACTGCTGTAAGGAAAGGGGGAGACAACCACTCTGGGTGCTTCAAACTGGAAGGAGGCAGCATGGGGCAAACAGTTTGGAGTTCCCTTTTAAAATTGAGGGGTCCATGGTAGAAGTCTGGTTGGGGAAGGGCAGATTGTAAAGTCATCTGGGGGTGGGTGCTTCTATGAGAGAAAAACAAAAAGACATGAGTACTGAAATGAGATTAATACAAAATAAATATTGTAGCATCTGGAATATGTCAATGAATATCATGAAGATGACAGAAGTCAATAATCCCTCACCAGGAGGTGGAAGAACTGAGAAATTGTTCCCATAACAAGGTCTAACAAAGGCTGGAGAGGAAAAGGACTTTATTTGGGAGCTTTAATATTGTCCAAGTTATCAGGAATGTAAACACAACATTTAACTCTTAATATCATTGATGTCCTCAGAAAATATAGTTAAGCTATTTACTTGTGTAGCGTAGAAAGGTCTGCAGGCCTTAAACTGACTAAAACTTTCTGACGCTGGCAGTTTCTCCTGATAGTTATCAGGTACATATGCCTAAGAATCTCTCTTTTCTAGCTTCCAGTTTTTATCCTAGTGGGATAACAGAAGTGTATATTTTAAGTTATATTTAACTATTGTTTCTTTTAAATGTCCAAGAATGACTATATTTTGGTTTTAACTGTTTTGCTAAGTGTTTAAGATCAAGCTGGTCAAATTGACTTGTTCCTGTCTGTTAAGAGTCAGCTGAGTTCCCACAGGGGTCACTTGTGGAGAACTTGAGAGCAGCTTCTTAGTTCCTTTAGTGTCATTCGCTAGGTAGGGTCTCCTTGGTGAAGTGGCTTCCCTTGGAAGCATCAGGGATATCTCCCTTTTTCCATGACCCTCCTCTGCAGCAGGTGCACTGATTGCCTTTTCATCCTCCAGTGGTCTCATCAATCTCCCTAATTGGGAGGTTGTGTGGCCCAGAGTTGCAAAGCTGCATAGAGAAGTTCTTTTGTTTCCTGGGTTCATGTTGACACTGAGGGCAAGATCCAAATACTGGTTTTTCTTGGCCTCCGCATTTAATCTCAATCTCTAAATTTGATCTTAAACATCCAGCAAGCCAGTCTCACCAGTCACAAAGTAAGAGTACTGGGCTTTAACTTTACTGTGTATGAATTTACAGTTATTTACTCCCTTTTATCTAATTGGGATCTATATTATCTGTCCTATAGGTGATGGCTTACTATTTCAAGTTAATTTATGGTGTTTGCTCTTGAAGCAGTAATTTTGCAAAAAATTAATCAGACAATAGTTATACAGTTTACAAGGAAAATACAAAATGTAGTCACCAACAGTAAAACATTTAGTTTGTGTAATAGCTATCTCCAATTTTGGCTGAGCTATACATTATGTCCCCTGTTTGAGATACAACAAGAACCAATCGTTTGACTAAAACTTTAAATAAGTTGAAATCTGGCTTATTTTGGAGCCACTCTAACATGCATTAAGGTGGGAGGCAGAGCCTTTTATCAGGTAAGGCATGGCTCTTTCCAAATCTTAAGTGAAGTGTTCTAATTCTGATGTTGATCTTTGCTTCTACTTAAATGTCATTTTAAGAAATTTACATATATTGATTCCTGAGTCTATGTGAACATCAGTTAACACAATTTAACATTATATCTAAAACATGAATTAAAGAAAGGCTGAGAGAGCTTTTAACTTTCCCTTTGTGTGGCAAAGTGGCAAAATGCTTTCATGTTTCACAATATTAACCTTTAAACAAATCAGGCTCTCACTAACTCTTAGAAATACATTTACACTTAATTTTTTTAACTCAGTGTAAAAAGTCCTAAAACAGAACATTAAATGATATAAATAAATCCCCAATAAAATTTACCCTTTATAAGTTTAAAATTATTATTACAGACAAGTTTAATTTGGAGAATAGCAGCTTGATAAATTTTCTGCTTTAAAAGGCTTGTATACCTGGAAAATATGAACACATTTAATATACAAAGAATGACCATTCCATAATTACCTTGATACTTTTATATTACCAAATTTAGTTTTTAAAGAAAAATTTAGACTCTGTAACATAGTACAATATTCTAAGAGTTGTTTAACCATAATTGTATAAACCTCAATTTTTAAGACTAATTGTTTTAAAGAATAAACTTAACAGATATAAGGTTAAGAGTTAATTAGTCAGAGACTTCCCCAAGCAGCCCTGCTCCCTCTGGTAGCAGACTCGACCCACAGCCAGTTTTTTGGAGCAGACCGTCCAGTGAGAGCTTTTCCACACAGGGCCATCCCCAAGCCCTGGACCCAGTGGCAGGCCCCAGGCTGCAGGTGGCTTCTGGGACCAGGGCAGGGCAGTCAGAGACTTCCCAAGCAGCTCTGCTCCCTCCAGAGGCAGGCTCGACCCACAGCCAGCTTCTTGGAGCAGGCTGCCCAGAAGAGCTTTTCTGCACAGAGACAACCCCAAGCCCAGGACCCAGTGGTGGGCCCCGGCCTGAAGGCAGCTTCTGGGACCAGGGCAGGACAGCCAGAGACTTCCCCAAGCAGCCCTGCTCCCTCCAGCGGCAGGCTCGACCCACAGTCAGCTTCTTAGAGCAGACCGCCTAGTGAGAGCTTTTACACACAGAGCCAACGCCAAGCCCTGAACCCAGTGGCAGACCCCAGCTGGCAGGCCCCAGCCTGCAGGCAGCTTCTGGGACCAACGCAGAATGGGGAGAGGCTTTGCCCTAGCAGCCTGGCTCCACCAAGTGGGGGTAGGCCCTGTCTATAGCCAGCTTCTAGGACCAGGACTGCCCAGTGAGAAGATTTCCATGCAGATCCAGCCCCCAGCCCTGGACCCAGTAGTGGGCTAGGGGCAGCTTTCTTTTGGAAACACTGCATTATCGAGTTCCTCCAAGACTTCAGGCTACTGAAGGCTGTAAGGTGATATACTGGAAATCTACAGGAACACTATAAGCCAAAGAGGAAATCTGCAATATCTCAGAGTCCCACTGATATCTGACCAATATGAGAAAACAAGGGAAGAAAATGTCCCAAACAAACCTAGATACTATATCAATAAAACCCAATGACAGCACAGCAGAAGAAATGTCAGAAAGGGAGTTCAAAATGTACATAATTAAAACAATCAGGGACACAAATGAGGAGATGAAAGAGCAAATGCAGACACTGAAGGAAGAGATAAAAGAGCAAATGCAGGCATTAAATGATCGTACAAAACAACAGTTAAAAGAGCAAATACAGGAAGCAAAAGATCATTTCAATAAAGAGTTAGAAACACTGAAAAAAAAAACAAACAAACAAATAGAAGTCCTTGAAATGAAGGAAAAAATAAACCAAGTTAAAAACTCCATAGGAAGCATAACCAACAGGATAGTACACCTGGAAGACAGAACCTCAGACATTGAAGACAAAATATTTAATCTTGAAAACAAAGTTGACCAAACAGAGAAGATGGTAAGAAATCATGAACAGAATCTACAAGAATTATGGGATATCATGAAAAGGCCAAATATTAGAATTATTAGAATTGAGGAAGATTTAGAGAAACAAACCAAAGGAATGAACAATCTATTCAATGAAATAATATCAGAAAATTTCCCAAATCTGAAGAATGAAATGGAAAACCAGGTACAAGAGGCTTATATGACTCCAAATACACAAAATTACAACAGACCCACACCAAGGCACATTATAATGAAAATACCTAACATACAAAATAAAGACAGAATTTTAAAGGCTGTGAGAGAAAAGAATCAAATTACATTCAGGGGGCAACCAATAGAATATCAGCAGATTTTTCAACCCTGACTCTAAAAGCTAGAAGGGCCTGGAACAACATTTACCAAGCCCTGAAAGAAAATGGATGCCAACCAAGAATCTTATAACCAGCAAAACTTACTTTCAGATTTGACAACGAAATAAAATCCTTCCATGATAAACAAAAGCTAAGAGAATTTACAAAAAGAAAGCCGGCATTACAGAACATTCTCAGCAAAATATTCCATGAGGAAGAGATGAAAAACAATGATGCAAATCAGCAACAGGAGGAACTAGCCTAAAGGAATAGCCAAATATAGGAGAAACCAAATCATGTTAAAAAACAAAAATGAGTCAAATGGCTGGGAATACAAATGATATTACAATAATAACCCTGAATGTTAATGGCCTGAACTCATCAATCAAAAGACATAGACTGGCAGATTGGATTAAAAAGAAAAATACAACAATATGCTGTCTGTAAGAGACTTGTCTCATAGAGATACCCACAGACTAAAGGTGAAAGAATGGGGAAAAACATACCATGCTCTCGCACACAGCAAAAAAGCCGGAGTATCCATCCTCATTTCAGATAATGTGGACTTCAAGGCAAAACTAGTCAGAAGGGATAAAGAAGGACATTACATACTGCTTAAGGGAAGCATAAATCAGCAAGACATAACAATCATAAATATCTATGCCCCGAACATTGGCTCATCCATGTCCGTCTAACAAATACTTCTCAATTCCAGAAATCAAATAGACCAAACACAATAATACTAGGCAATTTTAAAACACCTCTCTCACAACTGGATAGATCTTCCAAACAAAAATTTAATAAAGAAACCATAGATCTCAATAACACAATCAACAATTTAGACTTAACGGACATATATAGAATATACCATCCAACAAAGAATGAATACACTTTCTTCTCAGCAGCACATGGATCCTTCTCTAAAATAGACCATATTTTATGCCACAAAGCTACTGTTAGCAAATACAAGAAGATAGAGATACTACCTTGTATTCTATCAGATCATAATGGATTGAAATTAGAAATAAATGAAAGAGTAAAAAACAGAAACTTCTCCAATACCAGGAGATTAAATAATACGCTATTATATGATGAATGGATAACAGAAGACATCAGGAAGGAAATAAAAAAAATTATTATAAGTAAATGAGAGCAAAGACACATCATATCAAAATCTCTGGGACACTATGAAAGCAGTACTTAGAGGAAGATTTATTTCATGGGGCGCATTCAACACAAGAAGTAAAAATCAACAATAAACGACTTAACACTATAGCTCAAAGCCCTAGAAAAAGAAGAGTAGACAAACACCAAAAGTAGTAGAAGACAGGAAATAGTTAAAATCAGAGCTGAAATCAATGAAATCGAAACAAAAGAAACAATCGAAAAAAACAACAAAGTAAAGAGTTGGTTCTTTGAAAAAATAAACAAAATTGATAAACCCTTAGCCACACTAACAAAGAGAAAGAGGGATGAAACTCCAATTACTAAAATCTGGAATGAACAAGGAAATATCACAACAGACATGAGTGAAATACAAAACATAATTAGAAGCTATTTTGAAAAACTATATTCTAACAAAACAGAAAACCTCGAAGACATCAACAAGTTTCTAGAGACATATGAATTACTGAAACCAGGAGGACATACACAACTTAAATAAACCAATTTCAAGCAATGAAATAGAAGAGGTCATCAAAAGCCTACCAACAAAGAAAAGTCCAGGTCCAGAAGGGTTCTCAGGCGAGTTCTACAAAACCTTTAAAGAAGAGCTCATTCCAATACTCCTCAAAGTATTCCTTGAAATAGAAGTGGAGGGAACCCTCCCAATCTCATTCTATGAAACCAATATCACCCTGATACCTAAACCAGACAGAGACACACCAAAGAAAGTAAATTTCAGACCAATATTCTTAATGAACATCGACACAAAAATTCTCAACAAAATTTTAGCAAATCGCATCCAAAAATATATTAAAAAGATAGTGCACCACAATCAAGTGGGTTTTATCCCAGGAATGCAAGGTTGTTTCAACATCCAGACATCAATAAATGTCATTCACCATATCAAGAGACTTAATGTTAAGAATTACATGATTATTTTATAGATGCAGAAAAAGCATTTGATAAAAAAAGAGCATCCGTTCATGCTCAACACACTAGAAAAAGTAGGGATAGTGGGAACATTCCTTAACATTGTAAAGGCCATCTACGCTAAGCCCATGGCCAATGTCATTCTAAATGGTGAAAAACTGAAAGCATTCCCCCTAAAAAATGGAACAAGGCAGGGATGCCCTCTTTCGCCACTCCTATTCAACATCGTCCTTGCAACTCTAGTCAGAGCAATTAGACAGACCAAAGAAATTAAAGGGATATGAATAGGAAAAGAAGAACTCAAACTATCCCAGTTCACTGATGACATGATTATATATTTAGAGGAACCTGGAAATTCCACCAGAAAATTTTAGAACTCATAAGTGAATTCAGTAAAGTAGCAGGTTGCAATATCAATGCTCATAAACCCAATCCATTTTTGTACATAAGTGATGAATCTTCATAAAGAGAAGTTAGGAAAACTACCCCATTCACAATAGCCTTGAAAAAAATAAAATACATGGGAACCCATCTCACAAAAGAGGTGAAAGACCTCTACAATGAGAACTACAGAACACTAAAGAAAGAAATTAAAGAAAACCTAAGAAGATGGAAAGATCTCCCATATTCTTGGATAAGAAGAATTAATATTGTCAAAATGACCATACTACCTAAAGTGCTATACAGATTCAATGCAATTCCAATTAAAATCCCAATGACGTACCTTACAGAAATAGAGCAAGGAATTATGAAATTCATCTGGAAGAATAAAAAACCCAGAATAGCTAAAGCAATCCTTAGCAGAAAGAGGGAAGCAGGGGGTATCGCAATACCACATCTTCAACTCCACTACAAAGCAATAGTAACAAAAACAGCATGGTATTTGTACCAAAATAGACAGGTAGATCAATGGTACAGAATAGAGGACATGGACACAAACCCAAATAAATACAATTTTCTCATACTAGACAAAGGTGCCAAAAATATGCAATGGAGAAAAGAGAGCCTCTTCAACAAATGGTGCTGGGAGAATTGGAAATCCATATGCAGCAGAATGAAACTAAACCCATATCTCTCACCATGCACGAAACTCAACTCAAAATGGATCAAGGACCTCGGAATCAGACCAGAGACCCTGCAGATTATAGAAGAAAAAGTAGATCCAGATCTTTAACATGTCGGCTTAGGACCAGACTTCCTCAACAGGACTCCCATAGCACAAGAAATAAAAGCAAGAATCAATAACTGGGATAGATTCAAACTAAAAAGCTTTCTCTCAGCAAAGGAAACTATCAGCAATGTGAAGAAAGAGCCTACAGAGTGGGAGAATATCTTTGCCAATCATACTTCAGATAGAGAGAGCACTAATCTCCAGAATCTATAAAGAATTCAAAAAACTCTACACCAAGAATGCAAATAATCCAATCGACAAATGGGCTAAGGAAATGAACAGACATTTCACAGAAGAAGATCTACAAGCAATCAACAAACATATGAAAAAATGTTCCACATCTCTAGTAATAAGAGAAATGCAAATCAAAACCACCCTAAGATTCCATCTCACCCCAATTAGAATGGCAATTATCAAGAATACAAGCAACAAAAGGTGTTGGCGAGAATGTGGGGAGAAAGGTACACTCACACATTGCTGGTGGGGCTGCAAATTAGTGCAGTCACTCTGGAAAGCATTGGGAGATTCCTTAGAAAACTTGGAATGGACCCACCATTTGACCCAACTATCCCACTCCTTGGCCTATACCCAAAGGACTTAAAATCAGCATACTACAGAGATACAGTCACAACAATGTTCATAGCTGCTCAATTCACAATAGTCAGACTGTGGAACCAACCTAGATATCCTTCAATTGATGAATGGATAAAGAAACAGTGGTATATATATATACAATGGAATATTACTCAGCCATAAAGAATGATAAAATTATGCATTTGCAGGCAAATGGATGAAATTGGAGAATATCATGCTAAGTGAGATAAGCCAATCTCAATAAACCAAAGGACGATGATCTCGCTGATAAGTGGATGTTGACACATAATGGGGTGTGGGAGGGGTTAGTGTTAGGGTTAGAGTTAGGGTTAGGGAGGGGGGCAAGAATGGAGGAAGGAGGGACTGTATAGAGGGAAAAGAGGGGTGGGAGGGGTGGGGGGAAGGGAAAAAATAACAGAATGAATCAAACAACATTACCCTATGTAAATTTATGATTACACAAATGGTACACCTTTACGCCATGTACAAACAGAGAAACAACATGTATCCCATTTGTTTACAATAAAAAAATAAAAAAAAAATAGTTAGTTTTCTAAGAAATCCTTGTCATTTTAACATAGAGATTAAACTTTGGTTTATATCAGTACATTCGTATTTGACCTTAGGAAAAACCTTAAATAGCTTTGACTGATTGTCCCACATACATATAACCAACTTAGTTACACACAAAATTGTTGAAATTTGCCCTTTACTTACACAGACTTTCTTAGCACTTTCTTAGATCCTCATGTATTTTATTACTTAAGCACTTTCTTATCCAGAAACATTTTGTTTTTCACTCAATATATTTCCATATTTAGAGCCTTTTATTTTCTCTTTCCTATCTGCTGACCCCTTTTTGTTCACATTCTGAAACAATTCTTATGAAATTTCTGAATTTAAAAAAAATTACTCCATTTTAAAAAGATTAAGTATTTTTTTATTTAAAGTATTCTAATTGAAATACAGTTGAAACTTTTGGAATCCCATACATGTCAACTCTAATTCACTCATCTTATTGTAATAAAAACCCAAGATATCAGACAAGTGCATTAAGCAGTATTTGCTATCTCTTTCCTGTTGAAGAAAAGTCCTAGAAAAAATTGATGCTAGACATTTTATAAACAATAACATTTTATTAGTTTGACCATCTAGAGACTTGTGAGTTAATTTTAAATACATTTTTTACTTTTATTAGTTTACCCAATTTAAAGTTAACCTTTTTAAATCATGTGAATTAAAAGTATTTGAATCCATTTTTTAAATTTTAATATTATGCACGCTTATATTTAGTTGCACATAGACAACATGATATACACATAACACAAAAACAAAGGTCTCGACATTTATCTCCATTGCAATGTAACAGATGTTCAAAAATAACTCTAGAGTTGGAATAAAAGAACTGATAAAAAAAATGTCATGAGCTCAAAAAGCATAGAATTTAAGGAAAAAAAAAATAAGAGACCTGGAAAAATGATATGGCCATTAATTACTTTAGTAAAGCACCATAAAATCTACTTTTGCTGGAGTTCAGGTAAACCTTTTTGCGTTTTTATTTATTTATTTTTTTTTCCCTTGGGTTTGAGATAGGTCTCCTACTGAGCCTTCAGGCTTCCTTTATTTACATATCAATGTAAGCCTTGACTGAGATCTGAAAGAGTTGAGATAACAGGTTCTAGCAGAAACTTTATGCCTAGGGCATTTTAGCCATTTCTCTCAGGATAGATTTGGGTGTCAAAGAAAATTATGAGACCTTATTTTCCATTACTTTTGAGAATGAAGCTACTATGCTAAGCTTCTCACTGAGATATGCCATTGGCTATTGAGCTGCCTATGACTGCCTACCCAGGATTTATTTTCCCCTCAGTGACAAACAGATTTAATCTTGCTTCATAGGTAAACTGAGGACAGGAGCTTGAAGTAAGGGCCCTTTTTAATATTCCTGGGGCAGCGGTTATTGCCTTATGGTGGCTATTTTCCTATCAGCTAAAAAGTTTAGGAGATCTGTAATGGCCTTTTGATATTCATTATGGGTGGAGGCACATAAAGGATGTCATTTACATACTTGAGAAAAATTACAGATGTTTTATCTTTGAATTTTGTTAAGTCCTTAGCTAAGGTTTGTCCAGATAAGGTGAGGGCCATCTCTAAATCCTGAGGCAACACTGTCTAGGTTAGTTGAGATACATTATCTGGTTCCTCAAAGGCAAACAGAAATTGTGATTGAGAGTCTAGCATTTATACGGAAAGGCCAACTTTTAAATCTAACACAGTAAACCTAACAGCAGTTGGAATCCACAATAAGCATATATGGATTAAGAACTACAGGGTGGGGGGAAATTACTGCTTCATTAAATTATTCTAGGGTTTTGGACTAGGTGGTTTGCTTTTTAACTCCTAAAATGGCTGAATTGCATGGGCTGTTGCAAGGCATTAAAAGTTTCCTAATGTTTGACTGGTGAGGGAAGGGGAGCATCCAGGAGGGATTGGATATGCGGGGGAGTGTTGTGAGACCCATATGGAGGCAAAGATAATTGGCACTTTCCTTCAGTGCCATTCATCAACCAATTACCCTGGATACCCCTTAGGGCAGTCGGGAGGGGGAGTCCAGAGAAGGAAACTTTGGAATCTGCCCAAGAGTAGCCCAGGCCAGAGAACCCCGAAGTTGTTCCAACCCTTCATCTGCCTCCACGCATCCTGGGTAGATCAGGTTTAGGGACACTGTGTACTGACGACAACTGCACTCCAGGCCTGAACAGAAAAGTAGAAAATGATTTGGGCAGAGTCCAACATGCTTGGTCTGTACAGAGCAGGTGATTGGGAACTGCTTGGACTGGGAAACCTCTCACCCAAGTCTTGAAGGATGGCAGCTGCACTAACTGAATTTAAATAGCCAACAGGTGCCCATTTTGCCCTCCAAAATTAAGAAGACGAAAGATGCACCTCAAACAGATGTGGGGTGCATTGAGAGAGAAGTTTACCTCGGCGTAGATCTCACTGGGACCTCGCAGCAGGAGGACTAGGTGGGCTGGGCAGGGGAATGGAAGCAGAAAGAGAATGGGGCAAAGGAGATGGAGGAGCAGGGGCTGGAGGGGCCTCTGTCACAGAGACTGTGTATCAACGTGGTTTGTTAGCTTAGTCAAAGTCGGACGAGGAGGAGGGATTAAGAAGAAGAGAAGAAGCCAAAAGAAGACATTTGAGTTGCAGGAAGAGCAAAGAAGCACAAGAAATAAAAGACTTGAAGATAAGGACTCCCTTTCCATCTACCCGCTTGATCACAGAAGCTGTGTGCCATTACGTGGCCATTTTGGATTGATTACCTAGGCTGGGGATCAGGTAAAGGGGTTTAAGATTGTCTAGTAGACACCCCAGGAGTGAATCTGCTGAAATGGAAGACTCAGATCCTATGGCGGAGACTGATACACCCGAGTCAGTGTCCAGGGTGTCCTGAGGTCACAGAGTAGTTGGCTGGAGACGAGAAGGCAGCACAGTAATGGGGTCATCACCCAAGCATCAGTGTGTGCCAGGCAAAAGGTAAGAGAGTTGAGAACCTGACGTCAGGATTTTCGAGAGTGCACGTCCTGGATGATAGCGCAAAGAGGAGCCTCAACCCTGAGAAAGAATCTCCACTATAAATATCAGGGACCCACCTGTCAAATAAGGTCAACAAGGGGGCCATCCATAACTGCAAAAGTCATGGCTGGGAGAACCCCCACTTCTCAACTGCCTCGAGGATGCCGGATGATCAACAGTCACAACTCAGGTCAGCAGAGGAGTGTTGAAGCCCAACTAGGGAAAAACTCACCAATCTAAGCCTGTGGTGGATGTGGAAGAGAGTGTCCTGGAGAATGGAAGGTGAGACTGGTGTCTGGGGCTCTGGGGTCTCAGATGGGACTCCACCTGCCTAAGTAGTGGTAGAAGAGCCCATCCAAGTCATGGTACCAATGTAAGAACCCAGAAACCACTCCGGATGCGGGAACTCACATAAGAGAGTTTCTTAAGCAAACAGGCAGAGTGTCTCCCTGTAGGGTAAGAGAGAAAATAAGAGGAAAAGAGAGAGAGAGAGAGAGAGAGAGAGAGAGAGAGAGAGAGAGAGAGAGAGGGAGAGAGAGAGAATGCACAAGAGAGAGTGAAAGCCAGGAGGAGAGAGCATGAATGCAAGGAGGAGAGAGAGAAAATGGCTCAGGAGCTTCTTCTAAATGGAATTTTGTGGGCTAACAAGGGACCAATGACTGAGAAGGAGACTTGCAGGCTGACTACTGGACCAATAGCTAGCTAGTATGTTCACAGACTGACAAGCTAGGTTATAAGATGGGAGGTGGAGAAATGGCTGCAGTGTAAAGGGTGGGGGAGCAGCTTTATATTAACATATATGTGATATATATATTTGTGAATATACATATATTCATTGATTGCATTAATGCATCTCCTCCTGATCATGGACTAGAGAGTAGAAAAACATCTCCAAGTGAAAAGCAAGGGATAAAAGGAAAAAAGGTGGTGCCTCAGACTGGGATAGCCTCTAGCCTAGGGCTACCCTCAGGTCTAGAGTAGAATTCTGAAGCCTGGGGCAAAGGTTCAGACCCTGAGCAGTTTTGAGGAGTGTATGGAAACACCCAGGACACAAAGGATATCTTATGAATCTCTATCATGACATTTTAAAACTTTTTAAATTTATAAAGTTTGTTTACCCTTGTTCTAAATTCCTCACCTTTAAGACCCTTTTGGTTTTATAATCCAAACCTTCTTTTTGTGCTTGCAATAAAAGAGGAGGGAATATTTCTGTTTTGTATCCAGAAAAATAGATTTACAGAGTCAGATTTCACCTTTGATGTCATTGAGAAGGAACCATGGCAAATATATGTTAAGAATTGAGTATCTTGGAATAGTCCTATTTTTAAAAATATGGCCACCCCCTCTGTAAATATACACATGCATGTGTGTGTGTGTGTGTGTTTGTGTTTTCCCTCAATGCCTTTAAACCTTTTGGAAGAAGTTGAAATGACTTGAAGTACTTAGAAAACGGCATTTTGAATGATATAAGTGTAAATGAACAAGTGCTACTTAGCTCAATTTTTTTCTTTAAATTACCTGTGATTCAAAAAAGTTAAGAGAAAAAAACATTTGCAAAGGTACTTGGAGTTCAATGATCTTGGATGTTTTGAAATTCACCTGGAGTTGGTTAACACATTCAGATCTGTCCATTTCTACCCAACTGGTGAGCTTATACCTGGAGTCTCAACCAAATCTTTCATCTTCTGAGTTCCAAAGTAACTTTCATGTGTAAATTCATTAGATGTCACTCCCTTGTCCTTCGTTTTTCTGTGAAATGTCAGGACAGAGTATGAATACCATACAAATTCTTTTTTTTCTTGATCCTGAGTTTAGAACAACAAAAAGACAAAAAAGCTGAGAGGCATAAAGCATGCCACAAACACCTGTAGAGACAGGGCAGAAACATCCCTTTAACGTAACCACATAATCAAGCTTTAATTTATTACCTATTTAATCCTAGCACAAAATTTGAATTGTTATCTCTAGTCAATAGTTGAAGAATTTGAGACTACAGAAATGATGTAACTTGTTCAAATTATTGGAAAAATGAAGACAAGGTTAAGCATGAGTCATTTCCACATACCCAATGACCAGGATGAGTGATGTCATAGTCCTTCTGTTATCACTATACCTACAGACAAGGTTAAACACTTGACTTGTGTGCCTCTGTCTTTCTTCTTTGAAATATTCCTGTCTTCATAACATCCTACACTTCCTCTCAATGTTCTTTTTGTTACACAGAGATCAGGAGTCTGTCCTACTTTTCTGATTGAAACTTGAGCCCAGAATAGAATTTAATGTCATCACATCTTAATATGTTTCTGATAAGAGGTGAAGAAATTCATTGCTAATTAAGCAATTCCCTGGATTAGAAAATCAGCAAGGGAGGAATTTGCGGGAAAAGGTGTTCTTGCTTTCTTTAAGTCACTTTCTTCTTACCTTGGTTGAATGAGCACTTGGCATGGATATTTATTAATAGTAATCCCTTAGAAATACCATTTTAATCTCTAATGACTTTGCTAAATGATGCCACAATTAAACTGAATATTTTAAAATTCAAGTGTGTAAATGTGGGTCACATTGAGAATGTTTTACAATCATAAACTGCCACATTCATAGTATCTCAAATATCCCTTGCCACTTATAACCTGGCACTGACCCATACATGAGTAAAACTTTAGAGTTCATATTATCATAGTTTAGAGCAATCATTTCTCATGTCTGAGCAAAACCTGGATAATCAAACAATATTTGGACAGATTGAATCCTGCTAGCTATAGTTAATCAGGTAATTAATGTTATTTACTTTTTAATTGATTTGTACGAATAATTAACTTTTTAGAAATACAAATGTTTTGTGTCTCTACAAAATCTTTTAGTTATTCTTCATGGATGACTATATCTCTATTGCTTAACATTCTTGAATATCTCTATTATGAACTTAAGTTTGAACTAGAGAATTGAGACTAAATAAATATTCTTTTATTTTTTAGTTTTCAAATAATTTTTCATAAGAATATCAATCATTATATCACATTCATGCATGCCCATTAGATGATTGGATCAAATATCATTTCCCTGTAACTTCCCTTTCCTTCCCCCTCCCTACTCTGAACTTCTTGCTGTACTCTATTAATCCCCTTTTATCTTTACTATTATTGTTGCATTTAGTGCATTATAATTACATATAAAAGCTATATTCATTGTAACATATTTGTGCATGAATGTAGCTTCATTTAAATAATTTTGAATTTCTAAAGATATGTTTGGGTTACTTCTTTATTTTGAAAATTACTTTTTAATGGAAAATTCCATTTTTATATTCAACAAATAACTGTATATACTTCAATTTTAGCACCTGTTTTATACCATGCAATGTTCTAAATAAATGTGAAGTAGAATAAAATAAAGTGATACTCTTGCCCAATATATTTTCTAGTGTCAGAAGATTTATAAACAAATACTCTTTCAATACATTTTACACAGAAAGAAAGGACAAGAGGAGGCATACAGGTTCATTTTTACTTTAAATGAGCTGACTTTTGAAAAGAGATTGACCACTTGGGGCAGCACAACTGGGTGGGAATAACTGCAATGAACCAGGGCTAAGAACATACTTAGGATCTTTGAGAAGCAGCAAGGACTAGTGTGACTGAGTGTAGACGGCATGGGGGGAAGTAGAAGGAAAGGAGATAAGGAGGTGGAGGTTAGGTCATGATGAACTTATAGAACATTGTAGTCATCTTTCACTTTGAGTGAGATGAGGACCAGGAAAGACGCTGCATGCTTCATGTTTTATAATAATTACTCTAGTTGCTCAGGGGAGAGTCAACTGTGAAGGATGGAAGGATGGCAGCAATTAAAACTCAGATGAGTAATAGCATCTTGGAACAAGAAGTTATATCAATACTACAGTCCTCCCCCATTATCAAGCTCCCCAACAGTGGCTGCCTGAAACTATGGATAGTATGGAACTGGAACCGTGTGTGTGTGTGTGTGTGTGTGTGTGTGTGTGTGTGTGTGTGTGTATGTGTGTGTGTGTGAGAGAGAGAGAGAGAGAGAGAGAGAGAGAGATAGGGAGACAGCAGTTGGGTGCATATATCTTTTTCTTGAAGATGAAGTCATCTCTTGGTAGCCACAGGGGATTTGTTCCACAGCATGCCTGTAGATGCCCAAATCCACAGATGCTCAAATCCCTTACATAAAAAAATAGTGTGGTAATTGTGCATAATCTATACACATCCTGTCATACCTGAAATCATTTCTAGATGCCTTATAATACCTAATTTAACATAAGTGTTGTGTAAATAGCTGTTATATTGTTTAGGAGAGAATGAGGAGAAACAAGTTTGTACATATTTCTGACAGACAAAATTGCCACCGTCGTTTTTTTTTTTTTTTTTTTTGCTGAATATTTTTGATCTGTGATTGGTTTAATTTGCAGACCTTGTGTCTGCAGAATCTGTGAAAAGATCTAGAAGGCAGAAAAACTGTACACATCTAAGAAAATGTTTATAAATTAAGCACAGTTAGAGATTATAAAAATTAAAGATAAGAAAATAGGATAATTACAACAAAGTATTGTGAAAAGTTATGTGAATATGACCCTTTATTTTTTGAAGTGATGAAGACAAATACTAATATTTTCATGCCACAGTTGAACTCATGTAACAGAAACACTGGAAAATGAAACTGTGGAATAGGAGGATTACTGCATGTTCATTATGTACATAAATATGTGTATATATAGATAGATAAACATACTTATGGTTACTGATGCAGATCTTTGTATTTATATATTCATATATTATTTACTCTTGTGTCTGTGTATTAATTTTAAGAGATTTGATGTCTTGCTGATGGATTAGAAATAAAGTAAGAGTAAAAAACAAGAGTTAAGAAAATTGTCAAGGTTGTTTTGGAGTTTGATCAAACAGAAAGATAAATTTACCATCTATGTAACTGGCAGATGACTTCAGAAGAGACAGTGTTGCGAGAGGCAAAAGAAGTTTGATTTTAGATATACTACATTTGAGATTACTCTCTAAAATTTATGAGAAGAATATAAATTGTTGCCACATTGGAAAACTGCCTGGCTGTATCTACTAAAACAAAATATACACATATCCAGGAGTTCCTCTCTGTGATACATGTCAAAGGGATGTGTACAAATTTCACCAAAGGACATGCACAACACATTTTATAGCAGCACTATTTATAACATCCAAAACCTAGAGGCAGACTGACTGATGATGAGTAAAAAATTATGACCTTTAAGTGATAGAATATTATACAGCAATGTAAATATTTGCGATTCCATGAATGCACCCTATAAATGATGTTAACACCAAACATACATAGAAGAGTTCTCACCACTTGATTCCATTTATATACAGTTTAACAACAGGCAAAATCTATAGTATTAAAATATTAATACTTTGGGGGTTACTTATTGGCAAAGGATCACTGTGATGTTAATAAACAGTGTACTGTCTTTTCAGAAATTTATTGACCTCTACAATCATATTTTATGTACTCTTAATTTTGTTTCTAAGAAAATTATGTTAACATTAACTTTGAAGTAATAATAACCTTTCAAATCGACATAATGAATAGGCAGTTGTATTTGAGCCTGGAGTTTAAGGGAAAGTTAAGGCTGGCTTAAACAGGGAACTGTCAATGTATAGATGAAATTTGAAAGATTGTATGAAATCCCCAACAGGATACATAGACAGCGAAGGAAAAAAGTTTAATGATGAACCTTGTACGTTTCATTGTTAAAACTGAAGAAAATAGGTTGTAGTCTATGGATGATTATGAGAAAGGGTGATCCAAAAGCCAAGAAGCCAAAAGTCAAGTTAGAAAATATTTTTTTTCAAAATCAATCAACCGTGCCAAACAATACATATAGGTGAAGCAACATGAAAACGAAAAAAAAAAAAAAATACTGATGTAAATAATAGTATAGCATGGTACTTACAGTTAACCATATCATATTAGATACTAAAATATTTTGCTAATTTATAGTTAACCATATAATTTTAGATCATAAGGGTAGGTCTTATGTTAAATGTTCTTATGATAAAAATTATTAGTAAATTAATAGGATAGGAGAAAACTTTTGGAAATAATGAATAGGTTTATGGCATAGAGTATGGTAACGTTTTCATAAGTGTGTACCTCTCTCCAAACTCAACTTGTGTGTATTAAATATATACAACTTTCTCTGTGTCATTTGCTCCTCAATGAAGTGGCTAGGAAAAAAAATAAATAAATAATAAGAAGAAATTCCTGTAATCACATCCAAACAGACTTCAACCAAAACTTAGGCACACACACACAAAATCTTCCTAGTTTGGTTTAAAATGTATTCATAAAGTATTCACTTTCATTCTCTTTCGCAATAAATAAGTATTTTCTTGAAAGTAAATAAGTAAATAAATAAATAGTGCAGAGAAAAAAGAAAGAGGAGAGAGTTAGGAGAGTCATCTAAGTAGAAGTCCTTAGGGAAAGTGACCTAGCACAGAAAGGAAGGGGTGGCCCTGCTTTGGGCTCAGGGAGCTGGCAAGTAGAGGATTGGTCAGGTGGACATTGTTTATGGTGGTAACGTATCTGGGTGGAAGAAAGAAGGTATCCACCTAGACAAGAACAGAAGGGAAGAAGATTTCAAAAAAAGAGGAGAATGTATTACAAATACCCCTAGAAGAACATGACATTGGTGAACACAAGGAGTATGATAGGATGTCTGGGTTACAACAAAAGGCCTATTTGCTATTGTGATTTATACATTAAAAGCAAAACAAATGATTTAGAGAAGAGTATTTTTAAAATATATCTTCGGTTTGCACTAAAATGGATTAACTTCCTTTTTGGAGAAATTGCTCGTGAATAACTCTCCTATTATCAAGGTGATGATAACTATAAAGATTAATTTGGCAATAATTTATGTGGTCATGAATGAAGATAGATTTCTGTTAACGGACTGTTATCATTCTGTTGTTTTTTTTATCCAAAACAACAACAATAATAGTAATAATGATAATAAAAGTACCAAAAAATTCAGGCATATCAAGAAAATATCAGGTTCCAGGAAAAATTTTCATCTACAGGAGAATATCTAAAAAGAGCAGATGTTTTACTGGTTACCAGAAATTAAAAATAGTGTGATGTGTCTTTATGTGTATGTGATTTTATCTGTGCATGTTTTCACACCACCAATTTTAATATTGTTTCCTTGACTGTAAAGACATAAGAGGTAATGAGTTCTTCATTGTTCACTAATTGTGTACTTAAGAGAAGTTTCAGCAGCAATTGTAAATTGCTCCTTCATTACAATGTTTGGATATTTCAGTGCAAATAATCACAGATACATCTGTTCTCACACAAAGCAAACTGCTTCTGCTATGGAACTAAACAGATGCATTGAGCATTAAAAATTGTTATGGTGAATTTGGTTGGTTAAAATTTTGGTGACGTTTGCTTTTGATATGAATTATCTTGAAAATTCATATTTATATATCAGTATACCTGTATATCTATACTCATAAAGTGGTGAATACCTACCTATGAAAAGTCCTTCTACCCACATTGAGAACACAAACCACTTTATCCTGAAGAAGAATTTATAAAAAGGAATGTTTTAAAATATTTTATGAAGAGTGACATCAGCAAAATGTTTTTAGGCAGCTCCCAATGTCCATCCTTTCACAAAAACACACACACACACAAAAAGCAAAATAGAATCACATTTTTCCAGTAATCCTTCCTTGTCCATCCTTGTATAATTTTGATATATTCAAACGCTATTTTAAGTTATAGTATAAATATGCCAAAGGTGGATAATTGGTGGAAGAATTTTTGTTTAAGAAAAAAAATACACACTGAATGAAATCTATTTTTCAATAAAAGGAAAGAAGCAAGGAAATAGGAGGAGAGGGAAAGAAAAAGAAAGAAAAGAGAAGAAATTATTAGGTTGACTAGGATTGCTGTGGCCCACATAAGCAAAGGTGCGTCAAATTTCTGAACGAATTCTATTTAACAAAGAAGGTCACATCCTGCTGATTGTCATAGGCATTAAGTAAGCATTCACCATTTTGAGTACTTCAGAGTAGCAGCTGCTCACCTTTTGCTCATAGGGAGCTCATATCTGTTTGCTCTCTCTACACAAGTCACTTGTAATATCCCCTCTTCTCCTAACCCTTCTAACTCAGAATTATATTTGCCAAAACTTCAGAAGTTTCAGAGCAACAAAATACTGAATCAAGGAAAGGGAATTTTAAAAGATGAAAAAAGTTTTGTGGCATTTTTGTTTCTCCTTGTCCTACTCTTTGCTTTTAATACAAGTACACTGAGGTTCAATATTTAAAAATAGAGAATGTAAGCAATATTATAAACTAACTAGACCTAAAAGATCATAATAGAACTTTGCACACAGCAGCATAAAATGGTAATTCTAATCCAGTGCACAGGATCAAGGAATGTTCTCCATAATAGATTTATCAATGGACCATGAAACAAGTTTTCATAAATAAGTTTGAAAATACTGTCCACAATATATTTTTTCAGTCACAATGCAACAAATCAAAAAATACATGATTGAATAAAATGGGAAAATTCAGAAATATATGGAATTTAATCAACATACATTTAATCATGCAAAATATAAAAGAAGAAAACATAGGAAATATTAAGATAGTTAGAGATTATTGAAAAAAAGAGATGACATACTAAAACTTGGAATACAGAGAAGGTAGTACTCAGAAGAAAATTTATAGCAGCAACTGCTTACTACAGAAAGAAGAGAAAGGAGGAGGAGGAGAAGGTGAAGAAATGAAATGAAATTTTTGAGTCATTAACCTCTATTAAACCTAAATAACATGAAAGAGAAGTTTGAATTAATCCAAAGCTTGCTAAAAAAGCTAATAATACAGACTATGTAAAAGTAAATAACAAAAAAAAAGTAGTTAGGATCAATAAAATCAAAAGCTATTTTTTAACAACATCAATGAAACTGACAAATCATTTATTAGAAATAATAAAGAGAGACATAGACACAAAGAATTATGTTATAATAAAAGAAGGGATATATGACTTTACAGAAATAAAAATGGATTATAGGAATATATCACAAAAAATTATGTGCCAACAAATCAGACAAACTTTTTAGAATAGAAAAATTAGAAACAGACATTACAAAAATGACTCAAGGAAAAATAAATAGAAAATCTCCATCTATCAAAAGTAATAAGACTTCATCCGCATTATCAAGTATACTTATGAAAAACCCACAACTAATGTCATACTCAAAGATAAAGGACTAAAATATTTCCAAGATTAGGAGTAAGACAAGGATGCTTATTTTCACAACTAATATTGATCATTTCACTTGAAGTAATAGTAAAATAATAATAAAAACTAATAAAAAATTTAAACCCTCAAAATAGAAAATCCCATGGCCAGATGCCTTCATAGGTACATTATACCACATATTTGAAGAAAAATTAACACCAGTCCTTTTTGAATTCTTCCAAACCATAGAAGAGTAGAAAACACTTCCTGACTCATTCTATGAAGTAAACATTACTCTGATAAAAAAGGCAGACTAAAGACAGCAACTAAAAGATAATTACAGAGGTGGGAGCCAAAGCGGTCTCCCACAAGTCGTGGAGGCCAGAAGAAAGAGCTCCCATTTAAGTGGGAATGCAGTTTGGGGCCCTTAGCAGAGGAAAAGGAAACCCACTGGACTGCTACCCTCTGACCACAGATACTGGGGAGAGACAGTGCAAAATTGCATATGTCCTAAGTAGCCTAGAGAGACTGTTCTCCTAACTGCAACCACAATTTACATGGGGTCCATCCCAGAGAGAAGTTGCCTGGATGTCCAGCATAGGGGAACATCAATGGATTGTGGCAACAGCCTAGAGAAGGTCAAAACTAGAAATTACCCAAGTTCTAGGAGGTTCAAAGGAAGGTGCCTGGATCATGACCAGAATCACTGGGAGGTCGGTCAAGGTGGAAATTAGTCTGAGTTCCAGGCTATAGTGATGGCACCCAGCCTGACCTGTGACCACAATTGGCAAGCCTCTAGGCACTGTTTGAACACTGACTGGATACTGCCTCAGTCACAGCAGAGGGAAACAGCACCCTCCATTCACAATCTGGTGCAATGGGAGAGAACCCACAGGCAAAACAACTTGGTCACCTTACTCAGTCCTAAATACAATACCCCAGTGAGCTGCTTCAACAAGGGGAAACACTTCTGTACCAGTCATCATCCGCAGATTACCCAAACCACAGGATCTGTGCTTGTAGACAATCATCAGTGTCTGTATCAACTTGAAAGGAATCTCTTACCCGCTCTTCTCCCTCTTGTGCTATCTCCTGTTGCCTCAAATCCCCCATCCATCTTATTTTTCATTTTCACCTTGGTGTGTGTTATTATTTTCTATCTGTTATTTATTTATTCCTCTTTCTTTTGCCAATTGTTTTTGTTCTTCTCCCTCTCAATCCCAAGAAAATGTTACAGCAATTTTAATATAAGTTTATAAAGAGTATTTTTTTAACCTATTCTAGAACTTTACTACTGTTTTATAACTGGATTAGAGAAATTGTTGAGAACAATATAAACATATTTTCTTTTATTTTCATAAGGTTGAATAGTAAATGGAAGTTTCTGAAGTTTCTGTAGTAAATGGATTTCAGTGGCTTTTCTTGAAGTGGTACTGATACTAGGATCAGTAGAGACAACATATTGAGTTGAAGTACCAATACCTGCATATTTGCCCAACCCAGGGCTCCTAAAAGAAAGAAGCTCACAAAATAGTGCCTTGTTTATAGAACTGATAACCATGCCAAGAGATGGATAGACATAAAAGCAATATGAAAAAGCAAGAGAAAAGAACCACCCCACACATCCTATAACATTTTAACCGACTACACTGACAGCATAGTGAAGGGAAACGACTTAGAAATAATTTGGAAGTTTCATAGTTAAAATGTTCAAAGACTAAAAGAGGTAAATGAAAGTTTACTTCAATAAAGAGAGATCCTGAAAAAGAACCAAACAGAAATCCTTGAAATGAGATTTAGTAAATGAAATTAAATATTCAATGGAAAGTAACACCAATAATTAGACAACATTGAAGAAGGATTTTCAGGCCTTGAAGACCAATAATGTAACATTTAAAATAAAGTTGACCGTAAAGAAAATATTTTAAAATACGATAACCAGAATATTAAAGAAATCTGGGTAACATTAGAAGAACAAATTAAAGAATAATTGGGCCATGCATGGTGGCACATACCTATAATCCAAGTGACTAGGTAGGCTGAGGCAGGAGGATCACAAGTTCAAAGTCAGCCTCAGCAACTTAGTGAAGCCCTAAGTAAGTAACTCAGTGAGACCCTATCTCTAAATAAATTACAAAAATGGGCTGGGGATGTAGCTCAGTGATTAAGTACCTCTCGATTCAATCCCTGGTACCAAAAACAAAGGAATCATTGGGCTAGTTGAAAGTTCCAAAATACAAAATGAGGAAATTAGCAATTTCCAAATATTAGGAATGACATGGAAATTCAAATACAAGAAGTATACAAAACTCCAAGTAGGCAGAATCAGAATAGAACTTCTGTAAGACAAGTAATAATAAAAATACCTAATATACAGAATAAGGATAGAATTTTAAAAGTTGCAAGAGGAAAATGGTACATTACATTTATAGGTAAATCAATTTGGTTTCCAACTGATTTATTAACTCAGACCATTACAGTCAGGAGAGCTTGGATTAATATATACCAAGCTCTAAAAGAAAATGGGTGCCAACCAAGATTATTATACACAGCAAATTTACCTGTGGAATTGAAGATTAAATTAAACCCTTCCATGATAAACAGAAACTGAAAGAATTCATAATCAAAAAGTCTGTACTATAAAAATAATGAAATGTTTCATAAAGAAGAATAAAAATTAAAACCAGCATAGTAAATTACAACAGGATGATAGTCAAATGAAGACGAATGAAGTCTGAATTAAGTTTAGAAATAAATCAAAATGACAAGAAATAAAAATCAACTGTGTTTAGGAACATTGAAGTATACAGTCTAAAATCTTCATTAAAGGCATATAATGACAGATTGGATTAAAAAACTGGATCCAATAATATACTGATTACAAGAGATACCCCTTACAGAAAAACACATTTATATACTGAAGGTGAAAGGATGGGGAAATATTTACCATCAAATGGTGGTTAAAAGCAAGCAGTGATAGTCATTCTCTTATCATTCAGAGTGGACTACAAGTCAAAATTAATCAGAAGAGGTACAGAAGTTCACTTCACACTAGTTAATTGAATAAATTCAACACAAAGAAATAATAATCGTAAATACGTCCCTAACAATCGAGCATCTATGTACATATAACAAATACTTCTCAATATTAAGAAGCTAATAGGCCACAGTGCATTCTTACTGGGTGATTTTAACACACTTCTCTCACCACAAGATAAATCATCCAGACTTAAACTAAGTAAATATTCTTCTGAAATAAAAAATGCTATCAGTCAAATGGACCTAACAAACACTTATAGAATATTTCTTTATTTTTTATTATTTTATTTATTTATTTTTTCTTTTTAGATACAGTAGAGTGTATTTTGATATATTACACAAACATGGAGTAGAAAATTCTAATTAGGATTCCATTCTTGTGACTGTACATGATATGGTTTCACTGGTGGTGTTTTTAGATATTAGTATATGAAAGTTATGTCTGATTCATTCCACTGTCTTTCCTATTCCTATCCACTCCCCACCACTCCCTTCATTCCCCTTTGTCTAGTCCGCTGACCCTCTATTCTTTCCTCCTACCCCTTTGATGTGTGTTACCATTTTCCTATCAGAGAGAATATTCACCATTTGGTTTTCTGGGATGAGTTTATTCCCCTTAGCATAATAGTCTCTAGATCCATCCATTCACTGGGAAAAGTCATAAAGTCATTCTTTTTTTTAACAGCTGAGTAATATTCCATTGTGTATGTACTACATTTTCTTTATCCATTCATCTGTTGAAGAGCACCTAGGTTGGTTGTATAGCTTAGCTATTATCAATTCATCTGCTATACACATTGAAGTTGTTGTGTTATTATAGTATGCTGATTTTATGACTTTTGGGTACATACTGAGGAATGGGATTACTAGGTCAAATTGTGGTTCCATTCGACATTTTTCTAAGGAATCTCCATACTGCTTTTCAGAGTGGCTGCATCAATTTGCAATCCCACCAGCAATGTATGAGTGTATCTTTTTCCCTATATCCTCACTAACATTTGTTGTAATTGTATTCTTGATACTTGTCATTCTGATTAGAGCGAAATAAAAACTCAGTGTAGTTTTAATTTGCATTTCTCTAATTGCTAGAGTCATTGAACATTTTTCATATTTTTTTAATATTCGTATCTCCTTCTCCTCCTCCTTCTTTCTTCTTTTTGGTATTATGTTATTTAAATTCTTTATATATTATGTGAAATAATGCTCTGAGGTCTAGGTGGAAATATTTTTCTCCAATTCTGTAGACTTTCTTCACATTCTTGTCTCCTTGCTATGAAGAAGCCTTTTAGTTTGATACGATCCCATTCATTGACTCTTGATTTTAATTATTGTGCTTCAGGAGTCTTGCTGAGGAAGTTAATTCCTAATCCAACAGGATGTAGATTTGGTTCTATTTTTCTTCTAGCAGGTGCAGGATCTGGTATAATGCCTTGACCTTGATACACTTTGAGTTAGTTTTGTGTAGGATAAGATATAAGGGTTCAGTTTCATTCTACTATATATGGGTTTTCAGATTTCCCAGCACCATTTGTTGAATAGGTTATCTTTTCTCCAGTGTATGCTTTTGGAGACTTTATCTAGTATGAGATAACTGTATTTATGTGAGTTTTTCTCTGTGTCTTCTATTCTGTTCTGTTGGTCTTCATGTCAGTTTTTTGGCCAATGCCATGTTGTTTTGTTACTATAGCTTTGTAATATAATTTAAGTTGTGGAATTGTGAGTTCTCCTGCTTCACTTTTCCTGCTAAATATTGTTGTGTCTATTTGGGCCTATTACTTCTTCAAATGAATTTCATGACTGTGTTCTTAGTTCTATGAAGTATGTCCTTGTCATTGAATAAGAATTGCCTTAAATTTATACAGTGTTTTTGTTGGTATGACCATTTTGACAATATTTAATTCTGCCTATCCAAGATCATGGGAGGTCTTTCCATCTTCTGAGGACTTTTTCAATACTTTCCTTTAGAGTTCTGTAGTTTTCATTGTAGAGGTCTTTCACCTCTTTTGTTGATTCCTAAGGTTTTTGTTTTGTTTTGTTTTGTTTTTTTGAGGTTATTGCTACTGAGAAAAAAAGTGTATTTCATCATTGATAGATGAAATGCTCTATATATGTCTGTTATGTATAAATTATTGATTGTATTACTTAGTTCTGTAGTTTCTTTGTTTAGTTTTTGTTTGGAAGATCTATCTAGGGATGAGAGTCATGGTAATGTCACCTAGTATTGTTGTGTTGTGGTCTATTTGATTCTTAAAATAGAGAAGGGTTTGGTTGATGTCCATAAGTGCTCCTTTGTTTGTGCCATTTGTGCTCCATCGTGCCCCAGCATAAATATTTATGATTGTTCTGTTCTGTTGATGTTTAATTTCCTTAAGCAGTATGAAATGCCCTTCTTGGTTCCTTCTGATTAACTTTGAATTGATCTGATATGAGGATGAAAACCAACCCAAAGTACATCCAAGACTTAGGAGTTAGACCAGAAACTCTGCAACTGCTAGAAAAAAATGTAGGCCCTACAGTCTGAAATATCAGCACAGGAACTAACTTCCTTAACAAGATCTCTAAAGTTCAAAAGAAAAAAACAAAATCCATAAGTGGGATGCCAATAATTTAAAGATATTTTACAAAGCAAAGGAAACAAAGGCATGAAATGAGAGCCTACAGAATGAAATAAAATCTTTGCTACCTGGTCATCAGATAGGGCATTAATGTCCAGAATATAAAAAGAACTCAAAAAACTTAACACCAATAAAAACAAATAACCTAATTAATACATGGGTCAAAGAACTAAACAGACATTTCTCCAAATAAATGCAAATAACCAACAGATGTATGAAAAAAAAGTCTAACGTGTCAGGCAATTAGCAAAATCCAAATAAAAGGCATATTGAGACTTTCATCTTATTCCAGGTATAGTGGAAATTATAAACAATACATATATTAATAAGTGCTGGTGAGGATATGGAGAAAATGTACACTGGTACATTTTGGTGGAACTGCAAATTACTCTGACCGCTCTGGAAGACAACATTGAGATTTCTCAAATAAACTAGAAATTGAGCTTCCATATGATCCAACTATCCCACTCCTGGCTACATATCTAAAAGATCTAAAATCAGCATACTAAAAGGATGCAGCCACATCAATAATTATAGCTGTACTGTTCTTAATAGCCAAGCTATGGAACCAAACTTAGTGTCTATTGACTGACGAATGGATAAAGAAAATGTGTTATAAATACACAATGGATTATTACCCAAGGATTAAAAATTGAATTTATTGCATTTGCTAGTAAATGCATGGAACTGGAGACTATGATACTTCATGAAATAAGTCAGACCCAGAAAGACAGTTGTCACATGTTTTCTGTGATATGTGGATGCTGGTCTAAAATAAGAGAGGGAAGAGGGAGAGAGGGAGAGAGAAAGAGAGAAAAAAAAAAGGGGGAAATTCCATCAAAATAAAAGATCGGAGGAGTAGCTCATGAGATTGAGGGGATTAGGGGAGAAATGAGATAAGGGGAAAGCAGTGGAAAGTGAGAGTTTCCTATGTACATTTGAAAATGTACTATAGTAACTCTCGCCATTATGTATATATCCATACGACACTAATTTAAAACAAACAAGCAAACAAACAGATTTTTGTAAATAGCAGAAAGATCAGTAGAGTAGCAGAAAAGTAAGGGGAAGGCATTAGGGGGAGTGTAAGGGTAAATACTAGAAACTGAAGTGGAGCAAATTATATTCTGTGCATTTATTATTATGTCAAAATGAATCCTAATCCATATTACTAGTATGAACCAAGAAAAATAAGGAAAATTTTTAAAAAGCCAGATTAAAGAAAGCAAATAAAAGATGATTATAGATGTAAACATTGCCAAAAATAGTAGCAACTCAAATACAACAGCATATTAAAAGAATTATACACTGGCATCAAGTGGAAAGTAGAACAAGTATACAAAGTTGGCTTAACAAAATAAATCAATTAATACACTGATCTCTTAATTGAATGATCTCAACAGATGAAGAAATAGCATTTGACAAAACCCAATACCATTTCATGATAAAATACCACCCAGCAAACAAGGAATAGATAGAAACATCATCAGCATTATCAAGGGTACTTATGAAAAACTCACAACTAATATCATACTCAAAGGTAAAAGTTTGAAATAATTTCCCTCTAAGATAAGGAATAAGACAAGAATTCTCACTTTCATAACTGATGTTTATTATTATACTAGAAGTACGCACCTGAGAAATTAGGCATGTACTAATCAGAGAAATTAAGCATGAAGACAGAATAAAAATTATCCACATGGGAAAGAAAGAAGTAACATTATTTAAATTCACAGTTGATGTGATGACTCATATGGATAATCCAAACTGATTCACAAACACACACAAAATAATTTCCAATAACAATGTCAGCAAAATTGCAGGATATTATCACATGCCAAACCACTGTGTTTCTATAAACCTGCAATGAACTATCTGAAAAAAAAGTTAAGAAAGCAATTCCTTTTAAAATAGCATCTAATAGAATATAATACCTAAAAAAATATATCCACAGAGATAAAAGACTTGTTCACTGAAAAGCATAAAACATTGCTGAAAGAAATTAAAGAATAACCAAATAAGTGGAAAAAAAATTGCCACGAATTGTGTTTTAGGTTTTCATCCATTGTGACCAAAAGACCTGACAAGAACAACTATTTGTTGTTGAGGAGGAAAACTATTTGTGGTTGGCAGTTTCAGGGTTTTCCCTCTCTGGTCAGCTGACTGCATTTTTTGGAGTCTGAGCTGAGGCAGAAAATCATGGCAGAAGGGTGTGGGGCAGGAGTGCTGCTCTACTCATGGCAGAAAGGAAGGGAAGAGAAAAAGCAAGGGACAAGAACAAAATATAAACCACAAAGCTACACCCTCAAAGTATCCTACTTCATCCAGCCATGCCCTACCTGCCTACAACTACTACCTATTAATTGATTCAAATTATTAATTCTCGAAATGTATTAATCCATTGATCTGGTTACAGCTTTCATAACCTAATCATTTCACTCTTGATTATTTTTGCAGTGTCTCACACAGGAGTTTCCAGGGGACAACACATACCCAAGCCATAACACGCTGGAAGTCTATCAACAAAGATAAAATCTATAACTAAAAATTTATTTGAAGAAAACATCCTGAAAATATTTATGAGCTACAATTTGGAAATAAAATCTTAGAGTTGACGCCAAGAGCATGGATAAAAGAGGGAAAAACAGATAAATTAAACTTCGTCAGAATAAAAAAAAAGTCAGATGAAATCCTCAAGAAAATAAAAAAACATCCTCTAGAATGGCTGAAATATTTGCAAATTAATTATATGACCAATTTAACAAAAAAGTCAACAACACAATTGAAAAATGGGAAGAACATGAATAGATATTTTCTCAAAGAACATGCACAAATGGCCAAAAATATGCATAAGATGTTCAATATAATTTTTCATTAGGAAAAAGCAAATGAAAATCACAATGAAACACCATTTCACAACTGATAGTATGATTAAATATTCAAAAAAAATAAAAAATAAGAAGTGTTGGTAAGGATGTGAAGAAATTATAACTATCATGAATTGTTCATGGAAATGCAAAAGGATTCAGCTGCCATGGATAACAGTTTGGCAGTCATTTGAAAAGTTAAACATAAAATTTATTTTCATGGTCCCACCATGCACACATCAACAAAAAATCCAGAATTAAAAGCAGGTGATAAAAAAGTACATCTGTACTTACTTAGAGCTGCATTATTCACTTTAGCCAAAAGGTAGGGTGAAAAAACAAATCTACATTTATGGATGAATGGATAAATGAATAACGTTATACAGATAAAATAAATACTATTAATTAGTAAAAATGAAAGACTGATGTGTGCAAAAATGTGAATGTAACTCCCAAACATTATACAAAATCAAAAGCTAGATGCAGAAGGTTATGTACTATTTAGATAAAATATTGAAAATGAGTAAATCCAGTGAAGCAGAATGCAGTTTGTTGTTGGCAAAATCTGGGAGTAGGGAGGAAGAGGTTAAAATTGCTTAATGGATTAGGGGATTTTATTTTGGAGTGACAGAAATATTTTGCAATTAGATAGAAGTATTAGTTGCATAACATTATTAATGTTGTAAATGCCATTGAAGTGTTTACTATAAAATTTTAAAATAATTTTAATTAATTTTTTAATAAAAGTAGTTAATGTTATATGATATAAATTTCATATATTTAGTTTTGAGAATTACTTCAAAACTAAAATATAAATTAATTTGAACATAAAACAATATATATAGAAACATATACAGAAAACATATATAGAAACCTAGGTTTATTAAAATAGGTGTGGAAAATGGGAGTTTAAATACTGTTAGAAATAAAGACAGAATTGTAAGACGGTTGACATGTGGTACTGAGTAAAATTTCTTTACTCAAAAATATAAATTGCACTTTATTTTGTACCCTTGTTAAAGAACACATGGTTTCAGAAGTTGTATTTAAATTTATTCAACAAATTCTTACTGAATACTAGGTGCCAACACTATTCTTATCTGTGGGAATATAAAGGTGAAAAAACAGCATCAAACTTTGCTGTAGGGGAAAGATATTCCAAATGGAAGGGGAAGAGGGTTGTCAAGATACTTAAATAACATTGGTAGAATTTGGGGTAGCAGGGGTGAAATGTTATACTTTAGATGTAAAGTGTCTTGCAAAAGCTCAGGTGTGAGACAATGAAAGAGGGTATATAGGTGAAATGATTGGGTTATGAAAGTCTTAACTAATTGATGAACTAATCAATGGATTAATCAATGGGTTAATCCTCTAATAGGAATTAAATGTAGGTAGGCAGGTTGTGTCCAGAAGATGTGTGTCCCTGGGGCTGTGCCTTTGGGGTTACTATTTTGTCCTTGTTGAGCACAGCTCTTTCTGCCCTCTGATCATAATGTACTGTGCTGTTTTCCTCCACCACATACTTCCACCATGATGTTTTGCATCATCTCAGGTCCCACGGAATAAGGTCGACTTTTTATGAACTGAGCCTTCTGAAATCATGAGCTCCCAAATATTTTTTTACTCCCCTAATTGTTCTTGTCAACTCTTTTGGTCACAGTGGAGCAAAAGCTGACTAAAACAGCAATTGATATAGGAAAGTAGGGTTGTTGTTATGACTAACTTGACAATTGTGTTTCAGAAGTTTTCAGCCTTTTTGGCATTTGTAGAATGAATTTTGGAAAGCTAAGCAATGCAAGCTGGAAAAGTTTTAGAATGTCATAAGGGGAGATTAATGGACATTTCTGGTGGGAGCTCAGAAGATCAGAATGTCGATCAGGCTGTAGAAAGTAAAGTGTTGGCCCAGAGGAAGATGATTCTATTGGAAATCAGACTAGAGGCCATTTGTGTTATGTTCTAAGAAGTTGTCTACATTTTGCTCATGTCCTGTGACTTTCTGTGAGACTGATTTTAGATGTGACAGACTTCTTAATCTGGTAGAAGATTAAGAACATTTAAGGTAACAGCCTTCAGAGGGTGGCATGGGTGTTGCTGGTGGCTTTTAGTCAAGTTTATTGTGATAAGAAAAGAAAACAAGACAGAAAGATTTGAAAAACTTTCAGTTTGACTAGAAAACTGTATAAAACTAGCTCTAAGAATGCGTGGTTTTGGGGTGAGATGTGCGCGGGGAAGGGGTCACAGCCGCCACCAGTCGGTCTCCTAGCTGGCTAAAAGCGGCTCCTGGCGCTGCGTGCTTGGCCCTGGGCTGGAGCGCTGGTGGCCTCCAAGTTTGCCTCTTTGAGGGTGGCGCCCGCAGCGAAGCCACAACAGGCGGGCCTCAAGCCCAAAACCAACTGGGTTGCGGGAAGGCAGGTCTTCCCGGATGCAGCCTGCCGGGGGACTGACAGACGAATGAATGCCCCAGCCCAGGGACCCTTGAGGACCATGGATCCTGAATGCTCCCGCCTCCTTCCAGCTCTCTGTGCTGTTCTGGTGGATCCCAGGCAGTGGTGGCAGATGATACCTGTTTGGAGAAACTGTTGGACTGGTTTAAAACGGTGACAGAGGCAGAGTCCAGCCTCCTGCTGCTGCAAGAGAACCCCTGCCTGGTAGAGCTACTGTCGCACATATCCCACAGGATATAAGCCCCAGAGTCTTCTCCTTTTCCCTACACCTTGTTGAGACCTTTGTGACCCAGGAAGACTGCTTCCAGTACCTTCAGCCCCAGAGCCCCTCATCCTGGCCCCCAGTATCCCTTTTGGGAGCTGTAGTGACCATGCTGTGACTTTGTGATGGCTCAGCTGCTCCTGCCTCCAGTGTGTGGGGTCGCCTCTGTGGGACCCTGGCAGGCTCTCTCCGGGTCCAGGAAGCAGCCCTTGATTTCCTGGGGACACTGTCTCACGGGACAAGTTCCCAGGAGTTGGTGCCACAGGTGTTTGCCGTCCTCTTGGAGTACCTAGATAACCTTGACTCCAGGCCCACAGTTCTGAAGAAGACCTTCCAAGTAACGCTCAGGTGACTCCTGAGCTTGCCCAAAAACCCCAGCTTTTCTGAGTTTGGCCCCCTCATCCCGCTGTTCCTCAGAAAGCTGTTCCCCATGCTGCAGAAGTGCCTGTGCAGTCCCTGCTGGGAGGTGAGGGACTCAGCCCTGGAGTTCTACAGGAATCTGAGCAGACACTGGGGAGGGCGGGCCGACTTCAGACAAGTGCTCTTCTCTTCAGGGGCACCCATGCTCACCCAGCAGCTTCTCCGAGGCCCTGAGTTATGTGCAAGCAAGCGCAGGGACTGCCATGGTGCGACTCTCTAGCCAGGGCCAGCAGGCCACCCTCACCGGCCCTGAGCACCCAGATGCGGAGCAGGGCCTGCTCAAGGAGTTCCTGCACATTCTGTCTGCAGACTCAGAGGGTTTCTCATGGAGGGCTGTTGTCCAGGTCTTCACCCAGTGGCTGAGGGACGCCCATGCTGATGTAGCCTGGGACACAGAGTGGTTTGTGGCTACTGTGCTCCAGGTGGTAAGCCAGGACCTGGACTGGGAGGTTTGGCTACAGGGCCTGGAGCTGGCTCAGGTGTTCCTGACCCAGAAGCTGGGGCAGCCTGGCCATTGTCCCTGTGCAGTGGTCCTGCCTGAGGCACCCCTTCCCAGCCTATGCCCTGATGCGTACTCTCTGCCAGCCTTGGCTCCTAGAGTTTGCCTTTTGTGCCTTGTTTGACGGTGACCATCCTGTGGCCCAAAAGGCCTTCAACCTCCTCCTTTTCCTGAGAGACAAGACTGCTCTCTATGATGGCATGCAGGAAACTGGGGACAATCCCTGGTTGGACTTCATGGAGGCTGCACTGCAGAGGTGGCAGGCAGGCGAGCAGGACCCAGAGTCTGAGGACTGGCTGGCTGTCCTGAGGTTCATAGATATGGAGGCCCTTCAGGGCAGACTGGTTGAGAGCAGCGACCATGTGGAGAAGAACCCACAGTCCCTCCTGCAAGACGTGCTGGCCACAGTGGACATACTGGAGGAGAACGAGGCTGACTGCTACTGAAGCCCTGCCAGCTCCACCCACAGGCCCTGCAGTCCCAGGGGCTCCAGCTTAGGGGGACTCTACAAGGGACTCTCTAGGAAACTCACCAAAAATCCCCACATTCTGATGTGTTATTTAAAAAGTGGCTTATTTTCTACTAAAAAAGAAAAAGTGTGGTTGTTAAAAAAGTCACAGACACTAAAGAAATGCTAAAGAGTTTGCCCAGAGACAATAAAAAAGATGGCTTCAGGGCTGTTATGAGTGACTTGTCTTGCTTTACTTTGATTTGCTATACTTTACTTTACTCTATGGAACATTATATGAATAATGATGTGTGACTGTGTAAAAACCCAATGATGTAACCTTAAAAAGGATATAACCAATCAGAGATCCCCAAAATGAGGTGTAACCAATTAGAGACAGTTTAGAACATCCACACGGACACCCCCAGTGCCATTCACCTTATCAAGCCACGACAGACACAAGAAGAACTATAAGATTGGATGGCGGAGGGCTGAGACAAGGGCCGGACCAAATGTCAGAGAGCTGAGGACACCAGAGAGCTGAGATCCCAGAGGAGCTGAGCTGAGAGCAGGCATGAAAGGCCAGAGAAGATAGCTGCCAACCTCCACTTCACCCCTGTGGTGAATCCTTCACATGCCTTCCAGAGCGAAGCCGGCCTTAAGACATGTCAAATGGTGAGCACTGAAATGTTGGTATGAAACTGGAGTTAGGCTAAGACTAAAGTTAGATCAAGTAAGTGTGTGTGATTGTGTGCAGTGAATAATACAGCATCGAGAAACTACCTAAGTCTTATGTCTCATATTATAACTGCTCGTGACAATGGCATCTTAGGAATTAGCAATACTACACCCATTTCAGGCTCCAGGTTGTAAAGTAAAATTTATTGTGAGAAGAGATAGTGGGCCACACTTCTTGTTTAGGGGGACCTAGAAAACTGTTTCAAAATGCTGAGCCACCCAGACACATACAAGTTACTACAGTCAGGGTTTTTGGAGCCTTGACTATTGTTCAAGATGGTGGCAGACCTTGGCAGTAACCATGTGGTGCTTGTTCTGCAGGAATGCAGGTTGCTACAGTTAGTTGGTCATGGACGCATCAAGATTGTAAAGAAAGGTGATGTAAGACTGGTAAAGTGCTCTAGGAAGTCCCTACAGGCAGCCCCTGAGAGGATGATTGCATGGGGATTTCAGGAGGAAGCTGAAGCTGCAGAGGAGACACCTGAGATTAAGAAATGCAAGTACAGTGGAACATCTGACAAGAGTAGCTGCAGGAATTTAGCAGAGACAGGTCAACAGAGAGGTCATGTGGACTACAACCAGCAAATCCATAGGGGCAGAACTGCACAAGCCCTTTGAAGACATCATAATGCCATGTGCTCCAGATGCTGGATCTGGAACTACAGGACTTGTTTGCCCAGATGGATTTTAGTCTTGCTTTGGATCCATTCCTTCTTTCTTCTCTCCTATTTCTCCCTTGTGGAATGGAAAACTTACTTTGGATTTTCATAGAAATTCATGCTGAGAGTTTTCCTGGAGCCTCAGAGAAGACTTTGGACTTGGACTTTTGTGCAGTCTTGGAACTTCTGAGTCTATGGGAATTTTTAGAAATAGTCTAAATGTATTTAGCATTGTGAGATGGAAATGAGCTTTTGGGGGCCAGGGACAGAATTTTATGGCTTAAATGTAAAATGTCCCTCAAAAGCTCATTTAGAAACATTGTAAGAAGCTTTAGAGGTGAAATGATTGGATTTGGAAAGACAAGCAATCAATAAATTAATTAATATGGATTAACTGAGGGGTAACTATAGGTAGGTAGGGTGTGACTGGAAGGGGTGGGTACCTGGGGCATGATGTTGGGGTTTATATTTTAGTCTTGTTGATCAGAGCACTCTCTCTCTCTCTCTCTCTCTCTCTCTCTCTCTCTTTTTCTCCTCCTCTGACTATTCCTCCTCCTCCTCCTCATGTTCTGTGCTGCTTTCTTTCATTACATACTTCCACCATGATGATTTTCCTTATCTGAAGCCCTAAGGAATGGAATTGACTATCTGTGGACTGAGACTTCTGAAACCATACTTTACTCAGCCTTTTCACTGCTGTGCCTTAAAGACCCAACCAGGACAATTGTAGAGGAGGAAAAATTTATTTGAAGGTTCATGGTTTCAGAGATCTTAGTCCATAGAAGGCTTGTTTCATTACTCTGGGCTTAAGGTGAGGCTGAACTTCATGGTGGAAGAGTGTAGCAAAGGGAAGCAGCTCACATCATGATCAAGAAGCAGAGACAGAACATCTCCACTCTCCAGAAACAAAACATATACCCAAAGCCACACATCAATTTATACCTCCTCCTAGCACACCTTACCACTTCATTTACCACTCCCTATCATGGGATTAAATCACTGATTAACTTCAAACTTTTTCAACACAATTATTTCTCCTCTGAACCTTCTTGCATTGTCTCACACATGAGCTTTTTGGGGACACATTACATCCAAATCATAACAACCATGAGCCCCCAAATAAACTTTTCCTTCTCTAATTGTTATTGTCAGGTCTTTTGATCACAGGGGCAAAATAACTGACTAAAACAGTTCTAAAGCTACAGTCAGTCCATCATGAACTGAACCTCTGAAGTCATGATCCAAAATAAACTTTCTCCTCTAACTTGCTCTTGTCAGGACTTTTTGTAACAGTGATGAAAAACTGATTAAAACAGAAATTGAGTTGAGTACAGTGGCACATGCCTATAATCCCAGTGGCTCCGGTAGCTGAAGGAGAAAGATTGCAAGTTCAAAGCCAGCCACAGCAAATTAGCATAAGCAACTTAGTGAGACCTACCTCTTAAGAAAATTAAAAAAAAAAAAAACGTGTCTGGGGTTATGGCTCAGTGATTAAGTGCCCCTGGGTTCAATTCCTTGTACCAAATAAAAAAATAAATAATTGGTATCAAGAGTGGGGTTGTCACCACCAAGAGTGATCATGTAATTTAGAAGCATTTGGAACTGTTTTCAGGATTTGGAAAAGCTTGGAGATAAAGGTCGGAGAAGCCTTAGAATGTTGTAAACAGAGATCAATGCAAAATTCTCATTGAAGCTCAGAAAACCAGAATACCAGTAGGACTGCAGACAATAATGACTGGATTCATTAGGTTCCAGAGGGAAAGGAGACTCTATCAGAAGTTGAACTAGAAGCCATTTATGGCAAAGTTCAGAGGAGGACTTGTGTCCTGAGACTTTCCATTAGGCTAAATTAAGAGGTGATAAATTAATTAATTAGGTATAAGTGATTTTGAGGCAGCCCAGCAATTAGGCAATGGCATGAATAGTGATGGCAGTTTCTAATTTATTGTGATAACCAGAAGCAGAGAACAGAATGGACAAATTTGAAACACTCAAAATTAGGCCAGAAAACTGCATAAAACTGGGACAAAGGAAGATGTGATTGTTGAAGAGATCGCAGTCACTAAAGACACATGTAAAGTTACATCAAGACAATAGAGAAGATGACTTGAGGTCATGTTAAGAATTGTCAAAACCATATACAACATAGACTCAAGGGTTTAAATGTAAAATTTCCTTCTAGAAGAGACCATGTGAAACCCCTCTTGAACAGAGAGGACAACTTCAAAATGTCCTCATCATGCTCAGTGCCTGTTTCATTAGGTACTCAGAGACCACTACAGTCGCAGTCCCAAGAGACCTGGGTACTGCTTGAGATGATGGAAGACCTTGGCATCATCCTTGTGGTGTTGGTTCTGCCGAAATGCAGAATGCTGGAGTTCAGGGGTCATGGAAGCTTCCACCAATATTTCAAAGGAAGGTCTGGAATGCCAGGTAAAATATAGCAGTGTCAATAGTCCTGCAGGAAACCCCTGATATAGTGATGTATGAAGATATAAGAAGGAAGCCAAAGCTTCAGTGAACACACACGGAATTAAGAGATTTCAGTTACATGGAACATTTATTGAAATTGAGCAAGAAAAGCCAGGAGAGAGGTCATGTGGGCTACAACCAGCAAAACCATAAGGGTGGAGATACACAAGCCCTTTGGAGAGAACAGCAAGACGACAACTGTCCCATATTATGTATGTGGAAGTATGGACTTGCTTGCTCTGCTAAATTTCAGTCCTACTTTGGTCCCATCATTATTTTCTCTTGCTGTATTTCATTTCTCCTTTTTGATTGGAAATATTTACACTGAGATTATACACACACACACACACACACGCGCGCGCGCACACACATATTGCTTTTCATCTTTTGGAGGCCCATAGTAAAGAGTTTGCATTGAGTCTCAGATGAGATTTTGAACTTGGACTTTGGACAAAGCTGAAAATATTAAGACTGTGGGTACTCTTGGCAATGAACTAAATGCCTTTTGCATCATGAGATGGATTTGAGCTTTTGGGGTCCAGGGGTGGAATATTATGCTTTAAATTGGAGGGTATCGTCCAAAATCTCATGTGTAAGACAATGTGGGAATGTTCAGAGGAGAAATGATTAGATTATGAGAGCTGCGATCTAATTGGTGGATTAATTCATTTGACAAATTAATAATTTTAGTGGATTAATGGGTGGTAACTGTAGGCATGTAGGGCTTACAGTAGATCATAAGAGGCATGCATTTGGAATTTATATTTTGTCCTTGGCAAGCAGAACTCTCTGATGCTTTCCATCTGTCATAAACTGAGCTTCTTTTCTCTGCCATGCCCTTATGTGAGGATGTTCTGTCTCATCTCCGGCCCAGAGCTCTGTGGTCAGAATAAACTTTTTCTCCTCTAAGTTGTTCTTGTTTGGTCCTTGGGTCACAGCAACAAAATACTGATTAAAACAGTTTGGAAGCACATCCCAGGCAGAGGAAATAGAAAGGAGGAAAGGCTATGCCGGCATATTTTGGAAACAATCAAGGAAGACAGGTTGGTTGCATCAGGTTGAAAATTGATGGGGAGGATAGAGGTGAAGCTGAGAAGACAGCTGGACACCAGAACAATAGTCTTTCAGGGTTGCTCATGCCATTTGTTACAGGTGGCATCAGACGGCCAGTATCAGAGACAAGCAAGAAAAAAAAAATTGCTATATAGAAAAATCTATTTTAGAAAACAAAAGAGCATCTATAATCAAAGTATGGATTTTTGTATCAACCTATCATAGACACCATGAAAAGATTTATTGTGAACTATATATTTACCTCTGATACACTAAGTAAAAATTATAGAATATGTAGTGAAACAAGTTCTAAATTATAGAACAGGCTTTGCCATACAACATGTGGCCTTGAGCAAGAAACTTCTCTGTGTCTCTATTTTATCATCTATAAAATGAAACGGCTGTTCTGTATTACCCCACTTTAGGTCAATAGAGGTTCCCATATCAGGTATAATCTAAAACTAAAATTCACTTAACATTGTCTCCTGCTTGTGTAGCTATATACTGGAAACCAAATGAACAAGCTGAGTAAAAAAATATGTGGAGCAGTCAAGAACACATACACACCATCCTCCTCCTTCTCCTCCTCATCTGTTTGCACTAACCTAAATTTACTCAGGTTCACAGATTTTAGATGATATCAAATGACTGAGAATAGAAAGGAATTACAGCTACAAATGAATTACTAAGGGATACATCAACCTGAGCCAGGGACATCAAATATAATTCTTCTTTGTCATTCATTTTATTTGCACAGAATACAATTTGTGGGGGAGGGGAGGATATTATTTCACTCTAAACAAGTCTATTGTTTTGACAGATTATACTGGGTAATGATGCTTTTGCATAACAGTGTGATTCTACTTGTGAGATTTTAATCTTATTTTCAATGAACACAGAGATCAAAGTATTCTTTGTTAGTACTATTTAACTTCCATTTCTCAGTCTACAGATATCCACCATGAATTAGCATTGTCTTGTTTAAACCGAAGAATGGAAAAGGCTCCTGAAATATATCAGAGACTGTGTTTGGGGTATAGTTTTTGATGCCCTGGAGGGCCAGAAATGCACAGTATGCATCTTTTGTGGGGGCTGTCTTCAAAATAGCTTGTATCATCTGACATGGAATTCTAGCTTTGACATTGTTTTCCTGAATTAGACAACAAAGGAGGATTATTTTCTCTTTTTTTTTTTTTCAGAAGACCCCTAAGGTTGTATACATGTGTCTTATTTTTTGAAGGATAAGTGGCAAAAAATGGAAAAAAAGGAGAAGAGAGGCAAAACAGGAAGGACCAGAATGCATAAGGCTAAGGAGAGGAAAAATAGAGAAGTTAAGAAAAAATCACAGAGAGAATTGTTAAATAAAGTAAAAGTGAATAAACTGAAAACAGGTGGCAATATATGAGACCTTCCCCATGTTCTGCTCTATACCCAATTAATAATTTTTACTTGCTTCCTTTACTCTGAGAATTTTTTTCTTTATAAGTTTTTTCCCTTTCTTTTATAGTCACTTACTTTTTTTTTTCTTTTGAAAGTATCTCCTAACATAAAAATTTAGATAGTAGTTTTGAGAGAGAATGGTTAGAGTTTGCTCCACTTACTTTTCGTTTTTTTGGGTCGGGGGGCATGAAGTCAGACTGCATTTCCCAGGTTCCCTTACAGTCAGTCAGTAGAGAGATGGCACTGAATCCTATCCAGCAGGAGAGGAGAGAAGCAGTGTGAGCCTCTTGTGATCTGAATGGCTAAAATGCAGATGTTATCACTTCTGCTTACCCTTTCCACATCATGAAGAGGCAGAGGAGTCTAACACCCACAAAACCAAGTCACATGATGGAAGATAAATGAGTTCCTCAGACGCCATAATGCCAGGAGAATATAGAGGATAGATGGTTGTGTGATGGAGAAATAACGTTGCAGATTCCCTGAGATGTAGGGTTTTATACAGACAGCATCACACTGAATTAGCACAGAAGCAAACTTTTTGACACTACCAGCAGCCTTCCTTCTCTCCTCCTGAAGCAGATCAGGTACTCCCAATCAAAAACCCCTTGCCATAATTAAGTTTCTCTTCTTGTCAGAAAGATTTTTACCAAGGACGACAACAGGATATCAACAAAAATTTCTGCAGAGAGTATTATTGTTTATAGCTTCCTCTTTCTTGCAAATGCTGAGTGTCCTGAAAAAAGCTTGTGAAAATTTTTAACCTAAAAATGTGGGACAAAGAGTAACTGTTTTGTAGGCACCCCCACCCACTGACATGTAGAAACCCACTGAGTGTAAATCTAAAAGAATTTTCAGTCTTAGGGTCCAGAGATTTTTAAGCATCAGGCCCTCTGGCTGCTGCAGCTGAACAAACCTGCTTCCTGGAAATTCCTCAGGTATCCAGCCTCTTCTCTCCTCCATCACTACCTTTCCCACTTGAGTTGTCCACTAATGTTTTTTCCACTAGTTAGTATTTTAATCCCCACCTCCAAAGTACATTTCATTCCTCATATTTCACCATCTAATTGAGTTTTCTAAGTGAAAAATGTTTTATTTATTTAATTGACTGAAAGATTTTGAATCTTTATGTGACATTCACATAGAATTTATATTCGAGATTCTTGACCAGTAATGACACTTTGAAACTCTCACCACTACTATTTTTTTTTAATTTGTTGGTTATACATAACAGTAGATAGCATTTTGACACATCATATATAAATGGAGTATAATTTCTCATTTTTTGGATTGTACACATTGTAGGATCACATCAGTCATGCAGTCATATATGTATATGAGGTAATAATGTCTGTTTCACTCTACTATCCTTCCTATCCCCATACCTTCTCCCCTCCCTTCACACCCCTCTGCCTAAGCCAAAGTACCTCCATTCTTCCCTAGTTCCCCCCTTATTGTAAATTAGCATCCATATATCAGAGAAAACATTTGACCTTTGTGTTTTGGGAACTGGCTTATTTCTTTTGGACTTAAAATCAGCATACTACAGTGATGCAGGCACATCAATGTTTATAGCGGTTCAATTCACAATATCTAAGCTATGGAACCAACATAGATGCCCTTCAACAGATGAATGGATGAAGAAAATGTGGTACATATTTACCACTACAGTTTTATGATTCTGCTTCATCATATTTTCTTTCCAGCTGGATCCTCTTCATTCTCCCTAATAACACTGTTTTGGATACTCTCCATGTAAAGGTCTCTGCTACTGTTGGGAACGTTTTTGGATTGTTTCCTATTCCTCTGTAGATTTCTAGGTATAAATCTACTTTCACAGCTTCAAATCAAAGTTATAAAAGTGATTTGACAAAGATGTAAAGTATATCAAATTTTGACGTTTTGATGATTGCCAGACAACCAATCACATAGGAATACCAGCAGGGTGTCAACAAACTGAATTCCTTTCTGGAAATAATAGAAAAGAATTTGTTTCCTGCTCTTTTGGATGGTTGGTAGAGATCACTTCTTTGGGATGATGGAACCAATGTACTATTATGTTGTTTGCTATAGGTAAGGGTCATTCCAACCTTTAGAGACTGCTGTGATCCTTGGTCCACGAACCTTTTCCTACAAATTTTGGGATTTTGAGATTGAACATGATAGCTTTCTAAGACTGAAGTTGTAAGCATCTTGTCTATTTGATATTCCATTCATGCTATTTATAAATATTTAATCAGATTTATTAAAAAAGACAAATGTTAACTAATTACCATTATTGCCTAATCAAATAATATTAAATGAATTGTTTTAGAACACTTTAGTACAGTTGTGTTTAATAAGAACTATTTTCTTCTCTGTTTACTCATTTTTTTATTGTGTAAGAAGGAAGGTTTCTAGGGAATCTTGCCCCAGTACTATGTCATAACTTTTGACTGACAGAGGATTGCATCAGAATGTTAAGTCCCTACTGTGCATTTCTCTACTTAAAGACAACTTTCTATCTTTTTGGCTTGAGTTTAAAGCTGCAAAGGCCTTCTTTTTACTGAGTCCTGCCTGGATTAGGTAACTTGTGCTTTGTTTTTATTGGTGGAAGAGTTTTTGGACTTTTGTCCCTCAACTTGGAGAGCAAACAACCCTGAATATAACAAGTTTTGTTAGTCAAGAGTTTTAATATATCATTCTTTTTAGACCACATGTGGGTCAATATAAACTTGTGTGAGCTGCTTTAAAGGACATGTTGAGGGTTAGCATGCAGGCTCAATCTGTAGGATTAACCCTAACGTTAGCTCTCACAGGAAAATAACAAACAGGCATGGTTTTCTCATTTGGAATGAAACTGATGTTGTATTTTTACTCCAACGCCAATGTTCGGATCAATAACTACCTTCTACCTAAATCCTCACCAGATGGCTTTCTTCTCTCTTTATTCTTTTGAACCCATACTGTGTTCTTGCATGCATTTATGCGTAAGAGGACATAGTGTGCTTTTAATAATTCTGGCAGTACAGCAGCTATGAAACACGATTACTCCAGGAAAACTGAGTCATATGGTCACCCTAGCAATTAGAAACCTTTCTACTTCAAGAAGAAGTCAAGGAGAACTTGTAAATTCAATCAAATGCTAAGGAAAGACCCTAAAGCACCATGATTAATGACACTGAAAGTACTTAGAAAAAGAAATGTGGAAATAGCATTTGGAAACATGGTAAGCAGAAGAATGAGAAGGGTCGCTCTTTCTGATGGCTTTCAATAGGAACTTGTGTTTATTTACACCTTGCATTTATGAAAACTGTGACTGAGAGAAATTATCTGAAGGGACTTCAAATGGGCTAAATCCTTGATGTTTATCTAACTGCCTAACCTGCTTTTGGTATATGGACCAGTTAACTTCTATTTGAGTTTTCCATTAAAAAATTCAATCAACCGTCAATATATTATTGATTGCCTGGTGTGACTTCTTCAATTGACTAAATCAAAGAGTTGATTAACTTGTCCACACCACTGTTTGTCTTAGTGCCATAGGAATGCAAATATTTGGGTGTTTTCTTTTCTTTGCTTTATATTTACTTGATTTAATTTTAGGACCTTGATGAGCAGAATTTCAATAAGAAAATCTCACTACATAAATATTTACCCACTCCACAAAATTTTGATTATTTGTTTAATACAACAGAAATTCAGTTAGAAAGATCTAATTTATGCACTCTTGCAGTAAAAAAAATACAATGTGTCTGAATAAAAAAAATAAAAGAAACAGTTCAAGCTTTCTATAAGACTGAAACTCAATAACTTTGTCTATTTGATGTTGCATTTATTCAATTTACAAATATGTAATCAGTTTTACTAAGAAGAAAACTGCAACTATTTACCATTATTGCCTAACAGAATAATCTTAAATGAATTGTTTCAGAGCACTTCAGTATAGTTGTGTTTAATAAGAACAGGTAAGATACTAAATACAAAAAATCAAGTTCATTTTAAGATATACGGTAAGTGACCTCTAAGAAACTGACATTTATGTTTGTAATTTCATTTTGTATAAATAAATACTTGTGCATTTAAAATTTTGTGAATCTTTAGAGAAAGACAAGTTCCAAATTAATTCTTTAGTTTCAAATTTTTTGGAACTGGGGACTGACCCAGGGGTGCTTAACCACTGAGCCACATCCCCACACACTTTTTGATATTTTATTTAGAGACAGGATCTCATTGAGTTCTCAGGGCCTCAGAAATTGATGAGGCTGGTTTTGAACTCACTATCCTCCAGCCTCTCAGTCTCCTGAGTTGCTGGGATTTATAGATGTGCACCATCACACCCAGTTAAGAGTTAATTTTTATATAATATGGCAACTGCAGTGCATAGTTTAAATTATCAGTCTCCAAAAAAATTTTGGTCATAAGTATAAATAAAAAATAAAATTCTTTTTTATTTCAATCTTCATACTAATACCTGCTCTTGCTTGCCTTTTAGTAAGAGTGCTTTTATTGCTACAGGGTATCCTGGGCTATCAGAAAGCCGGGATCTCAGCACGGAGTTCATTTTCTTCTTTCAGTTGTCTCACCAGCAAATAAAGATACTGTACAAAGCAATATATCCAATAGAAGTGAAATGCTGCCCTACTAATATATAATTTTATAAATTTTAAAGACCTCATTAAAAAGTGATTTAAAAAGGGATTGATTTAGTTTTAATAATATATTTTCCTTAATCCAAAGTATGTGAAATATTTTAACCTCCAGATCAAATTAATATAAAGCAAATTCTTAGTGAGAAAAAATGATAGACATCATGGAGTTAATTTATACAATGAGAACCTTTCCTAGGTAATATATTACAAAATTGTGTCATATACTTTGCCTTCCTATTGCTTTGTTACATATTGCATAACAAATTACTATGGAAATAATAGCTTTTTGTTTCATTGGAGTTTATTTTTTCATATCTCTTTATTCATTCCTTGAGTTGAAATCTATTTATAACAATATTGCAGTCAATGATGACAGAATTTTGAAGTTGCAAATACAAGACAGAAACATCAGATAAGTTAAAAAGTTTGAAAACCCAAGAATGAATGCTAAAGCAAAAATCTTAATTGAGAATTCTATTTAAAAAAATGGAAGAGGAAATTTTATAGATAAGTCTCTTCAAAATCATCTCATGATGGGTTGTTTATAAACCCTTTTGGTTAAGTCATTTTCCTGAGGCTAGTGTAGAGGTAGTAAGATATTCACATAAACAATGCTTCAGAATTAAAAACAATTAGGTTCTAAAACAGCAGCAAACACTCCTACTTGAATTACCTAAATTCTTTGAGCCTTAAATTCAACAACTGAATTATCTAACTCCTCACTGTTATTGGAAAGCAATAACCTGAGACTATTCTGCTTAGAAAATTATTTTTTTGATATGCTGAACAACTATTTATCAATAAGCATTATAAAATCATTGTAGTCAGATATTCTATTCTTTAATGAAAGAAAAATAAAGTAATAATATCATCATAGCCCTGCTAAAAAGTCATAAAAGCATTTTTCTGTCCTTTGCAGAAATAAACTGAGAAGCAGAGAAAATCAAATAGAGTATAATTTACTTTTTTTCTGCATTAAAATTGCCCATCTAAATGTGCTAAATTCAATGTGTTGAAGTCAAAATCTATAATAGGTCAAGTATGCATGTTAACTTAATTGGTACCATTCAATCAATCCGCAAGTATTTGTTCAGCTCTGACTTGGTATGAGACTTAGTGATAGAGCCAAGGAAACACACACTAAAAATATTTAATTGTAAGAAAGTGGCTCTGTCATAAGTTAAAATATTCTGCATACTAAAGGCAGATGTCATTGTCTTTAATGATAAACACACATACTGAATCTCCAAGAATAAGAACCATACACAGAATGAAGAATTGTGCTTATAAGAAAACTCAGAGTTTTGTCACTCCAAAGTTTGTTCTCTTATTTCTAGTATTTACACTTCAAGTATAAAGTAAAATGTTTATTTTAAAGTTTGTGATCTGGTAGGTAAGTTAAGCAAACTATGTATACTCACAAAGATAAGTAACATTGCTAAATGCCAAAGAATGCCCACTTGAGAAATTTCAGAAGAAGAGAAACAGAGACAATTTTAAGATTGGGAGAATTGTAAGTGCTTTATAGATTGAATCTTGAAGAATGTGTAGAATTCTCTTTGGAAGAGGATGTGGGGTCTGGAAGCATTCCAGATAAGAAGAGTGGTTTGAGAAAAGAGGCAGCACGAGGCATGTTTCAGCAGCCCATGAATAAAGCAATTTGATTTCAATAGCTGTTTAACTTGGAACAACTAGTAAAAAATAAGCAGGAAGCCAAAGCTAATGTTCCTATTATTTTAGACCTTCATAGGATTATTCACTAACTTAGATTGTCTGCATCCTTAATGTAGGTATGCTTTATTTCAGAAATCAATGTTGATTAAAATATGTGACACAAAATCAAAGCAACACCTGCTATGGTGAGCATTTGCACTTGGCTGGCCAGGATGTGTACATGGTGTTAACTACATCCAGTACCATGGCACATGATGAGTATGTACTTCAACCTAGGCTATTTAGCCTAGGCTATTTTTTACCATAGTAGTCTTTCTGGGATGGACAGTAAATGACTAAGTCCAATAAGAAGGCTTCCCTGAAAATGCTGTAGAGAGTGTGGAAATTCTCTACCCACTACAACTGCTGCTCGTCGTTTGTAGAATAACATTGGTAACTATAGCAAGGGAGGAAGAGGCTAACGAGGGAAAGAGAAAAGCAGAGTGAAGGGATAACAATAAAATGGAGAGAAAAAGAAAGGAATATTTTTGGGATATCTGGACCCCATATAATTAAAATCCAAAAATTAAAACTATTAATATAAATAAATTAATTTTTTTCTCCTTCATATGATTGGATTGGGGTTTGATTGTTATTTATAGTTAAAATTTCCCATTTCATCATAACATAGGAATTTCAACGGTGTGACTCATGTGTGTATTTTAAAACATTTTATAAAAGAAAGGTAAAGAGATTAGTCTGGGAATCTTAATGGAAACTGGAGAGTGAGCATCATGTACTTTTCCACATCAACTTCTCTAAACACAAAACAAAGGGGAAAATGTTTTTTTTTAATACTTAATGGATTGCATCATCATAATTAAAAAAGGAGATGAAAACACTTGACAGAAGTTCCGCTTGTTCTGCATGTGGAATAAGATGTGATGAAATTACCTTCCTACTATCACAACAAGACAACTGGAGAATATATAGCACATAGTAATTTTTAAACATTGTTCTAGAACAGCACACTACTATCATTCACAAAGAAAGGGAAACAAACTATATGAGCCAAAGTCTTGTCTCCCTTTTCTTCCTAGAAGGTCCTTCATTTCCTAACTTACTTCCTTTTATCCTTCTTTTCTTTCTACTTTTTTATTCTCCTCTCCTTTACTTTAGTGACTGATTGAATTCAGGACACCACAGATGCTCAGCATTCACTATAGCTATGAGCTACACCCCCAGCCCTCTAGAGGTAACTAGTATACTGCACCACAGACAGGAGAATGCAAAGTAAGTTGGGAAATCTTAGGGAGTTGAGACAACAGAGCTTAAAATTTATAGAGGCCAAGACGACTGGAAATTGCTGTTCAGAGAATTAGGGAAAACTAGAGCACTAAAGCTACATTACATTAATAAAGAATTGCAGAAATCTACGTAAGGGCCTCAGTGCTGTCCTTAAATATCAATATTTATATGTTTTATGTGAAATCCAGTAAGAGTAAACAAAAACCATTTCCAACATAAGAATGATGTGATGTCATGAGAACAGTTCTCGAAGGTCATTCAGGGCCTGCAGTTCTTTGAGTTTTGTGGATCCAGAGGGTGGAGACCTGCCTAAATACACTGGGCCTTCAGTCCATGCTTCAAAAATGGGACCAAATTTACTCCAGAAAAGAAACTATAGTCATACTCAAAACAAGTTTCAAAATTAAACTAATCAAAACCGGCTTAACTGCCTTCTAAGGGAATAAAACATCATTGCTTCACTCTTTAAAGAAATGTTATATGCATGATTCCTGGAGAAAGAGAGTGACAAATGAAGAGGATGAACACTTGAGAAATTTCAGAGTGCTAGCTTGAATCATTTACATATGATTAAAAATATATGATTCAAAAATACTAGGTTAATGAATAATCAAAAAATATCACTTACACCCAAGAGAAAGATAAATCAATAAAAAATGACTCAGAAATGACAAAGATGTTAGAAGGGCAAAGAAAGGATAGTAAAGTCTTTATTATGAAAGCTATTCATATATGTAATGATATAAAGAAAAATAAGTCATGAAAAGAAGAAAACAAAAGGTATAAAACAGAAGATGAATGAGAAACCTAAGTATTAAAACATTATTCCAGAAATTGAAAACAACAGCAATAACAAAACAAACACTGGAAGGGATTGATAGCCTATGAAGCATAGCAGAGTAAAAAAATAATGAAACTTGAGTGTAGAACAATGCAGAATAAGTAAGGGAAGGCTAGACAGAAACAGACTGAGAAGACTGTATGACTGTATGACTTTATCAGGTAAGGTAATACAGCTAACATGTATATTTGGAGGTCCCAAGAAAAAGGAAGCACTGTGGGGAATTAATAGATACATAAAATAATGATGAATGGAATTTTTCCAACTTTGATTAAAACTAAAACCATAGATCAAAGAAAAAAATTCAACAAAACAGAGAGAGAGAGAGAGAGAGGGAGGGAGGGAGAGAGAAATCCACACCATGGTGGACACATAAACAAAATGCTAATCATTTCTAACAGAGGGCCAATTTCAAAAAATAAGAACAAATTTATAAATATAAAATGAAAAAAATCAAATAATTCAATAAACAGTCAAAGAGAGTGCACTAACTGCATTGCAATGAAAGTATAAATAAATGATAGGAGAGATTAAAATTGCCAAAATGTTTAGAAAATAATCACATTATGGATCATTGATCAAATTAAAATAAAATTAATAGATTTAGGCCTAATTGAATATGAAGTGAACAAAGAAAGTCTAACATAGGTAAAAAGCCTTTTGAAGTAAATATATAGCTTTAGATATGCATTTTTTCTTATGAAAAAACCGACATTAAATGATTTAAAGAATCACCTCAAGAAATACCTTGTACAGAAAATTTTAGCTCTTGACTGAAGGAAACAGAAGACCTTGTTATATCCAATGCTTATTAATTGATAGAGGCCAATTATCTTCAAATAAATGAATGAAATCCACAAAATACCACCTGTTAAAATTCAAACAACATTTGAATGTTCACAAACAAGCAATCATTAATACAAAGAACATGGATAGGATACAACCATACTAATACCAAGACTTATTATATAGGTTTAGTTATTTAAACAAACTTAGCATGTCATAGACATAGATCAGGAGAATGAATATCTCCATCTTAAAATTCATAAGCCTGTGGTGATCACAGGTGTTTAAGTGACCAAACAGAAAACAATACAAATTATCTTGTTACTGATTTGGGTCCAAGTGAGAAGTACAACAATGAACATAGACAGATGCCCAAATGATAGTTTAGACACTTTAGAGTTACTGAAGAGTATAATTTGGCAGAGATATATAGAAGGGCAATGTGTTAGCTCTAAAAAATAGAAAACTTGTAAGCCCTAGTGGTAATCCTATTACCATACTAGAGAAACCTCTACAAGTAAGCCCAATCATACAGCAGCAAGATTGTTCATGGCACCTCAAAATGAAAATCTAGACACACTTTTTAAATGAGATCTGTGTTTGAAAGTCCTGTGCTTCAAAAGTGGGGCTTTGGGGAGTTACTGGTTCATGAGGGCTCTGACCTAATCAGTGAAATAATCCATTGGTGACTGAATAGACTACTGGGACCTAATGAAAGGAAGTATGTCACTGGAGGCATGTCCTGGGAGGGTTTAACTTCTCTGCCCTTTCCCCTTTCTTTTCTTCTTCACCTCTTTCTCCTTGTCCTTCTTCTTTGGCTACCATGAGCTGAAGGGTTTTCCTCCCTCACACCCTTCCACCATGACCTCAAGCCAAATGAAGCCAACCAACCATAGACTTAAACTCCTGAAACTGAGAGCCAAAATAGATGTTTTGATTACAGCAATAAAAACTTTCTAACTTCCTAACTCAGAGTCCAAATATTCCATATGTACATTTGCATTTTCCAGAAATGCCTGCACTTATCTTTGGTCCATGTAACTAATTCTGACTATCTGATATGAGCAAAGGAGATGAAAATAATCAGTGATTCCTCTGTGTCCTTCATGTTCTACCACAGTAAATTTGCTAGGCCTAATTTCCAGGTTGAGAGTTTATAAGGGAGAGGAACACACCTTGTCCCATCATAGAGTGTAGGTGGACCAGAAATAAACCTGCTATGTAAAAAATGCAGATTAAGGTTCATAATACTTCTCAAAAATGAGATTCCATTCACACACACACACACACACACACACACACACACACATATATATATATACATATATATATATATATATATATATATATATACCTAAGTGCCCAAGAAGAGGAAAAGGTATAAATTAAATATAGTGCATTCATATACCAAAAATGAAATACAAAGAATGGTATGCTTGCACATGTATGTATAAATATTAAATGAATGGATGAACAAATAAAATGTTGACCAAATAAATGTAATGCAATAAATTCTAACATAGAACTGTCTTACCTTCTAGATAGAGTTAAAAAATATTTCAAGGAATAAAGCATATTGAAAAGAAAAAATAGTAAAAAAAAAATCCTGATTTTTAAAAGGAACAGCTAAAACGGACATTTATTGATTTTTTTTTCTTCAATCACCAATTTATTGAGCTTCTACTATAGTTTAGGAAGTATCCAAACAACTGGATCATTATTCTCAAGCACCATGGTATCTAGTGGGAGTCCAGATTATGTGTTAACATCTTTCAGAAGATCATTTGTTTTGTGATTGAATTATTTACAGAATTCAATGCAAGCAAGAGAATTGGCACTGGGATTGGCCTTAAGATGTCTTAGAAAAAGCAGATAGTCTATAAATTGTTTTCCCAAGTCAATTGGCTCCATTGGAGAAAGATGTTTCAGTCCAAAGTTGCAGCTCTTCAAAGGCAGGAGGCTGTGAGGTCAGTTATTCTAATAATTCCAAGGCATCCAGCTTGGCAAGTGATGAGAACACAGGGCAAGTAGAATGCTATTGTTCTGAAAATGTGTCACCATATTCCTGCCCTCCATCCTTACCTACAGGCATAATTCTTTTCTTTAGTCCTAAAAGCTGAATTTAAAATATATTTATCCTTTAACTCATCCCATTTCATCACAGTCATTCATTTACGTGCCTGCATTTCCTGGGGGATGATGAGCTCCTTTTTGAATACTATTACCTGACAAGTGTCTGTCCTTCATGCCTAGAACAATGTGTGCTGAATATGAGGAACTCTATAAATATTGTCTACATGCTCAATATAAAATCGGATTTCAAAATGTCCTTCCATGTGAAATTGAATATTTACATAAGTGGAAAATATTTTAAAGGTCTTTGAACATGAGGGATTGAACAAGATGATTCCAGTGGTGTGGGCTGTGTAGTGAAAAGCCTAAGAAAGAAAACAAATCTGGATTTGCATCTTGCTTTGAACCACTTGCTTTATCTGTGGTCGGGGACAGGTCATTTAATTTTTGAATCTTAAATATGTGATACATAAAAGTCAGGTTAATCGCATTTATCTGTGTATTAAAAATTGGATTCTATAAAACAAACTATATAACATTAGGAGTCTAATAAATGAAGTCAACGAAAAATGTAACTCTTGGCTTATTCCCACCCCCCAGTTTTTAGTAAAAGGTTGAATGCATGCCTTCAATAATCGCAGAAACACATGACAACTGAAAGAGTGTGTAAGCATATCTGATCAAAGGATAGACTTTGTGAAGGAGACTATAAAGCATAAAGCAAAAAGTATGAAATCGCACCCATTTATTAGCCTTGCACCCACGAGAACAGATGTCCTCCAATTCAACTTCTTCATGAGTAAAGGAATGTCAACAAAGTTGCCTTTTATGATTTAATATGATTTAAAGATTAATTGAGCCAAGCATGGTGGTATGTGCCTGTAATTCCATCTGCTCAGGAGGCTGAGGAAGAAGGATGGTAGGTTCAAAGTCAGTCTCAGCAACTTAGCAAGGCTGAAAGTAACCTAGTGAGACCCCACCTGAAAATTTTTAAAAAATAAAATAAAAAGGTTGGGGATGTGGCTGCATGGTTAAGGGCCCTTGGGTTCAATCCCTGATACCAAAAAAATTAAATTAAATTAAATTATATAAGGTAGCACACATCACAGACTTAGGGATGCATCTTACTTTTTTTTTTTTTCTTGTGTTACTGGGAATTAAAGCCAGGAGCATTCTTTCACTACACACTCAGTCAATTTATTTTATTATTTATTTATTTATTTTTGGCACCAGGAATTGAACCCAGGGGGACTTAACCACTGAGCTACATCTTCAACCCTTTTTATTAGTATTATTATTTTTAATTTTGTGACAGGTTTCAAATTGTATATGACGTCCCTAAATTGTTCAGGCTGTCCTTGAACTAGGGATGGCCCTGTTCAGCTTCCAAAGTCACTGGGATTATAGGCATGAGCCACCACACCTGACTTATTTCATTTTATTTTAGTTACATTATGTCATTTTTAAATTTTATTTTACTATTTTGTTTTTGAACATTTGCTCAGACTGGTCTCAGAAGTGTGACCTTTCTTCCTTAGTCTCCCAGGAGCTAGGATTATATTCATATGCCACTGCACTTAAGGAGGCAATTTCAAACTTCATGTTCACTCAATGTAATCTGGTCTAGTTTACAGATGATGCAAGGAGTGTTGTTATATAATGACAGATTTGTTTGCTTGCTTATCTGTCTTAATGGTTTTATTTATGTAGTTAGTCATTTGCTTGGTATTAACGCTAAGGAATAACATTAATAAACCCAAGTCTACTTATTCACTACTAGAAAAGGACCCAATGAATTGAAAATAAATTATTGGGGCAAGGAAAAAGATGTATTTGGTAAACCATCAAGACCAGAGAGATGGTGGATGAACCACCAGAAAGATCATCTTAACACATGCTTTAAGATCCTTTTATGTAGGAGGAAATTAATAAGGAAACCTAGTAATGGGAATTGTTGGCTTTGCATTTATTTTTAACAGTAAGGAGCAAGATTAGGAAAGTTTCTAGTAAATCAAGCTTAAAGTGAGAGGTTAAATAATTTAAAAAGTTGTGTGTTCAGGGAGGCAAAAACTTTTTGTAGCAAAGAATAACCAGGAGTGTGGCGATAGCCGTGTCTAAGGTTTGTTTTAAATGCCATCTCCTGACAAATCTTCCCACAACACTTTCTCTCTCTACTATCTGATGTATAAAAGGTAATATCTGCTCTTGATCGTTTCTGATACCAATGGGATAAATAACATTCTGTTATCTAATTAACTAAAAGAGCTCTGTGCATTTGCTCTCTTCTTAGCATCCATCTAGCTTGGTTTCCTGTTTATGATTAGGTCAACAACTGTCACTCAGCTGGCTGCTGAAGTCCAAGGACACTAGGGAGAAGAGGAATTGTTTTGCCAACAGATTTGAACTTTTGGCCTCATTTATTCCTAGCAAAGAGTTGTGTTCCTTGTGGAGGAAACAAGTGAAAGTTTATTAGTAAAACTCAAAAAGACTCCCCAACATCTGATAATCTTGAAACTATTTTTCTAGGATGCTAATCTAATTTCTATGGCATCATATAGAAACACATGGCCTTAAACACTTAGGGTGTGTGTAGTCTACTTTCTAAGGAAAAATATCTGCAAACTGTACAAAAATGGAGGATGAATATGAAGGAAGATAAACATATTTCAGGATTATAGTGAAGAAAAAGTCAGAAAGTGACTGCATAATTATTAGGAATTGGAGAAAACTTCCTAGTGAGATAATTTCATCACAGTTCATTCTAATTCCGAAATTAAGAAAGTGAAAAGACAAAAAACAAAACAAACAACAACAACAAAAAACCATGGAGGAATTGTAAAGTCTTATTTCTAAGTGAAACAACCCAATTTGAAAGGGCTCCATACTCTATGACTTTAACTATATAACATTTTTAGAAAGGGCAAAACTACAGAGATTGTAAAAGGAATAAGCCTTGCCAAGGGCTTAGGATGGAGGGGACAAAAGGGATAAATACATAGAACACTGGGCATCTTTAGGACTGTGGAAATATTCTGAATGTTATTGAAATGAACAAAACATGCCATCATACGTATCTCAAATGCATAGATCGTAGAACACAAAGAGTTAACCCTGATATAAACTATGGACTTTAGTTAATAAAATGGATCCCCATTGGGTCATAAATTATAATAAATATACTATACTAATGCAAAATATAATCACAGGGATATGGGGAAGGGTTAGGGAGTATAAGCAAATACTATGCTTTTCACTCCAAATTTCTGCAAACTTAAAAGTGTTACAAAAAAATTCTAGTTTTAAAAAGAGGTGCTAAGAAAGTGCAGACCTACAAATATTATGATGATTATGGCAGTGATGGCGATGATGATGATTTACCAATTGTTTTGTAAATATAGACCTTCTAGTTCGATTTCAGTAAAAACCAAATACAATATGGACAATCCAAAAAAAAATAATAATAACTTTAGAAAGTATAAAAATCAAAAAGAGAAGTGATGTAACAAACAAATATCAATGAGAAAGTTGTGAATCCTTAGGGGGACAAATGAAGATCAAGCAGAAAATTAAATGAACTTCGTTTAATCCTTTGATGGATCACTTAACATAATTAACTTAAGAGAAGGTGAGGTATAATATATTTTTAGTTCCCCAGTTCTGATATGAAGGTAAGCCATAGTGAACCATGAATTTGAATGATTCACTGCATTCCTTCTCTATTTCAACATTTTTCTTGTTAATCCTTGGCCCAATAATCACAAATGCTTCTCCATAATTGCAGTGTTCTTCAGTCACTTTATCATCTACACTTCCAGTCACCAGATCTGTAGAAAATTTACAGGATATTTTGCATCTGTCAGTAATTTTTAAGTGAATAATTGAAATCACTTTTTTTCCCCATAAAAATCTTTTTTTTTAAATTTTTTATTTATTTTTATTTTTTTTAATTTATTTCCCATAAAAATTTTTAACACTAAGATGCTGCAACAATACTACCCAGTTTCACTTTACAAGAGTAACTCAATGACCAAAGAATATTCCAGTGAATATATTTATGCATGTGTGCAAACTTTGGTCATAAATCAAAATCTGGGGAAAAATACAGCAAAATTTAACAATAATTATCTCTTAGGTAAGTAAATAGGATTTGTGCTTTGTTTTATAAACTTTTCTTCTTTGTATAAATAATTTGCAATAGTGTGTATTGTAAAATAGAAAGAATGGTCAAGCATTTTTAAAGCAAAAGATTCTATATACGAATACATATGTTTTTGTATAAATATGATGGAAATATAACTGTTTGCAGCAATAATTTTAGTAAGTTAGAACTATAGTTGATTTTAACTTGTTTCTAACTTTGCTAAAATTAAATTCTAACTTTGCTAAACGTAACTATATTGCAATTATAATCCAAAATGAGTACATTCAGAAAGAGAAATGAGCTGCAATCGTGAGGCAATTTAGCAAAAGTAGATTGTGTACCCAGCTCTAGCTGTTTCTTCAAGGAGATTTCCCCAACAGGACACATGTTCCCTGGATTAAAGAACAGTTTTTGACATTCATAAAGTAACAGTGCTGAACATCCTAAGACCAAGACAAATGACTCAAATTTGGCATATTGAAGGAGAGACACATTAGAAGTTTAAAAGTGAGATGCATTAACCATCAGGGAAATGCAAATCAAAGCTACACCGTGATTCCATCTCACTCGTTAGAATGGCAATCATCAAGAATACAAATAATAAATGCTGGAGAGGATGGAGAGGGAAAAGAAACTCTTACACACTGTTGGTAGGAATATTAAATTAGTTTAGCAACTATGGGAATCAGTATGGATGTTTCTCAAAATGCTAGAAATAAAAGAACTCTATGATTCTGCCATACCAGTCCTTGGTATTTATCCAAAAGAATTAAAGTCAGTATACTTTAGAGATACATATATCCCCATGTTTAATGCAGCACAATTCACAATAGCAAAGTTATGGAATCAGCCTAGCTGTCTGTCAACAGATGAATGGATAAAGAAAATATTCTATCTATCTATCTATCTATCTATCTATCTATCTATCTATCTATCTATCCATCTACCTACCTATCATCTATTTATCTACATATACACACACACACAAACTGGACTTTTATTCAGCTGTAAAGAAGAGTGAAATAATGTTATTTGCAGGAAAATGAATGGAAATGGGACTATAATTTTGAGCAAAAGAAGCCAGACTCAGAAGAGAATCATGTCTTCTCTCCTATGTGGAAACCAGAGGGAAAAACAGGGTTTGGAAAGGGGACTCCATGAAAATATAAGGGTAGAAAATATGTAGGGTAGAGAAAGGGAATGGGGGTAAGGAGGAAAGAAGAGGGGTGGTAGTAAGGACTGCAATTCATCATATTCTTCCTCTCTATACACACACACACACACACACACACACACACACACATACCACCATGAAACCCACCATTCTGTATAATTGAGATGTATCAATAAAAGTGAACTCTGTAACTTATACCCATGATGAAAAGAATGCTAGCAAAAAAGTGAGATGCAGTTATATACTCTTGTATTTAACACACTTTACTTTAGCACCTGCTATATAACAAAAAAATGTGTACAAGGTACACAAAGAATGGAACACCCCTTTCCCTCCTGAGTTCTGGTGGCAAGAAAGATAGCCAATAGCAAAACAATTTGATTTATGAGGTAATAGTTATGTTGTCCTGTGTTAGTTCAACAGGAGAAACATTGACATACCAGTGATGGTTAAACTAACAGAGTGACATTTGGGATGGATTTTTGTAGGTGTCTATGCATCAGTCAAGTACACAGAAATTGTTCTTTTATCTGGCAGGAGAAAACAAGGTGCAAAATGCATGACAATTGAAAAAATAATACAGAAAAAAATAGCCTCCCTTTTCAAGAAGGTTCAAGTTCTTTTATTGATATTTTTAAGATAGATGATGAACAGATAGATGGATAGAAATATCAATATATTTCTAGACATATAAATGTAGATTGATCTAGATATACAGACATATTTATATTTATATTTATTTATCTATCTATATTTTTTCACAGCATTGAAAAAATGCTCTCATAATGGGTGAACATTTTTATGTAAACACGTGGCATAAAAAATAAAATAAGCAAAAATCCCACAAATACATACTAAGACTGTCTTCTAATTTCCACCAGAGGATAAAGGAGAATATAGGCATCAAGTGACAGAATTGACTTTGGATTATCACCATCCCAGGAAGTTTTTAGAAAGACTGAAGGCAAAGCAAAAGGTCCTTTCAAAGGCTGAGATTTTTCTCCTTATAGCCAAATGTGGGCCTTCACCTCCACAGAGGATCCCAACAGGGCAAAATAGCATAAGCTTACTGCATATCTATTTGCTAAGGTGTGACGAGAATATCAGTCTTGGGTGCACGTATTTATGGGGAGCCACCTGGGTTATACAGAAATTTGCCAGGCAGGTTTGAGCAGATGACCTAAGCTCATTGAAATGTCAGGTGTTCGGCAAGCTATGCCCGGCCCAGCTCTACCTCTGTGCCATTGATACAAATAAATTACATTGGCAGGCAATAAACCTAAAGCCCTTAGTTCCTAACTAATTTATGACATATTCTAGCACAAGGTAGGGAATATTGTTATAAAGTAGCTTTTATTCCTAAGCACCTAGGCCCTGGGAAGGGAATGACTAAAAAAATTCCAACAAAATAGAAAAAGGGGACACAAAAGTCTCCAGGTATCCACAAGCAATAGATAGATAGATGTGTAGAAAGAGATGGGAGAGACAGCAAGAATGAGAGCAGAAGGGAGAGGTAAGATAGGTTGGTCAGTTTCATCAAATGTATAAAGCATGCGTATTTTCTTTATCTTGTCCATCAAAAAGTGGAATAGGGTATTACAGGCCTCAGATTTATATTCAGGACTGTCTGGAGGTAGTCTTAGGTTCAAAAGGCATTGGTATATTAGATCACACCTAATTTAAGTTTAGAAAAATCTGGTAAATGCCCAATATAGCTATTATTGGTGATGATAAACCCTGTGTGCTTTCTGGAAAGAAGGTGTTCATCTGGGAAGTGCTGCAGAGCAGTTTGGGTCTAGCAATAAATAGTGATGTAAAGAACTTATAAAATGTCTTGCACAGAGGAAGGTTTCACAAATTGTTCCTTTATTATATTTAACAAGACCAAGTCTCTGTTTTCTGTGTACAATATAGAGAGAACCAATTTAAGTGAAACAGAGCTCATTGTTTTACTATTTGGAATGCGTCTTTTCCTACTTTAAGACATTATTTTTCTGGTTCAATATCTTAGTATCTTAAATCATCTGTGCATTTATTCATTCATTCATTAAGGGGTTAATTTAACCCTTCGTTTCTAGTGTTTAGAGAATACCCTCCAAAAACATGAGAGAAGATGAACATTAGCAAACAAATAAGACACAAATAAATGAAAGAAGAAGTAAACATTTTGTGTTAGGTACAGCAGATAGAAGGAAAAATATTTTGAAGGCTTAATTACCCAAATATATCCAATAAAAGAAAAACAGACTTTTTTCCTTTTTTTTTTTTTTTTTTCAAATACAGTACTACTAAGAGAAAGTTTTTGTTTTTATTTTTTAGCAGAGACAATTACTTTCCAGCATCAGACTGATATAAAACAGAGTGCAATTCAAACATTTTAATCCCCCAAATGAAAGTGTTGCTAGGGGCTAGCCAAGGTCTCCTTATAACGATACTGATACTATATTCAACCAAAAAAAAAAAAAAAAATTCTGTTTGCAGGGGGAAAGGGACCATAAAGTTTTAACTTATCTTTTTGATGTGTTTACCTTAAATATTTTCAAAGGTCTTCAAACTAATAGCCTCCTAGAGAGGAAGAATAAAATTTTATCAGGAAAGAAAATCAGGACAAATGGGAATCTGTGAAGATCTTGCTGTTCTAAGGCCATTGACTTCCTGTCACTCCGTGGTAACTGCATTTGTGTTCTCTTGTTATTGTGACAAATGACCACTAGTTTATCGGCTGGAGTCAACAGGCATTTACTGTCTTACAGTTTTGCATGTCTGAAGTGCAAGGCCAGCCTTACTTGGGCTAACAGCAAAGTCTCTGGAGGAGTGTGCTTTTTCGCCAGGCCAGGGAAGAATCTGTTTCCTCACCTAAACCAGCTTCCAGAGGATGCCCACATTTCTTGGCTTATGGCTTATTCCCTTTCCTCCATCTTCAAGGCCTGTAGGTCCAGGACTTCTTATGTAACCATCCAGATGCCCCAGCTTCTGTTGTCACATCTTGCACAGGCCACAGTCAGGAAAGATTTTCCACTTTTAAGGATTCAGTTGATTGCATAGAACCCACCCCATCAACCCAGATCACCTTAACTTTAACAATCTGCTAAGTCTTTTTTACCACATAAGGTCGCATGTTCATAAATGCCAGAGATTAGGACCTGGACATCTTGGGGAGTCGTTACTCTGCCTCCCATAGTGACATTATCATTATTTATTTAATTCCATACTGATTTTACACCTTCCATTGATTTTTTAATTACTCTTCAGGAGTCAAAGAAAAATCTTTTTACTTCACTCAGACATTCACTTATTCAACATTCAATTAATGATGTATTGCAAAAATCCCTTTCTTTGCTTCACTGTACCAAGAAACCCTTATTCATTTATACATTCATTTAATTAATATCTAACTCCCCAACTAGAATCTAGAAAGGAAAAACCTTCATTTCTTCTTATTAAGTGTTCCATTCTCAGTGGCTAAAATAATATTATACCAAAAAGTTCCCAGTAAATATTTGTTTGAAAAAAAAGAATGAAATAAGCAGATATTTACTGCGTGCCAACAATATACCCAGGTTCTATGCACAATGACAGACAAGTAGAAAAGTCATCAAAAATAGAAGCAGCACTGAGACCCTATGTCACTGCTATAAAAGTTATATACAGAATTTTAGCAAGACATGCTCTTTCTATCTAGGGCCATCTCATCACCACTGACCCCAAATGACCATGCTCCATACAGCAAAGCAAAATTCAGTCCTGCAGTCATTAAATAAACTCAAGGCATCTTTAACACTAGGAAATAAAGGGTTCTTGTTCCAACTCTGCCACCTTGGATGTGGGTTAGGGTGAAGCACTCTAGAAACGGATACCATCTGTGTCATAGAACTGGAAATTACCTTCACCGATTTTAGAAGATTGATCCTGTGACATTGAACCCAGCTCTCTGACCAACCCTGACATTGTATGCTAGTCGAATACAGAACTGAAGTCATTTTGCGTGTTGGTCAGAAAGAGATAAGTAACGGTAGCAAAACCCAGACTAGAGAGGAAACAAGATAAAGAACATGAGCTCAGGCAGATGACAAAAGACCCCCACGGAACATAATCTTTCTTTGAATTGTGCAGTTGGCTTTGCACATAATTTATGTGTATACCTGTATCCTGTGGATAATAAAACTTTATTTTGTATGACATCTTTCATACTGCACTCCTAAATATTTAATAGAATTAAATAATGCAGTTACTAAGGAGAGTAATAGTAGGCAGCAAGGGGAAATTAAAAAGCAATGACAAACTGTGAGAGTTATGTTTTGAGAAGAGTCTAAGAATGATGTCGCCTTTCTTTCATTGGCTTCCCAGAAATAGTCCTGGAGTCAGGACACATAGAGCAAGTAATACTGAAAGATATAAAGAGCATTTCTGACTTTACAACCCACATGACCTTGGGTGGGCCACCTGACCTCTTAGAGACCTAATTTCCTTATCTAGAAAGTAGAGCCATACTTCAGTGGCAGCTGTAAGGATAGAATTTTCCAAGATATATGAGATGGATTTGAAAAGTGTGTGACACTGGGCAATTTCCTTCACTGTTAAGAGGAAATTAAGAGAGGAGAACAGAATGATATAAACACATGAGACACCAAGGGACTAGAGCAGTTGTAGAGATTACCCAGAAGCAGATTAAGATCAATTTAGACAGCAACACAGCAGGAAACCAATTCCAAAGGAGTTTAGAGTCATTTTGTGATGGAAGAGATTGGAAGACAGGTCCCCAGCATGTGCTCTGATAAATCAGTGGATAATCTGGGCTCCCCATTTTCATCTGTGCCCTTTATCTTCCAATCATTCTTATTGAATTTCCCACCAACCTAATTCACATCTTTCAATGCTTATCATGTAGCTTTTAACAGAATTGCAATCCTCTCATTATGTACTATTTCTCAAAATAAAAAAGGTACTCCTGTAGTCAGTGGCTTAAAACCTAAGGCTCATGAAGGCATAGACTCACTTGGGAAGCTCCTCAGCCTCATGTACACAAGCGTGTGGTCTCTAATTATGTAATCCTCTATTTTTTGAGCATGTGTGTAGCCCAGCTGCACCAGCCTCCCATGGGGTTATTAGATTGTAAATACTTAAACACCACCTCAGACCTCCAGCACATAATTGGATCTTAATTTTCTAGGATAAAAAAATGAAGAAGAGCCAGGAAGGGAGATGCAGAACCGTGCAGACTTGACAATGATTTCCATGATAATGTTCTTTCTTTCCAATAGAGCACGGATTCTCAGTGTACACCAGAGTCACTTTGAAAGCTTTACGAGGCACAGTTTCTGATTCAGAAACTCTAGGTGAGGGCCCAAGCATCTGTAATTCTAATCAGCCACCAGGTGATGCAGATGCTTCAGCTGTGGGGTCCACACTTTGAGGACTATGGCCTTGAGGATCCTTCTGACATATTACATCTTCCAACACTCATGAAGGATGAAGGCTGCAGGTTGATGCTCTGGAAATGAACACTTCCCTATTTCCCTTGACATCACTAAAAATGAACTGGAACAATTTAAAAGAAAAAAAAAGAAAAGAAAAGAAAATGGAGGACCACATCTAGATCAATATATTCAGTGTGCTTCGCGTGACACCCAGCTTACTCCTGGTCTGTCCTCATGGATAGAGGTGAACACTTCTCTGTAAGCTGGGGTGGCTTTAATTATGTCCATAACTACAGAACACTAAAGAAAGAAATTAAAGAAAACCTTAGAATATGGAAAGATCTCCCATGTTCTTGGATAGGCAGAATTAATATTGTCAAAATGCCCATCCTACCAAAAGTACTATACAGATTCAATGCAATTCCAATTAAAATTCCAATGATGTACCTTACAGAAATAGAGCAAGCAATTATGAAATTCATCTGGAAGAATAAAAAACCCAGAATAGCTAAAGCAATCCTTAGCAGAAAGAGGGAAGCAGGGGGTATCGCAATACCACATCTTCAACTCCACTACAAAGCAATAGTAACAAAAACAGCATGGTATTTGTACCAAAATAGACAGGTAGATCAATGGTACAGAATAGAGGACATGGACACAAACCCAAATAAATACAATTTTCTCATACTAGACAAAGGTGCCAAAAATATGCAATGGAGAAAAGATAGCCTCTTCAACAAATGGTGCTGGGAGAATTGGAAATCCATATGCAGCAGAATGAAACTAAACCCATATCTCTCACCATGCACGAAACTCAACTCAAAATGGATCAAGGACCTCGGAATCAGACCAGAGACCCTGCAGATTATAGAAGAAAAAGTAGGTCCAGATCTTTAACATGTCGGCTTAGGACCAGACTTCCTCAACAGGACTCCCATAGCACAAGAAATAAAAGCAAGAATCAATAACTGGGATAGATTCAAACTAAAAAGCTTTCTCTCAGCAAAGGAAACTATCAGCAATGTGAAGAAAGAGCCTACAGAGTGGGAGAATATCTTTGCCAATCATACTTCAGATAGAGAGAGCACTAATCTCCAGAATCTATAAAGAATTCAAAAAACTCTACACCAAGAATGCAAATAATCCAATCGACAAATGGGCTAAGGAAATGAACAGACATTTCACAGAAGAAGATCTACAAGCAATCAACAAACACATGAAAAAATGTTCCACATCTCTAGTAATAAGAGAAATGCAAATCAAAACTACCCTAAGATTCCATCTCACCCCAATTAGAATGGCGATTATCAAGAATACAAGCAACAAAAGGTGTTGGCGAGAATGTGGGGAGAAAGGTACACTCACACATTGCTGGTGGGGCTGCAAATTAGTGCAGTCACTCTGGAAAGCATTGGGAGATTCCTTAGAAAATTTGGAATGGACCCACCATTTGACCCAACTATCCCACTCCTTGGCCTATACCCAAAGGACTTAAAATCAGCATACTACAGAGATACAGTCACAACAATGTTCATAGCTGCTCAATTCACAATAGTCAGACTGTGGAACCAACCTAGATATCCTTCAATTGATGAATGGATAAAGAAACAGTGGTATATATATATACAATGGAATATTACTCAGCCATAAAGAATGATAAAATTATGGCATTTGCAGGCAAATGGATGAAATTGGAGAATATCATGCTAAGTGAGATAAGCCAATCTCAATAAACCAAAGGACGATGATCTCGCTGATAAGTGGATGATGACACATAATGGGGTGTGGGAGGGGTTAGTGTTAGGGTTAGAGTTAGGGTTAGGGAGGGGGGCAAGAATGGAGGAAGGAGGGACTGTATAGAGGGAAAAGAGAGGTAGGAGGGGTGGGGGAAAGGGAAAAAATAACAGAATGAATCAAACAACATTACCCTATGTAAATTTATGATTACACAAATGGTACACCTTTACGCCATGTACAAACAGAGAAACAACATGTATCCCATTTGTTTGCAATAAAAAAAAAGAACCCCTTTGCAATAATAAATGCAAAAAAAAAATTATGTCCATGGTTTCAGATGCCTAGGCCGAGGGCCTCTGCTGTGTTTTCTGCAGCTCCGTGCCCTGCCATTTAGGTTCTCAACAAAGTTTATTTTTAAACTGAGATGTAACTAATGAACAATGAATCACACAGATCTCGCATGTTTTATATGAAATGAGCTCTGCCAATCATTTACAGCTGTCTCATCACTACCAAAAATAGTAGATAGAACAGGTACAATGTAGAAAATGTGATCTCATGGAATAGTGGTTTTCTGAGGCTGGAGAAAGTCCAGGAAGATAGAGGAGGAGAGATAATGAGCAACAGGTATGAAACAGAGTTACGATTAGATGAGGACATGAGTTCTGGTATTATCTTACACAGTTGAATGACTAAAGTTGGTAGGAACATTTTGAACAGAAGAGAGGTTTTTCAATTTTCTCATCACAAAGAAATAGTAAGTGTTGAAGGTGATGGGTATACTAAGAACCCTGATTTTATCATTACAAAATGCATATATGTATCAGTATCATGAATTTCCTTAGTATTTTTGCTTCTTTTCCACTTCATTTTTTTGAGCTCTGATTATTTGCTTTCCTCATCTTGCTTTCAGTTTTTCTCTATTTTTTAGTTTCTTTAGTTAAGCAGTTATATTACTGATTTAAGAACTTCCTTCATTCAAATGTAGACATTTAGTGCTGTGAAATTGCCTCTGAATTCTGTTTTAGCTGAATCCTACAAATCTTCATATTTTGTCATTTCAATTTTATTCGTATTTATGTATTTAAAAAATTTCTTTGGGAACATTCTTTTTAACCAACAAATTATTTCTCAGTGTATTATTTAATTACAAGTGTTTAGAAATTTTTCTATTGTTTTGCTCTAATAATTTCTAGCTTGATTTTATTAGGGTAAAAAAAATAAATGTTTATATTCAATTCAATTAAATTGGTCTTGTGTCATAGCAAAAATCATGGTAGAACTTAATGCATATTCTATGGGCTCAGGAAAACAAAACACATTCTGTTTTGATTGTGCCTATTTAGTGTTTTATATGTCTTAGTATATCCTGCTAGTCTTTGAGTTGCTCATATCCCTGCTCATTTTCTAATAAGTGCATCAGTTCTGAGAGAATGGCTGTGAGATGCTTTCATTTTTTTATTTTCATATTCTCTGTATATCCTTTTCTATTGTTACACTAAATTGTCAATTTTATTGATCTTTTGATTTCATTGATGTTATACACAATTTTCTTCAACGTAGTAATTGAAGTTATTAATTTGAATTCCTTTCTGTTAATTTTGAACTTCATATACTCTTCTTTTTCTAGTTTCATGAGATGAAATCCTAAATAATGTCAGGCTATTACTCCCAAATATAAGCTTTCAGTGCTATAAATTTCCAAACGTGAGCTATTTAACTGAATCTTATAAATTTTGATGTGATATATTCTACTTTTTTTCAAATCAGAAGGTTTCAACTCTTGTGTTGTTTAGAGGTATAATTTTTATTATCAAATGTTTTTGGATTACAGTTATTTTTAATGTGGAAATTTTATTCTTTGGCTTAAAATATGTCTTGCTGAATATTCCAAATACAGTCAAATAGAGTCACATGAGAGATTATGGCTTCAACATATAAATTGGGGGTTGGACATATAAATTGGGGGTTGGTGGGGCAATTCATTCCATAGTAGTGTTCTACAAGTATCAATAAAGGGAACTAGAGTAACAATTTTCAGACATTATATTCTTCCAAATTTTTCTTTAAGTGCCATCTCAATTATTGAGAGGTGAGGTTTTAAACCTCCAACTTTAATAGTGAGTTTCCCTATATTTTTTCTTTTATTTCCATTTTATTTTGATTTGAATATTGTGAATCTACTTTGATATAGTTATACAAGCATAGAATATATCTTATTCTAATTAGGACCCCAGTACCTCTCTTTCCCCTTCCCTTTCCCCACACCCTGTTCCCTTTCCTCTATTGATCTTTCTGCCCTTTACCCACCATTATTTTTTTATTTTTTTTAAATTAATATATTGTAGACACAATGGTGAGATTCACTGTTTTGTTCATATATGTTCATATATTTACATATATGAACATATATGCACATATTCATTCCACTGTCTTTCCTTTTCCTATCTCTCCTCCCTTACTTCTATTTCTGTCTAATCCACTGAACTTCTATCCCTCCCCACACTTATTATGGGAAAACTTCCACACATCACAGAAAGCATTCAACCTTTGTTTTTATGAGACTGACTTATTTTACTTAGCATGATAGTTTCCAGATCCATCCATTTATCAGCAAATGTGATAAAATTGTTCTTCTTAATGGCTGAATAATACTCCATTGTGTATATATAGCAGATTTTCTTTATCCATTCATCTGTTGAAGGGCACCTAGATTAGTTACATAGTTTAGCTATTATGCAGCTATAAACAAAGATGTGACTGTTTCACTGTAATATAATGATTTAAAATCCTTTGGATATATACTGAGGAGAGTAGAATAGTTGAGTCAAATAGTGGTTCCACTCCTAGTTTTTTGAGGAATCTCTACACCACTTTCCAGAGTGGTTCCATCAGTTTGTAGGCCCACCAACATATGAGTGTGCTCTTTCTCTGACATTCTTGCCAACATTTATTGTTACTTATATTTTTGATAATTGACATTTTGACTGTAGTGAGATGAAATCTCACTGTCGTCTTTTTCATTCTTTTACTTTCAACCTATTTGTGTTTTTAATATTTTAAATATTTTTATAAGTAGTATATAGTTGAACCTCTCAAACTTTAAATTTTACTCTACAATGACAATATCTGCTATTGAATTGGAGAAGATAATCAATCTACATTTAGTATACGTATTAATATGTTTGAGTACACTACTTCAAGCTGGTGTTATTTTTATATTGATCTTATTGAATTTTGTGCCTTACTTCTCCTTTTCTTTTATCTATTAAGTGAATTCATGACGCATTTTATATTTTTTAGTGGCACTTCTCTAATGCAATCTTTAATACTATAGTCACTAGTCACATGTAGTTATGCAAAATTAAATTAAAATAGAATTTTAATTTCTTAGTCACATTGGACAAAATTCCTACAGAATTATGCTCATATAAACTTTTCTAGTCTAATAGGAAAACCAGGACTCTGTTCATATAGAACTTGTCCATCACAGCAGAAGTTTTTATTGAACTTTTGTGCTCTCAATATTAATATATGAATTCTACTTTATTCGTCTTCTTTCAAATATTAATAAATTATTTCCTGAACCAAGTGAAAGTATTGGAAGAATATAAATCCATTTATGTACCTCATCCTTTATGTTCTTGATGTTTGCATACTTTACTAACCTTTGCCATTCGCTCTACAATATGATATAATCACTATTGCTTCAAAAATTAGGCTTTTACCAAATTTTAGTATATGCTTATACATATATTATATATCTATAAACCTATATAAGATTAAGTTATTTAAAATGCTTTATGTATTTATGCAAATATAGTTCACATTTTTTACTCGTGTTTTTTTTTTCTTAAAGGTATAAGGTTTTTATGTGATATTTCCCTTCAGTCTAAAGTACCTCTTTTAGTCTTTTTGATAGTATATATCTATAATAATAATGAGTTATTTTAATCCTTATCTATCTTAGGGTTTCTTTTTTCCACCTTCACATACGAAATGTGTTATTGAATGAGACATCGGATAGATATTGAATTAAAGATTAACTTATTTTTTTAATGAAGTACTTATATAATCTCAATTCATTTTTCTAGTCGCTATGAATTTAATGAGATCTGAGCTACTTTTATTATCTACTTTTCTCTTGCATTTAAAGTTCCTTCTATTTTCTAAAGTTTTTTTTTTCTTTAACATTTACTGTTTCTTCTGCATTGTAAGCAATTTCCCTATTGGCCTTCTTTATATTTAAACTCTATGACATTTGCTGACATTTTTAGGACTATAGATTGATATATTTCAGAAGTTTTGGAAATCCATCAATCATTAGGTGTTGAAATGTTTCTTCTGTCCATTTTCTTCTTCTTGTTCTTCTGTAACTCTCATTGAACATCTAGTGTATTAGTTAATATTTTACCACAGAACTATATATATAGAGTACTCTGTCCTATTTGTTTACACTTTTATTTATGTTTTTGTTTGAATATTTTTAATTTGTACTGTACTTCACTCATTTTTCTCTGTTGTGTACATTTTATTTTTTTATCCTATATAGTTCTTTTATCTTTTCACGTACATGTGCACACACATACACAATGTGTCAACATATTCTCCAATATTTGTAACCTTTTCTACACATATTATGATTTTTTTCATTAAAATTAGACATTTTCTATAAATCAAGAGAAGGTAATGAAGTATTTCTCTCAAAAAAGATGTATTCATGTTTTTACATAATGCTGAAAGTTGGAACAGACACAATCTGATCTGTAGTCTGGAGATATCTGGGAATTGAATTTTTGCCAGTTTTATTTGCATTATCTCAGAATCTTCAGATGTTTAGCAGGTAAGGTTAGGATTTCTCTTTAACAAAGATGGGTGACTGGACACTGTCAATATTTCTCAGTTCTTCCTGCATTAACATTTATTTGATCTACTAACATTTTATACCATGAAAAAAAAAATATCTCCCCAAGCTTTATAACTCCTGTCTTTGCTTTTGAATGGCTTGGCAGTTCATTTTGTCCTCAAGCTCTGAACACTGATTCTGAACATTGGAAAAACTCTTTTGGCTCTCATGCTTTGGTCCTGGTTATCCGACATGTCATCACCAGTTGGCAAAATCCTTTCTTGGAGAGGTTTCTCCCCACCCCTGCAATTCTGCCCCTTTCTCAGAGTGTGGCCCAAACCTTCATTGTTGAAGGGCATGGCACAGTAATAGTCCCATCTAGACTCTATTGTTTTCAATTGATTTTAGTCACAAAGCATGTTAATACTTCCAGATCTCCCCAAGGGCCCTCTTGTATTCAAGTCTTCCTTGCCTCCACTGTGGAGGAGAAGATCAATTTATCCTTGGTTTTTAGGTTCAGTCTATCCAGCAAGTATAGTAACTTCCTTGTTTTCCTGTTGGTTTAGAGGTATGAAAAGCCCAGAGTGGTTGGGTGGTCAGAGCTTTTAATTCAATGGAGTCAGGCTGTGTCTCCCGTTGGAAGCATTTCTTATTTTGGAATTAAGGTCTCTAGGCCAACAGAGCATGAGGTGATAAGTATGGAAAGCACAAATTTTGCTTTGAGTGCTTTTGAGTCACTAGCAATAATACTAAGTAGTACCGATTACATTTCTACCAATTGATACCTGGACCCATGAATTGTGGCTTTAGGAAATGCAGTCTTTAACAGTAGTTCTACCTCTACTAAAGAAACTAAGTGGTCAGCAGAGTTTTATTCCATCTCACAGTTTGCCCAGTGGGTCTCCAAAATACCTTCTGGTTATAATTCAATTTCCTGAATGCATAGAAATTAACCTGCTCAGCAACTGGAAAAATACATTAATTTTCTCACCTGTGAAGTGGGATTTATTATGATGAGAAGGACCAGGTAGAAGCCCTTAGAACTGCCTTCACGTAGGAAAAAAGTAAACTACACTCCTGGATGAATTGCAGCCTTTAGTGTTACTATCGAAGACTTAAAATATGTGGGGATGATGATTCCCATGGCACCTCCATTCAACTCTCCTGTCTTGGCCTATGCAGAAGACCTATGGGTTTTGGAGAATGACAGTGAATTTTGGTGACTTTTTCCAAAATTGACCAATAAGTGACTCCAATTGAAACTGCTGTAACAGAAGTTGTTTCATGGCTTGAGTAAATTCATATATTCCCTACTATTCTGCTCTTGATGTGACAAACGTGTTTTTTTTTTTTTTTTTTCTTCATCTCTTTTAAGAGAGACCCTTGGAAGCAATGTGATTTTAGCTGCCAAGGTTGGCAATACCCCTTTACTATTTTACATAAGAAGTATATGAACTCTCCAAGTTCTCAGAGATCTTTATTGCCTTTTCCCTCCACAAGATATAACATTGATGACATTACTTTAATTTACCTTATACCGATTGGACTCAGTGGGCAAAGAAGTTCCAACTACTCTATACTTGTAAGAAACACATTTGTGTCTCAAAGTTTAGAAAATAAACGTGATAAAATTCAGAAGCTTTCTACCTCACTGAAATTTTGAGGAGTTCAGTAGTATGCAACATTTAAGATGTCCTTCACATTATTGCATCTGACCCTCCAATAATTAAAAAAAAAAAAAGATGCAAAGCTGAATAGACCACTTAAGATATGGAAGCAACCAATTGCTTTAAGTGTGCGTCTCCTACCCATTTACCAAGTGGTGAAAAAAGTCACTAGTTTTGAGGGAGGTCTAGAACACAAAAGGCACTGCTATGGGTCCAGACCATGGTGCCAACTGCTCTACAATTTGGACCATATGATCCAGCAGAGTCAATGGTGCTTGAAGTGTCAGCAGCAGGTAGAAAAGGACTGTTTGAAAATTTTGGTGTTCCCTTATAAATGAATTATAGTATAATCTCTTAGGATCTGGGAGAAAAGCCCTGCCATCATCTGAGGATAACTATTTTCTTTTGGATAAAGAGTTTTTGTTCTGCTAATGAGCCTTCATAGAGACTGAACACTTAACCATGAACCACCAAGTTATCATGGAACCTGAGTTTCCCTTCAAGAATAAAACCGGACATGGTGCACACACCAAGTTGCCCAGCAGCTCTACATTGTGGAATGTGAAAATCATATGTGAGACTGGGCATAAGAAGAACCTGAAAGCACAAACAAGCTGCATAAATAAGTGACTTGAATGCCAATGGACACCACTTATGCTGTACCACTGTCTCTCTATCAGTTTGCACCTATAGCCCCATGAGGGAGATTTCCCATGAAAAGAGGAATGGAGGACTGCATTACCAATGGTTCTGTATAATATGCCTACCCTAACTGAAATGAATGCAGTATTACAGTTCCTCTGTTGAACAACCTTAAAGGATAGTGATAAGGAAAAATGTTTTCAATGGACAGAACTTTTAGCATTGCACATGTTGGTGAATTTTATAACGCATGGGCTATGACCAGTGATTTTCCTGGATGGTCAGGGACCTGAAAGCAGTTATTTTGAGGGAGTTGTTGACAAAGAAACTTGAGAAAGAAGTATGTGGATAGGCCTGTCTCATTAGGCAAAAATTATGAAGGTATTTGCATATAGTAATTCTTGTCAAAAATGATCTCAGCAGAGAATTTTAGTAATCAAATAGTTGGAAAAACTCATTCTCCATATAACAGTGAGCTTTCCCCTCAATCATCCCTATATTGCCCAGTGGGCTCATGAGTAATGCGGTCATGGAGACAAGAATGTGGGTCCCTCACAGGCTCAGCAATATGCACTTCTACTCATCAATATTTACTGGGTAAAGCCAATGGTTAGGGCTTAATCTGCGTATAGAGACACCAACACTGAGTCCCCAACAGGGCGAAATTCCCTGGGGGTGATCATCCAGTTATCTAGTGGCAGATCAGTTACTTTGCACTGTATTCATATGATGGGGAATCGTTTTTTCTTATTAAAATGGGAAATTACTATGGATACAGAGCTGCCCACCCTGAACTCAATACTTCTGTCAAAGCTATCGTCTAAGGACATATTGAATGACTATTTGCTCTCATGATATTTCACATACCATTGCTTCTGGTCAAGGAACTTACTTTAGAGGAAATGAAGTGTGGTGGAGGTACCATTCTAATGGAATTCACAGGTCTTACCATGTTCTACATCGTCTCAGCCACTGGCCTTTAAAAGGACCCAGTGAAATGGCCTTTTAAAAACAGTTATAGCACCAGCTAGGTACAATATATTGTAGATCTGGTGCAAGTTTCTCAAGAAGGCCTGTACATGCTGAATCAGTGTCAAGAATAATGTCTTAATCTCCAGAATTCCTATATAGTTCTATTTATTAAACTTTAATAGTCTAGCTTCTTTTAGAACTTATCTATGTAAAATAGAATATGCTTAAAAGTCTATCAATGTTCAAAATGTAGCCAGCTATTGCAGACTCATCATGATCCTTAGGTGGTTCCTGTGTTATACACACTCCCGTTTTGGAAGCCATGGTAACATAGGAAGTGCCTGGAATTGATTTGAATATTAATGTAAGCATATTTGTGTTGTGATCTTTTGGATTAATCTTTACTTTTTAATACCCTTACATATGAAAAATGATAATAGTACTTTAGCTTTTTTAAACAATGATAAAGCAATTCTAAAAAACAGAAATAATGGTTAACATTCTGAGTTTTTATTATGCATTCTGATGGTTAAGAATTCTAATGTTAGATGAGACTGGAATCCTAACTCCTATATTTATCAGTCATGGTATTTAAGCAAGTTATTTATGCTTTATGATCCTCAAGTGCATCGTGTATAAAACAAGGACAATATAGTTTAGCAAGGATTAAATAAGAATATACAAATAAACCCCTGTAAAAAATGATTCATAGAAAACATTTCTTAGTTATTTGACATAAAACCATTCTTTCTTTATTAGTGAAATTATATCAAAATCTTTGAGTAATTATATTCTCAAGAGTTATATGTGTCATAGAATGTAGCTTGAAAACCTGAGATAGTTTTAATTTTTTTTGCCCTGTGTCACAAGAATCTCTCATTTGATGTGCTTAGAGAAGAGAGTGAAAATATATATCACTGAATCAAATGCTTTTGATTGACAATATGGTAATTTATCAACTTCTAAACCCTATTTATTTTATTCTTACTCCTTCCCTAATTTTGGTCTCCCTTTCTTTCTACCTTCTCTTACCTACTTTCCATTTTTATATAGTATCAGAATATACCAGACCCTCCATCAATATGACTGTTAACAATATTAACTGATTTTGCTCCATTTCTAGTAAACATGGGCAGGGGAGAGTTACACTTAAACCAATAACTCTGATAAAATCACAAGTGTACTAATATCACAAATAAATATTTTAAAAGTGCAAGTATTGAAGCAATTAAATTTTATAAGCTAAAGATAAAAGTCAGGAGACTCTTGAAGAGCATAATATGTCAGAATTGGAATTTGTAGAATGACAGATGACTTCTGGAAGATATAAAGCAATGTGATGGGTTGCTTTATTTGCTTTACTGATTTTCAGAAATTGACTGACCCAAGTGTAAAATAAACACGTGAAATATATTATTTTTTCAAAAGGAAAAATCTTTTGAAATGAAGAAGAAAATGACTTCTTTGACACAGGCTCAGGGTTAAGGAACACAGTGAGGTTCTGGCTACAGAATGAAGAAATAACTCTGATGCTGCGAGAAACGTGAGATGCCCACGTTTTAATTAACGCGAATAACTGGATTACTACCATGACATTTGATGAGTACTTCAACAATGCCCACAAAATAATAGAGTGCTTTGGAGAATTATAAGATGATAATCAGATGGGGGAATCAGGAGGGATGTTTTAGAGTAGGTAATACTTGAGCTGAGTTCTGAAAGATAAATATGAATTCAAAGGCCCAGTATCTAAGGAAGGTCAAATGGAAGGGCAGGCTACAAACGTCAAGTTCTGAGTGTTTAGAAATAATTTCTAGTTTGTGATAAGAGATGATGCTAATAAGGAAAGCACCTAAAGAAGGGCTTGTTGGTCATACTGGGTAATTTGAATTTGATTTTAAAAGGAAGGGGAGTGGGAGGGAAGGGAAAAAATAACAGAATGAATCAAACAACATTACCCTATGTAAATTTATGATTACACAAATGGTATGCCTTTACGCCATGTACAAACAGAGAAACAACATGTATCCCATTTGTTTACAATTTAAAAAAAAAAAAAAGGAAGGGGAGCATGTGCTATCCTGGCTTCATTTTTTAGTGTTTTACTAAGAATACACTTTCTCATGGTTCGGCTCCTTCATGTGTCTTGGTATCTTCAGTTGTAACTTAAGTTCCTAAATGACTTGTCTTGCACTCTGTTCCTTCCTCTCCCAGTCCAAAGTATTCTGGGGAGGCAGCTGGCTCACTTTTCTCTCATCAACTCATGTTGTCACACCCCATTGAAGTTTGTTCAAGTTCAGGTAGTACATATGACTTGATGGAGGCAGGTGACGCTTGCTGCTAAATAGTATAAAAGAAAGGCTTAAGGATAATCTGACACCTGGAGATTAATACTTTCCCAAAAGAGAGGGTTGTTTTTTTTGTTTGTTTGTTTTTCTTTTATTTTTTTTAATGGCCAGGATCAAACTAAACTGAACACATTGATATCTAAAAAAATGTCTCAGTTTACTTCCTCATTAGGATATTTTACAGTGACCACACCTGGGCATCCTGTTATGTGGAGAAAATAAGTTTAGAATTTGTTCAGATTTGGGGGAATTAGGAATCCAAGGCAATGGGAAAGTTTATAAATTAAAAACAATGTCTTGCATTGTTGTTTGTTGTAGTTAGATGTGGATATTAGTTTCAGGTTAAAAAGTGTATTTAATATATATGTCAGGCAATAAAGAAGGTCTGTACTTTATAGTATTATTTAGTCTGACTCTGATTCACTGCAACATTTTTTAATATAGAAAATAGAAAATAAACAAAAATATACAAGTATCATTCTAATCTTTATTCACCTGATGAGAATTATTCAAGTCATTGTTATGGAGTGTATGAGAATTACAAACCACCACATATACTGAGCCAAACTGAAAAAAGGTTTCCATGATGAACATGTCAGGCAAGCTGTGGCTCAAAGAACTCCCAGCACCTGAATTTTGGAAGTACAGCCAAAAAGCACAAAAACAATTGAGGCACATGTAGGTTAGAAAGACCCTCTTGAGATGTATATTTTGATTACATGAGAGAATTGTTTTGATTATACATTTTGGAGTCATTTTGCTATATATCATGGCCATAGGGATGTGGGAACGTTCTACTGTATCAACACAGATACAGCTTCAGGAGGTTAAAAGGAAAACATAATCAAGCATACAATGGAGTCAGGTCAGAACAAAATGGAGTTACTATGGTTCTTTTCCATTTCAATATGTGCTTCATAGTATTATTTAGTCTGACTTGGATTCACTGCAACCTTTTTTTTTAATACAGAAAACAAACAGAAATATCCAAGTATCATTCTAATCTTTATTCACCTCATCAGAATTATTCAGCAATGATTTGTCTAATTCAGATCCAGAGAAGGTGCATGATTATCAAGGTCGTTCAAACTTTACTAATTGAGCCCATTAACATAAGCTAAAACTTTCACATCTGTTCCATATATAATGGGAAATGCCAATGAAATTAATATTCTTCTCATCTAAGAACGTTAAAGGAAGAGATTTCCTTATGCAGGGAGAGAAAGCTTGTGGGAAAAGACTAGTAGATATAATAGACATTAGGGTAAAGGAGCTTTTTTTAAGGCAAGTGATTTTTAGGAAATATTACCTTGCATGATTTAGATGAAGATATATGAGGTATAACTTGTAAACTGGTCCAGAGCTATTCATTTAAATTTACATTCTATAATTTTGTTTGTTCTTCAAAGAAATAGAAATGTTATAAAGCACTTTTAATGGACTTTAAGCAAAATTTATTTATTTTTTCTTTTTCCTTTTTTTTTTTGTTTGTTAGTACTTGGCTTCTGTAGATCATCCAAGTGTAGAGTTCATCTGAAGATTCCTTTACATATTTGTCAAATGTTTATTAATAGTCCTCTCAATTTCCTGCATCTGCTAGTTGCTGAGGACATCAAAAAGAAAACACACGGTCTCAGGGTTCAAGTATTTCAGACTCCACTGGGGAGGCAAGTGATTTGTGAACAAATAAATTCATATAGTGTAACCATCTCACATTTTCTTTGTGAGTAGAAATCAGTAAAACTCAAATTTCTCATCCTAACAACCAGGCTCAGATGGTAAGCTACAAAACAGATTTTTAAATAACAAATACAAAGATGTAAAGAAACTGCAAAGGTCAAAGTCTATAAAAATAAAAACATTATTGAAAGACAGAACTTCTTACTGTTCTCATTCAGGAAGAAACATGACAATGAGGGAATTTCCCCATCTAAATGAAAGGACAAACACCATTTTTCCCCCAAACACCATTTTTCCCCAAACCACCACCTGCAGACTGGTATGACATGTTAAGAACATAGGAGCACGTCTCCACTCACCTATTATCTTTCCCATTACAATTCCCAGAGCTCTAACAATTTATACATAAGATTAAAAATAAAAACTATAAAGCAAGAGAGATGCTAAGAAAACCATCCTTAGAATTTTATGAGATGAACTAAAACTCTGCTGACCATTTAGTCTCCTTAAGCCTGTATTCTAACTAGTAGAGGAAGAGCCATTGCTAAAGGCTGCATTTCCTAAAGTCACAATTCATGATACCACATACCAAGTGGTATCAACTGGTAAAAATGGAATTGGTACTACTGACTATTATTGCTAGTGACTCAAAAGCACTCAAAGCAAAATTTGTGCTTTCTATACTCACCACCTCATCTTCTGTTGGCCTAGAGACCTTAATTCCAAAATGAGAAATGCTTTCAACAGGAGACACAGCACTGACTCCATTGAATTAAAAGCTCTGACCACCAAACCATTCTGGACTTTTCATACCTCTAAATCAACAGGAAAACAAGGAAGGTGCTATACTTGCTGAGTAGACTGAACCTAAAAACCAAGGATAAATTGATCTTCTCCTCCAAAAGTGGAGGCAAGGAAAACTGGAATACAAGAATTCTTTGGGAAGGTCTGGAAGCATTAACATGTGACTAAAGTCAACTGAAAACAACAATTCAGTTCAGACAGGTCTATTACTGTGTCATGTCCTTCAATAAGGTTTGGGCTATTCTACTTGGTAAATAACCATAACTACCTGAGGTGCTTATTAAGACCAAATAAAATTTAGACAGAATGGGTAAAGGAGGTAGGTAGTTAAATATCAGTACCATGCACACATCCAGCTGCACAAATGAAGACTGTAATTTCCAAGAGCATTTCTTCTTTATTTTATTATGAATGTGGGTGGATGCACACACTGTGATTTAAAGTTCATGCTTTTTATGGGTTTTAAATCACAGTAGTTTTGCCAACAAAATTGTCATTATAATATTTTAAATATATGATAACAAAGAGTATCTATCCCTGAAATATTTTATGTTCTCTGGGGAAAAATAATTGTGTATTTTTGTTGTAGACTGGATAGTTTTATCATATTAAGAAAAAGTATGGGGGCTGGAGTTGTGTCTCAATGGTAGAGCACTTGCCTAGCATGTGTGAGGCACTGGGTTCAATTCTCAGCACCACATATAAATAAAAGAATAAAATAAAGATCTATCAACATCTAAAAAATTTAAAAAAAAAGAAAAAGTATGACCTTATCATTTTTTTCTATGCAGAGATTAAGTGTGATTTAAGAAGCACACAGAGATGCCAATTTGACAAGGGGTGGACTTGTGATGGAACTTTCTTGTGTCAATTTCATTGACCCATGGTGCTTAGATATGTGCTTCTGGATGTTTCTGTGAAGATGTTTTTGGATGGCAGAAATAAATTGGTGGACTTGGAGCAAAGCAGATAGCCCATCATAACATGACTGAATCTCTTCCAACCAGTTGAAGTCCTAAATAGCACTGACCTCCTCTGAACAAGAAGGAATTCTGTCAGCAGAGATTTGTATTGCAGCACCAGTTCCTCCTTCTGATGATAGTTTGATGATCTTCAGATTGAACAGTAACAACAGGTCTTTGGGTCTAACAGTCCATATCACATATTTTGTTCTTGCATTTTCCAAAATTGCATGAGAGATCTCCTTAAAATAATCTCCTATAAAAATTCAAATCCAATTGCTTCTGTTTCTTTGGAAAACTCTGACTAATAGAGGCATCAGGTCTATGTGAGATTGTTTGAGAAAGTTTTATAAAGGATGCAAGAAATACAATAAATTTGAAAGAAATAAAAATCCTAAGGTTCAGATCAGAAGAAACTCTAAAATAATACCTTGTTAATAGGTTCAGATGTTTATTTAAAAACACGTGCCATTTTAGCTTGTTTTAAATTTAAAAAAGTGGAGGTTGAATGCTAGTGCTGAGCCTGCTACCCCACACTGAGGACAGAGGCTGGTAGCTGAGTCTGCCTGCCTGCCCCCCTATTGCTGAGGGACACTGCACTTGCCTCCATGCTGACTCGGCACACCCTTGCTGGGGCTCTCCAGCTTCTTTGGAGGTTGGTGCAGGCATTTTGAATTATTCCTGAGGGCATGGCCATCATCATTGGAGGGGCGGCTCCCTTCCTGAGACACCTACAGGTGACTGTAGGCCATTTGACAGGTACCTCTATTTACTCACATCCTATGCCCTTTCCCCATCCTCTTGTTCACAACTATAAATACTGTAAATAGTATTTGAACTCATCCTGTTTGTTTTAAAAATGTTAAAGTCTTTATAGGGGCTATCTGGTTCAGGGCTACATTTTCTTTGTATTGGGTGCTATTTGTATTGGTCTCCCCTTCAAAGGAGAGATAGTGGAAAACTGGGGGGTCATAATAAGCCTGCAGGGGGGAAACTTCAGTATCTCTGATCTTCACAGCTAGAGGGGAATATATAGAAACAATATGAAAAAATGGGGAAGAAGGTGTCCCTAACAAACCAAGATGCTATCGGGATAGACTCCAATGACAGCATGGCAGTAGAAATGACAGAAAAAGAGTTTAGAATCTGCATGATTTAAATGATCCGTGAAGCAAAAAACGAGATAAGAGAGCAAATGCAGGCAATGCATGACCATTCCAGTTGACAGTTAAAAGAGCAAATGCAAGAAGCAAAAGAACACTTCAATAAAGAGATAGAGATTCTGAAAAAAAAAAAAAAAAAAAAAAAAAAAACAAAAACAGAAATACTTGAAATGAAAGAAATGATGAACCAGATTAAAAACTCAATAGAAAGCATCACCAACAGAATACACCTCATGGAAGACAGAATCTCAGATAATGAAGACAAAATATTTAATCTTGAAAATAAAATTGAACAAACTGAGAAAATATTAAGAAGTCATGAATGAAACCTCCAAGAATTATGGGATATCATGAAAAGACAGAATTTAAGAATTATTGGGATTGAGGAAGGCACAGAGCTACAAACCAAAGACATGAACAACCTGTTCAATAAAATAATATCAGAAAATTTCCCAAACTTGAAAAATGAAATGGAAAATCAAATACAAGAGGCTTACAGAACACCAGGTGCACAAAACTACAACAGATCCACACCAAGACACATTATAATGAAAATACCTCACATACAAAATAAAGATAGGATTTTAAAGGCTGCGAGAGAAAAGCATCAGATTACATATAAGGGGAAACCAATACAGATATCAGCAGATTTTTCAGTCCAGACTCTAAAAGCAAGAAGGGCCTGGAACAATATATTTCAAGCTCTGAAAGAACACAGGTGCCAACCAAGAATACTATATATCCAGCAAAAGTAACCTTCAGATTTGAAAATGAAATGAAATATTTCCACGATAAACAAAAGTTAAAAGAATTTACAAATAGAAAGCCTGTCCTGCAGAACATTCTCAGCAAAATACATGAGGAGAAAGTGAAAAATAACAATACGAGTCCGCAAAGGGGGGAACTACCCTAAAGGAAATTCAATCAAAGAAAAAATGAAAAACCAAAAATAAGCCAAAATGAGCAGGAATACAAATCAGATCTCAATAATAACCTTGAATGTCAATAGCCTAAATTCAATAATCAAAAGACATACACGAGCAGATTGGATTAAAAAGAAAGACCCAACAATATGCTGCCTTCAATAGACCCATCACATAGAAAAAGACATCCACAGACTAAAGGTGAAAGGATGGGGAAAAATACACCATGCATATGAACCCAGTAAAAAAGCAGGGGTCTCCGTACTCACATCAGATAAAGTGGACTTCAAACATAAGTTAGTCAGAAGGGATAAAGAAGGACATTTCATACTATTTAAGGGAAGCATAAAACAAGAAGATATAACAATTCTAAATATTTATGCCCCAAACAATGGAGCATCTATGTATATCAAACAAACCCTTTTCAATTTTAAGAATTAAATAGACCAAAACACATTAATAGTGGGGGCCTTTAACACACCACTCTCACCACTGGATAGATCCTCCAAACAAAAACTGAACAAAGAAACTATAGAACTAAATAATACAATCAATGATATAGATTTAATGGATATTTAGAGTATTTCATCCATCATCAAGAGAATATACTTTCTTCTTAGCAGCTCGTGAATCCTTCTCCAAAATAGATTATATACTATGCCACAAAAAAGCCATTAGTAAATACAAAAAAAAAAAAAAAAAAATAGAGATCCTACCCTGTATCCTATCAGACCATAATGGAATGCAATTAGAAATGAACAATAAAATAACAAACAAAAACTACTCATACACCTGGAGACTAAATAATATGCTATTGAATGATGCAATGATAACAGAAGACATCAGGGAAGAAATAAAAAAATTCTTAGAAGTAAATCAGAAAAATGACACAACATATCAAAATCTCTGGGACACTATGAAAGCAGTACTAAGATGAAAGTTCATTGCATTGAGCTCATACATTAAAAAAATAAAAAGTCAACAACTAAATGACCTAACATTACACCTCAAATTCCTAGAAAAAGAAGAACAGATCAACACCAAAAATAGTAGAAGACAGGAAATAATTAAAATCAGAACTGAAATCAATGAAATTGAAACAAGAGAAACAATTCAAAAAATTGACAAAACAAAAAGTTGTTTCTTTGAGAAAGTAAACAAAATTGATAAACCCCTAGCCACACTAATGAAGAGAAGGAGAGAGAAAGCTCAAATTACTAGAATTTGTGTTAAAAAAGAAAGGATTATGACAGACACCATTGAAATATATAACACAATTAGAAGCTACTTTGAAAATCTATACTCCAACAAAATAGAAAATATGGAAGACAACAACAAATTTTTAGAGACATATGATCATCCCAAACTGAATCAGGAAAACCTACACAATCTAAACAGATCAATTTCAAGCACTGAAATAGAAGAAGCCATCAAAAGTCTACCAACCAAGAAAGTCCAGGACCAGATGAATTATTAGTCAAATTCTAGAAGACCTTTAAAGAAGAATTGATACCAATACTCCTCAAAGTATTCCAGGAAGTAGAAAAGGAAGGAACCCTTCAAAATTCATTCTATGAGGCTAGATCACTCTGATACCAAAACCAGACAAAGGCACATCAAGGAAAGAAAATATTAGATCAATATCCCTGATATACATAGATGAAAAAATCCTTAACAAAATACTGGCAAATTGCATACAAAAATATATTTAAAAGATAGTGCACCATGATCAAGTGGGGTTTATCCCAGGAATGCAAGGTTGGTTCAACATCCAGAAATCAATAAATGTAATTCACCACATCAATACACTTAAAGTTAAGAATCATATGATTATTTCAACTGATGCTAAGAAAGCGTTTGATAAAATACAGTACCCCTTCATGCTTAAAACACTAGAAAAAATAGGAATAGTAGGAACATACCTCAACATTGTAAAGGCTATCTATGCTAAGCCCACAGCCAACATCATTCTTAATGGAGAAAAACTGAAAACATTCCCTCTAAAACCTGGAAGAAGACAGGGATGCCCTCTTTCACCACTTCTCTTCAATATTGTCCTTGAAACACTTGCCAGAGCAATTAGACAGATCAAAGTAATTAAAGGGATACCAATTGGAAAAGAAGAACTAAAGCTGTCACTATTTGCTGAGGACACGATCCTATATTTAGAAGATCTAAAAAACTCCACTAGAAAACTTCTAGAACTAAGAAGTGAATTCAGCAAAGTAGCAGGATATAAAATCAATATGGGTAATTCTAATGCATTTCTGTTCATAAGTGATAAATCCTCTGAAAGAGAAATTAGGAAAACCACTCCATTCACAGTAGCCTCAAAAAAAATAAAATACTTGGGAATTAATCTAACAAAAGAAGTGAAAGAACTCTACAATGAAAACTACATAACACTAATGAAAGAAATTGAAGAAAACCTTCGAAGATGGAAAGATCTCCCATGCTCTTGGATAGGCAGAATTAACATTGTCAAAATGGCCATTCTACCAAAGGCACTATACAGATTCAGTGCAATTCCAATTAAAATCCCAATGACATTCCTCATAGAAACAGAGAAAGCAATCATGAACTTCATCAGGAAGAACAAGAGATCTTGAATAGCCAGTACTATCCTGAATAGAAAGAGTGAAACAAAAGGTATCAATACAAGACATTAAACTATAGTACAGAGCAGTAGTAACAAAAACAACATGGTATTGGAACCAAAATAGGCAGACCAATGGTACAGAATAGAAGACACAGAGACAAAATCACATAAATAGAGTCACCTCATACTAGACAAAGGAGCCAAAAACATAAAATGGAGAAAAGATGGCCTGTTCAACAAATGGTGCTGGCAAAACTGGAAATCCATATGCAGTAAAATGAAATGAAACCTCTATCTCTCACCCTGCACAAAACTCAACTCAAAATGGATCAAAGACATAGAAATTAGACCAGAGACCCTGCACCTAATAGAAGATAAAGTAGACTTGAATCTTTGTCATGTTGGCTTAGGTTAAGACTTCCTGAACAAGACTCCCAAAGCACAAGAAATCAAAGCAAGAATCAATAAATGGGATGGACTCAAACTAAAAAGCTTTTTCTCAGCAAAGGATACAATCAAGAATGTGAAGAGAGCCTACAGAGTAGAAGAAAATCTTTTCCACATGCACTTCAGATAGAGCATTTATCTCCAAAATTTATAAAGAACTTACGGAACTTTACACCAAAAATACAAAGAACCCAATCAATAAACGGGCCAAGGAACTGGACAGACACTTTACAGAAGAAGACACACAGGCAATTAATAAATATATGAAAAAGTGTTCAACATCTCTAGTAATTAGAGAGATGCAAATTAAAACAACTAAGATATCATCTTACTCCAATTAGAATGACTATTATTAATAACACAAACAATAATAGATGTTGGCATGGATGTAGGGGGAAAAGGCACACTTTTCCATTGCTGGTGGAGTTGCAAATTGGTGCAGCCACTCTGGAAAGCAGTATGGAGAATCCTAAGAAAATTTGGAATGGATCCACATTTTGACCCAGATATCCCACTCCTTTATATCCAAGGGAGCTAAAATCAGCAAACTACAGTAACACAGCCACATCAATGTTTATAGCAGCTCAGTTCACAATTGCTAGATTATGGAACCAACTTAGATGCCCTTCAACAGATGAATGGATAAAGAAACTCTGGTATATATACACAATGGAATACTATTCAGCCATAAAGAAGAAGAATATTATGGCATTTGCAAATAAATGGATGGAATTGGAGAATATCTGCTAAATAAAATAAGTCAAGCCCCAAAAACAAAAGGCTGAATGTTTTCCCTGATAAGTGGAGGATGATATACAATGGGGGTGGGGCGGTGGGGAACGAGAGAATAATGGGGGAACTTTAGATTAAGTAGAAGGAAATGAGAGGGAGGGAGGTATGAAAAATGGTGGAATCAGACAGACCTCATTACCCTACGTACATGTATGATTACATGAATGGTATGAATCTACATTGCGTACAAACATAGAAACGAAATGATGTACCCCATTTGTATACAATGAATCAAAATGCAGTCTGCAAAACATTAAAAGCTATATAAAAATTAAAAAAAAACAAAGTTTTGAAACTTCCTCAAGTATTTTGTTTAAAATGCCCTTCCGTCAAATCTCCTCTTTTATTCACACAGGATGGAACCTTACAACCCCAAGGTGATCACCATTCCTATTTTCAATATTCATGTTCATAGCTACTGCCTTGATTTATGAAATAAACAAAGGAAAACATATATCAGAAACAAAATTTCTAGAAACAATTTAAATAAATTTTTAAAAAGTTATGTATATCTAGAATAAAAGTCTTAAAAAATAAAATAATACAATAAATAAAATAAATGACATTTATGACATTTCTTTCTGTACTTAAAAAAAAAAACAAACTGTTAAATCACTTTGACTCAACACAGCAATACAAATACATATCCCATTTTAACCATTTATTAAGTAAACTATATATGCTAATTTCATCAATGTAGCTATTAAATGGTGATAAGAGTTTTCCTTATACTGAAGAAATAAGTTAATCTTCTGTCATTAGCTGTTGTAGTAGATAGTATAATCTTTTGTAATAAAAGTACTTTGCTCATGGAAATGATGCTACCACTGAGATCCTTACTAACAATAATGGATAGGGTTACCAACTTCAGAAAAGATAAGAAGAATATGATGTTTGGGAATTCCAGAGATTTTTTTCCATGATACCATTGAATAGCCCAATCCTACCATCTGTTTTTGGCCACAATTAATGTTTCCTTTTTCATATTTTCCTTAACTTCAGTAATTATGTATCTAATGGCACAAATTCATAGGTTGAAATCCTAACCTCCAAAGTGATGGCATTAGGAGTTGGAGAGAAAATTAGGAAAAAATAGGTTACATGAGGACAAGACAGCAGAACTCCCCAAGGATGTGGTCAGTACACAGTGGACAAAGATCTGTTTCCTATTTCCACCACGTCAGTGTAAAAGGAGAAATTGACAGTCTGAAACTCACAAGAAACTGACCACAAAGGCACCCTGATCTCTTTCTTACTCTTTGCCTCCAAAACTGTGAAAAATAAATCTCTGTTCTTTCTAATATGTCCAGGGTAAGGCAATTTATTATAACAGACTGAACTGACTGAGGCACTTCTGTTTTAGTTTTTGTAAAAAAAAATTATAGAAAATATTCTCAAATGGTTTTATGTTTGTAGAATTCACAATAGAATGATTGTAGAAGCTAAAGGCTAACACAACTGGATTTAAAATTCAGCTCTAATGATTAATAGCAGTGTGAATAGAGGTAATTTTGTTTTTAATTTTTAACTGTCAAGTTATTGACTATACCAATATTTCAGAAATTTGGGGTCACTGAACAAAATAATGTGTGAAACATCTAATGACAGTATTTTCATACCTACCAAGAAACAGATATCAAGAATAGATGAAAATGGCCATACTAACAAAAGTGCTATACAGATTCAATGCAATTCTAGTTAAAATCCCAATGATGTACCTTACAGAAAGAGAGCAAGCAATCATGAAATTCATCCGGAAGAATAAGAGACCCAGAATAACTAAAGCAATCCTTAGCAGGAAGAGTGAAGCAGTGGGTATTGCAATACCAGATCTTCAACTCTACTACAAAGCAATAATAACAAAAATGGCATGGCATTGTTACCAAAATAGACAGGTAGATCAATGGTACAGAATAGAGGACACAGACACAAACCCAAATAAATATAATTTTCTCATTCTAGACAAAGGGGCCAAAAACATGCAATGGAGAAAAGACAGCCTGTTCAACAAATGGTGCTGGGAAAACTGGAAATCCATATGCAGCAGAAAGAAACTAAACCCCTATCTCTCATCCTGCACAAAAATCAACTCAAAATGGATCAAGGACCTTGGAATCAGACCAGAGACCCTGCGTCTTATAGAAGGAAAAGTAGGTCCAAATCTTCAACATGTCAGCGTAAGATCAGGCTTCCTTAACCAGACTCTCATAGCACAAGAAGTAAAAGCAAGAATCAACAACTGGGATAGATTCAAACTAAAAAGCTTTCTCTCAGCAAAGGAAACTATCAGCAATGTGAAGAGAGAGCCTACAGAGAGGGAGAAAATCTTTGCCACTCTACTTCAGATAGAGCACTAATTTCCAGAATCTATAAAGAACTCAAAACACTCTACACCAAGAATACAAAAAGTCCAATCAACAAATGGGCTAAAAAAATGAACAGACACTTCACAGAAGAAGATTTACAAGCAATCAACAGACACACGAAGAAATGTTCAACATCTCTAGTAATAAGAGAAATGCAAATAAAAACTACCCTAAGATTCCATCTCACCCCAATTAGAATGGCGATTATCAAGAACACAAGAAGCAATAGGTGTTGGCGAGGATGTGGGGAAAAAGGTACACTCATACAATGCTGGTAGGGTTGCAAATTAGTGCAACCACTCTGGAAAGCAGTGTGGAGATTCCTCAGAAAATGGACCCACCATTTGACCCAGCTATCCCACTCCTTGGCCTATACCCAAAGGACTTAAAATCAGCATACTACAGAGATACAGCCACATCAATGTTCATTGCTGCTCATTTCACAATAGCCAGATTGTGGAACCAACCTAGATGTCCTTCAATTGATGAATGGATAAAGAAACTGTTGTATATATACACAATGGAATATTACTCAGCCGTAAAGAAGAACAAAATTATGGTATTTGCATGCAAATGGATGAAGTTGGAGAATAGCATACTACGTGAGATAAGCCAATCCCAAAAAACCAAAGGACGAATGATCTCACTGATAAGCAGATGATGATACATAATGGGGGTGGGAGGGAGGCAAGTGTGGAGGAAGGAGGAACTTTATAGAGGGAAAGAGGTGTGGGAGGAGTGGGGGGAAGGAAAAACAGCAGAATGAATCAAACATCATTACCCTATGTAAATGTATGATTACACAAATGGTACGCCTCTACTTCATGTACAACCAAAGAATCAAGTTGTACCCCATTTGTTTACAAAAAAAAAAAAAAAAAAGAATAGATGAAGGGAGTTCTGAGAGTAGGAGAGAGGTAGCAGAAAGCAGAGAGTGACTTCACACCCAGATGCAGGTAGTAATCTCTGTGAAAAGGAGAGGAAGAACAAATGGTAGGGAGAATATGGAACTGCAAGGTAAAAATGAAGACAATGAGAGTGGTTGATCCACAGTTTCCTGCTAGACCAGTCCTCTGTCTTCCAAGAATGTATCTGCCCAGTCCCTCCTTGGGGACTGTGGAAAGGATAGACTCTGTGAACCTGGTGGTAGATCCAAAGTTCAATATTGGGCAGTCAGTTAACTATGCCCTCCACAATAGGGAATCTGGGTGACCCTTGTTCATAGCCCACAATAGGGAATCTGGGTGACTCTTTTTCATAGCCCCCCCAAAAATCTATATTTCTGTATTTGATCCATTATAAATAATGCTATGTTACTGCATATGCTTCCCCAATTCCTCATTCTGTGACATCAATTTGGAAACTAATATCCAGCCAGGGTGGAAGTATAACACCTAGAATTTGGCAATGCTACAGATTGGGGCTGACTTTATTGATTTGTTCATTGTTTAGATTGAAATCAATTAAAAGGTATTAATAGCATCTTTCTGCTGCCTGCTATAAGGAAAGGAAGAAAAAATTATAAGAAACTCACCTTATATTATGACCTTCATAGGCCTATGGTAAATCTTGAGTTCATTCTAACCATATCTTCTATATCATTAGGTGTTTTGAGATAAAATGAAAACTGATGTTCAATGATCTAAATTCCTTCCCATATTTTCAGTTGTGAAAGGTGACATGACATTTTGCCAAGTATCTCAACTAATTTCAAGGGGGAGATGACAACAGAGATGGTAATAATATATTAAATAAATGAGGTGAATGAAAATCTATTGGAAAATTAAACTACAATTACTCAGAATAGTTTTTGGACTAGAACCGTACACTTCTGTTAAGGGTTTTAGATATTAAGGGTTCAAGGCTTTACATGTGTCTACTAACATATCCATATCCTCCAAATAATTGGGAGTAATAGAATGCCAGAGGGAAGTGCGATAGGGATACTCAGCAATGCATTAGAAATTGTGGTTTTCATTACACTGAAGAACCACTCACTGCCAGGTGAAGAAAACCACTGAGGTTTCCATGCACAGATTCCTTTTGTGATTCTGCATGTAGAGTTCTTGGAGTGGTTCAGAGCCTTGGATCTGGATAAAAATTCACCCAGAATAAAGACTGCATTGGGAGTAGGCCACACCATCTAACAGAACAAAGAAAAAAGGCAGCCTGGGATCTTAAGAACAATATAGCAAAGTGTTCACATGACAATGAAATGACAATAATGACAATGATAATTCATGTTCTATGACACAGAAACATTTGTGAATTGAATAGTAAACCATTAAGAATTCAAACTTTCTTTTTATTCCTTTCAACAGCTGTTATATGTTAGAATCACTAAACTGATTTTCTACTTCTTTTTGTGGCATCAAAACTTCAAGATCCTGTGAGAGTAATACCATTGCTTTTGCTATTACAGTCACTATATCATCTATAATTAGAGCTAGCTTTAAAAAATAGAAAAATAAAGTGATATAAGAGAACACTAAGCTGACAGTTTGCCCCGAAATATCTCCTCTCCCACTCTGCCATCTGGCATTATTTGGAATCTTAGAGCCTGCTCAGTTTTCAAATTTACAGATATTTCATTAAGATTAAAACATAAGCATTTATGTCAACTCCCTAATGCATTGTGTAGGTGCTCCATGATTTTAATACTCATTAATTTCACTTCTTCTACCCTCTTTATCCTAATATACATAATATATAATTAAGATATATAGTTTAATAATATATATTTATATAAATGAAAATTCCTAAATTAATTAAATGCATTTTATACAAATATTTCCTTCTTAATGGAAAAATCCTTCATTTCTAATTTTATTTATTATATCATAATAACAGGCTTCATAGAAAGATAGAGTAGATGCCTGGAATGATGGTAGACCACTCATAAATCCCTTTCCATGTACATGATGGTTCTATTTTTTATCATCCCAGTAAGTTGGACATGAAAGTGTCATTGATTTGGGATCCAAGCTTCACAGAAGAATCAGGAAATAAATGAGGCATACTTTAAGACAGCCTTTATAAGCATGGTCTAAGTGGTGACCAAAATTTATATATAAAATTGGAGTGAGAGGTTGTTGTTGTTGTTTTTTTTTTTAATCATCCTCTCATTTAATACCAGATAACAGAGAGAAGGAGAAAGAATAAAGAAGGCCACATAAATTGAAACTGCAAGGGAGCTATGTGAATGTTCGGTCCCCTGGCAGTGCCACTGAGCTGTACCTAAACTACTCAGCACCCAGGTTTTCTTCTGGATGCTATCTCTTGATGACACTGAGCAATAGTAGCCATTGCATCTAGTGCAGATCTTGTGAAAGGGGACAAACCTCCCTGTTATCAGACACTCATCCCCCATGAACCTGTAGTCTCCTACTTAATAGATGAAGATGTCTTTAATTCTTATAATAGAAAAACTAGGCTTAAACTCCTGGAAGGACAAATGTAAAATAAAAGAAAAACTTTGGCTCCATCTAGCTGAAGTGAGACTAAGCCACGTGCCATAGATCTTGACTGGAGATAAGCCGGTGGTAAATTGACCAAGCCTACTATGTTTCCACATGAGTGACATAGACACCTGAGGCATGGAGATCTACTCTTTTCCAGGTTTTCTAAATATCTTAGTCATTTGGAACCACAATTTTCTAACTTCTCAAACAATGTGTAAGTAATGGGCAAAGACCATAAACTCAAGGTTCAGTCTTCTATTGCCACATTTAACCACCACCTAAAAGAGATGGATCATTTTTTCTAAACCTCTTCTTAAAATGCTTCTTATAAGACATATGATTTGCTCATGAGATTACTAAAATATAAAGAAACAATTCTTATAATGCATTAATTAGAGAACAAAACTTAAGAAAACTAGTTTCCTTGGATTTCTGTATAAAATGGGAATGACAAGAGTCCTACAATTTATCACTAGGAAATTTAATGGATGAAATGAAAGAATGTGTTAAAATTGTTTTACAAAGGTAAGACTTCATATAAACTTAGGAGCCTATTTTCTGTATTCTCTTGACCTATTTGTGGGTCACTGAGTACTGCAAATGGCTTGGGATTACTTATGGCAATGCTTTCAATGTGTTTAGAATCTTAGATTTTCTTTCTTTTTTTTAACAATTATTGGCAGACACTGCATACTGATCTCTGAATTTCTAAATTTTGTGCTACTTAATTTCATTGAAATAACATGGTTAAGTCCATACACAGGTGTGCAACTAAGGTAATATGTGTGTCTCTCTATAAACTTTTATATGTAAATGCACATATTTATATGTGCACATATGTAATTTTGAACTTTCAAAAGTGTATTGCCATGTTATGCTAATGAAAACTTTGTATTCGAGAAAAAAGCCTTGGTAGCAAAGTATTATTATTAATTCATTGGAAGCAATTATCTCAGTTAATCAGATTAGGTGTCTAATAATGCCAAGTTCAAGTATTTGTCCCATTAGAGGCTTGTTCCTTCATGTGATATGTTTATAGACTTGATGGAGTCTAAAACTGCATTGAGCTGTCACTGAACATTAATCAGTGAATCAGGTCCAATGGGCAGAAGAGGCTTCCATAGCTTCTCCAACATAGTTCATTCCATTTGGAAAACATTTTAAAAAACATGACTGTAAGTGCTTCTGTAACATCAATTCTTTATTTAAAATAAACCATAAAACTTTTACAACACTATAAATTTGATTTCAAAAACAAGTAATGGGTTACTTTACTTCGCTAACAATCCTTATAATGATTAAATGATATAATACACACGAAGAAACTTTTGAATATCATCCACTAGACAAATGCAAAGTATTCATATTGCAATCACTTCTAATACACTTATTGATGGTGATGCTGACATTGTGGCAACAGAGAATTTCGATTATGTTCTTTGGATTATAAGGCTAGAATTGAAATAATTTGTTAAATTATGAAATGCATTTATAATTTAATAAGCACTTAAATAATTCATTTGAGGCCTCATATCAACATTCAATATTGCATACTTATAATGCTAAGTAGGGCCCTCTTAATGAGTTGGTTGCATTACTCATTTTCCAAGTTCATCCTCCAAATACAAATTCACCATGTATGAATTATAAGAAGAATATGTGTGACTTCCACACAATCATTTGAACTGGAGCACTTTTGAGATACTTTAGGTCATTCCATTGGTAAAGAACTCCAGTGCATCAATCAAACTGGATATTTTGGGGAAGCCAAGGCATATGATTTATTTAGTTATAGTGGAGGGTTCTGAAGCTCACCACTGTTTTTTCATTAAAGTTCCACCTTGTTTTTAATTCAATAATCTGACTAAGCAACATATGCTCTTGCAGTTAGTATTTATAGTTAGCATTCCTAGTTTATATATTAACTAGGAACTAACCTTGGGGAAATAGAACTGAAATGCTGAAGTGAGGGGATAGACCAGTCATTGCTAATCTTCCTGTGGATTGCCTAATAGTTGGTATTATGGTCAGATAAATGACAAACAGTGGAAACCAACCTAATCAATGTGTTTACCTTGAGTTCAGACTCTATTCCGTCTCCTAAAGGTCTGAAGAGGTATGGACCAAATTTTTCAAACTTCAGAACCATAGATTTCCACTGACTCTTCTTAAGGCATCCTAGCAACAAAATGACAAATAGATCTCCTTGACAAAAAAGAGGTTTGGGGAGGGTCCAGCTATAGAGTTTCACAAGAAGAACACGCAGGTTAACAAGATGGTTAAAGGACCACTAGTCAAGTAAAGTTGCTCTTATATCGAAGGCAAGCCCAGAAATAGAAACTAGATCCTTTTCTCTAGTTCCCATGCTCCTTGGTGAAGAGTAAGCTTATTCCCAGCTTGAATTTGGAGGAATGGCTTGAGATTTAGCAGTTTGAAGGACTGTTACAACAACTGGATCCATCATGTGACTCTCAGGCTTCACCAAGCTGATCTCTCAAAATTATAATTCTTAGCAATACTGGTTGGTATGCTATGTTACAACCCCTCTATGCCTAAGGGTATAGAAGAACCAGATCAAAAGTGATTTCAATGCTAATATCTTACAGACCCTGATATATCTCACAAGAGTAGTTTTGGTTTGTTTTCATTTACTCTATCACATACTCACTCAACATATAGTAACTGAGTGCTTATTATGACCCAGGCTCTTGTTACACACCAGGATAGGACAGTGACCACAAGACCACTTCTTATGGTGTTTGTGTTTTAGAGTATAGGCCAGAGAAGGAAAAATAAATGAGTAAGTAAATGAATTCTACATTGACTTCCTTTAGGACATGAGATAATATATTACAAATTGTTTGTGGGGAGAATTATTATTTTAGGGTGCTCAGGAGAGGTGTTCATAAGAACACCATACCTGAGATGAGACCTAAAAAAGCAAGAGGGTTGGCCATACAAAGAGCTAGTAAGAAGACATCCAGCAGAAAAAAACCAGTGTGTCCCAAAGAAGCCTTGTGGTGGTAATGAACGTGTTTAGATTGACAGAACAGAAGAAATGGCCTGTAGAAGAGGGTAGCGAAAAAGGGGGAATAGTAAATAGTGAAATCAGAAGGGGAGGCAGGAACCAGATGGAGTCTGAGATATCATGTGAGGACTTCATTATTTTGCAGAAAGTTCGCTTGGAAACTTTTGAAGGATTTTTGGCTTGGGAGGGACATGATCTGATTTTTGTTTTTAATAAATCACTTCCTTTGTCATTTGAAGAATGGACTCAGAAGTTATTAGTGTGGGCTATTGCAATAGTTCAGGCAAGAGAGGATAATTTATATGGACTAATGTGGCAGTTGTGAAGACAGAAAGATAAGAGGAATCAAGATATTTGGAATTTAAGGTGGATTAGATGTTGAGGAGTTGTTCTACATTCACCAATAAATCATAGGACTCTTGACTTGAGCAAGGAAGAAGATGTCATTTAACAAGATGAGAAAGGTTGGGAGAGGGACATGTGTACCAATGGGTAAAGAAAAGATTAACTTTAGAAATACTAGATCTGAGATTCCCATGGTATATTAAAAGATAAATGGCAAGCAGGAAGTTCCATATAACAGTGTGAAGGAGAGAGCTATGTAAACTATTGTTACTCTTAATTGAGATGTCATATCAATGAGCCCAAAGTGTTTTTCTCAGATATATTTCTCTAGCATTTCTCTTAAGAGAAAATTGCATATGTAATAACCGGTGATACATCCCCTTCCCGAGACTTTCCACTGCCTATAATCATTATATCAGATGCTGCCTGAGCTTTTTCTCCAGTCAGTTGTGGAGAGTCGACATAGAGTAGCAGACAAAACTCAGAAAAGCAAAGGTGGGTCCTAGGATAGCAGAGTCATCCACACAAAATTGAGAGATGACACTAAGGACAAAAGGTCCTGCTTGTTGTGTCTGCTTGTCTATCTGCCTATCTGTGGTTCTTAGTTACAGACTCCCATTGAAAAGTGATAGATTATCAAATGTTCCATCTTATTTTCCAAATAGCTCAAGTGTGCCCCTTTGACTTTTCTATCTGCCTTAGAATTTTATGATGGAAAAGACTGAAAGCCTAGATATTGATGATAGCACATTTTGATGATTGATGTGTGTTATATAATATAATGTTAACATTCCTCCACGAGAGTGCATAGGATTAAACTAATTCATGTAGTGACCATGGACTTGTGCTGCTTAGATCTCCCTACAGGAGAACCTCTTGTGGGAAGCAGAGTTGACAGCTTCTTGATCTGACATTGGGGTCACACACACTGTGGTCATATGTTCCCTGCTCATAGTGATTGAGCTTGATAAGAGTACCAGAACCAGATCATTTCTGCTTGACACAAGACAATCTATTGGGCAATCTTTGCATGAAGACTCACCATCAGCATGGCCAAGACCTTGAGGGCTGTGTTGTACCTGAAGCTACTGCTCAGTTATCTTCATGTCTCTTTCCTTTCAGATACAAGGTCTGTATTTGGTTTGAGGGTCCCCAAACTTCATCTTGCCACTTTATGATTCACAGACTTTCCCCAAATAAACCTCTTAAACACTTTATTTAACCTAGGATCTGCAGCTTGTAGACCCTGAAATACAAATCCCCAAAATTATGGACATCTCAGGCTTGTCACCAAGAATTTGTTTTATTCAGCTGAGTTCCCAATATATCACACATTATCTATAAAATAATGGTTAATACTTATTGCTCATTCCCCATATGCTATATGCTGTTTTCTCTGAATGTTTCAAGGCAATATTTCTTTATCTTTGACTTTTAGGAGTATGGTTATGATGTATCGGGGTATGCTTGTCTTTGAATTCATCCTACTTTATTCTGAACACTTTACATCAGAAAAATTGATTCTCACCAAATTTGAGAACTCTGAACTCTTCTGTTATTATTTATTATAAAAATTTTCTGCACTATGTATTCTTTTTCTTCTTCTATCCCTCCTCTTCCCCCACCTCCCCCGCTTTCTTCTTTTTTGATTCCAGTGACCCAACATCAGATTTTTTGACATTTTCCACTTAACATTGAGTTTTTAAAAATATTTATCTGTGCTATTCACATTAATTACTTTGTGTTGATCCATGTTTACATTGATTCATCCTCTGCCATATCCATTTTGATACTCAACATATTTATGTACTATTTTTCAACTATTTGGCCTTTCAGTTTAAAATTTCCATTCAGTTTGGTTTTATAGGTTATATTTCTCTTAATGAAAGTTCTTAATGAACTACCATTTTACCTTGATTTTCAAATGTTTACTTTTACCTCATGGAAGTAACATCAGTTAGAGGAACTTGACAAATTACTTATTAAAGAGTATATATTTGTACACACATATTTCATAGCATATCATATATCATGTAATATATTATGCAATATCACATTGTTTTACCAGTTGGATGATGAACAACTAGGTATATAGAAAAAGATAAGGAAAGAGAGATTATTTCAAAATGCAAGAAACAATGTTATTCTAGTTGGATTGCCATCAATTAAAAAGGAGCATAAAATTAAAGTTGGTAAACCCAATTATAGTCTTCTAATCATAACAAACTTGTAGAGCGTTGTCCATAATTTTGGGGATGCAATTTCTTAAAAGTTATAAAGTTACCTTCATACTGGCTACTGGTCATGTTTTCAGGTTGGAGTAGCAATATGATTTGATGCATTCTTCACTAGCCAACAAGTGGGACTATCAACAATGAAGTCATATTTTGGCAGTAGGACTCGAGCTGGCTCAATGATCTAGATGCTGGTGCTACAGTCCTGGCTGATATACATAGAAACATGAAGTAAAGGAGAGTTGATAGGAAAGTAATATACACTGAACCTAGAAACATAGTCATAAAGTTGTCAATATTTTTTAATCTAAACTAAACAAAAGTGATCTTTCTCTTAGTTGATTAGTGATTATAATTATAAAAGAAATCAATACCTCATTTCATTTGGATTTCATTTCTTTGTCTATTAAATGACATATGTGAATATGTCATATATATGTGAATATACAACATATTTAAATTTCTTACACATTGTTCCATTCCTTATCACTTTTGTATATCCAGTTTTTCAAATTCAAATTTCCTCATGAGATAAATGACTGAAGTGAATGAAAAAGTTGGAAAAGGAAAGTGGTAGGAATGTATGAGATGAGAGAAAGCGGCTGTGGAGCACTAAAGAATGAATGGTAAAAGACAAATAAATAAAAATAATAGTAATTTTAAATGTTACATATTAACAAAGAAATCATTCGTTTAAACAAAATGTATCTGTGGATGACATGGGACTTTGGACCTCTTCTCTGTGATCCCTGTAAGTTGATAATACAATGTCAGGAACTGGTCACCAATTTTTTAAAATTTATTTTTATTGTAAACGAATGGGATACATGTTGTTTCTGTTTGTACATGAAGTAAAGGCATACCATTTGTGTAATCATACATTTACAAGGGTAATGGTGTTTGATTCATTCTATTATTTTTTCCTACCCCCACCCCTCCCACCCTCTTTTCCCTGTATACAGTCCCTCCTTCCTCCATTCTTACCCTCCCCCCCCCATTACGTATGATCATACACTTATCAGCGAGATCATTTGTCCTTTGGATTTTTGAGATTGGCTTATCTCACATAGCATGATATTCTCCAATTTCATAACTTTGCCTGCAAATGCTGTAATTTTACTATTCTTTATAGCTGAGTAATATTCCATTGTATATATATACCACTGTTTCTTTATCCATTCATCAATTGAAGGACATCTAGGTTGGTTCCACAATCTGGTTATTGTGAATTGAGCAGCAATGAACATTGATGTGGCTGTATCTCTGTAGTATGCTGATTTTAAGTCCTTTGGGTATAGACCAAGGAGTGGGATAGCTGGGTCAAATGGTGGTTCCATTCTAAGTTTTCTGAGGAATCTCCACACTGCTTTCCAGAGTGGTTGCACTAATTTGCAACCCCACCAGCAATGTATGAGTGTACCTTTTCCCCCACATCCTTGCCAACACCTATTGTTGCTTGTGTTCTTGATAATCACCATTCTAATTGAGGTGAGATGGAATCTTAGGGTAGTTTTGATTTGCATTTCTCTTATTACTAAAGATGGTGAATATTTTTCCATATGTTTGTTGATTGCTTGTAGATCGTCTTCTGTGAAGTGTCTGTTCATATCCTTAGCCCATTTGTTGATTGGGTAATTTGTATTCTTCGGGTAGCGTGTTTTGAGTTCTTTATAGATTCTGGAAATTAGTGTTCTATCTGAAGTATGAGTGGCAAAGATATTCTCCCACTCGGTAGGCTCTCTCTTCACATTGCTGATAGTTTCCTTTGTTGAGAGAAAGCTTTTTAGTTTGAATCTATCCCAGTTATTGATTCTTGCTTTTATTTCTTGTGCTATGGGAGTCCTGTTAAGGAAGTCTGATCCTAAGCCCACAAGTTGAAGATTTGGACCTACTTTTCTTCTATAAGATGCAGGGTCTTTGGTCTGATTTCAAGGTCCGTGATCCATTGTGAGTTGATTTTTGTGCAGGGTGAGAGATAGGGGTTTAGTTTCATTCTGTTGCATATGGATTTCCAGTTTTCCCAGCACCATTTATTGAACAGGCTATCTTTTCTCCATTGCATGTTTTTGGAACCTTTGTCTAGAATGAGAAAACTGTATTTATTTGGGTTTGTGTCCGTGTCCTCTATTCTGTACCATTGATCCACCTTTCTATTTTGGTACCAATACCATACCGTTTTTGTTACTATTGCTTTGTAGTATAGTTGAAGTTCTGGTATTGCAATTCCCCCTGTTTCATTCTTCTTGCTAAGGATTGCTTTATCTATTCTGGGTTTCTTATTCTTCCAGATGAATTTCATGATTGCTTGCCCTATTTCTGTAAGGTACGTCATTGGGATTTTAATTGGAATTGCATTGAATCTGTATAGCACTTTTGGTAGTATGGCCATTTTGACAATATTAATTCTGCCTATGCAAGAACATGGGAGATCTTTCCATCTTCTAAGGACTTCCTCAATTTCTTTCTTCAATGTTTTGTAGTTTTCATTGTAGAGATTTTTTACCTCTTTAGTTAGATTGATTCCCAAGTATTTTTTTTTTTGAGGCTATTGCAAATGGAGTTGTTTTCCTCATTTCCCTTTCAGCTGTTTTGTCACTTGCTTATAAAAATGCTTTAGATTTATGCATGTTGATTTTATAGCCTGCTATTTTGCTGAATTCATTGATGAGGTCTAGAAGTTTTCTGGAGGAGGTTTTTGGATCCTCTAAATATAAAATCATGTCATCAGCAAATAGTGACAACTTAAGTTCCTCTTTTCCTATTCGTATCCCTTTAATTTGTTTGGTCTGCCTAATTGCTCTAACTAGAGTTTCAAGGACAATGTTGAATAGAAGTGGTGAAAGAGGACATCCCTGAATGTTCCCATTTTAAAGGGAATGGTTTCAGTTTTTCTCCATTAAGAATGATGTTGGCCACGGGCTTAGCATATACAGCCTTTACGATGTTCAGGTATGTTCCTACTATCCCTATTTTTTCTAGTGTTTTGAGCATGAAGGGGTGTTGTATTTTGTTGAACGCTTTTTCTGCGTCAATTGAAATAACCATATGTTTCTTATCCTTAAGTCTATCGACATGATGGATTACATTTATTGATTTACGAAAGTTGAGCCATCCTTGCATTCCAGGGATGAACCCCACTTGATCGTGGTGCACAATTTTCTTAATATGCTTTTGGATATGGTTTGCCAATATTTTGTTAAGGATCTTTGTATCTATATTCATCAAGGATATTGGTCTAAAATTTTCTTTCCTTGATGTGTCTTTGCCTGGTTTGGGTATGAGGGTGATATTAGCTTCATAGAATGAGTTCGGTAGGGTACCCTCCTTTTCTATTTCCTGGAATACTTTGAGAAGTATTGGGATGAATTCTTCTTTGAAGGTCTTGTAGAACTCAACTAAGAATCCGTCTGGTCCTGGCCTTTTCTTGGATGGTAGATTTTTAATGGCTTCTTCTATTTCATTGCTTGATATTGATCTGTTTAAATTGTGTATGTCCTCCTGGTTCAGTATGAGAGGAGCATATGTCTCTAGAAATTTGTCAATGTCTTCAGTAGTTTCTATTTTGTTGGAATACAGATTTTCAAAGTAGCTTATCATTATGTTATGTATCTCAGTGGTGTGTTGTGATATTTCCTTTTTCATCACGAAGTTTAGTAATTTGAGTTTTCTCTTTCCTTCTCTTTGTTAGTGTGACTAAGGGTTTGTCTATTTTGTTTACTTTTTCAAAGAACCAACTTTTTGTTTTGTAAATTTTTTCAATTGTTTCTTTTGTTTCAATTTCATTGATTTCTGCTCTGATTTTAATTATTTCCTGTCTTCTACTACTTTTGCTGTTATTCTCTTCTTCTTTTTCTAGTGCTTTAAGCTGTAATGTTAGGTCATTTAGTTGTTGACTTTTCATTCTTTTCTGGAATGCGCTCCATGCAAGGAATTTTCCTTTTAGTACTGCTTTCATAGTGTCCCAGAGATTTTGATATGTTGTATCATCATTCTCATTGACCTCTAAGAATTATTTTTATCTCCTCTCTGATGTTTTCTGTTATCCATGTTTCATTCAATATCATATTATTTAGTCTCCAGGTGTTGGAATAATTTCTGTTTTTTATTTTGTCATTGATTTCTACTCTCAGTCCATTATGATCTGATAGAACACAAGGCAGTATCTCTATTTTTTTGCATTTCCTAAGGGCTGCTTTGTGGCATAACATATGGTCTATTTTCGAGAAGGTTCCATGTGCTGCTGAGAAGAAAGTGAATCCATTTGTTGATGGATGGAATATTCTACATATGTCTAATAAGACTAGGTTATTGATTGTGTTATTGAGTTCTATGGTTTCTTTGGTTGGTTTTTGTTTGGAAGATCTATCTAGTGGTGACAGTGGTGTGTTAAAGTCACCCAGAATTATTGTGTTGTGGTCTATTTGATTCCTGAAGTTGAGAAGGATTTGTTTGATGTACAGGGATGCACCATTGTTTGGGGCATAAATATTTACTATCCTTATGTCTTCCTGATTTATGCTTCTCTTAAGCAGTATGAAATGTCCTTCTTTATACCTTCTGACTAACTTTGGCTTGAAGTCCACTTTATCTGATATAAGGATGGAAATCCCTAATTTTTTACTGAGTCCATGTGCGTGGTAGGTTTTTTCCCATCCTTTCACCTTTAGTCTGTGGATGTCTTTTTCTATGAGATGAGTCTCTTGCAGGCAGCATATTGTTGGGTCCTTCTTTTTAATCCATTCTGCCAGTCTATGTCTTTTGACTGATGAGTTTAGGCCATTAACGTTCAGGGTTATTATTGAGATATGATTTGTATTCCCAGTCATTTGGGCTTAGTTTGGTTTTTAAGTTGGCTTGGTTTCTCCTTTGAGTGGTTTTTCTCTGAGGTAGTTCCTCCCTTTGCTGACTTACACTGTTGTTTTTCATTTCCTCCTCATGGAATATTTAGTTGAGAACATTCTGTAGCACGGGCTTTCTATTTGTAATTCTTTTAACTCTGGTCACTATTTTTCTGTGAAAGACCAGATAGTAATTTTAAGTTAAATGGGTCAATCGATCTCTATTGTACCAACTCCCCTCCACTGTTGCATTGCAAAAACATCCTTGGACAATATGTAAATCAATATGTAAATCAATACATAAATCAGGGAAATTTTATGTATGGAAACATTTGTGGTTTCTGTAAGCTCAGGGTGAGGGCTTGTGGCCAAACAAAAGTGGACAGAAACTGCCAAAGCAAGCTTTATTGGAATTTGGTTCTTGGGTGAAATTCCCAGCCTCCCAGGGTACAGGTCAGGGTGGAGACCAGGAGAAAATTGCATGCGACCAGGGCTGCCCAGGGTCTTCATAGGCCAGAATAGGCAGGGGGTCCTGCTGAGTGATAGGTGGATGTAAAAGTCAGTGGGGTTATCTCTCCATGTTTGATTGGTCGCTCTTTGGCTCACTGCCCGCTGCCTCAGTCATTTTGCTCTCTCCCATGTAGCCACTTAATTCCCAACTTAACAGTTTCTTACACTTGTTCACTGGGAGCACTATTGTTTGCCAATCCATACATGGATCCTTAACTAGAAGTTAGTGACTAGGGTTCCAGTTATAATTATTAGTCACATCTGGAATTTTCAAACCTCTTATTATTTCAACCATGGAATAAGATTTTATTTGTAGGTTGTTTCTAATCAATTTGGATATCTTTTAAAATAGGCCCTCATTTTCCACAGGAAACAGTACTTTTTATGCCATTAATGTTCCAAATGGATTCTGTCCAGGAAACCCAACTTACTTTCTTGTTAGGTTATACAAAGAGTTCACATAGCAAGATATTGAGCTCAACCCTGTTATCAAAGCATGGGTGGATACTATTTGCTTGACTTTAGGGCTTTTCATGCCCAAGTGAGGGGTCCATGTTAGAAACTCAGGCATAAGGGAAACAATCAACAGGATGTCATAAAAGTGTTAAGTAAATCCACTTCCAACAATGCCAGAACTTCAGTGGTTCTAGTAGGAGTGTGGGGCAGGAATTAAACTCAGTAGACCTCTGAAAATAGGACTGAAAGAAAATTGCTCCAAATAGAAGCACAACTTCATTTTTAGTCATGAGGGAATGTTCCATAATTTTTTGAACAAAAAATAAATAAATTTGTCCTTTATGTGTTGGTTTATTTTCAATTTTGGTTTTAAGTATTGTAAAATGTGTACAGTTGGTTTTAGGAAAGATGGGGTGGCTCTTGAAGACATTCATTTGAGCAAATGAATCCTACTATTCTTGGGCCTGTCCCCCTAAAAAAATTTAACATTTTGTATGAATTGGAATGAATTGCTTTTTATTTGGTCCACCTTTATATTTTATTTTTAGCTGAAGAGGATATTCCCTGGCTCTATACTTTATCACATGGTGAAATTTCATCACTATTTATCTGAAAATGTCAAAGGTCTATTGTCTCATCCAACAGATTAACTGTTTAGTTACTTTATTGCTTGTTTGTGGGATTTTGTCTTTTTTTATTTGTTTCCGGTCACAGGTAAGAAAATGAATTTTAATTTTTTTAACTTTTTTCTATTAAAAAGCAACACTGTATTCTTTTTTAAGCAGAAAGAATATTCCTGTTTTTGCAAAGTTTGAAAAGGAGATCCAGCACATTTTAAGTTATCAGTTAATCCAAAAAATGTACTAATGTAGGGAAGCTCTTATGTCACTCTCTTTAAGTTAACACACTGAAGAAAACATACACACAAATAAAAAAAGGTTAAGATAAAGAAGAAACTAAGACAGAAGGCAAGAAATAATTAAAATCAATAAAATTGAGAATTAAAAAATACAAAGTGTCTATAAGACAGAGTTGGTTATTTGAAAGGACTGACAAAATCGATAAAATCTTAGGCATACTAACCAAAAGATAGAGCGAGAGACCAAGTTAACAAAATTAGAGGTGAAAAAGAAAATATCACCACAGATACATCTGAAATACAGAGGATCATTAGAAACTATTTTGAAAATTTATATTCCAATAAGCTAGAAAATGTCAAATTGACAAATTTCTAGAGACACATGACCTACCCAATTTGAATCATGAAGATATGGAAAAGTTAAGCAGACCAAAATCAAATAATGAAATTAAAGGAGCTATTAAAAGTTTTCCAACAAAGAAAAACTCAGGACCAGAAGGATTCCCAGGAGCATTCTGTCAGATATTTAAAGAAGAACTGATATCAATCTTTCTAAAATTATTTTATGAAATAGAAAAAGTGGAAAAACTGCAAAACACATTTTCTGAAGCCAGTATTATCCCAATACCAAAGATATATCAAAGAAAGAAAACTCCAGACCAATATCCTTGATGAACACAGATGTAAAAATTCTTAATTATTATTATTATTGGTAAACCACATTCAATAACACATTAAGAAGAGAGTGCACCAAGATTAAGTGGGTTTCATCCCAGGAATGCAAGCTTGAGTCAACATACAAAGATCCAGAAAAAGTGTATTCCTTAAATAGAGTTAAGGAAAAGAATCACTTGACTGTCCTAAAAGATGCAGAATAAACATTTGACAAAGTTGGGACCCATTTATGCTTAAAACACTAGAGAAAACTAGGGATATAAGGAACTTACCTCAATATCATAAAGGTTATATATTTCAAATCAATGGCCAACATCATATGGAATGGAGAAAAATTGAAAGTATTTCCTCTAAAAACAGGAACAAGACATAAATGCCCACTTTCTTCACTCCTATTCAACATAGTCTTTGAAACTCTAGCCATAGCAATCAAGCAAGATAAGGAAATTAAAAAAAATAATAAATAGGCAAAAGAAATAGACTCTTCTGAAGAAGAAATAGAAAAGACCAATAAATATATGGAAGATTCCCTAAGTCTCTAGCAGTCAGGGAAATGAAAATCAAAACTAAATTAGGAGTTCACCTCACAATAGTGAGAATGGCAATTATCAAGAAAACAAATAATAACAAATGTTGGTGAGGATATGGGGGAAAATGTACACTCATACATTTTTGGTGGGGTTGTAAATTAGGACAATCACTCTGGAATGCAGAATGGAGATTCCTTACAAAACTAGGAATGGAACCACTATATGACTCAGCTATTCCACTTCTTGATATATGTATATACAAAAGATTTAAAGTTAGCCTAATATAAGGACACTCCCATGTCGGCGTTTCTAGAAGCACAATTCACAATAGCCAAGCTATGGAACCAGCTGAGGTGCCTGTCAACAGATGAAAGGATAAAAAAATGTGGTGTGTATACACAATGGCGTATTATTCAACCATAAAGAAAATGAAATTAAAATGGCAGACAATCATGCTAAGTAAAATACCAGATACAGAAAGTCAAACGTAGAATGTTTTCTTTGAGATGCCGAAACTGGGAGAAATCAAAGGGAAAAAGGAAAATAAAAGAAGGAGTTTCTACGAAAATAGAAGAGAGATCATTGGTTTATAGGACAGGAATTGAGGGGAAAGGAGAGGAGCATGTAAAGAACAGTGGACTGAATCCAACCTAACTTTTCTAATTACATATACGAATATACTACAGTGAGTCTCACCCTATGAATATTCACAAGATAATAATTTTAAAAATCTATAAATAAATAGAAAAATCAAAAAGGTAAAGGGAAGAAAATAGGAGGAAGGAAAGGGATAACTACTGGGAATTGAATTAGAGCAAATTACATTGAATGCTTGTATACCTTTTGTAAAATGAACCCTCATATTATGTATAACTAAAAGGATGTAGTAAACAGTGATCCTTTCAGCTGGGCACAGTGGTACATGCCTATAATTCCAGCAGCTCAGGAGGCTGAGGTAGTAGTATCTCAAGTTCAAAGACAGCCTCAGCAGAAGTGAGGCACTAAACAACTCAAGGAGACTCTGTCTTTAAATAAAATACAAAATAGGGCTGGGGATGTGACTCAGTGGTCAAGTGCCCTGAATTCAATCCCTGGTATTTCCCCCAAAAAAATCTTTTGAAAGACTTTTATTGGTATTAATAGTAATCTATTTTTCTTTAACCCCAGTGTACTTTCTGCTTATCCTATTGTTTCTTCCATCTTTGATAATATAGACTTACATAGATTGTCCTAATTGATTTATAACATATTGTACAGTGGTGTTTTGAAAGAAAAATATTGCCATTCAGACTCCTGAGGTCTTACTAAGCACTTCCAATATTATACTCATTCAATTATCATTTGAAGTACACAATTGGGCCTAAAATATTTGCCAAACTATGTACTAATTAAAGTACTAATGTACTAAATTCCATTTCCCAATTTCATCAGTCTTTGTTAAACCAGTTCCAAAGGGAAAAAAAAAGAATATTTAAAAAGGGAAAATATCTTTAAAATAACTCGTTGCATTGTGTGCAAACATCTTAAGAGCTGAAGTGATGATAGGCAATCTGCCCAGCTGTTCAATGCCCTGGGTTCAATTCCAGGTACTGGAAAAACTTTTTAGGTTTTGTAGGTATAGATATTTATCTAATCCCTAGCCTGTCACCTGTCTCCACCAGGTCCTTTCTCATTGCACAGCAACCCCCACCACCATCCTTGCCCAGAGTTCCATCAACTGTTGCTTCCCTTTCTAGATGATGACAGCAGAGAACATGATAGCTAATGCTGCAGCACTGAACCTCTTAGAACCTTTTTGGGTTTGATTCTTCTAATATGTGTTTTCCATGCAAAGGATGCTGCTTGCAAGCAATTTGACCAATGCTAAAAATCAGAAGTCAAAGAAAAGTAAATTTTTACTACCACAGCTAAGTGTAGCACTTCAGTTTGTAGAAATTCCAAAATTCACTAAGTTGAAAGTCTCTTCTTGGCATTGTGCTGGTCTTAAGTGTGCATATGTCATAATTATGTGTACTTTATGTAACTTCCAAAATGACTTCAGTGCTATCACAGTGAGAACATTTACTGCATAGGTATGAATGACATGATCGTCCAGAAGACACTCTAGAATACTAAGTGGCATTTCTCAAAATTATAACAGTTTTGCTATGAGAAATTGGAAAATTCTGTAAGGCACATATAAATATGTTTAAAACATGACTTTCTATGTAAATGATAATGTGACAATCTTTTCACCTAGTTTTATAAATTGGAAATCTGAAATAATATTACATTCTCAATCATTACCTGAAACAACAATATCAGAAGTGATATTCTGATCATTTTACCTCCCCACTTAGGATCATATGGAGTATCTGTGTAGATTTGCAGATCAAGTCCAAATTGCTATCACTGTTCTTTTAAATATCCACCTATTCTGTGATGACCTACTTGTTCAAGATTTTTGCCACATTATTCTGTGTTTAGTGTGAGATTGGATCTTCTTTTCTTTAATCTGGCACAGACACCTTCCTTGGGATTGGGTAGTCAATTCCCAATCTTCGAACGAACTTGATAAAACTCCCTCCCATGCAATGGAACACAATTTTGACTAATTTTCTTTGACAGTTGTGTTGAAAGTATTTTTTGTCTTAAGGATTACCTAAATTTGGTTCACCTGTAATTTTTTCCTGAAGAAACTTAACGCATATTGACATGTTTTTCTGTAATTCTTCTCATTATTAGTTGGGTGATTCCATGCCATTTAGCAAGCCACACATTTAATTGATCCATGCTAACCCATGTTTTATTTATCAATTCTTCTTTTCTATGTTTTCACCTAGAAGTTTCTCTGTGTGGTTTCAGTTATTTCTGGTTGATTGCAGACTGAAAATACAGATATTCGTTTTCATTCTTTCAAGGCACGGAGAACATATTCACGTAATTTTGTGCCACATTGTTAAAATTGTTCTCTCACTATTAGTTATTGTTGCTAATTTCTTACTGAGTAAATTGACAGTAAGATACTGTATGAAGTATAGGAAAAAAAAAAAACAGCATATGTAGACTTTGGTTCCACCGCAGTTTCAGGCAACAATTGGGGACCCTGGGTTGTATCCCTGTGGTTAAAAGGTACAGTATGTTCCAGGCATTTCAATATTTTTTCCTTAAGAAAACTACATTCAAATTCCCATGCACAAAGGATAAAGAAAGAATGAAGGAAGACACAAGCAAGAAAACTAGGAAAGGAAGAGAAGAATTTTAAAAAGACCTGAATGTGTGTCAAGTTTGATTAAATTTTAAAAAAATCAATAAAAACCAATATGAAAAGAAACACAACTAAGAATATCACAGTCAAATTGGTGGAAAACATAAAGAGAAAATCTTGAAAGTAGTCAAACTGTTTCCCTCCCTACTACCCCCGACTGGCATCTTTAAAAGTGTTAATTTTGTCTTTAATTTTCTGAAATGAAGTTAGGATAGAAGTAGGTATAATATTTTTGGTACTTATTCTAATAAGTTCCCTGAGCTTCTCACATCTGATTTTATTTAAGTCATTATTTTTGGAACATTTTGACCATTATTACTTCAGAGATCTCCATGACTTTGTTCTATTCCTTTTTTTGGAATTATAATTATATGTATGCTAGGCCTTTTGAAAATTTTAAAAACTCTCAGGTTTTTTTTTTTTTTTTTTTTTACCTTGTATTTCAGTTTGGGAATTTTCTATTAACCTATCTCCAAGTTTATTAATTAATTATTTTCCTTAGTTATGACCAATCTACTGATGAGCTCATCAAGGAAATTTTATTTTAGTGTATCTTATTGATGGCATTCTTTTTGATTCCTTTTAAGAATTTCTCTCTCTCTCTGACTTCATTGTTCATCAGTCTCTCTGTGTTACCTATTGCTGCCTTTTAAAACCTTTGGTTTATAAATTCTAGTAATTTAAATTCACTATCTGATGGTTTCAACATCCCTGTGATATCTGACTCTTGACTCTGATCCTTGCTTTATCTCTTTGTGTTTTTGTTTTAGCTTGACTTTCAGCACGCTTTGTAATGTTTTGCTGACAGTCAATACAATGAATCTAGTAATAGAGCATTGGGTCAGAACCTTAGTATGAAGTTTCATTTTAATCTTGCTAGAAGCTTTTCCTGCGTCCTTGCTCTTGCTCTCCCTCTGGACTGGGTGTCTCTTTGTACAGCTTAGGAGTGAGTGCCTTAGATCTCTTTAAGGTATAATCCACTGTTTTACTCAAACTGTGTTAATATAGAAGTAAATAGAGGCAGAGGGGACGTGTTCTATGTTATTAACATTATCCAAGTCTCTTTGTGCCACAGCATCTTTGACCTCTCAATGTCTCTATCATTTCTGCTTGCATAGCTTCTCCTATTGCTGAGGTGAGACTCTGGCAGTACTGATAGGGCTGCTCTTCTTCAATTGTCTGGAACAGAGACTCTGGTAGGTTCTGTCCCCTGAAGTGTTGGTCTTTGTTTTGGAGAAGGTTCTGCTCCCATTTCATAAGGGTCACTCTTCCCTTTCTTCCAGGTCCACAAGGAGTTTTTTTTTTTTGTTTTTTTGTTTTTTTTCTTGGTACTTCTCCACAAAAACCTGGTAAGTTTCCTGGAAATGAAACCCACTTGCAAAAGTGTGAGGCATACCTGAGAGAGCAGCTCATAGGAGAGCCACACTGTCATGTTAGGCCACACTCGGCCTCCAGCATTTTAAGTGTTCCTATCAGTTTATGGCTTCAGGAGATTTTGTTGTAGGTAACCTGATCTCAGCTGTGACTTTGAATTTGCCTGTCTCTTCAAATTTTAGGGTGCCACTTTGCCTTAAAAAATTAAATAGAAAATTGCAATTGATATTTTAAAAATTGACCTGATATTCTGTCATCTTCTTAAATTACATTTTTGTTTGTTGAATCCACAGGATTTTCTGTGTATGCAGATATATTTTCTAAGAACAGTGAAAATATTTTCTTCTTTTTTGGATCTAGCACTTGCTGATTCCAAAACTTGTACCTGGGGAATGAAAAGTTGAGAAGAAATCAGAAGTGGAGATGCTGAAATCAAGCAGAAATTTCAATATTTTCAAGGGGAATAAAAATTGGGCACAAGTTCTCTATTTGCATTCCTACCCTGGATCAGTTTTCCTAAGGTCAGGATTCTATGCTCAATCTGAGATGCCTGAGTGTCTGACCCAAATTCAGCTGCTTGAAAGCAACAAAAGTAAATCCTTCTAGACCATTAGACCATTAGAGTGTCCTTCAGTTAGAGTGTTCATCATTTCATTCACAATGACTTGCATCTGATTAATAATAACCAGGAATTTAAAACAAAAAAAAGTAATACAAAAATTAGAATCAACTGGATAACAATAGATATAGATAATAGAGGAGTCAAATATGAGACTTATAAAAAATTGACTTAAATTTATTATTATTGCATGATTAGTTTGTTCATTTATTAGATAAAAATGATAGATGATCTCATCAGATAACTGAAAATGATGTGAAATTGGAGTGCATATTTAAGAATCACAAAAATGCATTAACTGGAAAGAACTTTTGCATTGGTGGTTTGTACATCCTATTAAACATGTGAAAGAGAGCACTAGTGAGCTAGAAGCATTTACACTGAAACAGGAAAAGAGTAAAATGATGGAAATGAAAGAAAAGAAAAGAAATTTGAAACATACTAAATGAACTTAGCACATCTGCAACCCAGGCATTTATTCTGTCCAAAAATTTTTTTCTTACTCCAAGTTTATAAAAATAGTCTCATATAATTTCTTCTAGGACTATCATTTGAAGTCAGACATGTTAGAATTTTGCAAGATTTTCAGATGAAGAAACGAGAAACTATATAGTTGCATCATGAAAAACACAGAAAAACTAGAAGTGTTAAAGAATGATTAGAAAAATAAAACAAATATTATTCTCCTAGATGCATCAGTAATACTGGAGGTTAATTTATCAGCAGAAACAATGGATGACAGAGACAATGAGCATTAACTAATATTCTTCTAAATAATCCATAGAATAAGAAAGAAATAACAATTGAAAACAAAATTTTATAACTGAGTGATAATAAATGCAAAATAATATATAATGTAGCTTAAATCATGTTTAGAAAAAAATCATGTACAGGGTTAAAATATGTATATAAAGGCAAAAAATTATGAAGACAAAGCTAAGGAAGCCAAGATATTAAATTCATACTAACAACAAAATGAGGAAAAAATTACTAAGCATATATACATATACTATACATACACATATATCTGTATGTATATTCTATACAACATAAAAGGTATGTTGTTTTCAAATGGACAAATAAAATAAGTAAACTTTTAACATGCCTTTATAAGAAAAAAAGTGATTAGGAACAATTATACAATGTAGGAGAATATAAATAGAAATATACATAGAATATTGAATACAATATTGAACAATATTATGACAATGAAAATTTAAATAAAACTATGAATGCTTACAAAGCCAAAACTTAAGAATAATACAGAAAACCTAAATAATTATAGTTATTAATGAAATCAAATCCATATTTAATAAGTCTTGCAAAGTAATGCTAGGCTCAGCTGCCATCAGTGATAAGCTAACACAAAATTTTTTTAAGTACAAAATAACATTAACTTGATACAATTGCTTGAGAGAATATACAAAAAAGTAACATACAATATTAGATAATACTTTTCTTTTATACATTAAAAATCTACATAAGGAAAGCAGACTGCCCAATTGGAGGAGGAGCAGTCTTGTCTATAAACTTTAGAAAACATCCATATGGCCAAAAACCTATAAGAAATACAAATGGAATCATAAGGAGGAACAATTTTATGCAAAATAATAACTGAAATCACAAAGACTAAGAAGAACAAATATATGAAAAAAAATTCTTTTTATTCCCTTTGTGGTGTGTTGGACAGAACCCAGGACATACAACATGCTGAGTAAGCACTTTACCACAGAAATATACCACCAGACCAAGAAATAGAATTCATAGGCAACATGGAGAATGTTAATTTGTGGAATCAATCAAGATTATTTGAAGATATGTACTAAATACGTGCAAAGTAATTCTTCAGTTTTCTCAATGTATATGAATATATACATAACAAATATATACACACACATTCCTAGTGTACAAGTACATGCACAGTAGCACCATTCATCAAAGACAAAACTAAGTGTTCACCAATAACTAGTTCGGATTATAACTTCATAATAAAGCACTAAGCAGCAGCAATAATGAATCGCTCAAAAAATTTGTTTTGAGTAAAAAAAGTGATTGAATAAAACAGAAAAGGAATATCCACTACAGAATAAGATTAGGAAGATTTAAAATTATTTTTTGCTTAAGTTAAAGACAAAAAGAAAAGCAAAACATGTTTTAAGAAGCAGAAAGTAGTTGGCTGTGCTGAAAATTTCTGAGAGTTTCTTAAGTGCACAGACCAAAAGAACCTTGTGGGTTTAACAATTTTTAGTTTATTTTTCATTTTTCTAGATCAGTTTAAATGATAAAAACATGAAGAATCTATTAGCGATTTTAGACTCTAAGAATCTATGAATCTCTAACAGCATCAGCAAGTACCCTCCCATTCACTGCAAGCCATAGGTAAGGTCAATAGGAGAAAACCTGGCATAGGGACTTAATTAAATTAATTCGTATCATGATTCAGTTGGGAGAGATCAGGTTTTTTGCTGTGGGGTTAGGGTGTCAACAAAAATGCAGATTTTTATTGTAAGTAACTAAGTTGTATCCAGAACTTTTAAGGCTAGTCGAATCTAATAAAATCTTTGATTCATGGAAATTATTTTAAATGTGTGATGCAGAACACAATATTTTGTGTAAAGAGATGTATTTGAACATCAACATGTTTTGCTAGTGAATATAACTAATATTCTAATTTATAAAGATTCCTTCATTTACATACATTTCTGTTTTGAATTTCAGAATTTCGAGAATTAAACCTTACTCTTTTAGAATTGTCAATAAGATGCTTAAAACCCTGAATTATATAAAAACTGAGTAGTCTTTTTTTTTTTTATTTCTACCAATGCAAAAAGTATAAAGTAAACCGTTCAAAAATTTTTATATGGAGAATTCTTAATAAGATGTTTACAATGGCAGCAGTACAAAGATGACATAATTTATATTTTCATATACACAAAGCTTTGTTCTCCTTGCAAGATAGGGTTTGTTACCCTAAGCCAACTTGTAATACATTTATATCTCCATGGGATGCACTAATGATATTCTTAACTTGATCACTATACCTGTGTCTTTGATTACATGCTGATTTTTTAAAACCAAATGACTTTTCATTTTTGATCCCATTCTTCTGAACTTTCCTAAATAGGACATCATTAATAAGGCACCAGATAATCAGGAAAAGATTGCCAGTGTTTCTTGACATACTTGGTCTGTCATTCAAACCAAACATCAAACTTACTGATTCTTTAATCTTGATTCTGCTTTGAAAAATAGGCATCTAACTTTGTGCATAAGACCTACTCTTCTGACATATATTATGTCATTTAATTTCCCTGGAAGATTCTGTGATTGATCAACAACATCTGGTAGGTTCAGGGAAAAAATAATGATATGTAGCATTTATAATTAATGTTTCTGGTAGCCAAGATAAGCATAGACTTACTAAACTGATGAGTATAAACTAACTTAAAATATATGTAACTTAAGAATATTTTCATGGATACAACTTGCAGTCATTAAGTTTAGTAAAAGACAAAAGGACCATGTGCTTGATGATTCCACTTAAATGAAATCTCTTGGATGAACTAATCCAAAGAGACAGACTGTGTGTTAATGGTTACCAAAACTTGAAAAAGAAAGGGTTGGAATGACTAAAAATGGGTAGGAGACTTTTCTAAGGGTCAGTGGAGTTAGTGGTGTCTTTCGCATCTCTGTAAATACACGTAAAATGAAAAACGAAGAATTGTAAGCATAAAGATAAAAATTTTTGCCAGGCATGGTGGTGCATGCCTGTAATCCCAGTGGCTTGGTGGGGCTGCAACAGGAGGATCATGAGTTCAAAGCCAGCCTCAGCAAAAATGATATGCTAAGCTACTCAGTGAGGCCCTGTCTCTAAATAAAAATACAAAATAGGGTCAGGGGTATGTCTCAGTGGTTAAGTGCCCTTGAGTTCAATCCCTGGTAACCTGTCCCCTGAATAAAAGATGTAAATTTTATCATACATGAATTATGTCTGCATGCAAAAATTAAAGAACATCTATACGATTCTGTCAATAGATACATAAAATATAACAAAATTCACTTCCTGTTTGTGATAGAATTTCTAAGAAAACTAGGACTAGAATGGGACTACATTAATACAATAAAGCTACATATGAGCAAACGTCAGCTCATATCACATTCAGTGCTACAGGACTGAACACTTTCCACCCAAACGAGAACGAGGCAAAGATGTACCTTCCCAACTGTTTTAGTCAGCTTTTTCACTGCTGTGACTTGAATATCTGACCAGAATAATTGTACAGGAGGAAAGGGCTCAGAGTTTCAGAGGTCTTAGTCCATAGAAGGCTGGCTCCATTCCTCAGGGCTCAAGGTGAGGCAGAACATATTGGCAGGAGAATGTGACAGAGAGAAGCAGCTCACATGATGACCAGGAAGCAGAGAGACTATACTCACCAGATACTAAATATAGACCTCATAGGCACTCCCCCAACAAACCACTTCCTCCAACCACACCCCACTTGCTTCCAGTTACCACTCAGTTAATCCCATAAGGGATTAATTCGCTTATTAGGTTAAGGTTATAACTCAATCATTTCTCCTCCAAACCATCTTGCTTTGTCTCACACGTGAGCCTTTGAGGAACATCACATCTAAACCATAACCTCATCATTCACATTCAACAGTTTGTAGAAGTTTACCTAGTGCAACAAGAAAATATGACAATTTAATTACATATAGATTGAAAGAGAAGTAAAATACTTTTATTGACAAATGGTATGAAATATATGTAGAAAAACCTGAAAATCTATCAGAACACATAGGTGAATTTTGAAAGTAATGAGTTGGTATAACAAAATCTTAGGATACAAGGTCAAAAAACAAAAGTAAACTGCTTTTTTGAATGCCAACAATGAGCAATAAGAATTAAACCATATATATCACCTAAAATATGACCACATAAAAGGCTAAAGAGAAGTTTAAATCTTATGGAGTATTATTTGATATATACAGAGAAAAGTACCACAGAAAGGAATCAAAGAAGATCTAAATAAATGGAGAGATGATATTTCATATTCATGGATTAGAAGATAATTTTGTTCAAGTGTCAATTCTTCTGAATTTCATCTAACTGTTTTACACAGTCCTTACCAAAATCTCAACAGTATTTTTTTCAGACATTGACAAAGTGGGTCTAAAATTTAAACAGAAAGGCAAAAGACCTAGAATAGCCAAAAGAATTCTGAAAGGGAAGATTGAAGTTAGAGTAGTCATAGTACCTGATTTTCAGACTTACTGTAAAGTTAGTCTAATAACTGCATGGTATTGCCACAATTACATTGATAAAATAGAAGAGAAAATAAGACCCAGAAACAAACCCACACAAAATTTTTTACAAAGGCCCATAGGTCAAATAAAAAGAGAAAAATAATCTTTTCTAGAAATAATGCTGGAATGGACTTTCATAGGAAGGAAGGAAAGAAGGAAGGAAGGAAAGAAGGAAGGAAGACAAAGAAAAAAAGGGGAAAAAAGGAAGAAAAGATGGAAGAGGGAGGGAGGGGTGGGAGAAAGACACTGAATGTAAAGGTTACATGCTCTATAAATTCATTATTTGATGATGTTGAAAAGGAAAATTTTAGAGCTAAAAAACAAGTCAATAGTTTTCATGAGTTTGGAAATGTGTGGATAGGTGAAACACAGAAGAGGTCCTCAGCCTGTGAACAAACTGAAACCTTTTAGAACAAAGAAAGGAACATAACATATGAAATTATTCTTAAAATGAGTTAGGAAATTGGAGGTTACTGGATGGGATGCAAACAGCAACAGGGAATCTGATTTTGTTACAAGTGTAGGACATATTAAAAAGAATGGGGAGTTAACCTAATCAAGTTGGAAAGAATTATAGAGTGTAAAATTAAAGACAAGAGGAACTACACAAAAACATTGAAATTGTTTACACTGCTTCCTATGGTGGTATAGGTTAAAAACTCAGAAAACAATATACACATAGATTGGGATTGAACAAAAATGTAAATGGATGGCAGATAGTAGAAGCCAGGTTTCTTCCATTGGAATGGCAAGTAAAACAATCAAGTGGAGGAACCTTGAATGAGCTATATATTCTAGACAGAAGTTGGAGACAACAGTATGAACTCATACTTAGCTTAATATGTGTATGAATATCCCTTGACATGACAATAGAATGGTACCTTTTGGTCTTCGTCCCTATACCGTGTAAGTCTAGCAAATTATGACAAAAATATCAGAGAATCACAACTGAAAAATATTTTCCCAAATACTTGACCAGAACTCCTCAAACCTGTAAAGGTCATCAATAACAGGGAAAATTAGAGAAAGTCACACAAGTCTAGATGAACCTAAGGACTAGATTAGAAGGACTAGATTCTGGGACAGAAAAAGAACATGAAGCAAAAACTAGGGAAACAACATGTGAGCAATAGTTATAATGAATTGCTATTAATTCATCAGTTGTAACACATGAACTAAGAAAGGGAAAATTGCCTATGAGGTATGAAGTTGCTCTGGTATTGTGGTTTTTCTGTAAATCTAAAATTTTCTAAAATACTATAACCATTTTAAACCCACAACTATCAATTATTGGCTCTGTAATCCTAGAAAGTTGCTTACTTATTTAGTTTTCTTTTCTTTTCTTTTTTTTTTTTGGTACCCAGCATTGAACTCAGTGGCACTTGGCCACTGAGCCACATCCCCAGCCCTATTTTCTATTTTATTTAGAGACAGGGTCTCACTGAGTTGCTTAGCACCTCATTTTTGCTGAGGCTGACTTTGAACTCAAGATTCTCCTGCCTCAGTTTCCCAAGCCACTAGGATTATAGGCATGGGCCACTGCGCCCAACCCTTGACTTTCTTAATCAGCAAGGAGATAATTTTATAAAATTCATGGTACTGCAAGAAAAATAAATATCTCTGAAAATGATTTTCAAATTACAGTGGATGTGGGTGCTATTTGTACTTGGAAAAAAAAAAAAAGAAAAAAAATCATGTCTTCCTTGGACATTTGACATTATAGCTATCACTCATACATATTTTGTTAAAAAAAATTCGCACCTCTGGGTTCAATCCCTGGTATCACAAAAAATATTATCTGTGTAAGAACTTCTTCAAGTAATCAGTGTACATCTCTGAGTCTTTGCACATTTGTTTGTAATTAAAGTAAATTAATTGTGTGTGCCCCCAATACATGGAAAACACAAAATATCTTCTGATTTGTTATGGACAGATTTATTCAGAATAATAATGACTGACATAATAACTAAATGCAGACATCATAAAAATAATAAACTCTTGATTTTTTTTGACAAATCATGAAGATATTCTGTCACAAAATGTAAAAAGTAAGTTGCTGTTTGAAATACTGTAGCAGTCGGATATGGTCAAATTGAAGCCAGAATTAAAGACGGGCAGTTAGTGTAGTATAGGTGACAATGGAGGCTGCCCCTGGGAGATTGGAATGTTCAAGTCTCCAGAGCCCTTTGATACTACCCCTCTCTAAAAGGTAGTTATTGAAGCAACTCCTGAGTGGACAAAGAACTAGTAATCGATGCCCTCTGGGGCTGCTGCTGCCTTCCACTCTACCTTGGCCCTTCCAGCTCACCTACTCCCCACTACCCACATTCCACCAACATCTCCCAGTCACTATGTAGGATGGGTGAAATGAATAAGATCAGGGAGAAGAATGCTGGAGAACAAAGAAAACTTTAGTCTATAAAAGAGGCAGGGTGCTCTTAACTTCTTGGGATACCAGAATACCAGTCATGGTCCCCTCTTCCTCCCAGGAGAAGTCGGTGTTGCTACCTTTAAATAAAACCTGCTTTATGTGCTTGCTCGGTGTGCTTCTCTAATGTTCAAACTTCAACATTTGAGGAAGCAGAACTCCTCACCGTTAACTGGCGGTATCATATTGTATGCTGAGTTTTACAGAAAGCACAGCAAATGACTTAGCAATTCATAAATCCACACATGACAGTACTTAAGCAGGTTTCATAAATGATTTGCAATGGAAGGAGGATTTTACTATAATTGTTCTCCATGGTTATAAAAAGCATTATGGAGTAGAAAAAAAACATGAGAAGTTCTATGCTAAAGAAAATGTTTTCTTAGAACATTTTCGAAGAAGCAAGGAAGGAAAGAAACTTTTAATGAGTTCAAATAGATGTATTTTATCTATAGAGAGAAAGATGGGTCTTTTCAATCTGCTTAGAAATATCCCCTAATTTTCTGAACAAATCAGTCAAGCTTCCTGTTAATTAAATCACAAAATCGGCAGCTCTAAAGTTTTGGCATAAAAAGAATTTCTTCAGAGTGATCATTAAAAATATTTCCTGGCCGTTATCTTCAGAGTTTCCAATTCAGTAGGACTGATTTGACCCAGGAATCTGCATTTAATTAAGTACTCCCAGGAAATCCCATGGTTCATATGCTGATATAGAGTCATAAAAATGCATGCATAAAGATAACACAGAAAAACGAAAAAGAAGAATGAAAGTAAGATTGAATAAAGTTTTCAGAATGTATGCAAATATTGATTCTTGAGGTTTGTCTCTTGATAACTAATAAACTATCATGCTTGTTGAAGTTAAATTGACAGGTCTGGGGATGTAGTTCAGTGGTGGAGCACTCATTAAGTGTGTTTGAGGCCCTGGGTTTTTTCTCCCATACCTCAAAATAAATGAATAAATAAGTAAATTGACACATAAAAATCCCAGTAGTGATGGAGAATGCATTCTATGAATGCATTCCTGAAGAATGAGAAAATTCAGTTATTGACACCTCTCTGTATAAATTACAGTGGATGTGTGTTTAGTTAGTCACTCAACATTAATTCCTTTCTCTCCCCTGTTTAGTTCAATTCAGAATTGGTTTGGTTATTCACGCTTCTTAACATAGAACGCGTGTACTTTGGAAAAAAGTCTCTACTCTGCTCTCAAGAAAGGGTATAATTGAGATGAGTTCCAGGCTACAATTAACACTGGACTTTGGACAACCAGAGTTCTCTAAGTAAATTCCATCCCCTTGCTTTTAATGTTATTCAGAAGTACTCTCTCTCCTTCTGGATGGGAATGGGGAAAACTGTCAGAAATTTGATATTATGATTAATATGGCAACTGGTTTTAGGCTGAAGCTGACATAACAGAGACATACAGAAGAAAAGTATTATAAAAACCTATCCTTGAGAACATTGAGGAGACACTAAAGTTTATTGTAAATCTTATCTTACCACTAAATGCACTATTACTGGATGATGTATGTGCTTTACTCTTGCTTAAGTCACTTTGGGTTAGATTTTCCTAACAGCTAAAGTTGGCAAGTTTAACCTAAAAAAGAGATTATTCTCCCTAATAGTCTGGTTAGCTCCCAAGTTCTAGGATAAAGCTGCTATGCAATTCTGCATTAATAACTCATGTTTTTATTGTACTCTGAATTTTCTCCCTTTGCAATGTGACTTTGAAGCTCCTCCCACCAAGAGGTAGAATCTATGTAACTGTCACTTGCTTCTGAATTCAGTCCTTCAAGTCACTGCAGAGATGTAAAAACTAGACACATGGTTTGTTCTTGTTTGTCTCTACTATGAGATCATTCTTAGACTGGCCTGCTGAAGGACAAGATATGAAGAGCAGAGCCAAGTCACATCATTGCTTTAAGTAGAAGCCATCCTAAATCATCAATAGGGATCTGCCTCCAAAGGTGTGGGAAAACTCAGTCAAGTTCAGCAGAGCTACCTAGCTGAACTCCAGCTGAACTTAGATGCTAAGACCAAACGACCATCACACACACACACACACACACACACACACACACACACACCACCTGTGAAAAGAATACTGCAGAATTATTACCTAAGAGTTGAATTATGTTTTGATACTGAGTTTTGAGATAGTTGGTGTGCAGTGACACTATGACAAGAGATAATAATACATACACTAAAAGAAAGATATTTCCAAGATAGAATCTTAAAATAAGTGGCATTAGTTTAGGGACCAGATGGCAAGAAAACTCTCAGAGTAGTTTAAGAGCAGTGAGGAAACTAATGTAGGAGACTAGAAATGTGAACCTATATTATGTGGTAGAGACATATTTGTTAGTATTTTTGCCAATAATTGCAGAAAAGAAAAATACAACCAGAGAAATTTTGAATGTGACCAAGGATACTTCCAGGCAGTCCTGCTGAAAGTGCATCTAACTTTATTAGCTGTATAGAGATGAAACACAACTGGAAGGAGATAGGCTCAAAAAATAATGAAAACTTGCAAATAGATGCTAGATAAAATACAAAGGGGTCAGAATGTCCTGTAGTGAAAAATAAACTTTATTATTTCCCATTTTTCTAGATGTAAGAATACCAAGGTAAAATGTCTTAGGGAGCTCAGACAAAATCAAGTGTGACTCTTAGATCCTTGTGAAGATCGTTATAAGATGAAGAGGTGTCTAGTGGATCTCAGTTGGAAGAGCTTTAGGAACTTTAGAGCATTGCTGCAATGAAGCTGGAGATGCCCGCAATAGCAATGAATAAACCCAGTGCATGAGTCAGTTTTTAGTCACTGTGAAGAAAACACCTGATTAAAAACAACTCAGAGAAGAATCAATTTATTTTGGTTCATGGTTCCAGAGGTTCAGTCCATGGTTTGCCAACTTCATAGCTCTTAGCCTGAGATGAGGCAGACATCATGGTGGAAGGGCATGGATAATGAAATCTATTCAGCTTAGTGCAGCTGAGAAGCAGAGACAATGAGACAATAAGGTGTCAAGAACCAGTATAGTCCATGTAGTTCACATCTAAAATGCCCTACTTCCTCAAGTCACACTCCACCTGTCTACAGGTCCCATTCGAGAGTATATTCAAATTATTAATCCATCAAATGGATAATTCACTAATGAGGTCAAAACTCTCATCAATCTTTCCCTTAAAGTCCCATCTCTAAACCTTACTGCATTGGAAGCCATGTTTTCAACACATGAGCTTTTCAGGGGATACTTCATATCCAAACCATAATACTCAGTGAGAAAGACCTAGTTGGACAACAAGTGTAGATGTGTCCCCTTAGCATGGAATGGACTAAAAGTCCAAAGAAATGTTTGAAGTATCTGAATCAATAGTCTTAGGCTGGATTAAGACAAACTGAAATTTTTCAAAATGTGGAAAGTTCTCTGATGATACATAATGGAGATGGTGGAGTGGGGGTGAGAGGAGAATAGGGGGACTTTACCTAGGGGGAAATGAGAGGGGAAGGGGGTGGGGAATGAAAGATGGTGGAATGAGACAGACATCATTACCCTATGTACATGTATGATTACAAAAATTGTATGAATCTACATCATGCACAACCACAGAAATGAAAAGTCATATCCCATTTATGTACAATGAATCAAAATGCAGTCTGTAAAAATAAAAAAAAAAAACTTAAAAATTTTAAAAAAGGAAAAGGAAGGGTCTCTGGGGGTCTTAACAATATTCTGCCAGGAAGTGGGCTGAGGATGCTATTCAAAACATTTCTCAATCTCCCTCTTAGATGTAATCAAAGAATGTAAAGGGACATATTAATTGGCTCAGATTGCTATAAGTAAATACCACAGGTTGCGCAGTTTAACAGCAGATAGATTTGTTCTCATAATTCTAGGGGCTGGTATGTCCCCAGAATAGGTATATTGTGCATAAGAGAGAGATGCCAATAATCATGATCAAGATCAAAGCAGATTCAATTCCTGGTGAGGACTATCTTGCTGGCTTGCAGATGGTTACCTTCTTTCTGTCCCTACATCACAATGAGAAAGCTCTCATCTTTCTTTCTCCTTTTATAGCAACATGAATGTCATCATGGGTAGCCAATCCTTATGATCTAAATATCTTCCTAATGCTGCATTCCCAAATATCATCGAAATGTGAGTTAGGGCTTTGACACATAAATTTGAGTGAAACTGGACAAATATTCCACCATAACATGAACATTGCAGGATGTCCCCAAGGTGGAGTCAATGAAAATTCAGTTAACTATGAGGCTCTGACAGGATGTAATTGAGGCCTGATGGAGAGAACCCTATCCAGGATGCAGGACTTAACTGTGTTTACTCAGAAGATCTTGGTAATATGACCAGTGACTTTTTGGTGAATCTCTTTATTCCCATTTTTGGGAAGGGAAGTTTTTCTTTCAATTATCTAGTTTGTGTTTGACCATTGTTTTAGAGCATGTTTGAATAGGTGTGTGCATTTGCGTGAAGTTGGGGGAAGGACAGTGGCAGATAACTTGTTTTTGCTCATGATATTCAAATCAGGAGGAGTGCCATCTAAACCTCCTGTGAATCAAGATAACTCAGTCTTTGGGGTGATGTGATGTGTTTAGATTTGATTTTAGAGAAGCTGGGGTGAGAATGGACACTTTAAGTATAGGAGAGTGATAATAATCAGAGACCACTATAAATTGATTAACACCAATTCTACACCCTTCCCTGTACCCATTTTTTCAGTAAAACTTCATAACTTCTTCTTCAAGAAGTAGTCTCCTTCCATGTCCTTTGCTTTTGAATCCAGCCATAAGACTTGCTTTGGGTAGTGACATTTTTGGCAATTACATTCATATTTAAGAGTTGCAAAATTACTGATATATTTCTGCTTCTTTTATCCTCCACCTTCGTCATGAGAACCTGTCAGTAAGCTTTCTATAGGATAATACTTGCAGGACACAGCTACATTTTCCCATCTTTTTTTTTTTTTCCAGTTCAGGCATCCTAGAACATCTAACAGCAAATTAACCTTTAGAAATGTAAAAGAGCCCAGGCAAAAGTAGCAGAGACTTTCAATTTCAATTGACTCCAGAAAAGAGTGAAGGAGCCCTACCTAGCCCACTCAAACTTCACATGAATTTGCCAAATAAGTCATTACTTCTCTTTAAAACTTGGATATCTGGGATCGTTGTTACATAGCATACTGTGCTGATAACAAAGACCTACTGAACTGAGCTGAAAGTATATGCTAGAAAGTTGTGTGTGGAATTAAATTTGGTATTAAAATATCCTTAGTTAAGTGTAGGTTGAGAATTGTAATTTTCCTGATTCTGACTCTTCAATAATGCTCTTTCAACAGATTCTAGTTTTAAAAATTCAAGTAACAAATTTACTATAACAATTGCTACTATGCTTTCCTATAAATACAATCTATATTTTTCTCATATAATTTCTAAATATTTTTTCTAGCAATGTGTATAAAAAGTTGTATCAGAAAATAAAAAAACAGATAATGACTCATATATATGCATGTATATAAAATGAGAAATTAGATACTGAGTCATGCATATGTATCTATGCATGTATGTGTAAATATGTGTATATTTTTATACATATGTATGAAGTATAATATATATTCTATTCATATAATATATATTATATGAATAGAGGAGGCATATCTATTTTATTTTTTCTTTTTCCCATAGTGGGGATCAAACTCTGGGCTTCACATATACTAGATGGGCACTCACCACTGAACTACACTCGTAGCCCTAGAGAGAGTTGATTTTAAGTAAATCATGACCATGAGGAATTTCTTCTATTTTATTTCAAGACTTATTCTATACCTAATATTATATTATTTTAAAAAGTCACTTTATGTTGTATATGTCCAAAAGTCTAATTTATGGATTAATGCTATTAATGCTCTATCTTCCTATGTATTTTTTAATTCAGGTAATATGCTAAAGAAATTGGAAATAAGAATATCAATAATAAATTTATCCCTGTTGAGTATTAATTGATCTAAAAGTAACAAAAGTAAAGAGATAGTGTATGTATATTTTCAATATCAGAAATGTTATTATAAAAATAAGTACAAGATGCCATGGAGATGAAGAAGGAAGGAATATTATTCTGCTTGAAAATTAAAGGTGGGGAATCAAAGACACCTCTCTAAATACTACAAAAACCACTTTTAATTTTGAAGAATTAGTAAGATTTGGTCTAATACTAGAGTACAGCCCATATATGGTGTTTTCCAAATACAGTAACAAAGGCAGAAAATCTCAGTAATCCGAGTAGCATGGGATAGTCTAACTTATCCCACAGAAGATAAAGGCAATGGGATCAGAGAAGTGAGAGTGAGAGGGGTTTGCCCTGGGCTAAAGTTTCACACACGGTCTTCTTTGGTTTTTGTAGGTTTTCCAGGAAATTAGACAGACTCCAGGAAATGAATGGAATACCACATCCTTTTGTTCCTATAGATTATTGTTCCAAATAATCATTATTTAATGAGATCATTTTGTCTTCCTCTTATCTCTTAGTGCAGAAATATGCCACTAAACAATGATGTAAGTGAAAATTTTCACTGAGTTTTGGGCTATAAACTCATTTTAAGCACTATGTCTCCTAGCAACTGCCAATTACTAGAAACTGTCTCACCTGGATTCAAGGAAGAGATTAAGGAGAATGGTAAGTGGAGCTGATCCATGCCAAGGGCTAAATGGTCAGCTTTCTTGGAAAAAGTCATATCAGAATAAATTACTTCTTCTGAAAATCATGGATTCCACAATGGGCAAAATTGGATACATTGGGAAAGGGGCTAAACAGATGCACAAATGCTAATAACTGGGTTACTAACTGATCTTTGATCAAAAATTGGACTAAAGAATATCTTTAAAAGTTGCTTAAAAGTAAAGGAAACATAATTTGACCTCTCACATGGCAGTGTAGATGATTATGGCAATTATTTCAAGGGGATGAGTTTAGAGACAGAAAAAAAATTAACTGGAAAATGTAAACATTTTTCATTATTTTAAATCAGTGTGCATTATTTTAGTTTTTAAGATACATACTAAAAATAAAATGAGCAACAAAATCTCAAAAACCTTAGGTGCCAGGATTAGGCTTTCCTTTAAGGTGGGACAGACATCAAGACCTGTAGATTGAAGAGAAAGGATTGAAAAGTCTTTGTAAGGCTGCTGTTGTTTTCCAGACGATACCAGAAAACCATATGACTGAAATACATTATTTTCCATGATTGCACTGTTATTCTCCTGGTTCCTCCTTCAGCAATGAACTCTGGGAGTGATGACATATTTTATGTCTAATGATCACTCTGCTAATTGATGTCTCATGTGTTCTAAAACACAAGAGTCAAAGGACTAGCGAGCAGCAGTTTCCCTTGATGACCGGGGAAATGGGAAGCCAAAAAAATCAGAAAGAGAAAGACACAATAATGGCACAAAGCAGAAACAACTGATGGAAAAATATTGGAAATTTCTCCATTTTATAAAGGTTAGCTTTCTAAGAAACATTTAGGCTCAAGTGCTTTGTTCTAGTTGAATACATAAAAGCCTTATAAACTGATATAAAATAATTGCAAAGCCACTACATATCTTATAATAGTTTATCAGTAAGTCATACATAAAATTCTAGGAATTTCAATGAAAAATGTTCTCTACTGCTGGATTTAAGTAGATTAGCCTCAAAAGGCACACATCCTCAAATTATAAAGAAAAAAATGTTGAACTGCTTTATTCTGAAGCAAGGTGCTTTATAGAAAACTAGAGATACTGCACAATTCAATTTATGCCTTTAGAGACTTTCAAAGTCCTAGTAAATATTTTACTGACCATTTTATGTTTTTTAGTAAATGAAGTGCATAAAGCACCAGAGAAACCAGAAAAAAATTGTTATTCTATTTCAATTTTATAACCCCTCTCACATTAGCAGTATATGAGTTTATCTATAATATGTAATGATACAGTCCATCGATTCTAATAGGGTGTATTACAATATTCAGAATTCTCAAAGCACAGAGTAATAAAAATGCCTTCCACTACACCTATAATTTGAAATTTCAAAACATAAACAGGATTATATACATAATGAAAATAAACCTTTTAAAATACTCATATCTGGTGCTTTGACAAGGAAGAAAACTTTTATATTGTCAGTGACTTTGGAATGTATAATTAAGTTTTAATATTAAAATTGAAACACTTTGTTGATGCAATAGCTGAATCACCATGAGTACAAAATAATTCAGGTGAAATATTAGCCTAGAGCATGAATACACTTTCTTTACATAAACCCAATAGCTAGTACAGAACTCAAACACCAGTGGATAATTATTTGTGAAACAGTTGTCTTTGTTATCATATTTCTTGAAAAAGTCATTGGGTAGTTGTCAATATTAGGATGTCAGCAGTAAGGTTTGTGATGACTGATATTATAATTTTCTGTGAAATCTTCCATATATTGCTTTGCAGTAATAATGATATTGCTAAAGGAAATTATAATAATGAAAGTATCAGTGAAGGATAAGAAGAAAACAAAAGAAAGTGTTCCATTATACAGAAAGAGAAAGTTCAGGCAAAGTGAAGAAATTTCCTTTTCTTAGGAAGCTCACAAAGTCATAGACAGACTTTTGTTCTTTGATTTGGTATAAAATACAATGCAAGAGGAACAAAGCCTAAGGGTAGTGACATTAGATACTTTGTTTAAAAATGAATATTAATCAAGTTTTCCATTTTCCTTTTGATATTTGAAGGAGATCAGACCATCTGATTTTAGATCCATGAATGGCCATGACATAAGCCATAACTCCTAAATAAATCAAGTCAAAGCTAGATAATTCATCCTGAGTAATGACCAGTACACTCTCATACTTGAATAGTTTCTCTAACCCAATCTTCTGCCTGCTCTCCTACTTTGGCAAGGATTAGCTTTAAAATAATCACCTGTCCTGAATGATTTAATTCATGTTAATATCAATCAAGGATGAAAATATTTTTAACTCCAGATACTGGCTGTAATCCTTGCATTATTATGAAGCCTCTTTATGCCTATTATTCCCTTTTAAAATAATGGGATACCTACTCTAAGATACCTACTCTAAAAAGATACCTACTCTAAAAGAGTTTTGTGAGAATTAGATGAAATAGTGCTAATAGAATATATTACCCAGAGCCTTTTACATGGTAAGTATAGAGCTGCCATTTTGTTTTAGTGGAAGTATTAACTTGTGTGACCATGTGATAAGAGATCGGTTACGTTTTCACAATCATCTAGTATGTACAGAAGAACGTTGTGCGAACAAGCCAGGCAGCCTTAGACTGGTGAAGGTCAAGTATATGGCCAATTTATCTGTGAGTGATGGTAGTAGTTTATGGTATGAGGTGGGAGAAATATTTAGAAAGCACACAATGGAGACAGATGTTCACACAAACCTTAACTTAAAGACCCCAATGCAGCTTGCAACAATACTACTGGAGTTCCTTTATAAGCAATCTTCTCTGCGTTGCTCAACATCAGTTGTCAAAATGCCCCCGGATGGCTGCATAAGATACTGAAAGTGGCTTAAGTAAAAATTTCTGAGAATGTGTAGAAGTTCTGAGTTTGTAGCACAGTGGGAAAAAGCACCAAGTCCTTTTTCTTTCCTTTAAAATAAAACAGTCTTTGGTTCTGTATTAGACATTGGATTTTGTCTTCCTGGAATAGGAAGGTAAGCTACTTGATTTTAAATGTTTCTATAGTCACAAGATGCAGACTCCTTCTTGTCAATATTTCTAACTTGAGATGTCTCTAAAGTGTTCTTTCAAATAAACCCTGATGATGCCAGAGGAGATCTGTGTCGTTTATATAAACGAGGGAATAGTTAAAAGCAAATGAAAGATGTGGGCAATTAGGAAAACTGGAAGAATAGAATGAGAATCAGATGAGAGACAGATGACCTGGGAGCTGGGACTGATTCTGATACTAATGACATGTAACCTTAAGTGACTCCCTGTATGTTCCTGAGTATATTTCCTTAGCTGTGAAGTAAACCACCATGTTTTTTGTTTGTTTGCTTTTGTGGTACTGGGGATTGAACCCAGGAATGCTTTACTGCTAACGTACATATCTAGTCCTTTTCTTTTCATTTCTTTTTACTTATTTATTTATTTTGAGACAGGGTCTTGCTACATTGCAAAGATTGACTTCAAACTTGTAATCTTCCTGCCTTGGCTTCCTGAGTCCTGAAATTGCCAGCATACACCACCACACCTGGGTGAAACACTGATCCTTGACAACTTTTCTATTGCTTTCATTCTGCAATGGGGAATGAATCTACACTATTCATGGATAAGTTTGTCTCCAGCACAGGACCTGTCATCCCTCAGTTTACAGTCTATGTAAAAGCTGGGTGTTTGGATATTCCTAGAAGCCCCATTTTTCCTAACCCAGTAACTCTGCATATTCTTACATGTATACATTGAATTTACATCAATTGCTTTGTCAAGTCAAACAATAGAGAATCTAATTTATTATCCCTCACCCTTCCAACATTGAAAGAGCAAATAAATGACTAGGAGAGGAAAAGAAATTAATTTTTATTTGTGCCATCCTTCCCTCAACAACAATATCAACAACACAAAATATGCTAGAGGCTCATATGCTTTCAGTAAATACAAAAAAAATTCTTTCAGTCAATCATGAAGATCTTAAACAATTTGTCTTTCCCTGAACTTATTCATAACCCAAAGACCTTATCTAAAACCTCATCTTTTTGTAAATCATAAGACTAATAATAAGTGATTCAGAGGAGCATCTGAATAGTCTTCAAAGAGGTGTTGTGAATTGCCCATGAGACACTTATAGTAGATTGCGAAGCCTGGATTTGAACTTGGATCCATTTCACCTCAACCCATGGGCTTTTGATATTCAGTTATAGGATCATCTGTTGAACTTCCTCACAGGTATGCAAATATCCAAGAGTAAAACCTAATCACCTCAGTTTAACTGATTGGGACCCTCTGACATTTCATTTGTTTGTTCACCAGAATATGGAGGAAGGTGGATATCCAAGGCATTCCTGAGAAAGTGAATTTGATTAGAAATATGAAAGATGGTCAGACACAAGTGAGCCTCCTGATATATGTGGTGATGCCTTTCCCTGCAGAGCTACCAGCACATGTGGAGGCCCTGTGGGATGATGGCTTGTCAAATTTATGAAGGCAATGAGGGAAAACAGTAGAGATGGAGCATGAAAATTTCTGATGCTGAAGCGTAGAACACTAGAGTGGTGATGGACGTGGTGAGGGATAGGTGGTTTCATTTGTTGCGGTAAAGATGCTTCTTTAAAATAGGAACAGTGGGAACTCGAGTTTGGCATCTGATTCACATTTTAAAGCAACATTTGCATGAACTATTGGATAATATGCTAACTAACATTTCTTTAAAATAACATTAAACACCTGCACTCAATAAGCTATTTTCCATATACAGATGCTGCTTGATTTATGATGGAGTCCCAATAAGCCCATCATAAAATGAAAATATTGTTAAGTTGAAAATGCATTTAATACAGCTCATCTGCTGAATATCCTCACCCACCAGCAAAGTGTGCTGTGTCCTACTGGTTGTTTCCCCTTGTGATCACATAGCTGACCGGGAGCTACTGTTCCCTGCCACTGCCCCTGCCCAGCATCACAGGAGAAGATCCAACCACATAGCTCCAGCCTGGAAGAAGATTGAAATTCAAAATTCAAGCTATCATTTCTTCTCAATGTGTATTGCTTTTGCACTATCATGATGTCAAAAATTATTAAGTCAGGGATGTGTATTATAATGTATTTACTTTTCCGAGATAGGTGTACCTTATATAATTAAGATCATGCTAGTTTCTGCTGAAAATATTGTGTTCAGATTGTATGTCTCCATTTAAAACTCAGAAGGGGGTTACCACTCCTCCTTTGGAAGTAGTAAATGATTGGGAAATAGTGGTAAAAGAGTCCACAGGGAGGTATAACACAGAAGACACAAAACTTAGTTACATTATTGACTCCACAGCAGGGATTTTGTCTCTCCCTTATTCTGGCCATTGCCAAAACACAACACTGAATCTAGCTTTCTTTGAATATGATGCTAAGTCACAAATTGAACAAACTGAACACAGGTTTGTATGTTGGCAAACAGCACTGCTGCAGACCCCATGTTTAAAAAATATGACGACAGATTTTTTGCGTTGTTAGGTACAGGATGTGTTACTAAGAGCACAGATAAGTTTGGTATTACATAACTGAATCTGAGCGGGCAATACATTTGTAAACAGTTCCAAGAATCTTTCTTGAATAATTTCAATCATCATGCTATGGCCTTCAGTGCCTCATTATACACTTTGAGAGCGTAAAAGCAATTTATTCACTTATTAAGCACTGTCGAAAACATCTAAGGAGATTTTAACTCTTTTTATGTTTAAAAAATTTGTATTTTAAAAATATATTGCTGACTGAATTGTTATTTGCTTGACAATATTTTCCATGGGGATATCCAAGCGAAGAATATGATAAGAAAATACATTTTTATCTTTTAAAGTCTCAGAGTATTACTCTTGACATTCTTCAAAAGGATTCTACTTTTTTAAACTGAAAATCAACAAAACCAACCAATACAACAAGCAAAGCAGTGAGACTCTTTCTCAGTTATTGGTAAAAGGGAGAAACTATTATCATCAGCAAGGATATATATATGATATAACAAAACTACTGAATTTTTGAGTTAAAAAACAACAACAAAAACCTAACATCTAGAAATCATCTATTTCCCTTCCCAAACACGGTAAAATTGAAAATGATATCCTGGAAGCTTCTATTATAGTCTATTAAATCAAACTAAATTTTATCTGAAGGGGCCTCTGTATAGGAGTCTTTATTTAACCAACTGCAACCTAGCTTAATAGTAAAGTCTAACTTAAAAGTTATTTGTGTAATAAATAGCTAAGTCTCAGTCAATCGTAGTAAACCAGCTTCAGTCCAAATCAAGTGACCAGCCATTCACATCACACCCAAATAAGGTAAACACTTAGCTTTAACCAATCAAGTGTCTGTATATATCACTTCCTTTTTCTATTCATAATTCTAGAATCACAAATAAAAGTCAGTGAAAGATCTTCAAACTGCATTTGTTGTAATTCTGTTATTCAACAGTGTTGAAACATATTTCCATTATAGTTTCTTCCACATAGCATTGCTTATATGTTTTCTGTCTCCTCAATTTTATCCAAATATTTTCTGTGTAATCCCAAGGCCAAGACCAGATGTAGGTAAGTATAGTTGATTCTATTGACATTTTCCCCCTGGACTTTACATTCCCTTGGTGGCCATCTCCGTTGTCTTACCTTTGCTCCAAAAAACATAAACTGAGCAAATCATTTAATCTACATCTAACATAGTTTAAGACATAACTTGAATATCTCAATATTAAGAATCTATCACTATGTCCTCATAATTTTAGGTCAAATTCATTTTCTTTGCATATCCTACAGGATGTCCATGAATTGGTTTTATGTCACCCCCATGTTTTCTCCCCTCTCTTTCCCTCCCACACACAAATACACACACATTCTATATACACTATTTCCACTAATTGTGGTTTTAAAGCATGTTCTGGCTTTTCATGCCTCTGGGCTCTACACTGGCCACTGAATCTGCATGAAATATCCTATCTTGACTAGTTGGTACAGTTCTCATCTGTCAATCCTCCATACATGCATCACGTGCTCTGATAACTCTTTTCATGCTATTGACCATTAACAGAGTTAATCATTTCTTTCTTTGTACCACTCAGCAAAGCAATCTGACAGAAAGTATTACTGTGACATTTGTCAATATATTTTTTTTGGTTCTGTCATAATGAAGACTTAGGATTTGCACTCATATAAGTTATAAACATTATCTTTACATTATTTCCTAAAGCCTTGACACAACGGAGTAAACAGAATATCTATTTGTATGAGGGAGGACATAAGTTAGGGAATTACATATGTGTGTTTATTCTCCTTCACATATACTTGCATTTGAAAAATCATATGCAACTGACAAATGAAAGCATATGTACTTGGAGATTTAAGAATTTACTCAACAGATGAAGAAACTCATTTTGAGAAGTTTCATTCATAATGAATTCACAACCTTTAGGGGAACTGCTTTTTAACTGAAAGTGAGCCGGCCTAACTAATACCTACAGTGAAGGATATGTGGTTAATAAATTTTCAAGAAAGAGGACAATTGGTTTCCAGAAGAATGGTGTAAAAACTTGTAGAGAAAGAAGTGCAAGGTGATTGTCATCTTAAAAAAAAAAAAAAAAAACCTGTACAAAATCACAGGGATGAAGTTTATTTCCCCAGAAGTTAGAAAACATGGTATGCAGAAGACTGAACCCAAACAACACATGCAGGTGCAGAGGCTCAGACCAAAATTGTTAGAAGGGGTTTTGAGTTTATTTTATGCAAAAAGTTTTAAGGAATTGTTCTCTCCTGGGTTGCCCAGATTCATCTAAATGAGGAAGAGCTTATAAATACATAACCGTAATAGTAATAACAGCCACTAACCCTAAACGGTTTCTCTTCCATTTGAAAGGAACTTGGCATGTCTTCATTTTTTAATCTAACACTCTATAAAGCAATACTATCCTTTTCATTTTGTCATAGTGGAAATAAAGGCACTGAAAGATTAAGAAATTATGTACCTTAATTCTCCATGGTGAGTTCTGTATTATTTTTTTAAAGTATTCAACAAATATTTATTGAGCACTTTCAATGTGACAGACACAATTATAGAGCTAGATATATGATTTAATATGTGTGTCCATGGGTCCTCTACAATAACACAAATCAAAGATCTGATTTTATATTATTCATCTATAAAAAATGTATTTTCTTACATCTTACACACACTTTGATAGGAAGATCCTTCATATGGGATGTCTGCTGCAGTTAGAATAGATGTAATATCTGATGGGTTCTGATATCAAATAAGGGGAGGAAAGTGTGAGTCAGTTTCATTCTTCAAAAAGCTTCTAATATTATGAGTTGAATCAAGAATGCATCCAACAATTGATTAGAAAAGTCATTCCTAGTATCTGCCACAACTTATTCAAACTACAGAAATTAAGTTGCAGAGAAAAGTATTAAGAGGTCACTTTTATTCAATTTAGTTCTGTAAATATTTTCTAAAACACTATGTTGAGGAGCGATTTACATTCAGAAAGCTGTATATTTGTAGTGCATACGAACTGATGAGTTTGTGAGTAAATATATATATATTTATATATATATATATATATATGCCCCCATGTATATTTATATATATATATGCCCCCATGCAACTATCAGCACAATCAATGCCACAAACATATCCATCAACTACAAAAGTTTCCTCTCTTTGGGACTATTTTAATTTTAATTTTATATATTTGTGATAAGAACACAACATCATATCCACTCTTTTAGCATATTTTAAGTATACAATACAGTACTGTTAACTATAGGTTTTATGATTTATAGTACATTTCTAGGACTCACTCATCTTGCGTAACTGATCAATTCCACCTTTTGTATATTTTGAGAAATACCACCCCAAATCCCTTCCCTTCAGTCCATGGAACTATCATTTTATTCTCTACTTGTATGGGTTTAACTATTTTAAAATCCTCATAAAAGTGAGATTATATAGCATTTGTCCTTCTATGTCTGGCTTATTTTCCTTACTAAAGTGACCTACTAGTTCATTAACATTATTAAAGATGGAGGTGTTTCTTCTTTATCAAGGATTAATAATATTCAATTGGATTACTATACTACATTTTCTTTCTCTGTCAATGGACAGTTAGGTTCCTGCCTTCTCTTGGCAATTGTGAATAATGCTGCTGTGGACATGGGAATTCCAGGTTATCTCCTTGAAATCTTGACTTTAATTCCTTTGAAAATATATCCAGTAGTAGGATTGCTGGATCTTATGGCAGTCCTACTTTCAATTTTTTCAAGAAAACCCTGTATTGTTCTGTGTAAGGTTTGACCAATTTATATTCTGAACAAAAGGTGCAAGGGTTGTCTTTTCCATTTGTCTTCATCAACACTTATTATCTCTTTTATAGTAGTCTTCTCAACATGTGAGACATTATCTCATTGGGTTTCAGTCATCATTTCCTTGGTGATTAGTGATGTTCAGTACCCTTTTCTTATTTTTGTTGGTCATCTGTGTATCTTCATTGAAGAAGTGTCATTTCATGTCCTTCGATCCTACTTTAATTGGGTTTTATTTTTTATTTGTTTTGTCTTTATTTGGGGATATTGGGTTTCACTTGAGTTATTTGAGCTCCTTATATATTTTGGTTATTAGGCTCTTATCAGACACATAGTTTGCAATTATTTGGTCCCATTCCTTTGTTTTTCTTTTCATCTTGTTGATTGATTCCTTTGTTGTTCAAAAACTTTTCAGTGGGATGCACTCCTATTTTTTTTGTTTGTTTGTTTGATTTCATTTAGCTTTTGGTTTTATATCAAAGAATTCATTACTGAGGACACTGTCAAGAAGATTTTTCCTAGATTCTTATATTTTAAAACTAGTAACATTAATAACATTGTTTATACTTCTCAAAGTTTAATGAAATCAACTGCAATGGTAGTTTCATGGCAATATTGATATCATATGTGAGGTGACTTATGTGAGGTAACATCCTCGTCATTTAAACAAAAAACCAAATTGATCACACTCTTATGATTACCCTGAACTTTATAGTTACCAATTTGATTCAACTGCTGTTAGTCACAAGCTTTCCTATCTAGAAAAGTGAAATAAACATGCAGTTCAATTGATTGTCTTCTGAATTAAATATGATACCCTATGCAAAGTTGCTGGGCACCTAGGAAATACAAAGAGAATGTAGTAGAGACTTTAAGAGGCATAGAAATGAGAACAGTCTTCCACAACAGAGAGAAGAGTACTGAGTGTTCACAAAGGGATGCATCCTGACACAGGGCTAAAGTAGCTCAAAATATTTTGTTTGAAAAATTCTAACTTTCTCTATATTGATTAGCTATTCTTTGCACATATTTAATTAAATATAATAAAATGCATACCTATCCAGCAATATTAATGAATGACATTATTCATAGGTAGCAGGCTTTAAACAAATGTTACGTATTTCAGGCCAATTTTGCACCCCTTTGTTATCTTCTCAATTTCTGATTTTATTCATGGTGTGTTAATTGTCTAGTATGACTGTCAGCAGCCACTCTTATTCCCCTTTGTGTATAAAAACATGGTTTGCTTATTTATTTATTTTTCCCATGTTATTATGATTATCTTAGGAGGAAGTTATGATAACAAAATCTTTCGCTCATAAAAACAGAAAATCTGCATGATAGGATACATTGAAAACAGCAGGGAAAACATAAGTAATAGAGGGAGTTTTCTTGCCAGTTCTGTGTGAAAGTACAAATTGTAAAGAAAGAAAACACTTACTGTGTGTAAGACACTGCTTTAAGAGTTTTAAGTATGTTGACATCTAATATTCCAATAATTTCTTGAGGTTGATATAATTATTACCCCCGTTTTACACATAAGAAAATAAAAATGGGGCCATGATTTTTTAGCTTGCCAAAGTCATAAAGCTAGTATCAGAGAGATAATTTAAGCAAACACATGTTTATAAACACTATGTGAGTACTAGAGTAACATTATTGTCAGATTTTCCTATGAAATATAAGTCTCTTATATTGGTCTTTACTGAAAAGGAATTGGCAGGATTGTTGTGCACAGTTGTATAGTTTGCGAACTGCAAAAAGATCAAAAGTTTCTCCATTCATTAAACTCTGAAATTTAGCAAGAAGTGCTATCCATCAGGAAGAAATATCTTTTTAAAATATTTACAAAGTTCTCATATAGGTTATAATGTTCACAGAATCAGAAATCTCTCGAGAGCAGTTTGAATTCTTTGGAAGGACACAGACTATCCTGTGTTTGTCAAACTTCAGGAACACTTCAAGAATATTAGAAAAGCATTAAGAACAAAAAGGACAATCTAATAGAAGGTACATAATAATCACTGCACCATTAGTGTTAAAATGATAATATTAGTTTTATAGTTATTAGATTATATGCAAAATGGTAAATCTGATATGACATATACAAAAAGATAATCATATAAAAGTGATTAAATATTATACATAAATATATGATTAATAACAATTAAAAGAGTGATTATGTATATTATAAAAATTTATATATATAAATTGTATATTATATATACAATTATATTTATATATAAATATATTATATATAAAAATATATATAATATAAATATATTTTTATATATATATAAATATATTTATATATATAGTTTTTTTTTTCCTTTTAGGGATTTGTGTTTGTGTGCATCTGTTTGAATTAGAGGGAATGAATATAAATATTAAGAGTGAACCAACTCTTTATGATAAAGAGTAGGAGCTACAGAACTGACTGAACATAAACCAATGAGAACACAAATAATTTGAAAAAGGATGTGACAGATAATTGTCATCAATGGTGATATACCAGTAAGGTCTAAAAGTGCGTTCCAAAATGAATTTGCCAACAGTTTCTCAAGTGGATTTTGTCAAAGAATACATGAACCCTCATCTGCTACTGACTAACTCAGTCCTGGGAACATACTCTTATTGGTAAGAATTTGTGATTTTCAATTTCATAAACAGAATTAATACATCACAACATACCAAACATCATGGCAATGGGATAGTAATTAACTTATGATAAAAATTTCAACCTTTAAAAAACTAAAATCTATGTGGAATATGTGACAATATTTACTGGGTAAAATAAATAAGACATAATTAAAGTGATCAATGGCTCACCTCTGAACAACACTGGACTGATTTCTAAGACCTCTAATAAAACAAAAATTAATCCATCCTTATACCCAAAACCAAATCTAGTCTAATCTAAGGTGATACTCTTATTTAAGTACTTTAAAAGTTGCTGAACTTCTAAAAGGATATAGCAATGAATGCCTGATAAGATGCACCTTGGAAATAAATTAGAGGTAATAAAGAAAAAATTTAATTCTTAAATGTTAGAAAATGTTATAATTAGTTTAAATGTAAGCACATTAATGATTTTTTAATTATTTCAATATTCTTGTTTCTTTTGTCTGTTAAAAGGTAGTAAAACTTTTAATTTAATTAATTTGCCTAGAAAATTTTGATTAAATATCTATAATCTTTTTTAATTCAAGGAAATTTATTGTATTTAATTAATGTTGATGAGCTATATAGTGCTAGGTTTTGATTATTTAATATGTGAACGAATATTGCATTGTTAGTTGCTTAACTTATAATTGCATGTTAGCTGTTTAATAGATTTAAACCAAATGTATGTAGTGTGACTGTCACTGAAACCTCGAATCTTGTCCTTGATGCCAATCTAATAATGAGGACATGGTTTTGAGAAAAAGGAAAAAGAAGTTTTATTGTTTTGCTAGTAAAGGAGAAATAAGGGTACTGTAGCTGAGGCTGTCATTCTGCCCATCATGGGAAATAGAGCTTTTAAAGAGGTGATTGAAAGACTGCATGCCATGTGTTCTCTGTCCACAATTGTAATTCACTTAATTTGAGAGATAGTCATTTCTGAGATCTTTTGGTGCCATCCCCAGGTCTGAATTATTTTTTTCCTGTGATGGGTGAGTGTTCAAGATCAGATAACTCAGTCTAGGGTAGGGAAGAAAGGCAATCCTATTTCCCCTGAGTTTAGGGAGCCAGAGAGATTAGGGAGAGAAGGCAGAGGGGAAGAGAAAGAAACATGTCTGTTTTAAAAATAAGTCTCAGTGGCAGAGCAGCAAGTCAAATCACCAAGTGAACCACTGTTATATGAGTGCTTCATCACACGCAAAAACCCTCAGATATTAAAAAAAAAAAAAAAAAATCTCTGGAACAGTAAAATAGAATATTTAATTGGCCTGAAGAAAAGAAAGAAAAATTTCTAGAAAAAGTTAAGCTGTGGATTTGATAACAAGACTGAATAAGGGTCAGAGAAGAGAAAGAAAGAAGGCAATGTGGGCCAGGGTCTTCCAGGGGTATAAATTTAAAAGACTCTATTGAGGATATAGGAACTTGTAATACATGGGATCAAGAGTTGGGACTGCCTATTTCTTTTCTTTTTAAAAAATGGCTTAAAATCTAATTAAATTATATTAATTGAGTTCTTTGATTACATTGGAGGGGAAATAAGATATAAAACTTTTGAAAAGATGGTTTTAGGTAACAGGCACAAATCCTTTGAATTGGGAAACATTGGAGACAGAAAAAAATTTGAAGGCTGATGTAGAGACTGCTGAATACAGGGTTGAATGCCTGAGATTGGTGGTGAAATGGCTTTTCTAACGGAGAGACAGAGGAACAGCATTAGAGCAGAGGGTCTGGCACGTCTGTATTTGCAGGGAACGAAAGGGTGGACAAAAACTGCCCTTATATCTGGAGCCTGGGAAATAGCCAGCCAGAGGTCCATTCATTTCCAGAGCAGAAAGTCCTCTATTATTCCTCAGAAAGATTTATCTTTGCAGCCTGGCACTCACAATGCTACATATTTAAAGACACACAAACATATCACTGTCATTCCTTTGTGAGCTACCCTGGGAATTTCAGGTACCCCATAGTACAGTCAATAGCCCAGTAAAATAAATGTCTCCCTTTAATCTTCAGCTCCACAAGGAGATGTTTATTATGTCAGAGGAAAACATTTTTACTTTGGATCTCAGAGTTCATGTTGTGGACAATCGTTTCATAGGGTGCTCGAGTGTGATGAACTATAACTCTGAGAACTGTGACATTTTAACAAGAAACAGCCCAGCGATTGTTTGCCTAAGGACAAATCTCCTACCTCGGTCTTAAAAACAGTTGCTTTGAGAAGGTCCAGGGTCCTTATAATATAGAATTAATTCGAAGATAAGTAAAAAACAATTGACCTCATCTCCTGCTGCATGGAGCTCAGTCCAAAGACTGCTGATGTTTTCTCTTTACTCCATGTTCCTACCTTCCATCCAAATTCTACCATTCTTTCAAGCAGAAGTTGCAAATCAGCAGCTTTCCAACTAGATTAGAATAACAACAATGTTTTGGGTTCAATAAGAATAATCATTAAAAAAAACATAGGAAGGGTTATCTCATAATCAGAGAATTTGCATCTAAATTCCTGTCTTCTCTCCACCAGATGGAAGATCTAGAGACATTGGATTTCTTCCTGGAACAATGGATGAAAAGGAGTAATGGCTGCTATTTGGAGGTGAGGCATGGGCGAGGAGGACTGCTTCAGGCCAAAATCCTATGCATGATATTTTAGACCTAACTATAAAGGATTAGAAATCTATTCAAGAAGTTCTCCAGGGAGAATCTGCCTACCTCACCACCCAGTCCAGGCTTGGTGCACAGATAGTGCACTGCAGCTTTCTGTAGGAAGCAAAAACTGGTAGGAAAAAGCAGGAACTTAGGCTCCTACAGTACCAATACTGACCATCCTTACATGCATATCTGCATTCTTTTCCAAGGCACCTCCATGAAGAGTCCTCCTTATCATGGGGTACTCAACTGAGGCCCTTTACTCCTCTTTGACTTCTTACTGGTCCACTCTTAGCTCTTTCCCTTCCTCATGCCCATTGTCCATGTGTCCATAAAGAGTCAGGATACTGTAGCTTGGAGCTCTGGGGCAGTGAAATGCTTTCTCCATCTGTGCTCTTCTACCTGACCCTTGCCTTATCTGCTCCACAGGGAAAAATGGAACACTGAGGAAACTGCATCTCTCTTTCAGGCTCTTGCTTACACTGTTGAGTAAGTGAGTAAAGTCTTGTTGTTACTTTGGTTTCTTTTTCAAACTGTTGGCCTGGATGTCCAATTACTCAGTAATTACATTCCAGGTTTAGTTCAGTCTCAGACTACTTCTTGCAATATTACATTTATTCCAATGCACATATTAAGACCACATGCCTGTTGTAAAGCACTGGAATTTGAGTACTTGTTTTTGGTAGAGCTCCATTTTCTCTCCATCCAGAAACCCTTCACCACACAGTCCCCAGTTATTTCTGCTAAAATTACATACAGCATTGCTGCTCGTGTGTGGTCCACACATGAAGATTCATCAACACAGAAGCTTGATAAAGACTCAGTAGACCAGGCAATCCAAGACATATCAAACCATAATCTGCATTGTGACAAGAGTCCCAGGTGGTTTGTATGTGCCTTAAAGTGTGAGAAGTACTGGTATAGAACATTATTCTGAATCATCTGAATTGACATATTATATATTTGCCTTTTTCATAATAACATAGACCTATCTTACCAACTGGACTTCAAACATCTTGATGGCAGAGATGGTATCCTGAGACACTTCTGTGGGTACTCTTCTAAGTGAACTAGCAAAGATGGGTGAAAAAAGAAAATATAAATCCTCCTTCTAAAGTAAATTTACTTATATTTCTTGCATCTGTCTTCCCAAAACTTGTACATGTTCATGCCCACAGATAAAGAACCCAGATGGACATTTGAGAGCTGGGCATGAGAATACCTCAAAATCCATCTCATTTCACCGTGACCTGTACCTTTTTGATTTCTCTTTGACTATATCCCGTTTCAAGACATTTTGGTAAATTGTACTTTCAACTTTTATTAGCAGACTTCTTTTGAAGGCATTTTTCTTAACTTGACTATGAGTAGCTGCAAGTATTCTGACTTTTCCAATATGTACCTTTGTTAAGCAAGATCCTTTATCAACATCCTGCCAGGATTGAAACTGTAGCATTGACTCTTGGACTGATATTTCATCTGGTGTCGATAACATTTTTTAAATCTGCTTTTAGACCTAAAAAGTGTCTTGCTTTTTTTTTTTTTTTTTCACAACACACAACAAGCACAAATTAAACATTATATGGAAATACTTTGTTAAAATTAATCTAGATCAGAGGTCATCAACCTATGGCCTGTAGGAAAGTGAGGTGTTTTTGTAAATAAAGTTTTATCAGAACACAGCCACACTCATTCATTTGCATATTATGTATAGCTGTGTTCACAGAGTATCAGGAGAGTTGAGTAATTGTAACAGAGACAATATGACCCAGTCTAAAATATTACTATCTGGCCCTTTAAGAAAAAAAAATCGCAACTCTTAAACTACTCAATTTTGTGGAGTAAGTCAACAACCAAATATATTTGGCACTTTGTAAAATGATGGTTTGATTTATTTTTCTAACTTTTTACATGTTCTGTGTAGTTAGCACCAATAAACAACACTGAAAACAAAAAAAGAAACTGGATTTTAAAAGGAGGTGAAAGGTCACTTAATTTTTTCTTAACCATAATAGACAACCTATCATTTATGCTACTAATAAATGTGTTTTGAGCATTGGACTCTCAATTTTCCCTGTACCAAACTTAAAAATCATTTTTCTTTTAATTGCACAGTATGTTTATAGTCAAGTACTTTTTTCTTTTTTATATGTTTTAATTAATTATACATGACAGTAGAATGCATTTTGACTCATCATACATAAATGGAGTAGAACTTCTCATCTGTCTTGTACATGATGTAGAATCACACCAATCATATAATCATATATGCACATAGGGTAATAATGTCCGATTCATTCTGCTATACTTCCTACCCCATGCATCCTCCCCTCCTTTCATGACCCTCTGACTAACCAAAAGTACCTCTAGTCTTCCCTAGCCCCCACGCCCTTATTGTGAATTAGTATCCACATATCAGAGAAAATACTTGGCCTTAGTTTTTTGGGATTGGCTTATTTTGTTTAGCTTGGTATTCTCCATCTCCATCCATTTACCTGCAAGTGCCATAATTTCATTTGTTTTTATGGCTGAGTAATATTCCATTGTGTATTTATACCACTTTTCTTTATCCATTCATCTGTTGAAGGATATCTAGGTTGCTTCCATAGTTTGCGTATTGTGAATTGAGCTGCTATAAACATTGATGTGACTGCATCACTGTAGTATGCTGATTTTAAGTCCTTTGAGTATAAACTGAAGAGTGGGATAGCTAGGTCAAATGGTTATTCCATTTCAAGTTTTCTGAGGAATCTCCATACTGCTTTCCATTGCTGTTGTATCAATTTGTAGTCCCTATAGTCATGTATGAGTGTACTTTTCCCCCACATCTTCCCCAACATAAAAATCATTTTTCATGTGTCAATCTATTACTTTAGATTGTTTTTATAAAAGGAATTAAAAATTTATTTATCCATTCACCCATTCAATTACGATGTGCTGTGATTATAAATATGTCTATGATACTATCTAGGTATCATAGGAAACTGAATCTAAACTGTAATGTGACACACAGTTTTCAGTCTTAAAAATGTTTATAATCACATAGGGTTATGTGAGCAAAGGGACAACAAAATCAGTATGTCCATCAATCCCAGATTTTATTCAGCTGTCCTGGCAGGTGAATGTCCATTTTCTGTGCCCTCACTCAATTAAAAATTTTAACCTTGAAAATGATTACAGATAGTAGAGTTTTGGGTCAAGCATATGCACATAGTTGAACTTCACTGATAGAACTGCAGTGTGGTCTTAATGGAATAAAACAAGTCATACATAAATTACATGATACCTAGAAATTTGAGGATATAAATGGATGTCTCCTGCCACATATACAGTTAACATATGAAACCTAATCTCCAAAAATGCCCTCAGCCCTACACCCAAAACCCATGATCTCAGTATCATGCCTTCATGCTGTTCTTTTCCCCTTTATCATGGTCATTTTGCTTTCAGTCATTAAGGTAAATATCTGGAATGCTTTAAGCATTGCTTACAATTTAGAATAAACATATTTTCTGAAATCTCTCTTGATCACCCAAATATGTTACATGAAGGCAAAGAACATTTTTGGTCATGTTTAATTAGGCAACATTGCCATGTGGATGGAGAAGAAAGAAGAGCTAAGTCAGCTAAATTTTGGACCTGGGTGAATCTCATCCCTTCCATGCAGCATTTCTCCTGGAAAACTTAGAGTTAGTCACATAGGGGCAATTAAACTTTTAAGCCACCGTCGTATCATTTATCTGTGAATTCACTTTCCATTTTCAGTTCCCATGATGAATTGCAGTCCAAAAATATTAAGTGGAATGTTCCAGAAATAATTCATCAATTGTAAATAACTTCTGTTATAGTATTTTGTTATAATTGTTTCACTTTATTGTTAGTCATTGTTGTTAATATATTAGCATGCCTAACTTATAAATTGAATTTTATCATAGCTTATTTGTAGAGGAAAAAACATACTACGTATATAGTAAACTGCTATCTATGCTTTCCTGCATCCAGCATCTACCTACCCCTTTACCTTCCTGCTCTCTCTCTCACACACAAACACACACACACACACACACACACACACTTGAAATATGCTCCTTATGGATATGAGGAGGACTGCTACATTGCTGGTTTTCACAAGTGAAAAACATGAGTGATGAATTTTTCTGAAATAGAAATCCTTTTAGAGGTGCTCTATATTAAAATAGTGATGGACAAAAATTACTCCATTTTCCCGAAGGGGCATTTAAAAGTACAATGAACAAAATGAAGCTAAACAAGTTTATCCTTTAGATATTGAATCTGTAAAGATTGCTATGCATACAGCAAACCCTTGTGTTATAACTGAAGCACTACTACTCAGCCATAAAGAAGAATGATTATGACTTTTACTGGTAAGTGGATGAATCTGGAGACTATCATGCTAAGTGAAATAAGCCAGTCCCAAAAGCCTACGGTCAGATCTTTCTAATGGTATGTGGAAGCATAATCCACAATAAGGTAGGAGTGGTTTAAAAAAATAATAAAAGAAAAAGAATAGAAGTTCAGTGGACTAGACAAAGGGGAATGCAGGGAAGGGAGGAGGGATGGGATAAGGAAAGACAGTGGAATGAATTTGACATAACTTTCCTGTGAACATATATGAATGTACCATAGTGAATCTCACCATCATGTACGTCCACAAGAAATTAATTAAAAAAAAAAAAAAAAAACCATGGATAAATGGCAGAAAAATCATTCGAGTGTAGGGAAAGGAGCAGGAGACAGGAGAGGGAAGGAGAAAGGGCAGTACCTGGGATTGAATTAGAGCAAGATATGGTCCATGCTTTTATAATTATGTCAAAATAAATTCTACTTTCATGTATATCTAAAAAGAACCAATAAAAATTTGCAGCACTATTGTAACAACAGTGCATCTTTGCTGAAGTATATTTCTAGTTCGGAAAATGACCAACCTCAGTAATGGTCAATTTCTACCCAACTGTTGTCTTAAACATCAGTTGTTCTTCCATCCTGGACCCAGGGTAGGTTTTGAAATGGAAATGTTACAGCCCCTTATATAACACTTTTAGGAAAACTTACAAATATTTATAATGGCTTATAAGCCCTGCATGATGTAGCTTCTACCTACCCCTCTATCTTCCTGTTCTCTCTCTTTCTCTCTCTTTCTCTCCCTCTCCCCCACATGCGCACACACACACACACACACACACACACACAATTTCTTTTAGAACTCCTGCTGTGTGGTTATTAGGCATTTTTAAAATGTGGAAGAGACCAAAGTAGGTATTAAGGGTAGGAATGATATGAACCATAAACAAATCGAGGACTGGAGATAAATTAATTCTACCAATTACTGGTATTTTCTATTTCATAAATTAATTAACTTCTATAAATATGAATTTCTTCAATTCTATACTAGTGTCTGTTCTTTGTATGACTTAGGAAGAAAACTAAAGTGCTTAAAAATGCTGATTACAATTTTTTTTTTCATGTAATAGCTTCTAAATATATGTTACTATAACTCTTGAATATTATGACCACCAGCTCGATTTCCTGAACCACCATCTAAAATTCACAAGAAACTGAGCTGAGCATATCACTAGGGCTGGCTGCACCAGTGGGATTTATACTTGGCATTAACAGAAAGATGAGCAACACACTTCTTGAGCAACATTGAATCAATACGGTCTGATGTGTAAATGAAAATTCAGCCCAATATTACATATTTTCACTTGACTTTTATATATGAGTTTGTCTGACTCTTTTTAAAAATTTTTTGGAACAATGGTGGATCATGTTTCTGGATTAATTTATGCCTTTATCTAAGTAATCAGAGAAGGAATAGAAGTTCCTTTGTTGAGCTACAGCTGAAAGAAATCTGTACTTCTGAAGATATGTGGAGGAAGGAGAGACGACTAATATAGGAAGAATAGGACTCATTATCTATGAATCTGTAGATAATTCATTTAAAATACTAAGTTAACTGGAGATATTATCAGAACATTTCCTGAATCTTCTTTTTGTCCTTATTTATCACAAGTTTAGAACCAATCTGAAGAGTCTAGACTCATATGACTTCAAGATTATTTAATTTGGGTAAAAACAAATGGATTTGTTTTTCTCCAAAGCATGTAATGTTGAAAAGACAATTTCTCAGATAATTTTTAAAAATATATAGTTTCACTTTTATAAAGTAATCTAATACTGAGACATCAAATTCAATTTTCTTTCTAATAAACATTTTTTTCATGTCTAAAAATTTGTTCTATTTAGATATACATGACAGTAGATGTATTTTCACATATTATACATACATACAGTATAACTTATCCTAATTAGTATCCCAGTCTTTAAATGAACATTTTTAAGAAATGGTAAATCACCAAATTTGGTAATATGAGTTTTTTGTAAAAACCAGGAGCACAAAATTTTAATCTATTAAATAATATAATTGTGTCTTTCAAATTGAACTGAACACGCATTTTCAGTCTCTGAATGATTGGTCTATGAGCTCTCTTCTATTTTCAGGCATCTCTTGCACCTCAGTCCTTTTCAATATAGTCACTAATTTCCCTTTTCTCTAGTGGTCACTAAAGAATGTAAGATTCTCAAAGAACCAGTGAAGACGTTAAATCAAGGAAGCAGGGAGCAGGAGAAGAGAGGCTGATGGAAATAACAGCAAACATTTATTAAGGTTTTCCTTTTGCATTCATCACATAAATAGTAGTACATTTTGAAAGATCAAGATCCTGCTTAGAGTAATTTCAAAATTAATGTTTCATAATATATCAGAAAAACACATGAAGCTTTGGCCTTCTTTTGAATGGAAGACAAATTTAAACTTAGTTCTGTCTGATATTCTAAATTTTTTTTCCCTGATACAATGCTGATTAAAACATTCAATGAATAGCAAGCAATAACTGTCATTAAGTTCCACTTTTAGAAATCCATAGTTACCATGATAAGTAATTATAACAAATATAAATGAATTGAACTAACTGATATACTGCAAAACTTCTGGTATTCATACAGATATTATCAAAGTGGAAAAATAAAGAGTAAATATAATACCTGTGGTTAGAGAATGTTCTCTCATCAATAAGCTACTAACGTTCCAGGAAATGTCAATGTTCAATAAACATACAAAATTTGAATGAGAAAGATGAATGACAGTCAAACAGTTGGGCAAAGATTCACAATTCAGGAAATCCACAATACTTAAAGGGTTGTAAGTCCTTTCTGTTAATAAAAATATAGGAAATTATGAAACTAAAAGCTTTGTGTAGATCAGAGATTGCATACTGACACATGTCTTCAGGTTTACTTGAGTTAAACTGAGGGAATTTCTGTGGACTGGTAACTCTTACAGCATGTAATGAATTAAGGAATATTAGAGAGTTGTATTCACCCATGTGGGTCCAAGAACCTCCAACTCAGAGAGAATGCTCACTAAGTAGGTATTCAGAATGTGGATGTTTACGCCAATACTAAAATCTTAGGTGACAAAGACAAATTATTAGGTAAAAAAGCATAAATCTGATTCAGAAAAAGCAAAAAATCTAAATGATTATATAAGCATCAAAGATATGTAATCAATACTATACAGTCATCAGCAGTTAAAATCTTTGATAAATATTCAAGAGACATGATTCTGGTCCTACATATCTTTTTTTTTTAATGTCTGCCAAACTTATTATATTAGATAAAATAATCTTGGTACCAGGACCAGAAAAGGGTAGTGTAAAAAAGATAAAATTATCATACAATCTTACTCATCAGTATATATATATATATATAAGAGTCTTCACCAGACAACATTCAATTTTGGTGAATTTGTGACTAAAGACTCTAAAGATTAGTCTTGTTTCCTAAAAACCAAACCTGTATGACACTACTGAGAAATAACTAGATTCATATGAGTTAAGAGAATTTTACAGGGATGATCAGAAACATAAGCAAACAAGCAAAGAGACAAGTGAAAGTTGACCTTCCTGACATGCAACAACTTGGGTTTATGGCAGCCTATACCGAAGGTGCTAGTAAGGTATCAGCAGTCATCAATCTCATACCCAGGACCCAAACAGGAATGGGAAAAGCCAAAGTCAGAAACACTGGGAGTATGTTATAAGGATCTGGCCTGGATTAGTGAACGGGAGGGAATGATTTTTGTATGGGAACTAGATTCTTGAGACATACAATAATGGGGATATTTATCCTGAAAACAATAAAACTGTTTCAGTTAACTTTTTAATCTCTGGGACCAAAAGACCTGACAAGTACAATTTTAGATGAGGAACAGTTTATTTGGGACTCATGGTTCCTGAAGTCTCAGTTCACAGACGACCAACTCTGTTGCTCTGGGCCTGAGTTAAGGCAGGATATCATGGTAGAAAAGTGTGGAGGAGGAAGGCTCCTCAGGACATGACAAGGGAGCAGAAAGACTCTGCTTAACAGGGACAAACTATAAACCCCAATGGCATACTCCCAGGGACTACGTCCCTCAGCCACGCACTACATACCTACAGCTACCACCCACTTAATCCATTCAAGTGAATTAATGCATTGATTAGTTTAAGATTCTTATAACACAATCATTTCACTTCTAAATTTTCTTGCACTGTCTCACACAAGTCTTGGGGGGATACCACATATCCAAATCATAACAAAAGTGAAACTAACTCCTAAATTTAGGCATAGAAGACTGAAGCTGTGCAAAATGGATTTAGTTGCCAACAGAAGCTGGACATTTTTCCAGAAAGTCCTGGAAATGCAGGCATCAGGATTTCCATGGATTAAAATTAAATTTTGTATGGTCTGGGGATGTAGCTTGGTGACAGAATGCTTGCCTAGCATGCATAAGACCCTGGCTTCAATCCCTAGTATTGAAGGAAAAATTAAGTAAAATAAAAACAAATCAAATTTGATCATAAAAATAATTTGGTATTGTTTCGAATGGATATGCATAGGCACGTGACCTGAATTTCACTATTTTAGCATTTCCTAGAAAAAATCTTGCATTCGAACATAAGAAGATATGTTTAGATGTATCAATAGAATCATCGTTCACAAATTTTTAAAACATTAAAGATCATCCAAAGTTTCCCTAACCTTAGAATACAGAAATAATTCAAACCTATGATTTTATATAGCAGTGAAAAAGAATTGACTAAACTACACATGCAAATATAGATAAATCACAGAAACATAACTCGGAATGAGAAAAATGGAATAGTATAATTTTATATATATATATATATATACACATATATAGTGATTTTAGTTATATATATATTTATTTACTTTATATAAATATATATTTATTTATATATATTATTTATTTATATATTTCATTTATATATTCATTTATTTATATAGATGTTTATATACACACATAAATAAATATGTGTATATATATACATATATATATGTGTATACACATATATATATGTATATATATACACACATATATCTATGTATATATATATAGTGGTTTTATTCAATAAGGGCAAATCTAAATAATATCATGGAGGATAGTTAACACCAAGTCTAACATGGGTTAAGAACAGGCAGGGGAAGTTCAATTCAAAGGTGCACACGAAACTTTTAGAAGTGGGGTGAAGTTCTTGTTCTTCAGGTAGGTGGGCATGTGTAGTTTCGGCCTTCTCATTCTTTACAAAGTGCATGTATAATTTAGGTCTGCATATGTGTGTGTGTGTGTTATTTAGTACATAGGTGTGCTGTATTTTGTCATTTAAAAACACTTTAATGAAGAGAAGGCAGTGACCAGGCATGACGGGAGTGCTTGACGATGAAGGAATACTTTTGAAAAAGTGATCACAAGCTTCTATTCTTCAGGGCAAACATAGGGGAAGGGTGACACCAGATGTGTGTTCCTGGTCCAATCCATGTGAGCTGGAGGGTCACAGCCCCTCTAAATGGAAAGCCAGTTCTAAGCCCTGACTGAATTGAGACCTCTGGGAATTTGGATCCTGTGTCAGAAATATTTTCGTTACTTCAAAAGAGAAGCCAGAACTCTGAGTTTCTCTACGAAACCTCTAACTTATGAAAAGTTGCCATTGGGGAGTACATTTGAGAGTTCCTTTGGGCAAATTTGCCCACCAGGTTGGGAATTACCTACCTTTTGTTTGATTTCTCTTACATGAAGTAATCATGGAGGAATTCTAAGAATCTAAGAATCTATGACCATGTTCAAATATTGAGATCTAGAGAAGACTTAAGAAGAATAGAATAGAAGATGGACTTTGGAACTAACATTCTGATGTAAGTGTGCAGTATGAATCCAAAACAAGATAAGCAGGTCATCTCACAAGTTTAGAAAGGAACTGAATGGGCAAGGAATCATGGGAACACATTGAAGAGGGCAGGTATTAGGAAATTTATGGGAATGAAATTTAGCATCGCTGTGTTCCCAAGAGAAGGGCCTATCAAGTCCCTGTCACTGCTGATACCATAAATGAGCTCTGGAACAGAAAAGAAGGTACAAAACAAGAGAAAAGACAATGAGCTCTTTGTGACAGATTCTAAATTTTGCCTTTCCATTGGCCAAACATCCAATGTAGATGTTGGAAATATAATCTGCAGGGCAGATTTCATGTGGATGTTGGAAAAATAAAGTGAGAGAAAAACTGAGAGAAAGAAGGGACTAAAAGAGTTGGTAGAGTTGAAACATAAAATTTGGTAAGAGTGACAATAGAAAGCATGTGTATGAATGAATTTTTTTAAAAATTATGAATAATTATGGTACCTAATTCAATTACCAATTGAATGTATTTGCCATAATTTTAAAAGAAAGTCATAATTACAAAGCAGTTTTGCGAAACAGAAAATGCACAAACTTTGGAACTAGTTAGTCTGAATTTGCTTTTGACTCCTTAGCGAAAATGTTTTGTTACTTTATCAAACTTAAACTCTATAATTTCTAAACTTCCCATAAAGTGAAGCAGAAAATGTTAACTCAGGAGGAATTGCTTGTCATATGTTTTGTAAAACACTGACCAGAAACGTGAAGGAGATGCAGCACTTCAATTTCCCCTTACCTCCTTGGAGCCTATTTTCTCAGTGGATTGCAAGCTGCATGTTGCATAATGGGTACTCTGGAAGAATATGCTGCAAAGAAGTCAAAGTGCAAGATGATAATTTCCTAATTATGTTATTATTATGCTATTATTTGCCTAATTATGCTATTATTTCAATCCTTATGAAAGGAGTTGTGTAGAAGCAGGTGTTACAGTTTGGATGTGAGGTGTCCCCCAAAAGTTCATGTGAGAGACAATGCAAGAAGGATTGAAGAATAAATTATTGGGCTATGAAAGCCTTAACCCAATCAGCGAATTCATCCCCCTAATACTGAATGGTAACTGAAGCCAGGTAGGGTGTGACTGGAAGAGTGGGCATCGGGAGCGTGCCTTTGGGGTGTCTATTTTGTATCTAGCAAATAGAGTCTCTCTCTCTCTGCTTTCTAATCATCAGGGGGAGCTACTTCCCTCTGCTGTAGTCTTCCACCATGTTCTTCAGCCTCACCTCCAGTCCCAAAGAATGGAGTTGGTTGTCTATGGACTGACACCTCTGAAACTGTGAGCCCCCAATAAACTTTTCATCTCCTAAAATTGTTCCTGTGAGAACTTTTAGTTATAGTATGAAAAAGGTGGCTAAAACAGCAGGGCTGGACAGGAGATGTCATATCAGGATGCTAACTCAGAAGAGAATGGGGAGGTCTGGAGCAAGTGCTTGATATTCTACCCCAATCAGTTACTAGATGTTGTCTACAATAGGAAGGGTGAGACTGTAGCCCAGGCAGCATCTAAACCCAGGTGGACCCTATAGCTGAAGGCTGTGTGAGGCTCACATATTCAGCTGGCAGCAAGTTCTTCTTGAATAGAGATGGGGGGGCAATTTGTGACCATGACCCTTATTATGGTTTGAATCTTTAATGTCTCCTAAAAGAGCATGTGTTAAACAATGGATAAAAGCTAAGAGGCAAAATGATTAGATTATGATAGCTGGAAATTAATCCATTGATGGATTAATAATTTGAATGGTCTACTTGGTGGTAACTATAGTCAGGTGGAACGTGGCTAGAGGAAGTAGGTCACTGGGTTGAGCCCGTGGACTACATATCTTCCTGGACCCTCTCTGTGTTTCTCAACTCTGTGGTCATTATAAGCTCTAAAGCTTTGCTTTGCCATGATGTTCTACCTGCCTCAGGCCCAGAGCAATGGAGTTGACTGATCATGGACTGAAATTCTGAAACTGCCAACCCCAAATAAACTTTTCCTCCTCTAACTTTTTCCCATCAGGTATTTTGGTCAAAATGATGAAAACCTTGTAGCATTGTATAAGGCTTGATTTTTTTCCCTTGCTTAACTAAGCTAATTGAAACATGACACTGGATCTTCAAACTTAATAAACATAGTAGTACAATAGCTATCTTCAGTAGTTTTACCTTTATATTCAGATATCACACTGAAATTTTATTTATATTGCTTTTTATAAATGGAGTCATTAAGCCACAAAATGGCATAGCTGTACTTCAAATCAAAGTAGCTGGGCTTCAGCGATACCTCTTACCTTTATGGCTCTGCTCCCTCTCCAGAGTGTGGTTGACTCAGAATCTGCCACATATATGTCTGAAGGGTCTTTGCTTATTTTAATTGATGGTGCACAGTGCACAAACCCTCTGGGCACTTATTATGACTGAAAAACTTATCAATATACAGCAAGCAATGCTTATAGTTGAAACTCCATAGTTCCTCATACAAAAATCTCACAAAGATCAATTCAGGGCAAAATTACTCTAGAAAACTTGGGATGATTAGTCTTTCAAAGTAAAATCATCCAGAATTGTTTCATTTGATATTCTTGATGGTAGAAGGATGTAGCACTATCCTGATATGCTCAGGAAATGATAAAATATTCAATTCCAAGAGAGGAAGAAACATTTAGGAGTAAAACATTAGGCAAACACCTAAACTCTGTAGACCTCAGCTTCCTAAAATTCATTAGGGATACAAATATTGTTACTTATCTCGTAATATTGGCTTGAAAATTGAACAAATCAATACTCACAAAGTGCTGAAACCAGATCCTAGCATATATATTCAGTAATGGTTGAACATTGTATACCTACTACTCATATGTGTACTACCTTTCTTTTTTTATATGGTACAGTTTCCAAAGATTGAACTCAGGGTCACTCGAATTCTGAGTCATATTCCCAGTTCTCTTTTGTATTTTATTTAGAGACAGGGTCTCACTGAGTTATTTAGCATCTCACTTTTGCTAAGGCTGACTTTGAACCTCCTGCCTCAGCCTTCCAAGCTGCTGGCATTATAGGCATGCGCCACTGCATGCCTATAATTTTAAATTTCTTTAAAATTTCCAAAAGTCAACTACTAGACTGGTTCCATGGAAGAGGAAATCAACTCTGTCTCTTATAGGAAGTACTAGGAGAACATATAGGACTAGAAAGACTGTTATGGATATTTTACATTGTATTTTTTTAAATAATTACAGATTTTCTTGCAGTTATAATAAATAATACAGAGAGATTCCATGTATATTTTACCCAGTTTCTTTCCAGGCAATTATCTTCAAAACAAGGGCACAATTTCACAACTGAGACACTGACATTGATGAAGCACACCTACCTATTCAGATATTTCCAGTTTTATGTCATGTTGATGTTTTCGTCAAATACACTGTACCACTCAGGTAGATGGTAGGACAGGGCCAAACCTATATCTGTCTGGAACAAAAGCTATGCTCTTAACTATTGTGGTAGAAAATGATTTGACCATAGTATTTTTGCAATGTCTGAAATAAGACAAAGCAGGCTGGCAAATTTAGCATACATCACTCTTCAAACTGAATAGTTTATTTTTGTAGTTCTAATAATAACAGGTCCAAAATATCTCTTCTGATCCTTTACTCCTTCAACTATTTTTGCCCATAGCTATGTTTAATTGATAAATCAATGTAATGAAGAAAAGAAACACAGAGAAAATAAAACAACTGCAGCAACATTATAACTTTCAGCATATTCTTACTGTGTGCAATTTCTATAATAAATACTTAGTATTCGCAATCCCTAATAGTCACGGACACTCTAAATTTTAGATGCTATTATTCCTTTCCATTGCACAGGTGATTAAATCAACTTACAGTGATTTTAAATAATAAGCATAGGATTTTATGTTAGGTCACAACCTGCATTAGAGCCAAGATTAACCTAAAATCAAATTTTATGATATGAAGATTTTGTACCTTTCTTTCCTGGAAATAAATTACCCAAGTTGCAGAATGAATGGTAATTGATTGAAAGATAGCCAATTCCCTGTATTTTCTGTTTACTATCAATTTGGTTCATCTTGAGTCACCAGAAGTCACAGTTACAAGTTGATTTTCATACATACTGTTAAATGCTAGTCATATTTGTGTATTAGGTGGCTTTTCATAGTATGGTCTCATCAGCCATGAAAGATTGACTCCATCCTTGAGTAAAATCTGAAATAGTTATATATTTTTTTTAATTTTTAATTTTTTTATTTTTACAGACTGCATTTTGATTCATTGTACACAAATGGGGTATTTTGAACTTCAAAGTTTAGTAAATTCAAAAGGGGAAAATATGCATTCAATTTCTTCCTTAGATAGTCAGACCCAGACGGGCACTGGTCTTCACTGTTTTACTTCTCTTATTCTATTTTTTAATTACTTTTTTTTATTTTTACAGACTGCATTTTGATGCATTTTTATTCAACATCCCCAAAAAGTACATGTGAGACAACACAGGAATGTTCAGGGTGAAATGATTAAATTATGGGAACCATAGCCTAATGGGTAGATTAATCCATTTGATAGGTTAGTAACCTGAGAGCACTAATGAATAGTGTCGCAATTACAGGAGGGTGTGGCTTGGCTGCAGGAGTAGGTCATCGGGGTGCACCCTTGAGATTATATTTTGACTCTTTTTTCCTCTTTATTCCCTGGAGGCCATGAGCTGGGCAACAGTTCTCCATCACACCCTTCCACCATGATTTTCTGCCTCACCTCAGGCCCAGAATTATGGAGCTGGCAGACCACATACAGATCCTCTGAAGCCATGAGCCCAAAATAAACTTTTTCCTTCTCTCATTTTGTTCTTGCCAAATATTTTGATGAGAGTGATAGAAAACTGACCATCACAGGCAGTGACATAAGTATTTTCCTCATAGAACTAAAAATATTAGCCATGAACTTCAATTGGTATTTGAAATGATTGAACATTATCTCGAACCATGTTTAGAGGTTTTTAATTGGGCAAAACATAAAGATTATATGTATTTTGTTCTCAATGCAGTAGACTCCCATTTACACGAGGATACATTTCCAAATCCCTAATAGATATCTCAAACCATGGACAGAACAGTACACTGCATATGCTAGCTTTTTCCTTCTGTGTAAAATATATGATACAGCTTAACTTATAAATTAAGAGATTAACAGCAATAACAATAAAACAAAAATGTCTAAATTATGCTGTAATAAATGTCATTTGAATATGTGTTCCCTATTAATATTTCTCTCATAATATCTCATTTTATATTGCCATTTTTTTCTGACTATAGCCTATCATGGGTTATGGAAACCAAGGAAAGTAAAACTGTGAGGAAGGGGATGACTCTTAGTCAGTTACAGAAGGCTTAAAATAACATTTCTGGAAATCATTAAATTATTTCAGCAGGTTAAAATTCCTGTAAGAAAACAAAATTTTAGTATTGTGGAAAACTTGATTTTTACATTAAAACTTTTTTGAAATCTTACATGTTAAAAAGTTAAAATTGATTGATCATTAAGCATTTACTGAAGTCTACAATACAGTAAATGCTACATTGCATATGTAGTTCTGGTCAACTTACATAAAAAAAAGAAGCAAATGTATGCAACTACAAAAAAACCCAAAACACTAGTGTATGGATACAGATTAAAATTCCTCACCTACCTCAACTAACATGATATAGGCATGAGAGAAAAGGACTGGTAATCAGAAAATTTGTATTTATGTGAAGTTCTTTCCCTTTCACCTCTTAAATCTTGACATGCACTGAGGAAATTGTCCTTGATTCTATTTTCATTTTATTCTCACACTCTCCTATGGATGAAATCAAGTCAGAATATACCAGTGTGTTTACTTCTGGCTCTGAGAGAACAGCAGGAGAGTCAAACGTATAAACTCTTAGCCAGCATGGGAAGGGGATAGCTTATCCAGTTTTCTCAGTGGAAGCACTAGCCAGTGAACCACCATCAATCACCCCCACCCATCACCAGGCTCAATCACTCATCCATGACTTGTGAATTGAACTTTGTCTTCACATGTTGCTAGGCAACCTCTGTATCCCCGTAGCAGCAGTTTCCTAAAGACTAGTTCTACTATCTTAGATACTATATGTACTTATGAACAAAACAGGTTTCATTAACAGAATCTTTGTTTCTGTGAAAATCATATTTATGATTTTAATTTTGTATGTGGATCAAGTTTACAAGTAGAATTTTCCAACAATAGACATCAGCAGCATCAACAATGTAACAGTATAATTATTTTAATGATATGCTTATGATTCAGAAATTTATATCTCCAAATCAGAGCTCTATTCTGATTTCCATTTACTACAGTACATCAAATTCCTCTCTGTATACTACCTTTGTGACCCAGTAGATGTCCGATAAAACCATGAAAAAGCAATTGGTTTTAGTTACTTTGAGTCTTTAATTTGTTTTGTCTCATCTGAAATGAGATAGGATTAAACTGGCTCATTCCTATGAGTTCTTCCACCTTTGACAACTAGTACTCTAATTCCGAATAACCAGATATTTAGTAATTTTGACATCAAATATTCATATGGTATCATACATTTCTCCAATCTCATAAGTGTACCTTAGCTAGTAGAGTAGTTAAGTCCTAAAAAAACATGAAGTAACCAACTCTACACGTTCTTATAATTCTCAGTTAAATAATAACAAGAGACATAAACTATTACCAGTGGCATTCTCTGAGATTCTTCTACTCAGCAAATAACTTCATGGCTCTTTGGGGCTTGATGATAATATTTTCTAACACACTGAGAATAAAAATTGCTAACATCACATCTTGAGTTATTAGACCATTGTTGAGAACACATGCCTTATATTAGAAAGGAAAATAGATATGCTGCAACTTCACCCTCTTAGGAGTTTTATAAATGGATTGGAAAATCACTTTGCCATATTTAATAGGGTCTGTTCATTTACGAGAACGAACGAATTCAGTTGTACACACACCTTTCTATTTTACCATCACTCAGTGGCCTACAGTCAGTTTCTTGGGCCTCATTCATTCATTCTACCCATCACCATGGAAAAAGAGGAGAGAATATTTTAAAAAGAGCATTATTTTAATGCCTGCTATAAGGCATATTTTAATCACTTTATTTTCTTATTTATCATTTATATCATCTCTAGCAAACAATTGCAGACTAATACTCTAATTTAAAAAAGAAAATATCAAGGGAGTCACAGACTAGAAAAAGCATGATACATAAAAATGAACTGAAGGCAGTACATATTTAAATGTCACATGGGTACACTGTCAGTGAGTCTATTACAACAATGATTATCAAAGGGGTCACCATTTGGAGAGAAATCCCTAGAACAGTTTCAAAATAGTGAAGAAAAACATGATTCAAGATATGCCTCTTCTTAAGCTAAATTAATAATAATCATCATTTTATATTGAGAATCAATAATATCTATAATAGAATTGTTTAAATGTGTAATTCTATTAGTTCATTTTTTTTTACTATATATGATATAAAAAGCTATATAAAAAGTTTAATGTATTGTCTCAATCATTACAAAAGATTTTGGGTTTGGGAAGCACTGTTGGTATAGAACCCCTTATCTTGCCAGTTCTGAATCCCAAGCCTAGACATCTGGTTCTTACTGAAAGTGAGAACCGTGCTGCCATACTTGGAATAGCAAGGCCAGAGTTAAAGGAACCAGGAGTCAAAGCTAATTCAGCCACCAGTGGGATGGTCAGGCCCCATGCTGGGAATTACCTGGTAAACTGATTGAATGTCTGCTTCCTGGGCCTCATCCGCAGCAATGTTGCTTGTTCAGTATGTCGGATTAGGACCATCAGTTTAACTTTCCATCAGGCTCCCGGGTGATTCCATGCTGCTAATCAAAGGTTACACTTTGGGTAAGTTGGTTTAGTATGGTATGGGCTCTGAGACCAATCTAGTGGTATCTGAAACCAACTCTAGTATTAACTAGCTCTGTGGCTTTGGGTCTCAAGTAGTTTATATATAAAATGAGGTTAATGGTAATATTTAGTTCTCTACTGATTATTAAGGTAAAGTACTGATAAAAGTGTCCTCTACCACCACATCAGTGAAATTGTTACATCACAACCATTACCAACAACAATACCATCACTCCCACCATCATTGATCACTACTACCATAGGACATCTATAAAACAGTTCATCCATCAAAACCTCCTGGACTTAGGTGGGCAAACAGACAAAAAACAGAGAAAGATACAGAGACTGCTACAGATTGTACCGTCTCTAAATTGTGTCAGCATTTGCTCAAAATGAACTGTTTGCTCAATCCTGGACATGATAGAAATAAATCTCTATATGTCTTACAAGTTATTGAATCAATCCTAGAAAATAAGGATACTAAGTATGACCGGAGGCCAGGACTGCACTTATCTCCAGTCTCCAGTTTCCCACATGGCCTGGCATGGAATTGATGCTCGTTTGTTGATGAATGAACCCACAAGCTCTGCTCCATTGAATGAGTATCCCCCCAAAACCAATGCATTACATGTTTTAACCCCAAGATGGTGCTATTGGAAAGTGGTGGAAAATTTGGAAGGCGGAGCCTTGTGGAAGTCTTTAGCCTTTGGAGGCATGTCTTTGAAGGGATTGTGGGTCCACAGTTCTTCTTGTCTCTCTCCTCTGACTCCTGACTCATGATATAAGTGGTTTGTCTTATGCCCCCACCACAATGTGGTGTCCTTTCCAGAGACTATAAAAGATTGTATAATTCAGTTATGTGCTGGAATCATGTGCCAAAGTAAACATTTTTATAAGCTAATTGTCTCAGATATGTTGTTATTATTACAGAAATACAATACAGGCAATTGGTACTGATGGTGGAATTGTCACTATGTATCTGAAGATGAAGGAGACTTTGATTGGCTTAAGGAAAGAATTGCAAAGTGATTGGAGAAGCAGGCCAAAGAAAGTCAAGAATACTATAAGCAAAACCTATTGAGTGGTTCTGGTAAGGTTTCAGAAGATCAGAATACTGATAGAAATATGAATACTAAATGTCTTTATGATGAGGATTCAGATGAAAATAAGGATTCTATTGAGTATCAGACTAGAAGTCACTCTGTCACTTGGAGTTGAAGAATTTGGGTACATTCTGTCCATGCCCTGAGACTCTGTGGGAGACTGAGCTTAAAGGTAATAGACTAGCTTATTTGGGGGAGATTTCAAGGCAGTAAAACACTTCAGCAGCAGTGTAGTGACTACTTGTTGCATTTACTCAAATTTGCAGTGAGAATCAGTAACAAAGAAAAAAGGCAGAGCAGAAAGACTTGGAGAATTTGCAGCTTGGATGGAAATGAACACATGTAATGTTAGGGACAAAAAGGGCATAGTCATGCTAGAGATTAACACGAATCAAAAGGAGCCAAGTGCTTTGCACGAAGGCCACAGGAAAGATGTCTTGAGGATATCACAGAAATCAGAAATGCTGTAAACTGACAAATGCATTTCAAATATTTTCCAGGAAGAACCACTTTTAAAAATACCTGAGTGTTCTGTGCATTTCAGAACACATTGAGATTTGCTTCCCCATGTTCATTTGTCAAGGGATTCCGAGGTCACTACAGCCATGGTTCAAGCATTCACAGGTATAATTCTGTCACAGGCAGACATTGATGTTTTGTACATGATACTGATTTTGCAGACATACAGAATTAAAGAGTTATTGGATCAAGGTGGTTTACACTCAGATTTCAGTGAAAAGCCTGGAAACCAGGCAGTTTGTTGCAGGGTTGGAGCCACAGCAAACTGTTTCCACATTTGGAGATACGAGGTAAAGCTGCAAGAAAAACCCAGGAAGGTAACATGCTGTATTGCCTACTAAGGAAAGCACTAGGCAGCTTGTGAAGACAGCCTGTATCCAGCAAAGCCATAGTGGACTGTATCCAGCAAAGCCATAGTGGCAAGACTGTCCAAGCCATGGGGCCTACATCCAACCAGGGTCTTCCCCATATTCTGGATGTGGTACTTAAGGATTTAATGTTTTTTGTCCTGGTGAGTTTCAGTCTTACTTTGCACCTATTATCCTTTATTATTTCCCTCTTCCTCCATTTTGAAATGAGAATATATGTCCTGTGCCTGACCACCAATGATATGTATGAGAGGTATATAAGTTGATTTGTTGGTTTTTATGTGGGTTAACAGTTGAGTTTGCCTTGATTCTTTTAGGAGCCTTTAGACTTGAACTCTTAAACAACACTAGAATAGTTAATGACTTTGAGAACTCTTGGGGATAGAATGATGCATTTTACTTTGTCAGGTGGATATGAACTTCTGGGGTTCAGGGATAGAATGCCCTGTTTGGATGAGTGCTTCTCAAAGACCCATGTGCTAAAAGCATGGTCCCCAGGATGGGACTATCGGGAGATGATGATGGAGTTATTATATGGTGGAAATTGTGGGAGGCTCTTTAGGTCACTGGAGGTATACCCTCGTAAGGGATTGTGGTACTCTGTCTTTTTTTTTTTTTTTTATGTCTCTCTCATCTGCCTCCTGGCTTCTTATTTAAGTGACTTGTTCTTCCAGAAACTCCTTTTGTGATGTGCAACCCTTGTCAGCCATCTAAAGAGATGGATAATTTGATGTTGGACAGGAACCTCCAGAACCATGAGTAAAAATAAAGGCTTTTTATTTATAAGTTAATTATCTCAGGTATTTCATTATAGTATTTCATCAGCTTTCCATTAATGTTAATACAAGCTTTGAAAATTTACTTTGCAATTAAGTTTGTACATTGTAGTTTGTAGGAAAATTGTTTACTAAAACAAACATGCGCACACATTTTAGTGACATATTGCTTTCTCCATGTTACAGATAAATAAAACTTCTGACACACTGAAAAATCAAGTAATTTTCCCTTCAGGGTTCCTTGACTGTGGAGTATACTCCTTGTGAAATATGTTTTTCTTCCTTTCATTAATCACTATAAACCTAAGAAGAACATGTCTTATTAGAGCACTAAACCATGGGAATCCTGAAATTGTATTTTTACCATTTCTTTATTTTTACCATGTACAACAGAGGGCATAAATGGTATAGGAGTGGGTTTGTGTAGGTATATCTCATGTGATCCACAGCATTGCAGGACAAATGACCTCATCCCATATCGTCATCACCTTTATTCATTGCTAGTCATTCCTGCATTCCCTGTGAGTGCAATGAAAATACGCTAATAATTGAGGAAGAGGAATGCCAGGAACAGAGGTTTACTCCTTATATATACAGTTCTATCTCCTTAATTTAAATATGACACACAGAAATATTAAAGGTAGACCTAAAATCAGAGTCGAATGGGACAATAAGGTGTACTTTTTAAATGAGGAGAACAAGAAGGGTTGGATGTAAAGTGATGGTATATTTACAACTAAAAGAAATTTGGGAGAACATCCATTGGCATGATCTGTCACTCAATACCAGATCAAGCCTCCTAATATAAACCGATACTGTATTGTGCTTTATTTCCACAAGGTTTATGACAGTTAAAACACCTACATCTTTATCTGTTTTATCAATCTAGCTGTCTCTTTCTACACCGAAACATATGCACATTCATTTTCGAAATTGTCTAACGTCAGTCTCACTACACACCAGTCTCTATGAAGGGTTGTAGTAATGCCCACTTATCCACAGGGGATATGTTCTAAGACCCCCAAAGATGCTTGAAACTGCAGATGGACCAAAAATTATTTATCTACCTATCTAGATATATATTCTTTTTAAAATTAATTTATTTTTTTTAATTTTCAAAGACTGCATTTTGATTCATTGTACACAAATGGGGTACATCTTTTCATTTCTATTGTGCATGATGTAGATTCATACAATTCATGTAATCATGCATGTACATAGGTAATGACGTCTGTCTCGTTCCACCATTTTTATACCCCGCTCCCTCTCATTTCCCTCTACATAATCTAAAGTTCCTCCATTCTTCTCTCACCTCCCCATCCCCTACCCCCATTATATATCATCATCTAATTATCAGCCTTTGGTTTTTTGAGATTGGCTTATTTCACTTAGTATGATATTCTCTAATTCCATCCATTTATTTGCAAATACTATAATATTATTCTTCTTTATGGCCAAATAATATTCCATTGTGTGTATATACCACAGTTTCTTTATTCATTCATTTGTTGAAGGGCATCTAGGTTGGTTCCACAATCTAGCTGTTGTGAATTGAGCTGCTATAAACATAGAGTGGTTGCATTACTGTAGTATGCTAATTTTAAGTCCTTGGGTTATAAACCGAGGAGTGGGATAACTGTGTCAAAAGGTGGGTCTCATATGACAGGGAATTGGAGGCACCCTCCAGGAGGCAAAAATAGTATCAAGCCAACAGTCAACAAAACACTGAAGCTTTGAGTCCTACAGCCACAACACAATGAATTCTGCCAACAACATAACTCAGTCTGGAAGTGAAGTCTCCAGGCAAGAACCGAGCCCTAGTCAACACCTTGACTACAGCTTGTTGAGACCTCAAAGGAGAGAACTAGTTAAGATATGTCCAAACCCACAGAACCTGTGAACTAATAAATGTTTATTGTTTTAAGCCCCTAAGTTTGTCGTATATATTCTAAAGTTTAATTTATAAATTAGGGAGTTAATAACAATAATAAAACATAACAGTATACTCTAATTAAAGTTATCTAAGAATATAAATTATGTCTGGAATTTTCCATTTAATATTTTCAGATTACAGTAGATGGTAGATAATTGAAACCACATAAGCAAAATCACAGATAAAGATGTGGGGACTCCCGAATTAGCATTCTTGCTGAACAGAATTCAGGCGCTAAGCCAAATTAAACTTAACTTACCCATTATTAGAACTATCCTTCCTTCTCTACACAGAATATTCTTGGATAAAAACCTGATACTTCGAGCATACAAATGAGCAGAGAGAATATTCGTGCACACTGGAGCAAGTCTAAGTAGGCCTTCATCCCCAATCATACTCTCCTTGGCACCTCTTCCAGCTGCCCGTGCCTTCCTTTGTTTCCATATCTGCATTGAAATCTTCTGCATAAAACTTCTGCCCACACAAGTCCATTTGTCCAGGATCCTCCCTCCTCCCAGCATCTCTTTTCTCTAACATACTCAAAGCTTGTTTATTCTTGGTCTGATTCCCTTAGGCCCTTGTTAAATGCCTGGATAATGCAAAGAGCTTAATTCATACTTATACAATAATGGTTGATGGTGATGAGCAATTATTCTTCTTATTTAACATTCCAATGCTAACAATTATGCCAACATTTAGCATCAGAGAAAACCCAGGGGTGACATTCAGACCATTAAACAATCAGTAGGGTAAAATAATTAACATATAAATCTACATACAGTTTTAAAATCCATTTTAAAAATTCCCCACATTTTCCTATAAACAAACCAAATAATATAAATGACAGACATTTACTAAATTATACAAGCTGTAGTGCCATTGTTTCATTAAATCATTCAATGCTTTTTAAATTATTTATTGATTTTTATAAGCTTATATTTGATGTGGCTTTCAGTAGCCAATAAAACCTCTGCCTGAACCATGGTTTGGCAAAGAAATGCAAAGCAAGTAATTCTAATAACCTCTTCTTTATATTGATAGTAGATGAAGGATCTCAAATATGGCCTTGGGTGGGGGAAACACAGAAGTATTTGCTTACTCCTTCTTAGGTTTTGGTTCTCCCACCTCCTCTACAAATGCCCCTCTTTGGGCACCTGATGCTTTTCCTCAACTACCTTTCAGGGGTACTTTCTGGGCACTGCTCTTATACTGGTTGCCCTTCTTGGGTACAGGAAACACACAGAATATACAGGAGGATGCAAGGAGGATGAAAAGGGAGTGGGAGGTAGCCAAATCACTAAGGTCCAGTGAGATGCCCATCATAGCTTGAGAGGTGGCAACTGGATGAGGCAGGGGAAAGAGAAGGAGGGAGAAGAGGAAGGGGAAGAGAAGGGGAAGGAGAAGGAGAAGAAGAAGAAGCAGTGTGACAAATAAAGGAAGAGTTTTTTAGCAACATTATTAGCAAGGATATTGGAAGATGATTGGGTGTGTCTTCAGTGACTGTCTCAGACTTTTCCCTAAAGGAGTGTGGAGTCATATAGAATAAGAAATATATCCCCATTGGTACAAAATACAAAACTCTCAAATGATTGGTGGTTCTAGGAGACTAAATGATTGGTGGCTTCGAGTGGTGTGACACGCTGATTGATGACTAATTGGATAGGTACTCAATAAAAGAAGAATAAGCTTCCGCAATAAATGAGTCAGCAGCTACAAGCTCACCTGCTCTTACCTGGCTCCCAGTGTCTGTGTGGTTATTGACACTGCGTCCTTCACCCCCCATTACAAGAGCCACTGTGGTAAACAATAAAGGAGTATCTTTAATATGGTTTTTCAGGAGAAGATATGTGGGTCCCAGACAGGTAGCTACTCAGTTGCCCAGGGTATGCAAAGCAGCCTGCTCTGCGGTGTGTGCTGTGTGCATCCTCTCTTCTTCATGTAGGCCGGTGAGGATTGCAGTGCAGTCATCTAAAGAATACATGAATGATCACAGTTTCCATGTTGATTAGTGTGGCTTGTATTTGGTTTTTGTTGGGATCAGCACTTCTGGCTGCCTTGGGCTCATGGTTTCGAAGGTCTCAATTCACGTTTGGCCAACTCCATTGCTCTTGGCCTGAGGTGAGGCACAGCATCATGGCAGAAGGGTGTGGCAGAGAAAAGATGCTCAGCTCATGGCAGCTGGGAAGTAGAAAGAGAGTAGTTAGGGACAAGGTGCAATCTAAGGGCACTGCCCCAGTGACCTGCTTCTTCCATCTATGCTCTTCCTGCCTACAGTTACTACCCAGTAGTCTATTGAAATTGTTAACCCATCAAATGGATTAATCCATTGATGAGGTTGCAACTTTCATAATCTAATCATTTGACCTACAAAAATTCCTGTGTTGCCTAACACATGGGCTTTTTGGTGACGTGTCTTATCCAAACCATAATACTGAAGAATACCCTTCCAAGTGTAACTTCTCCCATAATTTGTGACTGGGGAACATTGGAAAAGGGAGGGTTTTGAGCATTTCTAGTCAACTTTAACAGGCAGATAATCTGTAAGGGATAGGGTAGGCAGAAGCAAAGAAACTTCTGTGAATTGGGTCTTGGTGGGGGGTACATATTTACACTTTCGATTCCTCCAAAACAGGATAATGAGAGATTTGCATTGATGTTGAATAATGAGGATATAACAGATCATTTTATAAAGAGATTAAAATTTGTGTCAAAACCATTCCCTGAGGATGGTTGTGTTGTAGAATTAGACAAGATGCTAAATCAATATCAATTCTGTGTACATAGTGTGTACACCACATTTCTATTCAGAATCCTTTCTTTTCCCACTTTAAATATCATGTTTAAGCATGAGTGTTATACTTCTTATTTCAGTCATCAAATATATAAAATTAGTGAAGAATTAGATACATTGTATTTACCCATATTTTTGCTCTTTCTGCTCTTTGATCTTTCCTCATGTTCCAAAATTCCTTACTTCTAATTTATTTCTTGTATGAATAACTTATCCAATCTTTAGTGATACATCTGCTAGAGACTTTTTAAAAAACTTGTCCTTAGAATTCATCAATTTTCCTTTCATTCCTAAAATATATTTTTGGTGGATACAGAATTCATGGATAACGTAATTTTCTCCTTCAACACTTGCAAAATATTGTGTCAATTCCTCCTGGTTTCCTGAATTAAGATGAAAAATCTTCTAGCATTTGAATCATGTTCTTCTACTAATAATGTTCCATTCCTTGAGCTGCACTCATTCCTTCTCTTTATTTTTAGTTTTGAAGAGTTCACTTATAATGTTTCCTAGGATGACTTTTGGATACTTATTCTGTTCGAAGTTTTCTTAGCCTCTTGGATCATCAAGTTTGTGTTTTGAAAACTTCAGTAAGTTTTCAGTGATTATGTCTTCAAATATTCTTTCAGCCTCATTCTCTTCCTCCTCTCCTTCTGTTACTCTACATGATGCAAAAGTTGCCTTTTTATTTTTCAGTATATTTCTCCCAATTTCTCAACTTGTGTGAATTCTGTTTTGTTTTGTTTTCCTCAAGTTCACAGTCATGTGATCATAGTATTCTCAGTTGGGTCAAAAGAAATCATGAAAATAAACATGAATAATTTTACCACCCTACCGATTTTTCCCTCTTCCCAAAGATTATCCAGGTTGTATAAAACGACAGCAAAGAAATCATACTATTTTAGTTTTCTAAAGCATATGGTCGCTTTTCAAGAGAAAACATCCTTTCTTATGTAACGTATTCATGGCCTCCAGTGTTATCTTAAGAGATTCAAAATAACAACTTATTTTACTATCAGAATTCATAACACTCACCTCTTGGCCCAGCCTCATCTTGGTAGCCCAAGTTTCTCTCTTTTTCTTAACAGTAAAAAAAAAGATCCTATTTTTAAATTTTTTACATATACTGATCTTACTCAGTTTTCAGTCTTTTTGATATATGATAGATGTATAGGAATACATACATACAAACTTGTGTTGTAAAAATATTACATTTATAGTTAATAATTAATTTTTATTTATGTTAAATATATTATATATATGAGAGGGATCAATAATTCATGTTTTTCCTACTTTATTGTGTCAAAAATTAACTCCCGATAAAACTTACCTTGCTCACAACTGAGAGATACCTAGACTTCTGAAATAACTCACTGGGTGTTTTGAGACTTCAGGAGGAGACAATTTCTTTCGTGGTGGTCATTTTCTTCACGGTTTCCTCTCATAAGATGCTGGGAGACTTCTTGCAGGTGACAGGACTTAGGATAGGGATCCAAAAGTCCAATTTTGTGAAGATATGATTGACTTTCCTGGAAAATGATGCCTACAATACAGATGAAATTGGGGTTGTTTTTAAGATCACTTCACTTTCTCTGGGTTTTTGGTTATTTAAAACAAGGAAAATAAAATTAATTGTCTTTTACTCTATATTGTGTCACTTAGGCCATGACAAAATTACAACTTGTTCTCTTTAATTCTATAGACATGTAAGAAAAATAGCTATCCCATAACATGAGTCTGACATTCCCAAACATGTACAGGAGATGATCCAGCAGACAGTCACATTGTAGATCCACACTGTATCACAAGGCTACCAGTTTTCCTTCTCCACGATCAACACCAGCTTTGACACACTGTTCTTTTTTGGGGGAGGGGTGGGTATGGGAGATTGAACTCAGGGACACTAAACCACTGAGCCACATCCTCAGCCTCTTTTGTATTTTATTGAGGGACAAGGTCTCATTGATTTGCTTAGGGCCTCACTATTGCTGAGACTGACTTTGAACATACGATTCTTCTGCCTCAGCCTCCAGAACCACTGGGAGTACAGGCATGTACCTCCAGTCCCATCTCCAATTCTTCTCTTGATTACAAAGAAGAATGAATGGGCATATAAATGTGGCACTGTGGACTACTGAGTGTCATGGGACACTTGGGCCTTTTGTGTTGTGAAGCCCTATAAGAACACCACCTGTACACATAACAGGATGCTACTTTCTTAATGAGGCCATCATTTCACCCTGCCAAAAATTCTTGCCACTGTTAACTTCACTCTAATCACCATCATCAAATTGAGTGAAGTTTTGCTTGAAGAGTTATTTTTAATGTTTGAAGAAAACTAAAAGAATAATGATATTTTCTAATTCATGAAAATTTCACAAAATCACAATTTCATTTTTCAAAAATAAAGTTCCACTGGAATAAACCACACCCATATGTTTATATATTGTCCTTGGATGCTTTCATGCCACAGAGACAGAACTTAGGTAGCTGTGACACAAACGTTTTGGCCAAATTATCTAAAAGTATCATCCCTTGAAAAAAATGTTTGCCTACATCTTGAAGTACAGATACTTACCTTTCAAGGACGTCATCAACACTGCAGAGATTTTGGAGGAGTTTGCCTTTCTGAATCTAGGTCACAAGTGAGTTACAGTAAATATGGATTAAGCTACTTTCCCTTTTCATAGAGAGATTTTTCCCACAATGTAGCCACTACCATACAGTAGAAAACGCCTCAGCAGTCTTTAATAATAGGCACAATGTTTCTGCTCACAGAGAATTAATTAATGCATGTGTTTAGAAATCACTAAGCACACTGCAATTAACTAACAAAGTGATGAAATATTTATAAGAAACAGGAAACAATAAACAAAGTAAGTACATTACAAAGTGAATATATTACCCTAAACATTATTTAAAATCTTATCAAGATACATATTTAATTTTACAATTTGGATACTGGTTTGTTAATTTTATTTAATTACATCATTTGCTATTTACAGAGGAAAAGATTGTTTTCATTTATTGACTTCAACCTTTAAGTAGAATTAGCAAATTGGGAAGCAATTTACTTTTAGTTTGTTATGGGGGTATTAGATTTAATACATATTACAAATGAAAACAAATATAATATTAAATCTTTGGGCAAAATAGAACTTGGTTTGTATTTACTATTCTTTACAGAGTTCTCCATGCGATAATATCTAACATTTAAATACCTAAAAATATACCTTCAAATTAAAGGCACTTTTTAAAAAAGCAAATGCACAAGGACATAAATATTCAATTAATATTCCTTTCTATAAAATGCTACAATTTGCTTTGCTCACACCTTCAATTCTGAAGGTTTTTGCTTCTGGTTTTTAAATATCTATATTGTGTTCTTTAAATATATTTCCAAGTTGAAATTTTGCAGGAAAAAAAAAACATAAATACCATAGTGAATAATGAATGAATCAAATAAAGGTAGTCTATTTTTTTTTAAATCATTACATGGCTACAAAATAAGGATGTAGCATTCCTTGTTTGATTTTTATTCCTGGTCTGTAAGAATTTTAGCCAGAAGTCTTTAGACTGGAGATATGAGAAGGAGGAGACAATCCAGGGCCCCGGATAGGCAGAGTGTATGGGTAGCATTGTGACTGCACAAGAATGCCTCAGTGTGGTGCTAACATAAATATGCAAATAGTTTGCAAAAAAAACCTCCTTTTGTTGTTAATTTTTATTTTTACAAACTGCATTTTGATTCATTGTATACAAATAGAGTATGACTTTTCATTTCTATGGTTGTACACAATGTAGATTCACACCACTCATATAATCATACATATACATAGTCCGTGTCAATCTACTCTCTTTCCTTCCCCCACTGGCTCGCACCCTATTTTCCTCTATACCATCCAAAGTTCCCCCATTCTTCTCTTTTTCATGGCCAACCCCCCTTTTCTGTTATGTATCATCATCCACTTATCAGAGAAAACATTCAGCCTTTGGTTTTTTGGGCTTGGTCTATTTCACTTAGCATGATATTCTCCAACTCCATCCATTTACCTGCAAATGCCATAATTTTATTCTTCTTTATGACTGAGTAATATTCCATTGTGTATGTATACCAGAGTTTCTTTATCCATTCATCAGTTGAAGGGCATCTAAGTTGGTTCCACAATCTAGCTATTGTGAATTGAGCAGCTATGAACATTGATGTGGCTCTTTCGCCCCCTCTATTTAACATCATGCTTGAAATACTAGCCAGAGTAATTAGACAGACCAAAGAAATTAAAGGGATATGAAAAGGAAAAGAAGAACTCTAGCTGTCACTATTTACTGATGACATGATTCCATATTTAGAGGATCTAAAAACCTCCACCAGAAAACTTCTAGACCTAATAAATGAATTCAGCAAAACATCAAGATATAAAATCAGCACACATAAATCTAATGTATTTCTATTCATAAGCAATGAATCATCTGAAAGAGAAATGAGGAAAACAACTCTGTTCACAATAACCTCAAAAAATAAAATAAAATACTCGGGAATCAATCTAACAAAAGAGGTGAAAGACCTCTATATGAAAACCACAGAACACTAAAGAAAAAAATTGAAGAAACCTTAGAAGATGGAAAGATCTCCCATGTCCTTGGATAGGCAGAATTAATATTATCAAAATTGACATACTTCCAAAGGTGCTATACAGATTCAGTGCAATTCCAATTAAAATCCCAAAGACATTTCTCATAGAAACAGAAAAAGCAAATCATGAAATTCATCTGGAAGAACAAGAGACCCAGAATAGCCAAAGTAATCCTAGGTAGGAAGAGTGATGCAGGAAGTAGAACAATACCAGACCTTAAACTCTACTATAGAGCAATAGTAACAAAAATGGCATGGTATTGGCACCAAAATAGACAGGAAGACCAATGGTACAGGATAGAAGACATGGAGACAAACCCACATAAGCACAGTTATCTCATACTAGACAAAGGTGCCAAAAAAAGGAAAAATGAAAAAAAATAGCCTCTTCAAAACATGGTGCTGTCAAAACTGGAAATCCATATGCAGTAAAATGAAATTAAACCCCTATCTCTCACCCTGTACATTATTCAACTCCAAATGGATCAAGGATCTAGGAATTAGACCTGAGACCCTTCACTAAATAGAAGAAAAAGTAGGCTCGAATCTTCACCACATTGGATTCATTTCTGAAATGGGTACATAACAAAATTTACCACCTTGAACAGTTTTTTCAAGGTAGAGTTCAGTGATATTAAGGATATTCATATTATTTTCAACTGTTACCACAATTCACCTCCAGAGACCTCTTTTCATCCTGAAAAACTGAACCTGTGTGCGACATCTTCCTTTTGTCACAGTCTATTTTTCTGTTGCTATCACAGAACATCAGAAATTGGGTGATTTAAAAGGGAAAAGAGGTTTATTTAGGTCACAGTTCTGTAGACTGTGAAGTTCAATGTCAGGTGGCCTTATCGAGCATGTCCCCTTTTGCTGATGGAGACTTCCTGAAGGTTTCAAGGTGACACAGAGCAACACAGGGTAACGGAGATGAGTGTCCTGGCTTCTCCTCCTCTAGTCCTAGGCTTTCCTCCTCTTCTTACAAAGTCATTGTCCCTTTGCATTAAGATTCCACTCTTATGGTTGCATTTAACCATAATTACCTCCCAATAGTCTCACCTCCAAATGCCATACTCCAATTGTTTCCATCGTTTTTATTTTTTATTATTTATTATTTTATTTTTTGACTCATTGTACACAAACAGGGTACAACTTTTCATTTCCCTGGTTGTACATGATGTAGACATACACAGATTCAATGTTTCCATCTTTTAAACATCTCACCATAGGGATTGCATTTCAGCAGGAGTTTTGTGGGGCATTCAAAGCATAGTGATCCTTTTCCCCAGACTCTGGCCAATCACATTCTACTGGCTGTCTCTATAACTTTGATGACTCTACCTATAAATGGAATCATATCCTATTTTCCCTTTTGTAACTGGATTATTTCACTTAGTATACTATCCTCAAGGTTCTTCCATTCATCATACATATCATTCTTTCATTTCTGTTTAAGGCTGAATGATATTCCAGTGAGTGTATACCACATTTGTTAATCCATTCATCCATACATGGGTTTTTTGATTCTACCTTTTGATTTTTATTAATAGTTCTGCTAAGAATATGGGTTATAAATAGCTCTTTGAGATTTTTCTTTCAATTGTTTTGAATACATACCCAGAAATGAGATTATTTGATCATAAAGTAATCATATTTTTAATTTTTGAACTACCGTACTCTGATACATTCTCAATTCAGGAAAAGATCAAGGAGGCTTCAGACAGAAGTCATGGTATTTTGAGAACTGAAGAAAAAGAAAGTAGTTCTTAGGAAGAATCAGATCCATAATTTTAGGAAAGCAGATTTTCTAAGGTTCAGGGAAAAGATAACAATACATTCATTATCAGATGCAGTTTTAGATATGCTGGTTGTATAATTTAAATGAAGTCATTAGAGAATGAAGTATGAAGAAACAAATTTTGGAGGAGGCAAGTATTTGACTTTGTGATTCATGACTGCCACTGGTAGAGGTGTTGATCAATAAATATTAACTTATGGCATTTCTATTGTCTTGAAAATTAGTATTAACAATGTTAATCACAGAGCTCATCCCTGAACTGTTTACAGGGCTGCTCCATACATTCTGTAATGCTGTGCTCTACTAATTCAAAAAATGTTAACACACTAGTGTTCTGTTCTGGATGACAGAATTCTCAGAGGTCTTATCCATGATTTTAATTTGAGAGTTGGGAGACTCATGAATATTTAGCACACTAAACAGCTATATGCCTACCCATACTGAAGGCAGAATATGTGGAGGTAGTTTTTTGGTGTTGCAGGTCAACATGATGCAAAATGCAAGAAGACCTTGGCTCAACCAAAGAAAAACTCTGTAACACGAACTATTTTACCTTGAGAGTATAATGGTTGTTTTCAGGCACTGGGTATTGGGGTAAATGAGGAGATGTTTGTGAAAGATAAAACTTTCAGTTATAGAATAAATAAATTAGGGTGATCTGATTCATAGTACCATCATTAGAGTTGATAATAATTAGTCATCCCTTAATATCCAGGCGGCTTGATTCCATGACCCCAGGCAATGCCCAAATTTGCTGATGCTCATGGTTCATAAATAAAATGGCATAATTTTTACATATAATGTACATATATCTGTTCAAACACTTTAAATTGTCTGTATATTACTTGGAATACCTAAAACAGTATAAATTCTAGGTCAACAAGTTATACTGTGGTGTTTAGGAAATAAGATGAAAGTCTGAATATTTTCAGTTCTCATGTAAACATGCAAATATCATAGGCCTAAACGCCATAGTACACAGAAAAAAAATGTAAATTATTTTTCAAATATTTCAATCCATTTTTGGTTGAATCTTTGGATATGAAATTTGCAGATACAGATTTCACATATATGTAGATATTATTTACTTGAAATTTTCTTATTAGGTTTTAAGTATCTACTTCACTCACAACCATCAAAATGGGTGAAAATAAATGTTGATTAGTTTGATTGTGGAAATCATTACACAGGGTACCCATACATCAAATGTTATGTTATATACTTTAAATATATATAATATTTATCAATTATACCTCAATAGAGTTGGAACAAAAAAAAATTCTGCTTTTCAAAAAAGTGAACTTCCCATCACTGGAAGTATTCAAGCAGAGCCCAGGACCATCTTTTAAGAAAATGTATTCAAGTGATATATATTGCTCTAAAACTTCAACAAGGTAATATCATGTAAGCCTTAAGAATTTCTTTATAAAATGAAAATATTTTCCTAGCTTCTGTACAGGGATGAATGAAATTTATAAATTCATAAAAGTAATTTTAATATATGACAATATTGGATTCTACATTAATGAAATCATTTTCTATAGTTCTAATATTTTCACTTTTATTAAAAGTATGTTCTTATCCTATCTAGTAACCTTAAATTTACGAGTTTGCTAAGATCCCAAGATTTTATCAGATATTTTTACCTAAGTATATAATCCATCTAGTTTAGTATACTCTTCAACATTTATTATAAAATGCTGTTTTCTGAGAAATTTCTATCAAGGCAGCTACTTCATAAGCCACATTATTACTGCTTGACTACATAAAATTCCCTCATTGACTACTGAAGAAACCCTTCTCTTTAAAGTCAATCATCATACTTTGTTTTTAAATGTCCCCAATTTCCTCATTTGTGACATTGTTTAAGGCCTGAGCACACCTAGACATAAATTCTTCAAATAAAATATTTCTCAAGTTATCTTTCAGGAAAATCCCCCAGGATCAACTCAAGGATGGTTCAAAACCTGCATTTCAAGAATGAACATAACAGAAGAATCTGATTGGGGGGGTTGTTAGGAACTTTTTGACATCACAATCTCAATGTCCCACACCTCAAAAGAAACAAGAACCTGTGAATAGGCACCATGGTCATTCATGCCGCATGCAAAAGAATCCCTGACTTCCTGGTCTCACCATCCAATCAACAAGGAGCTTTCCTCTTCCCTCCTACGAATTTTCCCTACCATCAGATTGGAGGGGCAGATCCCAATTTATGACTCCTGGTCTCATTTCTCATTGGTCTGCTGTGCGATAAAGATTTTTCTTTTTGCAGAAATCCATTGCCTGTACAGGTCAGTTAGAAAGCTCTTGCTTGGTATCACTTGCACATTTCTAGCCAACCAGAATCACCAACTGCATCTGATAACAATTAGAGCTCTCCAATTCCCAAACCCTACCTTTATAGCACAGTTACCAAGCAGCATCCTCCTTCCATTATATCTTCCTCCTTTCCCAGAAACATCAATTCCTGCTCAAAGGTTTATGAATTCTAAGTCTCAAGTTGATGAATCAGTAATCTTTGTTGATTTTGTCTCAGACTTAATTGTATCATTCACATAACTTCCTTGAAGATATTGAGTTTCATTACAAAAATGGAATCCCAAAGTGCAACAAATAAATAAAAGCAAAAATTTCCTCTTTTCTTGAAAAGATCGTCCCTGTAATTTTTGGCTGAAGCCTAAATGTCAGGAAGGAAATCTTTCTTTCTAAATCTGAGGAGTAAAACTAAAGGAAGTGACCCTGGGTGAGAAATAGAACTTAAAGTAAATGTTTGAGAACAAATTCTACACATAGATAAATTTAATCAAATTAAAATAAACCCTGATTTTCAGCATCTGTATAAATTACTCCTGTGTGGCGAATCTCCAGCTTCCAACTTGCTCTCATAGAATGTGGAATTAGCAATTGTACTCAGTGTACTGGGGGCGCCCGGGGAACCAGCTCCAGCACCACAGATAGGTCTACTTCTTGAACACATTCCTTGTGACACCAACTACAAAATTGGTGTTATCAATGACAAAATTCCCCATATAAAAGGGTCTGATAATTTAAATGTGCATCAAGTTATGAAGCAGAATAGCATATCATTTTCAAAGTACTTATTTTTACTAGATCTGGAGAAAAAAGAAGTTGCTGGAAGGAGTGGCCCACATTGCATGGAAGGGAATGTGGGAAATAATCATATTCATAATTTTGTCAAGGGCTAGACCTGTCATGGTTAGTTGCTCACTTGGAGATTTTCCTTGCAAGGTACTAGTGCCAAAATAAGATAGAAAATGGGGCCTTTCTGTAGGTCCTGCAGAGTGCCAATCCTTACCTTCAGCAGCGGTGACCAGCACACCCTCGACTTTATTCACAGTTGTGAAAAATTTTCCACAGTTATTTTCTACTAAATACAACCTGCTTTCTTGTGGTCCAATTGGCTTAGTTGCTATTAGGGATTGACGGAAACGAGAAAAAGGCCTTTATCCTGCTGTTTCTTAATTGAACCATCTGTTTTTGTCCTTGTCTCCACTAATGAGGCTATAATATAGGAATTGTGTCTCATGCAGATACACAGACCTGGAAGCTTTGGGTCAGACAGCAGCCTTCCAAGGAAAGGTAGGGCATTGTGTCTGCAAGGACTTTGAGTCTAAGAGCCTTTGATAAGGAGAAAATTTCCTAAGAGTAACTAGTGTGCTGACAGAATGGAATGCATTAGGAACATACTTAATTTTTTATTTTATTTATTTCATTTTTAAAAAATTTTATTGGTGCATTATTACAACTATAATTCAATAGTGGAATTTATCATGGTATATTTGTACATGCATATATATAGTGTGAGATGGTCTATTTCATTTCCCCGTACTTCCCAGTTCCCTCCTCTCTTGCCTCCCCCAACTACCTTTGTCTACTCTATTGGTTTTTCTTCTAGTTTTCCTGAGGTATTTAATTTTTTTAGAAACAGGTTTTCCCTATGTTGCCCAGACTGACCTTAAACTTCTGGGTTCAAATGATCCTCCTGACTCAGCCACCAGAGTAACTAGGATTACAGGTGTGTGTGTGACTATGCCCAGCTTCATGAGTCATTTTTGTAGAAATAAGGCTGAGAATTCTACTTGAGAAGGGAAGGATTATGAAAAGACTGGAGAGAGTCACCAGTATTGAGCACCAATCATAAGCCAGTTATTTTACCTATGTGGTCTTAAAAAACCTGATGAAAAAATATTGTAAACTCAAAAAAATATTATAACCTAGTGGGATGTAACTGAGGGTTGGGAGGAGCCATGTTCTGAAAGCTCAGAGTTAATAAGTGGCAGTTAAGACATTCAGGAATGACTCCTCTGGAATAAGTGTCTATGCCTTTTCTAGACATTATAAAAGGAGCTGGCAAACCGCAAATGAAATCCAACTTACTGAGTGTTTTGGTACAAACCAAAAGCTAAAAATGCTTCTTTTTTTATAACCAAAAAATAAAAATGGTATTTGGCAACATAAAAATTATTTTAAATAATTTAATAATAATGATAAAATTATTATTAATAATAATTCCTTAATAGAATTATATTAAAACAGTCATCATCATTATGTATGGCTTGGCTATTTTCACACAATCACAGCAGAACTGAATCATTACTACAAAGACCATATAGTTCCCCCAAATAAATTATTTAGTAACTAACCCATGACAAAGTTTGCAGACCTCTGTCCTCAACTTGATCGGTACTCAAGTTTGAGCATGCATCACATGCACCCAGAGAACTCATTAAACACAGATAACTGAGCCTCACTCCAGGGGTTCTGATTTAACTCATCTGGGTGGGACCTGTGTATTCTATTTATAAAGTGTTCACACAGTGAACACAGTGAGACTTGCTTCTGGTTTTGAAATTATTCTTCGAGAGCTCTTGTGCTGGATAAATTAGTGGTGCTGAGTACAATTTCTAATTTTCTAAAATGGTTTTTACTGGTGGTATTCTTTAGCTATTAGTTCAACCAGAGTATTTTGCAGCTAGGGGATAAACCCTTAGTAGTTCTATCAACCTTCTGAATCTGCATTTTTTTTTTTTTTTTTTTTGGTCATATGGGCTAGGTGACTTTTGTACAGTTGTTTGCATTTTCATGGTTCTGCTTTTTCTCATCTCTGTATTTTAGTGAGAACAGGAATCACATAGTGTGTGGTCATAGGTCCACCATAGTGGTCACTGCAGGGCTGCTCTCACTGTAGGGAAATGTAAACTAATAGAAACAAGACCACAGGCACAACAGTTTAAACCCCATTTCTTCTTGGAATTATTACAAATTTAGGCACGTGACTCCCCAGTGGCCTTAGTTTTCTCCTTTGTGAAAATAGAATAATACTATGTGCCTTACAGAGGCACTTGGGGTTCCACATAAGATGGAATATGTAAAACTCTTGAGGGGTTCATTGTAAACTAGTTGAATAAAAGTCCATTCTCCTGACACTAATGAAAGCTTGTGATTTGGGTACTTCTTCCCCATGCCATGTCCAATAGTTGAATTTCCCACATTCCCCATTGGGAATAGTGAATCCAGGGTGACTTAACACCCCATTTATGCCCTTGGGACTTTTTCTTATTTTCCTCTTGGACCCAGGATGGAGGAGAGCCTGAATGACATCTAGACTGACAGTCAAAGCAAGTCTACATACGCAGTAGAGTCGCAGCTGCCAAAAGAAACCCAACTATTATGAATCACAAAAGAGAGGAGAATGCTGGAAAAAAATGAAACAATGGGGGCTGCCTGCATCTTAACATTTGCATTATTTGCAGCAATCCCCCGTAGTATAGCAGAGGTTAAGATCTCTGTATGTGGAAACTGACTGCCTGGATTGATATTCTGTCTCCATCAAGAGCTTGCTGTGGCATTAGGGAAATTACTTAATATCTCTACACATCAGTTTCATCATTTCCAAACACGGAGCAATCAAGAATCTACTTTATATGGTAATTGTGAGGGTCAAATGAGTGGTTTTGTGTAAAACCCACATCTGGCCCAAGTACTAGTCAGAGGAAACACTTGTGTAGCACTTAAAAGTTTCAGGAATTGTGCTAAGTACTTTACGTCATTAATTCATAAAGCAAGACAGAATTTATGCCATTATGAGTGCAAATACATATATGTGTGTAACTACTTTTTTACTTGGATACTATATTTGTGACAAAATATTTTATTTAAAAAAGCTGTACATATTTTCATTTGTTCTGGGTTTTCATACTGTCATCATCCTTTTATTTTTGAATCCATCTCTGGACCACTCTACTTTGACATCCAAATGTTTGCTCTTTCTGAAACATAAAACTCACTGACAGTGAAACCTATCTGAGTGGCCAAATATTCTGAATAAGAAGTTTCCTGATTTCACCACATTCTATTTAAAAATTTGCCACTATGGTGCCAAAACCATCTGAAAGGAGGAGAAGGAGAATTAGGCTTGTTGACTAATGTAACTGCTCACTGCCCCATGAACCAAGTTCTTCTGTGTATCTGCTCTTTTTGCAGGACTTCCCCTTTCTTGCTCTTACCTAAACATTACTCATGTTCAGATACCATCCCCGCCGGAAAACCTCCTTTAATTTCCACCTGAGGTAGCTTCCTGTACTTTGTCTTCACACTGAACACAAGGCCCTCTTCATTCATCCTTCTCCCATTGAGGCATAAAAATTTATTCAGGTGATCATTAGCTAGTTGAAAGCATGCACTGTTTTATTGTTTGGTTTTTGTCTTCTTTCTCCTTAAGCTCTGCATCCTAGAACAAAATATCTTAGTATACTTAATGGATATGGGTGACAAAAGAATGGATAAAGAAATAATACATATCAAAATGATAAAATGAAGAAATTGGGGGATAATTTTGCTTATTCTTTTCTGCTTATTCAGTTAAGCCACAGACCTAAACAAGATTAGTCTAAAGCGGTTTTATTTTTTCTTTTTTCTATAAGCTTAGCTGATAGAAATTACAGGAAAAAAAAAGACTTTTGTTGAGAGAATAAACTATTTTACAAGGCGAACAATGCATTACATTTGTGATCCACATTAAAAATAGATTAAACACTTACTTAAAACTCTGTCCTGAAATGTTCAGGCTTTATCTTCACCCTGTGTAAGAACATGATTCATTAAGAGCTTACTGCTTACAACTGATTACCAGAAAGTAATATATTTTTCCTCATAGCTGAAATACTCCACCAGCAAGGAGCTTTGAGAGGACAAAGTATCAGATGTTTGTAAAAAACTATTGTTCTATGATTCATTCCATACTAAGATTATTGCTTAATAACTCCTGGTCTATATGCTTTTCCATTAGAAATTTTACCATGTGAGGATTGCTAGATCAATGATTCAAGGTCCAGACACTTGAAACATGAATATTATTGAAAATGTGTCAGTTTTCATTTTTATATCAGTTAACTTATAAATAAAATAAAACTTTGGAATAAAATGGAATATTACTTTTCCTTGATTCTGAGGTACCAAAATTCTACTCTGAACCTACACAAGGCATTATTTTTAGTATTAGTTATTCAAAAATTATATATCAAAAATTTTCTGTTGTAAAAATACCACTGGAAGTGAAAAAAATAACATATGTTTAAGCTAAAGATTTAATTTATTAAGTAGTATCAGCTTTACAAATTATTGCTGTCATTTCAAAAAGTTATGGGAGTTATAATAATTAAACAATGTAAATTAGTGTTGTTTTGCCCTTTGGGGAATTTGGTACTAAGTGTAGACTTACTTTTTTTTTTTTTTAAACTCAAGAGAAGCAACAATTTTCAGTGAAAGTACAATTTTGCTAGATGCTAGGAGTCTAACGATTCTAAACAAGGTAAGTATTAGTTTCTCCTCTGTAAAACGAGGAGAGCTGGATTTCTAAGGTGGAAACAAGATGTTTTCTATGGTCTCCTAGATCTGTAGAATTGAATGCATACATTTCCTTATGACAGACCTTGTTGCTGACTGCCCAACAGTTATCCACCACATGTGCACACATGTGCATACTCTCACATCTCAGCATTCACAGAGTCCATTTCCTACTAAAACAGCACTAATAATCACAGACATGTCCTCCTCATTTAAGGAAAGTTCCAAGTTCCAGTTTTGACTGGTGAGATCTCAGAGGAAGTCTGCTACTGGAAGTCTGAAATTTTTCATTTTGTTGATGAAATGGCAAATATGGAATGAATATTTTCATTTTTGCTCCATCTCTCATGACACATAGATTAGACTTATTGCCTATTTGATTGGAGATGCTGCTGAGAAGCTGACATCCTGAAAAGAGACAACTGTCCATCCAAGAATGACAGAACTTGAAGTTGAAAAGCCCATGATGGTATTTCTGGAGAATAAATCAATTCTGGAACCATTCAATAATCAACTATTGGATACGCAAGTGTCTTGACTTTCCAAAGGGTTGTTGGTTGGATATTGTATCTACAGCCAAAAATACTTTAAATGGCATGTGTATGTGTGTGTATATATATGTGTGTGTGTGTGTGTGTGTGTGCGTGTGTGTATATATGATATACCATTAAGTGTTATTTATATATATATATATATATATCACTTAATCCAATAATCTCCTTTGAATTTGGAGATATGACTCAGTAAAAGTGCACTCAGATCTTTTCATGTTGTTAACTTTCACACAAATAAAGTTTCTTCTCAAATGACTACATTCTCAGAGAGATCTTTCCTGTATATCTTATCTAAGGTAGTCACTCCCTCACTGCTATGTCTTCCTTTATCTTACTCTTTTTTTCTTCCATATACTTACAGATTTCTGTAAGTATTTATTTGTGTTGTTTTTTTTTCCTTACTTGATTATTGTCTTTCTCCCCCTAGAATGGAAGATTTGTCAGGACAGGACCAATACCTGCAAGGATTGGTCTTTCTATAGTATCTACAATGGGGTCTGCCATATAATCAATAGTGAATAAATATTTGTTATGTGAACTATTTATCACCTCAAGGACTACCAATAAATGTACTTGAGAAGTAAAACTTCATATGGTTGTTAACTCAAAGTTTGACAAATTATAACCATATGGAAAAGTAACACAAACATCACTTATCTTTAAGAAACACAATTGTAAAAGGTGAAAAATATTTGTTCATATCTTCACTCATTTGATATATGTGTTTACATGAAATGCTCTCACATTTTAAATGTAAGAAATAAATGATTTTTCCAGGCACAGGGGTGCATGCCTATAATCCCAGAAGCTCAGGAGGCTGAGGCAGGAGGATTGTGAGTTCAAAACTAGCCTCAGCAACATAAGGAGACCCTGTCTCTAAATTAAAAAATTAAAAAAGGGCTGGTGATGTTGTTTAGTGGTTAAGCACCTCTGGTTTCAATTCGTAGTCTCAATAAAAGGAAAAATGAAGAAAAAAATGACTTCTATTGAGAAGAAAAAATGAGTAAGAGAAAAAGTTAAAAATAAGATTTGGTAGACCTACTTATTCATTCAAAATTTTATTGAACATAGGTACATATGTTGGCATATGCATTAATAGTGCCCAAGAAAGTTTAAATATTATGTGTGAATAAAATATTTGGAAAATAATAATGATACAATTTTGTTTTCTACATGACTCATCTCTATTAATTTTTTTAGTTATAATGTATACAAATGTAATCAAAAAAGAGTCTAGACATGATATTAATTACTGGGGACAAAAGGTAAAGTCTTTACCCAAATGGAAATCAATGTCCAGTTGGAGATATGAGAATTTGAACAAATGAGTGCCAAACATATTCTGGAGATAAAAAAGGTATCTGGTCCAGTTACTGTGTTATGGCAAAAAGGTCCTGCTCAAAGTTGGGAAAGAGGAGTCTCCAGATCCTTTCTTCACACCAGCTCAATTCCTTTCCATCTTTTTTTCCAGGAAAAAATCCCCAGTTCATTCATGAAACAATGGGGGCACCCATCAATAAATCCAATCTTTAAGTCTTGAGAGATGGGGCAAAGAATGAGGCATTCTCTCCCCTGTTGACCATTTTATCAGCAAAGGAAAGACTTTTCAGACTCCAATGGCAGAATTCCTCTAAGATACCACCAGCCCAAACTGGAACTTGCTACTTTTCCTTAAATGAGGAGGCCATGTGTGTGATTATTAGTGCTCTTTTAGTATGAAATGGTCTGTATAAGTGCTGGGATGTTTGTGAGAGTATGCATGTGTGTGCATATGTGGTGGATAACTGTTGGGTAGCCAGCAACAAGGTCTGTGGTAAGGAAAGTCCATAGTGAATATGTCCAGACTTTTCTTCCATGCTGAGTCTGGGCTGGCACCTCCACACAAGTTCTGCCCTGCAGATTCCTTCTACTAGCTTTTCTCACCTCAACTCCCTGCCCAAACCATAATAAGCCTGAGGATGACAAACTTTGAACTCTAAACTAAAGGTGAGAGGGTTGGAAAGGAGAATGAAGACAAATAATTTAAATTTAGGTTCTAACTAGACTTTTAGCCAAGTTCTGCATTAAGGATTTTAGGGAAATCTGACTCTTGCCTGGTTAGTATTCATTAACTATAGAACCCTCAAGAAGATAAAGTTATATGATGAAAAAGATGGACAGTATAGAATTAGACAGTTTTAGTTCTCTTATCATAAATACACAAACCGTCAAATAAACAAAACCTGCTAATTCCACTGGGATTCTGCACAAATCTACTTGGGGAGAGTAGATACTAGACGATCCTTCTATGTGGAACAAAAGCAAGGCAGAAAAAAATTCATACATTGTGATTTTTGAAGCAGACCAAGTGGTAGGGAGTAAATTATTCAGATAAGTGAAGTTTCAATCAATTAAACACCAAGCCACTCAACAAATGCAGTGCTAGGAACTCTAAAAGACTATAAAAATAGGATAAGTAGAAATTCAAAAGTCAGGACAATATATGGTCAACACTAAAAATTCCACCTTGTCTTTTCTGAGAATGCTGTACTACCTGAAGAAAAATATATCAAGCTATGCAGAATTAAATTATGATCTATGCTATTCTAACTGTTAACAAAAACCTACACAGGTTCAATTGGGTCTCTCAAAATTTAGGTTTAGCCCTTTTTGACCTGTGTTTGATTTTGGTTTCATTTTTTCCATTTTAGTTTTCATTTCTGTTTCAGTTTATAGACTTATTATGTGGGTACAGATATCTCTTTGGAAAAGATGCTCTTGATTTTACACATTGATGACTAAATGGGCTCTGGATGATGTGATGATGTGATTATATGGAAACTATATTCAACTGAACACCTAACAGTGGTAGAGCACTAGCCTAGCACATATGAGACCTTGGGTTCAGTCCTAGTGCCACAAAAAATAAATAACTACAAATGAATGGATGAAGAAACTGTGGTATATATACACAATGGAATATTATTCAGCCATAAAGAAGAATAATTTTATGGCATTTGCAAATAAATGGATGAAATTGGAGAATATCATGCTAAGTGAAAAAGTCAATCCCCAAAAACCAAAGGTCGAATGTTTTCCTTGATAAGTGGATAGTGATATATAATGGGGGTGGAGGGGGTGGGGAGTGAGAGAGGCAAGAAGGGACTTTAGATTATGTAGAAAGCAATGAGAGGGAGGTGGGGTATAAAAAAATTGTGGAATGAGACTGACATCATCACCCTATGTACATGTATGATTACACAAATGGTATGAATCTACATTGTGTACAACCAAAGAAACGACATGATGTACCCCATTTGTGTACAATGAATCAAAATGCAGTCTTGTAAAAAATAGATGTACAAGCAATCAACAGATATATGAAAAAATGTTCAACATCCCTAGTAATAAGGGAAATGCAAATCAAAACTGCACTAAGATTTCATCTCACCCCAATTAGAATGGCGATTATCAAGAACACAAGCAACAATAGGTGTTGGCGAGGATGTGGGGAAAAAGGAACACTCATACATTGCTGGTGGGGTTGCAAATTAGTGCAGCCACTCTGGAAAGCAGTATGGAGATTCCTCAGAAAGCTCGGAATGGAAATGCCATTTGACCCAGCTATCCCACTCCTTGGCCTATACCCAAAGGACTTAAAATTAGCATACTACAGAGATACAGCCACATCAATGTTCATTGCTGCTCAATTCACCATAGCCAGATTGTGGAACCAACCTAGATGCCCATCAGTTGATGAATGGATAAAGAAACTGTGGCATATATATACAATGGAATATTACTCCGCAATGAAGAATGATAAAATTATGGCATTTGCAGGCAAATGGATGAAATTGGAGAATATCATGCTAAGTGAGATAAGCCAATCTCAAAAAACTAAAGGACGAATGATCTCGCTGATAAGCGGATGAGGACATATATTGGGGGGTGGGAAGGGTTAGCATTAGGCTTAGGATTAGGTTTAGGGTTAGGGATAAGGAGTGTGGTAAGAATGAAGGAAAGAAGGACTGTATAGAGGGAAAAGAGGGGTGGGAGGGGTTGGGGGAAGGGAAAAAAAAATAATGAATCAAACATCATTGCTCTATGTAAACGTATGATTACACAAATGGTATGCCTTGACTCCATGTACAAATAGAGAAACAACATGTATCCCATTTGTATACAATAATAATAAAAAAAAAATAATAAAAAAATAAAAATAAATAAATAAATAATTTTTAAAAAATGAATAAATAAAGTTGAATACTAGAGGGTCTCTCTTTCTCTGTCTCTCATCTTTATGTCTTCCTATTTATAATGACAGACAGTGTTGACCACCAAGTAAATGCCAGGAATTTAAGTGTATGTTGGAAGGCAAATGACCCTGACTCTGCTGTGTGAATCTTTATAAAGCCTGCTTCGCCTGCTTGGAACAAGCTTCTGTGCCTCTCTAATCATGAGGCCTCTCTCTGGCCTGCAGGGGATGAGGGATGTTAGAGCAGTGGTCAGTGTAGACTCCTGTCCAGAGTCTCTGTCAGACTTTAGCACAACTGACATCACAGAGAAAAGTCATTGTGGAGACACCTAGGCGAGACACCTACTGTGGGGCTTGAGTGAAGTGCATGGCAATTTTCAAGGTCCGTACATGGGTCACTGGCCTTCCTATCCTTTCTCCTTCATGTCAGATACCTGTAATTCATAGTTATCTGCAGAAGTCAGGACCCTTCTGGTGTTCCCTGGAGTTGAAGAGTGAATGCCACAAACACCACTGATGTAAGCAAGTGAGCAGGAATTTCATTAAAAACGAAAGTGAGAGAAAAATGGAGAACTCCCACTGTGGTGTGCCGTAGCTGGGAAGATCAAGAGTGCCTTTAAGTCTTTGAGCGTTTCTCCTTTTAAAGGCATGTAAAGAGAAGTTGATTAACTCCTCTTGGTTGTTTTATCCTATTTTATATTGTTTATCCTTGACTGCCTATTCAGTTCATTTCAATACTGTAAATAAAGATAGCTTAGTCACTTTCCATGTATTCCTGAAAAGCACCAAATTTAGCTCTCAGAAGCGCTTAGGATAATATTACTTTCTGAGCAACTATTTAAAAATTGATCAAAGGAGGACTACTCAAAGTTCAACTATAAAATCTCACTAAAGGCAAAAATAGAGTAACACCCAGTGGTCTAGACAGAAGCAAACAGAAATTTCTACATTATCCCTTTATGATTAGACTGATACATGGACCACTTAAATATGGGTGTGCACTAGGTAAGTTTAGTGATGTTTAGCTGAGAACAACCAAACTATTACTGCAGCAAGCAAGTATTCCAGGGCCTTATAAAAAATATGATTTAATATGTTTGGACTTTTAGTACTGACACATGATAACTGTGAGAAATTCATGATTTTCTAAGTATATCTGTAAAGCAGTTAGAAAAGAAAGAAAAACTGAAATCAAAGAAAGTAGAAGGAAATAATACAGAAAAAAGGCAGAAATTAATTAAGACAAATTAGCAAAAAAAGAAAAAAGTTCAACAATATGAGAAACTGATTCTTTGAAAAGCCTTATGAAATCAACAAATTATCAGGGTGTTTGCTCACTGAGAAGGAGTGGGTTATAAATTTCTGATACAAAAAATAAAAACGGAAAACTTACTTAAGATCTTATAAATTTAGACAAATAGATAAGGAGAAATCCTCATGAAAAGTTTTTGTCAATAAATTGTAACATTTAAATAAAATTTAAAAATTCTTAGAAAAATGAAACAAAAGAAACTGACTCCAGAAGAATCAGAAGAAATAGAAATTTTGCATAGTTCTAAATTAAAGAAATTTTTTTCATTAAAATATATAGTTTAATATACTTAGATACAGATGTTCTTACTAGTGTTTTTAAGCATTGAAGATCAAATGAACAATAATTTAGATCATTTTCCCCAGAGTATAGAAAAAGAACAATTACCATTGTGCTTTTGAGATCAACATAGCATAGATATCAAAGTCTGAATAGTATGAGAAAGAGTTAATTACTTTTTTGAATACACATGCAAAAATGTTAACAAAATCTTATCAAACAAATCCAAAAATATATAAAATAGTAATATATCATGATGAAGTAACATTTCTTCTAGTAATACAAAACAGGTTTAACTTTCTAGTTCAGATCAATATAATTAGCTGTATCAGTGGAGTAAATAAGAGTATTACATGATTAGTTTAGTAAATGCAGGAGACAAATTTGTTAAATTCTCTCACAAATTAGCAGTAATGATTTTAGCAACCAGAGAATATCCTTGAAACCTATGAACTTTCTTAATCTGAAAAGTGATATTATAACTATCTGGATAACATTAAAGTCACTACAAATAATATGACTATCAAGGAGATGAGAAAATGATTTCTGGATAAGTACATAAGAAAAAAACTGGGGGCTTATCTCTGAACTGCCACTGTCAATCATCATTAGGCTTATCAATTTCATCAACCTGAAGCACAGGAGCAGGGGAATAAGCCTCTGACTCCAACAAAACCTGTGCTGGGTAGACTTAAATACTAGGATTGCCAAATGGAACACTTACTTACCTGGGGTAACTTCCATGTGACTTGACTTTATCAGTGCATTGCCTTCAAAGTGTACAAATTTCTGAAGCTCAGAGGTCCAGGACTGAGTGTTTTAATGAAGAAGGAGGATGCTGTCTTGCTTCTCCTGTCCATAATTGGGAGAGTTCCTGGCTTCATTTCTGACACTTTCTATGAGACCTAAAGAACTCAGGACCCTACCCAGATACAGGGGAAGAAGTTGTAGTCCTCACTTCTGGGTCAGCGTGGCGTCAAGTTCATTTTGCAGAAAAGCAGGATTGTGATCATCTTTGAAAAATACCATCTGTTAACAATTCTCTAACCTCTATTTTATCTAAGTCCTCAACCATATTCTTTATTTGAATAGCAAATAAAGCATAATTTTAGGATTCTTAAAAATTTTTAATCAATTTCTTCATCAGTTCTCTTTTCTTGTCATTTATATTTTCTTAGATGTTTTGTTCACATTATAGTACATTCTCAATTCAAATACTTTGTCTTGCTATTTTTATTTTCCCAGAAATTAGTAATATAATTGGATTGTTTCCATTTTTTTAAAGTACCCTCTATTTGTTTTTCTCTGTGAGTGGTATAAATTTTTTTGACTTAAGAATGCAATACAACAATAGTGGTGAGCTTTAATATTTTTAGAAAATCATCTTCATTCCATCAGTTTCTGCTTCTGCATATTTTCATTTATTTCTACTTATTCATTTATTTTTACTTATTTATTTTAAAAATATTTTTCTATTGATTATATATACATATATGTATATATACACAAACACACATATATGATGTGTAGATGTATATGTATGTATACATATATACATATGGTACAATGTGGTGTATTTTTTAGAAATATCTATGCAGTGAAGAATGGCTAATTGAGACAATTAGCATACCATATTCATCACCTTAAAGTGTTGTCATTTTTTGTGATGAGAGCAGTTAGCAATTTTCAAGTATAGTTTACAGTGTTATCAACTTACAATGTCACACAATGATCTTTAACTTATTTCTCTTGTCTAAAGGAAATTGTGTATTCTTTGAACACATCTTCCCAAACTTCTTCCCTTTCCCCAGACCAGCATTCCATTTCTTATTCTGAGCTTTACCTGTATAGATTCCACATGTGAGACCATGTGATGTTTATCTTTCTCTGTCTGATTTAATTTGCTACACATAATGTATCCCAAGCTCAGGCTCAATAATGCTGTTGCAAATCACAACATATATCTTTAGGACTAAAGAATATTCCATTATGGATGTATACTAAAATTTCTTTATTCATGTACTGATGAACACTTAGGTTGATTTTTTTCTAGAAAATAGCTATTTGGTGTTCTGCTCTGGAAATAGGTATTTATCTTTGGATAGTCCTTCACTGTGGGAGGATAAGAGGAGATTAAATGTTCTCATATAAACTTTCAAATTATTTTCACCTACTTTATATACTTTACACTATGATTGTAATCTCTTCTTAAGTGGTGCCAATGTATTTTCTAAATCCCTAAGTTTTTAGGAGACAAATCAATTAATTCGTATCTCTGTCTCATTTATGTATTTTCTTGTGTTGACTTCCACTTTGTAAGTACAACTATGTAACTATAAACTATAAGTATATAGTGCAAACTGCACAGTTTTGTATATAACCATATACAAAATTATACATTTTAACTATATATAGTTTAGAAACACACAGACATATATTCAGTCATATAGTTATATATTTACAAAGAATCAAAATATAGAAATGATTCTTTTCTGGTCTTCTAACTTAAGGAATTATTATTAATAACTTGGAAATTGTTTAGAGGTACTATATCCTTACATACATTATTTTTCTTTCAGAATTTGAATTTTGTGTCTGCTTTTCTTCTCAAGTTTACCATATACATGTATGGGATTTATCTTATTCCATGTGCTGCTCAAATTTATGTAAAAAAATCGACCATCAATATTCACCTGTAATATTATTGTTATTATTATTTCACTCAATGTGATGTTAGTGGGTCCCAAAATTTATTTATTTCCTTTCAGATTCCTATTCACTCATTTTGCCTGTTCTGTGAAAGCATTTCTGGGCCTTACTGTTTTTTTTCCTTTGTCAACTAACGCAGTGTTAAACTTTGTCAGCAGAGGCTACTAGAGAGACAGTGCAAGAAAGAGCTTTTGATTCCTAGACCCAGTGTGCTTCTCCTGCAGGCCCTAACAGCACATACAGATCACTCTGCCTCCACTGCAGTGTGATTCTCCATAATCAACTCACAGTTTATGAAAATCAACCAAAAAAAAGTACCCTGAAGCTTCTTCACCTTGCACCTCTCTCCAAGGGTGGTTTTTCATTATAATGTCTCTTCCCTGAGATCATTTTAAACTTGCAACCTCAGGAGCAGATTATATCAAGTCCCAAGGGGCAGATTCTTGGAACTTTCTACTCCCGACAACACAGTGACCCCGGGGAGTTGGTTCTGGTATGAATGCCTTATCCAGTCCTTCTCATAGTGACAGCTTTTGATTAGAGTTTTTTGCTTCTCATTACATAATATCCTGGCAGTCCAATCCCTTGTATAACTAATAATTCTTTAATTTAAAATTTCCCTGAGTTAACTTGTGTTTTTTTTCTTATTGTGAGACCCGGGGTAATTTTCTTCTTTCATTTGATTAACTATAGTTCACTCATTTTCTCTACCCTGTGACATCACTTTAAATTTGCATTTAATGTGCCTTTCCATGTTCACTAATAAGTTTACATAGTTGATAATAAATTAATTGGCAATTAACATTCCCTTCTACCAGACCCTTTCTACATAATCTCATTTAATCATCCCAGCAAACTTGGCAAGTAAATAACTTGTGTCCCATTTCCTAAATGAGGAATTTGAAATTGTACTGAATAAAGTGACTATCAAGTTAAGAAACCATTATAAGAACAAAAATATGATAGATCTAAAATTTAAAATAATTTCTTCAGTTACAGAGATCACTATTGTTTCCATCTCTTTCACTAATTAATCATGGTTATAACACAAAGAATGACAGTTTATAGTTACACTTTGAGTAGGGAGTGCCCCAGGGGTTTAGAAACCATCAGTTTTTTACAGGGTTATAAGCTTTTGGTTTGGGCAGTGGGAACAAAAGCAACCATAGAATCTTATCTTCCTAAAAGAAATTGGAGAAGGAAAAGGGGAAATATGAATCATTTAAAACCTGTCTGTCCTATGAGGTTCTAAATTAAACTTACTCTGAAAATCATCACTAACTTCTAAATGTAGTGAGTTTCACATAATATTGGGTCATTACATTTTTAGTCACTGGGAAAGATAATGAAGAGTAACATATTTGAAAATCAGTCTGATAAAGAAAGAAAATATTTGAAATTCAAATTCAGATAGGACTTCATTAAAAAAGCAAAGAAGACATTCCCAAGGTGAATGTTTCATTTCTCACTTTGCAAATGAAGATTTTTTAGAACTATATGACAGAGAGATCAATATGAAAAGATAATTCAAAAATCAGCATCTCAAACAAGTTAAATATACCATAATTACATGTCAAATCCATAAAGCCAGATCCAGAGGACTGTATATATGAAGTCAGCCAAGGTCGTTCAAAAGAATAAAAATACACTTCCCTGTCCCACATTCTGCTTCTCTGTTTTGTATACAATCAGCTCTGCATAAGAGTCAGTCCTAAGATCAATCTAGACACGTCTGACTTTCCCTATGCAGTCTACTCTTTCATCTAAGATGTCCTCTGTCCCTTTATCCTTTGTGCTTTTGCTTTTTGGGTTTCGAATATATTCAATATTAAGCTTCCAAAATTGGTAATGAGTGATATTTTGTGTGATTACTTCTTGTTGATGAAGAAAATATTCCAGATATAAGGGAATAAATATAAAACAAAAATTTTTGAGACTAGGCCAAAAATACTATGTGAATAGGTATTTCTCTTTGGCTTTATTCAGTTATCCAACATTAATTACTTTCTTATTTATCTTCAATGAGAATTTATGAAAACAAAGATGATTCATTAGTGGATTTTAATACATTATGGAATGCATCTTTCCAAAATTACTTCTGATGAAATCAAAAGAGAGACATGAGAAACTGAATTCAGTAAGAGGACCACCATACTGTCACAGAGTCCACCTCATACACATCAATGAGTTTACTGCCTATACCTTAAACTCAGTCTTTTATTTTCAAAATATCCATGTTCTATACATATATTGGCCAAGTTGCCTAAATGATTTGTTAGTCTTTAAGTTGAAATATCTTTCTTTACAAACATAAAATAAGTAAATCTTGCTGTTACATTTTAAGCAGAGATTTTGAACATGCAACCTCATTTGCCAGCACTTTATTTAACTAGTTGAAATTCCAGTGTGTTTCTCATGCAGTTTTTCTACACATAACCATGATTCTTCTTCTATTATTTCTTTAATTTCTCTATAAGATTCATGGAATCTCTTATTATTAGAGCTTGTCTGCCTAGAATTTTGAAAAGTTCTCCTGCATTTTAAAGATAAGTGGTGACTTTTGCATGCAAAGAACAGAACAAAACCTGGACCACACTAAGTAAATTGGAAAGTGTTCATTTGAACCACATACTAACATGAGCTGTACTGCTGCTTGAAAATAATTCCTGTCTCTGGTTTACTTCCTGTTATCTGCCATTACATTTGTTGTCCCTTACCTAGTGGTCATGACTGCTCAACTGTTTTAATGCTGAGATAAGGATTTTCATTATTTGACTCCTCATTAGTTGCCCAACTAAGTCTCCCAGATTCTACACTTCCATCCCCAACTCTCAGAGCCTGACTTGAGTGGAAGATGACCAACATAAGAAATTCAATGCAGATGGACTCCATTCAGATACTTGAAAAGATCTTCCCATTCTCTCTATACAGGGACTTTGCTACACGCACTCTTCTCCCCTGCCCTAGTGATATCAAGGTTGCTAGTCATATTTTCTCATGAAATTTTTGGGTCACTTGGTTCCCATACTGCTGAGAATACCAAAATATTTGTTACCTTGCTGTCTTCTGGACTCACACATATACACTCAGAAATATTAATGTGCTCCCTCCTTAAATATAACTCAGATTTAGCAACATGTAACAAGATGCCACTGTACATAAAATGAGATCAGAGCCTGTTTGGAGAGAAAGCTTCAAGTTGGAAGTGGGATTCAGTCAATTTACTCATAGGAACATTTTTCTCTATAGAACTTATAAATACATTTGGGTTTATTAGCGTGAGTATTTTCTATCTGCTCAGAATCTCATTATACCATATCTATAATCAAATTAATTGAGAAACTATAGTGTGTCCACCTGTAAATTAATGATGCCATTGTTAAAATTCTATTTCCCCATAGTATGTGTGGAGTCAGGAAGCAACTTGGTGCCTTATAGGTGCTATTATATTATCTAATTAATTATATATAACATTTCTTGCTGAATGCAAATAAAGGTAAAAGCCATTTTTGAAGAAGATGACTAATTTCTTCCCTAAAAAGTTGAATATAGAACACTACTATAACTAACAATACAGAGCTAGAAATACAGGCTATGGAAGTAGTGAAATTGATATTGGGAAATAAAATAATTTTCATGGCAAACAAAGATTGACATGATCTAAGCAGATAGGAAAGTCTTCATGGACCTTTGAAGAGAAAATGGTTCAGTACTAATTTTTAGTAATTGCTTTGAATATTACATTGAGGCAAACATTCACTTTGCCTGTCAAATGACTCATTACCATTTTATCAAACCATGACTACAAGGAAGGAAACTAAGAATAACCCTTTTAAGAAGTAAGTCTACCTATGAATATTATTCATAATTTTAACATGCATAATAACTAACATTTCAACTTGAAATCTACATCAGCTAGGGAATAATTCTCTTGCACTAACTTGACCCTAATAAATTTCTCAATATGAAAATTAGTAATACGGCATCAGCTACAGGTATATAATTAATCTCATTGCATTTATAATAGAGATATTAAGAAAGCATGAATATTCAATCATGCTGTTAGGGTGATTTAAGATCCTGAGTCCATCCATGAGCTCAGTGTAAAACATAAGAAGGTAGAATATTCTAGAGAAGAAATAAAAGAGGTTTGGCCAACCTGAAAATCTTGACTTTTTCCTTCACTCATTCACTCATTCACTCATTTAATTTTCAACCATTTATGTGTTCATTTAAAAAAATGACACATTCATTCATTAAATATATGCTAAGAAAGCACCGTGCCCTGGCTCTCTATTCTAAGAGGAAGAGGATGGAATTCCTGCCTTTCTTGTCTCCTCTTCTACTCACCTTTAAAGTATTCCTTGCATCATAGAATGTCTTCGATGACGTTCTCCAAAGAAGCTGCCCTCAGAATCCTACCTACCCTAGTTAGGAGTGGTGTACCTTGTCTACCTATCTATAATAAGATTCCAATGAGTTATTTTACTCTGTACTTCATAAAAGTGGTGTGATAGTTGACTTATTACGCCTTCTTGTCCTAGGTTCATGGCCAAGCATTATTCTGGGTGTGTCTATAAGAGTACTTCTGGATGAGATTTGCATTTCAATTGGTAGACTGAGTAACGTGAATGGCCCTCTCAATTATGGGTGGCTCATCCAATCAACTAAATACCTGAAGAGTACAAAAAAGTTGAAAAAAAGGGGACCTCTTCTGCCTAAATGCTAAGGTAAGGCATGGTTTTTTCTAGCCTAAGTTCTGATGGCTTTTCTTAGGTCTTGAGCCTGATGGCTTTTAGACCAGCACTTATACCATCTACTCTCCTGGTTCTTCATCCTCTAAACTTGAACTTGAACTGCACATTGTCTCACAGGATCTCAGAGATAAACACACACACACATGTACGTGTGCTCACACTCATACACATCCTCTTGATCCAGTTTTTTTTGGAGAACTCTTACTAATATAGATGACAAAACTATATACTAAAAGTGACTGAACCATTGTGTGTGTATGTGTCTGAGTATGGAATGATTTTATATATTTCAAGTCAGGATGTTAGAATGAATACACACACACACATACGCTATACTAGATGAAATGGGCATAATCTGGATGTACCTTTATAATTTGTAAATAAAACACTAAAAATTCTTAGCCAGAAAAATTTATGAGGTTTTCCCTAGGAAAATTTGTGCTTTAATTTCCATTATTCTCTTTTGCTTATTTGACACTATTTCATCCATGAAAGAAGAAACAGGTAGAATTTTACGTCAAGGGTCTACTCAGTCATACATGCTAGAGAGAGTTTTTCAGAGTTCTGATGTGGGGTGGGGAGGTTCTCCTTCTCTTCCTCCTGTGTCAATTTGAGGCCTTCCTCTCTTTCTGCACACATGGAGTTTAGCTCCATCTGTTCTCTCAGCTCAATGTAAATAACTATGAATGTGATCATAATGATAAATAATAGAAGATTAATCTGCTGACATGCAAAATAGATCAGAGAGAGGGAATGTTGGATAGAGAGAGAATGCTGAGACTGTGATTAAAAGGCATTGAGAATACAAGAGCACATTCGAAAATATTGTGAAATAAATGATCAGTGTCTTGGGAGAGGGACTATGCACTTAATTCACTATAAACTTTTCACACAAGAATGTACCCTGTTGGTATTCTAATCAGGAATAGTAGAAACTAGACTTGGTGACTGATCAGGGGATGTTAAGTGGATTAAGAATTAACAGTGTCTATGTGCCTTCTAAGGTGGCAAGTGCTTAATTACTTACCTCTCACAACCTAAAAGAGTGGTCAGCAGTGTCTTTATTAAGAACGTAAGAACTAATTCTTTATAGCAGGATTCTCTTTTCCTTCCCAGTTCCCATAATGTGATGTCATGATAGAGCAACAGGGCATGTCTACCTGGAATGTTATGTTTATACCCTAAAGTCATTCAGATACAGTTGCATCAGAAAGTGGTCTCTGTGCTAATTCCCTGGGTAAATAGTTGCCCAATGTAAGGAGTACAGTCTCCCTGCTTGGAACTTGCTGAACAAAGTGCTCCTATTTCTAATCAAATAAATGTAATTGTAAGGGGATTTTATGAGCTGTTAAACTCTTCTCATAAAAAAAGTCTTCACAATAAAGGCAGTGGTGATTTGTCCAAAAAGTTCAGGATTTAATGTGCTTTGTGTAACCTCTTGAGTGTGTAAAATAGAGTTGTAAACATTCGCTTCTGATTCTTGAAATTTGTAGTTGGAGAAACATAATTGCATACAATGGGAAATTTTGTAAAGTTAATAAAAATGGGAAAACCTTAAACCTTAATTTATGCAGAGTTTTCCTTGATTGCTTCAAGTTCAATTTTTTTGTTTGCTTATTTTATTTGCTGGTTTTGGGGGTTGGGTTTTAATTGGTGAGCAATCCAAATGTTCATCATCATCATTATTATTTTAATATTTCAGAATAACTCAGGTGCAATTTGAGGAACATCAAAGTTGATCTAAGTTCATATATTTATTTTTATAGCCTGATGTTTAAGATTGAACTCATTATGACATTCAATAAAAATAGTTGTTAATGCAATAAAAATGATAATACTGCATAAAAAGCATAGTCATTCTGACTTTTTATATTCAGTAAATGTCAGAAGAACTTACTAAGAACTCACTGAATTCAGAATGAGGACTCATGACTTCCATAAAACCATGTAAATGACTATAATATTGTTAGAATAGTTTTTATTAAGGCTCTCATGTTTAGACAAGGAAACTGAGGCATGAACCATTGGTAATCTTGACCAAAGTGACAGATAAGAAAATGCTAAGCAGATAAATCCTATAAGGTAAAACCTCTAGTAAATTTCAATCCCCTTCATAATAATCAATTGCTTTAAGTATTAAAAGTACTTTTTAGTGGCAGTGTCTTATCACCTATAACCACTGCTTGGAGGTGCTGTCTTCAACTGCTCCTGCTTGTATCTCATGGTAGAGATTCTATGGATTTGAGATCTGCACTCCCATATGCCTGTGATAGTCATGGACATTTATTTCCTACACCATTTTACTGGAATTATTAGTTTAACATAACTCAAAATTCCCATTCCTCTTATTAGTGCCTAGTTTCATTTGGCCAACCAATCTAACATTATAAGAATGGAAAATCAGAAAGAAAGTTTTCCTGGTTCTAAACCTGGAGACATGAAAAGAGAAGAGTTCATTTTTTCTCCTCTAGACATTGCTGTACTTGTGTATTATACCTGGAAATTTGAAATCCATTATATGACTCTAGTTTTAAGGCAAGGCTAAAAGCAATGAGCATCAGAGCCCAACTTTCTCAAACTTCTTACTCTGTGACATTAGTTTCCTATTGCCCACACCAATCAAAATGCACTGGTTTCACAGGTAGAGGTACTCAGCAATGGCAAATAAGAATCACTTGGCTTTCACTGTCATGGGATCTGTCTATATAATTACAAAATTGAACAGAAAATGGAAAAAATATTCAGCAGCTCAGCATGCTATTGTATATGTGTGAGCTTCGGCTTTCATCCAGAAGTATGGTGCCAATTAGACACAACTTAACTGGTGCAGAGTGTGTTCAGATGCCTAACAGGTGGGCTCCATTTCTTCTTCAATGATCCTACATATTCAATGAATTAAATTGAGTTCAATCTCATCCCATGTTCTGAAAACCCCAATGGATTCCTTTTATGTACAGTTAGAAAACAATTTCTACATGAGAACTAAGCTAGGGTTTAAAAAAAATTGTCTGATGACAACAACAACAAAAAATCATTGAACAATTTGTAAAAGTTTATGAAAACTGGTTTTACTACTGTTCAGATGTTACACCAGTTATAGACATTCCTCCTTGTTTAGGAATTTGACACAATTTCTGTGTTGGCAGATGTTTCATTTGGGGTTTGTTCCAATCATGTCAGAGCTTGATTTAACTAAAATCTGTTGCAATGTGTGACTGGCAGTCAAATAGCAATTCCCCAGCAATGGGAACATACATCTGAGCTGTTACAACTACCCATTGCCAGTGCTCTGAGAATCTGGTTTTTTTGTGGTTACTCCCTGGAGATCTTGCTTCATGAACTGAAATACTGGCAACCAAAGCACAAGACAAATCTGGAAAGGAATTCTCTAGAAATTTACATAAATTTAATACATTTGGCAGATAATTATCTAGGTGGAAGGTCATTTTGAGCATGGAGACATAAACGTGGTCTTAAAGCCAAGAGGACCAGGTGAATCCACAGGGAAGAGTCTGTTTGATAGGAAGAAGGGAACAGGTCTTAGATCTAAATAACTTCAGTGAAAAGCCTAGCTCTCTCATTTTCTAGCTTTTGACGTTGCCAATTTTATTTCACTCTTCTGCATCTCAAATTCTCTCATCTTTATAATTGAGACAATAATATTTATTTCCAAGAGAAGCCAGATAGTAGAAAGGAGAATTCCTAAAGTTAAGCTATTGCTATTTCTATAATTACCTGTGAAGTTTCCAAAACTAGGCAGAAGTAAAATTGTATGTCTCAATATCTTGGAAAATATGAAATGTTGAAATCAAGGTAAGAAGGTTTTGACTGCTGGCCCTAAGGAAGTTGTCTGTAAGCTCACAGCTCATTTCTGACTCTGATAATTTATGGGTACCAGAGGAAGTTAGGAATTAATTATGGCATACTACTAATTATTTGTGTGTGTGTGTGTGTGTGTGTGTGTGTGTGTGTGTGGTACTGGATATTAAACAAGGGGTGCTTAAACACTGAGCCACATCCCAGCACTTTTTTGTATTTCATTTAGAGTCGTCATCTCTTTGAGTTGCTTAGGGCCTTGCTAAGTTGCGGAGACTGGCTTTGAATTCGAGATCCTCCTGCCTCAACCTCCCAAACTGCTGGGATTACAGACGTGTACCACCTTGAGGCTAATAATTTTTATTCCAACAAATAAAAAGGGCTAGGCATATCTTTATTTTTGTAAGTTGGTGATAGGGAGCTTTGCCATTAAGAATGTAGTTGAGAGCAAGTAAGCCTTCCTAGACTTGCTAACTCTCTCATATGTGATGTATCATTTTATCTCAACACAATGGCAATGATGTAAGGAGAAATGAACAAGGAAAACTGCCCAAGAGCATCAAGAGACAGTAAGTCAACAACTAAGATATATGCATAATCCAATAACCTATCATCTATCTACATCATATATTTATCTATGTCTATCTCTACATATACAAATATACATACTGAGATGATATTAAGACCGTGATTTGGTATAACTGTAATTAAGACTTTAATAGAACTGTAATAAACTCTTCTTTTCAGTGAACCTTGTTCTAATCTGTAGTACAAGGCAGAATTCAAAATAAAGTTACATAGGTATAACAACTAAGAATAGGTTAACCTCGAGTCAGGTTAATTTGAGTCAGGTGGAGAGAAAAGAAACTAACATTTTGAATAAGTGCTCTAATCTAGGTACTTTATTTTCTCAATGACCCTGTGAGTTACTGCCAGCATTTGATTTTACAGATCAATGCTACCCTTACAAACCGGTGATTATAGAGTTAGGATTAGCACTCAAGTTGATCCAAACCTAAAAACTTCATGCTCCCCACACTAATGTCTCACATGGAGGAGGTAGTTGGTTGGTTAAATCAGGTGGGGATGTTTTCTGGAAAAATGTGTAAATTTAACATGTTTTATAAAAAATTTAACCAAGAGACCATCCAGGACTTGGTCTGAATTGGTCTGACTGGAATGATAATCTGAGTTCGGATTTGAGAAATTAATTTTGAGTGACAAAGACATGAAAATAAAAAGTGGAAAAGCACACTAATCAGATAATGATGTCTAAAGTACGCTTCTGTGAATGTGTTTTTATTAGAGCACGCCCTAAATTTACTGGTAAAGCATTCAAATCAAAGGAAATCAGAGTGTAACACTCTAATAACCGTAAAAATACTCTACCTTTTCAGTGAGCCTTGTTCTAATCATCTTTAATACATTAAAGAATTTGATTAAATATTATTCCATTGTCAATCATCATCCAGGAATTTCAGTATAGATCACATTGTCATTGGTTTGTTCAAGATTGCCAGTTCATTCTCACAATGTTGTTGTTTCCATTCCTTTATTGTATTAGTAAATGATTTATGTTTAAAAAATTGGTGAGTTAAAAGTTATTTGCAAAGGCTTCTATAACAAAATGTAATCATTTTAAGGTAAGGGGAACTTGGGAAGAAAGAAATGTCAGTTCAGTAATTTGCATAACTTCTGCCTTACACTTTCTCTTTGATCTACTCTGAGATGCTGAGAAAAGACAGCATGTGTGGAAAATAGGACCCCTGTAGAAGGCACCTTGATAAGGCCTATTTTTTCTATCATTGCTAATTTGAAAAGCAAATTGAAATTTTAGAAAGTCACGGAGTAATAATATGTATTTGCTTTTCATCTTTATAGCTATTGGAATTTAAGAATTGGAAGACAAATGGGCAAAACTCTCATAAAAATCAAACCAGTTCAAAGAATGTTTCCTCCCATGTGGTCCTTGGAGTGTTTTTAAGACTGTGGTGCATCATGCAGCCTAAATTCGACCAGCAAATATGCTTTGTTTGGTCAGAAAAAATTTAATTTTATTTTGTTTTATTTTATTTTACTTTATTTTATTTTATTTGTTCTAATTGGTTATACATGACAGTGGAATGCATTTTAGAACAATTTTATTTTAATTAAATTATGTAAACTTAACATTTCCATAAGACTGGATAGAAATCCAAGTACTTAGGAAAAACAAAATAGCTTATAGTAAGCTGCTCTTAGTTTAAAGGGATTTAAAAAAGAGTGTGATTATTTAAAATAAATGAGCCTAGCTGACTTAGGCTTAGTGCCAAAAAGGAGAAAAACATCGCAATGTGACTTACCGAGTTTGAGGGTTAGCATATGTTTTCTGAATTTGTAGCTTGGTAAAACAAACTAGTTTTCCAAACTAGTTAACCAGCATGCATCCATTACAAATTTGTATGTTCTTAGAATGACAGAAAAAAAAAATATTTACAGCTCTAATTTGCATTTTTTAAGCCCATATTTTCTAAACTTCCTTAAAAAAGATTCTATGGGAAACAGAACTATCATAGAAACTCCGTACACATATTCACACTTGTTTTAATATTAGAGGTAAGGATAACATCAGCCCCCACACATAAAATGTTAGCAGTCTAAAACCTGGAACCTGTGAATTTGTCAGTTTGCATGGTAAACGGGTTGAAGATAAAAGTAATATTACTTACACTCCCTACATTTAATTTAAAATGTGGAGACTCTTCTGGGTTATTCATATGGGACCAATAAAATAAAAATAGCCATCAAATTTGAAGGGAGATGAACAACATAAAGAAAACTGAAGTTGCTGATGAAAATGTGGGAAGTGGCCACCAGCCAATGAATGAAGGTAACCACAAGAAGCCAAAAGGAGTTCAGGAATCAGATTCTCCCCTCAAGCCTCTGTAAAAGACCACAGTCTTGCAAGGGTCAGACTCCTGACTTAAAGAAATCTAACATGATAAATTTGTTCCGAGTTTAGCCACTGAATCTGTGGTACTTTGGGGTTGAAGCAGCAATTTAAATCTAATACAAATTTTCCTGATAGAAGTAGAATGCTACCATAAGAAATACGTAAGAATATGGCAATGCTATTGAAATCTGGCACTGGAAGGAGACTGGAAAAGCTTTGAGTATCCAGATAGAAAAAGCCTATATTGACCTGATGTGAGTAGAAATATGGATAGTAAAGGGTCTGCTATTGAGAACTTAAAAGAGAAAAATAAGAGACTCTTCAAGCATATATCACCTTGGGGAAAGTCTATATTGTAATAAACTTATTATCAATAAGAAGAGGTGTACTGAGTGTAGTGCAGGTGAAACTCAGAAGAAACCTGTTATGAGAAACTGGAGAAAATATCACACTAGTTGTCGAGTGGTGGGAAACTTAGTATTGTGTAAAGCAGAATATATAAATAGTGAAATTGGACTTTCAGCAGAGATTTCTAAGTCAAGTATTATAATCTGGTTGCTTCTTGTAACTTATAGCAAAATGTGAGGAAACAGATTCAGATAAGACCTAATTAAGTTTAATGGGACCAGAAACTGGTGATTTAAGAAATGAGCAGATACTCAGATTGCAAAGTTTATTAAAATTTGGAGGTTCACTTTCAGGAAGCATATTCTATGGAAAAAACCAAATATATATGGTTATACCATCATTTGCTAGTACCTCTTAAAAATAAAAAATAAAAAAAAAGTTTAGAGCATTTAGTCACATAAAAGTCACTGTGAAGAGACTAAGCATGTGACTCATCTATGATCTTAGCCATCTAGGCAAAAGTCAAAAATTGAGATGACACTTTCTGTGGAGATCCTTCTTGTCCACTAGAGTGAAACTGAGGCGGGTACAAAGAAAATTCACAAGTTTGTTGAGATTTTGTAATAGTTGAAGCAGTGTATCAGATTGGAGTTTACCCCATATTTTACAGGTGAACTCAATGTAATTATAAGATTCCTTAAAGTGGAGAGGGAGGCAAATGTGAGACAACCAAATAGATGGTAACAAGAGAAAAGCAAGACCTGAAATCGCCGACTTTACATATGGAAGAAGGATGCATGAGTTAAGTAAGCTCTGTGAGTAGCCTCTAGAAATTAGAAGGTATAGAAATGGACTCTCAGCTAGGGTTTCCAGAAGGAAGATAGCCCTTGACACCTTGACTCCCCAGGGATGGGTCTCTGGGGAAACCTATTAGACTCTGACCTATAATTCTCATTTTTATACAGTATCTCCCACAAAATAAAAACCAAGGGGATGCATCCCAATGTACTGTATGATATCAGTATTGCTGTGATACCAAGCCAAACATAAAGAGCATGAAAGGAAAACTACAGATAAATACATCACATGAAGTTAGAAACAAAAATCTTCAAAAATGTATCAGCAATTCCAATTCAATTATGTATAGAAATAATTACACTAAATAACAAAGTAATTTATTCCAGCTGTGCAAGACTGATTCAATATTAAAAAACGAATCAATATAATCCACCATATCAACATGATAGAAGAAATATCAAATAACCATATCAATTAAAGATCAAGGATTCACATAAAATTTTTTTTAAATCCAATATTCAATCATGACAAAAACTCTCACCAGTAGGCAGGAACTCCTCCAACATGAGAATGGTCATATACAAAAACAACAACCAACTAACAAAAGAACAAATTTATAAGCTATTTTGAAAATCTATACTCCAACAAAATAGAAAATTTCGAAGACATCAACAGGTTTCTAGAGACATATGAATTGCCTAAACTGAACGAGGAGGACATACACAATTTAAATAGACCAATTTCAAGTAATGAAATAGATGAAGTCATTAAAAGCCTACCAACAAAGAAAAGTCCAAGACCACAAGGGTTCTCAGCCGAGTTCTACAAAACCTTTAAAGAAGAGCTCATTACAATACTTCTCAAAGTATTCCATAAAATAGAAGAGGAGGGAATCCTCCCAAACTCATTCTATGAAGCCAATATCACCCTGATACCTAAACCAGACAGAGACACATCGAGGAAAGAAAATTTCAGACCAATATCCTTAATGAACATCGACGCAAAAATTCTCAACAAAATTTTAGCAAATCGCATACAAAAACATATTAAAAAGATAGTGCACCATGATCATGTGGATTTCATCCCAGGGATGCAAGGTTGGTTCAACATCAGGAAATCAAAAAATGTAATTCACCATATCAATAGACTTAAAGTCAAGAATCACATGATTATTTCAATAGATGCAGAAAAAGCATTTGATAAAATACAGCACCCCTTCATGCTCAAAACACTAGAAAAAATAGGGATAGTGGGAACATTCCTTAACATTGTAAAGGCCATCTATGCTAAGCCCATGGCTAATATCATTCTTAATGGTGAAAAACTGAAAGCATTCCCCCTTAAAACTGGAAAAAGGCAGGTATGCCCTCTTTCATCACTTCTTTTCAATATCGTCCTTGAAACTCTAGCCAGAGCAATTAGACAAACTAAAGAAATTAAAGGGATACGAATAGGAAAAGAAGAACTCAAACTATCCCTGTTTCCTGATGATATGATTATATACTTAGAGGAACCAGGAAATTCCACCAGAAAACTTTTAGATCTCATAAGTGAATTCAGTAAAGTAGCGGGATATAAGATCAATGCACATAAATCTAATGCATTTTTATACATAAGTGATGAATCTTCAGAAAGAGAAATTAGGAAAACTACCCCATTCACAATAGCCTCGAAAAAAATAAAATACTTGGGACTCAATCTCACAAAAGAGGTGAAAGACCTCTACAGTGAGAACTACAGAACACTAAAGAAAGAAATTAAAGAAAACCTCAGAAGATGGAAAGATCTCCCATGTTCTTGGATAGGAAGAATTAATATTGTCAAAATGGCCATACTACCAAAAGTGCTATACAGATTCAATGCAATTCCAATTAAAATCCCAATGATGTACCTTACAGAAATAGAGCAAGCAATTATGAAATTCATCTGGAAGAATAATAAACCCAGAATATCTAAAGCAATCCTCAGTAGAAAGAGTGAAGCAGGGGGTATCGCAATACCAGATCTTCAACTCTACTACAAAGCAATAGTAACAAAAACGGCATGGTATTGGTCCCAAATAGAAAGGTGGATCAATGGTACAGAATAGAGGACACGGACACAAACCCAAATAAATACAATTTTCTCATACTAGACAAAGGGGCCAAAAATATGCAATGGAGAAAAGATAGCCTCTTCAACAAATGGTGCTGGGAGAATTGGAAATCCATATGCAACAGAATGAAACTAAACCCATATCTCTCACCATGCACAAAACTCAACTCAAAATGGATCAAGGACCTCGGAATCAGACCAGAGACCGTACATCTTATAGAAGAAAAAGTAGGTCCAGAGCCTCAACATGTCGGCTTAGGACTAGACTTCCTCAACAGGACTCCCATAGCACAAGAAATAAAAGCAAGAATCAACAACTGGGATAGATTCAAACTAAAAAGCTTTCTCTCAGCAAAGGAAACTATCAGCAATGCAAAGAAAGAGCCTACAGAGTGGGAGAAAATCTTTGCCAATCATACTTCAGATAGAGCACTAATCTCCAGAATCTATAAAGAACTCAAAAAACTCTACACCAAGAATGCAAATAATCCAATCGACAAATGGGCTAAGGAAATGAATAGACACTTCACAGAAGAAATCTACAAGCAATCAACAAACATATGGAAAAATGTTCAACATCTCTAGTAATAAGAGAAATGGAAATCAAAACCACCCTAAGATTCCATCTCACCCCAATTAGAATGTCGATTATCAAGAATACAAGCAACAACAGGTGTTGGCGAGGATATGGGGAGAAAGGTACACTCATACATTGCTGGTGGGGCTGCAAATTAGTACAGCCACTCTGGAAAGCAGTGTGGAGACTCCTTAGAAAACTTGGAATGGAACCACCATTTGACCCAGCTTTCCCACTCCTTGGCCTATACCCAAAGGACTTAAAATCAGCATATTACAGAGATACAGCCACATCAATGTTCATAGCTGCTCAGTTCACAATAGCCAGATTGTGGAACCAACCTAGATGTCCTTCAATTGATGAATGGATAAAGAAACTGTGGTACATATATACAATGGAATATTACTCAGCCATAAAGAATGATAGAATTATGGCATTTGCGGGCAAATGGATGAAATTGGAGAATATCATGCTGAGTGAGATAAGCCAATCTCAAAAAAACAAAGGACGAATGATGTCGCTAATAAGTGGATGATGGCACATAATGGGGGGTGGGAGGGGTTGGTGTTAGGGTTGGAGTTGGGGTTAAGGAGGGGGGCAAGAATGGAGGAAGGAAGGACTGTATAGAGGGAAAAGAGGGGTGGGAGGGGTGGGGGGGAAGGGAAAAAAATAACAAAATGAATCAAACAGCATTAACCTATGTAAATTTATGATTACACAAATGGTATGCCTTTGCACCATGTACAAACAGAGAAACAACATGTATCCCATTTGTTTACAATAAAATAATAAAAAAGAATTAAATTCTATATATTAACAGTGAGCTTGCAGAAATTCTAGAAATCCAAATTTAAAAATATATATATATATTTAAAAAGACCTAAAAGTGAGTAAAATACTTAGGTATGCTTATAAAAAGCAATTACAGAATCTGGATGTTGAAAATTACAAATGTGAATGAAAGAAATCAGTGATGTAATTATTAATTTCTGAGAGGCACAACTTGATCATAAATTGGAAGATAATATTGTGAAGATGACAACATTGTCCAAATTGATCTTTAAGTTGAAGCAATTCAAAACTTTCAAAATAATATTTATAGTTATAGTCAAATATATTATAACATTAATATTATAAGATGGAGACCTAGAATAACTAAAACAATAACAAAGAAAAACAAAGACATATATATGTTAGGCATCAAAAATCAAGACTATGTGATATTTGTGGAAAAAAGAACACAGAATCAGCAGAACAGAATACAGGAAACAGATGTGGTTCCATATAAATTCCCACATAATATTTGAAAAAGGAATAAAAAAAATCTAAGAAGGAAGTGTTTACTTTTCAAAACATGATGCTGTAGCAATTGAAAATCCTTGGGCATTACCATTCATCTCAACCTAAACCTTCTATCTTATAAAAATTAAGTTAAAATGATTTTTTATAGACTGATTTTAACAAAAGGCTATGATACTTCTAATGAAAAATAGAAAGTCTTTGGGATTGGGTACCACACAAAACTTGACATTGAAAGCAGCATCCACAAATCAAATATTTAAAAAAAAGGTATTGAATATCTCATGTAATTTATTGAATACTGTGCTAAAAACAAAACAGAATCATTGGGGTATTATGAAGTCAAAGAATACTAAATTGAAATAACATAAGGAAGCAAAAGTAAAAACATAATGGCACATAGACAAAATAAAAAATAACAAAAATTAGAGCAGCAACAATGAAATTGAAGACATAAAGACAAAGGGGAAAAATCAAAGAAACCAAAAGACAGTTTGTTAAAAAATATTAATAAAGTCAGAAAACTTTCAACCAAGTTTACAAATAAAGGAAAAAAAAAAAAAACAAATTGCTAATACTGTTAATGAAAAAGAATCCATAATTCCATGATTAAATGGATTATAAAAGAAAAATAAAATGAAATTATGAACAAATAACTTAAATAAAATAGTCTTTCCTTAGTAATGTAAATGTTAAAAACCATTCGCTATCCTCATCTTCTTCTGCTTTTATAAATCTTTAGAGAAAGCTTTTGGTGTATTTATTCGAGGTTTAACATCCCCATGATGTGCTTTGAGGATCAAGGTGGGTAAAGGTCATGAGGTCTACTGTTCCTTATTAAAACCTTGAATTAACACCTGTATTTTCTTGGGCATTTCCTAATTTTACATTCCATCGATCTTTCCATCTTCCCCCAAACTGGAGCCTTTCAAGATCCCAGAGGAAGGCAGACCTTGCCACTCTCTACATTCCCTGCAGATATGTCAGGGAGGAAACTTCCTAGGTGTCAAGTCACTTCTCAAAGTATTTCCTTCTTCAGTTTTATCATACAGTCATCCACTTTTCTGCAGGGCGTTCCTATTTCCACTGGTGATTTTTTTTGTTTGTTCTTAATCAATTTATTTTTCAATTAAAATACATATTTGGGGGAGAATAGGAGATAATATCTTGTACATTTTGGAATAAATGAATGTTAATAATTCTGGTTAGAAGTGTGTAAATAGTAACTTTAGCATTTGTTACTTTACCAACCCCTCACCACAACCCTGAACCACCAAGAATCTACTTTACCTCTCTGCATTTTCCTCAATCTGGACATCTAATAGTGATGGAATCTTAAAGGGTGTGATCTTTTGTGACTGACCTTTTTCATTAAACTTGAACCTTTCTAGCTTGATGCTTTACAGCTTCAAGATTCATTCTTATTGTGAGATGTATCAGTTTGTCATTCATTTCCACCTAATGGATAAAACAAATTTTGTTAGTGTATTCTTCAGTTCACACATCTTTGGAATATTTCTACCTTTTGAATATAATTAATGATTTTGGTATAAATACTCATGAGAATTTTGTACGGACATATGTTCTCATTTCTTTTGTTCTACAATTACATACCTAGGAATAAGACGGTTTAGTCCTAATACAATTCTATGTTGGCTCAATTGATGAGCTGATAGACTGTTTAAAATCTGGTTCACACCATTTGACATTCCCACCAACAGTGTATGAAGACTCTAATCTTATACTCACCAGCATTTACATCTTGCTTTGTGGCTGGTGGTAATGCTACTTTAGTTTTTTATTTTTGATCATTTTGCTTTTACCTTTCCATTAGTATATTTCTTAGTGATTTTGATTAATATTTCCTGAATTATAAGGAAAATGAGCATTTCTTTATGACATTATTGACCAATTGACCAATTATATGTCTTTCTTTTTTATTTATTATAAACAAATGGGATACATATTATTTCTCTGTTTTATATGTTTTTCTTGGTGAAATGTTTATTCAGATCCATTACCTATGCCCTATTGAGCTATTTTTATCTTCTTCTTATTGAGTTGTAAGTGTTCTATTTTCTAGATATGAGTCCTTTATCATATGCATGACTTGTAAATATTTTTCCCATTTCCTGAGTGATTTTTTTTATTTTGAATAATGTTCTTTGAAGAACATTTATTTTATTTTTGTTTTTATTTTTTGTTTGCTCCAACTCCTATTATTATATGTAAGAATTCATTGAAAACACTAGGTGATGAAGTTTTATTTATCTTCAAGGCCTTTTATAGCTTTAGTTGTTCCATTTAGATGTTAATTTTTATCGATTTTGGTTTATAATTGCTATATTTGGTGAGATAAAGGCAAATGTTTTGTATCTTAAGTGTGTGTTGTAAAGACGATTATTTCCTTATTGAATGGTCTTGGCACCTTTTTAAAAGATGTGTTGACTATGGGCACATGTTTACTTCTGAATTCTGAATTCAATTTGGTTGATCTGTATGTATATCCTAATTGTAGTCCCATACTGTCCTGATAGCCATATTTTATAGTAAGTATTTAACTTGGGAAATGTGAATCTGCTTTATTTTATACATGATTAGCATGTCTATTCTGGGTTCCTTGCAATTATATATAAATTCTAGAATTGCTTTGGTTGCTTCTATGAAGAATTCAGCTGGGATTCTGACAGTATGCCTTTAATGTATAGGTCTGTTTGGGAAGTGCTGCCATCTTCACATGATCATGATCATGCACTATTTTCAGTTTGTTTACATCTTTTTGATTTTTCCAACAAAGTTTCATAGCTCAGGAAGTATAAGTTTTGTACTTTTGGGTTAAATATTTTCCTATGTATTTTATTCTTTTTGATGATGTACATAGAAGTGTATTATTAACTTCATATTCTAATTGTTCACTTGAAATGTGTAGGAATTCACTTGACTTTTGCATAGTCATCTTATATCCTGCAACTTTGCTTATTTTCCTTATTATTTCTAACACATTTTTAGTGGACCTGTAGGACTTTCTATAAATAAAGCCTGACCTCTGCACAATAGAGATAATTTTGCTCCTTCCTTTTTAATTTGGATGCCTTTTATTTGTGTGTGTGCATGTGTGTGTGTGTGTGTGTGTGTGTTCCTAATTCTCTTACTAATTCCCACTCTCATATCCACCCACAGAAGGGTGAGAGAAATCCAAGGACATACTCTGTACATGGTGTAGATTTCATTTTAATAGAGGAGTTATTCTTCAAAATCAACCAAGGGAAATTTTGCGTGCTATTTAGTACCTGCAGGCCTGATTTGGGAAGTAGGTGTATTTCATATCTGAGAATAAGTACCTTATTCCATGTAGTTATATAGAAGCTCTTGGAAGCTAGGTTTGGGAAAAGTTACTTTGTAGGACTCATTCTAGGTAGGCCCTATTAAACCATTGTCTGTGGAACTCCTATTGAGGACCTCTGTTACTACTTGGTGCTCATTATACCAAGCTTAAATGAATACATAGTATGTTTTTTATAAAAAAATATGATTTTTTTTACTAATGAACGATGTATGATTATTAATTGTCAGGGGCGGGCTCTGAGGGCCCCAGAGCCGCACCCTGGCCTGATCTCTAAGATGGCACCTGGCAGCTTGCCAGACATAGCTGCACTCATATACAAGTTTTAGGAAGTAACTCTGGTTGACTGTTGTACATGAGGCAATCCTGGTATCTGCCTGGAGACTGTTCCTTGATAGGCTGCCTTTCCTGGTAGTCTACTCTCTGATAGGCTGATGTTCTCAATATAAGTCTGAGACTTGTGGAATAAACCTCTTTTGGTTCCTGTGATGAAGAAGAGCTTACGCATTGTAATTGTCCCCGCGGGCGGTGGGCGATCATAAGTGGTGCTGAAACCCGGGACCTCGAGTTATAAAGAAGAAACTGATCAGGTAAATACAGGGAAAGTAAAGTACAGTCTGGCCAGGTTAAAGTTTGCGGGAAAAGCAACAAGTTAAAGTTCGCAGGATAAGCGACGAGTTAAAGTTCGCGGGATAAGCGACGGAGATTGAGTGTTTGTAAGTGCTTTCACTTTTGTTTTGCTAGTTAAAGTGCTTTGCATTCTGTTAGTTTAATAGAGAAATATGGGCACTGAAATGTCACGAATGAGCATGGAAGGTCCCTTCAAGGATTTGCTCCGGGCCAATGGAATTCCTCTTGAAACTAAAACAGCCCGAACCAAATGCAGAGAGACCATAAAACAAGGGGAAGAGGTTTTGGAGGAAATAAAAGAGGAAAGGTCTAAAGCATCAGAAAGGGCATCAATAAGATCAGAGACAGACAAGGAAAATGAAACTGGGTGTGAGGATAGTTCAGATGAAGAGGAGGATTTACTATGTAGAACAAAAAATCTTGCTATTATAGGATCTACTAAAGAAAAGATGGGGCAAGCACACACCACACATGGTGACCCTGCGCTCTCAGCTCTTAGAACCAGCCCAACCATCAGTGGCATGTCCTAGTAAGGAGTATGATATAGTAGCCCCAGTCCCCACAAGTATTGGGAGATAATTGTTTCACAATTTTCTGCGTCCAAACCTGAATTGATTACTAACCAGGATTAAGGGTTAAAATGCCCTAGGCTTCAAGTTTCTGATGGAACATTTTATCCCCTTTCAGATCCAAATCTCAGTCAAGGCTTACATTGAAATGTAAATAGAGAAAGCCTGAAGACTCAGTAGGAGACCGGTCTCAAACCCAAGAAAAAAAAAAGAAAGAAAGAAAGAAAAAAAGAGCAAAAAGTCTTACCTGAACTCCAGCAAAAGTAAATTTTATGGTGCTTTACTAAAGTAATTAACGGCCATATCATTTTTCCCGTATCATTTTTCCAGGACTCTTGTTTTTTTTGAATTCTACATTTTTTTTTTTTTTTTTGAGCTCATGACTTTTTTGATCAGTTCTATTTTTTTTTTTTATTCAACTAGAGTTTTTGAACATCTGTTACATTGCAGTGGAGATTCACCTATAAAGTTTCAAGGCCTTTGATTTTGTGTTATTTGTATGTCGTGCTGTCTGATGTCATGTTTTGTCTGTATCAAAACTGAGCGCTCCTAAAATTAAAATTTAAAAATGGATCCAAATACTTTTAATTCACGTGATTTAAAAAGGTTCGATTTAAATTGGGTAAACTAATAGAAGTAAAATGTCTAGAAAATAACTTGCAAGTCTCTAGGTGGTCAAACTAATAAAATGTTGATGTTAATAAAATGTCTAACATCAATTTTTCTAGGACTTTCCTCCAACAAGAAAAAGCTGGCAAATACTTGTCTAATATCTTGGGCTTTTTAAGAAAATAAGTGAATTAGAATTGACATGCATGGGATTATTCAAATGTGTTTGTACAGAAAATTGTTTTGTGTCATCACTAAACTAAAAACAAGGTTACTTAGAGTTATGTCCTAACAAGTGCAATTCTATATACAAAGGGTCCCAAAAGTTTCAACTGTGTTTCAATTAGAGTACTATAAACAACAAAATATTTAATCTTGTTAAAATAGAGTAATTTATCTAAATTCAGAAATTTCATAAGAGTTGTTTCAGAATGTGAACAAAGAGGTCAACAGATAGGAAAGAAAAAAATAAAAGATTCTAGATATGGAAATATATTTAGTGAAAAACAAAATGTTTCTGGGTAAGAAAGTGCTTATGTGATAAAATATATGAGGGTCTAAATAAATGCTAAGAAAGTCTGTAAATAAACAAAAAGGAGGAATACGGGAGACCTTCAGGTCCCCTAAAGATAAACTTTCTCTTTGCCTCTTTATTTTAAATTTTTTAACTCTGGTTAATGAGGGTCACTCTGCCGTTGAGAGACATGGCAATCATAAACAACATGATAGAGCGACGGTAAAATGGAAGGATGTTCTTACAGGACAATGGAACGGCCCGGACCCGGTGCTTTACTGGAGCCGCGGCTTGGTTGTGTGTTTCCACAGGGTAAAACATCGCCTATCTGGGTTCCTGAGCGACTAACTCGACCAATGCCAACGCTACCAACAAGTAGCCTTTCCCCCCTTGAACTAACTTACAACCTCTTTTTAGTCTCTTAGGAAGAACAGTTCAATTATGAACCTTTCCACCTAATGAAACAACTGCTTCTCTCAATTGTATTTATGCTATCTCTCTCAATGTTGGAATGCTTCTAGGTTCCCGTTGGCAGTCTTAATGTGTGTTCCTACCTTCCTACCAGTCCCAGTCTCTGTTACAGATGCAGAATTGCCAATGTTAGAGATTTTGGCATCACAGCGGCTGTGGTCGCCACGGTAGACCCTAAACCAACATCTAACAGCAGGCATACTCCTTGTAAATCAAAGAGTGGACTTACTACAAGAACAAGTGGATATCTTGCAAGAACTTTTGGGACTGGGATGTGTTTATCCTTTAAGAGCAGTGTGTGTCACCCCTATTGCTTATAATAACCTTAGCTCTGTGGTTATGTTATCTAAAAATCTCTCTGTCTACCTTACTGGTAATTGGTCATCTACGTTTGATACTCAGAGTCAATGCTACCAGGGTTCAAGTTGCATCAGTATCCGAGATGTTCTCTTTGTTAACAGTGGGCTGGAACAGTAGCTGTTCTGATTATTATCTGCTTAGGGATAGCCTATGTTATATGCAGTCAAATAAGAGCTCGCCAAGATGCCCGATGTCATCAACGGGCTATAGTACAGACTTTGACAGCCATTGAGACAGGCACATCCCCCCAAGTATGGCTAAGCGTGCTGGACCAGTAGTCAAAGACGGGTAAGATCCGTGGAAATGCATACCAACCTAAGACAGGGTTCTGACGCCTGGAGGTCAGAATTCCAATGACGGGTAAGGATGTAATTTGCCATGGACAACCTAAGACAGGCATGGTCCCAAGTCATCTTTTCTTTATTTAAAGAATAAGGGGGAGATGTCAGGGGCGGGCTCTGAGGGCTCCCAGAGCCGCCCCCTGGCCTGATCTTTAAGATGGAGACTGGCAGCTTGCCAGACATAGCTTCACTCATATACAAGTTTTAGGAAGTAACTCTGGTTGGCTGTTGTACATGAGGCAATCCTGGTATCTGCCTGGAGACTGTTCCTTGATAGGCTGCCTTTCCTGGTAGTCTACTCTCTGATAGGCTGATGTTCTCAATATAAGTCTGAGACTTGTGGAATAAACCTCTTTTGGTTCCTGTGATGAAGAAGAGCTTACGCATTGTGACTGTCCCCGCGGGCGGTGGGCTATCATAATTAATATATGATGTTCATTTCTTGAAGTAAAGATCTAAGTATGATTTTCTGTTTTAAAAGTTCACCTTCAAGTTTCTGTAAAATTCAAAACTTTAAGAAAAGATAACAATATTTGATGCAAGCAAAATTTCTTTATGCTATTTTTGGAATTTTGCACAGTTGGATGTTAAGAATAATCTAGTTCCAATAATATTTGAAGCAGTAAAGGTGCAATAGAACATCAAAGACACATATATACACCCCTTACTCTTGGTGAATTTACTTACTTAAGTCAAAAGTATTATGTTTTAGAGCACTTTTATGTACAAATGCTAACTGCTATATGTTAATCTAACCATGTCTTTATATAAAAATAACTTGGATTCTTTTATAGAAAAAGAGAAATAGAGATTGATTTCTACTTATCGTCACCATTATATTTGTCCCTCCCATCTGTCACTGATCTGAAAATACTATGAGCATTTTATCTTTATGTCATTCCCTAATTTGTAAATTCTTGAAGTGCTTTACATTTGCTTTATGATTTGAGTAAGATTTACTCGCTGTTTCTGAAATTGGTCGTAATCTATCTCATCCCTAATGTCCCTGGGTTCGTGCAAATCATTCCCTTTTAAATACCCATTCATTCAGTCATATAATATGCATGAAGTATTGTGGTTCTTCAATCATACTATAATGCAACTACTGTGTAATGTGTTTAAATAAACACGTATGTTATTGTATTTCATGTAAATATTTTAAACATGAAAAAGACGTGTGCATGTGTGTTTGTGTAAATATATGTGTATATATACATACGTAAAAATCCTATTCATAATAGACAATAAAATTATACTTGCTTTTTCATGGAGTAAAAGGGTTTATATAGAAATGCTCTTACAAAAGAAAAACATTCATGAGACACTCTATCCTCCAGGTTTGACAACTGGTGTTACCACTTTTCTTCTTTTTTTTTCCTGAGGAAGTACTGCACTGAGCCACATCTATAGCCTTTTTTAGATTTTATTTTGAGACAGGTTGTCATCAAGTTGCCAGGCTGACCTTGAACTTGTTATCCTCTTGCCTCAGCCTCACAAGTGTCTGAGATTACAGGTTGTGTCCCCAGGACTGACTGTCTGGTCATGCCACTTCTGAGTGAATACCGCTAAGACTTCTTGGGAACCAAAGCAAAATTTGAACTATTTAATGACAAATTCAATTGATCAAAATTCATCATGTGTAACACCCCAGAGAAATACAAAAACGGTTATGTGAAAACTGGAATTTCCTTGACTTTTCTAGTAGGAAACAACTAAAGGCACACAAAAACACATCCATCATGACAAATTTAATGTCATCTTTTACAGGCTTTCTTTATTAAATCTTAATCTGATGATTGTTATGAAGTAATATGAGGAGGCTGGTGAAATGCAGTTTGGAGTCCCTTTTCTCAGGTGTGATATAAGAGCAATCTCCCAAAGTGTCAAAAGTAGATAACTTAATGTTGACTCCAGTCCATAATTCTTCTACAATAAGGAACTCTGATTGACCCCTTTCAACTCAATGCCTTTCATAATCACAAAATCTAATTTAGGACTAAAATGTAATGCAGGGTGCAGAAGACACTCTGGAATGGGTTATAAAATTCTGGTCAAAAATGTTTGAAATAGCAGGAAAAAGAATGAAGGTCAGAATCCGTGTTGATGTTAAGTGAGGGAAGAGGTTTAATGTCATTAAATCATAAGATTTCACATCTGCCAGGTTTTATTTGTATAGGTGGAGCAGAAATGATAATTTGTGTTAATTTGTTTCTCCTCTTAAATTCTTAGTGTCTAGAACATGAAAGAACTGACACCTATTTAAGGAAAATTGTTTCTCAATAATCATTCCTCATCACAGTTTTCTTTAATAAGGGTATTTTATTATTTGACTAATTTGTTAAAGGGACAAAGTCAAGTTAGTTTATGACTCTATGTTAATGTTTTCTCAATAGGCCCAGTGGTCACATAATAAAATTTTAAGAGAAATCAAGCAGCCGGCTGTAGTTTTTCTCACATAATTTTTATAAAATAGCAAAAGGATCCCAAAGATCTTCACATAAAGGAGGTTTGGGCTGAGGTGTCAGACATGCTTAGAACATATTTACATTGTTGATATTTCAATCTCAATAGTATTACTCTTCAAATTTTAAGATTCGCCAGTTTAAATAAAATCATGGGACAAAACTGAAAAACATTCTTCTGGGTATTCCAGATTGTCATTTTGTTTATCTTCCTCCTCTTTTCTACTTTTTCTAATTTCTTTTCCTTATCCTTCAGTTTTTGTTGTGTTATGCTTTAAAAATAGTGCCATGAATTTATTTGAGCAGCATGGCCAACTAAGAAGCTTTGAGTACTTGTACAAACAATAAAGAAAGAAAGAAAGAAAAGAGTGAAATAAATGAAGAAGAAAGAAAACCAACACACAAGGAAACTGAAACAACTTTGTTGGAGTTCTAAAAATAATCAAGATTTTCAGAAACCAAGCCAAAGCCCCATCAAGAATAAGTCCTCTTCAAAATGATAGGAAACTCGAATTTTTGAGGTGGAGACCACTTCCCTGTGAGGCAGAAGTCTTGGTTGTAAAGCAAAATGTAGACATTATAATTATTCTTGTCTTCCTTATGGTTAAATTGTGGCAGAGTCTTCTGTTAGCTTGTCGAAGGTTATTACAGCTAGTAAACAGTACCCAGGGCACACCCCTGTCATTTGCCTCTAAACCCTATACTTTCCCAGTATGTGGTAGAGCAAGAACTTCTTTGTTACCTGATTGTGAGATGGAGTAGAAACATATCTTTTTTTTTTTTTTAAGAAAACCAATTTTTACAGACAATTGTAAAACAATCATGGTTTTCCTAACACTCCTATTGACACATTTGCTATTCAATTTTTTTTATAGACTCAATTTGTACAATATTGAAATGTGCAACCAGTTAATATTTCTTCCAGTAATGTTTATGATTTAAATATAATTTTAGCAATCACTTTGTGCCATGTATTTTATACTTTTAAATGATTGTTTTCATAATTTGATTTAATTTGTCTTGCTTTTGTGATCTTAGATTTTATAATCATTTATCCAAACTATTTTGAAACATGAAATATGTACCAAATAAAATGTTAGCTATTTAGATAATTTTTGTTTGTTATTTCTGACAATAGATAGTGAGAACTAATAAATATATGGTATCTTCACTGTAAGTACTTTAATTGTAACAACTCATTATATAACATTCCAACCAGTGTGAGCTTATTTAATTTGCCATAGTGAACAAGGTTCGTAAGAAGAGAGGTTAAGATTCAAATGTAGAATGTCAAGCTCCCAAGCCTACTCTCTTTTTTTAAGCTTTTATTGGTGCATATAATTATACACAATAGTGAGATTCATTGTGACATTTTTTACTTGCACATATTATATTAATCAATTTCATTCACCAGTATCTGCCCTGTCCCTTCCCTCCTCCCTCCATTGGTTCTCTTCCTCTACCCTTCAGGTTTCCATTCTATTTTCGTAAATCCCTTTTTGCCTGTTTTGTCTCTAACTTCCATAAAACATTGAAAACATAAGGCATTTAACTTTCTGAGTCTGGTTCATTCTACTTAACATGATACTCCCCAGTTGCATACATTTTCCTGAAAATGACACAATTTTGTTGTTTATCAAAGCCTTCTCTCTTAAACCTGGACAATATTGCTTGAATAATTCAATTATTAATAATTTTTTCAAATACGATGACTGTGGTAAATGGACTTGGGAAGAACAAGTATTAAAATTATAAGGTCAAGGCAAAACTTATGGCATCAGCCAAGTTAAGGGGGATGAGATATTAAACAAGAAATATAGTCACAGTATTAAAGAGGATACGTTCTGAAGGTACCAAAAGAAAAATTAGAAATACATAGGACTTGGATGTGAGAGAAGAGGAGGACAGAAAATTTATGAACTCCAAGGTTTCTTATTCAAATGACTAAGTGGATATTAGAAAACTTGAGCAAGATGAAGAATACAGAAGACTGACTTGTATATGCTCTTCTGACACTGAATCTCACACACACACACACACACACACAATTAACAGTTAATCAATATCCACATTAAGAAGAAAAAAGAGAAAAAAAATTCAAATCCATACCCTTCTCTAGCAAGTCTTTATGACATATGGTTTGTTAAGGGTAATAATGTAACCCTTGGCCTCAAGTTCTTTTATATGTCTTATGTTCTTTTAATCTGAATCTCTTCATCCATAATCTGCTCCTGTTTCAGGTATAAGTCAAGCATCATCCTTCTAGGAAAAGCTCAATATTTTTTATCTCAATCTCCACCTTTGTCTCCAAGGAAATGTTTTCAGAGGTGTCAAAACAAAGCATTAAAATAATAATTGGAATAACTTTTGTAAGTAAATGAAATTAACAAAGGAAAATACATATTTTTCTCCATGGCTTTTGTTTATTTGTTTTCTTTCTTATTTTTATTTTTATTTTTACAGAATGCATCTTGATTCATTGTACACAAATGGGGTACAAATTTTCATTTCTATGGTTGTACATGATGTAGATTCACACCACTCAGGTAATCATATATGTACACAGGGTAATAATGTCTGTCTCATTCCATTATCTTTCCTTGCCCTGCCCCTCTCCTCCCCTCATTTCCCTCTACACACTCCAACATTACTCCAATATTCCCTTACCTCATCCCCTGCTGCTATGTATCAGCATACACTGATCAAAGAAAACATCAGGATTGGCTTATTTCACTTACGATGATATTCTCTAACTCCATTCATTTACCTGCAAATGCCATAATTTTATTCTTCTTTGTGACTTAATAATATTGCACTGTGTATATATACCACAGTTTCTTCATTCATTCAACCTAGATGAAGGGCATTCTGAACTCCTTTTTTGACATTTTGTCTGCCATGCTGTTCATTGAATTCTATTGATTTAGCATCTTGATTTGTTGGGACACTTTCTTTCCTTGTTTTCTCAAGTTGTTTGGGTATCTTTCTCTCTAGCAGTGTGGAGCTGAGGTATTGCAGTTTCCCCCTTATAGGATTATAGTGTCCCTGCAGTTTTTCAATAACTCACTTTTAAGTGGGAGATCAATATTAGCAGCACCCAATACAAACAATATGCAGCCTTAAACCAAATAGTCCCTATGAAGATGTTAACAGTACTGTTACAATAAACAGAGAGAATGAGTCTGGTTATAATCTATAGTATAACCAATAGGTTTGCATTGAGGTCTACAATTTCTAATGGTGGACAAAGAGGGTAGGGAGAAGTGTAGTATATAATTGTTAATGGGAAAAGAAGAGAGTATATAGAGGTACTAGATCATAGGAAGTGTGAAAGTGGAATCAAAAGAAGTTGGTTGTTAACATGAGAAAAGGGAGAAAGAGACTTCAGTGAAATAGGTAAATAAGAGAAAAATATAGAAAGTGAGAAAAATAAAAGAATAAAACATTAAAGTAAAAAAACTACAATATAACTATCATACACTATTCAAACCTCTTAGTCTTCAGCAGCCTGATGTTTGAGAGATACTCTACAATGAGCTTCTAGTGTCTAGCATTTGTCTCAGGATGGGAGATAGTGTTCCTAAAGATGGTAGCTTTGGGGGGTAATCCAAGATGGCTGCACAGTCTTCTGAAAGCATTGGTACATGGGGAGTCTCAGTGCAGGGGTGCTGAGTTAGAACTGAAGGTGGTGGGCAGGCCTGAGTTTAGGAGCTCCCCAGAAAACATTTTTACAGATAGTAACATAAAGAATTTTGCTTAGAATTTGATCATTTTGACAGATGTATACAACCCATATTCATTGAAAATGGAAAATTTCTATAACCCCAGAAAAGTCCCTTTTCTCCTTCATAGCCCAGCATTCAATCAACTACTGTTCTGATAAAAACCATCATTTATCAATATTGTTTGTTACAGAACTTCATGCAGTTAAATAGTATGTACTTTTTGGGTCTGACTTCTTTCGCGAAATATAATGTTTTACAAGTTATTTTGTATTACTTCATGGGTAAGTCATCTGTTATCATTTTTGTAGAAATATCATTTCATTTTTCAAATTTATGCATGTAATAGATAATTTTTTTATTAACAAACAACTTTGTATATTTTTAATAAAGTTGCTATTAACCATTCATATGCAGGGAGTTTTATGGATATGTGTTTGTTATTTCCAATGACTATAATCCTGAGTATAATCAATGACTCTGTAGGCAGATACTTCTTTATTTTTTGAGAAAACCTTGCGAATAATTTTCTATGGTGATGGTGACATTTTACAGCTTTACTAGTAATATATGAGGATTTCAACTGTCTCATATCCTCATTAACATTTTATGCTGATACACTTTGAAATTTATTTATTTTGTTTTTTTTAAATATATTTATTATTTATTTATTTTGTGGTATTGGTGATTGAAACCAGGGATGCTCTCTATCACTGAACAACATCCTAAGCAATATTTTTTAGTTTTATTTTGAGACAGGGCCTTGCTAATTTACCCATACTATTTTTTATTTTGAGATAACTCTCATCAAAATTAAATACTCCTTAATTGCTGGGATTATGGGTATACACCTCCATACCAAGCAGAATTTTAGTTATTCTCATAGGTGTGTCATGGTATCTCATCTTGTATTTAACTTATATTCACTTGGAAATAAATTATTTTAGACATATTAGTCATCAAATCTACCAACATGCTTTCTCTCTTTTTACTCAGATTCTCATTAATTTTTGTTAAAGATGTTGGACAATGCTCAGTGTCATAGAATTGTACTTATTTTGTTAAACCATTCCTAAGTATTCTTTGATATTGGATTCCAAGTGTATGCTTTTTCATATTAATTTTTCAATTGCTTTATGACTAATAAAGATAAATATCTTTGATTTTTATATATCAATTTTTATCATGTGATCACTAATTTCATTCATTTGATTCATTACTTTCAGATAACTTAGGATGTTCTATATGCAAAAAGATTGGGAATAAATTGTACACTGACTTTTATTGTGCTATTTTTTTTATTCTCATTGTACATTTACTTACAGTAAAATTGTAAAAATCGGTAAGAGTGGGTATCCTTCTTTTTTAGGTTTCTTTACTCTTACAGAGAAATTGCTAAAATGTATCATTATTATTTGAATGTTAAACTTTTACTAGAATCCCTTTATCTTTTTAAAGAATTTTGTGATATTAGTTGGTTAAGAGATTTCTTTCTTCATGAATAATTGCTGAATTGTGTCAAATTTTCACAATGTGTTGAAATAAATGATAGTGATTTTTTTCTTGTATTTTTGCTAGCCTCATGAAGTATACTGAAGTTTTAAAAATAAGCCAATATGTCATTCTTTAAACATCATTTAATTATGAATTATACATTTTTAATATATTGATATGTTCATGATATATATTTATATTTTTTAAATCCATGAGAAAGATGCACATTTACTAGTTATTTTCAATTTTTTATACTGAGGTGAAATTCACATAGTATACAATTAACTGTTTTACTATGGATAGTTAAGAAATATTATCACATTATTATGTGATATTCACAATTTATTATACTGACGATGTTTTACAATGATCAGCCCTCCTTATTTTCCTTTTCTCATAAAACATCCTCTACCCAGTATGTAATAGCTGCCTATTTCCCTCTCCTGCTATCCTTGGGAAATCTCTAAAGTGCTTTCTGGATTTGCCAATTCTGTATTTATCATCTAAATACGATCATTACAACAAGGATATATATGCACACAATATATGTATCCTAAAACTTGGCGTCTAGTTTCATTTACTTAGCATAACATTTTGAAGTCCATTCAACAGGCATCATTACTTTGTACCTTTTAATGACTGAATTAAAGTGCATTGAATGTACATTCCTTAAACCATTTATTCATTCATTTTTTAATTTGCATTTAGGTTGTTTCTATTTGGGGTAATTATGCACAATGTTGTCTTAAATACCCAAATATAATTTTTGATGTGAGTTTGTGTTTTCCTTTCTCTTGGATATATTACTAGGAGTAAAATGATGGGTCATGCAGGAACCTATTTTAAACTCTTTGAGGAGCCCCCAAAATGTTTTGCATAGTGCCTCCATTATTTTTATTTCCACCAGGAATATGCAAACATTCTTCTAAATCCTCATGAAAACCATTTTTCCATTTTCTTTATTAAAACCATATTTATATATGGCCATATTAGTTTTGGTAAGTATTTCCTGTGAACAAAATATGCAAATTTTTGTGTTACTAGGTCATTTCCATATGCTATTTAAAGAAATGCCATCTCAGTACTCTGCTCACTTAAAAGTTACATCTTCATATTGTTGAATTATAAGATTTCTTCATGTATTCTGGATATTAAAACCCTAACAATGCTAGGCACTATAGCGCATACCTGTAATCTTAGTGACTTGGGAAGCTGAGGCAGCAGAATTACATGTTTGAGACCAGTCGGAAAAGCTAACAGAGACCCAAAGAAACTTAGCAAAATCTTGTATCAAAATAAAAAATAAAAAGGACTGGGGATGTATCTCAGTAGTAGAGTACTTCTGGGTTTAATTTCCTGAACAACAACAACAAAAAATCCCTTACCAAAAGTAATTTACAATTTTCAAATATTTTCCTCTATTCCCAGGGTTATATTTTGATAGTCTTTTATTGAAAAGTTTTAATGTTTTTATGAATGTTAATTAGTCTATTTTATTCTTATTTTTTAAAGTTATTCATTTATTTTTATTGAGTGCAAAGGATCAAACCCAGTGCCTCACACATGCTAGGCAAGTGCTCTGCCACTGAGCTACTAGCCCAGCCCCTTGTTAATGTTTTTGATGTCAACTCTAAGTATCCACTGTCAAATCTGGGGTCATGAATATTTTCTTTTCTTTTCTTCTAAGACTTTTTAATGTTAGCCCTTATATGTAAGCTGCTGGTACAGTTTGAATTAATATCTACATATAGAACATAGCAGAGATCTATATTTACCCTTTTCTTTTTTAACATATTTTTAAATTATTTTTTATTTGTTCTAAATTGTTGTGCATGACATTAGAATGAATTTATTCATTTTGATAGAACATACATAAATGGAGAGTAATCTATTTCTGTATGATCTATCAAAATAGATAAATGCATTTTTCTGATTATACATATTGAAGGATCACATGGGTCATGCAGTCATATATGTACATGAGATAATAAGGTCTGTTTCACTCTACTATCATTCCTAACTCCACACCCCTTCCCCTGTCTTCACTACACTCTACCTAATATAAATTAACTTTATTCTTCCATAACCCCCATGTGAATTAGCATGCTAAATGAAACTAAACCCAAAAAACCAAAGACTGAATGTTTTCTGTGATATGCAGAAGCTAATTCTATTTTTTACATATTTTTATTGGTGCATTGTCATAAATATTGATGGGAATATGTTGTTACATATTCATACCTGCACACAATATTAAAATATAATTTGTCCAATATCACTTTCTAGTACTTTCACCTCCCTCTCTGCCTTCTACCCCTTGGATCCTTTTCTCTACTGATCTTCTTTTGATTTTCATGAGACCAACCCCCACAATTCTTTTCCTTTTTCCTTTATAGCTTCTGCATATGAAAAAAATCACAGGAACCTTGACTTTCTGAGTTTGTCTTATTTACTTAAAATGATGGTCTCTAGTTCTGTCCATTTGCCTGGAAACATAATTTCAATTTTCTTTATAACTGAATAAGACTGTTTGTGTATATATACCACATTTTATTTATTCACTCATTAACAGACCCCTGGGCTGGTTCCATAGTTTGACTATTGTGAATTGTGCTGCTATAAACCTAGATGTGTATATTTCACTATAGTAAGATGACTTTAATTCCTCAGGATAACTACTGAGGAGTAGAATATCTTGGTCACATGTGGTTCCATGCCAAGCCTTTTGAGAAAACTTCATACTGATTTCCCTAGTGGTGGTACTAATTTACAAACCCACCAACAGTTTTAAAGTGTTCCTTTCTCTCCACATCCTCTGCAGCATTTATTATTATTTATATACTTGATGACTACTGTTCTGATTGGTGTGAGATGAAATCACTGTAGTTTTGATTTGCAGTTCTCTAGTTGCTAATGATGTTGAACTCCTTTCCATATATTTGCTGACCATTTGGATTTCTTTTTAAAATTAATTTGGCTATTTATTAATTGGGTTATTTGATTATAAGGGTATAAAGTTTTTGAGTTCTTTATATATTCTAGATATTAATCTTCTGTCAAAAAGTAGCTAGCTTAGATTTTCTTTCATTATCTTAATTCTCTTTTCACATTCCTACTTGTTTCCTTTCCTGTGCAGAAGCTTTTTAATTTGATGATATCCAATTAATTAAATATTGGCATTATTTCCTAGCTTTAGGGGTTCTATTGAGAAAGTCATTGCCTATGCCTGTATGCTGAACTATTGACCCTGTTAACCCTATTTTCTTCTGGAATTTTCATAGTTTCTGGGATAGTTCCTAGGCTTTTGATCCATCTTCATCGAATTTTGTGCAAGGTAAGAGATAAAGTGTAGTTTCACTCTTCTAGATATGCTTAGCTAATTTTCCAGCACCATTTATTTAAAAGACTGTCTTTCTCAAATGTATGTTTTGGTGCTTTTCTTAGGGATCAGATGACTTTAAATAAGTTGGATTGTCTTTGTGTCTTCCCTTCTGTACCAGTGGCCTATGATTCTGCTTTTATGCCTGTACCATGCAGTTTTTGTTATTATAGCTTTGTAGTATAATTTCAAGTCAGGTGTTGTGTTGCCTCAAACATTGTTTTTTTTTTTTTGGTCTAAGCATTACTTTGAATATTCTGGGACTTTTGTCTTCCAAATGAGTTTTAGGACTATTTTTTCTAGTTCTGTGAAGAATGTCATTGATATTTTGATGGGGATTGCATTGGAGCTGTATAATGCTTTAGTAGCATAGACATTTCATCAGTATTAATTAATTCTGCCTATCCATGACTGTGAGAGGTCTTTTTATCTTCTAAGATCATCTTCAATTTCTTTCTTCAATATCCTACAATTTTGATTGTAGAGGATTTTCGCCTGCTTGGTATGATTTATTCCTAGTTGTTTTCTTTCTTTTTTTTTTTTTAAGTGGCGATTATGAATGGAATTATTTTTCTGAATTCTTGCTCAGCATATTCCTTGTTGGCATTTAGGTAAGCCACTGATTTTTTTACATTGATTTTGAAACCTGTTACTTTTCCAAATTTGTTTATTAGCTCTAGCAGTCTTTGGTTAAAGTTTTCTTAGATCTTCTAGGTGTCAGATCATATCATCTACAAATAGTAATAACCTGACTTCTTTATTTTCTATTTTTGTCCTTTTTATTTATCTCTCTTTTCTAATTGTTCTGATTAGAATTTCTCCACTATATTAAGTTGGAGCTGTAAGAGAGGACATCATTGCTGAATGTGGTCATGCATGTCTGTAATCCTAGTGACTCAAGAGGCTAAGGCAGGACTATTACAAATTTGAGGTGAGCCTCAGCAATTTAGTGAGACCCTAAATAACTTAGTGAGACCTGTCTCAAAAAAAAAAAAAAAAAAAAAAAGGAATGGGAAAGTGTCTCAGTGGTTTAAGGTTCCTAGTTTAATCCTCAGTACAAACAAAACAAAACAAAACAAACAAACAAACAAAAAAACCAAAGCGTAAATTCTTGTCCTATCCTATGTTTTAAAGAAAATACTCTCAGTTTTCTTCCCATTTACTGTAAAGTTGGCTTTGGGATTTTTATATATTGCCTTTATGATGTTGAGGTATTCTTTCTATCCTGATTGTTTTTATATGAATGGGTACTGAATTTTGTCAAAGGTCTTCTCTGCATCTATTGAGATGACTAAATAAATTTTGTTCTTAATTCTGTTTATGTGATGAATTACATTTATTGATTTACATATCAAAGCATCCTTGCATCTCTAGAATAAAACCAACGTGATCATAGTGTGAAATCTTCTTAACATGTTGTTGAACATGATTTACTAATATTTTTCCATCTAAGTTCATCAGGGATATCAGACTGTACTTTTCTTTCCTTCATGTGTCCTTATCTGGCTTTGCTATGAATATGATACTGGTTTTGTAGAATGATTTTGAAAGTGTCTCATTCTTTTCTACTTCATGGAATAATTTGAGGAGTATTGACATTAGTTGTTCTTTAAAGATTTGGTAGAATTCAGCTAAGAATTCATCTGGTCCTGGGCTTTTCTTTGAAGATTTTTATTACTGCTTCTATTTCATTGCTAAGTATTGGTACTTTCACATTTTTCTAAGTCTTCTTGATTCAGTTCTAGAAGATGTTCATATTTGTCAAGAAATTATCCATTGCTTCTTGGTTTTTCAATTTATTTAAATATAAATTTTCAAAATAGTCCATAATGATTCCGTAGATATCTGTGATGTCTGTAATGATCTTTCCTTTTTTATCTTGAATTTTATTAATTTGTATTTTCTTTTTTTGGTTAGTGTGGCTGAGGATGCATCAATCTTATTCACCTTTTCCAGAAATCAACTCTGTTTCATCAGTTCTTTGTATTTTTAAAAATTTATTCTCAAGTTCATTGATTTCAGCTCTGAACTTAATTGTTCCCTTCCTTCTACTGGTTTTATAATTGATTTATTCTTCTTTTTAAAAGTCTTGAGATGCATCAGTAGGCTGATTATTTGGGATCTTTCTGATTTTTTAATATAGGCACCCAAAGACATGAACCTTCCTCTTAGACTGCCTTCATAGTGTCCCAGAAGTTCTGGTATGTTGTATCTCTCTTCTCATTTTAGTCTAAGTAATTTGTAATTCTCCCTTGTTTTCTTTAATTACTTATTCATCATTCAAAAGTATATTGCTTGGGCTGGGATTTTGGTTCAGGGGTGGAGCTCTTGCCTATCATGCATGAGGACCCAGGTTCGATCCTCAACACTACATACAAAACTAAATAAAGTTAAAAGAAAAAGTTGAAATTAAAAAAAAAATGTATATTGCTCAATCTCCATGTGTTTATATAAATTCTATAAGGTTTGGTCATGTTGATTTCTGATTTAATACCATTATAATCTGATGAGTATCAGGAAATTATATAGTAATTTTTTTATATTTGCTAAAAGTACCTTTGTAAACTAAATTACACATCTATTTTGGAGAATGTTCCATGATTCACTGAGAAGAAAGTATATTCAGTTGTCATTGGATGGAACATTATATAGATCTCTGTTAAGTCCATTTGATTTATAATATTTTTCAGGTCCAAATGAATTTTTCTAATTGTGAAAGAGATGTGTTTAAATCACATAGTATTACTGTAATTGGGTCTATGTGAAGCTTCAGTCTGAGTAGTGTCTCTTTTATGTAATTGTTTGTACCCACATTTGGTTAATAAATACCTATTTTACCTTCTGGTTAAATTGTTTCCTTTACCAGTATGAAGTGAATTTTCTTGTCTCTTATGATTAATTTTGGTTTGAAGAATGCTTTGCCAGATATGAGAGAAGCTACTTCCACTTGTTTTCAGACTCCATTTCCATTATATGTCATTTTCCTTTCTTTCACTTTCAGTTTGTGACTGTCTTTGCTTTTATGATGTATCTCTTTTCAACAACTTGTAGTTGGGTCTTGTTTTTTTAATCCATTCGTCCAGCCTATCTCTTTTAATTGAAGAGTTGAGATCATTTACATTTTGTATTATTATAGAGAAATGATTATTCATTCCAATCATCTTGACATATTTATCATGTTCAATTTGGTCCTGTTTCTCATTTGATTAGCAATTCCTCAAATGAGATTTGCTCATGTGAGCTCTGTAGTTTGCTTTTTATTTCTTTCATGGGTAATATTTCTTTAAATAATGTCTATAGTGTCATTTGCATGGTAATAAATATTTTTAGTTTCTGATTACCTTGGAAGGTTTTTAGTTTTCCTTGTATTTTGGAGGGTAGCTTTATTGGATATAGCACTCTTACTTGGCAGTTATTTTCTTCCAGGACTTGGAATATGTCATTCCAAGCCATTTTTGTTGTTATACTTTGTGCTGAGATATTGAAAGCGACTCTTGTTGGCTTGCTTCTGAATGTAATCTGATGTTTTATATTTTGTGGCTTTCAAAATTCTATCCTTTTTCTGTATGTTAGGCATTTTATTTATAACGTGACATAGAGAGTATTATGGTTCAGATGTGAGGTGTCCCCAAAAATCTCACATGTGAGACAATGCAGGAAGGTTCAGAGGAGAAATGATTGCATTGGAAGAGTTTTAACCCAATCCCCTCATGGAATTAACTGAAGTGGTAAGGTGTGGCTGGAGGAGATTGAAATTGTGGTGTGGCTTTGGGATATATATTTTGTATCTGGAGAGTGCAGACTCTCTCTCTTCCTCTCTCTGCTTCCTGATGATATGATCTACTTTCTTCTGCCATGCTCTTCTGCCATGACATTCAGTCTCATCTAGAACTCCAAGGAATGGAGCCGGCCTTCTATGGACTAGGACCTCTGAGACTATGCGCCCTCAGATAAACTCTTCCTCCTCTAAAATTGTGTGGGTCCAGTCATTTAGTCATAGCATGGAAAAAGCTGACTAAAACAGAGTGTTTTCTTTATCTTGTTTATTTGGTTATGAATGTTTCCTGCATCTGGAAGTCCATCTCATTCTCGAGGTTTAGAAAATTTCCATTTTTAATTTCCTTGAAAAGGTTATCAATTCTCCTAACGTGCATCTCAAAATTCTCCTCTATTCTAATAATTCTTAAATTTCGTCTCTTAATTTCCCAGATTTCTTGTGTATTCTGATCATGACTGCTGTCTTCTTATATTAAAACTGTCTGAATGTTTTTAGTCTGACCACTTTGTGTTCCAGCTCTGAGATTCTGTATTCAGCATGGCCTACTAGTAGAGAGACTTTCAACTAAAGATTTTATTTGATATCGTGTCTTTTATTTCCAAGACTTCTGTTTCCTTCTTTTTCAATATTTCTATCTCCTCATTAAACTTCACAATCATTTTCTGTATTGACTTCTTTAATTCATTAATAATTTTTGTGTCTCATGGAATTTATTGATCATTTCTATGATTCTTTTGAACTATTCATTTGATACTTTATCCATTTCCATGTCTCGGGGTCAGTTGCTGGTGAACTACAAACCTTAGAAGGTGTTGTATTACCTTGTTTTTTTCATATTTCTTCTATTTTTATGATGGGTTTTTTGCATTTGTTGGGAGGTATTGCTCTTGTGTGTGGGCCTTTTTAGAAAACAATCTTCAATTGCTAAAGGGCCCTAGCACGATCTGGATGGAGAACCCCTCATGGGTGTGGTTCCCCAAACTTTGTGTTAATTCTATTTTTGCTGTAGCACTAGATTTCCATAGATGTGACCTGGGAGCCCATCCTTATCTGTTTCTACTTTGGGCCTTGTTGTTACTTTTTTTTTTTTTTTGTCACTTCTATTGTTTGTATTAAAGTATAGCTGAATATTGAATGTCATTAATTTGTGCATGGAGCAAGGTGTGCTGTTTTTTGATTGAGTTTAGTTCAATAGCAAAGTCTCTACCCTGTGAAATTGTAGTGTCCCTGAAGATTCCCAGCATCTCAAAAAATAGAGCAAAACAAGCAATAGCAACAACTGAAGCAAACAATATATAGCATTAAAATAAATATTCAACTGGGTGTGGTACCTGTAATTCCAGCAGCTCAAGAGGCAGGAGTTTCAAAGCCAACCTAGCAATGGTGAGGTAGCTCTGGCTTTAAAGCAAACAACAGATGTCACTTATGACAACCACAGTGTTAATAATTTCATCAGAACTAATGATAGGGGCAAAGATGTTAAAAATACAGTTAATTAAGAGAAAAGAAAATATTTTAGGTTGGTAGAAAAGAGTTTATAGTTTCAAAAAGTGAACAGAGAGAATGTAGATGAGATGTAGCAGGTGATAGTTATAAGAAACAAAGAGAAAATAGTAGAACAAAGTAAAAGAAAAGAGAGTGAGAACAACAGAATTTGACTAATGGCAGGAAAAGAGAAGAAAGAGAAACAAACAAAAACAATAAAATATATTCATATTAATATGTATTTATATATAACAATATGTAAATATGTATAACTATATATGTATATAATATGTATATACAACTATAGTCAAAATGCTAAAAATAAGAAAAAAATATGTACAGGAATGTATGCCCCCGAATGAATCAGCAATCAAAAACACACACACTCACACTCTCTCTCTCTCCCACTCCTTCACACACACACACACACACATACACACACACACACAAAGAAAAAAAAATCAAAAAGAAAACCAGAAAGATTCTTAAATGAAAATAATGGGATCATCTCCACTGAGGTAGACAAAAAGGTTGACAAGAATGGACAGACACTGTCTATATCCAAGTGTCTTTCTTTAGGGTCCTTCTTGAGCTATGTGATGAGAACAAGAACAAGGAATGAGGGTTGTTAACTACTTCCTCTTTTTGTGTTGCTCTCTGAGCTTCCAGTAGGAGTGACCTAAGACTGAAGCTGGTTGAAATAGGTCTCAACTTCTCTTCTCACTGGTATGAGGTAGGAGGGAATGGGATATACTGTCACTTGGAATTTTGTTCCCATAGAACACATTGATGCACTCCCAAACTGGAATTGATGCAGAAGTCTATGAAAGGAGTTTCAGTGGGTGAGACTTAGGCTTCATAGGCTTTGTTGGGTTGCTCTGGAAAAATTAGATTAACACATCCCTAGGTCCTAAAGTTGTCAATCTTTATCAGTGATTTGGTTGTCACAAGCCTCCCAAGACTCATGGGACAAGGGGGCAATACTCCATACACTCTGATGTCCAGGAACACAGCCTTCTCAAACTTGGTCCTTGAATGTATTCACAGTTGCCTGTTCAGGTTTCCAACCCACTTTAACTGGTCACATGATGTACCAGACTCAAAGAAGACAGCAGTTGAATTTCACATTGTTTTTCTGGGTTTAATTCTGTGCCTTTTGCATTCCAGTTCTGCTAGGTATGCTGTAGGCCATATGGCATGTGTTTAGCAGGATTCTGTGGCAGTGTGTGCTATGATCTCTTGGCTCCCATAATATCAGCTGCAGTGTGGCCATCTCAGGATGGCTCCTACCTCAGCTCTCCATAGTCAGTTATAAAATAGAGACCACTTTCAAAGCACCAGTGCACAGTGCAGCCTCTGAATCAGCTAAAATCAGGCTACTCTTCTTATGTCCGATTTTTCTGCATTAAATCTGTGTTTTTCTGTGTTCTTCCCTGTGTGGTGAACCAGCACTGCTACAGCTGCTGTTGCAGCAAGTTGCACAGTTCTAATGTACTCTATCTTCTTTGTTTAATGTGCCCACATTTCTGAATCTGTGAGCCACTCTGACTGTCCAATATTGAATTTTACTACAATCCCTCTTTCCCCCACCACACTGAAGAGCAGTACTTCAGCTGCTGAAATCTTGAGCTGTGGAGCAACTATGAATGCAGCGTTTCTATAAGTCACATCTTGAATCCTCCCATTTATTAACTCTTGGCAATATTTCCTGAGCTTTAGGTGGTCTATTGAGAAAATCATGACCTTTGCCTTCATGTTGCAGTGCTGCATATGATTTCTTCTAGGAGTTGCATAGTTTCTGATTTAATTCCTAGGTTTTTGATCCATTTTGAGTTGGTTTTTGTACAACATAAGAGATAAGAGTCTAGTTTCATTCTTTTACAAATGGTTAACTAATTTTCCCAGCACCAGTTATTAATAAAGCTGTCTCTTCTCCAACATATGCTTTTGGCATTTTCAAGGGTCAGATGTAGCAGGTTACAAAACTGACATACAAATGTCAATAGCTTTCCTATATACCAACAAAGAATCTGCTGCGAAAGAAATAATTTCAGGAAAATAATTTCATTCACAATATCCTCTTTTAAATAAATTGAACCAAGGAAGTGAAAAACCTGTAAAATGCAAACTGGAGAACATTGAAAAGAAATTGAAGAAGACATCAGAAGATGAAAAGACTTCCTATGCTCATGGATAGGCATAATTAATATTGTTAAAATGGCTATACTACCAAAAGCAATATACAGATTCAAAGCATTCCCAATCACAATAAACAATGACAGTTTTCACAAAAATAGAAAAAACAATTCTAAAATTCATTGGGAAGATAAAAGACCCAGAATATCCACAGCAATCCTAAGATCCAAAAGGAATTCTGGAGGCATTGCAATACCTGATATGAAGTTGTACCACAGAACTATAGTAACAAAAACTGCATAGTACTATTATAAAAGGAGAAACATAGATCAATGGAACAGAATAGGAGACAAATGTTACTCATTTTATGGTGAAATCCAATTATTTCAGCACCATTATACATGAACTTTTTTCCCTGACAAAATAGGAAATTTCTTCCCATTATTATAAAAATGACTTTCCATCAGTATCCTTTTTCCTCTATATTTTCATTTTTATTCCATCAGTCCATATGACAGTTCTCATGCCAGTTTTGATAGCTAGTATAAATAGTGTGTAGGAAATCTTGAAGTTGGGAAGTGTCAGTCACCCTATTTTTCTGTTTTTTCAAAATTTTTTGTTGTTGTTATTACCAGGTATTTAACACAGGAGTACTTAACCACTGAGTCACTTGTCGGCCATTTTTTATTTTTTATTTTGAAACGGAGTCTTGCCAACTTGCTTAAGACTTTGCTAAGTTGCTGAGCAGGATTTGAACTTGTGATCTTTCTTCCTCAGCCTCCTGAGACACTGGTCAATATTGTTTTCACAATGTTGGGCTATTTCAATTTCATATAAATTTTGGTCCCAAAATAGCATCTAATTCTTGTGATTTTTTTTAACCACTGGCTACATAGCAATGTCTGGTCAATTTTCCACATATTTACATATGTTCTGCTTTGGTTGTTATTAATTTCTAGCATTATTCTATTGTGGTTGGAGAAAAGACATTGTGTACTGGAAAGAGTCTTATCAATGAGCAACTTCCCAAGCCCAAGTCTTGCTTTATGGTCAAGCTATATTGTTTAATCAGTGTTCCATGAACAATGGATATGGATGCATGTTCAGTGCAATAGGTCTACTAAGTTTTTAGTATTGTACAAATCCTGTTTCCTTATACCATTTCTTTCTGTCTTCTCTATTCATTATTGAAAATAAATTATTGAACTCTGTATATATTATTGGAGAATTAGTCTTCCTTCAATTCTTCCAATGCATTCATTATGTCTATTGGGGATCTGACATAGGCTGCACATAGATTTGCAATTATTTTATCTTTTTGATTAATTTGTTCTTTTATCAATAAAAATATTTTTTTAAAAAAACTGACAAAATATTTTGTCTGATATTTGTATTTCCAGAATAATTCTTTGTGGTTACTATTTGCATGTAATATTTTTACTGTTTTCATTTTAAGGCTATTAGTGTTTTTGAATTTAAAATCAATCTCTTATAAAGAACATATAATTACAACATGACCTTTTAAGTCCAGTTTTGCCTATCATTTTTCTTTAATTGGGGGATATAATCCATTTATATTTAATGCAACTACTAAATATAAAGGACTTATTTCTATCATTTGCATATATAAGGCCTACTTTTAAAAGAAGGAAGCTAAAGATGTAAAAAAAAATAAAAAACTAACTTTATAACTCAGGAAATAAAAAAATAAAAATAAATAAAGCCCAAAATAAATAGAAGGCAACAAAAAACAGATTTTCTTTTAAGAACAAGAAATATGAAAAAAAAAAACTATAGCTAAACTGAGAAAAAGGAAAAAAAGTACTGAATAAATTTAATTAAATGAGACGTTAAAATTGTTAAAGAAATAAAAATATTTAGAAGGGACTCCTATGAATAAATAAAACCAAGTTAGATGATCTTGAAGAAGAGGATAAATTCCTAGAAATATACAACCTACAAGAACGAATCATGATCAATGGTACAGAATAGAGGACACAGAGACAAACCCAAATAAATACAGTTTTCTCATACTAGACAAACGTGCCAAAAACATACAAGGGAGAAAAGAGAGCCTTCAATAATGGTACTGGAAAAACTGGAAGTCCATATGCAGCAGAATGAAAATAAACCCCTATCTCTCACCCAGCACAGAACTCAACTCAAAATGGATCAAGGACTTTGGAATATGACTGGAGACCCTGCACTTTATAGAAGAAAAAGTAGGTACAAATCTTCATCATGTGGGCTTAGGATCAGACTTCCTTAACATGACTCCCAAAGCACAAGAAAGGCTTGAAACAAGCCTTTATTGCATATGATTTCAGGGGACATTGCAGATTCAAACTTTAACACCTTTACTAATGAACTCTTCCAAACATTTAAAAAAGAATCAGCACCAATCATCAAAGACTTCTAAAACTATTGAGGAGGATGGAATCTTAATATTCTGTATGAGACTAACGTTACTCTAAAACTAAACCAGACAAAGACACTAAGGAAAACTTTAATCCAATGACACTGATGAATATGAATGCAAAAAATTCTCCACAAATGCTAGCAAAAATAATTTAACAGCATATTACAATGATCATACACCATGACCAAGTAGGGATGTTTTGAGGATGCAAGGTTGGTTCAACATCCCAACATAATCATATTTATGCAATGTGTGTTATATCTACTAAAATTGTATTGACTACAAAAGTAGCAAAATTTATTGTTAGGTTAAATTCAAGGCTTCTATTCCAGAACTTTAATCCCCCCCCCAAATTGTGGATGAATCAGTTTCTAGGATTTGGAACATTAAGTTTAAAAATGAATACTGTTAATGGTCTATTATCACATGACCTCTATTTGGTTCAGAGGTCACTTTGGAGGCCAGTTCCTTATTTCTTTCTCTATTTTTGTTTTGCATCCATAACTGCTCATTAGCTTATAAGTATGAAAAGAAGTTTGTAAAAGAGTTAACTATCCACCATCCTTCACAAAACATTTTACAATAAATACATAAACCAGAATAAAATAAAGAAGAAACAAGCCTATGATGGATAGTGTAAGCTCAATGCCTTAAGGAGAAACATTTCTTAAATTCTCCCCACTTATCATTTATCACTAATATATGAGCTACTGTCAGAACAATAGCACAATAGCATAATAAAAAACAATGAAGCTAAATAGAATAGGCATTTTGCTTTTGCTAGAGGTGATGGGATGTGTGAACTGGCTGCTCCACATCATATACAACTGCAAGAATGGGATCCTAAATAGAATAAGTTATGCCCCATGTATGTACAATACATTAGAATACACTCTATTGTCATGTATATCTAAAAAAGAAAAGTAACAAAAACAAAACAAAACAAAACAGTAGTATAACTCCCAGGAGAAATGAGGCCCCATAGTCAAATACAATTACTTTTTTAAAAGGAAACTTGGCACAAATTGTTTTAATTCTGTGGAATATGTATTGGAGAGAAAGACTTAGGAAACTTTGCAAAATTTAAGAACCATTATTCCTAAAAGTAAGAAATATTATATATTATATGTATGTATATTCATTTTCATATATTAGATATTCAGGCAAGTGGAGTATTTGATGTTTCTGAACCACAAGCTGCACTTTACTTTTTGAAACTTGTTGGAATGGTGTTTGCGATGTGTCTCTTAATCATCCACTGCACCGTATTGCCCTGGTTGCTCCTTGAGGACAGAGAAGGCACATTTGTAGTGTTTATAATAATGCTTCCCTCAAGGCCTAGTAGAATATAATGCCAAATGAATGTGGATCATCTAGCATCTAATTAACCAACTGGCACAGTTGTAATTTACTGATCAGTTATCCTTTAACATACAGCATAGTGCATTGAACATAGGAGGTACATAATGAATTTATTGAATTTGCTACAAAAGAAAATTAGAAAAATATATAGACTGGTCTATTTGTGTGACTTATTGGATGAATTTTTTTTTTTTTTATAAGTTTAGTGAAGAGTGAAGCACATTGATTAAAAACCCTGAGGCAAGATGAGACAAATTGCTTCTATTTTTGAAGGAATTGTAGACATTGGTCACTGTGTGTCCCATGTAGTCTTTAACCTTCTCAGTAATGGGAACTACCATAAATGTGAACTGAGAAGATCCTTGGTTTCCTCTGATGCCCATTTCTTTTAGAGTTCTTCACAGTGGAAGCATGTCAGGACTAACAAGCGTGAAGTTCCCATAGAGAGAACTCTGGAATACAATGTTGCTTCTGTAATATTCTGGCTTAACTTCAGTGTTATCACAATATTTTAAAGTCTACTGTTAATATTTTAACCTACAGCCTGTCTCTGCTTGAGTCATCAAGCCAACAAAGTGGTGTTATGTAGTGGAAATGTTTCAAATGAGAGTTTCACTCACATTTAAAAAAGTCATATTACTATGCTTCCTCTGCTTAGCCTTGGGAAAAGAAAATAATCATATTTCAATATCTAAGTGCTGCAAAAGCATACCATGCACTTTTTTCTTTAACTGGTTCATAAAACTGAATTTCTGTCTATAGAACAGAAGTTAAATATGAACTCATTCTTTAAGGGCAAGGGGACTAATTTTCTTTTTAGTGTTCCATATGGCTAAATTTCACATAAAATGTCTCATGTGACTAGGACTAAGGCAATTTCTTAATGTATCACCAAATATAAAGACTTAAAAGTGAGAAAATACACTTTGGTTCAGATCAAGAAGTCAACTTGCTCTCTTTTCTTCAATAGTATTTAGTATCTAATATGTGTTAAGGGTTTCAAAATGTATAAAGCAAGAGAAGAGACAAGTCCTGTAAAACTTACAAAAAAATGGTAGATACCATCAACAAGTGAAAAAATAGCAAGAGGCAGGACATAAAATATGTTATAAAAATATCTAACTTTGATAATCTCATCCAATGTAAAATATGTGCTAAAATTTTTATCTTTGTAAATGGCATATTTCCAAACAGACATAGCTTTCTTTCATTTATCCAACTGCTGTTTATAATCACTGCTTGTTCCAAGTTACGAACTTTCATTATTCATCTACCACGAATCAGTAAAGTGCTTCTTTATCACTTGTCAGCATTTAAATATTAACTTTATATGCATTCTTTAAGATCATAGCTTGCCCTGGGTCATTCAATCAGTAATAACCCTAGACCCCAAACAGAATTATACTTCATAATAATAATAAGATTTGAGTGGTCAGAACTTGATATTCCTAGGAATATGTTAGTAGTTCTTATCAAATCTTGAAAATTCTTTATCTAACTAGAGTAAAGCCCACTGACATTGTTCAAAGAGTACTGATGCCTCTTAGTATTATCAGGGTGTTATTGAATCAACCCGGAGAACTAAAATACTCTCTGCCAGGACAATTTATCCTCTCAGTAAATGATTCTCCCTGACATGTATTATGAAATTTTCCTGTAATGTGAATTGAATGTTGGGGAGTTCACATAAAATATTTCATTCCAAATCTTTAGGCAGTCACAAGAGTATTACTTATTGCTTCATTCAATATCCTCTACAAAAAGATCAAAAAAGAAAAAAAAAGTAACTCATATCAAACAACTACCGATATGCCAAGAAAATATCTATTCTTCTGAAAAATTTGTTATGGATTTTTTTTTAGAACTTGTGCATCACGTAACTCACTGTTCCTATTTTTCTCTTTGGCCTCCCAAATATCAGAGTTAAATTTTGATTCAGTTTGAAAAAACTATGAATATATCTGCAGCCTGGATATTATTGTGAATTAAAGTTCTAACCTCAATTTCAAAGCACATTTGATATTCTGTTTCATCAACATTTCTCTGATCTTTTCTTTTAACTAATATTTTCTGCTTCATGTTAGATTACCCAAATCCTCTGATAAAGAATATGAGCAATTCATGAATAAGTAATAGGAAGTTCAATTATTTGGAATTTTAATGATTATTTGATATAGCAAAATAAATCTGCTATAAGGATCTGAACTTTTCCCAAGGACTTTGCCTTGCCTATCAAATAATTTAGAGAGTTTAGGAAACTAGATTTTTGAGGGAGATAGTTGAAGTAGAAGGTCAGCACTGCTTAGTTACAATTATTTTGAAGATTAATTTGATTTTAGAACCTGGTTCAATGACCTAATTATATTTTTCTTCTCTTTTTATTGCTTAGAATCATTTTCATTCTTGTTGGATTGACTATTTCTAAAAGATGCTTGGCAAAATAAAAAATACATGTATGATAAATTGAACACAATCAGTTCTCTATTTCATTCCTGTTTTGAAATGAAAGCGATATAGTACCATCATTGGAAGAAGTGACAGGACAGACAGAGGCTTATTAAAAATATATTATCTTTACAACTTTACATATATTAAATATTTCAACCGTTTTCCAATTCTTTTACTTTTTCAGCCTGAAACAGAAGGGGATTCAACAGGGGAACATCTCTCGTGCCAGGATTTGGATGAGTTATTACATTTCCTAATCCAAAAAAGCAGATTTCATTATTTTATGCAAAGATAAATCTTGTTAAATGTCTGTGATATTTTTTTCTTCTGAAAAGGGATAGCATACTCTTTTCTAATATCATTTGGCAATGATGAAAGCATAATATAACTGTTTTTAAAAATATTTCCTGCAAACTCTTTGTTCAGAAGCAAAGTGTCAACTTCACAATGAAATAATTAATGTGAGATGACAAATCTAAATTCCAAAACCAATGTGGCATTTGGGCTTCACATGTAAGGAAACAATACTATTTAAAAGGTTCTGAGGTACTTATTCTGCCAAGGTAGCCATTCAAAGAGATATTGTAAAAAAAAATGTGTGGGGATATGGGAAAAATGTACGAGATAAATTATTAAGGACTAAAATAGGGTAGAAATATTCTTAAAAATATTTTCAAAATTTTCAAAAAGGAGCAAAGTAATAATCTCACATGGGGAAAAAAAACACAACCCAAAAAACTTTAAACTTTATTCTCTTCATTCATATGTGTGTGTGTGTGTGTGTGTGTGTGTGTGTGTGAGTGTGCTGTGTGCGTGTATGTTTTTGGGGGGGTACCAGAGATTGAACTCAGGGGCACTTGACCACTGAGCCACATCTCTAGTCCTCTTTTTTTTTTTTTTTTTTTTTTTTTTAATTTGATTTAAAGACAGGGTCTCACTGAGTTTCTTAGCACCTTGCTTTTGCTGAGGCTGGCTTTGAACTCTTGATCCTCCTGTCTCAGTCTCCTGAGCCACTGGGATTATAGGCATGCACCATGGTGCCCAGCAATTCTTTTTCCATATATATATATATATATATATATATATATATATATATATATCATATGATATATATCATGATAATTTGTTTTTCTCCTTGAAACAATGTTTTTCCATGGGAACATATTCTTTTTTTTTTTGAGTCCTCACATCTGAAGAATATTCTAATTTAGAGCCCCGATATTTCTTGATAAATTCTGTCTTATTTTCCTTAGTAAAATCTAATATGTGTAGGTCTCATCAGAGTACCTCAAGCCCATGGCAGTGGTTATCACACATGAAAGCATTAATACATTGCAAGTACTGTGACCATCAATCTCTACTAAAAACTCACACATGCTAATTATGGATATTTTATGAATGTTTTTATGATTTGAATATGAGATGTACCTTAAAAAGCTCATGTGTTAAATAATGAGGGATGTTGACAGGTGAAATGATTAGATTATTATAAAAGCTGTAACCTTGGGCTGGGGAGATAGCTCAGTCGGTAAAGTGCTTGCCTTGTAAGCACAAGGCCGTGGGTTCGATTCCCAGCAACACAAAAAAAAAGCTACAACCTCATAGTGGGTTAATTGATGTGATGGATTAATAATGTGAATGAAGTTCTAATTGGTAAATATGGGTAGGTGAGGTATAACTGAAGGAAATAGGTCACTGGGAGCATGAACTCTACAATATCTTGTCTCTGACTGCTTCTCTCTCTCTCTCTCTCTCTCTGCCTCTGAGCTTCCAAGAGCTGAGTAGCTTTTTTTCACCACACCTTTACATCATGATGTTCTACCTCATTTAGGGCCCAGAGCAATGGAATAAGTATCTATGGAGAAAATATCTGAAATCTTGAAACTGAATAAAACTTTTCTTCTCTAAGTTTTTCTTGATTAATATTTACTAATAGTGGTGAAAAACTAACAAATATGGATAATAAATAGGCCCCTGATAGGTGAGAAAAACATTTAAAAAACAGCAGTCTTGTTTCAGAATTTGTGTCATAGTATGGGCCACTGATAACAACAACAGCCACTGATATGAGGAGGGAAAACAATTGTCAAGTGAAAAGGAATTTTTTTCCCTAGATTCTAGAAAATATCTGACAAGCCCAAGTCCTCAAAATATACATTTTTCCTTGAAATTAATCTTGGACAGGCAGATGATGCCCTAGGATGAGACAAATATCACTGTTAAAAAGATTGTCTTGCCAGGTGTGCTGGTGCATGCCTGTAATCTTAGTGGCTCGGGAGATTGAGGCAGGAGGATCACAAGTTCAAAGCCAGTCTCAGCAACTTAGCAAGGTCATAGGCAACTTAGCAAGATCCTGTCTCAAAATAAAATACAAAAAAGGACTGGGATGTGGCTCAATGGTTAAGTGTCAACCCTGGTAAAAAAACAGAACAAAACCTGTCTTATATTTAAGAGATAGTGCAGACCTCCTCTTATGGCCACCACTGAATCCTTGCTTAGTTTACATGACTAGATTTATTTCAAAGTGAGTTACTGAGGGAAAAGCAAATACCTGTAGGTTGATTTTTAAGTATATGTTCTAGCATGGTAACATTAACAGTAGTTAACATCAAGGCCTAGAGTATGTCTGTTTTGTTGACTAGCTAATATGTACCATGTCTTTGAATATGTTTTTACCTGCATAATAATCCCACAGTATGAGTACTACCATCTTCATTTTATAGGTGTGGAAGATGAGACTCAAAGGGGGTTCTTTGATTTCTTAGAAAGAGACAGAATTTAGATGCAGAATGTATATCACAGTGTATTGAGGTAAAGGGAACATTTTCTGAGACTATAAAACACTGCCAAAATCTTTGAAGAATTCCTATAATTTTCAGATTTTGAGATTCCATGTATCATTTTTAAGTAGCACATACTAATATTGATTAACTTTTGAATGTAAAGGTCATCAAGAAATTCTACTTCCACTGTCAATGTGGGTCAGCTTCCTTCTTTTCCTACCAGTTTTATCTCATTTCCAAACTCCTTGAGTACCCTTGAATTCAATCCCTGATACCCCTTCCCCCTCAAAATAAAACACTTTCTGTTTATATGGGTACTTATGCAAGATGTCATTTAACAAAAGTACTATAAACTAAGGAATATTGGAAATGGGTACTCCAATCTCAAAGTGAAATGCAACATAAAGTTCATGAATTGTTAAATTGATGTTTGCATCCCAATTCTTCCCATAATCAGCTGAAGTCCAACTTTCATGTCTATTAAATAAGAAAATTATTCTTATTTCCATGTATTTTAAAACAGATGAAAAATATGTATGAAAATGCAATAATATGTAAAAAGGACCTAGAAATTTACAGGTCAAGTGGTTTGAATTCCCACTCCCTATTCCCATTCAGCCCCAGTTTATCCCATCAAGCAACATTGCTGCTCTGTGTCAATGTACTTAAAGGTAATTCATTATCTTATTGAGGGGAAATTTATTTCTATCTTGGAATAATACAGACCAACAACCCTACTGATGACATTGAAAATTATTGTCCAAATATCAGTAAATGTTATTGCTTTGATGACAAGCTAGTTCAGACTCATTTCTGAGACTTCTTTTCTAGTTCCCAATTTGTCATTCTCCCTCCTGTCTTGGACTCTGCACAGCATTGTGTGACCATATGATGCCTTTGATGAACTGCAGTCTGAAGTCTAAAGTTATCAGGAGTTAGTACCTCATTCACTAAATTTCAAGTTTGCCTTTTGACATTTTCTTTCAAGCTTTGTTCGTCCTGCATTTTATTGAGGGGATTTGTAAGAAACTTCTCAGAGCATCTTTTCAACACATTTATGTTTTATAGTAACAAACTAAGGTAGCTCCATGGCAGCAAACACAAATAGGCTCACTCAAACTCAAGACTTAGAACGGAATTGGGGAGGAATACAGCATCTCCTCCTGTATCCTAGGCGCTCTTCATTGCAATATGGTAGCTGCAAAAAAACACTTAAAATATTCTGCATTTTAAGTAAATATTTTCTGAGCCCTATTTAGTTTTAAAGATTTTTTTTTAAATTTTAAGACAGATATAAAAATAGAGATATATTAAAAGTAAAATAAATTTTCTATAATTATACAACATAGATAGATATAAACCTGATCAATGTTTTTCCAACTATCTAGTTTCAACTTGAGATTATGTTACACAAATTATATCAGTTTTATTTTCTGTATAATTAAAATGCTAACATACTTAAAAACTTAGATAAAGCACATCTATAAAAATTAACTTTACCTGTTTGAAGTTCATTTGATTTCCTCCTAAATACTTGCCATGTTCATTAATTTTGGTGTATTGATCAAGTTTTGAATTTTGAAAAATTCCTTTTTTAATATTTTATTTATTTTTTTATGAGCACAATACCTTTATGTATTTTTATGTGGCACTGAGGATTGAACCCAGTGCCTCACACATGCTACGTAAGTACTCTACCGTTGAGCTACAGCTCAATGAGCCCCTGAATTCTGAAAAATTCTAATTGGATGAAAGCTTTCTCTTACTCCATTTTGACAAGATGATATATAAAGATTGTTTTCTACCAATAAACTAACAGGTTAATGCCAGGAAGGTTTGTGGTGTTATCAATTGTAGGACCTTTATTTTAAAGGCAATCCTAAGTGTTCAGCACCCAAAAGATGAACAAACTCACACATGGACATATAGATTAGTAGAAAGAAAGCTAACATTAGGTACCATGACAATCATTTATAAGAAATGAAAAAAATATATTTATACATTGACTCTATTTAACATCCTATTTCTTTTTTATTCATCTAGTCCTTTTTATAAACTTTGAATTCTTCAAACTTAAATCTCTCCTTTCTATATTTACAAAAATTATGGGAAGGAGATTAAATTATTCTGATGTCATTCATCACATATCTGAACATCTAACAAAATTCATGCAAAGGAAGAGAGCTAATTCTCACACATGGCAATTTAAGAGCTGGGGGAAAATTCACAAACCTCCAAGGGCTTTCCTGTCTACTTCTTTTCTGATGCATATTTTTGACCCACACTTTTTCTTACCTGATATTTTTGCAGAAAAAACAATTTGTGCCTATACTTTTACAAGGCTAATTACATTTAATGCTTTGAAGTATTCCACAAAATTTCTCACTATCAAACTCAGTATTTAAAATTCTATCCCTCTTTATATTTTACTGAATCTATTTATTCCTACTTCATCTGCAGCTTAACTTAAACTAATTCTAAGGAGCATATCCAGAAGAAAAGTAAGAATTGTTACATAACCAGGATTGCACTTTTGAAATGGAGAATGTTTAGAAGGAGAGGAACCCCAAATTGACTGTGGAAATTCAGGTCTTCCCCTGATTTGGTAACATGGCCCAGAGTTGCCAATTTTACATCTGTAATATTTCTTTTTCCTTTTCTATCAAAGTTGCACCTGTAATGTGACAAAGAAATGTTTTTGCTGTCTTAAATTTCACGTGTATAATTGACCTATTTTAAGTCAGGGAATCACGTGATCATAATGAACCCATTTTAAATTGCCTAACAGGAATCCAGTCTCAATGCTAGACCTTTTCCAGACCCTCCCCCATTTTAAATTAGCTAGTCCTGTAGATTGTACCCCTGAACTCTTCATATTGGAGCAAGGGGCAGTGCTTTGTTACGGATGAAAACAGACAGATCTCCCAAGTGTGCATGCTTGTAGGATTCCTCTGGGGTCATACCTTTCTGCCGAATAATTTTTCTGCCTTGCCAACCCACTTCCAAGCACATGTTTGATTTCTTGAGGCACCTCAGTATTTCTAACACTTCTACATAAGTTTTGGTTCATTCAAAACACTAAGGCCAGAAAGCTTATATTTTCTAACTAGTCTACTTTCTTAATCAAAGCTTCAGATGTTACCTAGCTGCTTCAAAGTTTACTTTTTCCTTCATCTACAAATATAAAGTCAGAAGGTAGCACATTCCTCTAATAAGCTCATTATATATTATACCAGCTCCCTTATTCTTGACATTAGCATAGATGAGAGCTTGTGGAGTTGTACATCATCTTCTGTGTCTTGGTTTCTAACTTCTTCAAATACTGAGTCTATGTCACTTGTCTCCATAGTAAGATGGTTTATTCATTTAATCACCAAATTCTTAGTGCAACTACCCAGAGTTAGCATAGCAAGGTCGTATGACAGTGATACAGAGACACTGACCTTGAAGGAACACATGATTTGGTGGGAGGTCAGTAAATAAACAAGCAAAATATAATTTAATATTGTTAAATAACCTTGAGTAGAAGTCAGAGGATCTATAAGTAAGGATAGTACTAATTCACTACTAGAAGTAACTTTTAGCAGAAGAGCAATTATGAGAGGAGAGGAGTCTTTCAATTAGAGAGAATTGCACTGAAGAATCATGAATTTAAAAATTTCAGGTGCTCATTGGGAAATTGTGATTTGTTGGAATGCAGAGAATGGCCAAAGAATTATCAAGTCCTATGGATTGAAAGTTTGTGTCTCTTCAAAATGTGTATGTTAAAATACCAACCCCCATGTTATATGAAGGGGACATTATAGGGTTTTAGGTTTCAATAAGGTCATAAGGATGGAGTCTTCATGATGGTCATCATACCCGAGGTCTGGATTCATCTAAACGTAACTGCAGCCATGTAGAGTTGTAACCACCACGATGACCTCTGAATAACCCTGGACAGTTTTTCTGCATAGTTTTCCAGCATACTATAAATAGACAAATCTGTTAGAGTAATGTGTGAAGCTTTACAACTGGACCCTGGCACTGAGAAACTTCTTGATACTTTGATAATTAGCTTAAGATGAACCAGGTGCATCTTGACTTGGATGAAGTCACTTTTACCTTGACCTTTATCTATATGCTGCCTTCTGGTGAGAATTACAGGAATACACTTGGTCTTGTTGCTGGCCAGGATCACACTGCTATCAATAAGTTCTCCAATAAATTGCACTCTGTGCAATCCTGGATCTACCCACCTCTTTCCTTCAGTCTTACTGCACCTTGAGGCTTGTTTTATACACTGGAAAGGGGTATTCAGAATATAAGATATTCAGGAACACCTTATAGGAAAAGATAGAAAAAACACACAACCTCTCTCTTTCTTCTCTCACATCCTCTCTTCCTACTCTCTTTATCCCCTACTCTCTGTTTTCTATCACATAACATCAAAATTAGAATGCAAACTTGGAAGTTCATCAGACATCAAATCTGCCCACATCTTGATCTTGGGATATCCAAACTCCAGAAGCACAATTAATCAACATTTGTTGTTTAAACCACCTAGTCATTGGTATTGTGCTATAGTAGCCTCAAGTGATTAAGTAAATGGGAGTTACTATTTTATGAAATAAACCAGGTGATTTTTATGTTCTAATAGTTGGAGAATCTGTCTTTTGAAAAATTCTAAAACTCTTAGCTGGGTACATCCATTTTCTCCTATCAGTTTCATTGTCTGTTCTCTAATCTTTTCCTTTTTTTTTTTTTCTTCATCTAAGTATTTTAAATCCTCCAAGAGAAGGATCTTATCACAACCTCTACCCCCAATAATTATGCCTATGAAGTATTTCATAAGGAAACAGCAAATATGACATGGGATTTATGAATTTATTATGTAACAGAAGATGAAATTAATAAACAAAAGAGGTAGATGAAAATTGAGTTATGTGACTATTGAATGAAATCAACTATTGCTAAGTTAGGGGGGTATAGTTATAAATGAAGCTTAAAAAAAGCAGTTAATATTTGAATGAACCCTGCCCTTGTACAATGAAAGAAATCATAGAATTCTGAAGTATTGAGTTTTGTTTGCTCATTTAATGATCAATTCTATTAATTACCTAGTTTTGACCCAAATAAGGATTAAATTGCTAAATGGTCAAATGCCGCAAGAGAGAAACATTGCAGGCCCAGGGATATAACAATGCTAGAACTTATGCGTAATGGTAATATTTATTCTGCCTGATCAAATACCTTTATAATTAGAAGATGATTTTAAAATAAGTGATCTTAAGAAGGAAAAAACATTACAACATTTCTTCTACATGTACATGTGTACAGGATTGATTTATATATTTGCATATTATGGAGTAGCAAAAACATATATTTCACAAGCTAAAAATAGATCCTTCAATTGGACAAGTAGGCTTTCTCCAGTAGAGCTGAAAGTCATGAATTCTAGAGTGGATGCTATAAATTAGAAGTCAGTTCACTATAGTTGATCAATGTGGGCAACTTGTACAAGGAGCAACAAGAATCAATGACTCAGCTACTTGTATTGAAATTAGTTGATTAATGGTAGACTACATTATCTGACTTTTTTATTTATTTTTTACTCCTTGTGTAATCCTGTTAATTAGGAAAAATCCCCATGCTCATTGGAAATTTGACATCAATTCATTTGCTTCCTGAATATGTTGACCTCAAAGAGAAATAATTTTATCTTTTGAAAAACATGCACATTTTAGAATTGACTCTTCTTAATAAGGTTTCAAAGAAATGATCTTGAGCAAGCCAACTTTTTTGCTCTAAGTTTTCAATCATTAATACAAGAGCCACACTTATTTAAATGGGAGAAAAACTTACTTTAAATTTTTTTCTGTGTAATTTAAAAAACTTAACATCTTTTTTCCATAGTTGACTTTTTGCACTTATTCAGGTCAATGAGTTTCCATTTTTACATATAACAAGAAGAATAAGAACAGATTCACACATTTATATATTTTATTCTAAAGAAAATTTATTCTACCTTTTAAATCCTACAGATTTATTCTGTACAGTTAAAATATATTTCAAATGCATTCAACACAAAATACCAACATGTTTAGTATATACAGAGAAGCAAGCATGTAGCAGTCATTTGGAATATTATGCTTAATGTGGGAATATGAATTCAAACTATAGATTTATAAAAATCTTACAATTGAACTTATCTGCAAGTCTTCTATTAAGATCGTTCTTTTAGAGTAGAATTCATTGCTTTTTCCTTTCTAAATTTTGAAACTTTGAGCAGAGATGACCCTTATTTGAAAGAAATTATTTGATGATATCAGTTTAAGAGGTCATTTATTCAGGAAGTATTTATTGAAACTGGATATCAGAATCAGTACTAGAGATGAATCTTGAAGAAGATTGACACAATTTTTATCGTTGTGCAGTTGAGGAGACGGAAACAATACAAAAACTAAATACACAGTCACTATGTAGTTTAGTGAGTTCTGTACAAAGTAGAACGTGTTGTAGAAAGTTGCTTAGAGAATTCATAACCAGGCCTTGGAGATTTAGAACAAAATGTTTGGCACATGTAATATCTGAGAGGAAGATGAGTTGTGAGACAAGGGTTAGGTTGGAAAAAAAGTGAGATGAAAGTGTTCCAGGCAAATGTACACAGTGCCACTTATTGTTGAAAATGAGCTCTGCATGTGTGGATGAAGGAGACAATCTGAACATTGCTGTGTCTTGGTGTGCTGAGGAGGACAATGAAAATGACACTAGAGAGAGAGAGGGAATGAGCAGTGTTCTACGTTAATCTCCACCTGCAACTGTGGGAAACTGACACGAATTTATGTCAAGGGAGGTGAAGTAAGTTGATTCATATTTTCATCTAGGTAAGAGAAGAGGACCAGAAAGAGGATGACATTATCACTGGTTAAAGATATTCAACCTAGACTTCAAATTTCAAATGCTTTTAAAAAAAGTGAACATCTAGTTTTGAGAATGTCACTTGAATGCAACAAATTAAACTCTAAAAATGACTGTACATTTGGAATCATAGAAAACTTACATAAAATTTCAGTGCTGACACCAGCTAAATGAGCTAAATAAAATGCAATATCTTTAAAATGTAGCTTCCTTATATATGAAAGTGAAATGATAATGCCTTCTTTATAGTTTCTTACTAGAATTAAATGAGATAATTATATATATACAAACAAGATAACACTATATAAATAGATCTATATATTTCTGCCTTCCTACTTATTATTGCTTCTTTTTATTTACTTTTTATTTATTCTTTTTAGTTATACATGACAGTAGAGTATATTTTTACATATTTATACAAACATGGAGTACATCTTATTCTAATTAAGATTCCAGTCTTGTGGTTTTATATGATGTGGAAATTCACTGTGGTATATTCATGTAGAAAAGTTAAGTCAGATTCCTTCCACTGTCTTTCCTATTCCTGCCTCACTCCCTTGCCTTAATTCCCCTTTGCCTAATCCACTTAACTTCTGTTCTTCTCTTCCACACCCCCTTGCTGTATGTTAGCATCCACATATCAGACAGAACATTTGACTTTTAGTTTTTTAGGATTGACTTATTTCATTTAGCATAATAGTCTCCAGATCCATCCATTTACCTGCAAATGTCATAATTTTATTCTTCTTTAAGACTGAGTAATATTTCATTGTGCATATGTACAGCATTTTCTTTATCCATTCATCTGTTGAAGGGCATCTATGTTAGTTCCATAGTTTAGCTATTGTGAATCAAGCTGCTATAAACATTGATGTAGCTGTGTCACTGTAGTATGTTGATTTTAAGTCAAGAAGTCATTCTTTTTTATGACTGAGTAATATACACATGATGTAGTATTGCTCAGCCTGTCTCCTATTTAAATTAATTCATTACCTATCTAAGTAGAATAATCCATAGTGCTATGAAGAGATAGAATAAGTGCATATAACATTTGTTCAACAATCTTTTGTTCCCATTCCCTTTAACTGGAACTCTCGTATAGTAGTAAAAATTGTGTAATATTGCCACAAAATTAACTGGAAAACATAACTAGATTTATTACCTCCTAATTTTTAAAGGAAAAAATATATTAATATAAATCATATGCACAGTTAAAAAAAACCTACCTCCTGAGATGCTTTGTATGTCTATTAAACACTTGAACTTGGTGCCTAGAGCAATGTTTAAAAGGAATGCTTGACACTAAATCTTCACTGAATGCATTCCTGGAAATTTAGTTATCCTTTTTAAAAATCATCTCCCAAAGAATCATATATTAAGTAATTATAATTTATAAATACATAAATTATAGTATGAAACAAGGCTTAAGAATAAATATTAAAATATGAAGTATGTGTTTATATAACCCTTGTGGTAGCTTCATGCTTTAGTGTGAATTCTTTGGAGACCCAGGGGTGGACCTGTGTTTATGAATCGCAGAAGCCAAGACCCATATTACATCTCCAATTCTCCCTATTTGTTCTTCTGTTAACTGTGATCTGCTCGGACTTTTGTGTCATTCTACAATCATGATTCCTCAATATTGCAGGAAAGATGACTTTCACCAGCACAAGCTTTGCAGTTTGGCAGTTTGGAAGCCTGGTGTAGTCAGGTGTTGTTCTCACCCAGGATTCTTAGAGGAAGGCCTTTTGTATAGGTGTCAAGTGATTATTGTCACCATGAGATGAAGTGATTTAACCTGGAAAATGTATGCCTAACCAGAAAGCAGAAGCAGAAAGGAACTATAAATTTCATTTCTTCTGGAACTAAAATGAGATATTTTTCCAAAAAGAGAGTAGTTAATATATTGCATAGTAGTCATATAAATATTGCCATAACTGACACAATGGGGAAGATGAAAAGAAATGAAGAACAGAGAGTTCTGATTTTACATGATCTGTAACTAAATGGTATGATGCCATGATGATAAAAAAGGTACAATGTGTAAAAATGAAAAATTTGAACCAGGTATTCGAACCTACAAAGAAAAACTCAAATTCACACTCTAGTCATTCAAACTAAGATATCTGAATCTAAAATTTCATTAGGTAATGTTAACAATAGATTGATCCAAAAATAAGAAAGAATTAATGTAGTCTAAAATAGAAAATATGCAAGTACAGAAAAAAAACAAAGACAGCATCACTGATGTATAAGAAACAGAAGGACTAGACTATGCAACTGGATTCCCAGAGGGAATGGAGCAGGAACCCTACTGACAGAAACAGTGACAACGATACTCAATGCTAATGAAAGGCATCAGGTCACTATTAGAAGCCCATCAACCAGAAAGCAGGATAAATATAAAGACTATCTTACATAGGCATATCACAGGGAACCTGCTGAAAAATAAACAAAATGTGCTTCTTAGATTAAGAAACTAAAGTTATAATCATATTATATATCACTTGTAATATGTGTAGAGAAATATGTTTTAAAAATAACATACAGAAATATGGAGCGTTCTGAAGTCCCTGTTCTGGCCAAGAAAGCATTCATGTGATTTTTCCTGACTCACTTTAGGGAATTACAAAGGTTTTACCTAACAGGCCTCATGGGATTGTGATGCACACGAATATCCAATTGTCCAGGGATCTTTTTTACAAAGACTGTTTTTCCCAGTGAACTATCTTGGTGACTCAATCAAATGTCAATTGATCATAATGATCATACAGATTATATATATAGTGTTTCATTCTTCACACCAATTTCATGGATCCAATTATCTATTTTTATGTCTTATCACATTGTGTTGATTAATTTGTCTTCAATTAAGTTTTGAGTTTGGGTAAGTGTAAACTTTACCACTTCATTCTTTGTTTTTACAAGATCATTTTTCTATTCTAGGTACTTTGCATTTCTATGTAAATTTTAATATCAGCTCTATATATTCTGCAACAAATAGATAAGTTTTAAAAAAAGAAAATTGCAGGGATTTTGTAAGGAATTCTGTTGAGTCTGTTGATTAAGTTGGAAAGTATGACCATATATGATAAAAAATCTGATTCAAAAACTTGAAATGCCTTTCCATATGTATAGATTTTCTTTAATTTTGTCAACCATGTTCTTAAATTGTACTATATTAGACTTGCATGTTTGTTAAATTTATTTCTAAGTACTGTGTTGGTTTGACTGTATTAGAGATAAAATTGTTTTATAATTTTATTTTCAAATTTACATTGCTGGTGTATAGCAAAACAATTGAATTTTAGAAATTGATCTTGCTATTTATAAACTCTGTCAGTTCTTAGTTCAATTATATTCATGTGTAGCTTTATGATTTTCCACATCCAACACCGTCTCATTGGCAAATAGAGATCATTATTTATTTTTTCCCATTCAGGATGACTTTTTAATTTCATCTTCTTGTCTAATTGCACTGCCTAGCACCCCTAGTACCTTGTTGACAGGAGTGGCAAGAGCACACAGCCTTGGCTTAATACTATAATAGTGGGAAAATACACAGGAATTCCTCATTAAGCATAATTTTTACTGTGTTTTGGGTTGAGAGGTTCCTCTCTATTTTTGCTATGACATTTTTATCTTGAATTTTTTTAGATTTTACAGTGCCTTTTCTGTAACTATTTAGAAAATTATATGATATATACTCTTTATTTTTTGATTCACATATTGCCTCAATATATTTATTGGTTAATATTCCATTTAGTCATAGTGTATAATCCATTTCATATATTGTTTGAATCAGTTAACTAGTTTCTGAAAACATGTTTATGTCTATATTTCTTAAGAGAGTTTAAGTATAGCTGAACAGAGTGGTATCCTGATGATTTGGAAGACTGAGGCAGAAAGATTGCCAGGTTCACCACCAGCCTTAGCAAATTAGAACCAGTCTCAAAATAAAAAAATTAAGAGAACTGGATATATAACTCAGTGGCCAAACACCCCCAGATTCAATCCCCTGGACAAATTAAATAAATAAACAAAGAAAAAGAGAGATTAGTACATAGTTGTACTTTTCCGTGATGTCTTTGCCTGCTATTATGGTTTGGATCTGGAATGTCTCCCACAGGTTCATGTGTTGAGAGCTTGCTCCCCAGTTCAGCAATGTTCAGAGGCAGGGCTTTGGAGAAGTGATTAGATTATGAAGGCTCTGACCTCCTCTTTGGGTGGCAGGGCGTGGTTGGCGGAAGTAGGTCACTGAGAGCTTGTCCTGGAGGGATATTTCTTATCCCTGGCCCCTTTCCTTTTTCTCTTCTCTGCTTCCCGGCTACCATAAAGTGGCTTTCTGCCATGCCTCTCCACTATGATGTTCTGTCTCATATTAGGCCCAAAGCAGTGGAACCAGTTAACCTTGGACAGAAACCTTTCAAACCTTGATCCAAAATGAATCTTTCCCTTTATAAGCTGGTCTTTTTACAGTAATGAATGCTGACCAACACACCTACTTAGGTATCAAGGTATTACTAGTTTTTTAAAAGAAATTTAAATTAATTTAAATTTTAAATTCTTTAAATGTTTGGTAGAATTTACCAGTGGAATTTATCTGGGGATAGTTCTTTGTGGGATATTTTAAAATAACTGATGAAATATTTAAATTATTATCAAGCTATTTAAATTTTAAATTTCTTGTTAAATAAATTTTGGTGATTATTATCTCTTTAGGAATTTCTGCATTCTGTCGGGATTATATAATTTGTTAAGTCATTCACAGTATTTTCTTATAATAGTATCTATTTCTGTAAGGTTATTAATTAAATTCTCATTTTCTTATTTTTGATTTTAGTAATTTGTTTTCTCTCCTTTTTCTCAGTGTCTAGTCAATTTAAACACCAATTATGTTAATTTGTGTTAAAGAACCCATCTTTGTCTGTATGATTTTTCTATCATTGACCTCAATTCTAATCCTTTTTTGCCTTTCTGATGCTTCTTTGATTCCCTTCCATGATTTTAGTCATTTTAATTTTACTGAGATTTGTTCATGTACTAACTTATGTTCAATCCTGGTGAATGTTCCAAGTGAGTTTGATAGAAAGATTTGTTTACTGTCCTTGGAAGAATTCTATATATTTCAGTTAGGTCTAGTTGGCTAACAATGTTATTCAAATCTTTTATCTTCTTATTAATCTTCTTTCTACTTGTTATATTCATTTCTGATACTAGGGGTCCTGAAGTCTACAACTCCCAAAGTCTACCTCTCCTTTAAATGCTGTGTTCTTCCTGTATATATGTGCTCTGCTGCCATTTACATATGTTTATAATTGTTATCTTTTCCTGGTGAATTACTTTATCATTTTAAAATGTAACTCAGTCTGTAGTAACGATATTTGCCTTAATGGTTTATTTTGTCTCAGATCAATGTAACTATTTCAGCTCTTTCGGTTCGTGTTTGAATGGTATATTTTTTCTAACATTTTGTTTTTGAACTTTCTGTTTGCTAATCTAAAATAACCATTGAATCATGAGTTTTTATTTTTAAATTCATTCTACCATTCTGCTTTTAAATCACATGTTATTCTATTTACATTTCATATAATGATTTATAAGATAGAATTTGTTTACTATTTTGATAATTATCTTTCAGTCCTTCATATCTGATTTCCACTAACCCATCTTCAGATCCACTGCTGCTTTTCTCTATCATCTGACTGAAACTCATCTGTGAACTTTTCATTTCAAATTAGATTTTTGTTAAGTACTTTTATAATTTCTATTTCTTATTATATTCTTTATTTCCTGAGGCATTGATATCAAATTATTTTTTTAGTTCTTTAGCTCTGTTTTTCTTAATTTCTTTCAACATATTTATAATAGGTAATTGAAAGTCTTTACTAAGATTTACCTCTGAGCCTCTTCATAGACAGTGTCTATCAATTACTTTTTGTCTGTCTTTGGCCATAACTTTCATTCACACATCTCATAATTTTTGTTGAATCCTAGAAAATTAAGGTAATATAATATGGCAGCTCTGGAAATCAGATTCTCCTTCCCCCAGGGCTTCCTCTTACTCATTAGGTCTTGCTTCCTGTTGGTCATTTTGCCTTGTGGTGGTACTGATAGTTATCATTTAATTGCATTACTGGACTAATTTTGTGAAGTCCACATCCCCTGCAATGTACTGCCACTGAAGTCTCAGTTTTTTGCCTTTGTGATCACTAATGATTGGATATAAATATCCTCAACTTTCTTGAGCAAGAAATCTTTTACGCTTTCCCAGGGGACTCTACATGGGTAGGGCATATCTTCACCATTCAGGCAGTTTGTAACTACACTGTAGAGATTATTTCCTAAAGGTAGATGGCCTCAAAGTCAGTCAGAGTTGAGAGACTGAAACTCCAAGTTTTTCTTGGACTCAACCCATGAGAGGAAATGCATGTAAGGAAGCGTAGTCACATACACAAAACAAATTCAAGATTCTTGATGGTAAAGTGAAAAGTAAATTGTATAGTTTCCAGAAGATAACTTTGTATATCATAGAACATTTTCAAAGTCTTAGAGAAAGCAAAACTTTATTTAAGTAGGACACTAAGAATGAAATTAGTAATGAATTTAATTACAAGTATGAACTATTATTCAGCTGATCCCATTAAGAAAGGGGAAACATTATAAAATGAGAAAAGATATTTGACTTTATGAACATGACAATATATTTTTGTCCCTCACATACAAAATATCCTATAAATTAATAAAAATGACAATTTAATAAAATATTCAGCAAAATATCTGATAAGTCAATATATGAGTACATTCAAATGAGTGAAACATGAAACAATATGTAACATTAATTACAAAAATTGAGACACACAAACACCATAATTTATCAAGAAACATAAACACATCATGGTTGGCAAATATTTGCAGTAATTCTTGTGAGTATAAACTGACTTGATAACTTAAAAAAACTGAATGTATCATGAAAGGTATTCATACAATATTCTGTGACACATCAGTTTTATTTTTAGCAACATAGCAGAAGAAATGAGTGCTACTGTGTTCCCAAAAACCTATATAATGATACACAAAAGCACCCTACAGTAGTAAAAATGATGTATACTGTTGTATGTTTATATAAGGATGTGTTACCCAGCAATAAAAAATAACTATTAATAGGTGTAACAATGTAGATTAATCTCAAAAACATAGGCATAAAGAGTGAATTTTTTTTAAGACATAATTGGGGAAAAAATCAGTATGCGAACTGTATTTATTACTCCTTATTAAGTTGCTATATTTGAGTTAATACATACCAAATGATTTAAAACTACATGTTTTAGTCATCTTTTTTGCCACTGTGACCAAAAGACCTGACAAGAATAATTTTAGAGGAGGAAAAGTTTATTTAGGCCTCAAGGTTCATAGACCACTGGCTCCATTGTTCTAAGCCTAAGAAAGCAGTTCAGGACATGGTCACTAGCAAGCAGAGAGGGATGGGGAAAGAGTCGGGGAGAGAGAGAGAGAGAGAGAGAGAGAGAGAGAGAAACACCACTCAATAAGGACAAAAGATAATTCCACACCTCCAAAGACACACCTCCTCCAGCCACACCCTACCTGCCTATCACCCAGTTAATCCCTGTCAGTAGATAAGTGTACTGATTAGGTTAAGGCTCATAAACTAAGTGTTTGGCATCTGAATTTTCTTGTCTTACACATGAGCATTTGGGGGACACCTCATTTATAAACCATAACACTAAAATTACTAAACTCCAAAATTAAATGAGCGTTTTTAAAAAAAAATATTATTTTTAATTTTTACTTTACATAATTTATACTATTAAGTCTTTTATTTTTATATACATGTATGTGTTTAATAATAAGAGCAGTTATATACATGTGGATATACAACCTATAAATTGCATTTCTTTGTTTAGAAACTTAGAATATCAATATCAAACTGTTCTTTGGTAAAACATATAATTGAAAGGATGATTATAAAATTAACAGTTTTTTTTTTCTTTTAAACTATACCATGGGACTATTTCCAAAGTAAAAATTGTTTTTATCATACTAAAAGTGAATTTATAATTGAATCTCATGATGTTACATTATAATTAATGATCCAATAGAATCTATTACTCAATTTATTAAATCAACTCTATGAGATGAAAATACAAATTGAAAAATTGACTCATTAATTGATTCAGAGGCTATTTTTGAAAGTTGCCTTGTTTTGAAAAAAAAAGAGGCATGCATTCCTGCTAATATTACATATGATATTACATTTATTTTATTTTTTATTTACTTTTCTAACAATCTCAAGACTTGGGCATTATTATCAAAAAATTGATTCGTTCTGAATGCCCATGATCCTTCCACTATGCTAAACTACATTTTTGTTTATACATTTCATTTATTCATTTGTTGGAAGGAGTTCATTTCTGTCTAAAAAGATACAAAATAAATGCAGAATTGCACAATATTTAGATATCTAAGACATGAATGATTCATTGTTTAAAATATTTTTCACTGAAAATTTATGATGGATTTTATTGATAAGGAAGTGCCTCAGTTTCTAATCTAATATTGTTAAAATATTTGATGTCAAGTGTTTAAAGAATGAAGTCTAAAACTTTTAATCTGATATTTAAGGTCCTTCAAAATTAAGTCTTTTTTTCTATATCTAATGCAATGTGCTTTTTATTCTCTACTCTTTCCTGAAAGATTTCTCATTTTTTAAAGTTCAGTACTGCTTTACGTCTGCCATCATACTTAGCTTTACATTATTTACCAGAATTGAAATTACACTTATTTCTCCTCTCAGTGTACCGAAGTCTTCCCTTACTGAAAGCCCATTTAAGCAGAATAGCATCTGTTATATCCAATTCATGTACACTTATTTTTGCTTATTTAAACATTATTTTCTTAAGGAAACTACAGATTCCTGAAGAACTGAGTCACTGATAGTCCATTCCTACTCAGAATTCCAATATCCAATCAGCCTAAGCCATAGTTGCCATCAATAAAAGTATGCTAAATATTAAGAATAAAATTTCTGATACATGCAGCAAAACTGGAGCTATTCAGACCTCCCTCTTCATCATTCTATTTCCTCTAATGTCTGCATCACAGTTTAGTCTTTTGAGAGTGAAACTCAATCTAGCTTTTTGAAATTTTACCAATATAAAATGTAAATATTCTTAGCTGGATTATGAAGTTTTATGGGGAGCATATTAATCTGTATCATAGAATAAAGTAAAATGTAAACAGTAAATTAGAGCAGATATGCGAAAATACAAGTCTCAGAAAAAAGGTAATTATTAATATAGAAAGAGTTCATAAATTTACTTCAGTAATGTATTTGAAAATACATTTCAAGGAAGGAAATTGAAAAATGCCTAATGCGAATATAAGAATGAAATCATCTACCTTACTAGAACTTGAATAAAGGCGAAACGAAATAAGCACTTCACTTAATTTCCATGTTGTGTGTGTGTGTGTGTGTGTGTGTGAGTGTATGCAAGCGTGTGCGTGTATGCAAGCGTGTGCCTCTATGGTATTATTGCTCATAGATGTGTGTATGGAAATGGCTAATCATAACAAAGTTTTTAACACATATTTTCCATTGATTCCATATATAAACTCACAACCTAAGAAAAATTCAGAAATTTGAATGAATGTTGATAGAGTAATACTTATTACAGCATAATTTATAATAGTGAAAAAGTAAATGCAATTTAAATGTTCCTAAATAAGGAAACACAACCGAATAATAACATTATCACAATGAAAAACCAGGTAGTTTCACAAAATGAGAATGTTGAAGACGATTTTATTGACCTGAATAAATGTTTATTCTCAGTTCATACTAAAATATAAACAGAATATACATTGTGAAAACTAGTACTTCCTGGGTTATATTCTTACAAATAATTCATTTTCATATTTAAACTTCCCTACATTTTTGATTATTTCTGAAAATATGACTTATTACTTTCAGCTCTACATACATACATCTGGGGATATTATATTCAGTAAAACATCTCGTGTCCATCTAGTGCAGATAGAGGACATACTCTCCCACATAATTATGAGCCCTTTTATTATGAATGCGTCCTCTGGACATCCTGTTCTGATAGCCAACTAACCTCAGTCTGAGTTCACCATTCTAACAACTATCTCCCAGTATAGATCCACAAGTAGAAAGCTATTGCTGGTTTATGTTTCACTTCTTTTGATATACTGTCTCATATAAATGGTTAAAATTTGGAGTTTATGTATCTTTGAATATTATCTAAAGGAATGTGAGAAGTCCTTGCAAAGTAGATTCATTTTGTTGGGTTGACTGAAAAGAGTTTCTCATAAGTTTCTAGAAGTCCCCAGAACTTTATATATTGACTAGTATAAATAAATGCCTTTTGTGAAGATTCTGAAAGCCCAGGTAGCTATCATTTTCAGAGAACATCCTCCTCCATTAAATTCCAAATGCAGTATAAGATATTCAATTGTGGATGCTCTGGAGCCCTACTTCTTGGGGCTTGAAATTTGCACCAAGGAGTACTGGAGGTAAGTTACTTAACTTCTTTATAGCTCAGTTTTCTACTTTGTAAATTAAGAGGTGATACTTTTGGTATACTTATGGTATTATAGAAGGAATGAATTACCATGTGTGATGTTCTTAGAATAAAAGTTAATACATAATGTAGAACAAATGTAAGGTTGTTTTAGCTACCAACAGTATTATATTCCCTTCCCCCAAATTATTCTGTTTGGCAACATTTGATATATTTCAGTGTCTTCACTGTTGTTCACTTTCTTTCATTGCATCATCACAATTTTTTACCTCCTATCAGTCTTTTTTCTTCTTCTATTGTAATGATCTGCACATAATAGGCATTTGATAAATATCTATAAAACAATGTACAAATATTTTCATTGACTACATACTTAAATAATACATACAACAAGTCTCTGATAATAATCACTTTAAAACTAGAGAGCAATATTTATTTTTGACTCTAGTTTTCATCTAGAACAACATGTATTAAAGTCTTATCAAATAAATTACTGTATTTTATGAAGATCTATTATTATGAGCATTATTAATTTTTGTCTGTGTAATCAGTGAATAATATGTCTGCTTTTTGCATTAAGAATTTGCAAAAGGCATGATTATTTGTGCATCTAATGATGATGGAGACACTTTGTGTTAATTATAAAAGCTCATAAATAGGAAATTGACCCAATGAGAGCAACTTATGGTTAAGAAGAGTAACTGTCAATCAGAGCATGTATCTAAGAGACATAGTAAGGAAAACTGGTTCTTTTGGATGACTGGCTTGTATTCTGTTGAGTATAATTTTTATTCTTCAATGTTGTATCTGTGTAACATAATCTTTCTTAATTCTCCTTACTTTTTAGGATAATCCTAAAAGACTCTAAAAGAAGACATAATAATCTTTGAATTTAAAAAAAAAAGAAACATCCTGTTATTAAATGGGTTGCTTTCATTTTTATAATGTTCAGAGTCTTATATTACTGGAAGTCTTCAAAATCATATTTCAATATGAAAGAAAATATTTTTAACAAAAATGATCTGCTTGTGTTGGTAGCAGAGTTGACTAAGCACAATTGAGACTTTAGTCTAACTCTGACTAGTGGTTTACATTTTCAAAGGCAGCAAAAGGGTAGTCACTACCAGTGAAAAATTCACCTACACAAATAGATATGAAAGGGATGTATAAATTACCCTGACCAATTTGAACTTTCAGATAATTATATTACCATACAAACAGTTCTAATTATTTAACTCTAGGCACATATATTTTAGAGCATATGCTAAACATGAAATTGACTGCCTTTTAGCCATCTATTTCATTATCTCCAATTCTGTTTTTCTTTCTTCTTTGATTGAGAATTATATTTTAACTTAGGCACATTTCTGTCATTTGCATCATAATCATATTTTCTGAGCTATCCCCTTAATAAATCATATATTACTCAGCTGAATTCTGTTTAAAATTATTATGTAGAATTAACTCCTCCCATAGTGACCTAGAACTCGCAATAGAAAAGTAAGCAAATGAAGTGTTTCCCAAATTGTGTTCAATTATTCACTATTTCTGTTGGACAGTGATAGCCATTTTAATGCATAAAATGTCCCCTGATCAAGTAATTTTGAAAGACAGTAAGCTGAATAAAGCATACAGGTTTCTTTTCTATTCTTTGGCTTAGAGGCTTATATTTGTAATTTCACTGCAAATTTATAAAATGGGATGGAGTCTGCACTCCTTTTTAAATAGGTTAACAATGGAATAATATATCATGTAGGGATAGTTTACTTTAAATAATACCTTGGAAAATTCTGAGCTGAAGGGAGTTTGATTTGGGGATGAGGGAAACTTTGCTCCAATATTTCCTGAGGAATGCTTTGTTATAGAAAAAGGTTTTGGTCAAAAATTTGAAGCTTATGGGTGCTGAGATGGTCTGCCTATTCTTCCTTTTATCTGCAAAGACACTTCATATTCTTTCACCCCAACTTTTCTCCCTTCAAATTTCAAACTTGAAATTACATTTCCTTTCCCCAATTGTTCTTCTTTGGAAATAAATTAAAATTGATCTCATATTTCTAAATGAATTTTACTATGAAACTTTGATGTTTCACTTACTTTGATAACAAATGAATGGGAGAGTGTGAACTTTAGAATTGGAAAGGTCAGGATTCCAGTTCTTCTGCTTTCCAGTCCTGGCTGTGCATCTCATACTTCAAGGTTCCACTTTTCTTGCTCTGAGTCCTCCTCTTTCCACTGATGGGAAAATGATGAGGCATGAAATACTGCTGCGTGTATTGGCAAGGAAGGATGTGCTCAAGCCATCAGGATCTTACAGAACCCAATCAGTTTCAATCAATTAGAATTTGAAATGATTTCATTTTCTTTTCTTTTTTTTTTTTTTAGTTTAACAATGCTTTTTATTTTATGTCGCTGGGGAAGAAGTGAATGACTCATGTTTCCAATTTGGGGGAAGGACCCACTTGGTCTTATAATATTGAGCCAATCAGTGAATCCGGCTCTCTGCCAGAATCAGGAATTTAGCATTCTTTTCCTTTCTATTCCTCTCAAGATGCTTTTGAACAGCAACTGTTTTCTTAATTAAATGACAGAGATCCTCAGGAAGATGGGGAGGAAGTCCTTTGGACTGAAGGATTCTTAAGATTTTATTGCCAGTCACAAACTTACTTATGTAACCCCATGTGAGTCCCTCAGTATCACACCAATTTGTGAGGGAGTCAGACCCTTTGGGGTCAGTTTGTAAATCTGCTCCTTCATGTTGTCAGACACCAACTTCAACCAGGTGGGGATGCTGTGGAGATCGGGCAGAGGCCAGTGGGATAGGCCCTTCCCAGGCGCATACAGGCCACCCATGGTGGTGGCAGTCAGACAGCAAAAAGAGTGATTCAATTTTTATATTATAAGCAAATTACTACTTTGAAAGAATAATCATAGACATATTAAAATTTTCTTCACATTTCCTTTGTGTGTTTTAAGGATTAATGTTATATTTTGATCATTATTGGGAAGTGTTCTGTCAAATTGTCAAGACCACAGAAGTTTAAATATGGGCAATTTAAGGATAAATTGCACTAAATTTCCACTTTCCTTCATGTTCACTGTATTTCTTTCTCTCTATCTTCTTGGTAGGAAGAGGGCTTCTACATTTCTTAGCTTGCTGATTCTCAATCTATTTTATGAGAGTTCTCCCAAACATTACAAAACTGTTCTATAGGGCATCAGTGTGGAAATAAATACCTTGGCAATGAAAAAATAAATAAATAAACTGCTTGGGTTAAATAAATATAAATGCATATTAGTTAGTAATTTAAAATTATACACCAGAGTAGTTTTCTTTGACTAAACATAGGAGCCATCGGAAACATCCCTTGCTATCTGTGCTTGAGAGACTCTTTTTGGATATAAATGCCCTGAGGTCAGCAGTAGCAGGTGCAGCAGATGCAGAACTAATTGTGTGATTTCTAGCAGATCATCTCACTCAATAGAAGCTAATTAAGTCATGAGGTAACAAGGATGATAAATACAGAGCGATTAAGTTAAATGCATATTTATTTTCCTAATGGCTCTTACCTTACAGGTAGATCTCAGCAGATCAAATGGTGTGTATTTTAAGAATGTGAAGAACTGACAAGCTTCTCAAATTCATGCACTTGTCCTTAAGGGTTTTTATCATCATTATAATGTTACCAATGCCTTAAATGACACAAAAGTCTTTAGCATCAGGATATTTGTATGATTAATAGAATGTCAAGTTTGCAGGAACACTTTAAGGGTAAATAGTTCAATTCCTGAATTTTCCATAGAGATTTTTTAGCATCGTGTAGTGTGTTGAGATGTCATGTTGGGAGCAAAGTATATTAGGTGATGTTGTGTTTCATTTTAGGTAGAGAAACCCAGCTAATGTGGCTCGATCAAATAAAAATTTATATTTCTTTTTTATTATATAACAAATAATCTAATATAGCCAGACTAAAACCACTAGGAGGTCACCACTAGAGGACGTTATCCAAGACCTCAACTGTTTTCTTCCTTCCCCGTGCTGTCCTTATCTATTATTGTTACCCTGACCCTGGTGGATCCAATATGGTTGGTGCTCCCTCAGGCAACACCCACGTTCAAGAGGTTGGAAATCTGTCCATGTTCCAGAGGTTGGAAATGTCAAATTTGAAAATAAAGAAAAAAGAAAAAAAAAATCTGTTTTCACCATTGTCATAGATTTCCATTAATGTGTTGAAGGGGTATGGGCAGGTATTAGTGAATAATAAAGTCTTGCAATAGAGAAGAGGGTCCACTGTGAACTAGCTCTTGGTTGTCCTGAACTCAACTCTTACATGTGAAGTGGTAACTGGGTATTTAAAGTGAGAACAAATGGAGTGATGGAGGGGGAACTGTGGGTGCATAAGCAGAGTCTTAGAAGTGGACATCTGAGGCTTCAAGCTAAAAAGCTTCACAGCAAAGGAAACAATCAAGAAAGTGAAGAGAGAGTCTAGAGAATGAGAGAATATATTTGCCACCCACACCTCAGATACAGCATTAATTTTCTAGGTATATAAATAACTCAAAAAATTTTCTACCAAAAAAAATTTTGACCCAGCTATCCCACTTCTCAGTATATATCAAAAGTATGTAAAATCAGCATAGTACAATTATGAAGTCACATCAATATTTATAGCAGCTCAATTTATAGCAGTTAAGCTATGGGACCAACCTAGGTGCCCTTCCACGATGAATGCATAAAGAAAATGTGGTGTATATACACAGTGGATTATTACTCAACCACAAAAAATAATGACTTTATGACTTTTGCTGATAGATGGATGGATCTGAAGAGTATCATGGTAAGTGAAATAAACCAATTCCCCAAAGATTGAATGTTCTCTTTGACATCTGAATGCTAACACACAAGTTGGGGAGGAGGGGAAGAATAGAAGTTCAATGGATTAAACAAAGGGGAATGGAGGTGGGTTAGGAATAGGAGAGACAGTAGAATGAATTGTACATAATTTTCTTATGTTCTTGTATGAATACATCCCCAGTGAAACACCACATAATGTACAACCAAAAGAATGGGATCATAATTAGAATAAAATTATGGCATTATATATGAGTGGATCTGGAGACTATCATACTAAGTGAAGTAAGTCAGTCCCAAAAAGCCAAAGGTCAAGTGTTTTCTCTGATCTGTGGAAGCCAACCCACAATAATGGCAAAGAGGGGAGGAATAGATATTCAGTAGATTGGACAAGGGAAAATAAAGGGAAGAAAGGGGGGATAAGAAAAGAAAGCCAATACAATGAATCTGACATAACTTTCCCATGTATACATATGAATACATTGTAGTGAATCCCACCATTGTGTGCATCCTTAAGAATGAGGTCGTAATTAGAATAAAATGTATTCCATGCTTGTGAAATCATATCAAAATTAATTTTACCATCATGTATAACTAAAAATAAACAATAAAAATAAATTTTAAAAAATTAAAGGAAAAGAAGTGGACATCTATAAAAATGAGAATGTGTGTTGGTCCTTGTAAAACTCATCTGAGTTTGTTGACCTATCAAAGTTAAACTGGCAGAAAGAGTCCAATCATCAGATGTTCCTTGGAACAAACAAAAAATTATGTTGGCAGTGTTAAGCCAAGTGGGAACATATAGAGACTGCAGTCCTTATTCTGGGAATGTTTGTGTTAGAAGCTGTGCTTGCGCTGTCTCTCAGTGGTGTGGTGGCGGAGGGTATATATCTCTACAATGGAGTCTGTCTTATTCCTTATTTCCTACTGAAAATCTGTAGTTTTTAATGCTCAAGGATGAAATCTCATGAAGAAGAAGGCTTAAAGGAGCTTGATTAGAAGTGTTTGGTCAAAGAGAGTCAGACTTTGGTACCATGCTCTTTCTAACATGTGAAACTTCTCTTCCCATCTCATGTCTTAGAAACATAGTTTATGACCATCCCTAATTACTGTCAAATGGTTTTTCCCTAGGGGTATACATTTTATGAATATTTATTGGACACATAGTTGATTTTTTTCCAATTTAAAATTTTTCCACGTTTTTTGTACTGGCTTCTCTCTTTATTACTTTAAAAAAAAATGTGTGTTCTTTATATATGATCCAGATTTCAGTGTTTGAGTGTTGCAAATATTTATTCCACTCTGACAATTTAAATTTCAGCTTCTCTTTCAAATGTATCCATATTTTTCTTTATATGTGTATAAAATATATCTTTCTCACTTTTTCCACTGAATAAATGAGATCTTTCATCTTTTCTCACATTTATTTAACATAACACCATGCCATTTGTTATATTCACTTAACTTCTGCATTAAAATGCATTTGTCAAAGGTTTATACTATGAAAGAGAATGACAACAGTGTCTTCTTGGAAAGAGACCTATACTCTAGCCATAATTTACAGATCTAATTATTAAAAAATGATCAATAACAGCATAAAAATGATACTTGCACTGAGACAAGTATCAGTCATCCACATAATTATTACTTTATTCTAATCCAATAGTAGTAGAAAATAGGCTGCATATTTTGTTAAGTGTTCATATTATAGCAATTTAAAATCAAAACTTCTCAAATTTAATTGAATGATACATAGGAAAATATTTCTCTTCATTAAATTTCATTTTTCCCCTTGTCCCAGATTAGAACACCCATAAAATGTGGATATACTATATGCTATGTAATATAATTGTATTATTTAATAATTTGATACATTAATGAATAATAATATTCATTAATATAATATATGCAAGCTCCAGATTATACTTTCCAACATAATTTAATGCATCTGTATCAATTTTATTGCAATACTTGCAGAATATAAAACTTGGCACTTAATGGATTAACTTTCTATAGGCTATTGAAACCAAGATAAAATCAGAGTTCTGGATAAATTTTTAAAGGATAAATAAAGTCTGAAAGAATTTTATTTTGCTTTTCAATTATTACCCTAAATGACTGAGTGTTCCAGGTTTAAGTTATTCAAAGATACTCTTTTCTCTAATTGCTAAAGTGCATAGAAACACATATTTGAAGGTAAATAAAATAAAAATTCTATAAATAATAGGATATAAATAATAAAATAATAGATTATTTATAATATATAATAAAATAAAAATTATATTATGACCCCAGTATTTTTTAAAAATCAGATTTATATTTTAAAGGGAATTGTTAGCTTCCAAATTAATTCTTCAAATATCTTTCTATCTGAAAATCATTTCCTCTCATTTTTTATAGGATTAATTGAAACATGAAAAATGGAGAAAATAATAAAAGGGCCCTTAGTTACCTATTTCCTGGATACAACATTTTCCAGATATATTTTATTAGATTTATTTAATATATTTGTGTGTTATTTACCATCGCTCTTTCAGTTGGTCTTATACAGCTAGCACCTTCAATCTCCTTTTTTGGTGGAACTTGGCACCCATGAATGCCATCAATGATTTAAATTTAATGATGTTGTGAATATGTATACACACACATATCCCTTAAAATAATGAAATGGTATCATACTGTACATATACTTTTGCAAATGACTATTTTTCTTCAACATCATCATTTTGGGATTTATCTCTTGATTTATTTATATATGATCTATTCAGCAAGTACTTTGTAGTGTTTCTATGCACTTTGTAAAAATCAGTATATTTCCCCAGTTCCCTAATTTCAGCAAGTTAATGTTTTTTTTTTTTTTTTTTTTCTGTATTTTCTATACTATAAAAATTCTTCATGTGCATTGAATATTCTCTGGAGTGAACTCCCCAGAATGAATTTCTGGTTCTGCATATTGACATATGTGTTTGTAAATATTTATATTCCTGCTAATGAGCCTTGATTTACACCACTCCCTATGCTATGTTTTCCAACTTACAGAATCAGATAAAATTGTCTGTCTTATGGGTTAGAACTAGTAACTAAGGGTTTTATTTTTAAGCAGCATTTCCTTGATTACCATTTGAGCATATTGTGATATTTTTATTTGACCTGGGCTCTTAATGTCCCTGGGATGCCTCTCAAGCATCTGGTAGAAGGAAACACAATCTAATGTGGAAGATTATCCTCCGTACAGCAGACATGTTGATAAAGTTCCTGCCAAAATATAATGGAATGTAAACACAAAATACATGAAGAAATAATTTGACGTGAGTGAATTTCATAAGGAAGGAAAAGAGGAATAGAGGGAGAGAAAAACGGAGGAATGAAAGAGAGAGAGAGAAAGAAGGAAGAACGAAAGGAGAGAGAAAAGAAGGAGGGAGGGAAAGGTAGGAAAGACAAAAGTGAACACTCAGTCTCAAATAATAGAAAATTCTGACTAATGCAAATAGATTACAACTATTAAAATAGAATTTAAATAACTATGGAAAATCATCACAAGTAACAATCCCCAGGAAGGCTGTTAAAGAACCAAATGGAAAATGTTAACAGCTTTATGAAAATACAGTTCATATACCATACTATTAACTTATTTAATGTGCACAATCTAATTGCTTTTAGTATATTCAGAGAGAAGTAAACCATCACTGCAGTCATTTAGAACATTTCCTCAGCTCAGAATCCTTGCATACTTTAGTTTACACTCTTCTAGGTCCATACAAGTCCAGGAAACCTTTAAGCTTTCTGTATATATAGATTTCCCTTTTCTGAATACTGCATGTCAATGGATTCATACTGCATTTGATCTTTCATAACTGACTTCTTTCAGCTAGCCTAATGCTTCAAGGTTCATACAAGTTAGTGTGTATCACTCTTTTGCTACTTTTATACAGTTGAATACCATTCCAATACATAGCAATACTACATTTGATTTGGTCATTTATCAGAAATTGGACAATTCAGTTATTTTCACCTTTGGGCTACTATGAATAATATTGTTATAATCATTCTACAAGTTTTCATATGAATATATTTTAATTTGTGTTAAGACTCTAACTAGAATTGGAATTGCAGGATCCTATATAAGCTTTATATTCCCTGTTATTTCTGTGAGGTTACTAAAGATTTTTCTTTTATTATTAATTCTGGAAATTTGCATCTTCTTTTGTTATTTAGGTTAATCTAGCTGATATATTGTCAATTTTGTTGATCTGTTTAAAGAACAAATATTGAGTAATGTTGTCTATTGCTTCTTTATTTCCCAAAGCATTTATTTTCTCTAAACTTTATTATTTTATCTGGTCTTTTTGTTTTAGGTATAATTTTCTTTTTTTCAGTGTTTTCATTTGAGCTTTTTTTTTTCTTTCCTGACTTAGATATTGATAATCATAAATGTTCTTCTAATCACGACTTTCATTGTATCCTATGAGTTCTGATATGTTGAGTCTTCATTTTTGCTGCTCTCAACCATTTGATTTCTTTAATTCATTGATCATTTAGAAGTGGGTGTTTTCTCTTCTACCACCTAATACACAGTCTATATTAGTGTGCCATGGTTACTTGAAAGGAATGCATACTCTGCTGTTCAGTAAAGTGTTCAGTAGATATTTGGTGGATCTAGCTGGTGTGTAGTGTTGTTCAAGTCTTTTACTATGCCCTTGATCATTCTTAGTTTTGTATACATTGTTGAAAGTGGGGTGTTGATGTCTTAAACTATTATTGTTGAATTGTCTATTTCCATATTTGTTTCTGTTGGTTCTTGTTTCATGTGTTTTGGTGCCCAGCTATTTGGTGCATATATATTTATCTTTGTTACAACTTTGGATGTCCTTAACTTTTCATTATTATAAAATTCCTCTTTTATCTCTAGTAACATGTGAATTCAAAGTCTTATATTAGTATTTTAGGACTACCATAAAAATTACCAAACACTAGATAATTTAAAAAGCAGAAATTTGTTTTCTTATAGTTCTCAAATCTGTAAGTTCAAGATCAAGGTGAGTGTTAGCAGTTTGTTTTAAGAATTTTTTCCTTGGCTTTCAGATGGCCACTTTCATGACACCCTCACAAAGTCCTCTTTTGAATCTTGGACATCCTTTGTGTCTCTCTTTATGTTGAAGTATATTCTCTGTACGTGTGATCATCTTAAAAGGATACTTGCAAACTTGGATTACAGCTCACTCTGTAGGAATCATTTTAACTTAGTAAGTTGCTTAAAAGCTTTCTCTGAAAATTTACTCACATTCCAAGTTACTGAGATTAGATTCAACATACGTGTTTTCAAGGGACACAATTCAGACTATTTTGTCTGATATTATTAACTACTCCAGCTTTTATATATTTGCTTATTCAATGACATGTATTTACCATCCATGAACTTGAGTCTTTCAATCTAAATGTCTTTTATGGATAGCATGTACTTATATATTTTTAAAACCCTGTCCACATTGCTTTTGTCTTTTGCTTGTATTACTTAATCCATTCATGCTTAATGTCATTACTGATGCAGTTCAAATACTTAGTGTTATTGATATAGTTAGACTTATGACAAATATTCTATTTTATTTTCTGCATAATTTACATTTCTCTGTTCCTTCTATTTTCCTTTTTTTCATGAAAGTAATATTATAAAGTAGATTTTAATGTTTATTGCCTTTTACTGTGTTTATTTTTAGTGATGATTTTATGCTTTAACATATACATCCTAAATGAGCAGATTAAGCTTTGTATTCTAGCTATTTCCAGTAACTCATGAAAACATTATTCTTTTATAGGTTTGATACTTTATATGCTCTATATACCATTTTATATGGTATTGTATATATTGCATGTATTGCTGTTTCAAAATCAACATATAACTATGTCTATTTAAATATATATGTATGTATATACTTTGATGTTCTAAGGATCAAACTAAGAACCTTGCATATACCAGGCAAACACTGCACTGGTGAGGTATAGTCAGCACAACAATATATATGCATATATATATATATTTTTTTTTATATAGTAATTTCCTTAATCTAATATGACTTTGCTCACACATTCTTTGTTCTGTCATTTGCAAAAATACTGTATTATCACATGTATTTCATGTCTATGAAAATCAAAATAAATTATATATAGATATTATTTTACTTACTAATTTTAAAAATAAGTTGAAAGGAGAAAAATGCATTGAAATTTCTATTATAATTACATGGTAATATTTGCCAACTTTTTTCTTGCATATTGGAATTATTGTTTAGGATTACCTCTTGCTTTCAGCCTATATACATTTTTTAGCATTTCTTTAAGGCACATTTGTTAGCAACAAATTTTGTCAATTTTTGTTGATATTGGAAAGCCTTTATTTCACATTCATTTTTGAAAAAGAAAAAAACTTTTGTGTATAGGATTCTTAATAGCTTTTTTTTTCTTTTAGCACCATGAATATGTTATTCTATAGTTTTCTGACCTACATTATTTCTAATAAGAAATCAACTGTTAATTTTTCTATTATAGTGATTTTTCTTACAAATAATGAGCTACTTTTCTTTGAACATTTTCTTGGACAAAGTAAATATACTGCACAAATTATGCATATACTGTTTACTTAAGTCACACATTTCTCTGAAACTTTTTAAAATGTTTTGACTCATTATTCTTCATCTTACATAATTTCCATTGATATATGTTCAATTTTACCTATTCTTTCTTTTTGATGAAATTTACTACTTATACCCCTAGAGATTTTTATTTTTAACCTCAGTTATGATATGATTCTACTCCATGGTTGCATTCAACAGCACCCTGAACATAGCAGAATACGGGCTTAATAAAGTCTGTGATATACTAACAGAAATTATCCAGAAAGAGGAAATAAAATGACTAAAACAAATATATAAATAAAGAGAACCTGAAATTTCTAAAACATCTAGAGTAATAAATCACATACAATCAATAATGGAAAAAGCAATTTTCCAGAATGTTTTAATGATGGAATATATTGATCTATATATTCAAGAAGAATATTGAAAGAAAAACAGAATAAATATCAAAGAGAAGGATGTAGCCCCACCTTAAAGAAAAAGAAAATACACAATCAAACAAAGGTACCATTGCACCATTGTTTCTAAAACTAAAATAAACAGAGGTATTTTTAAGCCAAATACTTTAAAAATCCAACAAAATAATAAATGGTCAATACAACAGAAAGGTATGACTAGTAAATAAGTATTCATCATAAATTATAGTTTAAAGGGGAGGGGGATGTCACACAGTGGTAGATTTCTTGCCTAGAATTCACAAGGGCCTAAGTTATAAATTTTATATATATAAATTATACATATATTACATATATATGTGTGTGTGTGGTTTAGTTTAAAATATAAAAGACAATAATGAAAGATAAAAGGAGAGAAATAAACAAAAGCACATTCATGGTTGGAAATTTGAGGATATATATTGTTATGTTATTCCTTATACAAGCAGAAGAAAGAAATTAGTATGTACAAAGATGAATTAAAGGATCCCTGATGCTAGAAGTCAGAATAATGGATATCACAGTGGTATAGATTGGGAGAAGATATACCAGACCTTATGAGATATAGAAGATTTGATATGCCTTCCTGGTGTAAAGAAATCCAAATCTCATTTAGCTAATACATTTAAGGCATATTTCATGAACATATTGTTTGTTATTCCCAATTTAATGCAAAAACATGCAACAATGAAGAAAAGTTACATTCAGAAAAAATGGTGACTAATTATTTGTATTTATTTATCATTATGTATGTATATGCAGAGCATTTTTTTATTTAAAATTTTTACAGATAAAACAATGGAACAGTAAAACAAAATACTAGTATGGAAGGAATTATTATCCTCATAGTATTTTGTTTCTTTTATTCAGTGATTGTAGAAAGTTAAAGTGTTTAATTCTGGCCTACTAGAAACCATGTCCATTAAAATCTCAAAGTAGATCTTTACTTTCAGAAATGTCAGACCTGGTAATCAAGTTGGTTCTATGAATGAGGGTGATAGAAAACTGAGAGCATCTGCAGCATTTGCTTAAAGATAACTTGTGCTACCAAGGTCGATGTAAAATTTTGGACCCTCATCCTAAAGAATTGGGAGACCAGATATGTGAGACTTATATTTTGGCCCCCCTTTACATTTAGAAAAAACTTAAAGAGACACTGAGAAGACCCTGGAGAGCTTCTTATAGGAATGTGAGCAAGAGTATAGTTCAGATACCCCCAAAGGATGGTAAAGTGTGTTTTATCCTGCAACCCCCCAAACATTAATGAGTACTTGAACATATTTAAGACAAAACTTTAATATTGTCAGATAATTCTGTAATTTGTCATTCCTAAATGTTTCTATTGATTAGTTTCTTTTCCATTCTAGGTCAAATTATTTGACTTTTATTTTTATCTAGTAATGTTTGATTGGATAATGAACATTGATAATAGTTTGTTGCTTAATTATATGAAGTTTATTTTCTTTTTATGGAGTGATAGCCTTTCTTTTGATTAGTGGTTAAATTTCAGAGTAACTATATCTTTTTGAGGTGTTTTAAAACTTTTTTCAGGGTACATAGATAGGACCCTTTTTAATGAATTTCTGTTTTATTGTCATGGGATTCCATACCTCTTTTTCCCTTTGTTTTGTTCTAGCTTCTGCATAAAAGAAAAAAGGTTCAACCCTTGACTATATGAGTCTGACTTATTTCACTTATCATGATGTTTTCCACTTCCATCCATTCACCAGCATTTGCCATAATTTCATTCTTTATAGCTGAATAAATCTTCCATGGCGTATATATACCACATTTTCTGTATTCATTCATGTGGTCCTTAGTATTGGTTATCTGTAATGAATGGTTTCATAGCTTGGTTACTGTGAATTGCTCTGTTATAAACATTGGTGTGGCTGCATTGCTATAGTATGCTGATTTTAATTATTTCAAATAAATACCAAGGACTGGGATAGTTGGATCCTGTATGGTGGTTTTATTTCCAGTCTTTTGAGGAATTGTCTGCCACTGTGACCTGCGCAGCAGATGAACAGTTCATCCAATGCAGGCTGTGAGTGGAGTTGAGAAAATTAAAAATTATAAGAAATAAAAAACTCATTCTTAAGTGGAAGCAGGACTCTGTGGGTGAACCTGCTTTGATGGTGTCTGGTTCTAACAAAGAACAGAGTCTGCAGCATTCGTTTTATAAGTTTCAAACATCAATGGTTTTCATTGTGAAAGGGTATTTGAGGTAAACAGGATGAAGTTGAGCAAAACAGCTTGGTTGGGGCTTATCAGTTTAAGCCTATCTCCTCTACTGCCAGGCAGCTGGGATTTGAATTCAAGGCTTTTGAACTAGTAAATTCCATGACAAGCATGGAATTCTCCCTATCAACAGGAGCCACCTTCCAAATGCGTATTTCCCTCTGCAATCTTGCACCAAAGGAGTCCGTCCACAGAATCTGTCTCACTGTGAAGGTTTGCATAATAGTTTAAAGGAATGATTTATTTACTGCTCAAAACAGAATGTCCAGACTGCTTTTTAAAGTGGTTGTACTAATTTGCAGTACCACCAATGTATGAGTGTACCATTTCCCCATATCCTCACCTGCATTTATTTTTATATGTATTCTGAATGATTGACATTCTAACTGGAGTGAGATGAAATCTCAATATAGTTTTGATTTGCATTTCCCTGATTGTTAGATATGTTGAATATTTTTCCATATATTTCCTGGCCACTTGTAATTTTCTTCTGAGAAATGTCTGTGTGATTCTTTTGCCAATTTGTTGATTGTGTAATTTGTGATTTTTGTGGTCTTTTTTTTTTCATGTTAAGATTTTTCAGTTCTTTACATATTCTGGATATTAATAACCTGTCAAAGGAACAGATGACAAAGATTTTCTCCCATTCTCTAGGTTCTCTCTTCATAACCTTAATCATTTCATTTGCTCTGTAGAAACTTTATAATTTGTTGTCATCTCACTTATTGATTCTGTTTTTATTTCTTGAGTTTAGTTGTCTTGTTAAGGAAGTCTGTGCTTGCATCAATATGTTGAATTATTGACCCTATGTTTTCTTCAGCAGTTATAGAGTTTCTGGTCTACTACCTAGTTCTATAATTCACTTTGTACTGATTTTTGTGCAGGAAGAAAGCCAGGGAAATCATTTCATTATTCTACATATGAATATACAGTTTTTCCTGCACCATTGGTTAAAAAGACTACCTTTTCTATAAAGTAAGTGTTTGTCACCTCTGTAGATTATCAAATGACTATACATATGTGGGTTTGTTTTGTGTCTTCCATTCTAGTCCACTGGTCTACATGCCTGTTTTGGTGCCAATACCATGCTGCTTTTTGTTATTATAATTCTGTAGTATATTTTAGATCAGGTATTGTGATGCCTTCACCATTACTCTTCTTTTTCAGATCTGCTTTGGCTATTCTGGGTCTCTTATTTATACAAATGAATTTAAGGACTGTTTTTTCCTAGTTCCATGAAGAATGTCATTGGAATTTTAATGGGGATTTCTATAGTAATATCTATAATGATTTTGGTAGTATGTCCATTTTTACGATATTAATTTTGCCTATCTAAGAACATGGTAAGTCTTTCTCTCCTCAAGTATTCTTCAATTTCTTTCTTCAGTAGTCTATAGTTTTCTAAAAACCAGGAAAGAGAAGTAAGGGAAAGTATTAAACAAAACATTACCAATACATAAATAAAAGAAAAGAAGTGAAAAAGAACTATTAGAAAGTTTGGATAAGAAGAAAACCCAAATATAAAATGTTTTATATAAGTTCAATGTTTCAATAGTCATTGAATTAAATAGAATACATGAGAAATAATAGAAAAATGATTTTGTTTGACAAAAAAAATAAATTCCAAATATGTATCCAATAAGTAATACTCTTAGGAACACAGAAATGAAAGTTGTCAAAACTTTTAATATAAGATATAACAGAGTTTAGGGAAATGCATTATCAGTGTAAAAATGAATTCTTGCTTAACACTTCTTGCTTATCACATAATTTACCATAAAATTTTGGTGACTATTTCAAGCACTACTTTGAACACTTAAAATTTCATCCCTCAAAAATGACCAATTAATCATCTAAGTCCAAAGTTCAAACTTTTTAGAAATCTATTTATTTGAAATAAAGGGGAAACTTAGCAATAATCATCATGAAAGTGCTAAGATACTTTATTGTTTAATTTCTGGAGTATTATGAGATGTTAAGGCTTCAAAGTTTTTTATTGTTTAATGATGATCAAATTATTTTTTGCAGTTTTTTTCATTCATATATATATATATATGTATATATATATTTGACATAATTTGATCAAATTCATTTCTCAAAGCACTAAACTTTAATGGTAACATTATTCTTGATAACAATTTAACTGACAATTTAATATTGTTATGGGTTACTACTATTTGCTATAAAATGACACAATATAAATAAATAGATTATATCTAGTTCACTACAAAATCATGAATATGATCATTTTAATTCATAACTGAGTATATTTCATATACTATCATTAGATCTCGTGTTCGATGAATTTAATTGTTCAAAGTTGGGTTAACTACCTAGTTTCTCCACATTAATTTCCAACTCAGGGACATACAATTACTTAAAGTGGAAACACACTTTTTTTCTAGAGTAGCACAAATGAAATCTTTAATTAGTTAATTTCCAAATGGCTTTTCTTAACTATAGCTATTAACTGCCCTGGTACATTTTATTCATAATATGCAGAACTTAAGTCAACCAGCTTTCATGCCTAATGCTTTTCAGTGATTAGGTTTCTCATACAATGAATAAATTACCAAAAAAGAGAGAAAATTAAAAGTGAATTAAGTATTTGAATCTATTAATGTAACAGGAAGAGTTCCTTGCTTTGAATTTGTGAAAAAGAAAGAAAAATCAGGAAATAAAGACTAGAGGTATAGAATGATTTGTGTAAGTTATTAATTCTTTTGTTTTTAAGTAGAAATACCAGTACTGTTAAATTTCCAATGATGATTATTTTTCAGATTTCATTGTGGAAAATGTAGATTTAAAAGGAGAGGATTTGATTGCATTTCTTTTAGACATATTGAGGTTTTGGAAGAATCTTTATATTCAGGGTAAGATAGTCTATGGATAATAGGTGACCAGAATAATAAAAGTCCAACTCTTTTTAACCTCTGATGCAATGATCCAATCTCTGCTCAATGTCATTGCATTTCCAGGATTTATTTGGTAAAAGAAGTCTGAAGTGTAGAGTTAGGTGTAAGTTAATTGGTTTAAAACTGGTCACAGCATATCTGAATACATGCTTATCTTATAAGCTGAATCATTTTATGTAATCAAACTATTGAAATTTGAGGGCCAGGATGGCTGAGGTATTTACTGTATCTCAAGATCACTCTTCCTAAAGTTTCGCCTCTACCGTGGTATAACTTCCCTTTTCAAATTTCACCAGTTCATTATCCCAAAACAGACTGAGACTGAACTATCTTTAGAGAATAGTCAGGTGGAAATGGAGAAGACCATGGAGACCTATGGAAAGGTAGAGAAACATATAAAGTAATGAATACTATTCATCACACGTACAGGAATCAAAAAATTTCTGAAATCGTATCAAGTTACCTTTGGGAATAATTGAATTTCCATGTCAAATATACTTCTTAGTGCCAGAATTCTTAGCTGTAATTTCATACTAAAATTATGAATATGATAGCAGATCCTTCAAAATATATTTGACCTTTGAATTTTATCTTTTCATACTATCACTTGCTATAGTTTGGATCTTTAAAACAAAGCCTTATGTGTTAAAGGCTCAGATACAAGCCTGTGGTACTATTGAGAGGTGGTGGAACTTTAGGAGGCAGGGCCTACTGGAAAATGTCAGCTAATTGGGGTGTGCTCTTAAATGTGATATTGGGGCTGATTCCTTCCTGTCTCCTTTTCTTCTTTCTGGCTGTCATGAAATGTAAAGGCCCCCTTCACAATGCACTCCCATCATGATGTGTTATGCTGCCACAGGTCCAAAGCAATAGGGTTGAGTATCCATGGACTAAAAACTTGGAAAACATGAACCAAAATAAACCTTTTTCCCTTTAAAGTTGATTTAATCCGGTATTTGTTACAGTAATGGAAAGTTGACTCTGCCCAACTTTAATATGTTTACTTTCACTCACATACTACCACTCTCTTCTTTAACATCCTGCCTTCTTTTTGTTTCTCAAATATGTCACACGTAATTCAGTCTCCAAGTCTGTTATACTATCAATTCCCTCTGCTTATAGCAGGATAATCTCAAAACTCTTTTAAGCATTCACTCAAATATCACCTTTCAAATAATGCCTACCCTGGTAGGAGCTTCACAGATTAGCACTCATCAAGTACTACAGGTAGTCTTTACCTCACACCACATTTTTATTTTTTCTTGACTGACTTGGGATACATGTCACATATTACTTATTATTAATTCAATTGGTGGCATCTTTGTTTTGTTATTGCAATCTAACATTGGGTACTAGATTGGAATGCCTCAATATATTAGTGCATAGCTGATATGCTTGAAAATATGCATTTGTTACTCCTATTAAAAGGAAGGGGAAAATGGGAATTCAAAACAAAAGGATTGATTTTGTGAATAGACAAGGAGACATAAAAACAATTTATCATTTTTTTCCCAGACTTAGCAAATTGCCCATCATGGCAACAGCACAAACAAACCACTATATTTGGAAAAGAAAGGTCAATATGTGCAGAACTCCAATTTCGTGGGTAGTTGATGAGTATTAGCTGATTGACAGACTCAGATAGTGACATGCAAACTGCAGCAGGATTCATCAGTCAAAGTCACCCTTTGTCAACATATGAGGGTATTTTATTTGAGATGAAGGGCATAATTGAATGCTAAATATTTTTTTCATTTTCTTTCCTATTTGAAACCAACATTTCCTTATACACCTGTCCATAGACATACTTACTTAGTAATTTATTTTAGTTTGCTTTGATATGTTCCTCAGCTTTTTGTATGTCCTAGAAGTTAATGGTCTCTATATATTTTAGAATAAGAATAACCTTTTCTCTTATTATACACCAAGTTCCTGATTCAATGAAACATAAAAAATGAGGAATTCTTTTTATATTTTCTTATAGAACTCTCACTGAATTATTTTTATTTAGTTCATGTAAGAAATTTCTTTTACATTCTAGCAATTATACACTTCATAGGAGATTTTGTCTTTTGTTCTTTGAGGGAAAATTCACATTAGGTGTTCATATTTGAAATGGCATATTTTATTTCATATATGTGGAAATAAAACTGCTGTTATATTAACTATATAATCCTCATGAACTCTTAAATGTAGTGTGATTACTTATAAATATGATGTCTCACTAAGTGGTAATTATCAATACAGAACAGGAAACAAATAAATGTCATAATGTCTTTTCTTTTAGCTTTGAGCACTAGTCTCCTTTTCACTAAGGCTTATGCAGCTATTTGCTGATAGCCTAACAAGGCACTGGTCCTCATTATTTCACCATCCCCTTAGGAATCTATCCCAAAGTTTTAAGGGTCAATCATTTTTGTCCTAGAATTGACGTGTTCTAGAATTGATGTGGCTATGTCTATCCTGTTTGCTGTTTATCTACTAGTACAGTCAACATTCTTTATCAGTGGGTTCTGCATCAGTGGATTCTATCAACTGCAGATTCAAATGTTTGAAAGAAAAAATCATACCTATACTACATGTATGCCTAAAGGGAAGTGTATAATAACTATTTACATTGTATTTACATTGTATCAGAAATTGTAAATAACTTAGAGTTGATAAAAAGTATGTGGGAGGATGTGTGTAGATACATGCCAGTGGCATGACATTTCACATAAGGGACATGAACATACCTGGATTTTACCACAGGGTTTGTGTTAACCAACCAAAGTACTTGCCAAGAATGACTTAGATGAGGAAAAGTTTATTTTCTGTCATGGTTTCTGAGAGGTTCAGTCCATGGTTGGCCGACTCCATCACTCCTAACCCAAGATAAAGCAAAACATCATGGCTGAAGGGTAAAGGAGGAAAGTTACTCAGCTCATGGGAGCCTGGTGGCAGAGAGAGAATGAAGAGGGGACTTTAGGGAAGATGAACCCTTCCAAGACATGCCCCCAGTAACCTATCTTCTCCAGTCACATCCTACCTACCTGCAGTTAAGACCCAGTAAGTTCTTTCAAACTAGGATGAACTGTTGAGGTCATAGTTCTCAAAATCCAATAATTTCACCTCTGAATATTCCTGTATAAAAATAGGAACATTTGATTGATACCTCATATCCTAACTACAACAAGTTTCCTTAAACGAATTCCCCATAAATATTGAGAGTGGCCTACACTATTTGACAACTTCTAGAATAATCATATGACAACATACATTTTCAGTAAATTAACCCCTGACAAAGATACCATTTTCTGTAAAAGGAGGTGTATCTATGGGTACCTGCCTGCAGGGACATATCTTCTCATATATCATATCCTTACAAGCAGCTAAATTAATGGAAGAATGGAATGTTCTTTCAAAAATAACCTGAACACTCATTCAGTGCACCCTGAGTACACGAAATTCAGTGTATTGTCCACTTGTATGTAATAATGTTCTTGTATCAAAAATATACACTTGTTCATTCAGTGAAGAGAAGAAACTTGCATTATCTTTCTCCCAATTCTTGCACAATTAATTTGTCTTGTACTCTAACTTAAGCTACATCAAATTAGAAATACTTATTCCAAGAAGTGAGCCTCTTTTATAAGGAAATGCAGAATACGTTCTACTAAACCTCCATGTAGCTGTTTGGAATATATGTTTTTCCAATGAACTAACAATCAAATAAGTGAATTAGGATATGGATGGAATAATTTAAGGAACCTAAAGAGCTAAGGGTGCTACAAAATAGAAACAACAAAAAGTATATATGGAACCCATATTCCCCAAGTCTTCTCTATCAGGAAAATATAAAAGGAAGTTGATTTCATGAAGTTGTGAATATCAGGGTTAGTTGTTTTTTTGTTTTCTCACTGTTATATTTCCCAGCCTTTTAAAAGTTATTTTAATTTTTGTAATGCTATATTTAATTTTGGTGAAAAAAAATCCCATAAAATTTGCCACCTTAAAAATAAATATGTATGGAATCTATAAGATTGATCGTTTGATGTTCCCACACCCAGCGATTATAGTAAACAGACAAATGCAGCAACCTCAGATTTCCCAACCCCCTTAGGGAATAAGTTCTGGGACATTACATTAGGTAAGCAACCTAGCTCTGTTGAAGTGCTGACCTAGTGTAAGGAAAATCTAGACTGGATGATGGTAAAAGGAAATGATGAAAATGAATTACTGACTTGGGCCTATTGTACAAGAAGGAACTGTAGCTTGTTCTAATATCTTTCCTGTATTAAGACTTTTGCAGATATTGTGGTTAACCGCCACTTTGAAGGTTCTGTGATGAATAGGAGCTTTACGAAGCACAGAAACAATTTTAATGGTTCATAAAACAGAATAGAATCTCTTATAAAGTATTGCATATCCCCTTATTCCACAGTGTTTCTGTTGTAATTAAGTACATGAGTATAATAAAAAAAAAATGTGTCACTTCAGTACCACTTCTTAATTTCAAGACATGTTTTATGTTGCCTTCTGGATACCGGTTCACTCATTTGACTCGTATAAAAACATTAATGGACATGTGTGAGGAAATGCTACCTAGAATTCTCTTTGAACAATCAGAAAAAAATCTCTGGAGTTGGAAATTCTAAGTTCTCTTGTGCACAAAGTTCAGTGATTCTTCAGCTTATGTATAGCATAGATGAACTTGATAATGCAATTATTGATTATCTTATCTCTTTTTCCATTTCATGCCACTCAGTTTCTTGCTTCTATTTCTTAGGATTAAATATTTATTTCCTTTTTAAATTTCTATGTTATTTTTACAGACTGCATTTTGATTCATCGTACACAAATGGGGTACATCATTTCATTTCTATGGTTATACATGATGTGGATTCATACCATTCATGTAATCACCATTAGGGTAATGATGTCTGTCTCATACCACCATTTTTCATGCCCCACCCCCTCTCATTTCCGTCTATGTAATCTAAAGTTACATTTTTAAAAATGACTTGCAGGTAAAACTTTGTCTGAGATGCTCATAATAGGTTAACAAAGCTGTTAAGCCTGTTCTAATTGACCATATATCATACTTAGATGGCAATGTGTTTAAGTAAAAGAATAATGTATCATGACCTAGGTATATCCTAAGATTATAAGTTATTTAGATATTCAAAAATATCCATGAATGAATGCATAAATTAATCAATATTTAATAATTTGTAAAGTTAATCTACTCTACCTCAACTAAAATAGGATTTCATGAATAATTGACATCCAGACATCAAAGTACTGGTTTATATATTGGAATTCTGGATAACAAGATTTCTGTAAGGTGGTTTTAACGAAATTGAACATGTTGCATGATCTTTGTTAATATTCCAGTAACATTTTTTTAAATTAAATTTATGAGAAAAAGGTTTGCCAAGACTACTCTGATCAAACCTGTAGAAATTCCTCAGGTTCACTAATCGAATGACAATCCCATCATAAGTCATCTTAGCCACCTTATTGTTGATGGAATCTAGCATGAAACACAGACATGCACTTATACATGCTTACACTAGCTACAGTGACTTCCAAGAGAGAGAGAGTGATGAAGAAACAGGATGCTAAATTTTTGTTAATTTTGACACTTTGCAAAGAAGCTATTATATAGCCTCATTACTGCTCAGAGTAGACTTTCTCCTTCAAAAATGGGAATTTATGTACTGATTTCTCTCTTCTTATAGGTGCTATTATTGAATATATTAACAATTTCAAAGAAACCACAAACTACTAGATCTAACAGATGAACTCAGCAAAATTTTCCAAGTGAAAGGCAACACAATATCTGTTGTGTTTTTGATGATTACCAATGAACACTTTTCATTAAAGTAATTCCATTTAAAATAATATTTGGAATAAAATTTCTGGGACTAAATTTAACCAGAAAAATTGTTTGTTTTTTTGTATTGAAAACTAGGAAACACTGTTAACATTAAAAACCCCAGTAAAATTAAATTTTATCATGTGCTCATTGATAAATAATATTGTTAAAAATGGCAAGAGCCCAAAATCAGTCTATAAATTCAGTGAAATCCTTATCAAAAATTCTAATGTTTCTAAGTTTTTTTACAGAAATGAAAAATACCAGCTCTTAAATTCATATGGAATTGCCAAAAGAAAGGAGATAGTAAAATTATTGAAAATGTTAATGACATTTGGGAGTTCAATTTCAAAGCTCATCATAAAACTAATATGAATAATATGGCACTGGTTAAGGATTGACATAAAGATCAATGAAATAAAATAAAGAATGCAGAAAAAAAATAAGGTCAATTGCTTACAATAGCCAACATTGTTGTGACAACTAGGATGAGTCCTTTAAAATGAAGTTTAACTCCTATCTCATTTCATATACATAAATTAGATCACAAAGGATCAACAATCTAAATCCAAAAGCTAAAATTATAATACTTTCAGAAGAAAAACAGGAGTAATCTTTAAGGTATCACATTTAGCAATAACTTCTTAGGTTTGTCACCAAAAGTAGGAACAACAAAATTAAAATAGAATAAATTTGTTCTTCCTCAAAATTAAACACTTTTTTTGCATCAAGGGATACAAAAAAGTGAAAAAAAAAAAGCTAGATGATGGGAAAAATTGCAAATAATACATCTGATAAGATGTAATGTCTAAGAGGAGAAAAAGTAGGAGAAGGAAAAGAAGAAGGAGAAGGAGAAGAGGAGAAGAGTGAAGGAAAATGTGGGAGGGAAGAGGCAGACTCATGAGTCAAAAATCAATTTCTATGCAAGTGTGAGTATGTTGAGATGACCCCAACTACTATGTATAACCATAAAGCTCTAATTAAAAAAAATGTAATATCTAAAATAAACAAAGATACGCCCCAAACGATGGCGCATCCATGTGTGTCAAACAAATCCTCCTTAATTCCAGGGAACAAATAGACCACAACGCAATAATACTCTGTGACTTTAACACATCATTCTTGCCACTGGATAGATCCTCCAAACAAAAACTGTACAAAGAAACTATAGAATTAAATGATACAATCAATGATTTAGATTTAAAAGACATATATAGAGTATTTCACTGATCACCAAGTGAATACACTTTCTTCTCAGCAGCACATGGATCTTTCTCTAAAGTAGACCATATGCTATGCCACAAAGCAATCATTAGTAAATACAAAAAGTAGACATATTACATTGTATTGTATTAATAAATATAAAACAACAGAGATATTACATTGTGTACTACATTGTATGATCTATCAGATCATAAAAGAATGAAACTAGAAATCAAAGATAAAATAAAGAACAGAAATTACTCCAACACCTGGAGACCAAATAATATGCTATTGAATGATGCAATGATAACAGAAGAAATCTGGGAGGAGATAAAAAAATATTAGAGGTAAACAAGAACAACGATAACACATGTCAAAATCTCTGGGACATATTAAAGCAGTACTAAGAGAAAAGTTCATTGCACTGAGCTCATACATTAAAAGAATAAAAAGTCAACAACGGAATGACCTAGTATTACATAGCAAAGCTCCAGAAACAGAAGAACAGATCAGCACCAAAATTAGAAGAAGACAGAAAATAATTAAAATCAGAGCTGAAATCAATGAAATTGAAACAAGAGAAACAATTCAAAAATTGACAAAACAAAAAGTTGGTTCTTTGAAAAAGTAAACAAAATTGATAAAATCTTAGTCATACTAACGAAGTGGAGAGAGAAAACTCAAATTACCAGAATATGTGATGAAAAAGAAAAGATCATGACAGACACCATTGAAATACATAAAATAATTAGAAGCTACTTTGAAAATCTATACTCAAACAAAATAGAAAATATTGAAGATATTGACAAATTTTTAGAGACATGTGATACTCCCAAACTGAATCAGGAGTTAATACAATGTTTAAACAGATCAATTTCAAGCACCAAAATAGAAGAAGACATCAAAAGCTTACCAACCAAGAAAGTCCAGGAACAGATGGATTCTCAGCTGAGTTCTACAAGATTTTCAAAGAAGAACTAATACCAATACTCTTCAAAGTATTCCATGAAATAGAAAGGGAGGGAACCCTACCAAATTTATTCTATGAAGCTAGTATCACTCTGATACCAAAAACAAACAAAGACTCATCAAGGAAAGAAAACTTTAGATCAATATCCCTGATGAATATAGATGCAGAAATCCTTAATAAATTCTGGCAAATCATGTACAAAAACATATTAAAAACATAGTGCACCATGATCAAGTGGGATTTATCCCAGGGATGCAAGGTTGGTTCAACATCCAGAAATCAATAAACATGATTCATCACATCAATAGACAAAGTTAAGAATCATATGATTATTTCAATAGATTCTGGGAAAGCATTTGATAAAATACAGCACCCCTTCATGCTCAAAACCCTAGAAAAAAATAGGAATAGTTGGAGTATACCTCAATATTGTAAAGGCTAAGCCCATGGCCAACATCATTCTAAATGGAGAACTGAAAGCATTCCCTCTAAAATCCGGAACAAGACAAGGATGCCCTCTTTCACCACCTCTATTCAACATCATCCCTGAAACACTAGCCAAAGGAATGAGAAAGACCAAAGAAATTAAAGAGATAGGAATAGGAAAAGAAGAACTCAAGCGGTCACTATTTGGCGATAACTTCTATATTTAGAAAATACAAAAACTCTACCAGAAAACTTCTAGAAATAATATATGAATTCAGCAAAGTAGCAGGATATAAAATCAATACACATAAATCTAATGCATTTCTACTGATAAGTGATGAATTATCTGAAAGAGAAATTAGGAAAACCACCCCATTCACAATAGCTTCAAAAAAAATATAATAAAATACTTGGGAACCAATCTAACAAAAGAGGTGAAAGACTGCTATAAAGAAAGCAACAAAACACTAAAGAATGAAATCAATAAAAACCTTAGAAGGTGGAAAGATCTCCCATGATCTTGGATAGGCAGAATTAATGTTGTCAAGAAGGCCACACTACCAAAGGTGCTATGCAGATTCAATGCAATTCCAATTAAAATCCAAAAAAATTTCTCCATGTATAGAAAATGGCACTGAAAAGTGCCTTGGTATTGCAAGTTCTCTTGATAATTTGCAAGATGATGAATAGGTAGACAAGAAGTTTAGAGGTCAAAATGTTTGGATTACCACAAATGACCATATATGTCATCATTTAAAGAAGAGGAGAAACATTTTCTTAAAACAATTGAAACTACAAGTCATGTTCATTAATTTCTATAATTCTAACACAGTTTCAAAATAGAAAACTAGAAATAGAAACTGTGTTAGTGCCATTCTTGATGAACTGGTGAACACATTACAAGTTGCATTAATTGGAACCTCAGATTATTCAAAGACAGAATGAGCTTGGAAATGGAAATCTTCTTTCATTTCCTAGAATTGGTCTCTTCAAGTGAGGATTGAGAAACAAAAAGAAGCCACTTTCTGTACTATGGAAAAATAAATAACTAAACCTATAGGAATATTGGTACCGCTTTGAGTAGCAATTATAACTGCTTTCCTGCTTACTTTTTAACTTTTTAAATTTTTCTCTGTGTTACTCTTCCATCAAATTTTCAACAACATTTACATTCCTCACAGAAATAGAGAAAGCAATCATGAAATTTATCTGGAAGCATAATAGACCCAGAATAGCCAAAGCAATCCTGAGCAGGAAGAGCAAAGCAGGAGGTATTACAATACCAGAACTTAAACTATACTACAAAGCAATAGTAACAAAAACAGCATGGTATTGGCACCATAATAGACAGGTAGACCCATGGTACACAATAGAAGACAGAGAGACAAACCCACATAAACACAGTTATCTCATACTAGACAAAAGTGGCAAAGATATACAGTGGAGAAATGATAGCTTCTTGAACATATGGTGTTGGGAAAACTGGAAATCCATATGCAGCAAAATGAAATTAAACCCCTATCTCTCACCCTGCACAGAACTGAAATCAAAATGAATCAAGGACCTAGGAATCAGACCAGAGATCCTGCACCAAATAGAAGACAAAGTAGGCCCAAATCTTCATCATGTTGGCTTAGGATCAGACTTCCTTAGGATGCCCAAAATTCAAGAAATAAAAACAGGAAACAATACCTGGGATATAGTCAAACTAAAAAAGCTTTTTCTCAGCAAAGGAACAATCAATAATGTGAAGAGAGAGCCTACAGAGTGGGAGAAAATCTTTTCTATACACACTTCAGATAGAGCACTTATCTCCAAAGTTTACAAAGAACTTGCAAAACTTTACATCAAAAGTACAAAGGACCCAATCAATAAGTGGGCTAAGGAATGGAACAGACACTTTACAGAAGAAGATATACAGTCAATTAACAAATATATGAAAAAGTGTTCAACATCTCTAGTAATTAGAGAAATGCAAATTAAAACCACCCTAAGTTTTTATCTTACTCCAGTTAGAATGGCTATTATCAAAAATATAAGCAATAATAGGTGCTGGCGTGAATGTGCAGAAAAAGGAACACTTTTACTCACTGCTGGTGGAGTTACAAATTGGTGCGGCCACTCTGGAAAGCAGGAAACAATTGGATGGAGATTCCTCAGAAAACTTGGAATGGACCCACCTTTTGACCCAGTTATCCCACTCCTCTGTTTATATCCAAAGATTTAAAATCATCAAACTACAGTGATGTAACCACATCAATGTTTATAGCAGCTCAATTCACAATAGCTAGATTGTGGAACCAACTTACAAGCCCTTCAGTAGATGAAAGGATAAAGAAACTGTGGTATATATGCATAATGGAATATTATTCAGTCATAAAGAAGAATAATATTATGACATTTGCAGATAAATGGATGGAACTGGAGAATATCATTTTAAGTGAAATAAGCCAGTCCCCCAAAACCAAAGGCTGAATGTTTTCCCTGATAAGTGGATGATGATACATAGTGGGGGTAACCCCAAAGTTCATTAAGATCAGAGAGAATAAATAAAATTAGGCATATGTATTCATCAAAATAAAAATGAATACAAAGAATGAAAAAATACACTATGTATAATAACATGTATTAAACTTACAAACAAAATATTGAGGCAAAAAAGAGCCTGTCACAGGGTTTTGCATATACTATTCTGATTTCATTTATTAAATTAAAAGATAGACAAATTTATCTTGTCACGCTGGTTGCTATTTTGTTGTGTGGAGTGGGGGTATCTTGAAGGGAATTACTTACAGATGCTTTAATTGCTGAGCACATTGTATTTTATTATGAGAAAATTAATCCACTTATACCTTTAGTGTGATTTTTTTGAAGGTATGATTTAATAAAAATAGTTATTTCTTAGGAAAATTCAAATATTAAAACCTTTAGGAAAATACTTGAGATTTATTAGAATTTATTTGAATGTATTTGCTGATTTACAGTAAAAAGTCCAACAAGAATATTAAATATCCGATATTTTTAAGTCCTATGGAAAAACTACTCAATATTAAATGAAATTATAACTGAAGCTCTTTGTCACTTTCCATAAAATGGCAAATCCTTCCAGAAAAAGAGTAATTCTTGATTTATGTGAGAAAATTAAGACCTAAGGAATTTTCCTAGTGATTGAAGAAATAATTTTAAACCAGTTTTATTTTATTCTTTAAACTCTATTAATATGGTTTTCAATGAGAAGTTCACTTAAATTACTTATCATGAAACAGAACAAAACAGAGAGTTTAATTATCCACACAGCTAGTAAATTTCTTCTTTTATTTCACTCAGCTTTATATTTCAGTCTATGTTCCATGATCTCATTAAATGCAAAGTGGTAGTCACACTAGAATTTGTCTTCTTTTTGAATATTTTCCTATAAAAATACACGCATATGCATTTGCTTATATATAGAAACATTTCACAATTTAAATCATCAGATTAAAGAGGAAATTATATCCATGTTGGGATTTTAGCAATTTATTTTTAAGGACTTCTGGGTATAATTATTTCCAAGTTTTTGTAAATTTAAAAATACATATTTAGTTACAAGTATTTAGACCATAGTTGGCAGGGCTCATTAATTTAAATAGCTATTTTGTGTCTATTGGTTTATTCCTCTTAAAACATATAGACCTTAGAATTAAATAGGCATGAAAAAGATTATTTTCTTTCCCAAGGGCTTCTTTTGGTTACTGAAAGCAATCACTTTTACAAAATGAGAACTAACAGAAGAATTGTGAAGGTAAAATGTCCATAAGCAGGTTTAACTACAAGAATCGAGGGATCATGATGTTCTTAACTGCTGTAGTAGTTTCCTAGTTAGCAGGGATTTGTAACTAAGAAGCAATTCTGTAGTGATGTTTATCACTAAAAAACTCTCAGCCTTCTCATTATCAATTGTAACCAGAATAATAATAATTGTCCAAAACAATAACAGCATATCTCCTCTAAGTGTCAGACTATCAATTACTAAATTTCTCCTGTGCACCCTTTAATGACATGCTTTAAATAATTCAGTCACCCACCACGGACTAATAGTTCACTGATTCCACTACTTTTCAAGTCTTTCATAGCTTTAGTTCCTCTCTTTGCATCTGGGACAGGCCACATTCCCACACTCTATTCCACATACCTTCCTCTGAGTTCTTTGCTCTTCATAACACAAGATAATAAAGCAGGACATGTAGCTTTTATTCTGTTTTTCTTCTCTTTATTCTTTAATGTATATGCTCCATAAGAGGAAAATGTGTTTTGTTCACTAACGTATTCTTAGCTGCTAGGATATTTTCTATATACTAGACACTTAAACCATAATAGTAGAATCAGTTAATGAATTAAAAAATTGCTCCATATTTATGTGCCAAGGTATTTACACCATTGTTCTACATATTGTGTCATAGGCACATATGTAGAACTAAAGGAAATATGGTTTTTAATCTCAGCATGATTTTTAGGTAGGAAGATGGAGAGTGCAGAAAACAATTACAAAAATAAACACTGAAGGTTCAATCTGCATCTGTTAAAGAACAGATGTGTCTTGTTCATACCAGAGGGATTCAAGCAGAAAGAAATGCACAACCCTTCCCAATGATTATGCTTCCTCCCACTTTCTGTTTCCTGCTGTCTTCTAGATGAAGATAATGTTAAAGGGATCATCCCAGAGAAAGGATGGATCTAGGGTCCATAAATGACCCTAGAGAGGAAAGTACATTGTAGCCAGGAACATCATCTGCTACATATTTTGCAAATATACTTTTTGAGAAATTTTTTAACTTGTGTACATGTCATATTGTAACTTAGTGTCAAGTTCTAAAATTTCTTCCACAGAACGAGAATTTTTAAGGGGACCTAGAAGAAGTATAAAATTTGGGAAGGTGGGATGGAGAATGACAAACTCAGTTTTGAACTTTTGAAAGCAGGTGGGATACTCAAGAAGATACCTCTATAGAGGCATGTGCAGCTCACTGGAGAGCACTGAGGTGGACATTTGCTTTTAACCATTTCGATTATGTGTAAGTTTAATAAAGTGTAGTATATCCTAAATTGGATGGTATAACTTAAGGGAATGAGAAAACGGTATGGATGAGCCTGGTGCATAACTACCAGAGGTGCCAACCTGTTAGGAGGAGTCCAAAAAAGAGGCATCTGGAAAAGACTTGTTCACCCATCATGTCTGATATTTTATTGGTGAGCAAGGAAAGTATTATCACCCCCAGCAGTACAAACATTCCCTTAGGCTCCAGAGACTGTTCTATATTACATAGGAAGAGTTGCTTGAATTTCCTAAGACATGAGTATCAGGCAAGCAGGTTTATATCTCAGAATCTCAAAACTCTGCACACAAAAATGTTTAAACCATCACCCAGCTCACTAAATTCATTTTTGCAAACTGTTAAGGTTCTAGTTACATTTGGTATTCAATGGAAAAAGGTTCAGAAATAAACTTGCTGGCAGAGTGTGGAAAGAAACACTTGATACTACAAACCTTTACCCACCTTCCTGAAGCTCACCTCAGACCCCCATGTGTTGACCAAACTCCACCAACATGGATCAGACTTCCTTTCCTTTTTTTATTCATTCACAGGAATCCAACACTAAATTATAATTTCACCTAATAAGTAGCCTAGTCTTTATTCATTGCAGTGCCTCAAGTTCATAGGTTTTAGAGTACATTTGATTTCATAAAATAGTTATTAAATACATTAATAGATCCATAAAAGGGAAACTAATTTTGTATGTAGTAATCAACATTCAGAGTAGAGTACCATTTAGAGAAGAGACATTTTTATCCTATTGTGGTATCTGATCTATTCATTTAGAATATGAATTGATGACTCCATAATAAATGTTTCTTACTCCTACATATCAGAGGATTATATGGAGGTAAAAGGTAAAAACTCTTCTAGGTTCTGTTCTTTTCCATTCTTTTCTCTTGATTGATGGTATTGTACAGTAGGTATTAAATATCCTGAAACAACCCTCTTATATAATTAATTCATTATGATAGAAATTCTCCATCCTTTAAGGATATAGGACATGAATAACTTTTTGTTTTGAATACAATGCAACAAAACAAAAGCTATATGAATGAGGTTAAAGTAACCACTCATGATTATACAATTCAAAACAATATGCTGTGTACAGGACAGTGACATCTGAGGGATTTCATCTAGTAGATATCTCTCATTGAAATCTGAAAATAATGCACACATCCCCTCCTCTGATTTTAGCAAATTCACCAATTATTGTATGAAAAACAATTGGCAGTGGTGCCAATATATTTTATAGTTCTGTTGATAGTTTCATTTAAAAATAACTTATACACTTTCACCTAGATTACTTAATTCATAGTTATACTGCAGCTTTTGATCTTCATTCTGGAGAAAACTTGTCTAAGAGGAATATAATGAAACTCAGCCCCTATTTGAACTATGTTCTTCTATTAAACCCTAAATGTTTATAATTTTTGTTGCTGCATTAAATTACTAATATTTAATGGTGGAAGAAGATTCATTACTCAGGACCATGGCCCCAGCATCATTGCTATGTGAGATGAAGGGAGTCTGGAATCTGCAGCAAAGATGCAGAAAATGTCAATCAACTGCAACTTTGATACCAGCTCAGCAAAGCTTGATTGGAATTTTCCATAACAAACTATCACAGAGTAGAAGGTTTAAAGAACAGAAACATTTTTCTTACAATTCCAGATGCTAAGACTCAAAGATCAAGGCCATCTTTCCCACTGTGTCCTCAGTAGCCTGTGTTATTTTTTCTGCATATGATTGTACCTGGTGAATCTTTATGTATTCAAAAATTTCTTTTTATGACAACGGCACAGCCATACTGAATTTAGGCCCCCACTCCAAGTGCCTCACTTTAACTTAATAAAATCTTTAATGTTCTTCTCTCCAAACGCAGTTATATTCTGAGGTACTTAAACATGAGTTTGAGTGAAGGATAATTCAACTCATAATGTGTATAGATTTTGTTAAACTAATTTTGTGTCTTTAAAAGTTTTCTCATTAAAAATACCAGTCATAATTCTGTAGAAAGTACTGCTAAAATTTACTATGCAAAGATTTGAACCCAAGTGGAGTAAGACATGAATTATAGTGGTTCCCTGGTGTGTAAACTAGGAAGGGAATTATCTTCATTTTAAAAAGCAGTCTTGTGAAGGATGAGATATAGGGGTTTAATTTCATTCTATTGCATATGGATTTCCAGTTTTCCCAGCACCATTTGTTGAAGAGGCTATCTTTTCTTCAATGTACTTTTATGGTACCTTTGTCTAGGATGAGATAACTGTATTTATGTGGGTGTGTCTCTGTCTCTTCTATTTCATACCACTGATCTTCATATCTGTTTTGGTGCCAATACCATGCTGTTTTTGTTTCTATAGCCCTGTAGTATAATTGAAGGTCTGGTATTGTGATATCTTTTGCATCACTTTTCATGCTAGAAATTGCTTTGGCTATTCTGGGGTTCTCATTTTTCCAAATGAATTTCATAATTGCTTTTTTTTTTATTTCTGTGAAGAACATCATTGGGAACTCTATGGGGATTACATTAAATCTGTATAGTGATTTTGGTAGTATGACCATTTTGATAATATTGATTCTGTCTATCCAGGAACATCAAGGATCTTTTCCATTTCTGAGGTCTTCTTCAATTTCTTTCCTCAGTGTTCTCTAATTTTTATTATAAAACATCTTTCACCTCTTTGTTTAGATCGATATCCCAATATATTTTTTATGTTATTATAAAGGGGATAGTTTTCCCAATTTCTCTTTCAGCTAATATATACTTTGTGTATAGAAATGCAATTGATTTATTGGTGTTGATGTTAAACCCTACACTTGGCTGAATTCATCTGTAAATTCTAGGAACTTTCTAGTAGTGTTTGTTGGTATCTTCTAAATATAGAATCATGTCATTGGCAAATAGGGATAATCTGAGCTCTTCTTTTCCTATTCATATCTCTTTAATTTCTTTCTTTTGTCTAAATGCTCAGTGGATCAAGAACCACGGTATTATTCCAGGGACCAGGCACCTACTGGAAGAAAAAGTAGGCCCAATTCTCCAACATTTCAGCTTAGGAACAAAATTCCTCGAGACTCCCAAAATGCAAAAAGTAAAATCATGAATCAATAAATGGGATTGGATCATATTGAAAAGTTCGTTCACAGAAAAGGAATGATTAAGAACAGGTACAGAGATCCTACAGAATGGGAGAAAATCTTCACAACCAGTACCTCAGATAAGGCATTAATTTCCAGGATATACAAAGAACTCAAAAAGCTTAACACCAGTAAAATAAACAATCCAATCAATAAATGGGCAAGGAAACTGAACAAACACTCCACAGAAGAAGGAATATGAATGTTAAAAAAATTTATGAAAAAATGTTCAACATCTCTAGCAATTAGAGAAACGCAAATTAAAACTACACTGAGATTCCATCTGACTTCAGTCAGAATGGTAATTATTAAGAATACAAGTAACAATAAATTTTGGGAAAAATGTGGGGAGAAAGGTACTCTCACACATTGTTAGTGGAACTGCAAATTGGTGCAAGCACTCTGGAAAGGAGTGCAGAGATTCCTTAGAAAACTTGGAATGGGACCACCATTTGAATCAGTTAACCCACTCCTCAGTTTATATCCAAAGAACTTAAAATCAGCATACTACAGTGACACAGCCACATCAATGTTTATAGAAACTCAGTTCACAATTGACAAGCCATAAAAACAATCAAGGTGTCCTTCAACAGATAAATGTATTAAAAAAAAGTGTGGCATATATATACAATGGAATATTATTCAGCCATAAAGAAGAATGAAATGATGACATTTGCCAGAAAATGGATGGAACTGGACATTATATTGCTAAGTGAAATAAGCCAATCCCCCAAAACCAAAGGCCAAATATTCTCTCTGATTTTCAGATGATAACCCAAAACAAGGGAGGATGAGGAGGGGAATGGGAGAAATCCATTGGTTTAGACAAAGAGAATCATAGAGAAGGGATCAGGAAGGAGAATAGGAAAGACAGTAGAATTAATTGCTTATATCTTCCCAAAGCCTTATATTTGAATACACGACCAGGGCAAATCCACATCATGAACAACCATAAGAGTGGGATCCTAAAGAGAATAAGTTATACTCTATGTATGTATAATCTGCCAAACTATATTTTACTGCCATGTAAAACTAAAATGAATTTTAAAAAAGCTGTCTTGCCCAATATTATTCTCACCTTTGTCAGAAGACTGTGTTTAATATTCAGTCAATGTGGCAATTATGATGACTTCTTTCTTTGATCCAGTGCAGGACAAATACATCCTCATTCCAGCTACAGAACTCCCTGTGAAATCAACTTGATGGTTTTAGTTTGAATGTAGTACTGTTCTACTTCTTTCTGGACTTAATTTTTCTTCAGTCCATATAAGTGCATTTCCAGAGATCCAACCTTAAGAAAATTTCTGCATGGTATTCTCTAGAATTCAATCTTCTAGTCATTGGAAACCCTAAATAAAAACTCCAAACAAAAGCTTTTTATGAATATAATTAGTATTTATTTTTGTTTTTGTTGAAGCCTGAAGAAAGTAAGTGGAGTGATATAATAAAAAAAATTGACTTTGATAATAAGCAGTCTACTTTGTAATTTAGTGCTTCTTTGAAAAATAAAAGAGTGTTTAAAATTTATGAGTTCCAATTTCCTAATCTAAGGCATAAAAATTCTTAAAAGTTGTAAAATTATAAAAAAGATAATATATATACTTAAAATTTCTGTATAAGGGTCTTAATAGTAGGTGTTCAATAAACCAATATTCATCAAATGAAATATCAAGATGGAAGCAAACTTGTTTTCTCCTTCATGTCCTGAAGGAGCTCAATATTTTATAAAATGACTAATATACATTAAGAAAATAGACCATAATACCTTTTCTCCTTTCATATAGAAGTGACTCTGACTCTGACCAGAGGGTAATTGCTGGTTTTGAAGGAGGTGAATAAGCAAGACTCAAGGAAAAATAAATAAAGGTATTGGTGTTTCAATGTGGTCTGTTTGTTCTAAACTTATGTTGAAATTTAATTATCAAACCTATGATGCTGAAAGTGGCAAGATCATTTCACTCAGTTATCCCACTCCTCTGTTTCTACCAGAAGAACTTAAAATCAGCATACTACAGTAACACAGACACATCAATATTTATAGCTGCTCAAATCACAATAGGTTGATTGTGGAACCAACCTAGATGCCCTTCAATAGATGAATAGATAAATAAACTGTGATATATATATATATCACAGTTATATATATTATATATATATATTTATAAAATATTCCATTTTGTGTGTGTGTGTATATATATATATATATACAATATAATATTACAAAATGGAATATTATTCAGCCATAGAGAGGAATAAAATTATGGCATTTTCAGATAAATGGATGGAGTTGGAGAATATCATGCTAAGTGAAATAAACCAATCCCAAAAAAACAAAGGCCAAGTGTTTTTTCTGATAAATGGTTGATGATACATCATTGGAGGTAGGGTGGGGGAGCATGATAAGAGAAGAATGGAGGAACTTTGGATTATTACAGGGAAATGACAGGGGATAAGGGATGGGGGAAGGAAGACAGTGGATTGAGACAGAAATCATTACCCCCTGTGTATATGCATGTTAGATTATACAAATAGTGTGATTCTACATCATGTACAACCATAGAAATGAAAAGTCATACCCCATTTGTATACAATGAATCAAAAAGCTGTCTGTAAAAATAAAAAAAAAATTAAAAAGTGGCAAGAACACAGAATAGGTCATTAAGAAGTATCAATGCCTTTCTTAGGGAGTAAGTTCTTGCTTTTTACTTGTTCGTCATTTTTGTAATGCTGATGATCAAACCCTATGGCACTCTACCATTGAGCTGCATCTCTAGTTCTTTTACTCTTAATTTTGAGACACTGCAGCAACCTTTATTTGCATTTCCAAGGTTGGCCTAAAATTTGCAATCCTTCTGCCTCAGCTCTCTTGATTAGCAGGCACTGCAGGCATGTGCCACTGTGCCTGGAAATGTGTTATTCTTGACAGACTGAATTGTTACTGGGAAGGTGTAAAAAAATAAAGATGAAAACCCTCATTTTTTCCTGATCTTCATGCATATACCTTTCCCTTCCTCTTTCCACCATGAATTAAAACAGCATGACAACCTCATCAATATTGTGTTCAGAATCCAGAACCGTGAGCCCAAATAAGCCTTCATACATTATCTAGTGTCAGGTATTCTTTTATAGTAACAGAAAACAGACTAAGTTTTACTAGGAAACATCAGCTTAGTGTGTGAGTATGATTGTATATGTTTAACAACATCAGTGTTTCTATGAATCTATGCTTTTAACTGTGTATTACAAATTGTAAGATAAGAAAATCCAACCGTTCCATTCTGGACAATCTTCATCTCTAAAGAGATAATCTTAATTTTTTGTCATAGTCTCTGGGTGTTTTTATTTGTATATGGAGAAACTCTGTCAAAGATTTTAACCACATGAAAACATGAAAGATGAAATTACTTTAGAATCCATTTAGTCAAGGTTCTAACCATGGTCTGAGGAGAGATTACATGGTTTTGAAAAAGTGGTTAGTTTCATAAACATTATCTGACTTATCTGCATAAAATAATTTTGTATGGTAGGTATCTAGGAACCTTGCTTGTTAATATCATTGAAATCAATGAACTGAAGGACAGAAATTTTAAACTACGACTGCAAATACTTCAGTCAACTAGTAACAAAGTTGAAATTGGAGAAAAGTGAGTTGAAGTGAACTTTTCATTATCTCCTGCATGATGTAGCACCCCTCACCAACAAAATAATTGGCAACTTAAAAAGATAAATAGAAACCACCATGATCAAGTACTTAAACCAGCAATAAACAATAATGTTGATCTGGAAAGACAAGACTTCTGACATGTTACTACTATTGAATCCTGAACCCTTCTCACAGTATGACAAAACTGGTATTCTCACAATTACACAGATTAGGAGCTCCATACCCCAATAGTTTTAGTTTCTCCTCTCAAGTCTTTCTTGAAGTCTTTGTAGAATGTGGACTCTGCCCCATGATGAATTGGGTATGGGGAATCAGACATTTCTCTGGTCACTGTAAGTTATCGCAGTGAATGCTACTCCTTTATCTGGTCAATATGTTCCATGGTGGTTTCAATAATTTGCGTGGTGGGAGTTTTAGTACTAATAGCATATCTCTTTGCATATCAGAAATACAAAGTAAACCTCAAAATTCTAGGTGATGGTGTTCTTAAAAAGCAGAGACAAAAGAGAGGTAAAAAATCATGAATTTTTTAGTGATTGGAATGCATACTGAAAAATGGGGCACATTTTGAGAAATGTGTCTTTAGATAATTTTGTCATTGTGGAAACATCCTCAAGTGCACCTAGAAAAACCTCCATGATGTAGTTAGTCTATCATACCTTTAGGCTATATTGCTTTAGGTTATGTTGCCTTTTGCTCCTAAGCTATGAACCTGTACAGAATGTTACTGTACTAGAGACTAGAGGTAATTGTACCACAATGCTCTTTATGCATCTGAACATAACATAATTTGTATATCTAAATATATCCAGATTACCGCAGACATATGAGTTGTGCTACGACCTAGGACAGCTTTGATGTCATTGGAAACAGAAAATTTTCGGGTCCATTATAATCTTATAGGATCTCTGTTGTACATCTGGTCTCTCAGTGCACAAAGTACTAAAATGCATGCATGACTAATTTGCAAGAATACAGACTATAAAGATAAAAACAATGCAAATGTTAATTTTAAAAAATTGAATTCTCAAAAGTAACAACTCCCCAAAGTTGCTGAGGCATAAACTCTTTTATGTTTTAATAGGAAGTTAAGGACAAAATTGCTATTTTGAAGACAGAAATTAGAAAAAATTTAGGAGACACAGAAAAAAAGATGTTTCTTTCATAGTGTTCCTCCATTCGGGGGAATATGTCAAGTCAAAATTTTCATAGAAAGTACAATATTCATATAAAATTCAGTATTTTGGATTCTTTAAGAAAATTATGGAAACAAGATAAAACTAGCAAGATGGTGATAAGGAATTTATGTTAATTTAATTTAAAGGAATGGTATGTACATATTGGTAAGGAACCATTCTATTCTGAACCTTTTTGATGGGGGATGGACTATTTTGATTATTAAAAAGTTTTTTTCAATTTATTTAGCATATTAAAGTTTATAAGTTTATTTAATATTAATATAATCAATGTTAAAAATAGAACAAAACCTGCAACCAAAGTCCTATATCCAGAAAATCCATATTTCAAAAATGATGTTTAAATAATATTTCAAAAAGAAAACAAGAACTAAGAGAATTGATTTTTAATTGATGTATCTTATATGAAATATTAAAGTTATTCATGCTGAAAGCAATTGAAATAAGAAAATAATTGGAATCCACATGAACAAATGGAGAAGAGTAGTAAATATAATTATGGAATAGGAGTACTACATAAAATATATTGTATAAAATAATATGTATACAATGATTACTTACTACATAACTGTGCAGAGGAAGTTTGGTGGGGGGTAGCAATAATACTGTATCCACATAAGGAAATGAGTACAAATTGTAATATAATATTTATAAAAATGTATTGTTGATTTCGTAACAGTAATAGACAAAATGTGTATAAGATACTACCACAATAAGAAAAAAAGAATAGAAGCACGGAGTGTAGTATTTGTATATGTCTCTTGAATTAAAGAAGGATAAATGCCAAAGATATGAAAATAAGTTGAGATGTATTTGGCAACTCCAGATGAACAATTAAAGTATACCTCAAATCATAATAATCATTAAAGAAATTAAATTGGTACAAGAGAAAATATTTGCTTCATGAAATAGGAAGTAATGAGGATAAATATAGAAACAAAAGGATATTAGACATGTAGTACAAAGACAACATGCAAGATATAAATCTAATTATATTAATAATAACATTATTATTTAATTAAGCTATCCAACCAAATGGCAGAGATTGCCAGACTGGACATAAAATGGGATTCAGCTATACACTGCTTACAGAAGATATAGTTTAAACAATTATAATGTATTGGAAATAAAAGAATATAAAATTATATATCATGGAAGATCATGAAAAAGTGGTAGTGGCTATATTAATATAAGAGAAATAGACTTTAAGTCAAAATATATTAGTAGTGATATAGATGGTAAATTTTATAGGAAGCTATATCACTTATATACATGTGTTTAGAGAACCAACATACATAAAGCAAATAGTGATAGAAAATAAGAGAGAAAAAAACAATAATAGACACTTCAATGTGCATTGTACGTAGTGCACAGAACACTTAGATGGAAGATCAGGAAGGAAATAGGGGATTTGAAGAGCACTACAAGATAATTACTTATAACAGGCATACACACTGCACTCTATTCAAGAACAATAGTATATATATATTCTTCCTCACTACATATGAACCATTATCCAGGATAGAATGTATGCTAAGTTATAAATAACCTCAATAATGTTCAAAGGATATATGAGTATGTTCACTGAGCACAATGAAATAAAAACAGAAAGCAATAATAAGAAAAAATCTGAGAAAATCACAAATAAGTGGAAATTAAACAACACCTTTCTAATTAGTCGTTGTATCAAGAAAGAAAGAAAATTCTCTTAGATAAATGAAAAAAAAATGAAATCATAATAGAGCAAAACTCGGGAAACAGCTAAAACAGGGCTTTGGGGAAAGTTAATATCTATAAATATGTGTATTAAAAAGAAAAGTGTTATAAAATCAATAACCTAAATTTTCACATTAAGAAACTAGACAAAAGTAAACTAATCTTGAGGCAAGTGTGTGTGTGGGTGTGTGTGTTTGTGTGTGTGTATAAAATGGAAATAATGAAATGGAGAATAGCAAATATAGAGTCAAATAAAGAGACCAAAACATCAACAAAATTGACAAGTAGTTTTCTATATTGACAATAAAAAGAAAGAAAACTTAAAATCTTTAGGATACAAGCAGAAAATAAGATCTTACTACTGGTCATACAGAAATGTTTTAATGATTTAAGAAGAAATATCAAGAACACTTGTTTGTGAATAAATTAACCTAGATGAAATAGATACCTTCCTAGGAAGACAAAAACTATTGATACTGGATCAAGAAAAAATAATCTGAACGTACTTTTTATAAGAAACTAAATTAATATCGTGAAAAATATTCCAGACCATGTGACTTCAATACTTAAACCTACTAAGCATTTAAGAATCAACACCAATTTTTCCACAAATTTAAAAAGTAACAGAAGAGGAAGAATTTCTAATTCATTTTATAAGACCATTATTACCCTGATATCAAAGCTGAAAAATGAAATGCACACCAATTAGGATTCCATTCTTGGGATTGCACATGATGTGGAGTTTCACTGGTAGTGGATTCATATATAAACATGATGTATAACTTATTCCAATTATGATCCCATTCCTGTGGTTGAACGTGATGTGGAGTTTTGCTGGTGGTATATTCATATAAGAACATAGGTCTACTGCCTTCCCTATTCCCATTTCACCTCCCTTCCCTTCATTTTCCTTGGTCTAGTCACTGAACTTCCATCCCACCCCCTTTGTTGTGTGTTAGCATCTGCATGTCAGAAAGAACATTCAACCTTTGCTTTTTTGGGATTGCCTTACGTCACTTAGCGTGATATTCTCCAGATTCACAGATTTACCAGAAAAAGTCAGGAAGTCATTTTTCTTACAGCCAAATAATATTCCATTGTGTATATGTACCACAATTTTTTTTTACCAATTCATCTGTTGAAAGGCACCTAGGTTGGTTCCATAGCTTAGCTACTGTGAATTGAGCTGCTATAAAACATTGATGTGGCTGCATCACTGTAGTATGCTTATTTTAAGTCCTTTGGGTATAAACCGAGGAGTGGGTTAACTGGGTCAAATGATTGTTCCATTCCAAGTTTTCTGAGGAATCTCCATACTGCTTTCTAGAGTGTTTGCACCAATTTGCAGTCCCACCAGCAATGTATGAGTGTACCTTTACCCCCACAGCAATGTATAAGTTCGCATTTTTCCCCACATCCTCACCATGTTGACTTAGGAACTAATTTCCTCAACAAGACTCCTAAAGCACAAGAAATAAAAGCAAGAATCAATAAATGTGATGGTATCAAACTAAAATCTTCTTCACAGCAAAAGATACAATCAAGAGTATAAAGAGAGAGCCTACAGAATGAGAGAAAGTCTTTCCTACATATTAGCATTTTAAGAGAAAGCATAGAATACTTAAATGATAATTTTATATATTTAACATAATTATTACCTCTATCTCCTCTTTTCCTGCATTTCTCAATGAAAGGTTTTGTTTGCTGCTTTTAGAATCTCTCTTAGATTAAACAAATAAATACATTAATATTGTATTTATTATACCACCATTAAAATGTTTGGATGTTGTCTTCAAATATTTTTTGACATTTAGCAGCAACATTTGAATTACTCACTTTAAGTGAAAAAAGAAAAAGAGGGAAAAAATACAAATAATAAAACCCAAACATAATCTCTCCTGACAACAAAAATACATTTAAAAAATTATTTTCTGAAAGTTCCTGAAAGTTGGAGAAATGAATATCCTTAAGTTTAATAAATACATCAAAATGTTTTCAGGTAATTGGAATGTGTGTGAGTTCAAGATAAAAGTGAAAAATTGGTGAATTTAAAACAAGTGATATTTTTCTCTAGAAAATTAAATATCCCGTCAGTCCTCATACAGAGAAAGAGTGTTTTGATTACAGAGCATTCTAATCCTCTTAGAACAGGTTAAAATGCATGTCAAGTGTTCAGAGGAAGAAGTTTTTCCTACTTAAAATGTTTTTCATTTAATTCATGAAAAATAAACCTTAAATATCTATGTCTCACAGGGACATCTAGACCAGTCAACGTGGCACAGAATTATTTCTCATTACTCACCCTTACAAATCCTGCAGATAATAAAGACACAACAAAATAGAACTTTCAGTGCTTTAAAGGAGGAAAACTGGGTAGGACCCTAGGACTGAAGGAACAAGAGAGAGGTCATGTGTCTTCTAACTATACACCCAACACCAAAATGTGATCTTGGCCTGGGTTTGAGGGATTTCCGACAAGATAGCACAGAAGAACCAAAGTAGGCTCTTTTCTTCATTACACAGTAGTCCTGTTCACCCAAAGATCATTCCACAGAAAGATCTCCCATGATCAGTGGAAACCCCACCGACAATATGTGGCCAGGGAAAGTGCTCTCCTTTGCTTCCACACCTGAGTCTACCTTTCGTCCCCTAGAGGAATGACACAGGTGAGGAGCCTGAGCAAGGGAGATACAATGCTACTATACTAAACGCCCAGTCCAGGGAACACAAGCTGTGGGCTTGAAATTCTCCTAATCCACAAAATGACATCACATAGCTGGAGGCACCAATAATTGATATTCCACCATAAAACAATACTTAACAAATCAGCTCTTTTTGTCACCCTGGGACTTTGAAATGTCCTTCTCCCATTAAGAAATGGGACAAGCTCAGTCACAGGAAGCTGGAGTTACCTCCTCAAGCTGTATCAGCAGGGACCAGTGAGAGTTCCAGCAGCATGAGGTGAAAGGAGCAGATCAAATAGCAAAAAAAAAAAAAAAAAAAGTTTTAAAAATTAGAATAGCAGAGGTATTACAGCCCACATAGAGACCCAAACCTGTGTTCAAAATTCAGAATGAAGCAGAAAGCAGTGGCACACAGCTATAAAACCTACAACTCAAGAGACTGAGGCAAAAAGATCACAAGTTCAAGTCCAACCTCAATTACTTAGTGAGATTCTATTCCAAAATAAATAAATAAATAAAAAGGACTGGGGATGCAGCCCAGTGGTGAGGTATACCTGGGTTCAATCCCCAGTATCAAAAAAAAAAAAAAAAATCAGGAAATTTCTCTTAGTTATTAGTATCAGGAAACAAAGACAGTGTCAGATGAATTATAACTAAACTCACTTTGCCAGCAGACAGGTTATTAAATAATCACTGAGGGTTGTTCTTTATACAAAGAACATTATAAAGGAAGGAATCTTGGAGCATCAGTAGAAAAGAACCAAGCACAGAGGGAAGAATAGTGAGTACCTACATTAGACTATCCCAGGTGAGACAGCTAAACCATGTGATGAAGGTAGTAAAATTTGTAATATAATTTTTTTATTTAAGACAAATATACTTAATGTCATGAATGCTTAACAGACCTAGAGGAAATTTTATATTTCAATAAAAGTGAACAGGGATGTCATATAGGACCATAGTGTTACTGAGAGCTAACTTTCAGAAACAAAAAAAAAAGAGAAACTCATTCTAAAAATGACACATTCTAAAACACTATAAATAAAGACAAAATCTTAAGGAAAAATATTTAAGCAGGCTGTAAAAAGATACAAAACAAAGGAGAGGCAATTAAAAAAGAGAAAATAAATTTTAAACTTTCTGATACAATTCGTACATTGTCAAAGACTACCTTAAATTTAAGTAGTCTAAATATGCCAAGTAAAGGGAAAAAGTCATAGTGAAAAATACCACAGCCCCCAAAACATACTGCTTACAGAACTTAACTTCAAATTAAACAAAATAAGTAGTTTGAAACTAAAAGGATAGGAAAAGGCATGTCATGCTGACTAATATTTAGAAATGCAGACATGTCTACATTACTGATGAAGTCACATTTAGAACAAACAGTACTGGAATCAAAATGGGATGTAATATAATAAAAAAAGTATTAATCTACTGAGAAAATATAAGGATCCTAATTGTGTGTGCTCCAAACCAGATAGCATAAAAGTATATGAAGAAAGAAATAAGTGGATAAAACTGAAAGTAATAGAAAACTCCAAAATTATAATTAGGAACATCAAATTTTCTATGATAGAATTATTAGACAGATATCAAAAATATAGAATAGATCTGTGTAACAAAGTAAGTCAATGGTATCTAATTTATACTTATTATAATACTTCTGCAGTAGAAGAATATGGAATTTCAAGAACACATTAGAAGGGATGGGGTGTAGCTGAGGGATGATGCAGTACATGCTTAGCACGTAGGAGACCTGGGTTGAATCCCTGGCTCTATGATAAACCAATGAATGAAATAAATACATTGAACATTCACAATGGTGGTCCATATCTAGGAACATAAAATCATTATCAACACTTCAATAACTTAAATCATACAGGGGAATTTTTTTTTTTAGTACAATGGAATAAAACTAGAAATCAACTAAGCCAAAAATAAATCTAAATACTTGGAAAATAATTACATTGTGCATCTGTAAATAACCCATGGTTCAAACAAGAACCTAAAAGGAAATAAAAATAATAATGATTAGAGCTTAACAAAAGGAAAATACATTGTATTTAAACAGAAATGAAAGGGAAATTTATGAAAACTGGGGCAATTCTGGAACTGTTGAAGCTATGGTGACTCTTGGAAATGGACAATATAATTCATATTTTGACATGATCATGAGCTTCTGGGGTCTAGGGGTCGAATGTTATGGTTTGAATGTGATCTGACCCCAAAAGCTCATGCATGAGACAATGCAAAATGTTTAGAGGAGAAATGATCAGGTTAAGAAATTTAACTCAGTCAGTGAATTAATTCTATGATGGGATTAACTGAATATTAAGTGAAGAAAGGTAGGGTGTGACATGACGCCTTCCAGCGGAGTCAATTTGGCCCGGGAGACAAACGAGTAGCGAGGTTCTTGAATTCCGAATGGCTTATTGTTGATTCAGGAAACCCGGAACCCTGACACTTGAGGAGAGTCGGCTTATATCCCCTCCAGGAGGTGAAGGGTAGGGCTGATGCCAATTATTAGGTGAGGAGCTAGCTGTCAATCATGGTAAAGGTCAAAAACGAGCAGGCACCATCAGGAGCACTCGGGAACACCTGTGCACACTTTGTGTGCGTGGACTTAATTGAATACGGCCAAGGTATGCTATGCTAACCGACTTCCTCACTGCGGATGTGATCAAAACAACTTCTGGCTGGCTGCCAGGCGCCATCTTGACGTAGTCCGTATGGCATAGCCCTGAGTAGTGACTGGAGGAGGTGGGTTATTAAGGAGATACCGTTGGGGTGTATATTTTGTATCTGGCAAGTGAAGTCTCTCCCTCTCTCTCTCTCTGCTTCCTGATCATCATGTGAGCTGCTTCCCTTTGCCATATTCTTCCACAATGATTTCTGCCTCATTTGGAGCCCAGAGGAATAGAGTCAGCCTTCTATGGACTGACACCTCTGAAACTTTGAACCCCTAAATAAACTTTTCCTCCTCTTGAAAACTCTTGTGAGAAATCTAAATTTTCAATTTTCAATTTTCAATTGAGATTTAATTAGGTAACTACATTATTAAATTGGTATTCTAATTAAATAACTATCCATATGAATGAAAATAATTCAGTAAAATAAACCAATATATATTTATATATATATAATGAAAATAATTCAGTAAAATAAACCAAAAGAAATCAGAAAAAATTATAAAATCAATGAAAACAGAAATAAAAAATATAGAAAACAAAATAAAAACTGATAATTCAAAAAATTCAATAAAATTAATGAACTCTGTGTAATATTGAGAGGAATATAAAGAAAATGACTATCATCAATTTCATAAATCAAACAGAAAAGTCAGTATAGACCAAGCATATATTACCATTACAACAAGAAACTGTTTTAAATAAATTTATTTTCATCCATTTTGTAACTGAGAATGAATAGGACAATTTTACAAAATCACAAAATAATACCAATATAAAATACTAAAATTTGAATGCAGAATAAAACCTCTGCCAATAAGCAAATTATCAGGTTGATATAGTTCACTGAGGAAACTTGAATGATTAAAGCAGAGTGAATGTCAAATGTACTTCAATTTAGTTCCCAAAATGGAAGAATACCTCCCCTCATATTTTATTATAACATATCCAGATAAAGAAAGTAGAAAGAGAAGAGTAAGAATAAATACATAAAGAAAAATAGGGACAAAAATCTAATTAATTTATATACAAAAATCTGACTTAAAAAATATCAATCTAACAATAAATAAAAAATTATGCAGTATAACCAAATAATACTAATTCCAGGTAGGTACAACTTGATATTAGGAAATAAAATAATAAAATTCACAATTTCAACAAATTTGAAAAACCCATACAATCATACCAATTGACAAATCCTAACTCTTGTGCATGAAAAAAAATTCTTATAAAAATAGGAATAGTGGGAATTATAAATTAATAAGTTGTATTATGCATATAAAAATTAAAAAATACCTTCTATAACTATCATTGTATTTCATGGTGAAAAATTGAATATTAGCCCTCTAACAGTGAACAAAAGAGATATCCATTCCCTCATTCCATTCATACTCAGCATAGTATAATTTCTTACCATTGCAATAAGGCAGGAAATATAAGTAAAGGGCAGACAGAGAGGAATGGATGCAATAAAACTTTATTTGTAGAGATTATAATTGTCTACATAAAAATCACAAAGAATTAACATATACAAGAAAATTCTAGTAGTACTGAGTTCAGAATGGACCTAGAATCTTATTCAACATGTAAAAATTAACTACATAAAATTAACTACATAAAAAAAATTTCTACATAAAAAATATGACCTTTCAGAAATGAAAACTTAGGACAACCACTCCAAATAAAATAAAACATTCAGATATAAGTTGAAGAAAATAAGTAAGAATCTATTGGTGAGAACTATAAAATAATCATGAAAGACTTTAGTAGAAAGATATTCAATAGAGTAGATTATTTCGTTTCTCCTTTAAACTAATGAATAGGTTTAATACAATTTGTATCAAAATCCTGGGCAGCAAATTTTTGTTCACTTTTTCAGATTCACAATAGACTGAAATTATCATAGAAAGACAATGACCTTGGAAAATTTAAAACTATCTTAACTCTCTTTAAAAAGAAGAGCAAAGATGCACTCTACCCAATATTAACACCCACTAATTATCTTCAGTAAGCAAAAGTGTGTTGTTTGGAGAGATACAAACATGTGGATAACAATATACAGTGATCCCCAAAATGGACCCATGCAAATATACTCAAATGACTTTACAAAACTGCTAAAGCAATTTAATGATTGAGTGATGGAGTTTTCAGCAAATGATTTTTGGAGCAGCTGGATGTTCATAGTGACCCCGCCCCCAACCCATGAGGTGTGGGGAACTCAACCTAACAACCTAAACCTTATAAATTGTAATAAGTTTATACAGAAAATTATAAAACTTTTAACAAAACCTGAAGTACTTGGTATTTAGAGTTATGAATAATATATATGCTTATTATATATGTAAAATATATATTATATTTTATGTTAACTATATACATAATGATATTGATAATTGGATCCATGAAACTTTTTGTAAAAGACACTAAGGCATATTAACACAATGTATACACTGAGAGAAATAATTGCAAACCGTATGTGAAAATGAATCTATTTAGAATGTGTAAATTAGTCTCAAAACTTAATAGCAAAAATTCAACCAAAGCAATTAAAATGGACTAAGGTTGTCAATATACGTTTCATCAAAATGAATGTAATGCTGGGTATGGTGGCAGACACTTGTAATCCCCACAATTTGGGAGTTTGAGGCAGGAGTATCACATGTTTGAGGCTAGCCTCAACAACTTAGCAAAACACTGTAGCAAAATAAAAATATAAAAATGGCTGTAGAGGTAGGGCAGTGGTAGAAAGATCCTCAGTTTAATCCCTAGTACCACAAGAAAAGAAAAAAATAGAAGAAAATGTATGTCCCCTTTGTAGAGACAGATGTCATGAAAAGGTTTTTCAACATCATTAGTTACTAGATAAATGCAAATTAAACTACAATGAGACATTATCATATGACCTTCAGAATAGCTAAAATTTTATTTAACTATATGTAGTGATAATACAACAATTCATCGAGAACGTGAAGAAATGAGAGCACGTATACATACCGTGAAAGTTTAAAATGAATAAAATAAAACATGCAACTACCATATGTTTCAACAATGCTACTCTTAGACACCTATTACAAAGCCATGAAAATGTATGCATAGAGCTTATACTCAAATGTTTACCTCTACTTTATTTTTAATAACTGAAAACTGAATACAAACTGAATGTCTTTCAGAGGGGAACAGTTAAACAAACTGTAATTACTTCCCTCCCAGGAGTAAAACAGAACAAATGATGCACATTACAACTAGAATAAATCTCCAAAGAGTCATGTTGAAACAAATAAAAAAGTAAAGAATTACCTACTTTGTCCTTCTATTAAGTAATATTATTTTATTGACAACATTGAGGGAAAATGGAAAATATGTTTCCTAGAAGTTAAGGATAGAGGTTGAGAAGTGATGTGCATGATGATAGTTATGGCCACAAATGAATAAAGGATCCTTTTGATGAGGGAAATTTTATGGATATTGATATTGCTATCAATATTCTAGATGTGTTAGTGAAATACAGTTTTAAGAGGCATTATAATTAGTGAGATCTTACAAATGGATTCCTGGGATCTGCATTTACTGTTACTTAAAATTGTATGTGAATCTTCACATACATGTGAAGAACATATGTGTGTGTATAAACTTTTATTTTCATATATATGTGTGTGTGTGTGTGTGTGTGTGTGTGTGTGTGTATGGTTTATAACATTGCATACTACTAAAGCACTTACCTAGATTTGGATAAATACAATAATAATGCTGTAGTTTATAGAGCAATTGCAATAGTTTTCCAAGTTTATATATAATAATACTATAGAATTTTTATTAGTCTAAATACTTTAAGCCGAGAAAGGAATTGATTAGAATTGTGAACAAGAATATGCTGATCATTGAAGTACTAGTTTATTCAGTGTAGATTAAATTAAAAATCTATCACAATATTCATTGTGATTTGATTGAGTATAACTAAATTTATAGAATGCTAGGAACATAAAGTGGTATCATGGATTAAAAAGGCAATATTAATTTACAATGATAAAAGTGGTATTTCAAGAACTATTGGGGGGTCAAACCAATACTATTTCTTATATTCTACTGCATTTTGCTTTATGTTTGAAACTTTCTAGCTGCTGTCAAACAATAACTGAGAAGAATCCATTCCACTTATTTATCTTTCAATCCTTCCTCATTGACTAAAGTAAATAGACTCTTGAGAACACAGTTGTTCAGGAGAATCCATGAACAACTGTGGATAAAAGGAACACTGTGGATAAAAAGGAACACTTTTACACTGTTGGTGGGACTATAAATTAGTAAAACTATCATAGAAATCTCTATGGAAGTTACTCAAAAGACTCGGCATTATCACAGCAATGTTTATAGCAGCACAATTCACAATAGTCAAGCTATGGAACCAACATAGGTGCCTTTCAACAGATGAATAAATAAAGAAAATGTGGTGTATATACATAATAGAGTATAACTCAGTTGTAAAGAAGAATGGCTTTAAGGAATTTGCTGGCACAACATCATGCTAAGTGAAATAAACCCATCCCCAAAAGTCAAAGGTTAAATGTTTTCTTGATTTACAGAAACTAATTCAAAATACATGGGGGGAGGATAACAGAGAGAGAGAGAGAGAGAGAGAGAGAGAGAGAGAGAGAGAGAGAGAGAGAGAGAGAAATGGAGGAGGAGAAGGAATTTCATCAAAATAGAGGAAAGATCATTAGCATAGAGGAAGGGGATTGAGGATGAGGATAAAGGGACAGGGAAAGTGAAAAACAGAGGAATGATTCTGATGGAATTTTTATATGTGCATGTGTGGATGTGCCAGTGGGTCCCAGCATCAAGGCCATCCACAGACACTAATTTTTAAAAAAAAATCTATAAATGAATGAATTGAAGAAAGATAAATGAAGTGGAGGAAGGCAGGGGATGAGGGAGGATGCTGGGGACTGAACTGGAGCTGGTCTCATGTCCATGTTCTTGTGACAATGTCAGGCTCTGTCCTGGTGCTGTCTATAACAATGCACAAACAAATAAGCAAAAAAGGCTAAGCATGGCAAAACAGACATGTTGCACTATACCTCTGCCCAGTATTTACCCTCACTAATTCAAGTCAGCACAAATGTTTACCACATTTATAGCAGCACAATTCACAATGACCAAACTATGGAGTCAACCTAGGTAACCATTAATAGATGAATGGATAAAGAATATGTGGTGTATATATACAATGCAGTTTTATTTACTCATAAAGAAAAAATGAATTTATGTCATTTGCAGAAAAACAGGTGGAACTTCAGAACATTATGATTAAAAAAAAAAAAACTCAGAAGGTCAAGGGTTACATTTCTTTTTTCCCCTCACATGTGGAAGCTAAAAATAAAAAAAGGAAAAGAAAGGTGTATAGAACGAATCTCATGAAAACAAATGGAGAGTCATAAAATAGGGGAAAGGAAGCAGAGATGGGTGGAAGGGAGATAGGGGGCAAGGACTGGGAATTATATTATTATACTCTTTGCATGTACTAACATGTAACAACAATTCTCACCATTAGGTGTAACTATAATGCACCAATAAAAACGTGGTGAAAAGAAGAATCCAGTTGTTTAGTAGCTTATTACAACTTTTTGAAGGTTGAAATCCTTCACTATACAAGCAACGTGACAAAATTTACAATTCAATTCCAGTAATGTTCATATTTTAGGAACTATCTCTTTCAAGTATATATCAATGCACAGTTTGTAATAAAAGTACAACATGCCATTGAACAATCATCATAGATCTAAGAAAAAATGTAAAATCAAGCTACTCTTACTTTCTGTCTTCAATAGAAGTCTAGATACTTTATGAAAGAAAAGTGAGAAGGGGTAGAATCAATTTATTTGCTTTCAGAAATATTTTTGTTTGTTTGCAAAATTTTGGATTGAGCTAAGATCAAACCTGGGACACTCTGCATTCTAGACAAGTGCTCTATCTGGCCACATTCTAACTGCAAAATATTTTTATTTTATCCAACATAACATTTTTTCTTAACAAGCCAAAATTATACCCACAGATTTTAAACAGTTTATTTTAATTTATTTTATTCTCCTAGGATTTATCGATCTTGTGAAAGAAAAATTATAGTAAAAAGAAGTTTGGAGAAGAAAAAAGGAGAGAAATGAAGGAGGAACAATTTGAAGATCAAAACATATTTAGTGTCATCAAGAAAGAAACTATAACTATGACTACAATTAAATAATAAAAGAAACCATAAAGATGTGGATATGTGGAAATTCAGAGCTGGGTAATGTCAACTCAAGTAAGTTTATGTAAAGAAGAGCACGGAGCAGCAATAACACAGGTTTAAAATGTCTGAGGATTCATTGATCTTTATATTTTTGATAAATATGTGAATTATATACTGTTTTGCAGCTAATATAGCAGATAGTTTTAGATTAAAAATTTCTGGAATTTTGTTTCCAATGGCCCTTATTCCAAAAACATGGAGGAAGTGTTCTTTCCATTTACTCCTGCTTTCAGTAAAAATTAGCAGTAAGTGTGGATTGGGAAAGAAAAATAATCTTATTTTAGTGGTACAAGCAACTACTACTTAGAATAAAAGAGACATAAAAGATCATAAAGTCATTAAAAGCATAGGAGGATTCCCAATTTAATGATCATAAAAAAATTAAGACTTATCAAATTTTAATAAGTAGTTAAATAATTAGTTAACAATAAATAATTCTAAAGTACAAAATATGTGACCCAATAGTTCTGTAGTGTTGGTTGGAAGACAGAGTAGGAGAGTATTCATGAGGGACTGAACTCAGTCAAGGTAAAAACCACATTTTTCTAGTCTTTGCCTTAGGGAACTCTCCACAGCATAGCCCAGAGAAACAGAGCACAAACAGAAATTATAAACAGTTTTCAGGGAAAAGAAGTGGAAATTAGAGTTCAGGTATGCTGACACATCTCTAATCAATTAGCATAGAGAAATATAAAATAAGCACACACAGCAGATTTCCTTGAGGTGTGACACAGAAGAAAGTGAAAGGCTCTGAGATATGTGTAAGTTCTAGAAGTCTAACAGTGCTAAAAGTCACTAGTGTGGTGAGTCAGGGTAGAGACATCACATCAAACATCATAAGCATTTCATATCATATCCCAGAAAAGTCAACATTGAGTGACAAGCTCTAATAATTCTTAAAAATAAGACTCGATAGATTGAAATCTGTTACTAAATCAATTTGGAATGAATGTTTTAAAGGAAGAAAGCAATTAATTTTTCAGTATCATGATATAAAATTAACAAGCATATGAAGTCCAAAAATTTAATAATGATCTGAGAAGCTAAAGAAAGGTCAAAATATTCAGAAACTAAAAAGATAATAAGAATAGAACCAGAAATGACACAGATCTGGTTTACCAGATACTTTATATAATTATTATAAATGTTTAAGAATGTAAAGGAAAAGATGCATGCCATGAATGGATAGGTGGATTTCAGCAGAGGAAAAAAAGTTATGAGAGGAATCAACTGAAAATTACATACTTGGAATAAAGTGCCTATAATTAAATATTCATTAAGTGGGATTAGTAATAGCTTTAACATTAAAAAAATAAGGCATTTTAAACATCAAAATTAAAATGTGAACAAAAGAAAAGAAGATATCACTGTTTTCTGGGTTAGTATTAAACAGTTGATAATATAATTAAGTAAACCAACAAAAGAAAATAAGAAAAGAGACAAATTAGGTCAGAGTATGTTTATGAAAATTAATAGTTTCTTTTCAAATATAATATTAATATCAAAATATAAGATTTAATATTATATTTAAGAAAAAAAGTTTAACCATTCTCAAAAAAAACCACCATTTTACATTTTCTACAAATGGTGCTGGCAAAACTGGAAATCCATATGCAGTAAAATAAAATTAAACCTCTATCTCTCACCCTGCACAAAACTCAACTCAAAATGGATCAAGGACTTAGGAATTAGACCAGAGACCCTGCACCTAATAGAAGACAAAGTAGGTCCGAATCTTCATCATGTTGGCTTAGGATCAGACTTCCTCAATAAGACTCCCAAAGCACAAGAAATTAAAGCAAGCATCAATAAAAGAATATGCAAAACTTTACACCAAAAATACAAAGAACCCAATCAATAAATGGGTGAAGGAAATGAACAGACACTTTACAGAAGAAGATATGCAGGCAATTAATAAATATATGAAAAAGTGTTCAACATCTCCAGTAATTACAGAAATGCAAATTAAGACAACTCTAAGATTTTATCTTACTCCAATTAGAATGGCTATTATCAAGAACACAAACAATAATACATGTTGGTGTGGATGTGGGGGAAAGGCACACTTTTACACTGCTGGTGGAGTTGCAAATTGGTGCAACCACTCTGGAAAGCAGTGTGGAGATTCCTCAGAACACTTGGAATGAACCCACTTTTGACCCAGTTATCCCACTCTTCAGTTACATCCAAAGGACTTACAATAAGCATACTACAGTAATGCAGTCACATCAATGTTTATAGTAGTTCAATTCACAATAGCTAGATTGTGGAACCAATCTAGATGCCTGTCAACAGATGAATGGATAAAGAAACTCTGGCATATATACACAATGGAATATTATTCAGCCATAAGGAAGAATAATATTATAGCATTTGCAAATAAATGGATGGAATTGGAGAATATCATGCTAAGTGAAATAAGCCAATCCCAAAAAACCAAAGGGCAAATGTTTTTCCTGATAAGTGAATGATGATATGTAATGGGGGTTGGGGTGGGGAATGAGAGAAGAATGAAGGAACTTTAGATTATGTAGAAGAAAATGAGAGGGGGGATATGAAAAATGGTGGAATGAGACAGACATCATTGCCCTATGTACATGTATGATGACATGAATGTTATGAATCTACATCATGTACAATCATAGAAACGAAATGATGTACCCCATTTGTGTACAATGAATCAAAATGTGGTCTGTAAAAAATAAATAAATAAATAAATAATTTTAAAAATGAAAAATAGAATCCTAATTAGAATAAGTTATACTCCATATATGTATAGTATTTCAAAATACACTCTATTGTATACATATCTAAAAAGAGCAAATAAAAAAATAAAACAAGAAACAGAGAAAAATACCAAGGTACTAAGTAACTCAATGAGACACCGTCTCTAAATAAAATACAAAATATGACTAAGGATGTGGCTCAGGGGTCAAGTGCTCGTGAGTTAAATCCCTAGTACCACTCCTAAAGAAAAGTCTAAAAAAAGTAGACACATGAAAAATATACATCATGCATCAGTAACCATAAATAAAACTGGTATAGTTACATCAAAATCAGACAAAGAGGAGAGAAAAGATGGCAGAATATGATGAAGCAGCATTTCTCTAAGCTCAGCTACCCAGAACTCATACAGGAGGAATACCACATCTCCCTGAAGCTTAGAGTAAAAACCCCTGAAATTGGAGTGGCAGTCTGCCCTAGCTGAAACACAGACTGCTTGACTCATTAATCAGATTAGAAAAAACAAAAAACCCTCTCCACAAGAGTTTATCAATCATCCGTGATCCAGGACCCATCTTGGGACTGCAGCACAGCAGAGCCTATGGGAACTACAGAAACTGAAAGCTGGATCCATGAGTTTACATCTAGGTCTGTGTGGGTCTGTCTGAACCTAGCAATACATGAAAAGTCAGAACCTGGGAGCATTTCATCCAGGTATGCCCAGGTTAGAGAAACTGGAAATAGCTGGGCTCTCCCCAGCTATTAGCTATAAGTTCAGAAGCAGGTGGAGATTGATGGGGCTGGCTACAGCAGGTTGGAAGGCTGGAAGATGGAGTAAGGGCAGCTTGCTCTTGGGTCGTCCAGGCACCCACTGGATTCCCAGGTTCCACTCGGGGTGGTACTCACCAGCTCCCAGCATCAGTCTGATCTCTGACTCCCTCCTCAGTCTGGAATTCACAATCCACTGGTCCTGCCAGGTTCCAGCATCGGTTGGGCACCCATCAGGACCCTCTGGCTTCTTAATCGCCTGTCTTCCAATCCCTCCCTAGACCCTAACCCAGCTCATTGCTCATAGCTACACAGTCAGCCCACAGGACTCAGTGCCTGGTCTTGATCAGCCTGATACAGAATTGATACAAGACTGACTGGGAGAAAAGTACCTGACCAGGAATTCAAAAGTGTGGGGGTGGGAGAGATTGAGTTTGGAGACTAAATCAGAAACTAGTAATTATGGGGTCCACAGGTGATGTAAGGGGCTAAAAACAGGTTCCTGTTCCACACAAGTGAAACCAAAAGAGATTCCTGGGGTGCAGTCTTCCAATGTGGCCAAGCAATTATTGGGCTCTAGAGGTGTACATACATAAAATCTCCAGACCAATTGGCACATAGCAAAGAGACCAGAGCAGATTTAGCCTACGCCCACCTCCAGGAGTTCTGCCTCCAGAACTAACACTCCCCCTGTAGCATCCCTCACCATCCTGAGGGTGGTGCTATCATCAAACTCCAGACAAGCCCACCTATCAGCTGAGAATTGAAGCTGAGAAATTTTGAACTCCAATGAAGACAATTGTTCAATTATCAATGGAGATCATTTTTTTTCATTTTTCTTTTTTCTTTCTCTTTCACATCCTCACTATTTTTGAAACCAAGTATTTTTCATATATCAGTTTATTGAGGACTGCAAAGTCTGATTAGTATATTACAGTTTCACTGTGTATTCTTTTATTTTATATTTTTCTTTTTCTTTTTAAATTTTTCTTACTTTTTAAATTTATGTATAATTTTCCTACTCCTTATTTCTCTAGATTCTCATTCTCTCTTTTCTCCTGTTAACAGTCAACCTCTGTTAATTCCTCTTTCACTCTTCTTCTAATTTTTTACTTCTATCTTCTCTACTCCTTACTCATAAACATTACATCCTACACCACCTCTGTTCTCTCTTTGTTCAATTTTTGAAATTGTAAAAACTTTTACAAACCTACTTTTTATATTATAGACAATTATTGAATTCATCATTTCTGTTTTTTTTTTTTTCTACAAATCTGTAGACATCTTAATAGGAGCTATTTGATTTAAGAATATATGTTGTTTGCAATGGATGCTGTCACTATGTCTTCCCCTTAAAGGTAAGGTACTAGAAACCTTCAGGAACACTATAACTTTACAGAGTAGAAGTTGTACTGCCTCAAATTCATACTGCTAGATGGAAAGACACATAGCAAAATGAAAAACAAGGAGACAATATGTCCCAAACAAACCAAGATGCTCCAATAATAGAATCCATTGACAACACAGTGGAAGAAACATCAGAGAAGGAGTTTAGAATGTACATAGTTAAACTGATCTGAGATGTAATGGATGATGTAAGGAGTGAAATCAGAGATAAATTTCAGGAGGTGAAAGGTCACTTAATAAAGAGATAGGAATTCTGAAAAGAAATACAGCAGAAATCCTCAAAATAAAGGAATCAATAAACAAAATTAAAAATTCAATGGAGGGGTAGTATGAAAATGGTGGAACGAAACAGTCATCATTACCCTAATGTACATGTATGATTACATGCATAGTATGAATCTACATCATGTACACCATAGAAATGAAATGAAATGATGTACCCCATTAGTGTACAATGAATCAAAATGCAGTCTGTAAAAAATTAAAAAATAAATAATTAAAAATAAATAAATAAATAAAAAATAAAAATAACCCTCCCCCCAAAAAAATTCAATGGAAAGCATCACCAACAGACTAGACCACTTGGAAGACAGAACCTCAATCAATGAAGACAAAATATACAATCTTGAAAATAAAGTTGACCCCACAGAGAACATGCTAAGAAACAATGATCAGGATTTCCCAGAACACGGGAAAACATGAAAAGATCAAATATAAGACTTACTGGGATAGAGGAAGGTGTGGAGTTAGAAACCAAAGGAATGCACATTCTTTTCAATGAAATAAAATCAGAAAATTTTTCAAACCTGAAGAATGAAACAGATAATTAAATATGAGAGATTTTCAGTACCCCAAATGTACAAGGTTAAAACAGATCCACACCAAGGCACATTATAATGAAAATGCCTAGCATATAGAATAAGGATAGAATTTTAAAGGCCTTGAGAGAAAAATATTAGATTTTATTTAGGGGGAAATGAAACTGGATCTCTGCAGATTTCTCAAACCTTACCTAAAAGCTAGGAGGTCCTGGATTAATATATATGAGGCTCTGAAAGAAAATTCATGCCAATCTAGAATTCTATAGCAAAATTAACTTTCAGATTTGAAGATAATTCTGAGTTCTATAAGACCTTTAAAGAAGAATTAGCAGCAATACTCCTCAAATTATTCCATGAAATAGAGAGAATCTTCCATACTTATTTTATGAGGTTAGTATCACCCTGATACCAAACCAGATAAAACATACCAAAACCAGAAAATTTTATACCAATATCCCTGATGAACATAGATGCAAAAATCCTCAATAAAATTATGGCAAATCACATACAAAAATATATTAAAAGATATTGCATCATGATCAAGTGGAGTTCATCCCAGGTATGAAAGTTGGTTCAGCATACAGAAATCAATAAACATAATTCATCACATCAATAGACTTAAAGATAAGACTTATATAATCATCTCAATAGATGCAGAAAAAGCATTTGACAAAATAGAGCAGCTCTTCATGTTCAAAACACTGGAAGAACTAGGGAGAGTAGGAACATACCTCAGCATTGTAAAAGCTATGTATGCTGAACTCAAGGCAAGCATCATTCTAAATGGAGAAAAATTAAAAGTGTTTCCTTTAAAACTGGAACAAGACAAGGATACCCTCTTTCACCAATTCTGTTCAACACTGTCCTTAAAACTCTAGCCAGGGTAATTAGAAGAAATAAATTAAAGGAAAAGAGCTTAAACTATCCCTATTTGTGATGACATGATTCTATATTTAGAAGACCCAAACAACTGTACCAGAAAACTTCTAGAACTTATAAATGAATTCAGCAAAGTAGTAGGTTATAATATTAAAACCCATAAATCAATTGTGTTCCTGTACACCATTTTGTGTCTTCAAATGATTTCACAAATTAACTTCCTTAAGATGAAGACAGTGGTAAACCATAATTGAAAATGTTCTTCATGAAGGATTCTGGGGAAGGATCTGCACATACATAGTTTACATTGATTCCTGTTCGGACCCTGTTCTGAGAATTTGCCTGAAGACGATCTCGGTGAGAAAACCAAGTCTTCAGTGGCACTTTCTGTTTCAAGTCTTAAAACAATGGCACCTGGTACATTAAAGTCTAATTTTTCACCTCATGGAAAGTCACCCTGCAGCAAGGTTCTGATTATAATAGTCTTTCTTGAGATCATTTCCCAGGCACATTTTGCAACACACAAATGAAATAAAGGTGTGATTTGTTCCTCCATCCTGCTGGAGTCTTGCAGCTGATAGTTTATTTTTATCTTAACATTAGAGGTTGCCCCTAGGGCTGCTGAATAATTAAGGACCATGTTTCCTGTAGTTCCTCAACAACAAACTACAGAAGCCTTTTTCTATCATTAGCTAGTAACAGAACACAAAGTTAAGGTTGCTGCTTAGGAAGGTTAAAGTAGCTTTTTATTAACTGAAATTAGCAATTTTAACTGCACTATTTTTTTCCTTCTAAATTTGCAAAGTCCTTGATACCCTGCCAATATGAAAATCCATCTGCTTCTTGTGACAGAGGTGATATTCATCTCACAGTTCAATGAAATCTCTAAGTGAAAATCACACTGAGTTTTATGTCACTCTTTCTTAAATAATTTGCCAATTTACATTAACCTAAGTATAGACATTTTATACAAGCATCTTAGAAAACATTTTATACTGCACCAGCAGTTTAAGTAAAACCTCCCTTTAGTCTAACTACTCCTATTGCACTCCACTTTTCTTTGTGGCCTTTCTAAACTTTTAAGCCTGTCAATGCATGGTCTGGGTTATAGATTGTCTGTAGTAATTATACTGAAGAATCAGTCACATTTCTAGAATCCTCCCAGAATAACATTTGGAAGAATGATTGATATGCATGCAAGATAGCTACACAAAACTGTTTAGGTTAGATTAACTTTAGAAGCAAAACAAAGGACACAAAGATTCAGTTATGAGTTAACTAATATTATCCATGGGACATTCTTGTCAGTCATATAAGCAAGAGTTTATTTATCTACTTCCTTATGATCTAGCTATTTTTCTTCTCTTTTCCGATTTTGCAATTGACACCAGAAAACATTTTAACTAACTTGTTGTGTGTAATGCTAATTAAAACATTTTGCAGTTGACACCAGAAAACATTTTAACTAACTTGTTAAATGTGTGTAATGCTACCCCTGTGAATCTATGAGCGTCATATCTGTCTGCTTCATAGCAACTACGATGTCTTGGAATCATTAAGTTTTTAAAACTAGTGAAGCATCACAGCTGTTTATGTAATTTGTAGTCAGCATTTAGCTTACCATGACTCCAGGTTCTTCTTTTCTTATTGTCCATATTCTGCAGAAAGTTTGGTGTGGGTCCTTCATTTTACTGTTCCATTCTAATAGTACTGGTTGCTTCTTTGTATTAGTTCCCTTATCAAACTATTTTTTTCTTTATTGAATTTATATTTTCAAGTGATTAAAGCTCAATGTAAGTACTAAGTTTTTATAAGGAAACTAATAGAGATATTTGTTTCATCCAATGAATCTCCAATTTCCTACCTTCCTGCTGCATTTATTTTTCCAAAATGACATTTATGTGTAGTTTTACTTTTTGGGTGTATTTGAACTGTGTACTTGCCTATATTGATGGTTTTGTTTTCTTGCAAGTCTGGGGATAGGAGAAGTAGGATGGAAAGGACATTCCAACTGTTTTTAATGGAACTATCTGTTATAAGTTTTATGAATAAAGTCAAAATTGGAAGTAACAGAGTATCTTCTGTCCTCCTTGTCCTTTCTCCACTAATACCAATGCAAACATGCTCCAAAAGAGGAATAGTAAATAACATCGCTTTTAATTATTTGCAGATTTTAGGGTACAAAAGAGGATTCAAGTGTATGTGGGAATATGATGATTCCTTGGGTTTTCATTTCAGTAGTATGACAACCCGAACTAACATAGAATTCCTCCTAGGAGGAGATAATAGAACAACCTGAAAAAATTAATTAAATTAATATTATACAATTAGTATAAATAAGGTGAACAGTATGAAACATTAGGCATATGTTTTAAAATAGTTCATCTAGAATTTTTAAAAACTGTGCATTAATTAATAGTTCACACAGTTATAAAGGGAATTAGAAAATTTCAAAACAAATAGGAGAAGTGAAGTTCTCAAGATAAAGAAATGCAATCATAAAGAGAGAAGTTGATACATAGAATGAAAATTTTAACTGTTGCCTAAAATAGATTCTAGAATGGAATTAATATAGCTAATTACTAAATATTAAAAAATATTTGATAGTAACTGAGAATTTTTCTTGATTGATTAAAAACCTTAATTTGAAACTGATACATGATTGTAATTTTTTTTTTTTTGTACTAGGGATTGAACCCAGGGGTGCTTACCACTGAGCCATATTGCCAGAATTTTTTAATTTTTATTTTGAGACAGGGTTTCACTAAATTGCTTAGAGACTCTCTAAGTTGCTGAGGCTGGAAGTTAACTCATGACCCTCCTGGTTCAGCCTCCTGAGTCACTGGAATTATAGGCATGTGCCACCAGGCCCAGGTTGACTGCAATTTTTTTTTTTAATTAAAAAGTGTAAATGAGCTACTTTGAAACTGAGAAAAGATATATTCCGCCAAACTACACAAGAGTTAGGTCACTTCTTCAATAGCACCAAAATACTCTGTAGATATTGGTAAAATACTTTTAAACTGCTGAAGAATATATGTCCAGATAAATAATCATTCTAGAATTGGAGTGATTATTTGAAAAAAAATGATGAATGACAATATGTCATTTAAAACTGTGCTAAAGGATTTCCTATAAGGTTCATATGAGAAGGAAAAATTAAATTTGAATGACAAATTACAAATACAAGAAAATTTATGAGCAAAGACAGTGTTAACAAAAAAAAAAAAAACTAATTGAAATGAGCATTGATATCATTCCCCTTTTTATCCACCCTAAAATAATCTAGTTTACAAACATTCAGTGTAGTGACTTTATTCAGTGGCATTTGCTTCTCTTCTATAGTGAAAAATCAAATTTGTTTTGTTTGGATGGTGAGGATAGGTCCCTATTGGGAAGAAAAACAAATGTCATGAACATCACACTATAGAGGAGGAGTGTTAATCATTTAGCTCTCTTGCAATATGTGTGACACCTTAATCCAAAATAAATGAATAAATTGGAGAGGAAGCATAAAGTCTACTCAAGTACACCTTAATTGTTAATATGTCTACAAAATATCTAATGAACTGTAAACCTGATTGAGTAATTCTTTGAAGAGCTTAGGAGCAAACATCACCTGCAGCTCCAGGTGACAATGATTTTCTTCTTTGCCCTGATTATTTGTAAAATGGCATGTGTATCAGTCTTTCCTGAACTATATGATGCTTACCCATAGCCTTTGCAAATGATACAAAAATTTCACTACTAATAACTTCTCTAAACAATCAACACTACTTTTTATTTATGCGTTATTACTACCTTCTCAAATCTTACCTATGAAGCTTTCTTCCCATAATGTTGGAGGGCAGACATGTCACCTAGGATTCTGTTAGATAAACCACAAGTTGTCATCTCATGCTTTGAAATTCCAAGAGTGCATTTTGTTCACTATTTTAACTAGAGCTGAATGCTAAGTTCCCTCTCCTGTAATTAAACATTGTCATAAAATGATCAAAAGAAATGGTCCTGACAAATTTGAGGATCTTTCACTCAATTTCTTCATTTTCTTCTTCTTCTTCTTCTTTTTATTTTTTTTCTCTTTGACTCACTGTTAACTTACTACTGCAGTTTTCAGTTCTCTAAGTAACTAAACACATGTTTTGGAGTACTAATATGAAGAACGCTTTTATCATTACAGGTAAAACAATAAGGATGAGGTTAATTGTATTTTTTTTTCTACGATGGAGGAAAAAAGTGGCAGATGGGATGGAATTATTTCTTCCTAAGGCTGAAGCAGCTCACCAAAGTCATTACAACTGACTATCCTTGCTGTGATATTGGATATTTGGTAATTGCCTCTGGGAACCAAAGTAGAGAAGTAGGTATTTCTTAAAGAGAATTGTTCTCAAAGTTCTATTAAGACTGAAAAAAGCTAGTTATGATGGTTTTGAAATGGCTAATGATATTGTATCTTTATCATTTAAAATTTAGTTTCTGAGTCATGTGAGAGGTGAATGGAATGAGAAGAAAAATGTTTATTTCAGAGAAGATCAAGACTTGGATTTTATGTCAATAAAAGTAAGATGAAACCATGCCTAGCAGTTCCAGAGTCTGCACTTTGTTTTCTTTCTGTTCTTTCACCCTCAACTTATCCCATTCCTCCTCCCTATACTGAAATTCTCTTGGAATGAGGGTTATGCAATTCTTCCACCTTGTGGAAACATTTACATAAATAATTTCACAGGAACTCAGGAATTTATAGGCCATAAGGAATAAATCAATGACATATTTTATAACATCTCTCTATGGATTGCAAATGTGTTAAATATCTTTAAAGGGATGGAAGGTGTGAAAAAGCGAAAACTGATTCAGATAATGGGGTCAAACTCAAAGTTTAACTGAGACATTACTGAGTATTTACAAGAAACAGCAAATACCACAAATTCCTAAAATATTTGTTAATTAGTATAAGAAAATCCAAGTCTATAATGGTTATTTTTGGATTTTGCTCATGTTCCAAGTCCAAGTTCTTATCATTTATAAATAATGATTAAAGACATTTCTTTGTAATTTTGAGTTTGCTGACCTAGTTAGAATACATGCCTGCTCTTTGAAGTCAATAACTGTATACTTCAGTTTGCTGTTCATAATGACTAGTAGAGGCATTCACACACTGAGACATTCTGGGTGGAGTTACTAGATGTCTAAGAGCAATGGATATCAATCTTTTCTACTGATGCATTGTTAATGCATGTTAATGACTATTTGCCACAAAGAAAAAAAAAAACATTGAACTAAATAGATCTGGGTTAAAATCTCGGGTCTGCTGAAGTCTAGATATAGTGGTTTTAGGCATATTAATTCCTTTGAGTCTCTACTTTTTCATCTACAAAAAGGGGAAAATATCATTGAGATCCTTTTGAATTTTAAGATTTAAATGAACGTGAAGTTCTTCAGCATGATACCTGACATACCGTAAACGTTTAATTCAGTCTTTCTAAATCCATTATGAAGTTACATCTTAATCATTCAAAGGCATGCATAGTCTCAAGCTAACAGAATTTTATATAAAATATGGTTGTTTAAAATTGTAATAAGTGGAAAATTCAGTAATGGTACATATTCTCATGACAGATGCTTAAATAAGAAACTTCTTTTCCTAAGAACTTCTCTCAGAATGCAAATATAAACATGCCCTAAAAGGTGCAGAATTATTAGTGATGATCATATTACAGAGTTTTTTTTTTTCTTTTCTGTATTGTTAACATTTAAAGATGCCACCCTGAAAGACAACCAAGGCAACGATCTCCTTTCAAGGTTTGTGATCTTGTCAAAGTTTGAACACTCACCACACCTGATGAGAAACCAGTGTTTAAGTCACAAGGTCAGGAGTAAAGGATGAGAGAACCAAATAGCATTAACACCACATTTTTCATTTCCAACTCAGATATCCTCGCCTATCTTTACTTTCAAACCCACTTTAATGGTATGTGCAGTCATTTGATGCTCCTCCTCTTTTACTGTTAATCTTTTCCCCATTCTCTCCCAAAAGGACCGATGGCCTTTAACTAGTGTAATGGTGCACTGGGGGAAGGCAATGAGAAGACCTTTGAGAACTGCTACACACTGACTCTGAAAATAATTCTGGGAAATCCAAATCATCACTCTGGTCTACCAGTCATAGTAAGGCTTCCACTGAGATTTCAAAGGGAGGTCTGGAAGACCAGGCAAACTGCAGCAGGTTAGAGTTCCTGCAGGTTTCCCAGGAGAGGGTCATATGCAAAGCTTTGAAAGTGAAGCCTAAACTGGAATGGAAACCCCAGGAATTAAGATATGCCAGTTACATGAACTGATTGGTGAGAATGTTGCTGGATGTGAAGAGTTGTGGTTTTTACAGGGGCTCACAGTCAAGACTTTGTCTTGAGTCTCACAGGAGACTTTGCATTTGGATTTTGGGCCTGGAATTGTTAATATTATGGCACTCTTGGAGATGAGCTAAATGCAAATTTGCATTGTATGATAGACTTGAGTTTTAGGGGCCTAGGTGTGAAATGACATGGCTTAGATATAGTGTTCCCCCCAAACTCCTGTGGTAATGCAGGAAAGTTCAGAGGTAAAGTGATTTGACTGTGAGAATTTGAACCTAATCAACCCACAACAGCTTGAATGGACTGAGTAGGCACGTGGGGCATGACTGGAGAAGATAAGTCACTGGGGGCCTGTCTGGGAAGAGTTCATTTCCCCCATTTTCTCCTTTTCTTTGTTTCCTTGCTACCGCAAGGGGAGCAGTTTCCCTTCACCACAGTCTTCCCCCATGACATTCTATCTTATCTTGAATTCAGAGCAATGAAATCTGTATTTATGAACTGAGACTTCTAATACTGTGAGCCAAAATAAATTTTCTTCCTCTAAATTGTTATTTGGGTATTTCGGTCACAGAAAGTAAAACCTGACTAAAACACATGGGTTTTACCTTTCAGTTTTTGATCTTTATTGATCTTAACCTCATCTATCATGTCTGTCTTAGGCAAGATCAGTTCAATTTCCATGGTCAATTAATGGATCTTTGCTAATCTTCATCTACAGCCAAGTCTAATCCCAAATTTAATAAAAATCACATTATATGCACACTAGCCCTGAAGTTTTCTCCTTTAAGAAATGACAGTAGGCTCCTTTTAAATATAGAGATTGTCATCTTTCTGGGCATTGGCCCCAGATAACAACCACTTCCAATGGTATCACTCTTATCACCTGTCATTTATCATCATCGCATCAAACTTTGTGGATGAAGATTCAGATACTCTGCAAAAATTTCTACAGGTATCATACCACTTTATTTTAATTGCAACATTATATGGAGAAGTCATGGGAAAACTGAAGTTTTATAAGGTGAAATATGGGAAAGGAGCCTGGATTTTAAAACTAAGGTCTGTATGAAACCTGGCTCTGAATTCTTATGGTTCCTGAAACCCTTTATACATTGCAGAGTACATCAATGGCTAAATATAGAACTTGAACAAACAAAAACTGTATAACTTACCCAGTTAGCATTTTTTTTATAACTATTGTTTTGAAATGGCAGTTTTCTTTTCTCTTCCACTATTTGTGTGCTCTTTTTTTGTGTGTGATCAGATAAAAAATGCTTTGACAAGTAGTTGAAATTTCAGAAAAATACTTTATGAAACAACTCGATGTTGTGACTGTCATAAGCTCTTAAATTGACAGCATATATTACCTGAAGTCATCATCTACTAGAGAAAAATTGAAAATTCTTCAGTTGCCTCTGTCCAGCTGTGCATTCTTTGAATGTTCTTTTCTCTGTTTCAATGAAAAAGTACAAAAAGTGCTCTGTAGCTCATCAGCTGCTGAACAGACTCAGACAACTAAATGTGTAAACCCTCATATATCATTTAGAGAAAACATTCAATAAAAATATTTAGCTGGACTATGTAGCTCATCAAACAGTGTCAAAAGTATTTTATAGCAAAAATCTTTTTTGAGTTATGAGATTATAAGAAGCTCATGGAAATAATAAGCTCCTTGCTGCCTGCTTTCTTCTTTCTTGTCTTTTAAAACTTGACAGAAAATTCCCATACATGGGTATTTTAAATTGTCTGTTCTCTTTTCCCTCCTATAAGAACAGAGGTTTATATATCAAGAATCAAAGCTATAAAGCAGTTTCCTTAAAAAAAAGAAATTGTCATATATCAAGTCAGGTCTTAGTCAAACAGAGCTGTGATGGACTCTGCCCTCAATTTGCTGTGTCCTATGTGAGCTTAGACAATTAATCTCCTTGGGTGCTCATTATGATTGTATGCAGGTAGAAGGAAGTCAGAGATCTAATAGGGGGATAAATGTCATGCTTAACACATAATGTAAATGATATGTACATATATATATATTATATATGTAAATGTGAGTTGTACATATATGTTATCAAGGTCTAATGTGTAAACTTCCTCTCTCCATCAAAACCATTTATCTCAAATGAACTCTTCTGTTTTGAATAAATTAATTGATACCAGACAAAAACCACTTCAGTTTAATTCCTAATTTCTTCAGAAATAATGGCATAAGAAATGACTAAAAGCATTGGCACTTGGGAATACAAGTAAGAAAGATATTTTGAGCGATTCTAGGTAAATACTCATTCTGACAGTGCATGATGAAATCAGTCCCCCAAGTGGAGGTGTGGAAGACAGTAATGAGACCAGAGGTGATTGCAACAGTTATTAGTTTAGGGTCTTCAAGAGTTGGGGACAGATGGATTGTGGATTTGGATGGCAATAGAATGAGTAGAAATTATAAAAATGAAATGTGAATATTTAACCAACACACAATCATGACTGTCCTAAACAATTATGCCCCAAACCTGGAACATAGATGAACTGATTTAGATAATTTATCCACCTGCTCTGACTGTCCAATAATAGGAATGTTTCACAGTTCTCCACAACATAGAAATTGGCACGATAAAACAGTGTCTCATTCAGATTGACACAGGAGTTCTGTGAGTTTGATAATTTAATGTCCACTTGAATAATTAGGAAAATGTTAAAAGGGATAAAAAAGAAAATGCTGTCTGTTAAGAACCTTCTCAGGAAATATCCGAATGTGTTAAGATCATGAGTTTATTCGCTCTTCACAATAACCCCCTGCAGAAGGATTATTTCTCAATACAATTATCATAAAGTGTAAAAAAAAGAAAAAAAAAAAGTGAAGCTCACAAAGTTTAGGCAGCTTTCCCCATGCAGAAAGACTATGTGGTCCTGTTGAGATTTGAATCTGCCTTGAAGTGCCTTCAAAATTAATTAATATGTAAAGGGTTAGGCATTTGTCAGACTTCAAGTGTGCGCTCTTGTTGTGACATAGATATGCCATATGATGGCCTCATGTCACCAGTCTCAAAGAAAATGCCCAAGTCTGAGCTGAATCTTGACATGAACTTTGAGATATTTGCTTCAGAATTAGGACCTTCTACACATTCAAGTTCTAGAACAATATGCCATTATTAAAGTGAGAATGATTTTCTCCAGATTTCTTTAATATTGCTTTTGTTGTGGTTGTTATTTTACAATAAGATGGGGAACTTAGTCCTACATTTCTGAAGAATAAAATTCAAACTTTAAACTCTGCTTGGATGATTCATTTTTGAATTTCGAGGCTAAAGGAGCTTGGTGCTTTGTGGACACAGTTCAGTAAAATTAATGTCTACCTTTATGAAAAAGGGACTATACCATATTTAAATGTACTTACTAAATACTTCAATTTTTTAAAAGTTTGAATGACTACATGGTAAAAGAAATTATTTTTTGAATCTAAGAGAAATGTGCAGAAAAATAGTAATTCAACTCTAGTCAGGTGGATTTGGAATTGATCTGATGAAATACTTAAGATGAAAAGGAATGCACATTTTATTTAGGTTTGTTTTCTACATCTCTACTCCAAAGACAGCTTCCAATGCTTATTCACAAACAGCTGTCAGCATTTGTCTTCAGACATGAAATAAGGAAAAGAAAATGACAATAGGATGTATCTATTGCATCTCTGGGGAAGAACCATTTTAATTTCCTTTAACTTATTCTACTTAATTTGACAGTTGGAAACTTTCATCTCATTTGGTATCCAGAACTCAGTGGTATATATAGCTCAGTGAGCTTAATTTTATTACAGATATTATCCAAATGCTTTTTAATCATCTAAGATCATGATGAGCACCAGAGAGGCAATGTTATTTAACAGAGACTCTTAACAGTGAATTAAACAGAGATGGTACTGATTAATAAAGTTGTTTCAGCTTCCTGCTGCAATCTCATTCTGTTTACGTTATTTTTTAGTTGTGACTGCCATTGCTTAAATCCTGAGATCCAAGCCTTCTTTGATTATGCTGTAAAATCACATCAATTGTAACTCATTATCACAATATGTGTGATAATTACCATAGGGCCTGAGATTGCATTTCATTTGTTGTTAATATCACATGAAAGGAAATGGCGGTGATAAACTGTTGGGGTGGAGATTTCATCCTCTCGAGGCTTATTCTGAAAAAGAGAGATGAAACCGAAAGAACTTTGATCAAAATCATCAATTTCAAATATTCACATAGAAATATATTGACAAAGTCATCTTAGATGTACTCAATTCTTAGTTACTAACAGAAAATACTCATGCTGGGAAAATGCTTTTGGAACTTCTAATACTTAATGACAACCAACCAACTAAAATGTGTCTGGAACACACAGGTAAACATGTCAGAAAATAACTTAAAAGTGAGGAAAGTACACCCCTCACAGGAAAATGTACTTCTGAATGCTATCATTTGTTTATTACATACAGTTTACTACCTAAGTGAATGGACAAACCAAACAGATTAAATATTCTTGAAAAAAATGTTTTAACTACAATAATATTCACTATAAGCATTGAATATGACAACAGAATTCCTTCATTCTTTCCCCTGTCATTATGAGAAAAATCTCATCTCATGGCCTCACAACTTTTTCTGTAAGTTGTAAGTAACAGAATTTAAATAGAATGAGAAAAAGAGTAGACAGAACTGATGAGTAAATGACTATGTGAATACAGGACTATGCATAAGAACAAATTTTCTACAGCCATCAGTTCAATTCATACTGAATAACTATGGTAGTTTATTTATTGTGTTTAGATTATTCTTCACCCTGTGATTCATTAACCACAATCTTGAGATGGCTGAGAAGCAAATCAATTGACAAAGAGAAATAGCCTCATTCCTTGGACACCCATAAAATAACAGATTTTATCAAAATCAAAACTCCAAAGTAAATGATGCTATTTTGGAGTCAGTGACTTTTATGCCAAAGTCATTTTATTTGAATAAACAGTGTTTTCATAACACTGGATGCAAACGTTAGTTAGTATTCATCCTCCTACGTGGGGATTTTCTTCACCATTTATTTCCTCTTCCAGAATCTAAACTACCTAAAGAGAGAAACTGGAACTGTTATCCATGTAATTGCAAGTAAGAGAAAAGCTGCAGATAAGCCTTAGTTGTATATATTTTATTGTTGCTGTTGCTGTTTTTATAATTTTCCCCTCTAATTTCAAACTAGCATATAATCGGGGCCAAACAATTAGGAGTAAAAAGCAGATGAGAAAAGTGCAGATTACTCTCCAGCTACAAACAACCTCTCTGTTAATAATTTGGGGTATTATTTCCAGTTCTATATCTTTCCCTCATCATCTGTGATTTCAACCTGAATTTTACCAGTCACCAACCACGTAAATTTTTGCTGATATTAGTCCTCTTCCAAATCTTCAGACTTTAATTTCCCAAATACATCATTTTCAGCAAACTTAAATATATAATGAATATCCCATATTTTAAAAGAATAAATATTTCAATAATTTCATTGTTTTTTGTTCCTTTAACTATCTGAAACTAACCATACTCATATTATTATAATCATTCTATTATTAACATCATGATACTGGTAAGATAGATATGCTCTTTAGTCTTTATCTGAATTTCCTGCACAGAAACCTAGTCTAAGAAACACTCTCCGTGCTGTTATTAGTGTCCTGTTTTTTTCCTGAATGCTCCTGATGCCCTAGCACATTGCTCATTTGTCTTTGGCCCTGGCTATGGAATGTTGACATCTATCATACTCGATCCCGGTTCCTAACCTTTCCATAGTGCTCTTCCCAATGAAGTCTCATCCATGACATTAGGTTTGATTACTATGTGCAAGAGACACAAAAAAGTATCAATCACCCAGATATCTTCACAAAATTCGTAACTCATAAATTTTACTAGTTCTCAAAAATATTACTTACATGTCTGAAAAGTCTCTGAAAACCTCTGGATAGAGCTCTGACATGGAAAGAGCTTGAGTATTTTCTCTCTCTCCTTATAAGAAGATCAAATGGAAAAAAATCAGAGACATACTTTTTTTGGAACCTGGAAAATAATTTGCAGAGCAAACTGTCACTCTAAAATTTGGAATGACAAGCAGCTCCAGAAAATCAACAGTGAAAATCTGCTAAACTGGAGCAGAGGGGTACTGGAGTCCTATGGTGATAGGAATACTTCAATGACAGTTTTAGCAAATGGTTGGAGGTTTCAGTTGTAGTAGCCTAAGAACAACAAGATGCTGGAGTCTGCAGTCTTGGCACTAACATTTTCATCAATTTTAACTTCAAAAACCTCACCAGGACATAACATTTCAGAAAAAGCAAAACTGTAAGATGCCAGAAAGATCAGTGGTTTCTGGAGATTCAGGTGTAGTGGGGAAAAGTTGAATAAAATTTAGGGATTCATTGGATGGTGCAACTATTCAGTGTAATCTTATTATGATGCATTGTTGGCGCTATGAATTTTTCAAAACCTACAGAACTGTGCAGTAAAAAGAGTGAACTTTAATGTAGAATGTGACAAAATATTAATATTGAAAACAGGTAAAACAATCTCACTGATGAAGTGGTGATAAAACATGCTGATATAAATAACTGTAGAAATGAATGGAGTTTCTAAGTTAAGAAGTTAAAGAAATTGAACATAGTTAATGCAGCTTCATAGTCATTTGCACTGAAGATGTGGGTAAATACTCTTAATACCACTATGCATATATCCTGGAACTGGAAAAATTCAGTAAATGAATGATGGATGGTAGGAACCAGGTTTCTTACTGTTACAGTTGCAGGCTACATATGAGCAGGAGAAAATGTCTATAAGGATTTATGCTAATGGGTTAGTGTCAAAACAGAATGAACACATTTTCTTCACTATAAAGATGCTTATAGTAACACATAAGTCTTTGCGGCATCATCTAGGAGGGCCAAGAAGCAATGGTACATCAATACTTTAGTACAGTAAGCATATTAAGTGCCCAGAGCACTTAATATTTATTCATTTATTTATTTGTGTGTGTGTGTGTGTGTGTGTGTGTGTGTACCAATCTGCACTTAAGATAACTAAGGCTCCTTGAAAAAATATCTGGCTCAAGGATTGGTACAGAAAATGTAGGTAGTGATCGCAGATTATTTGAAGTACCACAAAGTAAAAAGTAAAAGTAATAAGATCAATGTTGGCCAGCGATGCCATATCTAAAAAAAAAAGGTAGAAGTGTGTAGTGACCTCATTTCAAAGAATACAGAGTGAAGAGTGAAAAGTGAGATGTTTACAGTGCTTACAAGTCTTCCCTCAGTCAGGTGATGAAGGTCAACATCAACAGTCATAAATCATGTTGGGAGTGGACCCCAAAAATGTGAATCTATTCAGAAGAAAAACATCAGACAAATCCTAATTCTCATGCATTCTACAAAGCAGCTGACAACTATTTCTTGAAACTGTCAGGATCATAAAAAATAAGGTAAATCCGAAAGAGTTGTTACAGTCAAGAGGAACTGAAAAGGCCTGACAACTAAATGTAATGTAATGTGTTGTTATAGTTGGATGTTGAATGTCCTTCAAAGGGTGATGTTATTGGGAGGTGATGGAACTTTCATGAGGTGGGGTCTGGTCCTTGGGTTGGGGTGCCCTTGAAGGGGATTGTGGTTCCCAGCTACCCTCCTCATTCTCTTCTCTTTCAAGGCCATGGAGTGAAGTTTCTTTCTGCAATGTGCCTCTGCTGTAATGTGCAGTCTCACCACAGGCCCACAGGTATGGGACCAAGTGATAATGGACTTAATGGACTGGAACCTCCAAAACTGAGTCAAGATTAACTTTTGTCTTTATAAAATGATTCATTTAAATATGTTGTTAAAGTAACAGAAACCTGACTAACACAGGGGTCCAAGATCTGACCTTGGAACATTGCAAAACAAAAAAAAAGATTATTAAGCAAAACCTAACAAGTCCTAACTCCAGACATGAGTTAATAATAATCTAAAATCTTTTATGATAAATGAAATAGAGTGCATAATGAAAACATACAATTCTCTATACTATCTTTGCTTTTTAACTCTAAATTTAAAACTGTTCTAAGATAAAAAGTGCCTTTAAAAATGACTGATATTTTTATGACAATATTATGTATTCCTTTCTAAAATCTAGAATTGACTTTTACTGTCAGTCACTTCCAAAACCTCATAAATAAATCATCTTCATAGGATATACTGTACATGGTATATATGACATTCTTTCCTCTTTTAAAAACTAGAAATATAATAAAATCAATTCATGATACCAACATGATAAATGTAAATAATCATTTACACATAGGTATAATAATCTAATAATAATAATAATGTATATTCCATAATTTATATAACAATTCTCTGCTAATGGAGACTTAAAGATATTTTCTCAATTTGTCGTTATTATAAATTAAGATAACGTATTTATTATCGGAAATGTCTTTGCGAACACCTATGATTACTTCCTTATCATAAACATCAAAAATACAATTCCTAAGTCATAAGGTGTAGAAAGTTTACAGTTTGATTTATTTTCTAATTGCCACCAGTAATGTATAAAATTGAGTTTCCAGATTTCAATGAAATTTTGATACATTATGAATATAACCTTTTCTTTTTATTTATGCAGTTATCAGTGAGGTAAATTAATTAAAATGGAACTATTGGATATTTGCATTTCTTTCTAATGAATCAATTCTTATATCCTCTGCCCAGTCCTCTGTCTTCTTCTTCACTACTCCTTCAGGGTAAATTTATGTAATATAACTTCTTTTTTTATGAATATGGCTTACAAAAACTGTTCTTGTGACACCAATTTTGCCTCCACACTGGCATGAATTGAGGTAAATAGGCTTTTTACATAATTAAGACGGATGTACTAGGACTAATTTTGTATTTGATGGGTGGTCAAAGTAGCTTAGGCATAGTTTATTGCTCCTGTTATTTTGCTGCTTTCATGAGTCATTTACCTTTCAGACCAGATTTCAACTGTCTCCTGTCAGCTGTTCCAATACTTAGCCCTCAGCCATAACAATCAGTTCCTTTTCTCAGAGAAAATGTCATATATGCTGAGCTGTCATGATAGATTAAGAAATGCCAAACTGATATTATCATAAGGGTAGTTCAAGGCATAGACATGATTAATTTGTTTATTCCAAGTATCTGAATAATTTTTGATAGAAAATATGCAATGTGATGATAACTTTCTTAGAGTTTTTTGTTCATTTGTTGTTTGAATTTTAAGGATAGATTAAACCACAGAAAAATAAGATCTTAAATGCACTGACACTAAAACATAAAAGGCAAGAGTCTACAGACTAATATTTTCAAATCATGTATTTTCAGGGAAACCAGGGAGGGATTGGTGAATTATAAAATTAATTTTAAAAGAAAATTCAAATGTGTTCCAAACTGTGAGCAGTTTCACAAATGTTTTCTCCAGGGCATATCTACCATTTTGAATCATATTTTTCTCACTTACAATGTATTTATTATGCTCCTCTAATGAATATGAAAATTAGTTTGATAAATTACATTACTGGTCAGTGTGACCCCATAAATGTGTTCATTTTTGTTTAATGTTCATTAAATAAATCAATAAGGACAACCTCATTTAGAGAGTTGCATAGACATTTATAAATATTGAATTAGTAAAAGAGAATACTACAAATTACTATCCCTTGTTTGATAAAAACATTGCTATTTCCCAAGATGCTTGTGAATGTGTTTTGCTCTGTTGGAGATAATATGCAAAGAGCAAATACATTTTCTACTTTCTTGTTCTGAACTGGAATTCTCAATGTCTTTCTGATTTGAAGAGTTCCAAACCCTAATATTACATTATGGTATGATAAAAATTAACTCATTCTTATATAACACTTGGTTCTACTTTTTCAAAATATAGAAGTAAATTCAAATAAACACAATTTTAAAAAGACTTACGAATATCACTAAATATTCTTTGCACATTCTATTTTAAAGCAAGAGGATATAATTCAGAATGAGAAAACAGATTTACTGATTCTTGTCATTGCTAAAAGGCAAACTATATGACACCAGGCCTGTTTTCTCATTTTTAGAAACATAATAATAACTTGCATCTCAAAATAATTAGCTCAAAATTGCTGTGTACATTATAAGAAACTGAAAAGAAAAAAAATGTGATATGCTAATTTAGGCCGTAAAACTGATAAATGAAAAAGTATTGCATGTGTACAATTTCTGTAGCATTGTATATTTTCTGAGTTTGTCTATATGATAAGTTGGAATAAAAATAGATACTTGGTCTGCTATAGTAGAATTCCAAACGTTTTTGTTAATCTAACTTTTTACAGTCACTTTGAGTACTTACTTCGTGAGACATTATAGGACAATTCTTTGGTCCATGTGAGACCCTAACTGTCACACTGTTTTATATATTAATATCCAAACTATTACTTCAAACTGTTGATTAATGATTACATAGAAAGCCTTTGTTTTTTGATATCACCCTCTCATAAATAGCCAGTTGTGTTTGGTTCTAAGTTGCATGAAGTTAGCAGCCTAATCTTACTGCTGTGTTATGTTTTCTTTTTAATTTGGTCTTGTGTCTCTCAGGAAAGTGACTGTAAGACTACAGTTCAATCCTGATGTGGCCCCAGATTTGGTCATGGGTGTTTAGTGTGCCTTTCACTAGATAGACCTTTTACCTGGCAGATATCCAATCTTTGCCCAGGTGGCTCTCTCATAGGAAATTTGTTTATAATGGCAGCTACCCTTGTACCCCTTATGTGACCAGTATCCAATTTATTTCCACTGAAAGACACTCACAAAGAATACATTGACAGGGGAAATAATTTAGATTTCAGAGTGTTGATCAAGTGAGATACAGAGCAGAGAACTCAAAAAAACAAATGGAATGTTATGAGAAATGGTTATGTACAGAACACTGAAGAGGGCAGCACACATCACAGGGCCACTGGCATATACCTCAACTATCAGTGGGGGAGAGAGAGTATGACAGAACTGTGAGAGAAAGCCTTTATAGGGGCACAGGGAATTAACCAATCACATTTCCCTTGAGGAGTTCAATTAGAGCTATCAGATATGACTGCCATGGAGTAATGCTGTGATGAAAGATAGACACTGTAGCATATCTGCATAGTCCATGCAGGAGCTAAGGATCAACAAGGTAAATCAGAGTAAGATTTTTATCACCACCAAAAAAAAAAAAAAAAATAGCTGAGTAAAACAAATTAAATGAGGAAACATTTATTTTGACTTATATTTTCAGAAGTTTCAATCTATGGTTTGTTGATTCCATTGCTTTGGACCTGACTGAGATGAGGCAGAACATCATAGTGGAAGGTTGTAGTAGGAAAAAGCTACTTAGTTCATGGTAGCTGGAAAGAAGAGAGAGAGGAAGGGGCCAAGGACAAGATATAACATTCAAGAGCATGTCCCAGGAATCTACTTTCTCTAACTAGACCCCAAATTCCAATAATGCCATGAAATTATTAACCATCAGGGGATTAATCCAACAATGAGGCCAGACTCTTCATGATTCAATCACTTCCCCAAATCCCTACCTCTAAATATTGATGCATAGGGACCAAGTCCTTAATACATGAACCTTTGGAGGGGGCCTTTCACATCCAAACTATAACAATTGAGTTGGTCCTATGTAGCTGCCCTGTAGGAAGGTGGTCACAAGGAGAGTGTTGTATAACACAGACATCTGGATCAACTGTACTGAGCAACCAGAAGAAATTAGACAACTGGAAAATCTGTCAGTGGTGACTACACCCTAATTTTGGTATGAGAAAGTTAAACCCCTATTTAATTGATGTCAAGGTAAAACAAAATTATAATCAATTGATATGCTGCTTGAAGTAGGTCTTACCCAGCTCAAGAAAAGGTAATGCATTTGATCACTGCTCTTTGTGTGTATTTTCATGTCTGCCGCTCAGGGCAGTGAGGTTCTAACATTTTAATTATAGCAGCTGTCTTTTTTATCCAAATTTCTTTCCAATCTATATTTTTCTCTTATCCATTTTAAAAACTTTACTACAACTAATGTAATAATCTTTCTTACAAGTAAGAAACAATTAATTTTCTTTGCAAAGGATCATGCAAAAATTATCTGAGTCTCTCTTTGGTACATTTTGGGATTTGGAGTTGAAGACAAGGAAGCATCAAATATGTTAGCCCTTTACTATTTGCTATTCAAAAGAGTATTCCAAGTGTGTTATACATGACTTCTGTCTTTCAGTGACTAATGACATAAAAAAGAGATGGAGAAAGTAATGTATATTAATTGATATACCCCGTTGCAATTTTACAACTACTATAGTAAAGTTGCAAAGACAAATGACAGAATGGGTAAACATAAAACTGGGATAAGTTTTGTAGGTGTCTGATTTGAACTGAGCATTGAATATCAGTTCACACGAAACAGATCAGTAAAATGTTAGGGAAATAACTTCTTTTAATTTAGGAAAAGAGAACCTTTAGGATCCTAATATAAACTCACAGATTAATAAATTTTTCTTCTATGTTGGCTGATGAAATTTTAGGTCAAAACAGCATTGATATCTGAGTTATCATTTTGGGATGATTTTTCAGGCAGGGAAAGCAGCAGAGGTCTTTGGGCACAAGATCGTTATTTTGAAGACAGAGTTAAGGAAGACAACTTGGAGACTCGGAGTAGGGATATGAACTAAACTAAAGAAAGTAGAAATGGAATTATAAGGTCATCTGTGCCTTCTAAAGCTGAGAAAGAGGGAGTGGAGATGAGTTATATATGTATTGTGCTTCATTCTACTGAATATACATAGCCAAATAATTTTAGAATAATCAAACAATTAAACAAAAAAATAACCTCATTTCCCAAACTTCGAATTAGCAGATACAAGAGTGTAAAGTAGAAAACCCTCACTTACTAATGCTAGATACATTGTTATACTAGGAATATACGATCTTCCAATTGTGTAGAAACAGGTGAAATTTAGAATGTAGATTAGATTAGGAAGATTAGAGTTAATAGTACAGATTCAACTATTCAAAATAAGACCAGAAACAAGTCATTTTGAAATTATAGTAAATAGCAAAGAATTATAATTTTGGAAAAGTAGCCAGAATTTGCTTATGGGAAATTCAAATCACTACAGTAGAATATAGGCTTTTACATGCCTGAATTAACACATGGACATGCTTACATCCCTAATAAGCATTAGGGTTTGATCTTTGGGACCATTTTTGCTTTCTCTGTGGAGTTTTATATTGTGTTTCTCTTATGCAGTATTTTTAAAATAATGTTTTTATGTTACTTGCAAAAATTCTTTGGGGTCTTTAACATTTTATTTTAGAACAGAATGCAGGCACTTAAATTTCTTGTAATTTTCATGTTATATTTACCATTGATATAGTATAGGAATTATTTATATCCCAATATATGTAGCCATATATTCATCATATGGTACTAATATGATAACAAACAATATGTATGAATGAATGCCCTACTATTTATCATGTGAATCTTAGGTAAAATACCAGAATTCAATTACTAATCAATTACACACAGAGATACATATGATTAATGATTCTAGGGAAATGAATACTCCATGAACAATCTGAAAATTTTGCAAACTTTCTACCCTTTAGTTTTTAATATTAGCATACAAGAAAACATCACCTATTTGTTGCTGCTACTTTTATCTCCTGAGTATCTGGGATACATGTTTTTCTGAGCTCTGAATTTCCATAAAATTGGATATGATATCCAACATTAATTGATTCTGTATGGTGCTTTTTTGCATAATTATGATTAAGAAAGGCCTGTCAATACAATTTGCAGTCAATTGTCACAGGAATATTAAATAAAATAGGTTCAGGTGCAAATACAATAATTAATATCTTTTCAACTATTATAAAACCATTATCCAATAAAACAGAAAAAAAAGAATAAGGAGACAAAAGAAATACAGGATGCAAAGTTTATGAGATTATTTTAATTCATCACATTGCTTTCATGATCTCAACATGTGAAAGTTCACATAAATCAGTAATTTTATATTCTATAAGTAAATTCACTTCCTGATATGAAGATTATAGTGTTCCCTATTTAACACAAAAAAATAAAGTTTCATAGCTGAAGTGACTATAGGTGATGCTTACACCCAAGTCTCCCTTCTCTCTGCTAAGAATTTTGGATCTGTGATCTCATGACTACTGCCACATGAGAGAGAAACTTAATTTGCTGCTTCCCTGGGGTCACTGTGTTTTATTTTGGATCATTCTGATAAGTGGTGTGTAGTCATATCTCATTGTGATTTTAGTTTGCATTTCCCTAAAGACTAATTATGTTGGATACATTTCACATGATTATTTTCCAACTGCATATTCTCTTGACAGAAATGTCTGTTCATGTCTTTTGACCACTAAGTACCTGAACTGTTCTTGTTCTCGAGTTTTGAAAGTTCTTAATATCTTCCTTTTATTTAAATGTGACTTGCAAATATTTTCTCCCATTGGGCCTTTCTTTGGCCTTTTCTCTTCCTGACAAGCTATTGTGAAGAAGTTTTAAGTTTGATAAAGTCCAACTTTCAATTTTCATTAATGGATTATGATTCTGGCAACAAATCTGAAAATTCTTTGCCTAGTTCCAAATGGGCAAAATTGTATCCTATTTTTTCTAGAAGCTGAACATTTCACATTTAAATCCTAGATTCATTTACCTTAATATTTGTTCACATGTGACATGACAGTTTGTTTTTGCCTCTGAATGTCCTAATGTTCCAGCACTATTTATTGGAAATTATTTCTCTATTGGAATTTGTCATACTTTTGTCAAAAATCAGAGGTCTACATTCAGGGGGGCTATTTTAAATCCACAATTCTATTCCATCCCTCCAGTGTGTCCCTTTTTCCACTGTCACCACATAGCATTGATTACACATAAGAACTGCACAGTGAGTCCTGCACTATATGCATTCTTATCACTTCACTCTAATTGAAAAAATAAAAATGAAACTACTTAAGTTATTGTAGATCCCAATGCCAATCTGTAAAATTTAGAATAAACATGCTTATAAAAATATATCTCAATTTTGACATGAGTTGTAGAGAGCCATTATATCAATTTTGGATGAATTGACCTACAAGGTTAAGTATTTAAACTCATGAAAAGTGTCTTTTGATTTTAGTTTTCTTTTTATAAGGAGAGGGATTATACTGCAGAGCAATGATATCAAGTACAGAATAGTGAAGACATAAGCAGGCAGCAAAGGCATTTACTGTCATTATCAAGTATTCCATAATGTACAAAACTGTATATGCACAATTTTTATGCAACTGCCAGCACAAGAGGTTTGTTTACACTGGCATCATCACAAACATGAGCAATGCATTGTACAATAGCATTATAATGGCTACAATGTCACTAGGAAATCGGACATTTTTATCTCCATTATAACTTTATGAGATCACTGTCACATATGCCAACTTTCATGGAGCAAAATCTCATTATGTAGCACATGACTACATTTTATAAATTCATTAAATTGATAAACCCCATCAAGCATGGTTAACTGAGAATAAAAAAGACACAAATGCTCAATTCTAAGAATGTAACAGAAGAGTTTGCTACAGGTCCAACAGATGATAGAGAGAAAATTTGAATATATAGCATGCAAATTTGTGCCAATTATTTAAAAGCTTAATAAATGTTCATCAAAATCATACACAATCAAAAACCTACTAGACCAACAACAAAAACAGAAAGAAGATTTGAATTGTTTTAAAACTTTTGAAATAATTGAAACTGCAGAAACAAAGTTTGCCTTAAAGAAATTTCAAGATATTCAACATCGCACTCACAAAGATGTATGAAATGCATAGAACTAAGGAGTCTAGAAACAAATCCACACAACTATGGTGACTTGATCTGTGACAAAATTTCTCAGGAGTTCAGTGAATACATATTTGGATATTTTTTTAAGAAAATAGTGCTAAAAATAAGAGACTTTTAGTATGGGAAGAAAAAATAATAATTTCCTTCCTTATACCAAAGCCAAAAACCTTCCCTAATGGATTAGAGACCTAAATGTGAATGAAGGATAAGAAAATAATTGGCTTAGATACAAACAGGAGAATATCCTCATGACCATAGGTCAGCAAAATTGTATTAAAAGAGTATGAATCATGAAAAATAAAAATACTTTGATTTTATTAAAACCCAGAACACAAGATATTAAAAATATTCATTAAGAAAGCCAAGCCACAGATTAACAAGACTGTAATTCAAACTGTGGAATTACATAGATTAGTATGTATATTGAAAATAAATATATCTGTGAAAATATTTACATCAACTTTTTGCATATAGAATATATAAATAATACCTGTCATTAAAATGAGTAAAAGTTAAAAATATTAATTCAAAATAAAGGAAATCAAAATAACAAATGTATGGAAAGATATTTAATCTCTTTAGTTGTCGGGAAAGCACAAATGAAAAGGAGTGACATACAGGCCAACATGGCTAGAAGAAGACAGAAGGCAAAGAATTGGAGCAGTGCAACCTCACACGCACCATGGTGGAAGTTCACATTGGTCAATCTCTTTGGATACCTATTTGGCAGGATTTTCTGTGACCTAGTAATTCTACCTCAAGTATGTCCCAACTCTGGTAGAAATGGATGAAATTGTTTACCAAAAGACGTATAATAATACAAGCGATACTGTAATTCCCTTCTCAGTCCATTTTTTGTTGCTATAGTTAAATATCTGATACTGGATAATGAATTGAAAAAAGTAAGAGGTCTATTTGAATGATGATTGGTGACTGGAAATTCTTAATACCATGATGCTAGTTTCTGGTGAGTGTCCTCTGGCTTTGTCCCAGTGGAAACCAGAAAGGGAAAGATCATGTGCAGATCATGTGCTCTCAGAGGAACTAATGCACTCCAGGAGAGCAGCATGAATCCCTTCTGAGGGTGCTGTCCCATGATTTAATCACCATCCACTTAGGCTCACTCCTTAAAGACCCACAATCTCTCAACACAATAACATTGAGGACCAACTTCCAGCACAAGACATCAGAAGAAAAACAATATCCAAATTATAGCAATACCCAAAATTTAGAACTACATAAATACTCATAAACAACAGAATACAAAACAAAATGCTGAATTTAGGTATTCCTTCAATTGGATATTTCATGAAATTTCACACAGCACTTTCTTCTTGTAATTATCCAGGTCCCTACACAAAATAAACAAGCTACATATAAGTGAAAGAAACCAAGATGGATGTAAAATTTTCAAAAGTATCACAAAAGGCAAGACAGCATTAGAGAAATACTCAAAGAAGCCTTTGAGTAAATGTTCATTTAGAAATAGAACAAAAGACTCATGAGTTCTTTCACCCAATCATTGGTTGGCACTAAAGCAAACTACTGCCTTGATTTCTATCTCCAGATATTAATTTTGCTCTTTATAATGAATTTTATGTAATTGGATCATACAGCACGTAATCTTGTATTCCTTTCTCCTTTCCCTCAACTGAATGTCAGATTTAAATATTTTTCTTTTCTTTTTTTCTTTTTTCTTAACTTTCATTGGTGAAATAATGAGATTTTATTTGTTTTAAATATTTTTGTTTGCTTCGTGTTGGAATTTTGGAGTAGTATTTTCATCAGTGGAAAAAATTGGTCCTTATTTGCACTTCTTTCTCTGAGCATGGACTATTTATGACTTTTTGCTGTTTTTTTTCCATTTGTTTTTATATGCATTTGCAATTTCTGTTTCTAGCAATGTCTGATATGTCTATGGGAATTGGTGAACACATCAGTTGGCTTATTATATTTTGGCCAAGTCTATCCTTTTTTATTGGAATATGAAGTGCAGTTTATTCAACGACTTTTTTTCCCCCATTTTTTATTAAAGATAGTTTTGTGAGTTGGGTTTCTGCAGATATTTTACCTCCCCAAATTAGTCCTTTCTTTCCATTTTCTGCCAAGTTTGTAGAGTTGGTTTTCTCTTTCAGTTTGCATCTTTGTCTACTGGAAGCTCTGCCCCTCACACATTCCAGGTTTCCAAAGATAGTGTTCTAATCCACACCAGTGATGAATCAATCCACTTCAGAGAGGTTTTTGACTATTTTCCCACTCAGAGAAGTACCATTGTATGATTATTGTTTTCTGGGTCATGTAGGTTTCTCTTTAGAGTACAGTACCATCTGGACTCTCCCTAGCAAGGTCTAGTGATGTCAGATAACTTGTAGAATATATATTATTTGATTTCAAATTATTACTTGCAAATGAATTGATATTTGTAACATTCTCTGTCCCCCAGTTTTTCTATAAGCATGAGATATGTGTATTTTATTTGCTGTTTTTATGACATGTGTGTTTGGTATAGAATGCATTTGGAAATTGTGATTTATGAATTTTACCTGGAGTAAGGTCTTTCAATCCCTGTCTGATATCATGAAGTTTCCTTTCCCCATGGTGTTCTGAAGCTGCTCCTCCCATTGTTGCCACATATCAATTTATATAAGCAACAATGTACAGTCTCATGTGTAAAAGAGACACTGCCATCTTGGCATATGATGTCCCCTGTCATTATCATGTTACTATCTACTGCAGCCTTCATATTCATTAATATTGTCTTATTTGTCTTGATGCAATTTACAGTCGTTATACTCTCTAGGTGAATTAATGTCTTCATAATTTAAATAATGTTCTATTTTTTATCTTCTAACAGTTTTTGACTTAAACTCTTTTATTAGATATAAGTGTACTTACTGCTACTTGCTTTAAAGTTACCATTTGATTAGAATTTCTTCTTTCTTTTCTTCACTTTCAACCTATGTGTATATTTAAAGCACAAGTAGATCTTGTTTTCATTTAATCAATTCAGTCACTCTATGGTTTTAAGTTATAGAATTCGATCAATCTTTGTTCTTTTTTTTCCAGTGGTTTTGTTGTTTCTTCTTTTCCTCTTTTATTAGTCTATGTTTATGATTTGGTCTTTTTTATTCTGCTAAGTTTGAGTTTCTTTCTCTTTATCATTTGTACATTTGTTATAATTTTTTGCATTGTGGTTACCATGAAGCTTACATTAAATGTCTTAGAGTTGTAATGAACTATTTGAAGCACATAGAAAACTTTTGTCAAATATAAAAATTCTACTGTTATTTTCCCTTCCAGAGTTTATGCGTTAATGTCAAATTTTATCTTTTTAAATAGGATACTACTTTACAACTTATTATAATATTAATTATTTTTGAGATATTTTACTTTTATCCTTCCTACTTGAGATATGATGACTGGAATACTACTATTACTGTATTAGAGTATTTTGGATCTGACTCTGTACTTATCTCTGTGAGTTTATGTTTCATATGTGTGAATGATAATAATTATTGTCCTTTTTTTCTGTTTCAGGGAATTTCTTAAGAATTTCTTGTAGGGCAGTTCTAGAGGTGTTGAATTCCTTCAGCTATTGCTTGTCTGGGAAATATTTTAAGTCTCCATTTCTAAAGGATCCTTTTGCTAGGTGTAGATGCTTGGCTGACAGGGTTTTCTTGTTTTGCTTTAATTTTCTTTCATCACTAATATCATATCCTACAATTCAAGATGGTGGGTTAGAGGAAGACTGCATTCCTAGTTGCTCTGTGGCTTGGAATTCTAGCAGTGGGAGTACTACTTCTTAGCAAGGAGAGTGAAAAAGGGACTTCACTAAAACTCAATATTGGACAGTCAGAGCATCTTAAGAGTCTCAGATATTTGTATGCATTGAACAAAGAAGAAAGAGCCCGTTGGAGCCATGCCTGTTGTAGCAGTGACAGTAATAGTGGCATTGTTTCACCACAGAGGGAGAACACAGAGATAAACGAAATGGACAGATTTGGTAGTTAAAAAAATATCCTGAAGTCAGAAACTCAGCCTGATCACAGCTGATTCAGGGGCTGCAGCTGGGCACTGGTACTTGAAAAGTGCTCTTTGTTTTTCAACTGGACACCAAGAGGTGAGGCAGGAGGCATCTTAAGGTAGTCAATCTTACTGTAGTTCTTGCTGGGGGAGTTGGAAGATCAGAGCAAACACTGGCACACTGTGCTGGCAATTGTCTACTGTGTGTCCTAGGGTTTACTTAAAACATGAGTGAAACAGACAGAGAAAAGATTTCACCCAGGAGGATTCAAGTCTGAAAAGCAAACAGGAGCCCAACTTGCTTCTCCTCTGAGTCTGACAGCTCATGTGACCAGCTGTTGTGGATTGCAAAAATGAACAGGCAGATCTGAACACATCTGACTAGGCCTAGAATGGTCATGTCAGTAGAAAGCAGTGTGCGGAGGATTGGTTCTCCCGTCCCATGAGCAGAGTTCTTGGGAGGGTTCGGAGGTCCATATTTTGACAGAGATCTGCAACTGTGGGGCCCTAGGGGTATGTAGATATAATCACTCCAGAGGAGAAACCACCCGAAAAAGCACCTAAGGCCTGATTAGAGGTGAGCTCCACCCACCAGTACCTGCTTCTTGTAACTGCAGCAGCCCCACTCAGAGAGTACGTCCATCAGGTCTGTGCAGACAAAACTTCAACTGAAAGTACTCCTATACCACTCTACCTCATATCAGTGAGAAAGGAAGCTGAGACTTACTTCCACCAGCTTCAGTCTTAGGCAACTGTAACTGACAGCACAGAGGGCAACACAAAAAGAAGAAGGAGTTAACAAGCCCCAACCATTGCTCTTATTTTCAGCAAATAGTTCAAGAGAAACAGAAAGAAAGACAAATGGGCATAGAAAGTGACCAACCACTCTCGTTTACTAGTTTGACCACATCAGTGGAAATGATTCCTTCAATATCATTGGAAATCTTGTTCCCTTTTTTGTGTGTGCTTGTATGATCTTGCTGTGCTGTTTGGTTCATGGACATATATACATACACATATTAGTTTATTTTTCTCAATTTTAGCATTTTTAATGTAGTTATTATTTATTTCTTGTATTTTGAGGGTTAGGGTTTTTAATTTGTATATTTTATGTTGTATTGTTTTCATTTGTTTCTCTTTTTGTTTTTTCTTCTCTGGTCAATTCTACTGTTCTTTATTTCTCTCTATATTTTCTTGATTTCTTCTATTTTTCTCCTCCTCCTTTATAGCCATTACCTCTTACATTCTTTCTGCATTCTCTGTTCACTTTTGAAATTGTAAACTCTTTTCTACCTTCCTATCATATTTTCTTTTCTCTTAATTAACTGTATTTTTACCAATTTTGTGACTAATAAATTTATATAATTTCTGTTACCTCCATTAATATCCTTGCAATCATTACTACTGACAACTGCAGTTTCCTTTAATGCCAGATCTAGTGTATGGTTACGTATTGCATTTGCTGTTGGCTCCTTATGACCCCCACCATTTGCTTTTTAAAATTTTACTTCTTTTCTCTTTTCTTTCTTTTACTTTTTTTTGGAGGAGGGAGGGTGGCAATTAGCATTGTAGATGTCATAGTAGAAACCAGGTATTTATTTTAATGTGGAATATTGCTTGTGTTGCTTGTTGCTATTGTTTGTTTCCCCCTATTCTGTGAGGTTCTGGAAACATACTGGCATTCTACAAGTTTACAAGGTAGAGACTCTGATGCTAAACTAAAGCAAAAGACAGCATACCTGGCTCCTCACACCAATTAATGACCCTCAATCTTCAACCAAACTTTGAGACAAAGAATAAGAGAGACAAAAAGTCAATTGAATGATGATACCCAAATAGAAATGGCTAGGGGTGGGCCCCAAGAGTCCATCTACAGACATTGACCTCTACAGAAAAAACAAAGAATTAAGACAAAGTCTGTGAATACCACACCTATAAGGGGATCCCAGACTAGATCACACTAGAACACTTTGGCAAGTGAACACTGTGCCCTGAAGAGAATTCCCTTAGATGAACAAAACCCTACATGTGAATACAAGCAATATGAAAATCAAGGTAACACAATACCTCCTTAAATTCATAATTAGTCAGCAACTGACCCTGGAAATATCAAAAACAGATGAAATAGCAGATAAAGAATTTAAATGAACATTTATAGAAATGTCAATAATTCCAAGAGAACAAAGAAAAACAACTGGATGATTTAAAGAAGTCAGTAGAGGTTATGAGTGAGAAAGTCAATAAGAAGATAAAAAAATTTTAAAAAACAAACTTACAGAAATCATGTAAATAAAGGACAAAACAAATCAAATCAAAAGTCCAGTTGATGTCTTTCTAATAGAGGAGAACATGATGAAGACAGAATCTCAGCGCTGGAAGACAAAGTGATCAGCCTTGAACATTCAGACAGCATTAAGGAAAAGAAAATAAGCAACTTTAATCAAAAAATTCCACACCAAATTTAAGAATCATTGTAGTTGAGGAGACTTGCAAGATATAGGCAATGGGATGGGTAATCTCTTCAGGAAAATAATAGCAGAAAACATTCCAAACCTTTAGAAGTAGATGGACATCTAGATACATGATGCATTCAGAACCTTAACTAGAACAAGAACAAAAAAAGAACCTCTCCACAACACTTTATAATTAAAAAGGGCTAAAATACAAAGTGAAGGTATAATTTTAAAAGCCTCAAGACAAAATTTTGGGTCACGTTCAGATCAATCCAATCAGAATCAATTCTGATTTCTCAGTACAAACTCTAAAAGTCAAGAGGATTTGGGATAATGTGTACCAAGTCATGAAAAAATAAAATGATTGTTCACCCAAGACTGCCATACCCAGCATATACAACATAGTGCAAGGTATGAGACACTATGAAGTAAATTCTAAGAGGAAAATGTATAGTTGAGTGCCTACATAATAAAATATGAAAGATCTCAATTAAACAACCTAATGATGTATCTCAAGGCCCTTGAAAAAGAAGGACAAAACAATTCCAAAACAAGTAAAGGGAAGTAAACAAATACAATAAGAACTGAAATCAACGAACTTGGAAATTAAAAAAAATATATAAAGGATCATTGAAAAAAGAGTTGGTTCTTTGAAAAAATAAGCAAGACTGATAAGTCCTAGGCCAAACTAACCAAAAGAAAAGTAGAGAATACTCAAAGAAGTAATATTAAGGATGAAAAAGGAGAAATTACCACAGACATCACAAAAGTCCAAAGGATCATTAGGGACTACTTTGAAAAATAAATTGGAAAACCTAGAAGAAATGGATACATTCCTAGAAAAAACACAATCTGCCAAAACTTAATCAAAAGAACATAAAAACCTAAACAGGCCAAGGACTTGTAATGAGATAGGAGCAGCAATGGAAATCTTTCCAACAAAGAAATACCCAGAACCGCCTGGATTCTCAGCTGAATTTCAACAGACCTTTAAACAACTAATGTCAGTACTCCTCAGATTATTCCATGAAGTAGAAATGGATGGAACACATCCAAATTTTTTTTTCTATGAAGCTGGTATCACATGCATACCAAAACCAGATATGGACACATCAAGGAAATAAAACTACAGACCAATATACCTGATGAAGCTAAATGCAAACAATACTTAATAAAATATTAGCAAATCAAGTTCAACAGTGCATTAAGAATATTGTATGCTACAACCAAGTTGGTTTTAATCCAGAGATGCAAAATGGTTTAATATATGCAAATCAATAAATGTAATTTATCACACAAAGTTAAGGATAGCAATCACAGAGTCATCTGAATAGATGTGAACAGAAGCTTTGACAAAATTCAGCACCATTCATGATAAAAACACTGAAAAAGACTAGTGATAAAAGGAAACTATCTCAACATCATAAAGATTAAAAAAAAAAAAAAAAAAGCCAACATAGTTAATGGTGCAAAACTGTAAACATCTCATTTAAATCTGGGACAAGACAAGAATTCCACTCTCTCCCTTTCTATTTAACTTAGTGTTAGAAATTCTAGTGAGAGCAATTAGGCAAGAGAAGGAAATAAAAGGAATAAAAGTAGTAAAAAATGAAGTCGAATTATCACTTCTTGCAGAAGACATGATTCTATACCTAGAAGAAAAAAACTACACCAAAAGGCTGCTAGAAAAAATAAACAAATATGGCAAAGAGATAGGTTACAAAATGAACATATGGAAAGTATTACCTTTTCTATATGCCAACAAAGAATCTACTGAGAAAGAATTGAAGAAAATAATTTCATTCAAAAGAGCCTCTAAAACATCAACCAATCAACCAAACAAACAAAGAATAAATATAACCAAGGAAATGAAAAACCTCTGCAATGAAAAATTGTAGAAAATTGAAGAAAATAATTGAAGGATTATTTCTACAGTATCAGTGTTGGGGGCTGGCATTATATAAACCAATTAGTATTCATAGATGTTAAGAACAGAGTTAATTAAGAGGAAAGACAAAGAGGTAGGTGGGTTTTCAATTTCAAAAGACAAACCTAGGAAAGGCAAAAGTGACATAGGATGTGATGGTTGTAAAGGGGTGGGGGAGAAGGAAAATTAGAAGTACAAATAAAAGAAAGAATGAAAGAGAAAATAATATGATTTGCTAGGTATATGTATAACTACCCATGAATCACTCAGCACACATCAATGACATTTTAAAAAAGTAGAATCTATAAAGAACTCAAAAAACTCTACACGAAGAATACAAATAATCCAATCAACAAATGGGCTAAGGAAATGAACAGACACTTCACAGAAGAAGATGTACAAGTAATCACCAGATATATGAAAAAATGTTCAACATCCCTAGTAATAAGGGAAATGCAAATCAAAACTACCCTAAGATTTCATCTCACCCCAATTAGAATGGCGATTATCAAGAATACAAGCAACAATAGGTGTTGGCGAGGATGTGGTGAAAAAGGAACACTCATACATTGCTGGTGGGGTTGCAAATTAGTGCAACCACTCTGGAAAGCAGTGTGGAGATTCCTCAGAAAGCTTGGAATGGAAACACCATTTGACCCAGCTATCCCACTCCTTGGCCTATACCCAAAGGACTTAAAATCAGCATACTACAGAGATACAGCCACATCAATGTTCATTGCTGCTCAATTCACCATAGCCAGATTGTGGAACCAACCTAGATGCCCTTCAGTTGATGAATGGATAAAGAAACTGTGGCATATTTATACAATGGAATATTACTCCGCAATGAAGAATGATAAAATTATGGCATTTGTAGGCAAATGGTCGAAATTGGAGAATATCATGCTAACTGAGATAAGCCAATCTCAAAAAACTAAAGGACGAATGATCTCGCTGATAAGCGGATGAGGACATATAATGGGGGGTGGGAGGGGCTAGCATTAGGTTTAGGGTTAGGTTTAGAGTTAGGCTAAGGAGAGCAGTAAGAATGAAGGAAAGAAGGACTGTGTAGAGGGAAAAGAGGGGTGGGAGGGGTGGGAGGGGTGGGAGGGGTGGGGGGGAGGGGAAAAATATAATAAACATCATTACCCTATTTAAATGTAAAAAAAAATAAATAAATAAAAAAATAAATAAATAAAAAAGTAGAATCTTGATGAAAAATTAAGAAGTAGTTTCCACCGGGTGGATAAAATAGTCCTCATCTGTCTTTATTTTCATTTCTTCTCGAGGTATGTAGTGGACACAAGAATAGGAGTATTGGGATGTCAACTCCTTTCTTTTTATTTTTACTCACCAAGATGCCAGTTGGTAAAACTTTTCTGCTTCATTGCTAGGTGGAATGATGGAAGCTCCGCTTCAGGGTGAAGTTGCCACTGGGTTCTGAGATAAGTTCCTGTAGGTGGAGTTCCTTGGAGTGGGACTTAGGTCTAGTGAGGACCCAGGTGCTTTATTGTATAGCTAGTTGTCTGAAGATATTCAATCAATGCTCCATTAGGGCCCATCAAATGCCAATCTACACTATGAGACTGTACTCAGAGTCTCCGCAGGGTTCCACTAGTGTGTGGGGAAGCCAATGCTTTGTTGCTTCAGTTGCTCACAGATAGTGTCCTTCCCAGTCTCCTGGGGTCAGTCTCCAAGCATGGATACACCCACCAACTCAGATTCAGCAGCATTTGATCCTGTGAGTCATGGGGACGGAGTCAGGGTTCTCCCTAGCCTACCCAGCTTGTATGCCCTTGGGCAAAATATTCTCCATGACTAATTTTTTCCCAATATTTCTATTACAGTTTAGGTCATGTGGCTGGTGTCTTCCTGGCCTGTGTGTGGAAGCCAGCCCCAAACTCCCAGGTATGAGTCCTAGTTTCTGTATTCACTGCAGCACTGTCAGCTTAAGATGGCTCCTACCTCTTCAACAAGTGGTGCTGGGGAAACTGGAAATCCACATTGTAATGAGACAAGGAAATAATAGGAATTGCTATAGTTGTGTGTTATGCAGTAATAATAAGCTGTATTTGGTATTTGCCTGAACTTGTAAAACTAAAATAAAGGCGCCTGGTGACAAACTTGCTGTGTGGCAGGATGACACTCCTGAACAAGGCCTATATGTACCTTTATCTATGATTTGAGTGTTGGCTCCTAGTATAGTCATGTTCTGGTCTTTATCAATGAAGACCAGAGCATGACTGGGCTGAAAATCACTACTTAAACCCCTGGACTTTTGGAAAAAATTTTCAGCAGCACGGTGACCAGAGGACTCCACGTCGCTCTGTCTTTTGACTGCCCCAGCTGCTGTCCACTCCATCACTGATTGCTGATTGACCATTGTCACTGAGGCCAGACGACTGACCACCTCTCTCGCAGCGATGACTGCCCCCCAGCCTCCAGCTTATCTGACACCCAAGGACATCCAAAGACATCCGAGGAGCTGAGAGAGGCTACGGCTGAGAAGAATCCCCTTGGTCTTGCTGACTGACTTCTTGGCTAAGAGACGTTGCATTGAGTAAGTCCATGGGGATTGGACTGTAGGTGAACAAGGGAGTGAATCTTCAATGTATTTGTCACTTGCTATTATTAAGAATGTTAACTTGAGTGCTCATTGTATGAATAAAATCCACTTGTTGGAACCATACTTGATTCCTCTCTTACTCACGGCTCACACATACACATATGTAGCAGAATAAAATTTAACCCCCATCTCTCACCCTGAACAAAACAACTGAAAGTGGTTCAAGGACCGAGGCATTAGACTAGAGACCCTGCACCCACGGGAAGAAAATGTAGGCCCAACACTCCATCATACTGACTTAGGGATTGACTTCCTCAACAAGCTCCTAAAGAGCAAGAAGTAAAATCAAGAATGAATAAATGAAATGATATCAAATTAAAAACTTTTTCACAGCAAAGGAAACAATTGAGAGCTTGAAAAGAAGGCCTACGGAGTGGGAGAAAATCATTGCTACCTGCTCCTCAGATAGAACATTAACCTCCAGGATATATAAAGAACTCAAAACACTTAACCCCAAAAGAACAAATAACCCAATCAAAAAATGGGCAAAGGAATTGAACAGATACTACACAATAGGATAAATATGAATGGTCAACAAATATATGAAAAATTATTCAACATTTCTAGCAATTAAAAAAATGCAAATTAAGACTACAGTGAGATTTCATATCACTCCATTCACATAACAATGTAATAATATAAGTAATAACAAATGTTGGTGAGGATGTGGGGGTAAATGTACACTTTTACATTGCTGGAGGGACTGCAAATTGGTGCAATCACTCTGGAAAGCAGTATGGAGAGTCATAAAAAAACTAGAAATGGAAACCACCATTTGACCCAGTTATTCCACTCCTCAGTATATAGTCAAAGGATTTAAATCACCATACTGCAGTGACATGGTCACACCAATGTTTATAGTAGTATAATTCACAATAGTTAAACTATGGAACCAACCTAGGTTCCCTTCAACAGATGAATGGATAAATAAATTGTGGAGTGCATACACACAATGGAGTATTAATCAGTCATTAAAAAGAATGACTTTGTGACATTTGCCAGTAAATTGATGGATCTGAAAACTGTCCTGCTCAGTGAAACAAACAAGTCCCAAAAAGCCAAAGTTCAAATCTTTTCTCTGATATGTGGAAGTTAACCCATAATAAGGGGAAAGAGGTTGAATAGAAGTTCAATAGTTTAGACAAAGAGGAATGAAGGGAAGGGAGGGCATATAGGAAAAGAGAAGACAATGGAATTAATGTGACACAATTTTCCTATGCATATGTATGAATATACCACAGTAAATCCCACTATTGTGTATATCCGTAAGACTGAGGTCCTAATTAAAATATGTTTTATGCTTGTATAATTATATCAGAGTGGATTCTACTGTCATTTAATACTAGAAAGAACCAATTAAAAATTAATACATAAAATATTAAATAAAACTGAAAATTAATATTTGAAGAAGAACTCAGAAATGGAAAGAACTCCCATGCTCATGGATAGTCGGAATTAATATTGTTAAAATTGGCATACTATCAAAAACAAGATAGAGATTCAATAAAATCTCCATCAAAATACAAATGACATTCTTCACAGAACTAGAAAAAATACAGTCCTAAAATTTGTTTGCAGAAATAAAGTATCTAGAAGAGCTAACACAATGTTAAGCCATTAAAAACAAATACAATGCTGGAGACATCACAATTCCTGACTTCAAATTATACTGCAGAGTTTTAGTAACAAAAACTGCATGGTGCTGGCAAAATGCAGACACAGACCAATTGTGTAGAAGAGAAGACACAAAAGCACACTCACACATTCACAGTCATCTGATCCTTGACAAAGCTTCCAAAAACGTGCATTGGAGGAAAGATAGCTCTTTAAACAAATGGTTCTGGAAAAACTGATTATCCATATGTAAAAGTTTGAAATAAGACCCTATTCTTCACCATGCACAAAAATAAACTTAAAATGGATTAAAGATCAAGGAATTAAACCAGGAACCATGTAAGTTCTAGAATAAAATGTACAGTCAACACCACAGCACATAGGCACAGGCAACAACTTTCTCAATAGGACCCTTAAAACTTAGAAAATATTACTAAGAGTTAATAAATAGAATGACATCACATTAAAAAACTTCTGCATAAGAAAGGAAACAATAAGGAATGTAAACAGAGAACCTGCAGAATGGGAGAAAATCTTTGTTAGCTACTCTTCTAATGGAGAATTAATATCTAGAATGTATAAAAAAAACTCAACAAATCTTATACCCCAAAATCAAATAAACCAATGAATTAAAAAAATGTTTATCAAAAGAAAAAATATGAATGATCATCAAATATATGAAAATAATGTTCACCATCATTAGCAATAGGGAAGTGCAAATCAAAACTACACTGAGATTTCATTTCATACTAGTCAGAATGACTACCATCAAAAATATAAATAATAATAAATGCTGAAGAGAATGTGGCAAAAATACACATTTGCAGTATTTGTGGGAACATGAATTAGTGCAACCATTAGAGAAATCAGTATGACTAGGTATGAACCACCAGATTTTAATTATTTTGAATAAATACTAAGGTAATAGTGGGAGAGCTAGTCAGATGGTGGTTCCATTTCCAGTCTTTTGAGGAATCTCTATACAGTTTTACAAAGTGACTGTACTAATTTGGGGCCCTACCAATGATGTATAATTATACCCCCCCCACATCTTTGCTAGCATTTATTGTTATTTGCATTCTTGTTGATTGCTATTCTAACTGGATGAAATCTCAATGTAGTTCTGATTTGCATTTCCCTGATTGAACATCAATCACACTCTTCTGGCAGGGAACTAATATTCAGAATATCTAAAAAACTCAAAAATTTTAACACCGAAAAAAAACAAGACAAAAAAAATATATAACTCAATCAATAAATGGGCAAAAGAACTAAGCAGTTATTTCTCGAAAGGAGAAATACACATGATCAACAAATATATGAAAAAATGTTCAGGTTCACTTTTTGAGAGATGAGTGGATATAGTTCTCCCACGGAGCCAAAGTCTGCTGTCCTGACTATACTTCAGCAGCACAGGCATGAGGCTGCAATATATCTGTAGTTCTGACCTTGCTAGACAGCCATAACACCAGTGTATTAGTGAATAAGAGGAAGATCTCTGTAGGTTCACATCCCATGAAGCAAGGCACAGCTGCAATTGGCAGCTGGAACCAATATAGCTCTGGGGAATGATGAACACACAGTGGGGACTTTGGATGCTGGGATGATGCAACCTGAGAGTAACCCAGTGTCTGAGGCTGTTGCAACAGCAGCTAGGGCCCAGGAATAGTAAGATATGGCTGTGTCTTGGGCTATGGAGGAAGGAGAGCAATGCAGTCATAACTCACTCCACTTTCAGGAGAGGTAGTGACTGAGCAGCTCTCCTTGCAGGGGCTGGTTCAGTTCTAAGTAGGTAGAGCACAGGACTGTTCCGCCTGGAGGGAAGCCTGAGACAGTCCAACCATGGGCCTTATTCTATGGAATGTGCAGTACCACATCCTTTTGATTCCTTATGCCAAAATTACACTGGTCAATGAATCCCGCAGATTTCTTGGGGGTGAGACATGTGTCTGCAGTGGACTAAAAGTGAGGCATGGCTACTCAGGTATTCAAAGACCTGATATCTCCAGAATGACAAAGTTCTTCTTCAGGTATGGCACCTGTATATCAGAGGGTGAAATTTTTATCACATACTTGGTGATGAGATAACTATAATAATGATAAATACTATTCATTTCATCTTTACACTAGTCCATATACCTGATAGATATGTTTCAAACAAAATACTATTATTCATGAAAAAACAATTTTTGGTAAATACCTCCCCTCTTTGTGAATTCACAGGAATTTTGTTTTCACAGGTCGCATGGCAATAGCCAAACAGAGGAGAGCAGAAATTGAAATTAGTAGGAGTACATGAAATAATAATAAGAGACATATTATTTACATCTTATACTGGAGACTCAGTGAGAATAAGAATTTACCAGAACAACACAGTTGTTAAATGATAAAGTTAGAATTTGAACCCATACCTCTTCACCTCAAAAGCCTTTTGTGTAGACAAATGCATTTTACTCTCTGATTGACTAATGGAAAAGCAAGCTTCAAAGTTTAAAAATTTTTCTAATGTGAAATGAGGCTTATCTGAATTTACTAGAAGTAAAATGTATTTGTTTTTCTTTTATTGCTGCCTTCTGCAAACCCATCCTCTGCACTTTTAAATGGACCTCTTGTTACCTGTGAACTGTTCTTCCAAAACCAAAAATAAATTGCAACTCCCTTCAAATCTTAATTGCCTCAGATGTTTAATCTACACAATAAGGCCAATAACCCTGACACACTTCACAGGACTTCGGAAAGAGAAAGCAAATAAAAAACGCAATCATACACTTACAATTGTAATGCTCTTGTACATAAAATACAGCTATATGAATGCAAAATAACAATAATAATTGTAATTGCTTTTGAACACTAGCATTTCAGAATGCAGTTTTTGGTAAATACCTCTCCTTTTTGTGAATTCACAGTCATAATAGAATAAATAATTTTGTTTACACAGGTTGCATGTCACTAGCCAAAAAGAGGAGAGCAGGAGAATGGAACTTGCAATTTGTGGAAGTACATATGTTACTTGAAGAAAGCCAGCAGAAAAGAATCTCCAGGCCTTACTTAGATGATTTTATATTGCTGTGATGGCTTCTATATTGTCTTGCTGCTTTAGGTCTAAAATAACATCCAAATCATTCTCTGAGATACTCAGTCAATCCAGATGCAAAGACGTAACTTCTACACCAAGCTCCACACCTCCCTTCAGGTTCCAAGGACACCTCATAGCTCCTGGGATGCTTGTCACCTTCTCCCTCCTCTGAGTTTCTGTTTGATCTTTTCTTTTCTGGACTTATTTGTTCATCTTTTCCCCTATCCTGGTGTTTTTCTTTTAGATACTACCACGAAGTCTTTGGTGATTAGAAAGGTATTCTCTTTGTTGACATAAAGCACTATTGTCATTACCAAAGTGTATATTCTGTTAAAATGGATCACCTCAATCACTTCTTTCTTGAAAACAGTTTCCCCCCAACCATATTGTTTTATCTCTCATGATATTTCTCAGTACAGTGGTGTAACCAGAGAGGCCTCCAATATATGTTTAAGACAAGAAGGTAAACCAAGATTCTATCTTTGGGAAAAAAGAAAGGAAATTTGCCTTTACTAAATGTGATTGGGTTGAGAAATAATTTCCCTCCAGCCTTTAGATGGTTCTATGGTTCTAGAGAAAAAAAATCAAATATGTCATCCTTGATTCCAAAGAAATGAAATTTCTCTCTCTCTCTCTCTCTCTCTCTCTATATATATATATGTGTGTGTGTGTGTGTGTGTGTGTGTGTTATGAGAGTCTTATCAATGTAAGTATATAGGCACTTTGGTTGTAGGTATATATCTAATAGTACTTAATTTGAATTAAATTGAATGCATTTTAATGTGATTTTATACTTTAATTCTATAGGTAAATATCTACTAATACTTTATTTGGATTAAAATGAATGACCTGTAATGTAATTTCACAAACATGTATATTGTGTAGTCTTATAATTAAACTGTAAAACTTGAATTGTACATAAATATGCAAACAAGTTGATTTTAGGCAATCTATTTTAAAAATGTAATTTGTAACTGAGTTTAAAATGAAGAGATCTTTAGCTATCAGACAAAAGAAACCTCAAAGACAGTAGGTCAGCTGTGAAACTTACATAGAACAATGCTGGAATGAATTGAAAATGGCTATTTACCTGATAAATTGATGAAAATACAAAGAACAGGAATTTTGCCTTAAATGTATGCAAAGTGGAGCCTGGAAACTAAAATCTCAACAGAAAGTTAAAACCACAAAGAGTTGCCTCGGGGATAGGACGCTGCAAACAGAGTCCACTGCTATGGGGAAACCACAAGGAATATTCCCTACATCAGGGAATGAGTGGTAAGAGAAATCTCCCTTAAGAAATAGACTCTGGGTCGATGAAATCAAGATCTGTGTTATTCACAAGGTTTGGAAACCCCAAGTTGAGACATTCACCAACAATCTGAGCTCAGACCAGTGATTCCCCTAGGCACCTAGCAGGTATCACAGACCCACATGTCAGAGCCACTTTCTCATTCATGGAGAAGAGAGCCCGAAGAAGAACCCCTGGTGAGAGCGACTTCATACCACAGGGCCAGGAATCATAGGCCGCATGGCCAGGGAATCTACCAGGAATGCAGATCATAAAACCCTCTGTACTTGGCACTAAACACAACAAAAGTATAAAAGAGAATAACTCTTAAAAAAAGAAGTGTAAAAATAAACATTCTTACTATAACAAAAAAGGAAAGTAAACAAATATAAAACATAAAGTAAGGGCTAGGTATCAGAGAAATGTGGATGGATTTGCAAAGGAAAAATAATGTTTGGGAAAACCAATCATCAAACTTAAAAGTCAATAAAATGGAGAACCTGGGGGAAGGGTCCAAAGAATTCCTTCAAGATATTGATGGCAAGTTCATAGATTTTAATATTTATTTTGGATTAATAAATGGGCTGTTTCCAAGGTATATGCAGTGTTGAAAGTAACAAAAAGTCATTTCCAGCACTCAGGGTCTCATAAGTGTAAGTAGGGAGCTCTAAGGATCCCTAAATATCATAAGAAAACATTCAACCTTTGGTTTTTTTGGAATTGGCTTATTTCACTTAACATGATATTCTCCAACTCCATCCATTTACCTGCAAATGCCATAGTTTTATTCTTCTTTATGACTGAGTAATATTCCATTGTGTATATACACCACAGTTTCTTTATTCTTTCACCTATTGAAGGGAACTTAGGTTGGTTCCACAGTTTAGCTACTGTGAATTGAACTGCTATAAACATTGATATGACTGCATTACTGTAGTATGTTGAGTTTAAGTTCATTGGGTATAAACCGAGGAGTGTGATAACTGGTCAAAAGGTGGGTTTCTAATCAGTGTATGCTGATACATAAGTACATGAGTACACAAATGGTTTTGACTCTACACCTTGTACAACTATAGAAATGAAAAGTTGTACTCCATTTGTGTACAATGAATCAAAATGCATTCTGTAAAAATGAAAATTAAAAAAAGAAATGCAAAAAATATACATCATAAGAAACCTATGTGAGATAGTCCTGCTAGAAATACTAACAAACCTGTGGGAATGAGAAATATGACTACTAATAATTTGGGGAAGAAGGCACTGGGAAATATTGTCATCCTCTGATCTGTTGTAGACAAGGAAGTCAGAGGAGGGTATGTCCAGAATAGCCAGTCAGCAGAGATGCGCTTTCCAGGGCAGGAAGCAGAACAGAGAAGGATAGAGAAGGGATTTGTGGGCACAAAAGGAGAACGGAAGAATAAGCATATTTTGTCTCACAGCATTGATTTTGTTCTTCCCTAAGAAATAAAAACATCTTCAAAACGTATGAAACAAATCAAATCAAAACTACCAATCAATGCATCAGGTCAGAGTGGCATTAATTTAATATATTTCCTCCCTCATATTGGAGGTGTCTCTGAAAATGTTAACTATTAACAGTGCTCATCACATAAAGCAGAAAAAAAGGGAGAAGGAAATATTTAAGAAACACAAACACGACTACTGTTTTACCTGCTTGTGTAGCTGATTGTACAACCCCACTGATAACTATATCTGCCTTTTCTCTCTCTGCCCTGTCCCTGTTCTTGCTACCTTCTTCTCTGTCCTTGTCTCCTCAGAAGTTCTTCCTGATGACTGTTTTCATAGGATCTGAGTTTTGAGAAATTGTGTGTGTGTGTGTGTGGTGTGTGTGTGTGTGTGTGGTGTGTGTGTGGGGTGGTTGGTTGCCACAATTCTCAATTAATCTTTATTACAGAATATGAGCGCACACTAGGGTATCCACATGAATCCCTGAGGGGTATCACACATTCCTTCTTGCAAACACAGTGCAGTGCTCATCCAGTTTATCCATGATAATCAAGTTCAAGCACTGCAGCCACTTGACATGACACCTTTCTGACCTTGGGTTCATTGGCATGAAGAACTCCAATCAGTTAGGTCACAGTCACAAAATTCAATTTTTAAAATCATGAGTGTTCATTAGTGGTGGCAGTCCCCACGAGGACACCAGGAACTTTGAACTCATCAACCTTATGGTTGAGAGGATGGCTTTTAAACATTTTACCTCATTTACTTAGCTAGAGGTAGAACTTCCACCTGTCACCTTCTTAATATTCTAAATATGGAGAAACCACATCAAATACTGGATGCTAGCTTCAGGTTTATGCCATATCTTTAAGGAAAACTCTCTCATTTCTTAGTGTTTTCTCTTCTAATTTTTTAGTTTTCCACTGTTGTGTACATGGTAAGGAAATGCTAGAGTGTTCAATTAGTTTAAGTCTTTTGATAAGCCTCTTTATGTAAATGAGTACATCAGTAAAAGGTGATCATTTGTGGGATCCCATGCTATTTCATAAGGCAGGATGTTTTGCTGGCAAAATTCCTGTGTGACAGGAACATAAATCATGCCCAAGAGTAAGCTCGTATTCCCTAAAGACAAAGCAATGTTTTCTCCACAAATGAAAAGAACCTAGGTACTTAACCTTTATCAAACAGCTTCCTATCTCCCATTTAGGACCTGTTAGGACCCAGTGTTGCTCTTTGTTGTTGGCTGTTTGAACACACAGCAGGGACAGGGTATTCCAGTTTGTTGAGTTCAGATAAGGCTCTATTTCAGATGCCTTGGTCATGATTTCAAAGGATACTGTCAACAAACATCTGAATGTTTGGAAAGAAAGACTTCTATAAACATCCCTAGGATGGGTCATCTTCTCCAACTGATTTCTGGGTCTCTCCTCCAGTGGATGTCCTCTGATAACATTTATAGGAGACAAGAATATCTTTATAAACTATGTCTGCTCAAAATAACCTTCCTCTTCAGATTTTCTTTCTAGCTGTCTTACAATCCTTTTTCTTTCTAAGTCAGTGGTCAACTATGAATTAGGATCATTTAACTCAGACCATATCTGCTCTCATGGAAATTAGATAAACAGAGGCATTGCCCGAAATTCTGTTCACTTGGTGAATGTTCCTTCATTATTATCTGTCAAGTCATCTTTGAGTAGAGCGGTAGAAGTGAGGAGAATATGACATTCTAGCTGCCTTCAGCACTGCACATGAGCAGAAAATCTGTAAATCACCCACACAGGTTTTTAAATTCTGTACTAACTCATGTTTTAGTCATATTTTTCTATAATAAATTTGCACAACCAAAAGACCTAGGTTGCAACAATTCAACAAATTCCTCACCATGGAATTGAATGATTTGGCTGGAAGTATTGGTTACATAGGTTGTACTCAGTTAGTAAAAATTCATTCATAGTTAAGATAGGTGCAAATTTCTGAATGTATGCGGGTGATAGTCTACTTAGATTCCAAGTCTCAAAAAGTGATATACATCAAATCCCTGTGTTGTTGGACAATTGGTGTTGTAAAGAAACTGCAACATTGTTGCTGCAGGACACATATCTGCTCTTGATAAGTCAACTGTGACATGAACAGATTCTTTGCAACCTTATGAAATATTTCCCTGGAGGATTTCTCAAGGGGACAGAATTAGATGTTTCAGAGAGGCAATCATTCTGGACCTCTTGCGTGGAACAAATGTGGAGCGAAAGACTACAGTTAGGTCAGTGTTAATTATTAGAAGACAGTTATGTAGATTAAATAAGATTAATTGGTAGTGAGCAATACTTAAAAATAGGGGAATAATATTAGTTAGCTTTATACTGAGCATCAGGCACCATGCTCTACCATCATTATTTCACTGAGTTGTTTCAACATTCATGTTCTTGTTTAGTCTCAGCAAGACCCCTGGAATTTCTGGTCTTGTTATTCTCATTTTATAGATGAGAAAACTGAGCCTGGATAGTTTAAGGAAGTTTTGCTAGATCACATAGAGATACCTGAGAGTGCAACTTGCTTTTTTAAAAAATGGCAATCTACCACTCTTTCTTGGGGAGACAATCTCAAGCAGTGTGTGCTTTCCCTCCCACATACCTGTGTGATTGAGGCCACTTCCCTCCCCATTGTTCCTGTGTTTGGGTCCTGTTAAAGTTGATATGTCTTGCACACATACCTGGAGGCAGTAAAGAGGAAGACTAAGAAAGTGCTGGGTAGTACATGAAAACTGGTTTTAGGCTTAGAAATTCCCCAAGCATGGAAAAGGCAGGCTGCATGAATAACGAGGTTGCTTTTTTATTCTGCCCCTGATCTTGCCCATGCTCTTTCCTGGTTTGGGCAAAAAAACCATTATTTGAGTGTCACCCCCACGCATACTTTGATTACCACTGTCCTTGTAAGTGTTCCTCTCACCGTTTAATCTAAGGCATGGCTACTGGCCCTCGGCCACTCATTCTTTACTTGCTTTGCCCTTGTGAAAAGAAAAAAAAAAATAGGAAACTTTAATCAGCATCTTCAGTTCTTTTATTAATATTAACTCAGGAAGGTAATAGAATAAGTCAGATTCATGCACCTGCTAATTGGTCCAGGCAGACAGTCTACATTTCTTACTTGAGGACACTTGGTTAGGCAGGAAAATTCATATTTCAGCAGGACTATAATCAATATATCACCTATATTAGCCTCATGTCAACACACAAGTGTTCATTATTAAGCAGATTCTGAAGGGCTCACTGAATATTGCACTTTGAAATGTGTGTCTGGTGACTGGGAGCAATTTCCAACCTGTCTTCTGGGAACTAGGACACACTTAAAAGGATTTAAGAGTAGAAATCTTTCACTTAAGAAAATCCATTTTAGCAATTCACACATTAAGAAAATGGGAAATGTTTCTTTACCAACTTTTGATGGGGAATCTGCCACGAAAACACAGGTAATTTTATTCTAGCTGTTATAGCCATAGAACTATAGCTGATCTCCCACTCTGTTGCAAATACAAAACTACAGCCCATCAGGTAGTTTATTACATCTACATTTTGAGAACAAATCACTTTTATTGGAAAAATAGCAATATTGAGTACTTAGTGTCAGAATTTTTTCAAGAACTTTAAAATGCTTAATATTAGTCTTGAGAAGTAACAAAGGACGTAGTTGCTGCCACTATCTATATTTTACATAGAGAGGTGAAAGAATCTGTTCAAATTCACACAATTTATGTGACACAAAGTTTGAATTTGAGTCTAATATGTCTCACTCTAAAGTCTGCATCATTAATCTGTAATTTATACTACCAAGGAGATACTATTAGTAGATAATATGTATGTGCTCTTTGTATATAGTTACAAGTATTTTATATATATATATAATAATTGTATTATATATGTATAATACAAGATATATATATATCTTGCATGTGTGCTTTAATTCATAATCTTCAAAAATTTAGAAACAAAATTTGAAAAAAAGGTAATGATGCAGAGGTCAAAGATTTACTCAAAATATCATTATAGGGACCAGTAATAATGTAACAGTAACAGAACCTGTTTCAAGAGCTTTTGAAAAACGGCAGTTTTTAAGAAAGAAAAAAAAAAAAGGAATGAGAAAAGGAAGATAAAAGGAGAGGGAGGAGGGAAAGTGTAAGAAAAAAATTAGATGAAAACATTAATTTCAAGAAAATAAAAAATCTAATCTTGGGGCTTAACTTTATTTCTGAAAAGGTATTTGCAAGTTAATATGCAGCTTCACAATATTGAACTCTAATCAAATAATAAATTAAAAAACAAACCCAAGTATATTCTCTTAGAGAAATAAACACTCCTTTATTTGACTTGCTAAATAATACTGCCATCGGATTTTTAAAGAATATGCTTCTATCCACTATTTACAAATTTGCAAGTTTTTCTTTAAGAATTTTTAAAAATTATGATGGTATATATTTATTTTCTCAGAAAGTTCCCAGGTTATGTATTCTTCCACAATATTGACATATTTTAGAAGTTGGATAGAACCTGGACTAAATTTAAATGAATAAAATCAGAATGTACTATACATATTTCCTATAGCAATTCACTACTACCTCACTGCTATGGTGGTTAAAATTCCTCAACAGGAGACGAGTTACTTTCAGTATTTTTTTTTTTAAGAAATCTTCTTTAATAAGTAGATATCCATTGGAGTAGAATGATGATTTTTTAAATTTCTTTTTATTTTTACATTTTGATTCATTGTACACAAATGAGGTACATCATTTTGTTTCTATGTTTGTACGCAATGTAGATTCATACCATTTGTGTAATCATACATGTACATAGGGTAATGATGTCTGTCTCATTCCACCATTTTCATACCCTGCTCCCTCTCATTTCCCTTTATGTAATCTAACTTTCCTTCATTCTTCTCTCATCCCCCAACACCCCACTCCCACTCCCATTATATATCATCATCCACTTATTAGGGAAAACATTAGGCTTTTGTTTTTTTGGGATTGGCTTATTTCACTTAGCATGACATTCTCCAATTCCATCCATTTATCTGCGAATGCCATAATATTATTATTCTTTATGGCTGAATAATATTCCATTTTGTATATATCCCACAGTTTCTTTATCCATTCATCTGTTTAAGGGCATCTAGGCTGATTCCACATTTTTTTAAACTAAGAATAATAATGATTTAGGTGTTGGAAGCTACAAATGCATTAATTATAATGAACTACTTTCCGTATCTTAGGGGTTGGGAGTGTGGTTCAGTAGTACAGTCCTTGCCTAGTCTGTATGAGACCCTCCTCTATATACAAAGCACTACACAAAACAAAACAAACAAACCACCAAAAGCAGTATCTATGGAATTTGAAAAACAGTGAAAGTAATATAAACTTTATATATGTATCACTTTCAATATTTTTGTTTTTAAATCATTTTTGTGAAATAACACAGACGTAGTCACTTGTTCTAAAATATGAAATATGATCTCTGGGATTAGCCTGCTCCCATGAGAACTCAGCACAAGATTCATGTGACCTATTCACCAGGAAGAATCTAGTCTTCACTAAGGGACACATAGTCTTAGTAATATTAATATGCCATGATGGCACTAGTTTCCCAGTGGTAATTTCAAAGGGACCAAGGTTTAAACTTAGACTTCCAATTGTGTCACTCCACATTAGCATTGCAGGTGTTTTAGAATTTTAAGTTTATCCTTTGGTTCATACCTTCTCCCTACAAGTGGAGAAATAGAGTTTAAACATCACATTATATTTTTAAAGTGGTGGTAAGGAAGATTTTGAACTAAAAACTAATAGATAAATGTTTTAAATATTTTCTTAGATGTGGTGAATATTGATGCCTTCTGACACTGGGGACCTCACCGCACCTGGAGTGACCACTTGGCCTTGGAGGGCCATTTCACAACTTGGCTATTAAAGAACTACTCAGCTTCCTATTGCCCATTCTTTTTGTTTTGAAGTGTTTTGGTTTTAGCTAAATAGCTGTTATTCAGTAGGTTAAATCCATTCTTATCCCTAGCAGATGCTTTCTCTTTTATACATGTAACCGTTACAGTTTAATTCTTTGGAGCAAATATGAAGGGCTTTGAACAGTGTTATCCACGTATAGATGTGAACAACCATTTCATTGATGGAGAAACTCAACCCGGAAGAGATGGAATGATTCACAGTGTAGATGTGGAGTGAATCCAGTTTTCCTGAAAACAATATTTTTTTTAACCCTGCTGCCAAAGCAATTCCTTGGTAGCATGTGATACTGATTTTCAACTATTAAACCCATGAAATGAATGTTTTGAGCGCAGTTTTTAACTTGCCAATTAGATAGGACCAATAATGAAGATCATTTCTAACGAAAATGGTCAGGAAGGTAGAAGGAACCTACTAACATTGGCAAAGAAAGAAATAGCACTGGCAATACTTTATATTCCAATAGTCAGTTGAAATCAGGGCACTATGATGGAAATATACGGGTGATTCCAATGTAAATTTGCTTCTCCATTCTCCCTGCATAGGTCCCAGTCTATGTTAAAAATAAGTATGACAGGACAAAGTTCAAGATATTTTGTGCGGTTTCATTATTCTGTCCTCTGTGACCTTCCCCAGGCTGCTTTTCCCTGACCCTTGGTCTCATGCAGTGGAACCCATCAATTTCCCCAAACCTTCAATGTTCTGCATCATCACACAGTTCTTTGCACTGCCACGGCCACTCAGCATGCTTTCTCTATCTTATCCACTTGGAAATATTAATCTTTTAAGGTTCACAGTTTCAGTGTCACCTCCCTTATGAATCCCTCCTTAGTTTACTTTCCAGTGCTGCCTGTGTTCTACTGTGTGACACCCTGTAATGGTCTAGATTTCTATTATGTTACCTCCATTGCTCTGCTCTCTTTCCATCCCTCTCTCCAATACAAATAGGATTATTAAGGACAGATTAGCATATGCTTCCCAAACAATATAAACAAGGTCTACAAAATCTGAAAGAAAGAACACCATGTATTCCCCCAACTTTTCTTCTTTGTGTTCTTTACATTATCTTTCTTCCAGTGAGTTCGAAGTTCTCAAAGGCTGTAATTTTTAAAAATTTTTTGTTTGCCATTCTTATATTTTCATACAAAGACAGAGCTCTTTGTTCTCGGTGGGCACACTGTCAAATATTATAACTAATATAAGAAAATCATTAGATTTTGCATTTCTTTCTCTATTATGCTAAAGAATATGTGCTACAGAATATCTTTAATGATTATGCTGGTTCAAATAATAGCCCCTGAGGTTTATAGACTGAAAATTGAACATTAGTGGTTTTGATCATAATACACTGTGCCTTCAAATGTTTGATTAGGTCAATTTTGTTCATGTATTTTATCCTTATTATAGAAACAATACATTTCATAGTGTTAAGAAAAATAGTTTATGATTGATAAATGATTCTTAGGTGTACCTGTGTCCTATGCTGACCACTTTAACTTAAAAGCTGTAATTATATATAACAGTGAGATCCATTATGCCATAATCATACATGCACATTCCTTCCTCTTCCCTCTGCCTGACCTGTTTGCTCTACTCAGCTGATTTACTATTAATATTTTAATTATTACATTATAATTATATATATATACATATATATGTACATATGTGTGTGTATATATATATATATATATATATAGAGAGAGAGAGAGAGAGAGAGAAAGAGAGAGAGAGAGAGAGAGCAGGAACCATTATAGTATAGTCATACATGTCCATAGCATAACATGGTAGATTTTGTTCCCCAGTAGTCCCCATACTCTCCCCTTCCTCCTCTCAATCACCTTCCTCTACTCCATTGGTCTCCATTCTATTTTTATGATTTTCCCCCTTTTCTAAGCGCCTTTCTCTCCCTCTATCTCTTGTTTTCTAGCATCAATATATGAGAGAAAACTTTCCACCCTTGACTTTCTGAGTATGACATTTCATTAAACATGATGTTCTCCAGTTCTATTCATTTACCAGCAAATGACATAATTTCGTTCTTCTTTATGGTTGAGTAAACCTTATTATGTTTGTACACAACATTTTCTTTATTCACTTGTCTGTAGATAGGCACCTGGGCTGGTTGTACAACTTGTTTACAGTGCATTGTACTGCTATGAATACTGAACCAACCGATGTTATCCTAACATTCCTTTATCAGACTTTCTGCAGATACCCAGCACCTCAACCCCTCTTCTAGTAATTTTTACCTTCCTGCTATTTACATCATTGTTCAATGCATTGAATAAAATCTTTGATATGTTTATTTTGTATTTGAAAGAGTCTTTATTTTTCTTCTTAATTTTTACTTTTGAAAATTATACTTTAAAATCCTTGACTTTATCTGAGATCTACTGGTCAGAAGGTCAAAGGAAAGGGTTTCATTTACTGATCTTCCTTTCATACACTGCAAAATATTGCAACTATTTTATGTCTAATTATATCAATTTACAAATCATATATATTAATATATAGTCTAATTTATAAATTATGTAGTCTAATACAACTAAAGCAATTCTAACAAAATAGACATGCAACCCAAAGGATACTTACAAGGAAACTGCAAATTGAAAGTAATACTAATAATGTAGTCCATGTTGATAATAAAAGTGGGCAGAACACTCATAAGTCTAGTATGAACTCTGAGCTTGGAACACAGAAGTGAAGAAATGAGACTTTAATCTGATACAACAGAAAACAGCAGCAAATGATTTACCACTGTGAAAACTACTTAACATGTGAACATGGATACACTGTCAACACTGTTACAAGAATTTTGCTTAATAGATTTTATTTATTTATTTATTTATTTATTCATTGACTTTTTTTATTGTAAACAAATGGGATACATGTTGCTTCTCTGGTTGTACATGAAGTAAAGGCATACCATTTGTGTAATCATACATTTACATAGATTTTATGTAAACTGTTTCCTAGTGTGTGGCATATTTCATTTATAACAATCATTAAAAACAATTCCAAAATGAACTGAACTTAAAACCAACTCTTTGAAATGCTGTACCAATGGTGTTAAGTCAGTATTTTTAAAAGTAGCGAAGGATAAACAATCGCTCACACACACACACACACACAAACACACCACTCATATATACATATATGTCAATTGTTTATGGTATATATAAAATATGGGTATTTCATATATGAATTCCATATATAAAATTATCATATATCTGTATGAAGGTCAACATATATACACCCAATACACGCCAACATTCAATTAAGAAATATTGAAGTAAAAGACATTATTTTAAAATACATAATTCCACATTTATTTTTCAAATTCTAAAATTTGTCTTGTGCCTGTTTTATAAGGTTTATTGCTTGTTAGTGTGATAGGAGATTTATATAATAATATATTATACATATTATTGTATATAATAATATACACATATACATATACATAAACATATATATATATACACACACATATATATACACATAAATGCATATATATGTGTGTGTGTATAGATAGATAGATAGATAGATACTCTAATTTGTGCTATTTACCTCCTCCTTTCTGAAATCCCTGTCTCGAATGTGATTTTTACAGTGCCCTCTAATTAATTAATGACTATTTATAGATTTCTTCCCCAATTACTTGTGAATTACCTAAAGTGTTGGACTATGTCCTAATGGTCCCTTTATATACAGTGCCTGCCATATTTTAAGCTCTTATTTATTTATTTATTTATTGTAATGAAAAAGCATAATAAGTAAAATTTGAAATGCATGACACATATTATCAATGTTGTGAGAATTCTGAAAATCAGATATGTCTAGCTAGGGCTTTCATCAAGATAGAAGATACTTTAATTTTATTAATGGATTGGTGATGGGATTTAAGATTAAAGTCCCTAGTTATTGAGAGGTATTTCTAAGCTAGTTCATTGAACACAAATAAGATCTCCTCCCCTTTCAGGTATGGAACCCAAAACTTGACTTCATTAATGACCAGAGAGAATTAAATTACATCAACAAGAAAAATCCTTAGACAATCAAAAGTTAATGTCCAAACTGAAGAGGGACCCCCAACTGTCTCACAGCTGGCCTGTCCCCGTGCACCCTTGTTCAAAGGCAAGCTCTGGAGTGAGCTCAATGCTGTTCCTGTGTCGGACCTGAAGTCATGAGGAGCCACTGGCATAAGAACTCGGTGCCACCCAGCTCTGCCCTCTCCCATTGATGTTGTTGAATACGATTCAGATTAGGGAATATTTTTTCATAAGTGCCTGTTGTGAAAATGTCTAAACACATAAAAATAAATGTTAAATGTATTTCTTTAAAGAAAGAAAAGACAGTAGGCTCACTAATCTGATTTTCGTTTCATTTATGGAAATTTTTTCCACAATGAATTTGCATAACAGATTTATATAGATACGTGAAGGACATGCATAGTTCTTTAAGTTGTAAAAACAATCCAATAAAACGTGAAATATGTGAAAACAAAAAAGGTAAAGTCCAGGACTCAGTGGGGTACCTGTAGTGCATTTGCTTAAAGGCCTTGGGATCCACCCAGCACAGAAAAATAAATAAATAAATAAATAAAAATTAGAGTCCTCTGACTTAAAAACAAAACAACAAAATCTTTCCTGTATTAAAAGACAATGCAATGAGAAAGGCCCATTGCATAAAATAGTTGGATGGAATTGGAGCTCTCTGGTCTGTGAGAATGAATATCATTATCTAGAAATCAAAATCATTAAAATATAGTTAAGAACATTGGTGAGAAAATAGAAGGGATAATTGGAAATTGTTTTCTGAATAAAACCATTACCCTGAGAGCAGTAGTGTTTAAAGAAAATTATGAAACCTTGGTTGGTTCAAAGATTTCTGTACACACTCTGCATGATAAACCAAGAATACAAAATAACATACATGAAAGTCAATTTTTTCATGAATTAATTCAAATAAGATTTCTTAGTTTTCTTCTTGTAGAATTTAAACACCACAGCCCACAATGCAACATTAATTATATAAGTATAATCTATATGAATAATCATATTGTAATCATTATTATTGTTGAAACTTACTTGTAGATTACATACCCAATTTACATGGAATAATCACAATATTCAATATAAATCAACTATAATTTTCTAATAAAATGTGTTAAGTATATATTTCCTTCCAATAATTCAATCATTGGCATGAAACCTAAAAATAATTCCCTATCATAAATGTGCATGAAAACTTGTTTCTAATTTACTGGTTATGTATGCTAATTTAAAGGGGAGCTTCTAAGCCTTGTTCTGCTAGTCTCTGTAGAAACTGGTCACAGGAAACACACCATTCTACTTATGATTGTCTATTCACAAGATTTTAAAGAATCAAATTAGCACTAAATCTGTGGAATTTTTACTATCATTGTAGAATTTTGAAATCAGGAGCACTGATTGAATTGATTTTATTAGATATTATGCACAATTTCTACGTGAATTACTTGTGAATTTTTACAAATATACTTTGCATGGAAATTGACATAGGAAACATTTCTAGCAGTCCATACCTTCTCTGTTAACCTCTTCCACTTAATAAGTCCAAATTTGCTCAAAAACACTGTCTACCTTCTAACCCATATGCAAAATTTGCCAGCTCTTAAATCTGACATAAATTAAGTTAAGCATGTGCCCTAATTTATATTTGACTTCATTTGCACAATATTGTGTCTGTGGGATCCATCCATTTTCTTTCACATTATTATAGTGCCCTACTTCCATGACTCTACAGTACATCACTGAGACCCACATCAGGATTTATTCATTTATTTGTTTATTTTGGGTACTGGGTATTGAACTCAGGGACACTTAACCACTGAGCCACATCCCCAGTCCTTTTTATTTATTTATTTATCTATCTATTTATTTATTTTTGAGACAGAATCTACCTAAATTGCATAGGGCCTCTTTAGGTTGCTGAAACTGGTTTCAAACTCGTAATCCTTCTGCCTCAGGCTCCTGAGTTTAGGAGTTAGTGTTGGAGTCTACTGTAAAAGGATACTTGAATAGTATCCAGTTCTGTTATCATGAGTGTTGTTTCCACAAGCATTTCTGTGCACATGTATTCAAGGAAATACAGTTTGTCCTCGTTTTTGCGTATGAATTCATACATTTCGAGAAGAAATATAGGATCAAAAATAGCTTATGTGCATCTTTAATATGTAGTGTATATAATGTTCACTAGAAATCTGGTTTTAAAATTTCTTAAAATATAGAGCACTGGCGGTTTGGCATCATAATTTTTATTTTTTATTATTTTATGCATTTCAGTTTTATGCACATATATATGAAACCAAAATATATACATTTAAAAGTGTATCGCCTTTTAAAACTTTAAATAGAAGGGATTTTTCTTAATTTGCAATCACATAGAAACACTATAGAAGCAGATCATGTTTTGACAGGGCATTTCATCAGTGACCTGCATAAAATGGAGCTGAAGTAATTTCATTTGAAGCCATCATTTTCGACCTTTTCAAAGGAAGATTTGGCTTTTAATCAGAAATCTGTGTTTCATTTTGAACAAGGAACACATCAACCCAATTCAGCTATTTCCATACAAATGAACTATTTTCCATATCATAAGATTAATAATGAACAGAATTGTATTCCTACAAGTAGGCGGAGGAGTTCTACAGAAGCTCATTCTATGAACTAACTCTGTATGAAATTTGTCCATTGAGTTTTAAGGTCTAACTTTCTTTGAGCCTGAGGGTTAAAGGAATCCACTTGGTTGTGACTAACCTCCTTCAAGCCCACTACTCTTTTTGTTTTTATTTTATTTATATATATATTTTTTTTTGCGGTGCTGGGAATTTGAACCCAGAACCTTGTGCTTGTGAGGCAAACACTCTACCAGCTGAGGTATATCCCCAGTCCAAGTCCACCACTCTTGAAATTAGTGAGAGATATATTGAAATAAATTCACTGGGCCCCAATCTCTACCTGTATGGTTTAGATATTAGAAGCTCACGGGTGATACAATGCAAGAATGTTCAGAGGTGAAATGATTGGTTTATGAGAACCTTAACCCAACCTGTGAATTAATTCCCTGATGGGATCAACTGAGTGGTAACAGAAGGCAGGTAAGGTATGACTGGAGGAGGTAGGTCTTTGGGGATGTGCCTTTGGGGTATATATTTTGTATTTGGTGAGTGGAATCTCTCTCTGCTTCCTGATCATCATGTGAGCTGTGTCTCTCTGCCACACTCTTCAGTCACAATGTCCTGCCTCACATCAAGCTCTGAGGAATGGAGCTGCCTGTCTATGGACTGAGACCTCTTAAACCATGAGCCTCAAACAAACTTTTCCTTTTCTAAAATTGTTCTTGTCAGTTCTTTTAGTTGCAGCATTGAAAAAACTGACTAAATGACTACCTTATTGTTAATTTTCATACATATGTAGTTGTGAGTGTGTCTCTCATTAATTAGTTATTTACATTTAGATGAATAATCTTATTTTCTTATCAGAAATGTTATGTTACTAAAAATGGTATCAAAATATTCTCTTTACAGGAATATCATCAAATATGATGAATCAAGTGTTGCATAAATGGAATATATTTATGTCTTAATAATGTAACTGTGGTGATGGATGAGTTATTTTATGCCTTTTAAAGCATTCTGTCATTCATTTTTTTAATACCAATCCAACTGTGATAGTGAGCAGAGCATGTGTTTTACTCAGCTGATTTTGCTGCTGTGGCTGAAAGATCTGACCAGAAAAATTATAGAGGAGGAAAATTTACGTGGGGACTCACAGTTTCAGAAGTCTTAGTCCATAGAAGGCCAGCTCCATTCCGCAGGGCTCAAGGTGAGGAAGAACATCATGGTGGAAGAGTGCGGCCAAGGGAAGCAGAGACTTCACTCTCCAGATACAAAATCCATTATCCCATAGCCATGCTCCCAGTTAACTACTTCCTCCAGCCACAGCCCATCTGTCTCCAGTTACCACTCAGTTCAGCCCATCAGGATTAATTCACTGATTGGGTTAAGACTCTCACAACCCAACCATTTCTCCTTTGAACCTTCTTGCATTTTGTCTCAGACATGAGCTTTTGGGTGACACTTCATCACATCCAAACCAACAGCATGTGTTTTCACCATGTGTGAGGAGGACCCTCTGCACTGGTTATGTTATGATTCCACAAGAGCATCTGGTCAGGGCCAATCTCTCCTTCCTCTTAGTTTGATTCTTTTTCCCTCTCTGCTTTTTATTTTCTTCTTCTTAAAAAAGTGACTCATAAGGGAGTCACATTTCCATCACATTGGAAAAGAAATTGTGTGAAACTGAAATATCCTCACGTCTTCCACGTCAGGGGACACTAATTTCATGAATGGAATTCTTTGCAGAAAGTTTCTTCTTTTCTGCTGCTGCTTATTCATTGGTTAGTCTTTGTTATTTCTGTGACTTATATATTAGCATTCTTTTACTCACTTCCTGATTAGCAAACTTATTTTAAATAGGCTAAACTTATTTTAAATAGGATTCACATTTCTTGTTCCACCAATTTCATTAACACTGAAATAGAAAGGAAAGAAGAGAGGGAGGGAAGGGATGCATTAGTTTTTCCATTGCTGTGACAAAATACTTGAGAAAATCAATTTGTTTTAGTTAGCCTTTGTATCACAGTGACCAAAATACCTGACAAGAACAATTTAGAGGAGGAAAAATTTATTTGTGGCTCCCAATTTCAAAGGTCTCAGTCCACAGATGACCAACTTCATTGCTCTGGGTCCAGGTTGAGGCAGCATATTAGGGGGTAAGGACACAGTGAAGGAAAACTGCTTAGCTTATGGTAGATTCAGGGAGCAGAGAGAGTGACCCACAGGGTAGATGCATCCTTTCAGGGCATGCCACTAGTGATGTGTCACAACCCACTTGCCTACAGTTACGTTCAAATGAGGGTGGACTGATTATGGTACAGGCTCTCCCATACCATCATTTCACCTCTGAACATTTATGCCTCAACACAGGAGCTTTTGGGAAGCATCTTATATTCAAACCATAGCAACTTTTGAGGAGGAAAAAAATTATTTTGTCCCAAAGTTTCAGATGTTTAGGTCTCCTCTACAAACACTTGGGTCTGCCTTGTTCCCTTACATCTGGAGTTCAAAGTGACATTGAAGTAAAAAAAAAAATGTCTGATCCCATGATTTTGAACTTGTTGCAGGTGGAACATTGTAGCAAGGAGTGTAAGGTGGAGCAAACTTCTATTACCATGTTAGCCAGACAACAAAGAGAACAAGAAGTCAGGGTCAAGTCTCTCCTCTAAGATCATGCCTGCAATGACCTAACTTTCTTCACTAGGGAACCCTTGAGCTTGCCTAGGAGAGTGTTACAAGTAACGTTGCTGTATGTAAATAGCAGAGGGAACTTGTGTAATTTATTTACTGTCAGTGTTGTTCTATCTCCATGTCAAAGCAGATACTTGTGAATTCCAGCTGTAAACCTTGTGATCCCACCCATTCCTTGATGTTATACATTGCCCATTATTGTGAATTCCTTCGGGGGCCCTGGCTCCACTTAATGGATTTTTATTAGCTATTGCTTCAAGTACTTGTTTTTTCTTGGTCATATTATTAGATGGCAAGTCTATTACTGTTGGTATTTCTGAAATTCACCTACCAGATAATCTATTATAAAACTTTTCAAGTTTATGCTATGTCCCAGAGAGATGCTAAAGAGAAATGAGCTTTGATTGTCATGGCAATTCAATTTCAACTTCAGGAAAAAACTAACTGGAAAGGTCATTAGTCTCTGAATTAGCTACTAAGAAGCCTTTGAAATCATCTTCCCCAGAGATCTTTCATAAATGTAGAAGTGTGCCTATGATAATTTAGAAATGTTTAACTGTCTGAAAGGGAGGGATGAGATGACTCAAATTATGATCAGATTATATTCAGATTGTCCCAAGTCTCTAAAACCTCTATAAAACATTCAGACTGATCAACTTTCAAAAGGTACCAAGCATCTTCTGGAGGCTTTTGACTATGAGGGCTACTCTAAGTCACTCTCCCTAGCTGACTGCTGAAAGATGCTTAAGCTCCTACAGGCTGAGAAATGTGCCCTGTGACACCCCATGGTCTTCTGGGAAAGAAGATAATCCTGGAGTCCCTGGGGATATATAAGAAAGAACCACCTTGATATAGCACCAGATATGATGTGCAACTATGAAAACTTTGTCTTTGAAATCTTGGAAGTATTATTTCCAACGCAGTGTGTTAAGGAGTCCTGGATTCAAATGATGGTACTCTGAAGACATCTCTTTAACTCCTTAGTCTTTCTGTTTCACCTCCTGGTGATACTGGTCACAGAAGAGAGTCACGAGCAGATTACTTGGAGAGCACGGCTCAAGACGTGTCCTTCATGCTCAGGCTTTTAGATTGTGAGCTCCTAGGATAGAAAGAGGAAAGAAAACAAGACAAAAGCAAATACAAAATGGTTCCTAAGCATTTGGGGCACATGGTTTTAGGAACACAGAGCTCCAGACAGGTCCCACACAGACATTGTGATGGCAAGCAATCCACTAAGGAAAAGAAGGACAGCGGCATTTCTGTTGGCTCCTACAAATCGTGTATGTTTCATCAGTTCCAGCTGGACACATGTATAAGGCAGGAAAGCAAGGATGGTAAAAACAGACATCCTTCCTGACTGTAATCACTTCAGAACAGAGAGAACAAGTTTCTTTTCCAGGGTCCCTTATCCTGATGTCAGTCTCTGCCATGATAGAGCAATCCTCTGTTTTTTAAATGGCCCTCATTTGGCTTCCTGTGACTTTGGACTTGATCCTATTAAACCACAATTTATTGTCCTAGTACTTCTTATATCGAGTGCCTTATACACACAAGAAAACAGGTGAGATATCTAAATATTTAAAGGTTCTCGATTGTAATTGCTATAGTCATTAATTATACTATTTCAACTAAAAAGTAATCATCAGTTCACTGAGGTAGTTTTATTAACTTTTAAGAAAATATGAACTATTTGATGTATCAAAGTTTAGAAACATTTAGCAACCCAGAAATTTCTGTTTAACTACTTTAAGATAAATATGACAAAATAATCAAATTATGTTCTGATTTGGGTCCAGTTGTTAAAGTTGGATACAGGAAATACTAAAGCACAGAAGAAAAATATCATTTAAGAGCAAATAAGCTTGGTGGAGAGTCTAGAGCCCTGTGCTCCTCTTACCTACAAGTTAAGCAGTGTAATCCAGAGAGGAGGTCTCCATCTCTCAACAACTATCACATTAACTGCAAATGAAGCTACTACAAGTCCTTTGACAGCAAATATGTGCTGTTGGAATGAAGCAGACAAAAATCCCAAAAAAGTAGAGTTAAGTGATTCATGACAGATATGCTGGGTTTATTCTCCTAAACTATTCATTTAATTAGTGTAATATTCATCAACAATGGTAATGAATTCACATGCATTAGCTCCTGAACCAAAGCAAGCATAGACATTCTCTCTCAATTGTTAACAGAATAAGGCTCTGCCAAAGAACTTGGTTCATTTGTAAAAGTTTTCACCAACAAGCCTAGAATGATAATCTGTCACAGGCTACAAAGACAACCAATGGCAGAGTTAATTCATTCTGTACATGTTGAATTCCGATTTATTTAACCAAAATTAAAGACTGACTTGAAAAACTCTAAATTCACAAGCGATGTCTTTCTATATAGTAAGTCTTGAGCTCACTTGTAAATATCTTCTATCACTCAGAGAACTTTAATAAAAGGAAAATACTTTTAGATATGTCTCAATTAAGAATAGAAAAAGGTGTGATCACATGGGAAGCATCAAGAAAAAGGCATAGACAGGCAGTCGCCCACCTAACCCACCCACTTTGTGATTTGCTTATTCTCCTCATATTCTTTACAATTTTATCAAAGCCAATACCTTTAATTTTATTGAGGTAAAATTAACAGAGTAACAGTTAAGCATTTTAAATTGAATGATTCATTGGCATTTGCCACATTCACATTGTTGTACAAACACGACCTCTATCCTGTTCAAAATATTTTCATAATCTCCAAATAAAACTCTTCACCCTTTAAGCAGTGACTACCCATTGCTCTTTCCCTCCAGGCCCTAGAAGCCACCCGTCTGGCTTCTAACTCTATGGATTTATCTCTCTTGGATATTTCACACAGATAAAGTCATACAATATCGGCCCTTTGATATCTGGTTTCTCTTGCTCTGAAAAATATGTTTGAGGCTTATCCACATCAAAACCACATATAACGACTTCATCCCTTTTTATGTTCAAATAATATTCCATTGCACATGTATCAGTGTGACAGGGGAGCCAGAATGAAATAGCATTGGTTTATAGCAATAGAACTTTGTTCTCACAGTTCTGGATGCTAGACTTACCAGTTTCATTTGTCTTCATGGTTGGACTTTCCTTGACGGTTCAAGAAAAGAATTCTACCCCTTTTCCAGCATCTGTTTGCTGTTGGCAATCCTTAGCATCCTTTGACTTGTAACTGCATCATTACAGCTTTGTCCACTGCCATCCCATGGCCTTCTGCACGGCGGGTCTTCTCTGTGTCATAGTGTCTTCATATTGTCTTCCTATAAGGATTAAAATCAATCAATTTAGAATGCACCCTGATATAATACGATCTCATCATTACATAACTGATGACATCTTCAAACACCCTGTCTCTAAATAAAGTCACATTCATAGGTACCTTGGGTTAGAACTTTTATTGCTAGATTTCTGTGGGTTGGATGTTGTCAGATGCCTTTCTTGTGTCAATCATTTGTTTTCTTTCCTCCTTCCATTCTATTAACCTAGTGTATTAAATTGATTTATTTTTTATGTTGAACAAATCTAGTATTCCTGAGATAAATCTCAATCATTATGTATAATCTTTCTGATATGCTACTGAATTCTGTTTGCTAGTATTTTTTTGAGGATTTAATATCTGCACTGTTCCATCAAATTTCATCTTTGGCCACTCAAGGATATCTCACTATAATTATTTATTCAGTCACCTATATTATCAGTTATCCCCGCTCTACCTCTTTTTCTTTATCTCTCTACCCAACCACCCCATCTATTCAATTGTCTCTTCCTTTCTTATCATTTCAATGGTTTTTTCACATAAGCAACCCCATAAGCTAATATATCTCCAATTTCTTGTGTTTACCTAAACTACTAATCTCCTTCCATTCTTTCTTTTTTAGAGCAAAATTTTCTGAATTATTCATACCTGCTAACTCTACTTTTTCTCCCTCTAGTCACTCTAGAACCCATTTCACTACAGAAACACTCTTTTCAAAATCACCACAAAGCATTGTAACTACATGCCCATGATTCTCTTTTCTATCTGCCCTGAATATGTAGATTATCCATTTCATTTAGATAGTTAAAGGCTCCAAGATCTCATTTCTCCTAACAAATTTCTGTTTCATATATCCATTTGCATGTTTAATACACATCTAAAGCATTAATAGTTTAAAAATAACTCCAGATTCCCTTGCCTGACTAAATAAACATATAACTTCATCTTTTTTCATCATAAATGACAAGATTGATTTTGCTTTTACTCAAGGCAATCATTAAGTCTTGCAAGAATCATTTCTTTCTCCTCCCCATATCTAATTCATCAGAATATTGTTTCAGCTCTATCTTCAACATCCATAATCTGGCCACTTCTCGCCATACCATCTGTCCTCAGTTGCCACAGCATCTCTCCTATATTATTGCAATATTTTTCTACTGTAATCACTTTCCCAGCTGGATCACCTACTCAAGTCTTTCTTCCCATCTTACCTTCACTCGGTAAAATTGCATACCGGTAGTAAGATCAGCGTATAGAGTACTGAAGTTGGGTTGTATTACTACAAACTATTTTTAATTTTTTTTAAATTGTTTGTTCTATTTAGTTATACATGACAGCAGACTGCATTTTGATTCATTGTACCCAAATGGAGTACAACTTTTCATTTCTCTGGTCGTACACGATGTAGAATCACACCATTCGTGTAATCATACATGTACCTAGGACAATGATGTTTGTCTCATTCCATCTTCTTTCCTTCCTCCAGTCCCCTTCCTTCTGCTCATTTCCCTCTACACAATCCAACATTCCTCCATTCTTCCCTTAACCCCGCTGCCCCCCTGTTCTGTATCAGAGAAAACATTTGGCCTTTAGTTTTTTAGGATTGGTTTATCTCACTTAGCAAACAAGCTATTTCTTTACAAATCAATGGTCATGAGAAAGAGAAAGGGCAGGAAGTGTTCATTAAAGTTGCCAGGTACATATATTCAGGATCTGCATAGTACAAGGGCACCATGTACAAGTGTTTACCATTCACACTGAGAAATACTAACTTAGGTGAGTGTGTATGGATGAGAGTGGAGTTGAAGCAAAGAATGGCTGAGATGAACCACCATCCTACTTACAGCCAAACCTGCACACACACACTGCTGGAGAGCATACCTCTACATACTCCTTGGCACTCTCGTATGTGTTGATACAACCTGATTATGCTATGGCTCTCCCTTGGGTTTCTCCTGCACACTTGCCATTCACTGGAGCCTAATTTTCTCTGCTAATCCTCTCTTCATACACTAGCCTAGACTCAACAGTTTGCCACTTTGTCATCATAACACACTCTGTGTATACTTATGACTTTTAATAACTCTTTATTATTTTGTCTGTGCCTCTAGTCTATGACCGGAGAGTTCACAGAGGCAGTATTTGATCCATATTTATATTCCTTGAAGCTAGGGAAATGTCAAGAACATAGTGGTATTGATAAATAAAGACCTCCATCTCTGACTTGGGGGGATGCTGAATATGAATCCTATAGCAGAAAATTTTTTTCTCTCCAGATGAAAAGAAATGTGAAAACAAACTCACATAAATTGTATCTTGTGGGTCAATTCTGTCCATATTGCAATACCTGGAACACTTGAGTGTGTGGTGCTGGGGGATCCAACACAGAGTCTCATACATGCTAGGCTGTGTTCCACCCCTGAGCTCCACTGTGACCCTAAACACTGTGAAAGGATATGATGCCACTTTTAAGCTCTGTGTCTCTTAGGCTTCCGCTAGTAGAAATTCCCTATTGTTTTACTTTCTATTTTCAGGATCTTTGTCAAATTTTAAGGTCCATAGTTGGGAGTTAGCAGCCTCCTTTTCTGATGAAATTTTTTTCTTTATGGTACTCATTCATTTCATTTTAAAATCCTTAAGTCACTTAGAGTCAAAAAAATGTTATCACCTTTACAAATGTAAGTAGAGGTTATATGCGCTCACTCATCTTCCCACCCATGATTTTTTACAATAAACATGTTCTTAACACTTTAAATGTTAAAATACACGCTGAAAAGAAAAGTAGGTTTCATTGCTTGAGTTTCTTCAAGAGACTGAATGATTTCCTTTTTAATTTTATTGTTAGAAGCTTAGCATAAAATAGGTTAAAAGTAAGAAACTCTTTAACATGCAAACTGTTAAAAAAAAAAAAAAAAAGCAAGTCACAAAAGTGAGCATTCATCAAACCCACCCTCTAGGCTTCCAGAGTTTTGGTCCCATTGGAAAGGGACCCTGGTGGGTAATTATTGGCATCTGACAATTTTAGCTGATATCACTAAGCATTGTTCTTTTATTTTAATCTCTTTTACTCTAATTCCATGATCAACATCAATCTTCTGATTACTATTTCCCTGTGGGTCTTTAAGATCATATAAAGTAACACATTTTTCATTGTAAATTGGCATTCTGATCTTATACATCAATTGCAGAGTCTAAGAAACTGTTAGTATAATAAAGAGAGATAGATGTATTCTTGGCAAATGAGCAAAACCAGATTTTTGAGCCTATATAAATAAGAGAAGACTAAATTATTGTAGAAAAATTTACCACATTAGTGCCTCACTTCCTAGTGAGTGGCCTGTTCACCTAACAGGATGTTGCCATGCATCTTGTGAATTATATTTGCATTAAACTAAGGCACCTACTAATATTGTAAAATACAGAGATTCTTTAATTAAAAACAATGTGTCCAAACCCATCTGTACCATCATTGGTATTTTAATTAATTTTCTGAGTCTCTGTGTTTTCATGTGGAACATGGACAAACAGCATTCAAATTCTAGTCTATTTATTAGAAAAAATGAAGTGCCTTCTGAAAGTTCTCATGGAAGGGGCTGTCTCTTGGTGAACCCTCAGTAAACATCAGCTACCTTTCCTTTTGCATTCCTCGGTTTAGCTGTTTGACCCTTTCCTGCTAATACGGACTTATCACTGTAACAGATTTAAGTGCAGTAAACATCTCATCTTTTTACTCTCAATATTTCTTTTTTTCCCCAGACTTGGTGGGATCATTCCTCTTTTTTAGGGTTTTGCTAAAAGGAAAAGTATCTCATTCACTGTCCTCTACAGGAAAAGTTGTAAGTTATTCTTCACAATAGGATTAGTATCTGTCCAGTGGATGGGGTATCCCTGTGTATGACTGGCAGATTGTGGAGGTTTCATCAACTGACAGAGGTCATTCTTGCTACAGTTGTCACAAGTGCTGTACTTGACTTTGCAAGCAAAACCAGCACTGGAAACAAAGAATTTGTGCACTTGGGTGAGAATGTGGAATTTGTTCATGCTCCTGTAATTATTTATATTTTCTATCCTTCTAATATACTATAGCTCTAAATGGCCACCAGTAACTCACTTATTGGCAAAAAAAAAAAATTTGCTTTTGTGATAACTCTAAGAGCAAAAGAGAGAGCAACATCCCATTTGGCTGACTTTTGCTATTGATGGTTTATATGTCTAGGTTGAATGATAAACTTTGATAGTGATTTCTTCTATTTCATTTTTGCCATTATAAATTCATATAGTAGTGGATGAACAAGAATTATCTTCTGCATAATTTTTATTATTTTGGAAGAGGAATGAACATCACATCTTGGTTTGAAATATTTACATTTAATTGATCTACATGAGAGTGTAAGTCTCACATTAGGATTTAGTGACGGCAAGTCTCACTATTGTGTGTGCGTTTGTGTGCACTTGCGCACTGTGTGTCACTGAGTACATGCATATTGTGTATTTGGAGCAAGTTCAGTAGTTTGAAGCATTATATAGATTTTCTGGCAAATACTCTGCCTATTAAAAAAAGTTTATAGATTATAACTACTTGACCACTTCTCCAAGTAGGAGGAAAGCATGCATTCATGTATAGTAATTGTCCTTTTTTTCTTTTTTTTTGGGGGGGGCACAGTGGTTCCAGGTATTGAACTCAGGGGCACGAGACCACATCCCCAGCCCTATTTTGCTTAGAGACAGGGTTTCACTCAGTTGCTTGGTGCCTTGCTTTTGTTGAGGCTAGCTTTGATCTCATGATACTCCTGCCTCAGCCTCCCAAGCTTCCAGGATTACAGGCCTGCACCACCACAGGCAGCTAGTAATTGTATTTTTATTTGTGTGCTGTCCCTAGTTTCTTTTGTGAAAATTCTTTCTTTGGGAATTACTTTTCCCACTATTCAAACTGCTGTCTCTGTGAAGCATTCCCATATGCAAATAAATCTTGAACCTTTGCCAAAGTTGAATACCAGAGGACAGTAGGGATATCACCTTATCCTACATCACTCAATATGTTTTAATGGAGTTCAGAAATGGAGCAATTTTCATTAGTAAAGGAAAAAATGAGACTGTGGGATTAAAATTGGTGTTTTTATTTTTGTTCCTTTATTTTCTGGTGGAAGCCAGAATGTAAATTATTTTCAATGAGTGAGAATTACATTTTTACAATGGAGAGAAACATGTAACTAAAAAAAAAAAAAAAATTATGTTTTGCGTGTCTTTGACTCTAGGTATTCCAAAAGCATAATTGCATCCCTGACCTTTCATACTTTGGGTTGTTTAGTTCTTTCTTGAAGATGATATTAGTCAAGATCCTCACAGAAAAGAAATATGCTTCCTTGAGCTGGGTAACTGAGGACATTTTAATCAATAGAGTATCTATTTACAAAGTTGAGAACACAAGTCTTCAAGCGGTAAGAAGGAGAGCCATTGCCATTCCTAAGACAAAAGGGAAAAGAATGGAAATAAGACCAAAGGCAAAGAAGACGTTGTATAGAAAAACTTACAAATGTAACTGTACCCTCTCATAAGGAATGTAGTCAAAATCGGTGGATGAAAGTAGCAGGTGTACTCCAAACTCACTCTCCTCATCTTTGAGATCTCCTACCAGTTTCAAAGTAACAGACACAAGAGCAAGGGCTCCATCTCCAGGTTTCATATGGGTCAACCTTTTGGATACAGAGCAGGTAGAGAAAAGCAGGAATAGATCAAGAGGGACAAATAAATATAAGATAACCCAGTAGAGAGCCTAGGAGACAGTAAATTTCCCTTTTGGCCTACACCAGTTCCAGTTGGGTTTCTATCATTTGCAAACTAGAACAGTCCTGAGTGATTCTCCTTTCTAGTTTTTATTCATGTGTCTGCTTTGTTACTCCAATTACCTCTTGCTTAGGATTTGTGCATTAAGGGTAGTGATAAAAGAGATGGGATTAGCAGCTAATATATTAGTCACTCAATTAACCCATGAGACCCAGTCTACTTCTTCCAGAAAACAGGCACTAAAGATAACATGACTTAAAACATTCTCTCTAAGCTAGTGAGACACCTGCTCATTTCTGTTCTTTCAGTCAACCCTGACAGCAATTAAATCTCTCCAAACTAGTTTTCTCCCTCGACAGGACTGCCTATCTAAATCACAAATGCTTTATTTGACTCCGTGGCACCACATCAACCCACTGCCCGGCCATATCAATTTCTAGCAGAAGTCAATTTCACTCTCTCTCCATTCTGAGGCTTGCATATGCTTGTCAGAGAGATTTGCATCCAACCCTTTCCACTCTCATCACAATCTTCTATCAGGCAGAGTGAGAAGGAGAAGTCACCTAGTATAATATTTGCTGGACTTAAGGGAATATTTAGCTCAAAACCTTCCAGTTCCTAACCCCTGTAATTCAACCAAGGCATCCAGAAAGTGAGAACACAATCTGCTTCCAAAGGAACTGTGTTGTCTATCTCTTCCTGCTATTTGTTTCCCCTCCTTTTTTACATTCTTTACTATTGTTTTTGCTTTGTCTGCTCATGAAGACTAAGACTGAAGGGGTACATAGAAGAAAACTGGATCTCCTCAAAGACAACTGGGTGCTGTCAGGCTTTTGGATCTATACCTCCATGCCATTAAGCATATCCAGGACCTGCATTCTGTGTCATTTTCAAAATAGAGATGATAACATCTGTTCTCAGAAAAGGACAGAAATGAGTATGATATACAGCCCAACTTTCAGTACTGAGACCATAATGCTCATGGAAAAAGAAAAAAAAAAAAAAGAAGAAGAAGAAGAGATTGGTTTTCCTTCCTTCCTTCACCCTCTTTCCTCCCCACCCCCCCCGCCTCTTTTTTCCTTCCTTCCTGTCTCCTCCCTCCTTCTTCCCTCCCTCCCTTCCTTCTAGTTTCCCTGCCTGCCTACCTTTCTCTTTCTTCTTCCTATACTACTTATATATAAACAACTGTTACACGCTTCAAATAACATGCATTCACTACACCTTTAGAACACCAAAATAAAGCCAAAAACATTATTTCGATGCAGTTTACATGCACCAAGTCAAAACCAAATCAGAGCAATGCAAAACAGGGCTGTGCAGATTATAGAATTCCAGAATGTCATCTGTATCATTCTGAAATATTTACTGAAAGACCACAAAATGAGGTGACCTTATAAAGTGATGAGCATACACTACCTGTTGGACACTATGCTAAGCACACTACATTTAGTTCTTACAATGGCACTATGAGTTAGCCACTGTCATTACTGCATTCCATAGAGAGGGAAAATGAGGTACGGAAAATTGAATGATTTACACTGTAACCCACATCTAGGAGAAAATGGAGGACACTGAGTGTAGAATATGTACAAAAACTTTTGAGAAATATTATTGACTGTTTTTTCCTCATAAAGAATAAGGTAACCAGGCACTATGATACATTAGTAGTCATGTTCTATTATGAGTGCGATTATGAAAATTATGCATTTACAAGGTATGTAATGGGGGTGGTATCATTTCTGTTTTGTTTTGTTTTGGCTTTTGTTTTTTGCACTAGGAGGGGGTGTTTTGCCACTGACTTAACATTCACAGCCTGTTTCATATTTTTTATTTTTGTATATTATTTTGAGACAAGGTCTCCCTACGTTGCCCAGGTTGACCTGGAACTTGTCAAAGTTGCCCTCAAACTTGTCCTCCTCCTGCCTCAGCCTTCTGAGATGCTGGGATTACAGGCATGCTCCACCATGCCTAGCTTTGTTTAAAAGTATAATGTAGAATAATTAAATCACTAATTAACATATGACCTCAAATATTTCAAATTTTCGTGATGACAATATTGGAAATTTATTCTTTTAGCAATTTTGAAATATACAGTATTCAATTATTAATTATATTAACACTATCATAGTTAATGTATGATAAAATAAATACATAAAAATTTTTAAAAAGACAATATTACTTTCACAATAATAAGCCAATATATGATACTTCAAGGAATCAAAGTTACTGAAAGATATTTGGCTCATAGACAGTTATTTAATAATATACTCCACAAAGTATCTTAAATATAATACTAATGTATTTCTAAACTTATATGGACTTTAGGACTTGAAGGAATTTCACATTTATCTGTATGTGGAACCCACAGTCTTAACAGGTAAATGCAATGTCTGAGGTGCATGCACAAGATAAAATTTCCTGTAAAATCCTGATGACTACAATCAAAGCTGAGAATACTCTCAAGCTTAGTTCAGTTGGTGAGTCATTGTTTTCATTTTAGACATAAATGACCAGAGATGCATTGATTGAATTATATATTCAAGAACATAAAGCAAAGATCAAGAGTTATAATTCATATCCAAGTCTGTCTGACTCCAAGTCTGTCTGACTTTTGATATAGGTTCTATAATATATATTATATATATAAAATATATTTTATATGTATATCTATATGGAGAGAGAGAGAGAGAGAGAGAGAGAGACTGTGAAACTTCTATGTTGAAAGTAAACTATCTGCAAATTTCTTTAAGATCACAATGACATCATTTATTACTCAAAGGAATGGTTGCTTTCGCAAAGTCTATTGAGTAAATCCAGGTTAGTTTAGATCATTGCCAGAACACATTGACTTCACAATTTTCTTCCTGGATTGTGGTAAAACATACCAAAATAAATAAATAAATAAATAAACAAAATAAACTAATGATTCTCCCATCATTTTAAATGTCTGGGTATTGGTTTTTAACACAGCAAGATGTATAGATGAATGTCACCAGATGAAGAAACTTAGAGATGAAGTTCTTTTAAAAGCATTTCAGCATGAAATTTTGTTTCAGAAAGATACAAAAAGATGCTGCACGAACAAAAAGATGAGGCAAACTAGATAAAACCTGAATAATTAGATAAGACTGTGCAGGAAAGTAATGTTTGACTCTCAAGTCACTCAGGAATCAAACAATATGCAGGAAAAACAATATCAGTTAATGTCTGCTTTACCCTTGATTTCTGAGTAGTTAGCAAAAGTGCCTATCTCAAAATCTGTGGTCAATAAACACTCTACTTTTGAAATGTCAGGAACAAGAGCATATATTAATGGCTTTTTCTGGATGTACTATATATATTTTCATGCTTGGCATTCCCCCTTGCATTGGCTGAAAGAATCAAATGCAAAGGCAAGATCCTGAAATTTTCTGAGAACTCTGTATGGGCACCTGCAAAGAGGTAAAGAAAAGAACCGGGAACTTCCTTCGATGATCATTTGTTCATCCACAAGCATTGGTGAAAGTCTACTGTATGCCAGGAAGCAGCATACACCAGGTTAAATACATTGTGATATTCTGACTCCTGATAGTTTGGATAACTGCCAGGCCTGCTGTGTGGAATTATTACCCATCCCCCTTCGTGGGTTTCCAAGGACACAATATCAACACTTTGGATAAAAGAGATTTTGTTGTGCAGAACAGTCCAATGCATTTAGCAACTTGGCCTATCAAATGTCAATAGCATTTCCCACTCCAGGGATCAACTAAAAATATATCCTTGAATTTTTAAATGTCCCCTTAGGAAAGCTGATCTACCACTGGTAGAGAGGTAAAACAAAACTGGGCAAAACCAAAAACTCTATCTTAGCATAATCTGAAAATTTATCCAAGCAGTTATTCAAGAATAGTAAGAGAGAGTGGAGGCAGGTTTATCAATGAACATTGTTGCCACTTTTACTACAAATCAATGCATGACAAAGTCAGGAGACATAGAAAAGTTAGATTTCAGAAAAACTCATGCAATAAGAATTTGACAAGAATAGGTGCATGTATGTACACATGCATAGACATATACTTAACATATGCATATATATTTAGATACATTTAGATACAAAATAAGAATAGCTATTACACATTGGGAAAACAGAACAATAAAAATTACATATTTCACTCTGAAGTTAACAATTTCTCCATAAATATAAATCTCACAGGGTCTGTGATATAATATTTTCTTATTCCCAGAAACTTGCATGGAAAAGGCCTATGGTAGGTATTAATACAATACAGTGAATTGAGTAAGTTAGTACATCTTATTAGGGATAGTTAGGATACTGTAATTTCAGAATAGTTGTCAATCAACCACAGCTAGTGCTACAGCTGAGCCTGGGTCAGTGAGAGTGCTTGTACCTGTCTACTTTGTCCATGCTATAGATGTTCCTAGTTCATCCACTAAGTAAATACCACTTTATTTACTCAGTAAAACACAAGCGAGCATCAAATCCAAGGTCAGTTGAAAAGAAATTATCAATCTACCTACGTTTTGTTTAAAGTATTTACCTTTGAAATAGAGAAATATTTGCTCTGTTCATTAATACTAATTTTTTTAAAATTAGACCTGTTAGCTCAAATAAGTATGCAGGTGTTTTAAATGATCTGCATCATGGTTTATGGAGAAGCTGGCTGAAAAGACTGTCAGCATCCTGTAAAATGGGAACTACAACAAAAACAATGGTGTTAGTTATACAAAATTTTATTTTTTTTTCCTGTTTCATGAGTGCTAAAATTAGCAGGTAGAGGGGAAAGTGTCATATATTTATGTGTAGTCAAGGTATTATTTGTAGAAGAATGAGTGTATACTCAAAGGAAAGCTATGGAATAATACTACCTATTTATGCTTGGCAGATGTAATTAAATATGTTTGCATATACATAGTAGTGTGTGAATTTCTAGGAAGACTTTTTAATTAAATAGCTATTTCTAAATGTGCATGTTTATAAAGGAATAAATTTAAAACATATTTCTGTATCTCAACTTATGAACCTTAATCCTCTTTATTTTTCTTCTTTCTTTCTTTCTTTTTTTTTAAGTGCCAGGGGAACTTAATCACTGAGTCACTTTTTCAGCCCTATTTATTTATTTATTTATTTTAAATTTTGAAACAGGGTCTCACTAAGTTGCTCAGGGCCTCTCTGAGTTGCTGAAGCTGACTTTGAACTTTTAATCCTCCTTCCTCAGCCTCCTGAGTAGCTGGGTGTACTGGTGTGTGCCACTGCACCTGGACTTTTCCTTTATTTTTCATTAGCTGTTTTAATCAGAACTTGAGGATTCTAACTCGATTCAAATTTGGTCTCATCCACAGGTCCCACATTATACCCTCTGGCAAACACATTTGCTCTTCCAAGTCATTATTTCCTTTCCTCCTATTTGGCAATATTTTCATTGTGAAACATGTTTCCTCACCAAATACCAGAAGTATTGTCAAAGAGATTGTCGTATGTATTAACATTTAAAAATACAGGCTGATCACTTACTATGAAGACTAAGGAAAACAATGTTGCTTGTTTTTTATACTGTTTTTATTAATTACAATGAGTTATGATTCTGATAAAATAAAATTTTTAAGAATTTTCAGTTGCCCTTTATTGCAATTAATTTTTCTGCCACAAAAATATTGATTTAATAATGAAGGCCCCAAAGGGAGAAAAATGACATATCCTTGTGTTTTTAACTCTATCGTAATCAACCTTAAATATTTCATTAATAAAATCAATCAAGGAAGGTTTAATTTGAATAAATAAATACATAAGTGCAAAAAGTTGAAAATTTATTCAGATGAGTTTTATGATCATTTTTTTTCCCTCTACAATAACTGGTATATGTATCCTGTTAGAATAAGCAATGGAGTTTCATAGTCATCACACTAAATTCAATGATTCATTTCACACATGCCCTCTCCTGTCAGTACCCAAATAGATCTTGGATAATCAATAGATTAAATTTTAACTGGAAACAGATAATTTGGGAGCTCTTTATTGTTGCAAATCTGAAGAGCTGCATCTTCAAAATATAGCAAATAGATATTTTTAAATCTCTCAAAATTATGATTTCCAAAGTACCAAAGATCTGCTTGGCAGGTCCGTCATAACTTTGGGAAGTTTGTCTGGATCTCATTTCACCCTTTGTAGGCAGAAACAAGTATTCTGGAGCTGTTAATGATCAAAAGAAAGCATCCTCCATCTTTACTTCCATCCACGTGAAAAAATATTGATGTTCATCAAACACAACACTTCCACAGGAGCAGTACACACTATGGTCCCTGGCAGTTAGCGTTAGCAGTATCTAGGGGCTATGCAACCCCTTATCAAATCACTCTAAAGAAATGTAAGTGGGTATGAAGGAATAATACACAATTAATAAACATAACTGGACTAACGATATTTGTCTTCTTATAAATTTAGATTTTAAGGCTTATTTTTATTTTTAATCTTTTCACTTTTTCTGTAGACAATTTTTAGATTTATTAGTCAAGAAAAAGATCTGGCTATTTTTAATGTCTGGCATTCATCATGGTTCCTGTCTAGTTCAGTTTCTTTAGCTGCCTAATTCACTCTAGGGAGCAGTCTGTACAGCTAATCAATCATTCATCTATCTATGTATTTCCTGGGTGGCTGTCATCTAAGTAACTGAAAAAAATCAGAGAGAATGTATCTGGAAAACAAAACAGTGAAATAAATTCTTCACTTCTCTTTGGAGCTCTAGCAATTCTTAAAGAGGATGGCCTTCCTAAATATTGAAATAGGCCATGTTCAAAAATATTGCTGTGTACATACAGAAAAAAATAAAATAGAAATTTGTCCAAGTATATGTGAACAGCTAATTTGTGACAATGCTTATCATTTTTTACAATATAGGAGGCTTATAAGTCAGAGGTTTTGTATGGGTGAGGTTGTTCCTTTGTTTGTTTGTTTTAGTTTTCTTATTTTCAGGGAAAACAAATTCTTTGCTATAGTTATTTTTATCTGAGACACTTTATTTTTCTTTCTTCTTATAATGGCAAGCAAAGGCCTGAAGGTTAGTGATGGATATAATGTTGGGGAGGCCACACCAGTGAAATGGAACACCTGAAATGCTCTCATGATTTGTTGTAAAAGAATTATCTTATTATGTAGAAAGAGAATATATTTAGAAGAGAGAAGAACAACATACAATGACCAGTTGTCTGTCTTATAGATTATGATAGTGGAATTTATTTGATGAAAAATAAGCTGACAAACAGCAAAAACCAACCCCCTAAAAATATTGATATATTAGACAATGATTTTAATTTACTGTCCTTTTCTGGTTATATTTCTAATTAGGTGGGTACTTTTAAAGCAAATCGTGTAATGATCTCATTTCCCCATGAAGTAGTCAAATTGTATGATATTTAGTGTCCTTCAAAACATTGCAACTTTAAGATTTTATAAATCCTATCCAAGAAAATAGAATGTATTTTTGTATAGAGTCATTGATGTGGGTAGGAAGTGAATTCACATTAGACTTTTCATGGTTATTAGTATGCATATTTGTATTTGTTTTAAGAGATAAATTTTGATGATCTAAAATGAATGATTTTGTGTAGGTTATTAAGAAGTAAGAAAATTTTCATGAAAACAGAAGCTTAGAATTGTTTTTAATCTTGGTCCACACTAGAGCAGGCATGTATAGGGTGAATCCCTGTATGCTCTTGCCCTGTGTTCCCAGAAGGTAGTGGGATTTGGAATGTGTTGAAAAGAAACAATGAAACCAAAGAGAATTTTCACAATTTATCATTAATTTGGGATCAGAGCTAATAAGAAAAATGTTATATCCTGACATATCTGTTGTATTATACTATTTAGAGAGGTATGAGAGAAAAAAGTTTCAAAACGTATTTGGAAAGTCAATCCCATAATTAATAAAAGGATTTGAGTATGGGTGTAAGTTCTTATTGCTGTTTTTATGAATTTCCTTCAAGGTAAATAGATTCATAACTGCTGACTTATTTTACAGTAATTTTCAAAATATTTAAATTTTGTAGAAAGCATTCTGAAAACAAGGTTAGATTAAGATGTTAAAAAATACTATGTTAATAACAGTATTTTTCTGCTAAAAGAAACCTCGGAGTTGCTCAATTCACAATAGCTAGATTGTGGAACCAAACTAGATGCCCTTCAATAGATGAATGAATAAACCGTGGTATATATATACTTGATGAAATATTATCCAGCCACAAAGAAGAGTAAAATTATGGCATTTGCTGGAAATGGATGGAGTTGGAGAATATCATGCTAAGTGAAATAAGCCAATCCTCAAAAACCAAAGGTGGAATATTTTCTCTGATAAGTGGATAATGATACATAACGGGTGATGGGGGTGCAAGAGAAGAATGGAGGAACTTTGGAATGTGTAGCGGGAAATGAAGGGGGAGGGGGCGGGGAAAGGAAAGATAGTGGAACGAGACAGACATCATAATCTTATATACATGTATGATTACAAGAATGGTGTGAATCTACATCCTGTAAAACCAGAGAAATGAAAAGTTGTACACCATTTGTGAACAATGAATCAAAACGCAGCCTGTAAAAATAAAAAATAAAAGAAGAAAAAAGGAACCTAAGGATCTCACCAATTTCAAGTTATTGAAAAATTCTCTCACATGCAGATGGTTGCAGGTTCCCAGGTGACACTTCTGTATCCACCACACAGAGTATTTTCAATACTGAAGATGGATAGAAAATCTCTGCATGGTCTAGAGAAGGTTCAAAAGGAGAGATGGAGCAACTCAAGGCTCTGCCTCAGCTAGAGTCATCCAGATGTGAACCCTGAAAAGAAAATCCTGTGCAAGTGACTCACAGAGAAAGTTTTCATAGGAGCAATACTGAGGGGAGTGAATAAACAGCATAGGTAAGGGAAAGAAGTCACTTTAGAGTGTATGTCAGTTGACATACATATGGTAGCTTTAGCCATATTATGAATTGAATACTTATGTCTCCCTAAAATTCATATGTTGTAATGAAATCCTACTCCTCAATGTGATATTGGGAGGTATGGCTCCAAGGAGATGATTAAGTCATGAAGAAACTGCCCTCATTAATGGGATCAGTTCTTTTGTAGATGAGACCCAAAATGTTCCCTCCACATTTCTACCAAGTGAGGACAAAGTGAGAAGATTCCTATGTATTAACCAGGAAGTGAGCCCTCATCAGACACCAAGTCTGCTAGTACTTGGTTTTTGGATTCCCACCCTCCAGAATTATAAGAAATAAATATATTGTTCAATTCACCCAATCTATGTTATTTTGCTATGGCAGTTTTTAAAGACAGAGACAGCCTATTGCCATAAAGGAGCTCCGTCATATACTACCTGACATGAGGGATGGTTGCTTGGTTTTATTTATTTTTGTTTTTCATGCTACTGAGTAGTCAGTATTGGATTAATTAAAGATGTTCCATGGGGACATATTAGATTACTTCCAGCTCTCTGCACATATTTAGCAGACAAGCCCCTGGAGTCCGGTGTCTTCTTCAAAAGAAGAGTCACAAGCAAGAGTTGTATTAGGGCTCTCCAGGAAAAAAAAAAAAAAAACAGTACAATTAGGGTATAGATATTTCTCTACAATGAGATTCATCATGAGGAATTTATTCACATGATTATGGAAGCTAAACAATACCACCACCTGCCTTCTGCAAGTCAGTGATCCAGAAAAGACACTGATGTAAATTAGTCTGACTTTAAAAGTTGAAAATCAAGCCGGGCATAGTGATTCACACCCATATTCCTAGAGATTCATGAGGATGAGGCAGGAGAACCACAAGTTCAAAGCAAACCTGGACAACTTAATGCGACCCTGTCTCAAAATTAAAAAGAAAAAAAAAAAAAGAAAAAGAAAAGGAGGAGGGATGCAGCTTAGTGGGTTCAATCCCCAGAACTATAAAATAATGATAAAAATAATAATAACACTTGAAAATCAAAATTTTCCACAATATAAGTTCCATTCTGAGGGCAAGAAAAGACCTAAATAACATTAAGGAGGAGTGAAAATTCAACCTCACTCTTCATTCTGTTCTATTCAGCCCTGCATCAGATTGGTTAAACCCACCCACTCAGGGAGGGTAGTGTATTTACTCAATTCACCAAATACAAATCTCTTCTAGAAGGACCCTCGGGTGAGTTCAGAAATAAGGGTTAATCAGCTTCTGGGCATCCCATGGCCCAAACAACTAAGTGTACAAGGAGGCATGGATGTGAATCAAATGTGAAGGTTACTCGTGTGTGTGTGTGTGTGTGTGTGTGTGTGTGTGTGTGTTTGTGTGTGTGTGTGTGTTTGTGTGTGTGTGTGTGTGTGTGTGTGTGTGTGCAAATGTACGTGGATCCAGGTGCTATGGGAGCCATTTGTAAAAGTCCTATAAAGAAGAAATGATGGAAATTTTCCAAATGTTTAGTTGTCAATGAAACTAAAATTTGGTAAATTTGAACACTGGCAAGGCACATCAATTAGCAAAATAATTATAATCATGTTGACATTCATATTATACTTTATAATTTAATAGTATATTTTAAATTACTAATTGGTCTCTCAACTCAATGCTATGAAAAAAAAAATCACCACACATAAGAAGACTAAATACAAGGTAATTTGAATAACTTACATAAGAACTTGAACAGATTTAACAGTGGAGTCAGAACTAATCTTTTCCCATGAAAATCCTTTCTGAAACATCCAGGACATTTTTTTCTCTTCTTTTTTTCCCCATGTTTTTGTTCCTGTTTTCTTTTTCTTCTCAGTTCTCTAAAAGATAGCTTACAGTGACTCATTCAGAGTTTGGAAATAAACCCCATTAATACGTATCTGTAGTGGTCAAATTGACTTAAAATACATTAGATTAAAAACAAATCTTTGACCCATGAGCATATAACAGTTTTCAGGCCAGACCTGATTTTGAAGTGACCTCTTGAAATGGAGTTTTATACCTGTGCTGGGGACAGCATCTTCATCAGGAAAGTGCTAAAGGTGACAGCTGAACTATTTTATAACTCACCATGCACGTTTTGCCTTCAAGATGTCCTCATGACTGCAGAACAATTGATTTGCTGTTCTACATAATAATTAAAGTGTTTTAAATATGTGCTATTCCACCATATGCAAGCACATCTGTGAAGGAGCCTCTTTATGGCTGCCTTCTGTTTATTCTTGACAAGTCTTTTGTTGTGCAGAAGAAAATGACTCATTACTCTGCCCAATTGACCTAAATTGAGTACCCTGTCCTTTATCATTAGTATGCACAGATAATTAGGGACCATCACTAATTTTTCACATTCATTTAGTAGTCATGGAAATTGCAGCTATGATATAACTTAACCATGGAACAATGCATGCATTAGAGTGACTTTTTGCCCTATTGTCCATCTTCCCAGGTTCTGGATTAAATCAAATGCAACTGGGATTGAACACTAAGTGAGATTTCAGTCCTGGGGTTTATAAAATTCTCAAATAAAATCCCCTGTACAGTTTCTACTTCTCAGAGAAGTTCATATGAATTTTGTAGTAGTTAATGATTTGAGAAATAAACCAATAATTTGTCATGATTTTATTGCCACATAGTCAAAGTCCAATGTATTATTATTCTAGAAATAGGAAATGTTGAGTTACTATTTTTAATTAATAAGGAGATACTGATTTTGTTATTCTGAAAGGACAAAAAATGTGGCTCTTGTTATTATGTCAAGAAAACAAGCTTAAGACATTGAAACCTTTGGTTAGGAGGGTTTCTAATGTGTAGGTGCATTGCTTCTTTTATCCTAGACCAGCCTTCTGGGTTTAATTTGCTTCTGATTGAAATACATTCTTTTGTAGCACGTTCAGAGAGGGTCTTTTGTGTTAAACTCGCACAGTCCTTGTTTTTCAGACACTTCTATTAAACATGTTCTGAAATTAGAATTTAATAAAATGTGGAATTTCGAGTGTACAACTTCCCTGAGCATTTTCAAGGTGTGGCTTCATACTCTTGATTTCTTATTGAAGCTAAAGAGCAACCTGATGTCAATCTAATTTTTATGTAATTCTCATTTTTTTCCTGGCATTTTTATTTTTTTAATTTTTGAAATTAAGAGATTTGTTTTTCCTTTAGAACAGATTTTGGTTTATAGAAAAACATAGTGGAAAGTACAGAAAGAAATCATGTTGTCCTTCTCTGAAGTCATGGTTTACTCCAGTTTTAACATTTTACATCACTGTAGTAATTTGTGACAATTGATGAACAAATACCTATACCACTTCGTTAAATCCATAGTGCAGAGTAGTGTTCATGTGGTATTGGTCAATGTGTTTTACCAATGCATAGTACCACAAAACCACCATTATAATGTCATACATTATATTAAAATTATCCTAAAATGATGTGTTCCACCTATTCATTCCTTTCACCTATTATCTGAACCCCTGACAACCACAGATCATTTTATTGTCTCTATACCTCTTTCCAAATGCCAAATGACTATTAGCATAAAGTAATTAGGTTTTTCAGACTGACTTAGCGATGTATGTTTAAGATTTCTCCATATTCTATCACAGCTTTATAGCTCATTTCTTCTTTTTTCTGCCTTTTGTTCCTTTGTCAATGATGTGTTTAATAGATTTATGCATGTCTATTTCTGAGCTTTGTATTCAGTGCTATTTGGTTATTTGCACACCATCAGGTTATTTTAATTATTTTTATTTTATTTTAGGTCTTTAGAGTATGACCTCCAATGTGAATCTTCTTCCAGAAGATTGGTTGCTTGATTAGAGGTTTTGCCTTTCTATATAAAGTTTAGGATAAGTTTGTAAATTATTTACAGGTTATTTACAAAATAATTTTCTGGAATTTTGCTTGGGATTCTGTTGAATTTACAGTTCAAGTAGCAAGAAACTGATCTTTAACAATACTGTTTCCCTATCAATGAATATGGAGCACTTCTATTTGTTTTTAATTATCCAATTTTCTTCATCAGAATTTTATAGTTTTCCTCATATAGATCACATACAAATTTTGTTAAATTAGATACCTAAAAAAGCTAAGATTTCTTTTTTGTTCATTTGTTTTTTGATGCCATGGAAATGTTTTTAATTTTAAATTTGAATTGTTCATTGGTGGTTTATAGAAAAGTGATGACTTTTATGTATTAATCCTGCATATTATAACTGCACTCTAATTGTTTATTAGTTCCGGATGAATTTTTTGTTGATTTTTAGAGATCTTCTCATAATCATGTCATTTGTGAATATAAAACATTTTATTTCTTCCTTCTCAAATTGTGTAAATTTTATATTCTTTTCTTCTATTATTACTTTATGTAGGTCTTTCCATGAAACACTGACTAGGTGTAATGGGAAAGAATTTCCTTGCCTTGTTTAGTATTTTCTGAGAAAATTTTCCATCATTTTGTTAGTCACATTTTTTGGTGGGTATTCTTCATGAGGTTGAGAAATATTCCTCAAGTGTTCCCAGGTTATGGAGAATTTATATTAATAATGAATTTTTGAATTTTCATAATATATCTTTCAGCATCCATTAATATAATCATATTTTTCTTTTTTAGCCTGTTGTCATGATGGAATAAATGAATGCATTTTAAAATGTCAATTTTTTATTATTCTTTTTATGTCAATGGAATTGGTAGTGATAGCATCTCTTTCAGTTCTGATATTATTAATTTATGATTTCTTTGGCTTTCCTTTGTTCAGATGACTAAGGATTTTCTAATTGTATTGATATTTTTAGGTAGTCGACTTTTATTTAACTGTTTTTCTTGATTTTCACTGGTTCCCTCTTCATTGACTTTAAGTTTTATCTTTTTCTTTTGCTTACTTCAGATGTGTTCTTGTCTTGCTTCTTGATTTTAATAAAATTTATTTTTCTTTAACTGATATATTTGATACATGAAATGTATACACATATATTTATTCATTTGGTACAATGTGATGTTTTCGTGTGTGTATATATTGTGTAATGTTTAAGTCAGGTTAAACATATCTTTATTTTCAAATATTTAGCATTTTCTGGGCTGGGGTTGTGGCTCAGTGGTAAAGCACTTACCTAGCATGTGTGAGGCACTGGGTTAGATTCTCAGTACCACATACAAATAAATGAAGTTTAAAAATTACCATTTCTTTATGATGATGGTATGAAAAGCCTTTCTTCTAGCTTTCTGAACTGTCCAGTACATTGCTGCTGTCTACTGTCACCCTACTAAGCTAAAGCACAGCAGAATTTCTTACACTTAACTGTAGCATAGTACCCTCCCTCACCCTACTCTCCCAGCCTCTGGTAAACACAATTCTCATCTCAACTTCTAAGAGATCAACCTTTTGGAGATTCCACATGAGTGAGATTATGCAGTATTTGTCTACCTATACCTGGCTTATTTCACTTAATATAATGGTCTCCAGTTCCATCCATATTGTCACAAATGATAAGGATTTCATCCTTTCCACAGATGCAGAGTATCCCATGGTGTACATACAACACATTTTCTTTATTCATTCATCACTCAATAGACAACTTAGGTTGTTTCTCTTTCCTGGCTATTGGAAATAGTGTGGCAATAAACTGTAGGTAGCACTCTGACATACTGATTCTACTACATTTGCAGATATATCCCTCAGTGGGATTGATGGATCACATGGTAGTTCTATTTTTAAATTTTTCAAGAAACCTCCCTACTGTTTTCCATAACAATTATACTAATTAACATTCCATCAGTAGTATGCAACTGTTCCCTTTTCTCTGCAGTTCACCAGCACTTATCATCTTTAGTCTTTTTGGGAATACCCATACTTACTGGGCAATGTTATATCTTATTGTGACATTAATTGGTATTTTCCTAATAGAAATATTAATCATTTTCGTGGAACTATTGATCATTTGCGTGTCTTCTTTTGAGAATTTTTTTTAGATCTATTTCTTTTGTAGTTATGTTATTTTCATTTATTCATGTATTTATTTTTCTTGTTTTTAGAGTTCTTTGTCTAATTCAAATATTAACCATATATAAGATATTTAGCTTCAAATATTTTCTCACATTCCACAGACTCTCCATTCTTATGATTGTTACTCTTGCTGAGAAAAAATGCTTTGTTTGATAGTCTTCATTTGTCAATTTTTTCTTTTGTCCCCCAATTTTTTCTTCCTTTCCAAAATCCTGAAGCATTTTTCCTATGATTCTAGTTATTGTTTGATAGTTTCAGGCCTTACATTTAACTCTTTAATCATTTTGAGTTGATCTTTGCAACTGGTGAGAGATAGGGTCTAGTCTCATTCTTCACGTTACTTAAGGTAGAAGACTATATCATAGATTTTAGATTTTACTTCCTTTCGAATTTATTTTTATTTGAATTCTTCTCTTTCTAAAATTAGTATAGCAATTTGACTTATTTTAACTAGTGTTAACATGATATACCTTTCTTCATCCCTTTAGCGTCAAACTTTCTGCATATAACTGTTTAAACAAGATTTCATGTTTTTAAAAGTAAAGGTTAAACTTTGTATTGTATCCTGTGAATCTCTGTCTTTTAATTAAGCTTAATTTAAACTTGCCACATTAAAGTGATTCTTAATAAAGTTTAATTAATGTACATCATCTTTGTAATTGGTTTCTGTTCTTTTTCCTTTTTTGTGTATTTCACTTTTCTTCTGTCATTGTTAGTTTTACCTGAGCATTTTATATGAATAAATTTTCTCTCCTTTCCTAACATATAATTTATTCTTCTTTTAGAATGTATTTACTGGCTGGCCTACATTTTGCAATGTATATTTTTGCAGCTAATCTGAATTCATTTTCAAGTAGCATTTTAGTTATTCATAAACAATGTAGATACCTCATGAAAGCTTCTTCCCACCATTACTTATAGCATTACTGTATTACTATTCTCATTTACTGATACATAAACTATAATTTTAAAAGACACTGTTGCTAGAATTATTTAAATAAACTATGAAAAACTTTAAATCAATTAAGAATGAGAAAAATAAAATATTTTATTTTACTTTTATTCAGTCTTTATTGTTTTTCCACAGCCACTTTTCTAACTTTGCTGTTGTTCTTTTCTGAAAAGAATTTCTTTTAACATTTCTAGCAAGGCAGATCTACTGGCAAATTTTTACTTTAATTGATATTTTTATTTATTAGTTTTGTGTCTGAAAAAGAATCTTTTTTCTTTTAATGTATAATTTGATGGATACAAAGTTCTGGATTAGTGGAATTTTTTCTTTCAACATGTTAAATATTTCATCCTTTCTACTATTGATTGCCAAGATTTTCAAGGAAAATTTTGGTGTAGTTCTTATTTTCCTCTGTAGGTCAGGTGCCTTCTTTGTTTTGCAGATATTATTGTTTTAATTTTTGCTGTTGTCTTCTGGATTGTGTTTGGCTTTGGCTTTCTGCAGTCTGAATATGAAATGAGGTATAGTTTTGTTTTCTTCTTTATTTACTTCGCATGGTGTTCTCTTAACTTCCTTGATGTGGTTTGGTGCATATCATGAATTCAGAATATCTTTCTATTTCTGTTTCTTCCTCTCCTATTTCCTTTTTAGGCCTGTTATGAATTTTGCAATTGCCCTACCTTTCTTACGTATTATTTTATTATTTGCTTTTAATTTGCCTTTTAATTTGTACTGATTTTTCATTTAATTTGGGGTTTGAGGTTTCATTTGTAATGAATTTATTTTGAATTTGAGTTACAAACCCTAAGAAGAAACGCTTTAGATTTCAGTTTCTCATTGGTAACATGTTATTACAAAAAGCTTTAGGAAATTGTAAAAATTCCTCACCATTGTTCTGTCTTTAAGTTGAATAATTTCTATCCAAAGAACTAAATGGCTTTTTAAGTCTCCAGATTCTGAGAAGCACCTGAGGCCTGGCTTCCCCTGTTTAGGTAACCCACACATGTCTCTTCTCTCCTAGCATTTGGACTCTGGTGCTCTTCCTTAAGCCCAAAGAGAAGTGGGAGAACACTGAACAACAGGTGCCACTTGATCTCTAGTCATTAGTTCTCTCTTTGGTACAGGAAGATTTTCCAGCCTTTCAAGTTCAACATGCTGTAACTTCTGTCATTTTAATTTATTCAATATTTTGATGCAGTAAGTTTGGGGATACAGTCATGACTTTGCTTTTTATACTATTCTGATATGTCTAGATTTCCAAGGAGTTATTATTTTTGCTTTAAGAAGATTTTATTCTTTGGAAAAAAAAAGTGAGTAGGAAAGAGCAATGTATTTGGAACAGAGCAGTTCTGCCTTTTATCCTCCATAAGGATTTTCTGACTTAGGTTTGAGTTTGACTTGAACTGGTAATGTGGAATCCCACCTTTTTTCTATTGACTAAAATCAACTAAAATAAACAGAAAGGGGGGCAGGATTCCTAGCCTTGGTAGAACAAAGATATGGTGATATAACTCAGTGGCAGGGGCTATGCTCAGCATGCATAAAGCCCTGGGTTCAAACCCAGGACAGAGAGAAAAGAGAGAAATGGAGGGGGGGGGGAGAGAGAGAGAGAGAGAGAGAGAGAGAGAGAGAGAGAGAGAGAGAGAGAGAGAAGTGGGGGAATGGGAGGTGAAGAAGGAGAGGTATTCAGAAATACAGTATGCCAAATGTAGATGTAATTTGTGACACTCAGTGCAAAATGAAAGTGTGGGACCCTTTATTGTAATGGGTCTAATGACAGTGGAGGCAGAGCATTAGACCAAGCACAGGACTTCTAAGGTTGGGGTCATGGGCTCCTACACAAGTACAATGCCCATGAAACCTGTCCTTGGAAGATATGTGGAGAAGTTCTATACATGTAGTTTAATAGGAGGTAGGAAAGTTCTATAAAAGGACCCCAGAGCTGGGAATCACAGGCAAAGTTATAAAGCACAGCTTTTGCAAAGTAGTGGCACATCCTGAGTTGAGGAAACAAGCAGACTCCAGCAAATCCACTGAGATGTCCTTCAAGGAACATTTTTTTTAGTGGAGAAAAGCACATGGACATTAAGCTCTTCCTGCCTGGATTTCTCAGCACCACCTCACATCATAAATGACCCCAATCACATTAGGCCACCACTTTTCCTTACTTTTTTTGTTTTTTTTGGTTTTTGTTTATTTGTTGTTGTTTTTTGTTGTTGTTGTTGTTCTTTTTTTTTGTTTTTTTTTTTGTTTGTTTTTGGTACCAGATTGAACCCAGGGGTGCTTAGCCACTGAACCACAGGCCAGCCCTTTTATATATTTTATTTAGAAACAGGGTCTAGCTGAATTGCTTAGGGCCTCACTAAATGGCGGAGGCTGGCTTTGAATTCATGATCCTCCTGCCACAGTCTACTGAGCCACTGGGATTACAGGCATATGGCATTGTGCCTGGCTACCTTAATTTAATTATTGATAAAATAATTGACTGAACTTCCCTCATAGTGATGCTGGATATAAGGTCTCAGAAAAATGTGTGGTGCATAATAAGTAAAACAATTGGAAAATAGAGAAAGAGAATGAAAATTTTAAAATTGTTTTGTGAAAACCAAGAAAAATGCACGTAAGAATTTGTATCCTTCATCCAAATATATCCCAAAGAAATAAAATAAAAGTTATAAAAATTAAGTTTAGAAATATTAGATAGAAATAAATGACTGTTTTAATAACCTTGGTATTTGGGAGGCCTTTCTCATTATGCCATATAGTCTACCCATCAAGGTAACAATATTTACCACATAATAAAATAAAGATTTGTGCATGGGAAAATCACCAGAAAATAGAATGAACTGATGTAGTTAAAGCTGACAAAGAATGTTGGTAATACTTTGCAAAGGGCAAATAAAATAAATACACTGATTCCTCAAATAAATAGGCATTTCTTTTTTGAAGGAGAATGTTGAATATGATTCCATGGTATGAGCTCCATGCTAATTTCCTTTATTTTATATTTCACATTTTTTCACATTTCATATCAGATGCAAATTTGAATGACAAGATTATACCATTTTAGCTTATTGCTTAAATAAAAACATGATATAATTCACTATGTAGACAAGAGTAATAAGAAACAAGGAATCATGTATACATGGCATGAATGAGTATAAATTTATATTGAGATAAATTTGGAAATCATAGAGAATTTTTAAAACACTGCTTAATCCAGTAATTCAGCTGTATCTTTATATATATATTCATAAAATTTGCAGTGGTTTATAAGCAAATATGTCCTTTCAGCAATTTCTGTTATAGCTGAAGATGAGAAGTCCTTAAATTTCCATCAGTATATGCTAATTAAATAAATTATGTTATACTTGCTATCATGGACTACTACATTAAAAAGAATGAGTCATTCATCTTAGTTAATGTGGTATTCCCCAAAGCCATTCCCATTAAGGTCAAGAAAATGATAAGAATTCATGCTTCTCAATTAATATTTAACATTTGACTGAAAGTATTAAAAATGCAATAAAACCAGCAAAAACAGATGTAGAAAAGATAAATTAATTTCTATTGCAAATTATAGCAATGATGAAACAAATAATTTAATTGGATTGTGGGATACAAGATTAACTTACAAAAATCAATAGCATTCATGTGCAGCATCAGTTAAAAGATATAATAAAACATTACATCCTATTTAAAATAGCTACATTAAAAAATACATAATAATCAAGAGATTGAAAGAGAAACTTGCTAACCCTATACAAGGAAATCTTTAAACATCCCTTACAGAAAAACACAAAACAAGACTCATACAAATGAATAGCCATTGTTTTATTCATTATATAATGAGTAAGCATGATAAAGATACTCTTTCTAAATTTGAACAAAAGTATTTTAATTAGGCTTTTTTAATGGAAAAAGTTAAATTTATCATTCGTTTGGATAAAAGATATGTAATAATAGCTAGAAAGACCCTGGACTTGCTCAAGAAATAAATAATAATATTATGGGATATTTAACATAAAAACAGAATAATACTAGCATGTGGGGAAAAGAAAGTGATTGATAAAACACAATGAAACTCTAGGATTAGGAGCAAAAAGTTTTAGGCATTTCTGATGTGACAGATATTTCAAAACACTGGAATAAAATGGACTTTTAGTAAATAATAATGCTTACAAAATGTTCAGTTAGACTTTGAAGAAAAGGCAAATTGGACACCTAACCTCATAAACAGTGAAAAGGTCCAAATGTACAAAATATCAATGTGAACATTGAAACAATTCAAGCAATAGAAGAAAAGAAAAATGAATTTCTTCATTACATACAAATAGAAAGTATCTTAAACTGTGACTCAGAATTCAAGAAATAAAAATAAAAAATGATAAAATTAGGTAGATTTTAAAGCATTATATCAAATATTAAGCAAAATAAAATTCCAAAGAAAAGCTGAAAATAAATATTTACAATATACATAAGACACTGGTAAAATACTAGCCATCCTGAGAAAAAGTTCAAGCACACAATAGAAAATGTATACACTAAATATAAACCATTCCTTTATAAGACAGTTAATATACCTTAAACAAATGAAAAGTTGTTCCATTTTATTCACAGTGAGAAATGCAAACAAACTAGAATGAGATATCCTTTGTCAATCATCAAAACCTTGATGACACACTCTTTTGTTAAGCCCTTGTGGAAATAAGCACCCCTTTGTTTGCTGGTAGACGTACAGGGTAGTACAATATCCATAACAGTAATTTGGCAAAATTTAATATGGAACCAGAAAAGAACACATGAACCCAATATACCCAGTTCTTAAAATATAAGATGAATATACACCCACAAAATACAGATAAACAATATGGCTGGACAAATAGAGGAGACCATCTACATAATTATATTGAAGAAAGTGGTTGAATAAACTATGGTACATTCATATAATGGACATTATGCAGGTTTAAATGAAAAATAAAATAAATTTTTATAGTAGAAATTGAGTGAAATTCAGAGTTTAAATGTAAGGTGCAAATAAAATATAGACAGTGTATCTATTTTATAATAAAGAACATGAAAATGCATATATTTCTCCAAATAAAAACACAATGAGAATAAAGAAAAATGAATTAATTGGGTAAAGGAATGGAAGACATAAGCGGTATCTCTGAGAATGCATTTTGAAATTTTTTTTACTTTTAAACCATAGTAATATTTCAAATATTCAAAAGATAATGTTAAATTAAGAAATTTTTATTAATCTAAGTTGAAGAGAAATATAAAATATGCCTTTAACTACATGAAATGATAATAAAACCATTTTCAAAAAGTAATAAATCTATGTAATTCAAAAACATTTCTGAGATTTTTACTAAGTGAATATACAGCTTTCACTTCAAAAAACTCCAAGAAATCCTGAACTACATTTAGTAATTTTGTTGTATGTATTTGATAATAGACTTAAAAAAATTAATTTCTGAATAAATTTTGTTACCATGAAGATAAGAATTTCCCTTAAACTATCTTGTGCAAGAGAAGAATAAAATATGTCCCAAATAATAATTGAAACATATGAAAATGATGAATATAATTTGAGTATCAAAAATAATAATGCAAATAATAATTATGAAAATAATAAAATAATTATTATTATTGTGATTGATACCCTGAGGAAAAAAACAGAATTCATGAAGCCTTAATAATAATGGCAGAAAGGGGAAAAAAAGAGAGGAAAGGAAGAAAAAGGGAATGGTAACAAAGAAATTTTCTTTAAAGACATGGTGGCACATGTCTGTCATTCCAGTGCTTTTGGAGGCTGAGACAGGAGGATTGTGAATTCAAAGCCAGATTCAGCAACTAGCAAGGTCCTTAGCAACTTAGCAAGACCCTGTTTCAAAATAAAATATAAAAAAGGCTGGGATGTGACTCAGAGGGTAAGCAACCCTGTGTTCCATCACTGGTATTCCCCATGCTCCCAAAATAATGCTATCTGATCATGGGGTAGGAATATTAGAATTTGAAAATCAATGTCTGGCAACTACCTATGCAAGAACTGTAATTTTAAGCAAAAAATGCAAAAGAAAGGCCGTAGTTTAGTGGTAGATTGCATGCTTAGCAAGGCTATGGGTTCAATCACAAGCATAGCCTAAAAAGAAAGAACAAGGAAAAAAAAAAAAAAAAACCTTGCAATATCCACCATTAATTGCTGTTGAAAAGCAGTATATCCACATAATCTAAACCCTCACCTACAGCTTTATCTATTAAACTAAAAATACAGCAAAAATGCCTATGCAACAGTCTTGAGAAAAAGTTTGAACATATATCCAATATCTGAACACAAACACAGATATCCACATTAACAGGCATTCCATTGAACAATTTGTCTCCACTCTTCAAAAGCATTGATGTCAAATACCCTCTGTGGCCATCAAGAAGAAAGTCTTCTAGATTACAGGAGACTTCAAAAACAAGACCACAAAAAGCTATGACAGAAGCTTGACCAGAGTCTGGACTCACAGTAAATCAGGCATTAAGAAAAGCATTTGGAAATTAGAGATATTTAAGTATGGCATATTATGTATAAAATATGGGAATCTTTGAACTCTGTGTAAAATGTACAAGTTTTATAGCAATATTTAGTTCTTTAAAAATTATCTCTAATAAACTATATATACGAAATAAAAGGATGTATTTTAAAAGTAGTTTCCATGATTTAACAGGAACAAATTCCGGTCTTTCAAAAATTTACTTTTTTATTTTTAGATGATGCGAAAAATGCATATGATGTAATTTCAGAAAGAATAGGATTTATGATTCAACATTTGAATCAAGAGGTGCAGAATCTATCATGCTCATCATTCATATAAAAAGTGACTTAACCTGTGTAAACCTTACTTTCATCATCTCTAAAAATAGAGTAAAATTTTTACCTCTCTTCTATATTTATTATGCAGGTTGTATATGAAATAAAATTTGCAAAGGAGTTAGCCATGTTTCAAGTGCAGGATGCTCAATAAAAGATATGTGATGTCATTGTTATTATATAGGTAATATATCAGATGCTAGGGCAATGAACCACAATCAAAAACCAATACCAACTCTCAAGGAACCAAGTAGGAAGATGATATGGTGGGAAAGTGGAATACAAACAGATTATAGTCTGACATTGAATTATTGCACAGCAATTTTAAAAACATTAGTATGCTAATACAGGCAACTAATTGTAAAGGCCAGTTTCATTATATGTGTACATCATGTTTCTATATAAATAAAGTTTTTATTATAAAGCTAAAAAAAATGAGACCTCATCATTACTGCAGAAAGGAACAATATCCAAGATATATATGAAGTAATGGAGATAGGTCTAAATGATTCTATGCTGAATTTTACTGCCATTTGAGAAAATGGAATACATACACATGTGTTCAGATATAGTTTTTCAAAAGTTATGTTAAAAAGAAAAAAGAAAAAAAATGTTTATCCATGAGGAAAGATTCTGAGTTACCATGGTAGAACAATAAAAAATATACTTGTTTTTTTGTACAAACCTTTAAATATATAGTTTTTACTTTTACGTGTATTGTCTGTTTAGCTCTTTAACAAAATAAGTATTGAAAGACAATAGGGAACATGCTATTAACAGATATTATAATGAAAATTCACTTAAGTGCATTTTGTTATGTAGTGTGATCTACAGTTAAAGTCTATTATGCAACATAATTGATTACTAGTATTGTTAAGTCTTTACTTCTAAAGATCAATCAAACAGTTTATATCACCCTTCCGAATCTCTCTGTGAATTTCTACAACTTTCCTTAGGGGAAGTTCCTTAGGCTTCCAAAAACACTCATTGACCTACACACAATCCCAATGCACTTATTCAATGCCTTCTAAGTTTTGAACATTTCTGACTCTCAAATTTTATCCCAGTTTCCTAAGTTCAGAATGAGAATCTCAGATTCCTTCATGATCATGCTACACCTGAAGAGAGTGAGGATTTCCAAGGCTTATAAGGCCAAGGCCTTACAGCAGGTCATCTTGTGCTGAGCACATAAATCTTTCCACCTAAGTCTTCCAGATTAGATTGAGCCCATCGCTGTCATGCCAGAGGTTTCAAGAAATTCACACACACACATACACACACACACACACACACACACACAGCTCCCTGGACTATTTCAACATTTTAGATTGGCATCATCTAAATCACAGAACAGCATTAACTTGTTTAACATATGAGTGTTTTCCATTAGACTGTCACACAAAATGACATATTCATAAACATTTAGCTGGAAGCTTACGGTGGCCTCTTAAAGGATATACTATTTTAAAATGAGTTGTTAAATGAAAGAAATGTATGAGAGACTTAGCTGTTTGCCTAATAACTATTTTGTCTTTGTATCTACAAGAGAACTCCAGTTCTGATTGGGATAGCCTTATATTCAATTAAAAATTCTTGTTCTTCCTGTTCATTTGACAGCTGGGCTTGATAAAATTACACAGTTATTGACAGGGTCGTTTATCAGTTGATTTAGGGATATGGGCAATTATTTTTGTGGTGTTTCTGTCATATAAATAGTTTGATTTAAAACAATTACAGAGATTTCTGTTTCTAATGAGATGCTATAAACATAATTTTCCATATTCTTGATGAGTACAATTGAAAACTATGGCAATGTTTTAGTCATCTTTTTACTACTGTGAGTAAAAGACCTGACATGAACAGTTTTGGAGGAGAAAAAGTTTATTCAAAGGCTTAGTCCATAGACAACCATCTCCATACCTCAGGGCTCAAGGTGAGGCTAACATCATGGTGGAAGAGTGTGGCTGAGGGCAGTGGCTCACATAATGATCATGAAGCAGAGAAAGATGAAACTCACCAGATACAAAGTGTATCTTTCAGTTTCCACTCAGTTCATTCCATTAGGGGAATAATTCACTGATTGGTTTAATGTTTTCAGTGCCATATCATTTCTCCTCTAAACATTATTGCACTGTCTCACATCACAACCAAACCACAAAAGGAAATTATATGTAAAAGAAGCATAAGACCATGGAAAATGGAGTACAGAAGATGACCTGGGCAGGGACCTTAGGAGCTGAGGTTATCTTTTTAAATATCCCAGACTAAATATGAGAGTAACCAGCATTCCAGAAAAATCCATGAGCACAGAAGAAAACCCTAAGTAAACCCTTCTTTCTCAAAGGAACAGGAAAGATACATCCTACCAGGACAGAAATGACCACTCTAACCAAATGCCACACAAAGAAATCAGACCCTACCCGCAACCCCATGTGGAAAGATGGGACAGAGAGAACAGACTGCTGTCTTTGCTGTGGTAAAACACTAGTGTGTAGTTAGACTGCGTGAGAAACACCATGGTCATCTCCAAGGAATAGAAAGGGGCCTACTTCTTTATCATTGTAAGTCAATGCTATGTGAGAACTCTGGACTTCACCTTTATTCACAGGTATTGAGAATTCCCTTCTCCCGACTGCATGAAGAGGAATCAGATGGGCTCGAGTGGAGTGTCCAAACGTTTACTAATGCTTCCCTGGTATCAGTGGAGGTCACTTAGGGACAAGTAATGAAGAACCTCTGTCCTTCCTAGCCAGAATGGTACAGTGCCAGTCTCAGTGACAACCTGCTGTACATAAGCACCCCTCAGAAATCTGTTGACTTAAAAAACTCAGTATTAATGATTGAGTTCAGCAGGACCCCAAGATATAAGATCAACATACAAAAATCAATTGAATTTCTAAGAACTGGTAGTGAATATGTGAAATCCAAAATTAAAAATGCAATGCCATTTATAACCATCCAAAAAAACAGAAAAAAGAAGGAATGAAAGAACAATAACAACAACAACAACAAAGAATGAAAGGTAAAGAAGGAAGGAAGGAAGATAAGAAGGGAAGGAGAGAAAGAGGGAGGGAAGGAGAAGGAAGAGAGCCAAAGGAAAAAATACAGGTTTAAATATAATGAAATATGTGCAAGTTTTGTGTGTTGAAAACTATAAAATGCTGATAAAGGAAATTAAAATGTATCTAAATAAATGATGAGACACTTGTGGATTAAAGGACTCAACATAGTAAAAATATCAATTCTCCGCAGTTGACTTAGAATATTAATGCAGTTTATATCAAAATCTCAGAAAGATTTTTTTGTGTGGATATAAAATATTTTATCCTACAACTTATACAGGATGTCAAAGGAACTTGAATAGTCAACATTTGCAAAAAGCAGAATAAGATGGGAAAATATATTGTGTATTATTCAAAATGAATAGACATATTAACTGAGAAGAATAGTTTATAAATAGCTACACATAAGGATGGTCAGCTTATTTTTGACAAAGATTAAAAAAAAAAGAATTTTTAACAAATTATGCTGGAACAATGAATATCCATAGGCCAAATTTAAGCTTTAACTTCCAATATTGAATACAATACAAAAAAATAACAAAATGGATCATAGATTTATATATCAAATATAATGATACAAATAATTTAGAACAGGCAAAGGAGAAATAAGAGATATGTTCAAAATGAGAACTTGGTAAAGAGTTCCTAAATAGGACACTGAAAGCAAAATCCAATAGTTAAAAAAATATAGACTTCAACTTTACCAAAATTACAAACATAAGCAACGCAATTAGAAAATGAGAAAACTTATGGCAACACAATTCATTGAAGAGCTTGTGATGGCCAATCATATGTGTCAATTTGTTCAAGAGGAAGGATGCCCATGTAGTTGGTACACACTATTTCCAGGTGTGTCTGTGGGACTGTTCTCAGAAGAGATGAGCGTTTGAATGATTAGTTTGCTAATCATTCAACAGGTGGGTGGGCACGATTCAATCAGATGTGGCTTGGATGGAATAAAATGGCACAGAAAGTGTGAAGTGTCTCCTCCAGGGACGGATCATCAACCTTCTGCCCTTGGGTATTAGAACTCCAGTTCTTGGATGCTGGGACTCTGGAATGCTTACTGTAGGTCATGCAGATTCTCAGACCTTCACCCTTTGAGTGAATGAACAACTTAAAAGCATAGGTAGAAATTTTTCATAGCTACCAACAAACTTTAAAATGTTTTATATTGGGTCTCTGTGGAGGATAGTCACATGATAATTAGAAAAGTAAATTAATTAAATAATACATCATTTGTTTTAAGAAATAAGTTATTCATTAATGTTATTGTTTAGATATGGGGTGTCCCAAAAATGCTCCTGAGACAATGCAAGAGTGCTTTGAGGTGCAACAATTGTGTTATGAGATTTTTAACCTAATCAAAGTAATAATTTGCTTATAGATATTAACTAGCTTGTAACTGTAGGCAGGTAGGTAGGGTGTAGCTGGAGGAGGTGGGTCCAAGGGGGTATGCCTTGGAAATATATAGTTTATCCTGGTGAGGTGAGTTCCCTCTCTGCTTCCTGAAGTCATAAGCTGCTTTCCTCTGCCAACTTGTCCACAACCACGTTTTTCCTCATCTCAGACCCAGAGCAACAGAGTTGGCCATCTATGGACTGAGACCTCTGAAATCATAAGCCCCCAAATAAATGTTTCCTCCTCTAATTGTTTTTGTCAGGGTTTTTGGTCATAGCAGCAAAAGCTGACTAAAACAATCGATTTATTATCTCAGTCATTACAGATTTGCTTAATTCTAAGAGCAACTATATTTAGAACAATTAACCCTGTATAATATAAACAATATTTTGAATATCTACAATTGATAAAAATCTAGGGTGAACACATATGCTTGTGTAATTCTCTCTCCCTCTTTCTCCCTCTTCCTCTCTCTCTCTCTCTTTCTCTTTCTCTCTCTCTCTCTCTCTCTTTCTATATACAAACACACACACACACACACACACACATATGCATGTGAGAAATTATGGAGGAAGATGTAAAAAACCCTGAAAAACAAGAGACAGAATGGGGGACAAATGGTGTAATGTGCACCCTCAGTGGGATGATCTACAATACACTTGAATAATGTGAGGCTTTCAGGTAACAAGATAAGAGTTGCCATCATGTAGTTCATGTTACAGAACAACACAAAAGAAACACTGGCAATTATTTTCCATGGTTTTCAGAAAGTGAGCACTTTGTGTTGAGCTGCAATGCAGTATGTCTTTGGAGAAACAAGAAGAAAGGGGGAAAAAAAGATGAATAAAAGTGGAGTTAATTAAAAATACATGTAAGATTTACCCAAAGTGATTTGAATTATCAAAGTTGTAGAAAAACTATTTTAAACGTGTAAGGATGTACAGAATATTTTATTTCTTAACCCATCCTGAGGAATCTAATAAAAGATGACATTTGCAATCAAGAGTTAGTCAAGGGAAATTTTATTGTTATAAAAGTTTTAAATATAAAGTTAAATATGAGTCTACAAAATTAAATGTATTACATACCCAAAAAAACTCCCAGAAAACGAATCAGTAATGTAAAAAAATAATAATTATTGAAGGATCAAACAAAAATTAATGAAAAATGTTCCATTGAAGGTATTGGTAGAAACAGGAGAGAAGAGAGAAAAATAGACTGAGATTTCCCTGACATTATTTTTTGTAGCTTAGCATTTTGAATCATGTAAATTATTTATAATTTGTGATTACTTGATAAATTTATATAATTCATATATAATTATTTATAATTCATGTATTTATATAATTATAAGGTATATAATTGTTATAATTTCAAATATTCATGAGGATGAAAAAACTGATTTTAATTGAAAAATAAGAAGAGATGAATAGTTACTTGTATATATAAATTTGATAATCACACAAAAAGACAAAGTAATTCAACAGAATATTTCCCTGATTTTATAAGCATTTAATTTTGACACAAGTTGAATTTACTAAAGAATTGCAAAAATCACTCTTACTGCCCCTCACTTCTACTGGCAACATCTGCTACAAACATATTTATAAAACCTATGAAGTTAATATTGTTACATGCCCATTCACAACTTTACTTAAATTTCACGGGATTTTCTACCTATGTGCTTAAAAATGTTCTAAGTAGCTATATGCAGAATTTTGTGTGAAGAAGCCTTCTTGTATGAATTCTTCACAACTTCTTACTCAACATTAATGTATGCTTCTGATGTTTTCTTCAAATTTAATTTTCTGTGTCATTTTTAACTTGCTATTTGTTACATTTAAGACCGTTTTGTTAGAGCAGTTTTAGGTCACAACAAAACTGAGAAGAAGTTGCAGAAACATCCCCAGCCCTTTGCATGCACAGCCTGTTATCAGTATCCCCAACCAGAGTGGAGATCCATTTGTTTAACTGATGAAACTATTGTGAAACATTATTACCTCCCTAATGTCTATGTTTACCTTAGAGTTCATTCTTTTTTTTTTTTTTTTTTTTTTTGCAGTGCTGGGGATCGAACCCAGGGCCTTGTGCTTGCAAGGCAAGCACTCTACCCACTGAGCTATCTCCCCAACCCCTTAGGGTTCATTCTTGATGTTATATGTACTATAGGTTTGGGTAAATGAACAATGACAGGTGTTTGCCTTTACAGTATCATGTAGAGCAGTTCCGTTGCCCTAAACGTCCTTTCTACTCTATTTATTCATCCATGCTCCAATTCCCAACTCTGGAAACCACTGACCTTTTTATTGTCTTCATAGTTTTTCATTTTCCAGAATGTCCTATGGTTGTTATAGTAAAGCATGTAGCATTTTCAGAATAACTTTTAATTTTTTAATTTGTTCTTTTTAGTTATACAGGACAGTTGATTGTATTTTAACATATTACATATATATCGAGTATAACTTCCATTCTTGTGGTTGTACATGATGTGGAGTTACACTGCTTGTGTACTCATATACAAACATAGGAAAGTGATGTCAAATTCATTCTACTGCCTCTCCTATTCCCATCCCCCTCCCTTCCCTCCATTCCCCTTTGTCTAATCCAATGAACTTCTTTTCACTTACTAAATATCCATTTAAAATTTGTTTTAGTCAAATTTTTTTGCCACTGTGACCAAAAGACTTGACAAGACCAATTAAAGGAGGAAATGTTTATTTGGTGCTCAAGGTTTCAGAGATCTCAGTTAGACCCATAGATGACTGACTCCATTGCTCTGGGCTCAAGATGAGGCAGAACATCATGGCAGAAGGTGTGGGGAAAGCAGCTTTGAACATGGCAATCAGAAGTAGAGAAGGCAAGATGGGGGTGAAGCTCTGCTTATCAGTGATGGAATATAAACTCAAAAGGCACACATTCAGTGACCTACCTCCTCCAGTCACATCCTACCACCAACAGATACTGCCCAGTTAAACCATATCAATGCATCAATCCACCAATTAGGCTACAATTTTCATAATCTAATCATTTCACCTCTAAACATCTTGCATTGCATGCATCACACATGAGCTTTTGGGGGACATCACCTATCCAAGCCATGACAAGTTCTTTTCATGGTTTGGTATCTTATTTCTATTAGCACTATATACAGTACAATGAGTAGTTATGCCACACTTTATTTATCTGTTCACCTACTGAAGGATATTTTTGTTGCTACCAAAATTTGGAATTTTGAATAGAGCTGCTATACACTGGTGTGTGCCTTTTTGTATAGACATAAGTTCTTAACTCATTCTGGCAAATACCAAAAAGCATTTTTGCTGGATTATATGGTAAAGATGTGCTTTGTTTGTAAGAAACCACCACACTGACTTCTACAGTGGCTGCACCATTTTAAAAGCATTCCCAACAGGAGTAAATGCAAGTTTCTATTGCACTTCATCCTCATTAGCATTTCTTATTGTCAGTGTCTGCCCTTCACAATAGTGTATTGTGTTGGCATTTTTAATTTTTAGAAATACAGTCCACCTCTTTCTAAATAACCATCAACTTAGATTTGTCTAAAGATTATTCCTGATCCAATGGAAATGTGAATTGTCAAATGTGATGTGCACTCTTAATGCAAGGGCTATGTGATTTCCATATGCGTTATTGTTGGCAATGTTAACATTTATCAGGGTGTTGTCTGCCAAGTTTCTATGCTGAAATTTATTGTTCTCCTCCCACAATTGATTTGTTAAAAGTGAGACACTAAATGCAACTCACATTCAAGAGGAAGGGAATTAATTACCCCCTCTAGTGGGACTCTTACCAAATAATTTGTATGCATGTGTTAAAACCACTGCATGAACTAAATATAATTAGAAGGGTTCTTTGAGTCCATTCCAGTTGACTTTTTCCTTCATAAGATTCCCCACATTCATTTTTGCCTTCATCACTGCATTGTGTCTGCCGAGTTCAGTACCATGATGTTCCAATATGAATTTTATATTCTCTATTCCTTCTATTTTTATAAACTGTGTGTAAACAACATATGTCCATTTTTCCTGATGCAAATAATCATCTGCATTTATTTCTTGGTCTGTTTGTGGATATGACAAACAACTGTGCAATGATGTTCCTGATTCTAATCCAGGACCACAGTTCTCATTCTAGTCTCCTGTTCCTATGTTCATTTACAGTTCATTTCTACATAGTGATAAACTTGACTCCCAGTGTCTCTTATTTATTTGTGTAATTGTTCAGTTCTCATGTGCGTAGAAAAAAGTTCAAAATTTCGAATCCACATCTCTGTGATAAAGTTATCAACAAAATAGAAAGTCTGTATACCATTTTTTAAAAATTTTTAACCTTAAAAAGTAGTAAAAACATTCATTTATAAGGTTTTAAAGTCAGATCTTTCTGCTTATTGTCTTCACAGTTTACATATTATACAGTTGAAAAGCTTAGGTCCGTTTGTCACAGTTCACCTTTCGTCCTGAAATCCAACAGAGTCTGGCTGATATTTAGAAATTTATATACAGTTAGTTCTTCCTTTTTGTTATATGTTATTATGAGTTTGAAAATATGAACATGTACCCACCATCAGGTTATCCTAAAGACAGTATAAGCACACTAAAATTTGCTGCTATGGCCACAGAGCTCTTTGTGGTATTATATATATTTGTGAAATCACTTTTGATTTCTCTTATGTCTTTATACTTCAAACTTGTGACTTTTATCTATTTTCTTCATCAGTATTATTGGAGGTTTATACCTTTCAAGGAAACTGCTCTTTGTTCAGTGAATTAATCTAATGTTTTATTTTCTCTCCTTTTTATTTCTGTTCTTACATTTATTGTGTTCTTCCTTCTGCTTGTTCTGAGTTAAATTTTCTCTTTATCTCCTTTCTTAAGGCAACAGCTTAGGTTATTTAGCTTAAACGTCTTTTCTTTTTAATATAATAATTTAATGCTATTACTTTTCCTCTAAGTTATGCTTTGCCTGAAGCTCCAAATGTTTGATATATGGTAATTTACATTCAGTAATTCAAAATAATTTTTACTTTCCCTTGAGATTTCCAATTGGACCTATGAGTTATTTCAATGTGTGAATTAATTTCCAGGTATTTGAAAATTTTCAGGTATCTTTGTATTGTCAATTCCTATTTATTTATTTTTTGCTTACTGAAAAACAATTTATATAAAGTAATTCATTTCAAATTTCTTAATATATTTTCTATGGTCCACAATAGGTAAAATTGGTGAATGTATCTTTTACACTTTAGATGTCCTTCTGCTATTTGTGGAGGGTATTATGTATATAAATTTGACTGAGTTTTTTAATGGTTCTTTTGTTCTATATAACATTATTAGTTTTCTTCTGACTTTGTGTATTAAATATTGACAGAAGTGTATATAAGTCTCCTAACTATAAATTGAATATGTCTATTATGCAGTTCAAATATGAAGATCTATAAAGAACAAAAGTATTATCATAATTTTCTGGAGATTTGACCTCTGTATTAATATGTCATTTTTATTTCATTTTATTCTGTTGTATAAAATAAAGTTTCTGGAGTTTCACGATGTTGGAATAAAGAAGGTTGCTTTCCTAATGCTTCATGGCATGAAACTAAGAAAGCAGATAGGCAGCTTCCCAGTAGCATTGGTAACAAAAAAAAAAAAAAAAAAAAGTGTGGGTGGAATTTAATACTGGATATTCAAAGAAGATCCGAGACTCACGAGGTTTGATATAATAAAATTAGGAAGAAATTCCCAGCTCCACTGCCAGTGCTCTGACCAGAGGCAACAGCTGGAGTGGTCCCTCTGTGAGCAAAGTAGAGGAATGAGGAATTAAAGGAATCCACATTTTTAGGAAGCCTGGGGGCATATCTGGGTAGAGAGTTTAGAGATCAAAGACACTGCCCCACTAATTTGAAAGGCATGCTCCACAATATCCCTGTGTGGGTAAGAAGCCACATCTCTCCTGGCTGCAGGCAGAGAACAGAGGAAGGAACCATTTTACAGCTGCAGCATGGGGGCCAGCAGATGGAGAAGCTGATGCCTGGCAATCCTGAGTTTGGTCTAAAATACAAGCCTGGCAAACCCACACTGCACGACAAAGAGTGTGCCTAAGTGACCATGAGAAAATCAAATGTTTACCCAGTAGACCAGGGGACTACATGTCATGGAAACCCAGCTTGCTCGCCACCTCCCCATTTAATGTTTAATCCAGCTGCTTGAGGGACCTGCTGGGACAGACTGCCTGTCAGGGAATTCAAAAGGGCAGGGACAGGAGAGATTGAGGTTGTAGACTGAACCTGAGACCAGGAAACATGGAATTTGCAAGTGACAGAGTGGACTAAGAATTGGTGCCTCCACCACATACATGATTGGAATCTAAGGGAGATCCCTGGGATGCAGTCTTCCATTGTTAACTGGCAATTACTAGACCCGGAAGATGCACTGATTAAAATCCTCCAGACAAATAGGCATTCAGAAAAGAACCCAAAGCATACCTAGGCCTAAACCCTATATCCAGAATTTCTGTCTATAGGTTTACCGCTCTCACTATAGCAACCCCTCCCTTAGGGGGAAACAAGCATCTCGCTCCACAAAATGCCACCTAACCCTGTTGAGAAGGGAAGCTGAGAATCTTTTGAAGTCCAATGGAAATAATTCATTAACTTTACATTGAGATTTTTTTTTCATTTTCTATTCTCTGATTAATTGTGACTTTAATGTTTTATAGACATTTAAACATATTCATATTTTGTATTTTTCTCATTTCTTGCATTTTTAAACTCAGTTATTTTTTCACAAAACAGTATTTTGAAGACTAGAATGTTCGAATAGCACATTTCAGTTTCATTTTTATTTTTTCACTTTAAAAATTTTTTTCTGTATATATATATACATATATATCTTGTTTCCTTTGAATCTCTTTCTCTTTTTTCTTCTGCTAACAATCTCTACTGTTCTCTCTTTCACTCTTCCTTTATTTTTTTAATTCTGTATTCTCTCCTCCTTCCTTATAATCATCACATCCTATATCATGTCTATTCTATCCCAGTCCATCATTCAAAATTGTAAATGATTTGCAAACTAATGTTTTTGTTGTAGGCTGTAACTGATCAAATCATTTCTGTTTATTGTGACAATTAACATTGTAGACATCATAGCAGCAACCATTTGGTTTAATGCTGTGTAGTATTTGCATAGGTTGATGTTATTATTTGTATCCCCCCAAATGATGACACATCGAAAACTTTAAGTGACACTGTAAGTCCAGAGTGTAGAAAGTTGACTACCTCTGATTCTATACTGTTAGGTAGACACACAAATAACATAAAAACCAAGGAAGCAAATTGCCCCAAACAAACCAAGATACTCCAATAACAGAATCCATCAACACCACAGTGGAAGAAATGTCAGAGAATAATTTTAGAATGTATACAGTTAAACTAATCTGTGAGGCAAAGAATTATGTAATTAGTGAAATTAGAAAGAAAACACATGAAAGATCCCTTCAACAGAGAGATAAGGATTCTGAGAAAAAAATCAAGCAGAATTCTCAAGCAATCAATATAACAAATTAAAAATTCAGTGGAAACCACAACAGACTAGACCACTTGGGAGAGATTCAGGCAATGAAGACAAAATGTATAATTTTGAAAATAAAATTGACAGTGGAGAAAAAAAAATGTAAAAAGACCATGAACAGAACTTCCTAGAAAGATGGGATAACCTGAAAAGACGAAAATTAAGACTTAACAGCATAGATGAAGGGTCAGAGATACAAACCAAAGGAATGCACAATATTTTCGATGAAATTATATCAGAACATTCCCAAACCTAAAGTAAGAAATGGAAAACCAAATACAGGAGGCTTACAGGACCACAAATGTACAAAATTAAAACACATCTACACCAAAGCAAATTATTATAAAATTACCTAACATACAGAATAGGAATGGAATTTTAAAGGCTATGAGAAAAAAAAATGACAAGGAAAAAAAGTCTGGATCTTAGCTGATTTCTCAACCCAGACCTTCAATGTTAGGAGGTCTTAGAATGATGCACATCAAACAATGAAAGAAAACTGATTCAAGCCAAGAATACTATGCTCAGTAAAATTAATCTTCAGAATTGATGACAAAATGAAAACCTTCCATAATAAACAAAAGTTAAAAGAACTCACAACTAGAAAGCCTGCACTACAAAACATACTCAATAAAATCATTCATGAAGAAATTTAAAAAAAAAGTTAAAAAGGGAGGAACTACACTAGCAGGATAATCAATCAAAGGAGAAACAAATTCAAATTTAAAATCAGAACTAAATCAAAATTACAGGGAATAAAAATCATTTGTCTATAATAACACTGAATATAAATGGCCTAAACTTATTCATCAAAAGACTAGAATGGCAGATTGGATTCGAAAAAACAAACCCAGCAATATGTGTCTCCAGAGACTCACTTACTAGGAAAAGACATCCAAATACTGAAGGTAAAAGGATGGGAAAAACCATATCATTCATGTGAATCACCTAAACAACATGGGTTTATATCCTCATATCAGATAAAGTAGACCTCAAGTCAAAGTTAATCAGAGGAAAGAAAGAAGGATATTTTTTACTGCTGAAGGAAAATATATACCAAAAAGACAGAATAATCATAAAAGTTTATGTCCCAAAGGAGCATTTATGTACATCAAACAAATTCTTCTCAGTTTTAAGAATCAAATAGACAGACCACAACACAATAATACTGTGTGACTTTAACACATCTCCTCACCACTTGGTAGATCCTTTTAATAAAAAGTAAATAAAGAAGCCATAGAACTAAAAAAATATAATTAATAATTTAGACTTAACTGACATATAGAATATTTCTTCCATCAGTGGCTTAGTACATTTTTTTCTCAACAGCACACAAATCTTAATCTAAAATAGACCATAGCTTAGGCCACAAAGTAACTCTTAGTAAATACAAAAAATAGAGATAATACCTTGCATTCTATGAGATCATAATGGAACAAAATTAGAAATCAATAAAACAATAAAAAATTGGAGCTACTCCAACACCTGAGACTAAAGAAGATGCTCATGAATGACCAATGAATAGCAGAAGAAATCAGGGATGAAATTTTAAAAAATAGAGATAAATGAGAATAACAATACAACATATCAAAATTACTGGGATGCAAGGTTGGTTCAATATCTGGAAATCAATAAATGTAATTCATCACATCAATAGACTTAAAGTTAAGAATCACATAATTACTTCAATTGATGCGGAGAAAGCATTTGATAAAATACAGCACTCCTTCGTGCTTAAAACATTAGAAAAAATAGGAATAGTAGGAACATACCTCAACATTGTAAAGGCTATCTATGATAAGCCCACAGTCAATATCATTCTTATGGAGAAAAACTGAAAGCGACAGGGATGCCCTCTTTCACCACTTCTATTCAACATCGTCCTTTAAACACTTGCCAGAGCAATTAGACAGACCAAAGAAATTATGATACAAATAGGAAAAGAAGAGCTAAAACTGTCACTATTTGCTGATGACATGATCCTATATTTAGAAGATCCAAAAAACTCCACTAGAAAACTTCTAGAACTAATAAATGAATTCAGCAAAGTAGCAGGATGTAAAATCAATACACGTAAATGTAATGCATTTCTATTCATATGTGATGAATCCTCTGAAAGAGAAATTAGGAAAACCACTCCATTCACAGTAGCCTCAAAAAAAAATAATAATCTAACAAAAGAGGTGAAAGACCTCTACAATGAAAACTACAGAATATTAAAGAAAGGAATTGAAGAAAACCTTCAAAGATGGAAAGATCTCCCATGTTCTTGGATAGGCAGAATTAACAGTGTCAAAATGGCCATTCTACCAAAGACACTATACAGATTCAATGCAATTCCAATTAAAATCCCAATGACATTCCTCATAGAAATAGAGAAAGCAATCATGAACTTCATCTGGAAGAATAAGAGACCTCAAATAGCCAAAACAATCCTGAGCAGAAAAAGTGAAATAGGAGGTATCACAATACCAGACATTAAATTATACTACAGAGCAATATAACAAAAACAGCATGGTATTGGCACAAAAATAGACAGGCAGACCAATGGTACAGACTAGAAGACACAGAGACAAAACCACATAAATATAGTCACCTCATACTATACAAAGGGGCCAAAAACATACAATGGAGAAAAGATAACCTGTTGAACAAATGTGCTGGAAGAATTGGAAATCCATATGCAGTAAAATGAAATTAAACTTCTATCTCTCACCCTGCACAAAACTCAACTCAAAATGGATCAAGGATATAGGAATTAGACCAGAGACCCAAATAGAAGACAGAGTAGGCCCAGATCTTCATCATGTTGACTTAGGATCAGACTTCCTCAATAAGACTCCCAAAGCACAAGAAAAAAAAGCAAGAATCAATAAATGGGATGAACTTGAACTAAAAAGCTTTTTCTCAGCAAAAGATACAATCAAGAATGTGAAGAGAGAGCCTACAGAGTGGGAGAAAATCTTTTCCACATGCACTTCAGATAGAGCACTTATCTCCAAAATTTATAAAGAACTTACAAAACATTACAACAAAAACCCAAAGAACCCATTTAATAAATGGACCAAGGAACTGGACAGACACTTTACAGAAGAAGACACATAGGAAATTAATGAATATATGAAAAAGTGTTCAACATCTCTAGTAATTAGAGAAATGCAAATTAAAACAACTCTAAGATTTCATCTTACTCCAATTAGAATGGCTTCTATCAAGAACACAAAAATAATAGATGTAGGCATGGATGTGGGGAAAAAGGCACACTTTTATGTTGCTGGTGGAGATGCAAATTGGTGCAGTCACTCTGAAAAGCAGTATAGAGAATCCTAAGAAAGCTTGGAATGGACCCACCTTTTGATCCACTTATCCCACTCCTCAGTTTATACCCAAAGGACCTAAATCAGTGAACTTCAGTGACACAGCCATGTTAATGTTTATAGCAGCTCAGTTCACAATAGGTAGATTATGGAACCAAACTAGATGCCCTTCAACAGATGAATGGATAAAGAAACTCTGGTATATACACAATGGAATACTATTTGGCCTTACAGAAGAATAATATTATGGCATTTGCAAATAAATGGATGGAATTTGAGAATATCATGCTAAGTGAAATGAGCCAAGTCCTAAAAACCAAAGGCTGAATTTTTCCCTGATAAGTGGAGGATGATATATAACGGGAGTGGGGGTGGGGAATGAGAGAAGAAGGGGGGAACTTTAGAATACGTAGAAGAAAATGAGAGGGAGCGGGTTATGAAAAATGGTGGAATGAGACAGACATCATTACCATATGTACATGTATGATTATACAAATGGTATGAATCTACATTGTGTACAACCATAGAAACAGAATTATATATCCCATTTGCGTACAATTAATCAAAATGCAGTCTGTAAAAAATTAAAAGCTAAATAAAAATAATAATAATAAAAAAAATTGCTGGGACTTTATGAAAGTAGTTCTAAGAGAAAAATTCATTGCATTGAATTCATTCATTAAAAGAATACGGTCATCAAATAAATAGCATAACAATATATTTGATAGCCCTAGAAAAATAACAAATCAACACCAAAAGCAGAAGATAGTAAATAATTAAAATCAGAATCAAAATCAACAAACCAAAACAAAAATAATTCAAAAATTCAATGAAACAAAAAGTTTGTTCTTTGAAATTAATAAAGAACATTGATAAAGTCTTAGCCAAATGAAGAGAGAGAGAGAACACTAACGACAAAAATTTGTGATGAAAAAGGAAATATCATGATGAACACTACTGAAGCACTGATGATAATCAGGACTATTTTGAATATTTGTAGTCTAATAGTATAGAAAATCTTGAAGACATCAACAAATTTCTAGAGACATGTGATCTACTCAAATTGGAACAGGAGGACGGTGTAAAAACTTTAAACAGATCAGTTTCAAGCAGTGAAACTGAAGACACCATCAAAAGTCTACCAACAAAGAAAAGCTGAGGACCAGATGCATTCTCAGAAAAGTTCTACCCTGACCTTCAAAGAAGAACAATCACCAATCCTCCTGAAATTATTCCACAAAATAGAAAAGTAGAGTACCCTGCCAATCTCAGACTTTGAAGCTAAAATCACCCTGATACCAAAAGCAAACAAAGACACATCAAGGAAAGAAAACTCCAGACCAATATCACCGATGGACTAGATAAAAAAAATTTTAATAAAATACTGGCAAATCACATACAGAAACACATTAAAAGGATAGTGCACCATGATCTAGTGGGGTTCTTTCCAATGATGCTAGGTTGTTTCAATCTATGGAAATCAATAAACATAATTTGTCACATCAATAGACTTAAAGACGATAATCACATGATCATCTCAATAAATGCAGAAAAATCATTTAACAAAATACATAATTTATTCATTATTAAAACCTGAAAATGTTAGGGATAATAGGAACATACCTCAACATTGTAAAAGCAATGTGTTTATCCCAAGGTCAACATAATTCTAAATGAAGGAAAATTGAAAGTATTCCCTCTAAATACTGCAACAAGACAGGAATTTCCTTTTCAAATCTTCTATTCAACATAGTCCTTGAAACTCTAGCCAGAGCAATTAGGCAGAAAAAAGAAATTAAAGGGATACAAACAGGAAAAGGAAAACTCAAAATGTCCCTATTTGCCAACAACATGATTCTATATTTAGCAGACCCAAAATTCCACCAGAGAACTTCTACAATTCATAAATGAATTCAGCAAAGTAGCAGCAGGGTATAAAATTAACATCCATAAATCAATTGCATCCCAATACATCAGTGATGAATCAACTGAAAGAAAATTAGTAAAATCATTCCATTCACAGGCCTCAAAAAATAATATATTTGGGGATCATTCTAACAAAAGATGTGAAAGACCTCTAAAATAAACACTACAGAACTAAAAGAAAGAAATTGAAGAAGACTTTAGAAGATGAAAAATCTCCAATGTTTTTGGATCAGCAGAATCAATGTGGTAAAAATGGTCATACTATCAAAAGAGTTATATAGATTTAATGTGATTCCTATTCAAATTCCAATGATATTTTCATAGAAATAAAAAAAGCAGCCATGAAATTCATTTGGAAAAATAAGATATCCAGAATAGCCAAATCAATCCTCAGTGAGAAAAATGAAGTAGGGTGCATCACAATATCAGTCCTTAAATTATGTTACAGAGCTATAGTAACAAAAACAGCATAGTATTGACCTCAAAAGAGACATGAAGATCAATGGTACAGAATGGAAGACACAGAGATAAACCCACATAAATACAATTATCTCATACTAGAAAAAGGCACCAAAAACATACATTGGAGAAAAGATAGCCTTTTTAACAAATAGTGCTGGGAAATCTGAAAATGCATATGTAGCAAAATGAATTTAAATCCCTATGTCTAACCTGCATAAAAATCAACTCAATGTGTATTAGGACCTAGGCATCAGACCAGAGACCTTGTGCCTACTAGCAGAAAATGTAGACCCAACTCTCCATCAAATTCCTCAACAGAACTTCTAATGCACAAGAAGCAAAATAAAAAATCAATAGATGTGATAGTATCAATCTGAAAAGCTTCACAGGAAAGGAGCAAACAAGAAACTGAAGGGAAAGCCCAAAAATGGGGGAAAATCATTGCAATCTACACTTCAGATTGAGCATTAATCTCTAGGATATATAAAGAACACAAAAAACCAAACAACAACAAAGATTAATTAAAAAAAGAAAACCCAAATAACCCAATCAATAAATGAGTAGTGGGCACTTCACAGAAGAAGAAATACAATTGGTCAAATTAAAACTACACTGAGATTTCATCTCACTCCATTCAGAATGGCAATTATCAATTATACAAGTAACAATAAATGTTAGTGAGGATGTGGGGAAAAAGGTACACCATACACTACTGGTGGAACTGCAAATTGGTGCAACCACTCTGGAAAGCAGTATGGAGAAATTACTCAGGAAACTTGGAATGGAACCACCATTTGACTGAGTTTATCCCCACCCCATGTCATAATGTCATATACCCGAAGGAGTTAAAATCAGCATACTATAGTGACACAGCCACATGAAAAGTTTATAGCAGCTTAATACACAATAATTAAGCAAACTAGTGCCCTCCAACAGATGAATGGATAAAGAAAATGTGGTGTTTATATACACAATGTTGTATTGATCAGTCATTAAGAAAAATGACTAGAACATTTGCTGGCAAATGGATGGAACTGGAGACTATTATGCTAAGTGAATTAAGGCAATCCCCAAATTCCAAAGGCTGAGTGCTATCTCTGATATTTAGATGCTAATACAGAATATGGGCAGGAGGGAAGAATAGATTTTCATTGGATTAGACAATGGGAAATGAAGAGGGGTGAGAGAATGGGAGTAGGAAAGATAGGAGAATCAATCAGACATAATTTTCCTATGCTCATATATTAATACATGACCAGTGTAACTCAATATCATGTACAACCATAAGAATGGGAAGCTATGTATGTATGTGTGTGTGTGTATGTATATATATATAAAATATATATGTATGTGTATATATATAAAACATCAAAATATACTGTCATGTATATCTAAAAATAACAAATAAAAACTTTTAGAATCATAAAAAATAAAGTTTCTGATCAATATCATATTCTTTCTTATCAATGAACTTCCACTATCATTCTTTGTAGAATAGTTTCTTGGTGATGGATTTTTTCAATTTCCATTTGTTTTAAATAATATTTATTTCTTCCTTATTTTTGAAGGCAATTTACTTTGGGTATGTAATTCTGGAAGGGCAGTATTTTTTTCCTAATATTCCTTAAAACTTTATCTTTAAAAATGGTTTTCTATTTTCTTCTTGTTCATGTGAATTTTATCTATAATTCACCTGTAGTTTTTGTCACTTTCTGTTGTAGGCAATGTGCTACCTTGACTCATATTGCTTTCAATAATTTTTCTTTAATTTTTAACATTCTAATATGATATATTGAGGCAAAATATATTTGCTACTTGATCAACTTTATGTTTTATGAGCTTTTTGCACTGGTGGTTTTGAATCTATCACTAATTTTGGAAACTTTTGACTATCATATCTTTAAGTTTTTTTCCGTTCCATTTTCTTTTTAAATTCCATGTTCATGAAATTTACGATGGTTTAAATTGTCACATAACACTTACGTATTGATTTTCATCTATGTGCTTTTGGTTGTCATGTTGGATGACACATCCAATTTTAGGTTCAATGACTCTTGGCTTTGCTACTTCGAGTCTATTGATGATGCTCTCAATGAAAAATGACATTAAAATTGGTGTCTTATTTTATCATTTTTTTCTTATACTTCTATCCTTGTGGTAAGTTTATCAGATTTTGCATACTGTCTATCTTTTCCATTATAACCTTTAATATAATCAATCAAAGTTATTTTAGAATATGCCTGATAATTCTTATATTTGTGACATGTTTTGATTTGATTTTGGTACTTCTGTAGTTTCTTCATCCTATTTTTTTCTGTGTATTTTTAACTCACTGAAGGCTGGGAATGTCATATAGGTCATTAGATACTTTATTGTTAGAAGTAAATAAGACATTCCTTCTCTCAATCCTTAGTTTGATAATTTATGTTAATCTGATCAATGGTTGATTTTAGGATAATTTGGTGTTAATAACAGAACTTTAAATGAACCACATATCATGCTTGTGTTTATTTTGTGATATTTATGCTCTGATGCCTTGTATTTGATACATGTACCAATTAGATAACTTTTACCAAATTTTTCTTCCCTTTGGTATCAGCTTGTGTGTGTGTGTATGTGTGTGTATGTTTGTGTGTGCTTGTGTGTGGTACTTACTAAGTAGACTCTTTATCTCACTGATCTTCAATATACCTCAAATGGATTTCTTGTTCTTCCTCCCAGTTCTTGTCATAAGATGGTGCAGCATTCTTCAGTATTTTGATGAGGTCTTAATTATAAGTAGGCACTGTGAAATTTTGTCTTGGGGTTTTGGTCTTCAAATGTGTTTCTGGTTCTCCATCAGTTGTAATGCAGAGCATATCAAGTATATGGGCCTCTCTCCCATGGATAGAACCTTTTATCTTCTTTCCCTATTTACAACTTCCAAGCTGCAATGAGTTTCCACCAGATTCCAAGGCTGTAGTTATCTTCCCCTTTCCTCTATAGAATAAGACCTTTGTAGGTAAAAGAAAAAGGATTGAACAAGACTGGCATCAACTCACAATCATTATCAGAGGAGAAACTCTCAAAATTCTCACAGATGTTCCCTGTGAGGCACACAGGTGGTCAACTCTTGATATGTCTAAAATCACCATGCAAGCCCACAACTATCCTTTAGCAAGTCATGAAAAATTGCTAACTAATCTCACCAACTTAAACACTGTCCAGCAGCTCCCGTCCTTCAGGTCAGTCCCCAGGTACTGTATTTCCCTGCAGGAGTCTTTTTCTTTTCAGATATCATGAGAGTTGTTTGCCTCCAACTTCAGGAAGGATTCCAGAAAGAGACCTGACTTGCATTTGGACTATTTATTTATTTTTTGTTCTGAAGGTAAGTGTAATGCTGTTCATTGCTCACTTCTTCTCAAATAAATATTAAGTTAGCAAAATTCTTTCATATCTTTAGTGGGCTATACTGTAAGGGAAAACGATGAATAAATCAAAGTTTAACTAGCAGGTTTATTTTATTTTTTTTATTTGCTTAAGTATTTTATTTTAATTTTTTAATTTTTTTTATTTGTTCTAATTAGTTATACATAACAGTAGAATGCATTTTCACACATTGTATGCAAATGGAACATAACTTCTCATTCCTCTGGCTGTATGTGGTCCTGAGTCACACCAGTAGTGTAATTGTACTTGTATGTAGGGTAACAATGTCTGTCTCATTTTACCATTCTTTCCTTCCCCACATTCCCTCCCCTCCTCTCACTCTCTGCATCATCTAAAGTTCCTTCATTCTTCCCTACCCAGCCCCCACTTTGAACCAGCATCTGCTGATCAGAGAAAACATTTGGTCTTTGTTTTTTCGGGGATTGGCTTATTTCACTTAGCATGATATTCTTTAGTTCCATCCATTTACTTGCAAATGCCATAATTTCATTCTTCTTTGAGGCTGAGTAATAGGTTTACTTTAAGTAATGTTGGTACTGTAATTCTGAAACCATCTTATGAATATTGTAATATAAAATACTTGAAATTATTAATGTTAGTAGTAACCAAGACTTTGTGAGAAAAAAATATTTTTTTCTGAAACATAAAGGAAAAGACCTTCCATATTAAATATCATTTGAAATTTCAATATACACTCAAATATTCATAAGCTTAAATACAAGTATGCAGACTTTTTTAAGTATGAGAGATCAAACCCAGGGACTTAGGCATGATAAGCAAGCACTCTGTCACTGAGTTGCATTCCCAGCCCAAATAACAGACGTTTTATCTTATAAACTATCTTAAATACAATCATCTAACTCAGATATTTATTTCCAAAATACCATTTCTTTTTAAAGTTACTTAACTATTATAAAAATAGTTTATTATAAATCTGGAAAAAAAATCAATATTATCTTGAAAAACAAAACAAGGAGGTTATATACAAAAGAAACGTTATAATTAGAAAAGATCATTTTGTAACTACTGAACTAATACTTAAGAACAGGTGGTGATATATGCAAAAATATTTGGTGAAAATTCACTAGGGAATAGGACAATTACTTTGTCTTAAAATATTACCGCACAGATTAGTTACAAATTGTGCTTAATAGGGAACATTATGCCATTTAAATGCAGGTATCTGGTGTTTACCAGCTTCTCCAAATGATCAAACTTGGCATCACTAAGTTTGGAACATTCTGAAATTATATGCCTCCTGACAAAATACCAGAACTCTGTATCATCTATTATCTATATTGTATCCTTGCCCCAATATATTTACTGTAAAAGGGTAATAATGATCAGTAGTGATCTGGCAAATTTATAATGTATTGGATTACATAAAATAAATTGCTTAAGTATTTCAAAAGAATACCATGAGAAGAAACATGGAGAATGTTCTAGATTTAGGACTCAAGAGGCAATAAACACAAGTAATAAATATGTTTATGTATGTAATATTTAAAATAGTAATAACTCAAAATAATGAGTAAATATAAACTGTATTTCGGTGAGGAACTTTGAAAAAGATAAGAGAGACCACATTCAGTGTAACTGAAGAGATTTGAGCATGAATTTGCAAGTGATGATAACAGCATTTCATTGAAAAGGTTGAGCTGTGATGGTGTGGTTTTACAGGAAGCTGTTCTTATTCTAAGAAGGAACATGCCGAAGTATGAAAAGAGAAATGGAATGCTTACAATTTGCTCACAAACACACAGGTATGAATCATATATGCATGAGGGGATTAAATGTGGTAATGTTTCCAAACAGCAAGTGTTGTTGAAGGGTCAGTTTTTATTCATTGTCCTATTCTCCAGGTTTTCTGTAGAATTAATCCTTTTCCAAAAATGTTTGGGAAATTAAAATAAGCAAAATATATATCTGAGTAATTAAAATGACAAGATGATTATGATTGAATTTAAAATAAGTGGTACAGAACACACACATTTCTCCACAGAGTGATAATGGAACCCCTTAAGTGGATGAAAATTGACTCAATTATTTAAATATGTGATTTGGGGTATTTATTTTTGTATATTGTTATAATTAGTATAATGCATGTACAAGCTTACAAAACAGTTAGAATGCCTTCCAAAAAATAGTCACATTCTTTTTTCCTACCTCTCCTCATCTTAGCTCCATTCTCTGGAATAGATATCTCTTACTGATTTTTGCTTTAATTTTTCTTCTTCTTATTGTGATTCCTAGAATGCAATTGTTCTACTTAATATTTTAGCTGAATGCATGAATCAGAAACTACTAAAAATACCGTTATTTCCTCACACACTGCAACTATTATTAACATAATTTAAAAATATGTTATTTTTGCATAAAATGGTATATAACTAGAGGAGTCAAGGATAGACAATTCAGGTGAGTTAACAAACAAGGGAACAATACAAAACCCATCTGACTCATGTGAAATTAGCACATAACCCAAGTTGAAAGCATTTTCAGAGAATGTGCTCAATAAATATTTATTGATGGATTGGTAAATGAAAAACTGCTGAGATTTGAGTTTTTCTTCTCCTTACCCAAAGTATGGATTCTCCTTTTTCAAAAGAGATATAAGAAATCTTTATTTAGTTCTCAAGAGTGGGATAGAGATACCTTTTCAGCATTTCATAATACAAAAGAAGGAGAAGTAAAAGGTAATCACTAGCTATGAGCAATATTTCCAGGAGGTAAACTACTACATCAAATAGGACCTAGGTGCTTTCAGACATTTAGCACTCAGGTAGACAATGAACTGCATCCTATCTTGGTACTTAAATCCAGGCTTTTATAATATACCAAAAGAGGAGGAGAGGGAGGATGACAGCTTTGCATTACTGTAACAAAAACACCCAATAAGAACAATCTAAAGGAAGAAAAGTTTATTCTGGCCCACCACTGTTTTAGTCTGATGTTGGCAGAGTCCATGGCTCTGGTTCAAGACGAGGCATAACATCATGGCAGAAGGGCCTGATGGAGGAGCACTGCTCAGCTCATGGCAGACAGGAAGCATTGTGTTTACTGAAGTGGCTGCTTCCTATCTGCCATGGTATGATTCTTTAAGGTCAGAAATAAGGTATGGTATGAGTTCTCACCCCTTCAGCTTTGAGGTTGTAGGCAATGCAGTAGTAGTAAGGGCAAGGTATTCAGAGTAGAAAAAATAAATCAAAATAATTGTATTCAGAGGCAGCACAATCTGATATGAAGATTCCAAGGAATCTATTTTAAAATGAGTAAAAATAATAAAACTACTAGAATTGGTAAGCAAGTTTATCAAAGTCACAGGATATATGATTAACATACAAATATCAAAATTAAAACATGATATCGTATGTCATACAAAATAATTATGAAAAATCCATAATTAAAACTCAGAAATAATTCTGTTACAATACAATTTAAATGAAATAAAGTAGAAACAACTAACAGAAGATGAATTGGAAGGGTCAATATTATTAAACAAAGATTTCCTCTCATATTTGTCAGTAATTTTAATATAAATATTGTAAAAATTGGAGCAGACTTTTCCCTAGAAACTGATGAGCTAATTTTAAATTTCAATAAGAAATTTAAAGCACACAGATTCATCAAAATAACTTAGAAATTGGAAATAAATTTGAACGACCTAAATGCCTTATATTAAAACAAGAGTGAAACTACAATAAATATGAGAGTTTAGTGTCTGTGCATGAATTGATGTATAAAACAATTAAAAACAATAGAGAACTCATAAATGATTTTTCACATTTATGGTAAACTGATTTTCAGTAAGTTCCAAGGTTATAAAATGGGAGAAATGGTAACTTTCTTAAAAACTGTCCTAGACAAACTGAATATCCATACACAAAAGAAATTTTAAGTAATAAATGAAGTTATATACTGATCTAATACCATATAATATACTAATAATAACTAAAATATATTACAGGACCATACTTAAGACAAAAGTCCTAAAAATGCTTAAGGAAACCTAAGATAAATTATTTTTCAATATAGATTTGGTAAAGACTTTTGAGTTGTGGTAACAAACCATGACACAATTTTTTTTTTAATTCCATAATAAAAGTATGTCAAAGTAATATAGTAACCACTTGAAAGAACTTCCAAAGCCAAAGTTGGGATAACTGGAACAAGATAAATAACATTAGTTCATAACTCAATGTACAAAATTAATAGTTATGAGTGTTAATACAAATAAGTGGTGAAATAAGTAAATGAGAGAAGAATTCCAAATATTTTATGCAGATACTGTGATCTCAAAGAGGTGGTGCACAACCCTCACTCCTCACATGTGGGCTATTTATAATGACTTCCTTCCAAAGAGTCCAGCATGCAAGAACAGGTGGGGGAGTAACTTCACAATGAATACGCTTGACCAAATCTACTTTGTCTAAATTATCAAGGTCAATGGCAACAGGCAAAAGTTTTGAAGATATAATGTACCCTTTATGTGTTTTGGTGAAAATGATGCTGTATCTCTGCAATGTTCCTTTCCCCAAACTTTTATCTCTTGTCTAAGAATAGAAAAAACATCAGACAATTCAGACATATTTCAAAAGGAGGGCATCCTACAACATACCTGAAAAACCGTTCACAAATGTTAAGGTCATCCAAAACAAGGAAAGACTGAGAAAATGTCAAAGCAGAGAGGACCCTAAGGAGACATAATAACTAAGAGCAATGTGGCGTTCTGAATGAGATCCTGGGACAGAAAAAGGGCATTAGGTAAAAACTGAAGAAATCAGAAAAATTAAACTTTTATTAATATTGATATTAATTCAGTAATTGAAACAAAGGTACCACACCAATGTAAGACTAATACTAGAAAAATCAGTACTCAGAATGAGGGAAAACACAGGAACATCTGTATCATCTGCTCAAATGCTAAGTAAGCTTGAAATTATTCTAAAAAATAAAGCATATATATATAAGTAAATATCAATATCTTCAAATAAAGTATGAAACTATTAATTAATAAAGATGTTTGTTTTGTTTTTTCATAGGAGGTAAAAAGCACAATGGTACTTAACTACTGAGTACATTCTCATACCTTTTATTTTGAGACAGGGTCCAAAAAGTTGCTAAGGCTAACCTTGAACTTGTTATACCCTTCCCTCAACCTCCCAAATTGCTGGAATTACAGGCATGTTTTAAATTGGTTGGCCTCATATTTGGAAAGTATGATAAAAATATGCCATTTATATTAGTTTCTAAAGTATAAAGCAACTATCAATATATCTATCAAAAACTATGTAATACCTTTATGTACAAAATAGATAATTTTAAGAAAATATTTATAAGATATTGTATGCATGGGTTGGATGACGTCATATGATAAAAATGTTGAACTACCTCACATTCACATATAGATTTAGTAAAATTTAATACAAAAAAAGTCATGGAGGTATTATGTGTGCGTATATATACACATGAGGAAACACACGTGGTATATATGGGACTGGTGTTTAATTTCTCCATTGGATTCTCCAGTTTACCTGGATGTGCAAAAGTCTACAAGCAAACAAGACAGATTATGAAGGCATGCTTAGATATGAAGGAGAGTTATTAAACTACAGTACTTAAGAGATTGATTTACTGGCATCAGAATAGAAATGTAAGATTTATGGAAACATAATAGGAAGTTCAGAAACAAAGACCAAAATATTAACAATATACATCAGGAGAAAAAGTTAAATGTTTCAAGGTTTCATGCTAGAAAACTAGTAACTATAATCATAAATGAAATGAAATTCAACTAGTAACAAAACTCTTTACCCATTTTCAAATCAGTCTGACTGGATTATAGATATACATGCTAAAGTCAAACAATTGTAAAAAAAAATAGACAACTGTATATAAGTTATCAGATTTTATGGGTCAATTTGCTATACAAAGCATAAGCTATAAAATGGACTAATAAAACAATTTATTTCAAATTAAGAATGTTCGCTGATCATGAACAGAGCAAAAAGATTAGCAGCACAGGGATGGAAGATATTTGCAACACAATGACTGACTGAGGATATTTAGCAGAATTTATATGAAAAGTTCAGAATTACTATATAGAATTAAGTTAAACATAAACACATAAGACAGGAAAACATCACAAAAGAGGATGCAAGATTCATACGTATAAGGAAGATATTTAACTTTAATCATGTGAATCAACCCCAAAGCAATCACATTGAGAGAGAGAAAATTGTGTGATCAGACATACACCATCATTTCATTTATCTGAAGGAGCCAGCGAGGCATGCTCCCTCCTGCAAGCAGCTTCAGGGACCAGGACAGGGCAGCCAGAGACTTCCCCAAGCAGCCTGGACCCCTGCGGTGGGAGGCGCCTTTCAAGGCTAGCTTCTCGGAGCAGACAGCCCAATGAGAGCCTTTCCACATAGAGCCAGCCACAAGTCCCCAAGCCAACGGAGAGCTTCGATAAATATAAAATCCTTATGGACACACATTGAAGTGATTTGCTTAAATAAAGTGATGAAGAAAATGAAAGTCTAACAAAAACATGAAGATGACAATTGTTTATGGGTGGAAAGTGGAGTTAAATAGGGATGAACAAACTGAAAATTTTCATTTTCTTGGTCAGGTTTGTAATTGAATATGATTGTTGTATATAAAATCTATTTTATAAATATAGAAAAAAATAGTTTACTAGTGTGTGTGTACATTTCAAATAATCTACTAAGATCAGTAGTAAAAAGAGTTTCATATCACCAATTATAAAAATAAATAAAAAGAGAAAAATGGTGCTTATACTAATGTGTGATGAAATACTAATTTCTAAAATCTAGTAGATATTACTAAGAAAAACTAGACAAAAATATTAGAAACATACATAAAAAAGTTGAGACTATATCTTCCAAATCCCTACTAATGAATTCGATACGTGTTAAAACACTAAATTTCTGTCACTAAAAATTAGAAAAAAGTTATGAAAATGAATTCCAAATGAATTAAACAATAGAAAAGAAAAATTAAAGTATGTGTAAGAGATTATATTAGTTAACATAGGAAGTTAAGAAATAAATGGCTTATTAATATTAATAAAATAATTTTCTCTATAATAAAATCTCTAGGGTCAAAGGAAATACAGGTATTTTGATAACACTTATATTTATAATACTTGCCAGAGGTCACAAAATAAATTTTTAATTTGAATGAAATAGTTACAGAAAATAAAATTAAAAAGAAAATGAAAACACAAAACTATATGTTAACACCCCAAAAGGAATGGTTTTTTGTATTATTTCTAATAACCTTCTGTTCTCAATATGAGTTGTATGGTATTCTTTTTCTTTTTTTGTTTTATGTTTACAATTTAAAAAGAGTCAAAACATTTTAAGACTTCATATCAGAAAAGACTACATTTTCCTTCCACATTTTTAATGATTTGACTTGTTAACATAAAAAATTTTTAAAGTAACTCACACTGGTCAAACTGGGAGAGGATTCAGAATGACTCTGCTTCTTCTACCATTTATCTTTTAAGTGCCACTAGATGCTAGCTGGTTTTCTAAATCAGTGTCTTAAGAATATAGAAGAATATTTTTTCATGTTAAAGTAAGGTAGCATTAAAGCTAATTTTTTTTTTGGTGTGTGTGTATATTTGTATGTGAGAGAGTGAATACATTGGATGGGTATAATGTGTAGTATTTGATCCTCCACTGCATTTTGTGAACTGAAAATTTTAACTTAACTGAAAAATGACATTTTGAAATTGTACTGAATTTAAGGTGTGATGAGCTCTGAAAACTTTTTTGTCAAATTGCGTACAATGGGGAAAGAAAAGTATTTAGGGCAAGTACAGGCTCAAATGGAACAATGAAATCCCAACTGGGCTGAATAGATTGCAAAGTAATGCAAGACGAAGAAATTACAGCAGCACATCTCTACAGAAACCTGTTTGAGATTTATATAGGGAAGGAGCCAGGTGGGAGGCAAGAGATATGTGTGACATAAAATGCAAGAGAGATGAGATTAAAATCTCCTCTTGTCTTCACATACCTAATATTATGGTTTGGATATGAAATGTCCCACAAAAACTATGGGAACTTGGTGTCCAGTATGGCAAGGTTTAGTTAGAGGAAGGCTTTTGAGAGGTGATTAGAACATAGTGGTACTAATTTTACCAATGGATTGATCTCCTGAGGGAGTCATGATTTGAGGAAACTGAGAGGTGATGAAAACTGTAGGAGGTGGGGCTAGTTGGGGCAGAGGGAGGGTGGAGAGCGGTGACTTGGATCATAGTCTTTGACTGCTCAGAGCTAAGGCCACACTTTGCCCTGAGAACTTACTATGCAAAGGTAGAGGATGAGATTGCCCAGCAGCTATGGCAATGCCCTGCCTGAGGAAGTTCTGTGCAAAGGTCCAGAACAATAACAGTCTTGACCTTGAGCCCAAACTTCAAGTCTTCCTGCATTGCAGAAACTCTGGACAAAGGACTTCCTTGGTGCAAAATGATAACAACAGGAGATTCCTGGCATTGTAGCAATAGAATAGCTACAGAAATTTTTCTAGTTCTCTTTTTAGCTCATAAACAACAATGTGCACTAACTTCCTGATTGTGAGACCCTATAAAATAAACTGAGCTAGCTCTGGGTCTCTGTTCCTCCATCAGAGATTGGAGTCCCAGCTTTCTCTCTATAAGTTTTTGTGTTACTTTCTTAATCCCTCATGTCTCCTTGTTGGTTTCTAGGGTTCCTTGTTGGTTTCTAGGGTTCCGCCCCACAGGGAGCGTGTTCTTGGGCATTATATCTTGTTTCCTGACCTTTCCTCTTACCTCTGCTTCCCTGGTGCCATGAGCTGAGCAATACTTCACCATACTCTTTATTCGTAATATTTTTCTTCTTCTCAGGCCCAGAGGAATGGAGTCTTGGATCATGGGCTGAAAAAACTTCCAAACCCTGAATGAGATAAATTTTCTCTCCTTTAAGTTGTTATGTCAGATATTTTTGTCACAGTAACAAAAACTGGCTAACACAACAAAATATCTTTTTTATATTTCCTTGAGAAATAATACAGTTTTTAAAATATTTTTCTTAACAAAATACTGTAGTTACACCCTGGCCTCTTAGCAAGAAAGTCTAAGAAAGTCAAACAAAAGATCAGGTCAAGATAATCTGAGTCAGTATTTGGTAAAATGATTGGGAGACAGGCAATGGGCATGCAAGGCAAACATCTTATGGACTAGCATGATTGAAAATGGCAGCTGGAGGTCCTGAGGCATGCCAGAACTGACAAGAAAGGATTTGCACAGACATTAAATCTTCTGTGTTAGGAAGGGGATGGTGAATTTTTATGGCACTATTCCCAAATTCCCAAATAATTCTCCAGGTCTTTTGAAAATGAAGACAAAGACTTTATTACCAGCCCTGGTCAAGAGCACGGAGACCAAGAATTTCTGCAGCAATCTACCCCAGTTGAGGGTAAGAAGATGCTTAAAAGGCTTAACACCACAAAAAATGGGCAGAAGAAGCAATCATAATTATAAGATACATTTCATAAACTGGGAAAGTACTAGTCTACAAAAAATGTCACATTCTCAGAAATTACATTTTCAGAAGGTTAGAATTTACATTCTCAGAAAATCAATCTTGCATTAGTTCTATAGATCAAGGATATTGTACTCAGGGTGCTAGTGGGTGGGGGTGGAGGTGTGGAAGGGGGCCAATTTCACACAGGGTGAGGTGTCCAAAAGTAATGGGGTAAGTCTGGCCTAATTTTCAAATCAGCCCATAACAGAATAGTGCTGAGCTTGTTTTGTTGGTTTGCTTGTTTTGTTTTTTGCTTTTAATCCCAAATTTAACATTTGGATTATTAGGTACATTATTTTGGTAATCCCAAAGTTTTAGCAACTTTTATTATTTTATCTTATATTTCTATCTATATTTATATTTAAATGTCTGAAAAAGATAATGTCTAGGGAATGAATAGAAACAATCTCCCTCAAGAAACTTAAAGACAACTAGACCCAGTAGAGGCTCTGAGCATATGAAAAATAAAATGCTGCATAAATAGTTAGTATCGAGTTTTACTGTGATCTATTTTAGACATGGAGAATTAATCATTTTTAGTTAATAGCTCAATGAGTTCCAACAAATGTTTAAAATAGTATAAACGCCATCACAGTTTAGATGTAGAATACACCTGTGATCCTAATAAGTTCATACTTTTTCTTTTTCATTTAAATTCCTTCCTTTAACCCTAGGCCCTCTCAATCCCTGATCAACATTTTATCTCTATGATTTTTCCTGTTAAATAAAGTTACATAAGTGAAATCATACATTTTGTAGCATTTTTCATCTTGCTTCCTTCCTTTGCATGCTTTTCAGATTTATTCTTGTTTTTGCCGTGGTATTGTTACTTTCTAAATTGCTAAGTAGAACTTGATCATTGGTATGCACAAAATTTATCTGCTTGCAGGTGATGGGCATGTCGGCTGTTTCCAGTTTGGGACTGTTAAAATAGAGCTGCTATATTGTATACTGCTCATTGTGTAGTGTCTGTTTTGGTTTGTCTTGGGTAAAATACCTAAACTTGAGAGGTGTACAATGAGCAAATGTGAATTTCCTAAGAATCTGCCAATGATTTTTCCAAAGTAGCTGATTTTTTAAAATTCCCACCAATAATGTTTAAGAGTATGGTTTCTCTAAATCTTGTCCAGGAATTGGTATTTTTTATTTAAAAAAATTCCAGAGTAGAGATATTATAATATTTCATTGTATATTGATTTTCATTTCTATATAAAAATGTTGAGTGTCTTCTCACGTGCTTATTTGCAGTTTTTCTTGCTCCTATGGTAAACATGATTTGCTTTTCTTCAATTAATGAAATCTACTTACTAAAGTATATGATTTTTATGTGTTTTTATTCTTTATCCAATATGTATTTTTGCATTTTTTCCCCTGTCTGTAACTGACATTTTAATTTTTTCACAATGTCATTCTGAGTCAAACTTTGTAATTCTGCTGTTATTTGTATATATTTATGGTTTTCCATCTAGGAAATCTCTCTCAAGCCAAAGACATTTCTCTATATTTCCATTTACACTTGCCAAAGACATTTCTTTATATTTAATTTATTATTTTTATTGTTTTATGGATTTACACCTATATGTTTGATTCATCGAGTTGAATGCTGTATACAGTAAAGAAGATATGAGGATTTTTCCCCTTTTTTTATTGTTTCATATAAGTATTAAATTAATCTGGTACAATTTGTTGTACAGAATTTTCTTCTCTATTGTGTATTAAATAATGAATTAAGTTTGTACCTTTATCAAAAACCAACTGACCGTGTATGCATGGGTTTTCTGTATTCAAGTTGATTCTGTCTACCTTTATCTATCCTGAGGCCAATACTACAATGTTTTAATGAATGAAATAAGGTAATATTAATTTTCAGACTACATTTATTTTAAACATTTTGTCTCTTCTGAGTTCTCTGTTTTCCATATTATTATTAGAATCAATTTGTAAATTTCTATGAAAATATCTGGTTAGATTTTTAGTGGCATTGTTTTGAATCTGCTAATTCATAGATATGGTAATCTCCCCCAATTCAGTCATCCACTATTTCTTTTACCAATTATTTTTAAATTTTCACATACTAATCTGGAACATGTTTTCTTATAGGTAGTTCTGAGATTTTAATAATTTTGGATACTATTGTAATTAGTATATTTTTAATTTTCAACTTTAAACCATTCATTGGTTGAATATACAAATATGACTAAAATTGTATTGCCCTTTGATTCTACAAAGTTACTAAACTCACTTTTTTTTTAAATAACTATTGTGAAGGTTTCCTGTGATTTTTGATGTTAACAATTATTTCAGTTTCAATTAAACTCATTTTTCCACTTCCTCTCTGATTTTTTTCTTCCTTTTCTGTTGTTTCCTATTCTATTACACTGACTATATCTTATCGCAAATAAAGTATTAAATTTAAAGTGTTAAAAGTGTACATCCAGTGCTTGCCTCACAAGCACAAGGCCCTGGGTTCAGTCCCCAGCACCGCAAAAAAAAAAAAACAAAAAAGTGTACATCCTAGCCTTGTCTTGTCACCAAATCAGGAGGAAAGTATTCAGACTTTTAGCATATATATAATGCCAGTCTTAACTTCTTTAGAAGATTTCATTTACCACACTAAGAGAGTTCATTTCCATTCTACTTTGCTGAACACTTTAAACATAAATAAAAGTTGAATTTCTTCAACTATTTTTCTACATTTATTGAGATATATCATATTTTTGGTATGTTGGTATGGTGAATTATCTTTTATTTTAGAATGCTGATAAAATCTGGTATTCCTAGGATATATTTCACATGTTGATGTTTTGTTTATCTTCACAAAATTGCAGATTGTATTTGCTTTTCATTTGTTAAGGATATTCATGTGATCAATCCTGTGAAAGAATCTAGATTCTGGATTTGTTTCTGGTATTGCCTCTGTTTAGCATTGGTGTTAAGATTATTTAAGCCTCATAAAATGAGTAGGAAAGGATTGCTTCTGTTTTTGTTTAAATGTTTGTAGCTTTCAAGGAATTTGTCAGTTAACAAAGATTTCACCTTTATCGTCTCATTTATTTGCAAATCCTTGCTCCATACATTTCTTCATTATCTTTGTAGAGAGGTTGGATCTGAATGTTGTCCCTTCTTTCATTTATAATTCAGTGGGATTGGCTATTGATTTCTTCTCTATTTTTTCTTAGTGTGTCTACCTGAAAGTTTTCAAACTTTTTATCATTGTAAAGAACTGAATTTGTTTCTGTATTTTATTTCTGTATTCTTTTTCTGTTTTTTATTTGATTGATTTCAGTTTTAATATTTATTTTTCCACCCCTTTGTTTGCATTTGGTTTAATTTTTTTTACCTGCTTTTTTAGGGTTGAAGATTAAATGATTGCTTTAAAAGCACTTGTTTTCTGGTATAAGCATTTTGTGTTCTTCATTTCCTTTTATGTAGTGTTTTAATTGTTTCCCACATATTTTGATATTCTGTGGTTTTGATACTCAATTTCAAATAGTATATAATTCCTTTTGCATTTTCTTTCTAATCTCAGGATCTTTAATTTTTTTTTATTAATTTCTAAGTGTTTGAATAATTTACAGGTAACATTTGGTAATGGTTTTTGGTTTAATCAGTTTGGGTCCAAAAACATGACTGCAATGATATTAATCACTTCAACTTATTCAACTTTGTTTTATGATTTGACAGGTCTGTCATGGTGAATATGTCATGTGCACATGAATAGGACATGCACTCTATTACTGAGTAAAGTATTTTAAAGTTGTCAATTAGATTACAGTGTGTGATAAAGTTGGTCAGGACTTTTACACACTTAATGATATTCAATCTGCATTTCATATAAATTATTTAAAGGAGATTGTTGAAGTCTCCAATTATATTTTAGCATTTGTCAGTGTCTCAGGTCAGTGTTATCAATTTATGCTTCAATTATTTTGAAACTCTGCTTAAGGAGCATACATGTTGACTATTTCTATGTCTTCTGGGAGAATTTACTACTTTATCATTAGATAGTTTTGAGCTTATTCTCTGTACCATTTGTTGATCTGAGTTCTACTTTGTCTTATCATAACATTGTCATGCTAACTTTTTAAAACTACTGATTGCATTGTATATCCTTTTCTATCTCACTATTGACATTTTAATGTCAACTTCAGAAAACCGAATGAGTAAAATGATAATTTTAAAATAGAATTTTAGAATTTAAGAATAAATATGGTTTGCAATGTAGGAGTTAAGTAAAAAAAAAACCCCAAAACTCATATTTTTTTCTCTTCAATCAAGTATTTTTAAAAGTAAATTTTGTCTTTAATCTTGTATCAAATAGTTTTATAATACAGTGAACAAAGCCACAATAAGAAAGCAAACTCAACTGAAAATAGTTCCTAAGTGTCTCTACAATATGAAATCCTAGAGTAGAACTTGAAGGCAATTACAATAGTTAAAGGGGTAACCAAAAACGAAATATGTCAGTCAGTTGAGGACAGTAGGATAAAAATACAAACTTCTAAAGGGTTGAAATTGACAGCATCAAAATATATTACAACTGGAAGTGATTATATGTAAAATGCAATGACCTGACACCATCACCTGTTTTATATTATTGTTTCTTGCAAATATATCAGATGTTGGAGGCATATGGTAGAACAGAAGCAAGATCTGGAGTTAACAACCACAATTTAAGTCCCATACTCAACTGTCATATGACACTGGGTCAATTATTTACTCCCAGAATCCAGGTTTTTCTGCAACATCTGTGCCAAACCCTAATTCTCAGGGAAGTGGAGTTTAAGGAAATGAATGTATATGGAACACCTAGTACATTTCCAAGGAAGATAGAAAGTGTCAACTTTATTTGTTCCACTTTATTTTTTAAAAGACTTTCTAGTACTTTTAGTGTTCTAGTTCTTTCTAATGCTACTTTATAGTGCTTTATCCTTTCACCTGAGTTTTCACCAAGAAGCACCCATCACAGGTTCACCTCTGCATAAATGGAGGTCATCAGATAAACTCTTCCTTCCTTGAAGTCCTTTATCAATTACTGTCAATTTGATTCAAGTGGCAATTAATCACTTACTACCTTGTGACATCTCTTCTTTTGCTGTCTTGCACTGCTAATCAGCAGCTTGATTTTCAAATTAAATGTTGGTGGCTTTCTCTATCTGCTGGTTGGTAAGCACCTTTGAAAACTATCACTATCTCTAAGATTATGTATTTCCAAAGGAGTTTTAGTGAATATAGTAAATTCAAAAGTTGTCACTGCACTGCTTTTAAAATTAAAACATGCTTATGTGAACATATATGCAATAAGACACTGAGGGATCCCAAACTTACACACGATGGTTTGTCCCTTCACTGAGAGGTCCCATTACACTATGTATTATATGTATGTAAATGTCTACCATTGTGCACCCTTTAATGCATCTCCCTCAAATACTTCCTCTCTATCTAGCTTCAGGGGTCCAAAAAATGTTTTCTGTAAAAGCAAACCAGCTCACATATTAGCAAATTTATATTCTTACAACTTGAAGCTATTAAATTCTGTCCAAAGACCTGGAAGCTCTGTCAATCAAATGTGTGCATTTGTTTTGTAAAAAAATCCTTTTTCTTAGTAGCATGTGTAGATCTCATCTCTGAGTGACATTTACATCATTGATTTTTCAAAATGCAGTGCTTTAATGCTTGTATTGAGTCACTTAGAATTGTTAGAAGTACAGACTTTTTGGCCATACTTATTATGATTAATGAAATAATGTAATGAGAATGTAGTTCCGACCAATAATTGAAAAACCACAGATAATCTCAAATTTGGAAATTTGTATGGACTTAGGAGTGTATATTTTGCCAATTTACCCTTTTTAATTTTTACTTATTTAATCAATTTACGTATATGTATTGATCTCTTTGTTGGGCTCTGTATCATGTTCTTTTCTGTTGTTTGGCTCACTCTTAAACATTGGGGATAAATACACACACACACACACACACACAACCCCTTTGAAATCTTTTCTGTATGCAGGTTTTAGCCAATGACTTTTCATTCCTCTGTAATTCTATTTAAACCTCATTAAAAAAACCATTAGAAGTGGAGATTCAATGTGGAAACAGAGATAAGTAAAATGGAGTAAGTTATACAATATCACACAGCTATACTTTATGCTAACAAAACTTTAAATTCAATTCTATCTCTGACCAAAGTCAAGCTACTAACCTGTAGATTCTCCAGAATAACATTGGGGACATTCAGAATTTCACCTTCACATATTGTGAGCAACCTCTAAATATTAATTTATATTATCCATGGCATTCATTATTAATATAAAATAATTAATGTATCTTAACAAAGAACTATAATGGTATCAGATTTTTGATAGCTACATTCCTATAATATTCAAATGAATATAAATTAAAATTCTTTAAAATATCTAAGCCAATTGCTAAAGTTTTTCTACATATAAAAATAAGATATATCACAAAAGAAATGGTAATTTTTATCATATATGTACCCCAGTTGTTAATCTAGTCTTTCCTTGCCATATCTCACTAACATATTTTATGCACGCTAATTGTGGTGGTAATATTAATCTAGTACCTCCATTCTAAATTATGGATCAAGTTCTCCTCTTTTTCTTAGAGAAACAAATCCTTTTGAAGTCAAGATAGGAAAAGGAGATAAAATAAGAAGATACTTAGAGGAATTCTGAGTCATTTGCTTTGACTGTCAAATTGAATGGTGTGAATAGCTATACAAGGAAATTCAGATTCTAGAGCATTATAGAATCTATGTCAATATTTTCACTCTCCCAAATCTGTTCTCTTTGCCTTTGCATGAAATAACCTTTCCCACATACTTGCTTGATCAACTCATTCCCATTCTTCTATGATCTGTTTAACAATTTAATGTCCACATTTTAAGAGTTCAAAAGTTTCTTTTCTCATGAGTCTGAAGAACTGTATATATTTGCAATCATCATTTAACTACTATGTAATATAGTGACTGGTGTAGGCCTTCTATGCATCAGGTGTTGTCTATTGTGTTTGACTAAGAGTTATCTCTGTGATTTTTATCGCCTTTAAATTCCCAGAGGATGGGAACTTTGTGATTTCACTAAAAATGGATACGCCTATTTTTTCAAAGTGGACTAATAAAAGGAGATTAACATATTTGAATTTAAATACTTGCTACATGTATCTTACGAGGTATGGTGGCTGATTAAACATAGTGTCAAAAACAAACAAACATAAACACTACATGTCCATCTTTGGTGCAAATTTGATTTGTTTTTAAAACTAATCCCAAACAAAATAGAAACTTAGATTACAAATCCAGGAGAGAAATCAGTGTTTCCACTTCTCATTTCTACTCTTAACAAACTTGGTTTTATTTTGTTTACTGTAGGACAGCAATTTTCAAATTCTCGCTTTTCTGCACAAAATCTCCAAAGTTAGGAAAGTAGATGGAAGGAAAAGAAATATGTTCAAATACACTTTTGCAGAATCTCATCACCCGATAAAATGCCTGAAGATTATGTTGATAGCCATATGTTTAATTTGCTCTCTATGGTTTTCAAGAAATGGATCTAAAGAAACAGCTTATAATTACAGTTAGATGGGAGTAATAAATTTCAAGAGATCTAGTGTACAAGAAGATGATCATCATTAATGACAACATTGTATTCTTGACAAATATGAAAAGAGTAGATGCTATGTGCTGTCAACATAAAAATAATAAACGTGAGGTGATGCACTTGGTTATTGTCCAGTTCACGAGGTATATATACAGCAAAACACCATGTTGCACATGATAACACATACAGTATTATCTATTTTTCCAAATCTATAGAAGAAAGTAAAAGGGGAATATTTCATGTAATAGAAGAGATATCAGTGGAATAGAGGAAGGGGATTGACCATCAGGAAAGAGAGAACAGTTGAATGAACTGACCAAACTTTCTTGGGCACATATATAAATATACCACAGTGAATCTCACTTTTATGCATACTCACAGGCTACTATATTTAAAAAACTACAAACAATTAGAAGAAAGATCAGTAAAGTATAGGAAATGGAACAAGGGCAGGAGGAGAGAAGGGTAAGGGATATACTGGGGACTAAATTAGAGCAAATTATATTCTACACTTGTATAATTATGTCAGAATGAACTCCAATATTATGTATAACTTAAATGAACTATTAAAATGCAAAAAAGGAAAAAATACATATACATATGTATACATACATATATACTTAAGGAAAGTTCCAATTGTTTCTTCTTTGTTATGTTTGGTGACAAAGTGTCCCTCTCTAGAATCATTATGAGACTAGACAAGAATGTAGAAAAGAGGTTGTTCCAGAATCACAAAGAACTGAAATATTGGGTTGTTCTCCTCTGGTGACAGATGCCATCCCTACCACTCTTCATGTGCCTATACTTCTATAGGTGTATTATTATTTCATATTTTTAATTTCTTATGCACCAACCCTGAGGTCTTTATTAGATGTATGCAATATATGAGCCCCAAAATATAGTTAAAATATTTCATTGTATCACAGCTGTTCCTTTCCCTCATAAGAAATTCTCAAATCTTTCTTCTAGTTAAATGTAATAGTTACATGTTCAAAGTCTATCTACTGAAAATAAAGCTTAAGTTCTTACTCCTTCAAATAAGAATGTCTGATAACTACAATCTAGCATTCAGAAGAAAGCAGAGAATACAACATCTCAGACTTTGTTTCTTTCCTACCATTTGAGTTGCAGAAAAAAATTTAGAAGATTCACAAATCATGACATTTTCAGGCATAAATGGGCATTCGAAATCATCTAAAAATGCATCTTTCTCTAATAATGTTGGCTTCAATCCCCCTCTCACTGTAACTCATGCTATTTTTTAAATAATAATATTAATTGCATGATACAAAAATAACTTGCACAATTTTTTAAAAATTTCTTGTATTTATTTTCATTTAACTACCAAATAGGGCCAGAGAACAATGGAGTTAGCCTATAGTGGATGGAGACCTCTGAAACCATGAGCCCCAAATCAACTTTTCATCCTCCAAGTTATTCTTGACAGATATTTTGGTCCTAGTGACAAAAACCCAACTAATGCATGCAGATAATATAAAATTTGAGTGACTAGGACAAGTTCTTCTAGGGAGTCTTACAGCAGCACAGTTGTGTTGCAATTCTTTAGCATGAAAAGAATAAGGAGCCACATAGGAATCTAGGCAAAGAAGACAATGGGAATAGGAAGGCAAGGAGTCATCAGGGTGTGCTTTCTGAAAGACAATTTGCCTGATGGAAACTTAGAGTTCAGTAATTTATATAGAAGAAATACCCAAACTGCTCCTTGATGTGGTTTCACTGCTGAGGTATGACATAAACATTCTTACAGATGCCAAAATTCATTTTAATAGACATATTGCAATTTGCACTTTAGACTCAATTTTAAAGCTTTTCTTCTGATCAATTATGGACTTCTGGACAACTGAAGCCCTATTTCCTGTATCTCATCATATGAAATAAATGTTTTCTCCAATTGCCAATAAAATCGAGAGAATTGTTCTTTGAGAAGTGGTTTGCAACCAAACCCCCACCTTATAATTTTAATAAATTCAGACGAGGGATAGCTCAGCCATGCAAGAGAATTCTATTGAGAACAGGCAAAGAAACTACAAAAAGAATACATTTATTTATGTATTCAGAATGTTCAAAGGTAGTTTCAGGAAGCAAGGTTTTTGTTGCTGTTAAAACAGTGGCAAGTCAAGGAATCATCAATGGGAATTATTGGAGAGGCAGAATTTGTGATGATCAAGGATTGATTGGAATTCACAGAAGTGGGTATTTTGTAATTAATGACTGTGACTGCCTATGGGAGCAAGACTTGAAGAAGCCTAGCAGGAGCTATGAAAACACCCAGACTCAGTTAGAAGCAAAAGAAATCTAATTACCTGCATAATCCTCACTGGAGAAACTTTCCAGTTTCAACCATTTCAGAGATGACAGTCTCAATAGCTAGGTTAGCAAGAAAATGGGAACAAAACATTGACCCTGGGAAAAATTAACTCTCCATGGGTGATATCAAGGGTAATCATTAGAGAAGAAACATTTTGGGAAGACAATGTATCAAACTGATAAAAAAAATTAAAAAAAAAGAGAGAGAATGATGTCATATTGAAAAACAACAAACACAAACTGCCAATCTCTGGAGAAAGAACCTGGGTATATGAAATAATAGGTAATTGCGTCTTAAGAATTGTAAATAAAATTGTAGAAAATATTGTGAGTTCCTCCTACACCTTTTATTATGAAGTGTTCACAGACCGCTCTGCATCTATTCCTACACAGCGTTCTCTGTACCTTTCACATAGTGCAAAAGTTCTTTAGATTGTGGTCAGACGTGGACATCTATTTTTGCTCAGACCTTAGAAAAATAATTATACCTAATTTCCTCTTGAAATTTATAGGTGAGTTGTAAGTATTAATTCTATATGTAATAGTTATTGTACACAAAAACTAAACATATGATCTCCAGTAAATCACATATTTAGGGGCCTAAATATGACTATTTGTGTTGGTTTCATAGGCATCTTAAATATATCAAAATCTCACTCATAATTCTAAACTCTGCTCCAGTCCTAAGTCCTTAATAATACATTTTATTATTACTAAAGCCAACAAAAGTCCAGATTCTTTTTTTCCTTAAAAAAACGGTGCTTCCTCTCCTTAGTTGAAAATTTGCTCTCTAACATCCAAAATTGTGATTTGACATGCTCAGTGGAATCTCTCCCCAGGGAAACAACTACTTAATTGGTAAATAACAATAGCAATGCTTAGTACCTGAAGTATTTGCAAATAACACATTGCAATGAAGAAATTTTTATTCAAAAAAATCTACTAATTATTCGTAGAACAACAATAATCTCTTTTTATGTATGTCATTTGAGCTACTCCTGTATCCATCCCCATACCCAACTCAATGTGAAAGAAACCATATTCCAGATCTCTGTGGTCAAGACACAGTCTTCTCTTCTCCCAGCATCCAATTTAGAGCGATGGTATAGTTCTGTAAACAGTCAAAATCTCTCATTATAAGTAACATGTAAATTCTCATGCTGGCAAGTTCAGCCAATAGGATCAGGGTTTCCTCCCCTCCTCCACCAAGTCTCTAGTTATAAACAGAAGATGCATCTCAATCATAAAAGATTTATACATCCATTAATTGCCTCTATCTCACACTTTGTTCAGAGGTCACAACACTTCACAATGAAAAGAACCAATCATGAAGGTGAAGGCTACCATCCCTACCCAACAACATACTCATACAGCCTTCGTGTCCACATGGGAGAAGCATTCACTATACGAAACCTCAGGTCTAGTTCCATGGCACAGAGGTTCTGCCCCTGAAGGTGAGGCTGGACTACAAGAAAAGAGATCTCTGCAGCTCACTCTAAGGGGAATCACCTTATTTGGAACAGAATGTGGGAATTTTATCCATAAGAAACAATTTGGTGGAAACAAATAAGAGGAAGCCGGCAGCTCCAAGATAGAAAACATCACGTTTACTAGAAATTTAACAGCAAGAACTAGGGACAGACACAGTGAAGAAGTGCCTCCCAGAAATTGGAGCAACCCTCAGAGATAGGAAACATCCTGCTCATGCAAAGCTACCTACTTCAAACCGGATCAGATTGTGAAGCAATTTATGTTCACAGTGTGTTGTCAAGAAAAAAAAAATAGCTAAAGTAATCAGTGGGCAATTAGTACAAGTTAACAGCTGGATATGATACCAAAGGAGGCAGACCAGCTAAAAGTTGAATGGAGAATTCAGTGAACAACAATCAAAGGGAGGCTAGCTGGGACCACAGTGATCTCTGATGGCCGGACAGACTGTGTAAATGCCCAGAGAGTGCCCTGTGAAGGGCGAATCAGAAGCTAAATATTGTGGGGACAAAGACTTCACTGAAATGGTACAATCAAGTCACTAAACAAAGAACAACAAGCCTTTGGCAGAGTTAAGGAGTGCAGGGTACGTGGTTTCTGAAGTGGCTGAAATGTGTTATATTAAATTTTCAGTTTTTAACAAAAATCAATAGATATAAATGAACAAGAAAGTGCAGCCTACATACAGGAAAACAAATATATGCATATCCACTTACATGCAAACATAGGGTATTACACCTATATTTAAAGAACTAAAGGAAGTTCTAGTTTGTTTGAATGAATTAAAATATGGGGTACAATCTCTCATAAAATCAAGAGTAGCACAAAAGAGTGAGAAATAACAAAGGAATCAAATGGAAATTCTGGAGTTGAAAAATGCAAGAACCAAAATGAAAAATTCACCACAGGGGACCAAACAGCAGATTTGAGGTGGAAGAAGAACACATAGGTGAATTTGAAGATACATAGATATTATAAATCCTGAAGAATAGAAGGAAAAAAATAAAGTCTCTGAAACATTTGAAATAGCACTGACTACCAACATTTGTATAATAAGAGCTGCAGAAGGAAAGTATAAAACTGCTAAAAATATATTTAATAAATAATGCCTGAAGCTTCTGAAATTTGACCAAAAAACAGCAATCTGCACTTCCAAGAAGCTCAAAGAACTTCAAGGATGATAAACACAGAGATTTATTCCTAAGTATATAATAGTCAAAATGTTGACAAAGACAAAATCTTGAAAGCAAAGGAAAAATCTATGCACGACTGAAGCCCAACAACTCACAGTTGACGTTTGTTATATTTATCTTTCCCACATAAAAAGGTGGATAACTAATTCAAATAATAAATTATTTATTTAAAAATAGTACAGTAATGACACATAAAGATTTAATTCTAAGTAAAAGGAAATGAAATTTTTTTAATAAGCTTCCTTCATTTTTTTTTGGTTTATTTGTTATTTTACTTCACTAAATGACATACATGTAACCTCAACATATGGGCCAGAAGACTTGAATTATGAGGGCTTTTCTTGCATTCATGTAGAAAATGAAAGATGGAAGTACAAAATATTTATAAGGCAAGTAGTATATATTAAGTGTCATCTGTGATCATGTAGAAAATATTACTTTGTTTACCTTGTGATAGACTTTGCATGTAAGTTGCCTCTCATGGCTATCAAGATCTTATTGGAGTAGCAGCAAAATAACCCAAAATGTATAAATTTATGTATGTGAAATTTAATAGAAAGAAAGTTATTCATTAGATAAGAGATTCAACAAAGTTTTGAAGCAGAAACACCAGTTTTGTAATGTGTTGTGCTATAGCTGAGGAGGTAGCTGATCCATCTTACAACATGTGCTGTGGGTTTTGGAATCCCAGATTAAATACATCTTCCTTCTGGCAATTCCAAGGTCTCTGCACTCATCTACAAGGGTGAAGCTCATCAGTCTACAGACTGTCACATCCACAACCCACAGGCACACTTCCTATTCCTTCTTTCTATGATCTAAGTACATATATAAGTTTTGGCACTAATGAGGAAATACTAAGATTAAAGAACTCAAGACTTTTACCAGAGAACCAAAAGAAAGTTGGAGAAAAAGAATAATTTAATGTTTATGATTATACAAGGTATTTTATACTATGATAATAATGTCATATAATATTTTATATGATACTCTAATTGGGAATATTTGAGATTACATATTTGTCATGAAGTATGTAACACAAGGAGAAGAATCTGTCCCCAGACATGAGCTGAACACAGCTAAAGGAAAAAAGACCTCTTGAGCACACATGAGGAACAGTCTTAGTAAAAATAGTTTGAAGGAGAAAAAAGACAGTAAAGACCAGGAATGATACCGGTACGGGAATTTAAAGATGGAGACAACAGATAAGACACAGGATAGAATGACTATGTGGTAACAATAATTTCCTTGTGGTTATAATAACTCACATGTGACTTTAAGTATTTCCCCAACTGGAAAGAGATACGGCTTTTCAGAGTAAAAGGGCTAAAAATCAACCATGGTAAATTATTATTTCCAAAATAAATAAATCCACACTTAAACATATTCTTAGAAAAATATAACACAATAAAATAATATCCTAAAAGCTTTTCAGATGAGAAAAGAATGAGAACTGTTTTGTTAGAAGGTAACTTATCACTAACATTGAGAGTTAAAGTTCCCAAGAAATAAAATTTGTGAGTAATTGCTAAAGTACCTGAATAACAATTAAAGAAATAAAGTAGTAATTAGAGTTAATTATAGAAATTTATATCATCCGTGCCTACAATACTCTGAGAAAATATAACTTTGAATATGTACTTAAAATTTACTGACAAATATGTTCAAAATGTTGCCATTGCAAAGAATTAGTAGATGTGTATTTTAAAAATACTTACTGAGAAGGACATTTGAAGATGTAATTCAGTTAATCAAGAGTAGTTGTCAGGACAATGACATTTGTGGTTATCATACAGAATTTAGTGGATAAGTCTCAGGATGGCCACTATCAATAATTCTAGAAACCAGTTGATCTCTATTAAAATGCACATTCAGAGGCCTCAATAAAACAAATTTTTTCAAGACAAAGAATTGAATTGATTCAATAATTTGATAACTAAACAATGTGGTAAGTTATCCATAAAATAAAAATAAAGCAGAAAGAAAAAAATGTTCAAGGGAAATTGCCAAATAAATGAGAGGCACAGATAATTTGTCACTCAAATAAAGTAAACCAGACACATTATATTTAAATATTTGATAAAGTGAAAGAAGGATCCAAAAAACTTTAATGCTTCCAATTATCTCCACTGACTGTAATGGGGTTTGTTTGTTTGAATTGTAGAAAAGGAAATGTGATCCTAGGAATCCTCTTCTCTCTGCCCTAAACACTATTTATGTAATACTCACAATAAATCACTGTGAAGAGATTTTCTTCTGTTAAAAAGGATAGAAAAAGTGCAGAAAACATAATTGTGATTACAGAGCAGAATGCAGTGCCATCCTTATAAAAAGACAGCTGACAATTGTTAACAGAAAAAACACAGAGTGCGTGGACTTTGGATAACACAAGCCATTAATGTTAATGGGCCAATTCATAGAGGAAGAATTCAAGAGTAGTAGATAATGGATGGAAAAGGAATTACAGGCATAAGTGTATATAAGTGTGTGCATATGTGTGTGAGTACGTGTGTGTGTGGTCTCTGTGTACAAGCACAGAACACATGAAGGTGGTATGTTACCAGGTCAGCCAAAGATATACAAAAGATAGGGAGATAACAACAAATCTCCACATTGAAGAAAAGAAGATAAGGGCATTTTAGGAACTCATATTTTCAAATTTCATAAGAGAATCCATAAATTAATGCTAAAGTTAATGAATAAAAAATAAGGATAAACAAAGATATTTTCATTGCTATTACTTCAAACTGTCCACTACCTTGCCCAGACTCTCCCAGGACACCTTATGGAGCCCCATCTGAAAGACTCCATTTGAACATGTCCATCCCTTTAATGACCCTGGACAATTATTAGTAAGCCTACCCTTAATGAGGGGAGGGCATCAACATTCTGAGGTGGGAGGTGGGAGAGACATCCTTGACTATAAGAGTAAGAGGAATTGGAGGAAAGCCAACCCCAACTGTGACCCACCCATATGCTTCTCAACACCCTCCTCTTTTAGCCCAGAGATGTCAACTTGCCAGTCCTTGATGAGAATATGTAGATATGAATTTATAAAGTTGCATAGCAATTTGGCAATGACTTTCTTTTTGTTGAATGTAAACAAGTGTTTGATTTGTAACTTTTGTTTTGGTAATTTCGTTTTCCTAGTGTGGCATTGTACAAAAGCATCAACCTTTGATGCTTTGGGGGTAAAGTTCTGTCCCTTTGCCCAGGTAGCTTGAAAAGTATTGCTCTGTCAAATTGAGCCACCCTGAGTCTGTGCTGTCCAGTTCAAATCGCCAAGTGCAGTGGTGTCATGACATAGACCAAACACATTTGTGTCTTTCCACAATGTCAGGATTTATTGAACCACAATCAATTCAGAGTCTACACCACTTTCAGTAGTGGCCCTTCACCAAGTACTCCTGGGTTACCTGATAGGCATGAGCCAGGCAAACACAATTTCTTTCATTCCAATTTTAATTACTAATATCTATAATATTCAAGCTGTGCATCACATGAAACACACACGTTGCAGAGAGGTTAAGAAAGTGTTAAGGCAGTCACAGGGGTTCGGGAGGCTGAACTGAAAGCAAAGGGAGAGAGCAGATATTGAATGCAAAGAGTCACTGCAGGTGGTCAGAAAAAGAACCTGTTTAGGAAGCAGAGCTGTCAAAGCACAGGAACATTCTAGGCCAGCATCCAGACAGACTGCAGTTTCAGAGTGTTAGCTTGAGTTGTAAGTTTGGAGTGGACTGTGTGTGGTTGTCATGGACAGAAGAAACCACGCTTTGCTAATGCCTCAGGACAGAGATTTGGAAGGTTTTTCCTGTGGTGATTTCTTGCAAGACTTCTGATGAGTGGCTGGGTGATATGTCAGTGTGCCACCATGTCCAGTATCAGGGTGCTTCTCAGGTGAAGGGGTGCTTCTCAGGTGAAGAGGTTGCTTCATTTAGCATCTGGTGTGTTCAATAAATTCATGGATCTGGATTTTCCAATATGAGTTTGATATATTTGTGCATCCATATGGTTTGATTAATTTGATAACTTCAGGGGCAGTCATTCTTATTAGTGCACTCATTTTATATCAGTTTGTGCCTTATGGTGGTGGTAGGTAGATGGTGGTTTTTGCTCATGTGAACAAGGCACAGTCTACCTTAGCACTGAAACTCAAAATGGAGTAACTGATGGCACATTACTGCTTCATAACATAGAGTAACTCAGAGTTAGGCACAGTCTGAAAGCTGTTGTTCTAAAGACCGTAGGGTAACTCAGAGTAGGGCACAGCCTGCTTTCTACAAGGGGACTCCATGTGTTTGTGACTCAAATAATATTTTGAGTGAATGAAGGAAGAAGGAATGAATGCTTCAGATGTGAGAAAATTAATAAATGTTTATTAAATACAAAAACTGGCTGCTTATGAAGAATCAGAATGGGAGTTCAGATTGATGAGCAAGAGGACTGCATTTTTTAACCATTTTTTTAGTTGTATGTGGACAACAATATCTTTATTTAATTTTATGTGGTCCTGAGGATCAAACCCAGTGCCTCACAGTTGCGAGGCAAGGACTCTACCACTGAGCCCCAGCCCCAGTCCTACAGACTATGTTTTATTAGTAGCCCTTCATATGCCTCTTGATGTCTTCAACATAAGCCAGAATAAGTATTTAAAGACAGAAATTCTCATCCCTGGTTGTAGAGATGAGAAAGTGTTTGCACTGGGACTGCAGAAGTAAGGAGACATTGAGAGGGGAGTTTTTTACCATGATGTTCTTTTTAAGGAAGGGAATAGTGAACAAACATGAAGGCATGGCATTTGCACACAATGTAGGCATGGCCATAACCAATTAACTGAACAAAATCTGAAAATGATGATTTTTATCTTAATTGACTACTTTGTTCTACTTCCATACAACAAGAGCAGCACTCAGTAAAATGCCAGGGTTTCACAGATGTGTATGCTCCATCCTAGACACAGTACCATATGGTATCACACCCAGGGACCAGGAGAGCTCTGCAGCATCGAGCCACATCTCTGAGGAGGCTCTGTGCCTCTTCCTCTCATACTCCTCAACTATAAGCATTTCAGAAATGGGGACTTTCTTCAAAGACCAACAATGGACAGATTTACAAATGAAGAAGGCAGCAGTCTTCTACCCTCACTATGTGGAAAAGAGACACAAAACATCTGCAATGGTTTGGGTTATTTAAACAAAGGCCAGGTTGCCCTGTTCTCTAAAGAGCATGAGAACAAATCCTTGGAGGGCCCCCTTATTTGATCAGAATCCTTCATAAAAGGATTGAATAAGTGGATAGAACATTGACTTGTCTGCCATTATTGCTGGCCTTGTGGTTTTGGCAGATCTTTATCTAAGGCATACTATGTGTAGGATCCAAGTGTATGCACTCAAATGAAAAAGAAGAAAGCTATGGAAGCACATGATTTCAAATCTGTTTTCCACCATTACTAACAAGTCAAGAACCACCATATGAAATAAAATGCCAATTATCTTGAGATGAGGGATTACAAACCATTGTAAACAGACCTTAGAAAATGTAAATTGGAAGACGTTGAATCTGGGACTCTTCAGGCTCATTCCAATTTACCATTTCACCCTCTTCTCCTTTTTATGACACCCAGGAAAAAAATTGCCTCCAATTTAAGAATTATTGTATTATATATATGCAACATGAAAAATGTTAATTCTTCAGGGAGATTTTCCCCTTAGGCCTTTAATTTGATTTTGAAAGGGATGAAATGAACGACAGTATTTCATTATCAAAACCCCCCTAGGAAGGTACTTTGGCTTGTCTAGTAAATTGTGAATGTCATGTTGATTTTCTCTTTATTACTCCACGAGAGGATGGTATTGACTCCTTGTGAAAATTGGGAATGAGGAGAAAATAAACTACAAGATATTTGTCCTTATTCTTCTCTCTTCTCAGTGTTAAGGAGGAGGGAAGAATTAGCATATTAACCCTTTGGTGGTAACTGTAGTTACTTACCCTAATCCCTGGTATTTCAAAATCATATCAACATAGCTAAAAAAAAAATAAAATCATACTTATGTTAAACTTTTAAAACTATCTCTGTATCATACAACATTTGATCAGTTTTATAAGCCATAAACTCTTTTAAACCAGGAGTTTTCTTATCACTGAAAAAACTGGAAAGACCAAGCAACGAACACTGACTTTAGAGGACACCTTTTAATCCCAATCTTTGCTTCTTTCCTAACAGGTACCATAATATAACCACTGGGAGTTAAGTCTTCTTGTGACATCATTCACAGAAAAGTTAAGCTTTCAAGTCACAGAATGCATTTGTTGTAGTCTTTCTTCCCTGGTACTGAGTGATCAGGCTTTATGTCTTGGTAGTGCTTCTGAATTCATATTTGAACGGTTATGCATCACTCTCAATCTGACTCTGAAGAAGTATTATCTTTCAGGCTGCTGGTCTTGCTTCCCAAACCACTTCCCTTCTCAAGACTCCCAAGCTGGACTTGGTGTCAGTGCCATCATCTCACTGTCTTAGTTTCAGCCCAACTCCAGTGCCTTATGTGAGATTGACTGAGAGAGGAAATGATCAACATTCTCAACTCTACTTAGCACTTTCACCATGTTTTAGAAACCATGTCCTTGCTAAATCCACTAGCACACTGACATGGTAGGGTCTCAAGGCCCAAAAGTGTACATTGTTTTTCTGTGATCACTTTCATTGTGCCCAGTCCAGCTGCATCAGCTTCAGTTGAGAACATGTATCACTTAGAAATTCCTAGTCTAGTTTAATCTGTGCTTTAACAAGTTCCTACATAACTTTGTTTAACAATAAAGTTTACAAACCAATTTTTCTCTTTTATTTCATATTGGTTCAATCAGTGGGTGAGTTTCTAACTTTTTGACCTATTCACAGTTTTCTCTTAGACCAACTAAGTAGCCTAAACTACAGACAAAAGGCAGACTCTAAATGCAGATGAACACGATATTAGTTACTCAAATATTACTGTCATCAATGGTTTCTCAATATGAATAACAAAAGGACAAAGTCACAATACATAGATATAGAAACATTTATGCACAAACATACATGAACAGTATTAGACATAGTCATTTTATAAATGAAGGCGAGTTTATAGCTCACTCTAAAAGATAATAATTTTTATGAAGAGCAAAAGATAAAAAATAAATAGTATCATGATAAATGTTTACATGTGAATGGAATTGTCTGTGTGTGTTTGTGTAATCCCTGAGTTTTAATTTATCTCATTTACAGTGTTGCTGGTGATACTTTTTACAGGTGATGGAGAGAAAGTTTCCCTATGGGCATTGATCCATCACTGTATCATGAACAGTGTGGGCATTTAATCACTAAGAATGTTCACCAAAGAGAATTAAATTATATACTTTACTATTCATGAACACTGCTTTTCTTAGCAAAACTATGACTTATAAAAATGACCTTGATTACGGATTAGCACGTACTTAAAATAGTTACTTTTTGACCAGGGCTTGTTGCCTGTTTATTAGAATAAAAGATACAAGCCCAAATGGATATAGTGAGCTAGAGAAGACTCTAATATCTTGTATCCATAAAACTGAATGTAAGACAAGAAGGAGATTCAGTCATTCTTTAAACAGAAGACTTGAACAGCAAACAAAAAAACAGAACTCATCATCTTATATCAGTTGTTTGGGTAATTAGAGCCTGTGCCAGAGCAACTTGAACATTATCCAGGTATGTCCCTCACTTTACAATTCAGAACTTGGGTTCCTATGACTGTGTTCACTTGGCATTCCCCTCTGTGTCTGTCTCCTTCTGTCTCTTATAAGAAAGAACATCTCATGGACAAAATGATCACATGTCAAGATCCTTAAATTTATTAACATCTGCAAAGACCCTTTTCCTAAGTAAAATCATATTTACTGACTTTAGGACTTAAGAGGTTTGCAAATATTTGGAGAAGGGGATCTAAATCCATTACATATTCTTTGATGTTGGGGGAAAGTAAGATGAATAAAGTAATGGATGAGGGTTAGATATATGACTAAAATATTTGATTTTTTTTTTTTTTGTAATGTGCCATCCTTTAAGGTCAAGATAAATAAAGAATGTAACCCCGAAGTTATGCTATTAAGTAGAACCTTCTCTAATCTATTTGATTCTTAACATGGTACCAATAATCCTAGTTCGTTAGGATATATTTTATTAAATCTTAATTGTCAATTTGATTTTCCCATATGATACAGAAAAACTGCTAGCAATGGGATGAACAATAAAAGGGATTCATTAGCTTGTTGATCACTTATTTATTCATTCCTGTGGCCATACATTCTCTAAACATTTTTCTGCTAGACAGACTATTCAACTCTGGGTGTTCACAGATGAAAAGATATAGCCTGTCTTTTTGGAATCCAAAGCAATGAGGCTCTTTTGTGGAAAAGCTATTATAACAAAGTGAGATTTGTTAACGAGGTAGAAGCTACAAGGTATAATGGTAAAACTCAATAAAAGGAGAAAATATGACTGGGAGTTCTTGGAAAAAAAAAATCTCTGCAAAGGTCACTACTTAACTATTGGAGACTTTAAGATGGAGCACATCCTACCAGTGAGCAAACAAAGCAAGTGGTAAAGTCTCAGGGAAGAGCATGTGCCAAGACTGACGGGCACGGGGATCCTTCTAGAAGTCCCTAACAGTTGAGTGCTTCTCAAGCACAAGATGTAAAGGGATTTACAGAGGGAAATTAGAGCATGACATACAGGGTCCTGATCAAATTTGCAATTGTAAGAGATTATTTTACTGAGTGATGCACTGTCTAGTCTAGCCACAGTTCGACCACATCCTATTACTTATTACTTGCCAGTTTGCAAATTTTTCTTGCTTAACTTATCTCTAAAGGCATCTGAATTTGCAAATTCAGAAAGACAGATACTTATATCAAGATGAGTTAATGCAATTCCCCTAATATCCCTGATACATAACACAGTACCACACATAGCTTTAAAATTATATCATAGGTGACTTCCCGATGGAGTGAACCAGGAATGAAATCATCCTGTTACTATCAGAACTAGAAAATTGAATATATTCAATGATACAATGATGTCAAGACGTCTGTTTATAGGCAGCACAGGAAGTGATCTTTAAGAGAACGAAGCAAATGGGTGGGGTCTATGATTACTCGAGGACACTTTATGGAGAGAGATACTGTTGACTGCCCAGGGCAAGGAAGTCAAAGAAACCAAAGTCAAGTTTGGGCTTCCAGAAACCATTCCAACAAGATCTATCAGGGCAACATAACAAAGAGAAGGGAGCTGTACACAAAAAGGAGCACCAGGAGTTTTCAGAGGGACTGTGAAATCTACTCATCTATGCAGAAATGCCCTGCATTCCTGTGAGAATAAATGAACTAAGGATGTCTTGTAATGTTTTCAGCAGAACAATCCTGAGACAACTCTGATCTGAGGGATATTTGTGTTCCAACAGACCAGTTAAAAGATCTCAATTTATTTTTTCAAAATATTAGCAAATTGACATCAGCCATATCTAAGAAGGACATTAAGTCCTGGTTAGGAAGGATATATTTCAAGAATTGAAAATTAGTGTAACATTCAAAGAAAAATCAATTAATTATATAATCATCTCAAGAGGTTCAGAAAAAGTATTTGATAAAATACAAGACCAATTCACCTATAGAAACATTAACCAACTACAAATAGATGGAAATTTCCTCAATCTGAAAGAATATCTATGAAAAGAAATGCTGCAGCTAACATACATTAAGGCAAAAAACTGATGCTTTTCCCAAACACTGGGAACAAAGCAAAGGTACTGACTCTTAGCCTTGGGCAAGAGGTTCAACCCATGAAATAAGAAAATGTCCTCACAAAAATGCCCTGCAAACTAAGTTTGAAAGCCAGAAACAAAAATGCATTTACTCACATGACATAACCAAGTAAGTGAAAATTCTTTGAAATCTACAAAAAGAAGTTTAGAAAATTTTAGTGAATTTAACAATGTTACAGTCTACAAGGTCATTATAAATATAGTTTCTTTTTATATGTTGGCAGCAAATAATGGAAATATAAAATTTAAATTCATAGGATTTGCAAACTTATCAAATTCAAAATGAAAATTTACGTTTATATTTAGTAGGATGTGTGAGATTTTATACAAAAAAGCATAAATTATTGGTAAGAGAAAATTTTAAAGCATAAATAAATGGAGAGGGGTGTATTAATAGATTAAAAACTTCAGTATGGTTAAAATGTTCAATTTCATTTTTAACATTCCAACCAAAACCCTGTAGAATATTTCGTAGATAATGTTAGAAAGAAAACAATTTTAAAATATTTATGCAACCTGATTTATACTTATTGTAAAACTGCAGTAATGAGCACCGTGTGGCATTGTTTTAAAAAACAGATATGTAGATCATGGGGACACAATGGAAGACCTAGAAGTCATTCCACATTTATGCATAAATTACTTTTTAACCAGGAATCAAAGCAATTATGGGGAAATCCAAGTCTTCTTTAATCCTGTAATCGTGGGAAAATAAAGTTGGTTAGGGACATATAAGAAGGTGCAGGCAGCCAGAGCAAGACAACTGGTGAGGAGATCCAGAACAAAAAAGCAGGGCCAGAACAAAGGAGCATGGAGAGTGTCTTTCAATGAGGTCACCTTCCTGCTTGACAAAAGTGCTCCTGGATCCAAGAGGGAGACCCAATCAGTACACAGACACTTGTGTACTTATACTCCTACATGGGGGATTCAATAGTAAAACCAAACAGATGCATGGACAGAGGGGGGATCAATCAGTAATAGTGAGAAGATCAGGCAGGGTAGGAGATAAGAAAAGGAGAAAATTCCAGAGACCATAAAAAGAACAAGCCAAAACTGCCCCCTGGACTCCAGCTGCAGGGCCCCTTCTCTTCAGAGAAGTCTATCTCTGTCACTTTTGCAATAAACCTGTTGCTTACCTGCTACTTCTGTGTCCTGTTCTTCAATTCTTTGCTGAACAGACACAATGAACTTAGCAACCCTGGATGGTAACAGTGGGCTTATACTCAAATACTCACAAATTAATTTCATCTTAAATGATATAACTAAATGTAAATGCTAAAATAATAAAGTATCTAAAGAGCAATGCAGGTTACTATTTTTGTAACCTTGGAGAAAGAAAATATTTCTTTGACAGGAACTACAATATGAACCTCCCACAAAAATGATACAAGAGACATCTTCAAAATTTAAAATATTTGTACATCAAAATTACCATAAGTAAATGAATATACAAACTACTAACTAAAAGAAAATTGTTATGATAGCTATTCTGACAAAGGGGTACTATACTTTTGGTGTAAACAACACCTACAGTTCAATAATAGTAACAGAGACACAACCAATAAAAATAATCAAAATACTTGAATAGACAATTTTAAAAAAAGATATGGGTTAATAAGCAAATTAAAGTACTCAATATCATTAGTTATGAGAGAAATTAAAATTGAATACTCAATGTGATGCTACTACATATGATAGAGTGGTGACTATTAAGAGAACAACACCAAATGTTACAAAGGTTGTACAGCAGGTTGAACTCTCATGCATTGCTGGTGCTGAGAGTGAAGCAACACAACTGTGGGAAATCAGTCTGGGGATTTCTCAGTTAACATAGAAATTCATCTGTCTTATGTTTCAGATATTACACTTCTAGTTGCTTTCTCAAGAAAATTTAAATGCATATGCAAAAAAAAAAAATTACACTACTATGAAAATGATCATAGTTACTTCATTCCTAAACAGACTTGTCAAATTTAAACAAAACTGGACTGGAGTTAATAAATACAGATTTTATTCAGTAATTGCCAATAGGAGAAAGATCTATTTCCATTTGCACAGAAGTGACTGGGCATTTTAGAAAGGGGCCAAAGGAGGAAAGAGAGAGCATGACTCAAGTGAAAACTTACAAAGGGTTGGGCAGTGTAAATGTGACTAGGCCAGGAGTGACTGTCCGCTGGCGATGATCTAAGTTAGAATTCTGTCTTCTAACAGAACTGGGAAGACAGAGGCTGTATCATTCCTGACGATTCCATCTCAAAGAAGTAGCTTTCAGGTTTTTAATAAAAATCACTCTGGAGGAGGAGGTACATATAAAGTTCAAAGGGTCAAAGGATCAACAATTGCAATTTCAGTAAATGCTCTAAGGAAATGAGATCAGGTTCCTATTGTCGGGTGTTGTCTAGAACAAACAGTAACGTTGCCTGAACTCAGTGTTTTCTCAGGCAGTCATTTTTTTTTTTTTTAATAGTTTAATGTATTTAATACCAAACTTATAGGAATGGCACAGAAGACTCACACCATTACAAACATGTACTTCCTTACCAAGCAACTCAAAAAATGTAAAGAACGGATGCAAACTATTGTATGATTGTTGCTCTCAGCAAAAAAAATTACATTGTTTTTTCATTCCAATGCTGAAATTCCAGAAGAGTTAACATGTTTATTTGTTATTGTTATAATGTTGAACTGCTGGAGCTTGTTCACTGAAACATTTTGACTTAGATTAATACTTTTTATTTTCACAATCATATTTAAAAATACACAGAAAAATTTTAAGTAAAAAAATAAAATGTAAACTTCTAATTAATTGACCAAAAAAATACACACAAAAAGGAAATGCAAAGACTGCCAAGACCTGATTTATGTTCTTTATTTTGACACTTGCAATCATATACTTAGGTACATTTTGAGGTCCAGTGCGCGCGCACACACACACACACACGCACACACACCCCTACTGTTCAGAACTACCCATAACAGGAAAAAGAGAAACAAATGTTTGAGAAGCAAACATGACCCATCATAGAGAATTCTTAAGTGCATTCCCCATGTGTGTGGCTTGCTATCTGGATGTTTTTTGGCATAATTATGCATGGTTGGTATGGAGAGCGCACAGGTTGGTATCTTCAAATAGGTCAAGCAGAGAGGTCTCACCTGCCTCCTGCCAAGCACCTGAGCTCTAGAAGTGTTGTACTGACTTGAAGTCATGAGCAATTTACCAGAGCCTGGAAGGGGAGTTTGTGAATCTGGAATTCAGTGAACCTCTGATAACATCTAATGTCATGGAGCACCACATTATCAGGCCTGTAACACCAAGTTTCTTCACCCCTCAAGTAGAGGGCACATTCTTGCTTTTTTAGCGGGTTTCTTCCAAGATGCTTCATCAAGGATAGATTGTGGGGAGTTGACCTGATAGGAGTCCTGGTATTGAGACTTTCTTGCCTCTTCTCATTTGACTGGAGCTTAGAGAACTAAATGTGGCCTGGCATTAGAAAACGACCTCAGGCATTCATTTTAGCGGTGAGTGATGCCATTCTAGGAGCATGTCCTTATGCTGCTGGAAGCCATGTTAGAGTTTGGTCCTCTCTCAGTGCAGAGGCTTGAATGGGGTTGCTGTGTCCTGAGAGTTCTGCAAATCTCATCCCCAACCCAGAAACAACCCAACTATCTAAGGATAAAACAACGGATACACAAAGGAATATTCATAGTGAAGGGACTCAAGTGAACCAACCTGACTCCATCTTAGGGAAGAGCCTCCATCTCGGTGGGGCCCCCAACCCCCCAAAGAACAAAACAACCCACTCCCAGACCAATCATAGTACAAGAGGAAAGTCCCTAGGAGCTCAGAAGTTCCTGTTCTGAGATCATGCCCACCCCCTGACCTATCCCCAACAAGGTCAGGTACACCCCACATACCCTTACCCAATCCAGAAACACTAAGGCATGAAACCCCCGCCTACGGTCCCCAACTCCCTGCTTGTGGTTTTTTTCCTATAAAAAAAGAACCCTTGTAACAGTTGGGGCCACTCCTCCTCTGCCTGCTGTGTCCGTGCGTTGGATGATGGTCTGGACTCGAGTCCGCCAATAAATGGTCCTTTTGCACTTGCATCGGACTCTGGCTCCCTGGTGGTCTTTGGGGAACTCGTCGACTAGGGCATTTCAATACAAGGGGGTTATTTTCTCAGTGGTAAAATAAAATCAAGTTTTTAAATATACATAATTACATAAATAAACATTAGAAACATGATGCTCTGCAAAGTAAGCTAAAGTACAAGCTGAATGCTTCTCTTTGCATAAAGTTCTAGAACAGGTGAAGCTAATCTATTATGAAAAAATATTGGAATGATTTCTCTATAGAGAGGAAGGGATCCTTCTGATTGGTGTGTCTCCTGGTCTTCTGCTTATAACTCTACTCTCAGTGGTCTATGATAATCTATTAACTAACTCTTCTTCTGAGCTCCTCTATTATATTTACCTTCCAACCCCCAGGGATTTTTGAAAGCCTTGGTTCAGGGTTTCTAACAAAATTGCGCTTATTATCATAAACTGAAACTCTGGTCTCACTGAGTTTGATGGCAACAATTCCAAGGAATAATTCCCGGTATCCCCATTAAATTTTTCTTAACAAATAGAAAAGAGTCTACTTCCCTTGAGAAGTCACTGTACTTTAAATGTATTTTTGCATCTCCTGTAATGAAAACTATCCATTAGTAACCACCCTAGAATGCATGTTCAGTTCATAATGCAAGCTTTCTAGCAAAATGCGAACACACTCACACACACACAAACACACACACTTCATTTTATTACTGCAATAATGGAAAAAAGGATACAATTCAGACAGAAAAATTCTGCAACATTGAATGAATCTCTAGCAATTCTCTTGCACAAATACCTAGGCTTGGAAGTAAAATTTTAATTTTTAAAATAAAATGTTTGCATAAAAAACTTGAAAAAATCAGGAAGGGATATTAATCTAAGATTTAGTAAATGTATAAAGACAAGACTTCAAAAGCCATAGAAAATTTTAATTAAAAATAGAAAGTGTTTTTATAAGAAATGATGCTGAAAAGTTTCCTGAGGATGATAGCTTTTAGGTGCTATCACACTAAGGAAATGAAAGAGAAAAAAAAAATACTGCCTCACATTCTCAGTTTCAATTTATTTAGAGAGAAAAGCTGATTTGTCACCTTCTTTCAAGTGATGCACAAAGATGAATGCTCATTAGCTGAGAAGATATTTAGGAAGGCCAGAAATAGATATTAGAAGAATCCATGATGAGAACACACGACAGGACACTGCACTTATGAATGAAATATAAAATATAGCATTTGTTTCATCCGTTAGCACTACGGCTAAAGTGAGGGCTTCCAAGCCATTGGTTAGGCAAATGTTATCATTTTACTCCTTTTTTCTTTTTTCATACCTGTCTAAAGATTCAGATCAAGAACACCAAGTATTAAACTTAGCAAGGATATTGCTAAAAAATGATATGAAAACTACAGCCCACTGTTACCAAGGAGCAGATCATCAATGCTCGCTTGTTTGTGAAGAGCACATCAAACACCATTCATTTCAGCATTGCTCATTGGGTTATTTCCTTTCAGTTTTCTTTTTTTCTTTTTCTTTCTCTCTAGATACTACTTCTAAACAAGGAAAGTGAGCAAATGCCACAATTTGCAGTATAATTGGTCTCATCTGCGCCTTTCTGTAGATTCAGAATTGACACTTTGAGTTCAGTTTCTTCCCAAGTTGGTATCACATGAGTTAATGGAATCCTTTACTTTCAGAACTCTGAATTCACAACTATTAAAATACCAGCTCTGGGTTTTTCTCTGACCCAGGCCTCCCTTTGCAGGTTGGATCACAGCTGCTAATGACTTACAGTCAGACACAGAGCACAGCTGGGGCCACCCTGCACTCTCCTGTGGCTTTTGTGTTGGCTCTGGGTTAGATCTTTTTAAATGGATGGGGAAGATCTTGATCTCAAGTATCTTTCAATGCTTTGCCTTGGTTGGAATTCAAGAAGCCCGCAGAGATACGTGGAGAAGAGTGTAAGTTTTCCTGGATGTTACAAAAGTACTTCCTCAAAAGACCTAAATAAACAGCAACAATGACAACAACAACACTGTGTCACTTTCTATTGAAGAAAAATATCAGCTGCAAAAACTGTCCCCCCAGTTGGTCCACGGACTCCTTACATAAATAGGAGCCCTTAAAGTAAGAACTCAGAAGGAAAACCTAACTGCCAATCTCAGAAACAGCCAGAAAGAGGGATACCAAGGCCGAGTTATAAACCAAGTAATTTCACATCTGCCTTTTAACTCTAAAAGATCTAATAAGATCTAACGCTAATAGTAAGTCCAACAAAAAATATAATGCAATTTTTGTAGTTGGCAATATTTTAGTGTTATAACTATTCTGATTTGTTATAATTTTGTTTTGGTTAAAAATACTGGAAATTCATTAATAGAAGATACATTTAATAGCGGGAAAAATTGTGAAATAATATATAGATCATCCAAATATTATGTAAAATGTCTATCTCTAGGCCCATAAGGGGAAGGATATGCCTGTGTAAGAAGCATTACTGAGAATAACTGTTAATGGTCATAACAATGACCTCAAATACAAGAGAAGTTAGCATTTCTTTAAGTGCACCCCAGTCATGACTCCTGTCTATACTGTAGTTCTATTTACTTTCCTTGAATGCTTTTAGAGGCCATTCTCATTTTGTATATCACTGATATGCATGGTTTCAGTTACTACAGTTCACTAACAACATTCCCCAACATGTAGTTCAAATCATAGTCACTATGATATGTTAACAGTGAGTAGATCGCATGAACTACAAACCTCACTCTTCAATCCACAGTTCACTGTTGAAATAACAGGCACACAGCAGGATGAATGTTCAACCACTACACTTCTTTCAAAGTATTCTGTGACTGGTAGCTGAGCATTTAGCTCATTCATGATGACAACCACAAAATGTGTAGCTGAGTTTCTGCCATGAATTTTAGTGATAAAGTCATGTGACCTTTCCAAAAATAGATAGTTGAAAAAGGAAGTTGACCAATAAATGTACAATTGCAGTCAAACAACAAAACAAAATGTAATAATATTAGAAGTTAAATTTGAACCAAACATACAAGTAATTACAGAAGAACAAATTCAACATGAAAATGTAGATACTGCTCTCATGAGAGAATCTCTAAACATGGAACCTAAAGATCTTAGAGAAGGTGAATTTATTAGCATAAAGGAGGAAATCCTGATAAAAAATAATGATATCTCAAAGAAAATGATGATGGTAAAAAAATCTTTATATTGACCAATATCTTGGAGTTATTACCCAGAATCAAAAGGACAAAAAGTAAAATGGTGAAAACTGATTCAAACTTAGAAAGAATATATGGAAAGTATTTACACTCTATTCTAAATTATGTAACTGGAAGAAGGTTAACAATATTTATATGGTTTTAAAAATAAATAAAACATTTTAATTTTCATCTTTAATGTCCTAAATTAATGCATAAAATAAATATTAGTTTTGTTCTTTTGTAACTTCTTTACACATGTATAAAACTGACATTTATTTTCCTTTCATATAATTGTGATTGACTTCTTACACTTTTAAGTCTTATTTCAAAAATCATCTTCAGGGTGCATTTTCTAACTTTTTGATTGTACTAAATTACTCCTATTTTGGGTTATATTCTTTGTTTGTGTGTGTGTGTGTGTGTGTGTGTGTGTGTGTGTGTGTGTAGATGACATTTTATGTTCCTTAATTTTAGTAATTACAAAGCTTGATCTCATTTTTTCCAAAATTTTGACCTAATGATGAGATTCAGGCCATATGTGAATTGTTGAATTTTTCTAGAAGCTACAGTTCTTTATGAGTTTCCACTGCATGAATTCTTATCATATAAAACACATAGGTAAATGCAAACATTTGTTTAACATCAATATGATCCACTCATTATATTTGATAGTTTATATATCATTTAGCATAGAACTAGAGGAAGTGATATTTAAATTTAAGAAACAATGATAAGAATACAGATATAAGAGAAAGTGGAATTATTTTTTTGGTGAAGAAGATTAATTTAAGTGAAACATAGAGGGCACATAGTTTCATATAATATCCACACTTCTGGTAAAAGGGAATGGATAGGTTGGAGCTATTTATTTTAAAATGTGTGTGGCAGGTGTTATATTCATAAGATCCAAATTTGAATTAAATAAACAACAAACTTGAAATTTAAGAAATGAGGAAAGAGTTGGGCTCTAACTTTTGATAAGCTGAAGTTATTTGGTAAGCTTAGAGAGAACAATTTTGATAGGGTTGTGGGAATGGAAGCCGGTTTGGAGTGGACAAGTGAAAAAGCCTGAAGCAAGTTCTTGATTAGAAATTGCAAGTTGAACACATTTACCTATAATCATAATCTCCATAAAATATCAATAAAGAAAATTTTATAAATACTATATAAAGATGTGGAGAAATGTAGGAGATTTGCAGATAAATGGGTGGAATTGGAGAATATCATGCTAAGTGAAATAAACCAATCCCAAAAAACCAAAGGTCAAATGTTTTCCCTGATAAGTGGATGATGATATATAATGGGGGAAGGGGAGTGAGGAAATTTAGATTACATAGAGGGAAATGAGAGAGGGGGTATGAAAAATGGTGGAATGAGCAAACATCCTCACCCTATGTACATGTATGATTACACAAATGGTATGAATCTACATTGCACACAACCATAGAAATGAAAGAAGTACCCCATTTGTGTACAATGAATCAAAATGCAGTCTGTAAAAGTAAAAAAGAAAAAAGAAAAAAAGACAAGCAGATGAACAAGTAAACATGTAAAAGATACATAGGAAATGGAAACTTAAACTCTAACACAAAGCAGAGAAATCACCTGAGTTATGTGACATATTCTTTTGAAAAGGCAAGAGTTGCCTGAATGTCTTAGTGCTGGAAGTGAGGCAAAGAGATGACCAAAGGCAAGAAAAATTAGAGGAAATGTTTGCTAGTAACAGATCCATCATATAGAAGGACCATTCTTCAGAAGTAAGTTCAGACATGTGATTCCATGTTTGGCTGAAGATGGGGTGCCATAATGAAATCGGGTGGATGAAGTGTGCATATGGGTAACAAGCACTGAATCCTGCAGCAAGTTCCTTCACTTAGCTTTAACCTTCTGATCATCAGGTTTTCACTTTGCAGCTATAAAAGAAGCTATAAAAGTTTATACGCTACACAATGTTATACACTAGGTAGGAAGCAATAAAATTTTCCCATGATGATTCTGGCCAGTCCAGGCTTGAAGGCTAACACTAAACATGTACAGTTTTATTTATTTAATTTTCTATGGATCATAGATACCTATTGAAATCTTCTAATTTAAAGGAAAATACAAATTAAATAAACGCAATTTGTACTGTTACAAAGAAAGAAAACCTTAAAGATTACATTATTAATATTTTAAGTAGATAAGAAAAGATATGATAATATGAAAAATAATCTATGTTCTAAGAAAAATAAATATGAACATAGGGGAAAATAATTTTCAGAAATAAGAAATATGGTAGGTTAAATGGAAATCAAATTTGGATACTTGGAAAATAAAGTTGTCATCTAAAAATGAGAGAAAAAAATTAAAAGACAGAAAATGGAAGGAAATAAAGTATATACAAACATACATATTCGAAATATAACAATATTAGGAGACTTTAATACTTAACTTTTAGTAATTTATTTAACAACCAGTTAGAAGATCAATAAGAAAATATAGGATTTAAACAAATATGTTATATAGACCAATGGACTACTACCAAGTGCACACTATATTAAAAGACAGTATTCTATACATTTTTCCCAGATCACAAGAAATAGACTAAAGGAAAGGTTTTATTAGGACGTAAAAGCTTTCATAGTACAATTAGTAAGATTGAGTTTACAGTATATTTCCACTGAGAGTTGAATGATAATAGAAATCAATAACAGAAGAAAAACAAACAAAAAAAAAACTCTCAAACGTTTAGCAATTTAATAGTACATTCTTAATAAACCAAGATTAAGGAAAATATACTAAGGAAAAATAGAAAATACCTTGACAAGTGAAATGAAAACACAGCCTACAGAATTTTATGTAACACAGTAAAAGGAAAACCAAGAAGAAAATTCTTATATCATAAGACAAGAATGGCATCAAGTAATAACATTTCACATAGTAAGAAAGTGGGAAAGAATAATCTAAACCCAAAGATAACAGAAGGGAGGAAATAATAAAGACTAGGTATAAATAAAACAGTGATTAAAAAAACAAGAGGAATAACAACAAAACCAAGGAGGGATTCTTTGAAAAGATCAAAAAATTTAAAAAAATCTCCACTGGATTGACCGAGAAAAAAAAAAAAAAAACTTAAGATTCAAGTAATTAAAATTGTAAATAAAGAAGAAACATTACTGCTAATTTTACATAAGTAAAAAGATTGTGAAAGAGCACTATGCACATTTAAATGTCAACAAATTAGATAACTTAAAGGAAATGGAAAATTCATAGACATGAACCATCTGTCAAGATTAAATCCCAATAAATTGAAAATATAATTAGATCTATAACTAGCAATCAGATTGAACAAACAATATGAAACCTCTCCCTCAAAAAAAAAAAAAATCCCAAGACCATAAGACTTCTTTGTTAAATTTTACCAAACACTTGAAAGATTGACACTAATCCTTATCAAACTCTCCTAGAAATTAAAGAGTAGGGAGAACTTCCATATCTATTTATTATTCTGTTGAAATCAATAGGACTCTGATTTCAAAGTCAGATAAAGATAATAAGGAAACCAGATTAATAATCATTATAAATACTGATGCAAAACACTGAAACTGGCAAACATAATTCAATGGCATATTAAAATGGGTGTATACTATGAGTGATTTGGAATTCAAGGAAATTCAAGGAAAGTTCATCTGTGAAAACTGGTGACTGTAACACATCACATGAGCAGAAAGAAGCAGTGTGGGAGTTGACACAAGATCACTTCAGTTGATTCAGGAAAACATCTGATGAGTTTCAACATGCACTCCTTTTCCTTCTATTCAACATGCTACTAAGAAATTTATCCTGAGAAATTAGGCAAGAAAAAGAACTGAGAAGCATGTGATTTGTAAAAGCAATAGTAAAATTATTTCTGTTCATATATGGCATGCTCTTGTATGCAGAAAATCTAATGGATTCACACAGACATGGACAAAAACTGAAATAACAAAAGAGTTTAGTAAATTTCAGGACACAAAATCAACATGCAAATGTCAAGTTTCTATACATTAACACTCAACAGTCAAAAAAAAAGTTAAGAAAACCTTTTCATTCATAATAGCATAAAAATATTTAGGAACAACTTAACCAAGGAGACAAAACACGTGTACTGAAAATTACAAAATATTACTGAAAAAATAAGACACAAACAAACAAAAAGACTTCTTGAACTCATGGTTATAATTTAATTTAAAATAATAATGTTGTGATATCAATAATACCCAAAGCAAAGACCAAATGATGAGTTTTCAGAAATAGAAAATTCACCCTAAATTTAGTATGTTATATCAAGAGAACTTGAAGGCTAAAACAATTATGAAAAAGAACAAACTTGGAAGTTTCACACTTGCTGATTTCAACATTTATTGAAACCTAAGGTAAAGCGGTGAAGTTGTAGCAAAAAGTTAGATATATTCACCCATGGAGTAGAATATAAAGAGCTGAGAAATAAGCCCTCTCCTAAATGATCAAATGATTTTGGACAAAAGTGTTAAGACTTAAATGGGGAAAAGGGACTTTTCAACAAATAGTACTTGGAAAACTGGATATCAACATACAAAATGTGAGGTTGGACTCTACATAACAAATGAAAATGGGTACAAATTGGATCTACAATCTAAATAGAAGAGATTAAACTATAAAACTCTCATTAGGAAACATGGCCCAAAATTTTTGCTACATTGAATTAGCTGGTGGGAATGTGTAATGCAACCTCTGTGAAAAATGCTTTGAAAATTCTTCAAAAAATTAAACTAAAGGTCATCATATGATTCAGCAGCTCTGGACATATATGCAAAAGATTTGAAACAAGGTATTCAAACAGATGCATGCAAACCCATGTTGATAACAAATTTTTTCACACTAGCCAAAAGGTGGAAGCAACCCAAATGTCTACAGATGGATGAAAGGATGAATAAAATGTTGCATCTGTTTCCAAATGGACTATTATTCAAACTTAACTTGGAAGGAAAATCTGACATATGCTATAATGTGTATGAACCTTAAAGTCATTATGCTATGTGAAAGAGGTCTGTCACACAATGATTTATATTCTATGACTCCACCATAAAAAGTACCTGGAGTAGTCAAAAGTAAAATTGTGATTGCCAAGGCTGGAGAACGAGGAGATGGGGACAGAAGCAATTAAGTATGCACTTCTAATAAACATAAGTATTGACATGCAAGAACAACAAAATAAAAGAAAAAAACTACCTCAGATGCATTCTCTTATAGAAATTATTGGGGAATTGCTATTTTTAAAAAAGAAGCAAACCAAGAACATGTGAGGCATGAGATGTGAAGTTGAAGATCCAACTCAGACACCAGGGAAAAATATTTGTAAGGAAGTAATGAAGACGCAGATGCACATGGCTGGGATATGGACAAGGAGTAAGAGCAACCTACACAACAGAGAAGGTCAGAATGATGGGACATACACCTTTAGGAACAATATCGGAGGCATGTGTGTCTGTAGAGGAAGTTCTGATAGTTGACAATGTAATCATGCTAAATTTGTGGATGTAATAAGTAAACAACAAAAGACCACTAAAAAGAACACCACCACCATAACAATGAAGCAAAGCAAATTTAATCATACTTTTCTATGTCTCATTGGTAAATATAATAGAAATAAATGTAAAATATTATAATGGAGTATTCAATTTCTACCCAAAATAATATTACACATAAAGGCTATGTTGATAAGTGCTGTGTGTGTGTGTGTGTGTGTGTGTGTATACCTATGTATATTTATTATACATGTGTGTGCCTAAACAGATTGTATATGTGTGTCAGTGTTCATACTGGGAAGAAAACTGATAACTTACAAATCAACAACAACATCAGTATGTTTGCTGGAGATCCAAAGATTAATACGAGGACAACAGGAGGGAAGACAGAAAATGGTGGCCCAGGGCATGCAGGAATGAATGCAGTAGAACCTTATGGAAGTTTCACTACACTTCTGTTCTAGTGAAATAGCAAACAATTCTTCATCTGAGACAGAAGTAAAAGATTTTGGTGAATTAAGGGCCATAAGAGCATTTGAAATAATCCTCTAGGAAATTAAGAGAAGTATGTACTTGTGGTAACAACAATAAAACAATATGATAAGTTCCGATCTTTAAAATCATCTTATGGTATAATCTTATGGTATAATCAAAGTGTGTACATTAGCTGGCAGAGAGCAAAGTGATTGATGCTTAGCCATCCCCTTACCTTCCTATCAAACCACCCATGTCTTTCCCCTGTTACTTACGCTGTTTGGTTGAAATTTACATGAAATTGCATGTAAAATATTTAACCAAAAGAAAGTAGCAAACAGTTGTCTAACTATATGTCATTCTGAAAATGTGAACTTGAAATTAATGATTTTGTGAAGTCCAAGGATTCTAATTTGTTCCCAAGCACAGATAAGCCCTGTGGCATGCTCCACAACTGTCAGGATTGGGATAACTTTCACCTAGGCTGGGATGTCTTTCCAAATGGATTTGTAACTTCTTGACCCTTTGACCTCCTCTGAATCTCCCTGGATTATCATTTCAGCAATTCCAAATTATGCATATAACTACATATCATCTATTATTGTTCCTTTATTTTGTTTTCATAATTATTTTGTGATGTTTATAAAGGCAAAGGTAAAACCTAAGGCATTTATCTTTAGTCTCCAAATAATAGAGCACACTTTCCCCAATAAAACTAGAACTAACACCCAGGGTCATATTGACTTCTCCACTCCCAGTAAAAGTGTTTGTTTATAAATTGTTGTTGCTAAGAGTAGGAAAAAATCAGTTACAGGAGGAAAAAAAAAATCTTTTAAAATCACGCACCACAAAACTTCTACTTAGTTATTCACAGCAGGAAACTCAGTAAAAATTATTTAAAGCACATTAATTCAAATCAGCTCAGCCTACCTCTATGAAAAAGTTGTTGCATAAAGGGAATGGTTCTTCTAATTAAATCTAAAAACTCTACAGCTGTGAAACTATAAATTTTTATCTATGCTAGCAGTAGCTCTAAAAGTGACTCTAAATTAAAATATTAACTTTCTCCCCCTACACACAATAAAAGACTTAAAACTTCCATAAAATGAATCAGATTGTTTTGGCCTTTCTAAGAGGATGTGCTGACTTTGACAGACTTTTCCTACCCCAGAGAAAACTTGCTTACTATTTGCCATATTGTTTCATACACACCTTTTTCACAACTGTATTTAGACCATTACTCAACTATAAAGAAATTCACCAATTTGGGGTTTTCCTGTTCTTTCTAATTTTGTGTTGCATTGGTTGTTCCTGATCTGCCAGTTGTAACAAACACCATCTGGTCTGTTGCCGGATGGGTAGTTAAATCTCTTCTCTCCAGGATAGGAAAATCTGTTTTTAGATCCTAAGGTATAGATTTCACACATGTTCAAATATGCATACCCACACCTTTAGCTGCTGTCTACTAAAAAGAGAGCAAAGTGCCCCCAACAGGCTGATATGTAGAAAGCCAACAGTGAGAATGGTACAGAGTTAGTTATGAAGCCCTGGAAATTAGCCAGTGATCAAAAGTTATCAATTGTTCAGATGACTCTATAAGTTCCAGTTTGCTTGACAAGTTTTCTATTTTTGTAAAGCTTTTTTCTATACCTAAACATCAGAGTCTACGTGGAGAGTATCTGAAGAACTTTGCAGGCTTTAACTGACCTTGTCAAAATGATCCCTCTTGTGAAACATCAAACACTTTGACCTTAACTGATTCTGCAGCTTCTCTTATCTGTGCAATGATGTGGAAACTCTACTGGGCATGTCCCAAGACAGTGCATGTTGGGGAGAAGCATGCACTTTTGCAACCATGTTCTATTGCCTCCTTGGAAGAAGTCCAAATAACACACATCCTCGACATAGTCTGCAAGGAACCTGGAAGCACTGAACAGCTTATTTAGGAATTCACTAAAGTTTGAAAACAGAAGCAATCTATTTCCTAGAGACTCTTCAATATTATTCTTTACTTTAAGACAAAGGTTAGGAGAAAATGTGGTGAAAGTTTGTTTTTATGATTAATGACAACAACATAAAACCATTTCATTTTTGCAACATTCTATTATCCCCCCTTTATCAAATTCTGGTCCTATCTAAACATCACTCCTGGATGGAATCCCATACTAGTCTTATCTCTCAGCAGTCATTATTCTTTTATTCCTTTTCCCCAGAATCTTAGAAAATATGTTTTACCCTTTTGTATATTTTTAACCAGTAGTCACATTTTAATACTATATTCTCATATTGCAATTTTTTTTTAATTTTACATATATTTTTTTATTTATGTATCTTAAAATCTTAAAATGTACCAGTGATCCTGTCACTGGTACATTTACTGAATCGTATTTTCTCCCACTAAAAGTTGCCAAATTGTTGATGTACTTTATAACTGATAAACAGCCCCTCCTCTCATTATTGGGGATTGAACCAAGTTGTGCTTTATCATTGAGCTAAAATCCCACCCCTTTTTAGTTTTTATGTTGAGGCAAGGTCTCATAAAGTTTCTGAGACTGGCCTCAAACTTGCAATCCACCCAAGTTGCTGGAATTACATGCATGCACCATGACACTCAACCTAATTGATGCATCTTTAGAATAAAAACTATTCAGTGCTTTACTTGTTTGTGTTGGATATGTCCTACTCCATCATCTTTGTTGTAGGAATAATAGTGAATTCACAAGGTCACAGATTTTTATAGAGAGACAGGTTTTGATCAAATCTGGAATCCAAATCCTTGGGAACTTTTCATTAATCCACATGTAAACTGGGAATACTAATTAACTCAGAGAACTGTTCCAAGTATGCAATTACATGACAAGTGTTTGAGAAATATAATCATCCTTTTCCAGAGAACAACCTAATCAGTCCCTTAAGGATAAAGAATAGGTTCTACATTAGCCTTAGGTTTAGTGTTGTAGATGGTGATGTTATGAACTATAAAATAAGCAAAATTGCTTAATTGTTACTTAAGTCTAAATAAATCACACCTGAAAATTCTGTAGAGAAAAGTAAAAACTTATGAGTGACCTCTGAGAAGCTTTACAAAGAATAATCATTTCACATACCCAACCAGTAGAAGAGATTCTAATACTCTTATTTAAGTAACTAACAAAATATTACTTTGTGCTATATATTTCTAAAAGACTATGTGAATATTTGGGTACTGCAGATTTAACTGAACAAAGTAAAAAGTGGAAACTCTTATTCAAACAGAGGAAGGAGACAAACTTTTTGTTGTATGTTTCAACCCATCTGTAAATATATGAGAAATTATTATCTAGAGCCACTTGATATTGGGATAATCAATCCTACTTGGCTTAATTATCGTAAAGTTATGCAAGCATAAACGTTCAGAACAACAGTGAAGATGGCATTGGTCTCTGACTTGTCAAGAAAAGGTTATACATACTCATCCAAGATATGAAAGAGTTTATATACTCAGGAGGTATGTGAGGTTTCATATACTCATTCAAGAAGCAGGAAAGTGTGAAATATGTCTGAGCAAGAATTTTATTCAAAATGGTTCAAATTCATTTTGGGCACTTCAAGTTTCAGCCATCTGGAAAATTCTTTTATGTGGAATATCTCAGACTTTGGAAAGGCCATAGGAACAAAGTGCTAGTTTGGTTATCTGATGAAGAAAAATGAGTTAAGTGCTTTGGAAAATTACACTAACCATAAGAGCATGAAACAAGAGATTAGAGAAACATTTACATGTAATAGGATGGTTATGGCTTTTGAAATCTTGGACTTTGTACTTCAACTATCTAGCATTGGCTGGTTTTCTTAGTACTTCAAAGTTTAATCTGTATAATGGACCAATAAGACTAAATACATGGATATATTTTATATAATGATCAAAGAGTGAAATATGCAATGTTCTTAGTATAGGGGCTTGTACATTTTAAACTCTCATTTCTTCTGATTGTGGTAGCAGTACCAATGTTTATTACTTATCAGCACTACTACTATCTCATATCATAATGTGATTTCCAAAAAGTATAAAAATTACTTCCTACTGACAATAATCTAAAGAGATAAAATTTATTTGCCCTGAATTTCCCTTGATTCAAGTCTATTGTACCACCCAGGAAGAAAATTCCAATGCAATTGAACAGGAGATGATATTGGGGTGGGGAGGAAAACTGTATTGCACTTCATTTCGGGAATTCCTCCCTGTCTAGAGGAGTAAAAATATTAATCTACCAGAATCAGCAAGACAACTTTTTTCCTAATTCTTATTTGAAATTTTGAATTGCTAAAGAATTCAAATGTGTTTTATTTTATGTTATTGTTACAAATCATGAATATTGAACTAAAGTAATTATCTCCTGAAATTTAGCTATGACCTAAGAAAGTTGGTGTGAATGTAGCTAGATATTAGGGACTAATTTCTTGAGTACAGAAATGTAACAAAATGCCTCAACATCTTGAGATGACTTTATGTGAAGAAATATATGTGGGAAACTTATCATATTTTATATAAATTAAGATTCTTCAACTTTGGTGTTCTGGATAATTAACCTATAAGACACTCTCTAGTGATCCTTTGTTCTGTGTGTTCATGCTCATTTAAATCAGTGGATAAAACTGTGATATTTCAGGACTATATATAATAGAAATTGCACTCAACTCATGGATTACTGACTGGCTGGAGCCAGGTATTGCATTATGAACATACTCAACCCTACAGAAAAGACCATATAGTGAGAAACTGAGGCTGCCAGCTCACAATCTTATGAGTGAGTCTTCTAGAAAAGAGTATCCACTAGGCCCACTTAGACTTCAGAAGATGGATGCCCTGAGGACACCTGTCTACCACTTCTTGAGAGACCCCATTCTAGAATGATCTTGCTAAGTCACTTCTGAGGGCTTAAACTAAAGAAGCTATAACAGATAACAAATAATTACTGTTGCTTTAAGCCATTCCATTTCTAAGATATTTGTTATATAACATAAGGTAACTAATACAAATTCTGAGCCTGTTGGTCAGTGATTGTCTTTCTTTCTTTTTTGTTTTTTCTTTTCTTAATTTAGAATCCTTGTTTTTGCAAAATGAACAAGATCATTCCTAACTGACAAGGTTTTTTTTTTTATTTTCACATGTGTGTGCATGTGTATATGAAGATTACATGCTTCAGTATGTCTATAAATCTGATACATACATTAAGTACTCAAGAAATATCAATTGTCCTTTCTTCCCTTTACTTATAGGGAAAGCATTGTTTTTCCTAAAATTCCTTGCACTTCTAAAGAGAGATATTGAATGTTCAGTTTATGTTCCCAGAGATTAGGATAAATGTATGTGTAGTGTGAGCCCCTGAAGGTAATATAATGGAATGTTATTCTAAAACAGCCTGAAATGTCAGGAGATTTCCCAGGGTGATGAAAAACAATTTGTCCAAAGATCAAGGGCTGGTGGCAATCTAGGTGGGAAGCAGTGTCAACCTTCACATCACATCTTTTTTTATATTTGAAGACACAGAGGAAATAGGAATTTAAAAATTAGTCCAGCAAAGCAAGGGTATTCCGGGAATACATGGAGAGACAAATATGTATCCTAATAATGGGATTTGTAAAAAGACAGCTATTTTTGTTATATAGACCCTTTAAGATAAATAATCAAAGTGAAGACAATGACCGAGTCACTGAGATCTGCGTGTTCTACTCCAACATTGCTTGTGGTCCTTGCTATCCTCCTTCTGCTCTTTGTTAGCAGGATGACTGACACACCATCAGGTTTCTGCTTCATGCTAACCAGAAATTAAAAGTGGAAAGGATCAAAGAATAAAAAAAACCACTCCAGAAATTACCACTTACATTGAATTTCCAGCTATAGCACATTGATTAAGGCTGTATTATATGCATAGTAGAAATGTATGGGTCATTGAGTGAATAGGTTCTTGGGCTCAGGATTGGGTATAAATTAGCTTTGTTAGTAAGGAAGAAAATTGAACTGGGTATTGGATTAGGCAACCAGCTATGTCTACTACATTTGTTAGGTGGAACAAAAGTACACACAGTCAGTTTTTGTTATTTGCAGTAGTTATGCCCTATAAAGTCTTTGCAAACAATAACTTAATGAATACTGAAGCATTGCTCTTAGGGGAAATACAGGGTCAGGTTCCTATGAGCCACTGCTCAAATACATTTTCAACCAACTGATCAATATATAACCTTGTTTTAGATCTGTTTCTTCTTAAGTCACCTTATTTAATGCATATTGCGATTAAGTAACAACTCACTGCCAACAGCATTGCAGCTCAAGCCTGGATAAGGTTTAACATGTATTTTCTCTGTGAGGCACATCTCAGCCTTCTTGTGCTTAATGACACTAGACAGCCACTCAGCACTAGGTTTGGAGGCAATTTAAAACAGTAAAATCAGTATTGAAAAGCACAAAAACTGTGAAAAATATGGTACCAAGCAGGCTGCAAAATAAATAAATAAATCAATGACAACCAAACAAGCAAAAATAGAGTTTAAGTAGAAGAACTGAAATAAGAAGGGAGAGTGTTCTCTTGTTTGACTTGGCTTGGAATGTGCGATTTAGGCAAATTAAAGTTTTGTGGGTCTGGACATGTCTGAGAATGACCACTAGAGCAACATGAGTCTTGATCTGGGGGATATAAAGAAATCTCAGTCAGTAATGATGATCAACTTATTTAATCAGGGCTGCTTATTTGAGGAAATGGGGAGGACACTCTCTTAAAATTACTCCTAACTTATAGCTTATAAGTACACAGTTGAGACAGCAGTAAATATTTAATGTCTAGTTCTGGAAATGTAGAAAATTGCTCCACAAAAGAGTTAAACCACATAAATGGCATCAGTGTACTGTGTCTCTATTGCTTTTTATTTTCATTTGATACTTGATGAAGAGGAAAAAATATCATACTGGTTCACATAATTCATGTAATTTTGAAATAAATATACTATCTACTACTTTTCAGCTTTCAAATACTTCTGTGGTTACCTCATTCTATTCATTGGGATTAGACATGAGAGGCAGTATGTTCTGTCAGAAGTCAGATTAATGCATGGACTGTCCAAACATCCTCCAAGTGATCCATCAATGTCACTGGAGAGTAACCCTGCCTGACCTTCACTGAACATGTGAATGCAGAGCTCAGTTCTGATTAAGAGGATAAACGTAAGTTATTGCTTTATTTAAACAGCTACAGCCTGATACTGGAAGTAAAAAAGACTCAAATTCATGTGATGTGCTTTCACTGGGTGGATATTTAATATAATGACCCCTAAATCTCATTCCAGTTCCAAGGTTTAGTAATGTGCTTGGGGGATCAATCACACACCCATTTCTTAGTTAAGTGCCACGTACAATGTAACAGATATATAATAGTCATTCCCTGTACTCAAAAAAGTGAATTATTCTAAAGGAGTAGAAATGACTTACAAGCAAAACAAACACCATCTACAACAAATTGCTAAATCATGTGTGGAATGAGACTCCTGAGAAGACTTTGAGAATGAGGTAAGCCTTGATATAGACCTTAAAAAGAAACAGAATATTATTATTTGTTTAAAATAATTATAGTTTATTCTTTTATTCAAAAATATTTAATTCATGCACACTATCTGCCAGCAACTTTTTTAAATCACTGAGGAAATAAGAATTAACAATACTAAACTCATGAAAAAAATTAAATAATAGCTATATTGAATAACAAATGTATGCAAAATTACTGCAATATACTTTGTATATCAGCCATTAATTCTTACAATAACATTTCAGGTGAAGTATTGAATTCAATGAATAGAACAAAAATTACCCATGGTAAATAATCCTTCCACAGCCACAGACTGGTACATGGGGAAAAAAAATGACTAAGTAGTACCTGGCCAGGTTTCTGAAATTTTTCTTACTATTCAAATGCAAACTTGAAAATTAAATCTAATACAGACTAACCATGGAATATACCCATTGATATATTAGTTGATTCTTAGAATCTTTGGAAATCAGAGGCATAATGAGAAGGAATACTTAGAATAAAGGAGATCTTGAAGGAGAATGTTTTGGATGATATAAAGGTGATAAAATTATTTACTCCTACAAAAATGTATTTGTCCCATGGAGCCTGAAATGAATCAGGATGAGAGTAAGAATAGAAGAAGCAAAAATGTTTTTAGTGCATAGCTGATTAAAACAGCTCTAAAGTAAAGACACATAAAGTTATCTGCTTAGCAAATATACAAGTGAAAGGATTGTGACCAAAATATATTCAGAGTAAACTTCAAAAGTCTTTCCTTTTCCTCAGAGATACTTTGATGTCACCAACTCTAAACTCTTCCTTCAAATGATTCACAAGTTCAGGATTTAGAAGAGTGTTTTATGATTCAAATTTGGTTAATGATTATGAGGAAAGTTCTATGAATTGATAAAGTCTCTTTAAAAATAACTTAAAGTTCATAGACCATAAGAGTAAATCCATTTGAATAATTATATTTCTGAATCTTTTGTTAGAATTGGAATAATACATTGCATGTGAGATTGAAGGATGCACTGTTACTATCAAGTACTGGCAGGGATGTCAATGAAGCAAATGTCAAGAAAGCTCCTTTATGTACTATTTGTGTTGTTGTTTTGTTTTGTTTTTGCTTTTTGCAGTGCTGGGGATCAAGCCCAAAACCTCATGCACACTGGGAAGTTCTCTACCACTGAGTTCCAACCCCAGCCCAAGGGAAATAAGCCTGACTCAGAGAAGTCAAGGGTGGATGTTTTCTTTCATGTGTAGAAGCTAGTGAGGAAAAAGGGGGGTGCAGATAAAAGGAAACTTAGGAAAACAGAAGGGAGACCAACAGAGTAGATGGAGGGAATGGAGAGGGAGGGAGGAGGGGAAATGGAGAAACATTGAGGCATGTATGCTGCTCATATAGGAATACACCACAAAAAATCACATTTATATATATATAATTATATTGTATTAATTAAAAAGAGTAATACTAGAAGGAAACCAGTAGAATACAGGAAGGGAATCAGGGGGAGGGAGGAGAGGTGAGAAAGGGGAGGTACTAGAGAATGAGATTGATCAAATTATGTTATACACATGTATGAATCTATCCCAGTAAATCTCTCTCCTATGTATAATTACAATGTACCAATTAAAAACCATTTAAAATTCCTTTAAGTAATGTAATCAAAGAATACCAAGATGTTCAACTTTAAAATTACATCCTTTTGTTTATATCATAAAGTAAATATTTTAAAACATAGTCATTTTCCCTTATTTATTAACAGATTTATGTATAATGAAACAGAGTCCATCAAGATAAATACATGCTTACCTTTGAAATAGACATGGCTGATAAGAATAAAAATAATCCAGAATTTAGGGAATAGATAAAAGTTTGCTTACAATTATGAATTGTGTCCCCTGAGGCTCACATGTTACAGATTTACTATAAAATGTGGCCATATTTTGGGACAGAGCCTTTAAATTAGAAAGGAAGTTTAACTGAGGTAATAAGGAGAGACCTCCAGTCCAAGATAACGGGTGTCCTTGTAAGTAGAGGGAGGAATGATATACTCACAGGGAGGAGAGGTGATATGAGGAGGAAGGGAGGTAGCAGCTTCCTAAAAGCTAGGAGACAGGCCTCAGGTCGAGTGGGCCTTCCAACACCTTGATCTTGGACTTTTAGCCTCCAGAACTGTCAGAAAATAAATTACTGTTGTATATGCCACCTAGTCTCTGGTGTTTTGTTGATAGCCCTAACTAACTAATATATTTTCTGGTGGTTTCTGTTTCCAGAATTATGATAGGTAAGTAGAGATACAACTTTTGATAGAAAAACTGAATTTAATTTTATGATATGCAAAGAAACTATTTTTAAAATAGATCTGAGATACTGCTAAAGTAAAGGACAAAAGACAGAGCATTATTTTGCCTGGGTAAAAGAGTATGGGTCCTGTCTGTTTGGGTTGAGGATAGGAGCCTTGGTACTGTAAGAATTTAGGAGATATAATCTCCTGAGGGTACGAATTCAGAATTGGAATCCTTAAGTAAACTTAAGACAGTCACTAGAGTTGCCCCTGGTGAGTGAACTAGAAAACATGCATCTATAAACCTATAGAAAGACACTTTTCTTGTTCCATATGGGGAATTAAAAAATAAATGTTCCCCTGATTGTTTTAAAATTAAGCTGAGGGCTGGGGATATGGCTCAGTTGGTAGAGTACTTGCCTTGCAAGCACAAGGCCCTGGGTTCGATATCCAGCACCACAAAAAAAACAAAAAAAAAACAAAAACAAACAAAAAAAATTAAGCTGATATTCTCAGATTTATAGGGCTAGAATTCATGGAACAAAAGTGAATCAAAACATCCCTTGGACCCATTTTGCTAAAGCCTCAATACCTGACGGATGCAAACACAAATGTTGTACAAAATATTTCTCTGCGAACACATTTTTACTTTTGAGGAAGAAGAGTAAATAAAAAGCATTTAACACCACAATGTAGAAACCATTACAGGTGAAGGTTAACAAAAATGATCAATTACAAACTCGAAGACTACCTGTTGGAATTATAAGTTAAATAACATAAAATGACACAATTAAAAACAATGACACCTGAGAGTTTAATAATGACAAATGAGTTCAATTCCCAAAATTGACATTCTAACTTAGAGAAACTAGAAAATAAAAGGAAAGGAAGAGAAACACCTAACATTTCTGAAAACAATAACATACACTGATCTTCAAACATCAGATGTTCAATTTATGCTAAGCTTGGCAAAACATATCAAAGACCAAAAATACATTGAAAGCAACTGGAGGAAATAATAACAGTTAAGAATTATGGGTAAATTGATAAGAGATGTCAGCAGCAACTTTTGAACTAGAATATAGTGGAATAGCATTAATTCAATAAACAGGAATAAATTAATTCACTTTCTATTGCAGTGAAATAAATTTCAAGATTTAATATGAAAAAAATTTTTCAGAGAAATCAAAATGAATGTTTGAAAATAGCTTACTTGCAATAAAATCGATTTCATGTTTACAGACTATATTCTTATTCAAATATCTTCCAAGAAAGAAAGAAAATGAAAGAGATTTTTAAACAGACACTTAGAATAAATGAAAGAATATACAAATTTTTAAAGATTTTCATAGGTCTATTGGCCATTTGTATGTATTATTTGGAGGCATATATGTTAAAATTCTTTGCCTATTTTTGAAAAGCATTATTTGATTACATTGATGAGTTTGCTTTTATGTTCTACATTATCAGATATATGATTTGTAATTATTTTCTTATATTCCATAGGTTGCTTTTCCTAATTACATCCTTTGTGTATTCTGACAATTTTTTAAATGAAGAAATGGAGAAATTCTTCCCAACTCATGCATTGAGTATGCTTCTTTAAAACTTAGTTAAGCATACTATAAGAAAAAATTAATTATAAGCCATTCACACTCATGACTGTATATTAAAAACCCAATACTTTATGATATGCATGGTGTCATATATATGTATATGTACGTATTTCACTTTCCATCACTACAACAAAAATCTGAGATAAATCAACTTATAAAGAGAAGCTTACCTGAGCTCACAGTTTTGGAGGTTCCAGTCCATGACCAGCTGGTCTCCTTGTTTTTGGGCCTATGACAGAGCAGCACTTCATGGCAGAAGTGTGTGGCAGGGCAAAGTTGCTCTCTTCATTGCCAGGCAGTGAAAGAAAACAGAGAGCATGCTCCCACAATCCTCTTCGTGGGCACAACTCCACTTAACCAATTTCCATCTCTTAAATGTTACACCTCCTCCCAAGAGCAGCACACTGAGGATCAAGCCTTTACCAGAGACTTTAGGGAAAACATACGATCTAACTATCATTTATATTTTTGTGTATATATAAGTACAAACATATAAATATATGCACATAGATATTATAGCTTGGATCTATATGCATATACACACATTGTATCTAATAGAAAATGTTGGAATCGATATGATTATTATAAGAATGCTAGTTTCTGTAAAAATTAAATTATATTAATTGAATTACCATATTAAAAAAGGGGAATTGGATCTGAATGTAATCTTAAATAAGATTAAATGACTTCACAATCTTTTCTATGTAAAATAAGTCAGTCCCAATAAACCAAAGGCTGTATATTCTCTCTGATATGCAGATGCTAACAAACAACAAGGGAAAGGAAATAGAAGTTCATCAAATTAGACAAAGGAGAATGAAGAGAGGGAGAGAGGTTAGGAATAGGAAAGACAGTAGAATGAATTGGACATAACTTTTCTATGTTCATATATGAATATATGACCAGTGAAACTCCACATTGTGTACAACCACAAGAATGGAATTCTAATTGGAGTAAGTTATACTCTGTGCTTGTATAATATGTCAAAATACACTCTACTGTCAGGTATGTCTAAAAATTTAAAAAAGTTAAAAAAAAACAAAAATTAATAAAAAAAACAATAAAGGTCTATACCAATTATAACACAACTTTCTTAACTTTTAGTTTATTATTGAAAAGACTATCCTAGCCATTATGTTCAATGTTCAAATATTAAACTTGCTTTTTATTGGAATGAATAATAAGCAATGATGCCTTCTAGCAACCTATCCATCAAGGTCATCCTAGAGGAACTGGCCTGCACATGAAGAAAAGGGAAGATGAAACCAATGAAAATAAACAAGCAGAATAGAAACTTATTTTCTGATGAGATTGTTTATTTAGAAAAACCAAAACAAATTTTTTTTTTTTTTTTTTTTTTAAGTCAGTATGTATTAAGTATATTTTTTTTTTTTTTTTAATTTTTTTTTATTTTATTTTTTTACGTTTACATAGGGTAATGATGTTTATTATATTTTTCCCCTCCCCCCACCCCTCCCACCCCTCCCACCCCTCCCACCCCTCTTTTCCCTCTACACAGTCCTTCTTTCCTTCATTCTTACTGCTCTCCTTAGCCTAACTCTAAACCTAACCCTAAACCTAATGCTAGCCCCTCCCACCCCCCATTATATGTCCTCATCCGCTTATCAGCGAGATCATTCGTCCTTTAGTTTTTTGAGATTGGCTTATCTCACTTAGCATGATATTCTCCAATTTCGACCATTTGCCTACAAATGCCATAATTTTATCATTCTTCATTGCGGAGTAATATTCCATTGTATAAATATGCCACAGTTTCTTTATCCATTCATCAACTGAAGGGCATCTAGGTTGGTTCCACAATCTGGCTATGGTGAATTGAGCAGCAATGAACATTGATGTGGCTGTATCTCTGTAGTATGCTGATTTTAAGTCCTTTGGGTATAGGCCAAGGAGTGGGATAGCTGGGTCAAATGGTGTTTCCATTCCAAGCTTTCTGAGGAATCTCCACACTGCTTTCCAGAGTGGTTGCACTAATTTGCAACCCCACCAGCAATGTATGAGTGTTCCTTTTCACCACATCCTCGCCAACACCTATTGTTGCTTGTATTCTTGATAATCGCCATTCTAATTGGGGTGAGATGAAATCTTAGGGTAGTTTTGATTTGCATTTCCCTTATTACTAGGGATGTTGAACATTTTTTCATATATCTGGTGATTACTTGTACATCTTCTTCTGTGAAGTGTCTGTTCATTTCCTTAGCCCATTTGTTGATTGGATTATTTGTATTCTTCGTGTAGAGTTTTTTGAGTTCTTTATAGATTCTGGAAATTAGCGCTCTATCTGAGGTATGGTTGGCAAAGATATTCTCCCATTCTGTAGGCTCTCTCTTCACATTTCTGATAGTTTCCTTTGCTGAGAGAAAGCTTTTTAGTTGAATCTATCCCAGTTGTTTATTCTTGCTTTTATTTCTTGTGCTATGGGAGTCCTGTTAAGGAAATCTGATCCTGAGCCAACAAGTTGAAGATTTGGACCTACTTTTTCTTCTATAAGATGCAGGGTCTCTGGTCTGATTCCGAGGTCCTTGATCCATTTTGAGTTGAGTTTTGTGTAGGGAGAGAGATAGGGGTTTAGTTTCATTCTATTGCATATAGTTTTCCAGTTTTCCCAGCACCATTTGTTGAAGAGGCTATCTTTTCTCCATTGCATATTGTTGGAACCTTTGTCTAGTATGAGAAAATTGTATTTATTTGGGTTTGTGTCCATGTCCTCTATTCTGTACCATTGATCTACCTGTCTATTTTGGTACCAATACCATGCCGTTTTTGTTACTATTGCTTTGTAGTAGAGTTGAAGATCTGGTATTGCAATACCCCCTGCTTCGCTAATTAAATAGAGAAAATTATCAGAGTGATACTAGCCTCATAGAATGAATTTGGAAGGGTTCCCTCCTTTTCTATTTCCTGAAATAGTTGAGGAGTATTGGTATCAGTACTTCTTTAAAGGTCTTGTAGAATTCAGCTGAGAATCCATCTGGTCCTGGGCTCTTCTAGGTTGGTAGGCTTTTGATGCCTTTTATTTCAGTGCTTGAAATTGATCTGTTTAGATTGTGTATGTCCTTCTGATTCAGTTTGGGAGGATCATATGTCTCTAAAAATTTGTCGATGTGTTCAATATTTTCTATTTTGTTGGAGTATATATTTTCAAAGTAACTTCTAATTATGTTATGTATTTCAATGGTGTCTGTCGTGATCTTTCCATTTTCATCATGAATTCTATTAATTTGAGTTTCTTCTCTCCTTCTCTTCGTTAGTGTGGCTAGGGGGTTATCAATTTTGTTTATTTTTTAAAAGAACCAACTTTTTGTTTTGTGAATTTTTTGAATTGTTTCTCTTGTTTCAATTTCATTGATTTCAGCTCTGATTTTAAGTATTTCCTGTCTTCTACTATTTTTTTGGTGTTGATCTGTTCTTCTTTTTCTACGGCTTTGAGGTGTAATGTTAGGTCATTTAGTAAAACTTTAGACCAATATCCCTGATGAACAGAGATGCAAAAATCCTTAACAAAATACTGGAAAATCACATAAAAAATACATTAAAAAGGTAGTGCACCATGATCAAGTGGGGATTATCCCAGGAATGCAAGGTTGGTTCAATATCCAGAAATCAATAAATGTAATTCACCACATCAATAGACTTAAAGTTAAGAATCACATGATGATTTCAATTGATGCTGAGAAAGCACTTGATAAAATACAGCACCCCTTCATGCTTAAAACACTAGAAAAAAACAGAAATAGTAGGAATATACCTCAACATTGTAAAGGCTATCTATGCTAAGCCCACAGCCAATATCATTCTTAATGGAGAAAAACTGAAAGCATTTCCTCTAAACACTGAAATAAGACAGGGATGCCCTCTTTCACCACTTCTATTCAACATCGTCCTTTAAACACTTACCAGAGCAATTAGAAAGACCAAAGAAATTAAAGGGATACAAATAGGAAAAGAAGAGCTAAAGCTGTCACTATTTGCTGATGACATGATCCTATATTTAGAAGATCCAAAAAACTCCACTAGAAAACTTCTAGAACTAATAAATGAATTCAGCAAAGTAGCAAGATATAAAATCAATACACGTAAATCTAATGCATTTCTATTCATATGTGATGAATCCTCTGAAAGAGAAATTAGGAAAACCACTCCATTCACAGTAGCCTCAAAAAAGACAAAATACTTGGTATTTAATCTAACAAAATAGGTGAAAGACATCTACAATGAAAACTATAGAACATTAAAGAAAGAATTGAAGAAAACCTTCAAAGATGGAAAGATCTCCCATGTTCTTGGATAGGCAGAATTAACATTGTCAAAATGGCCATTCTACCAAAGGCACTATACAGATTCAATGTAATTCCAATTAAAATACCAATGACATTCCTCATATAAATAGAGACAGCAATCATGAAAATCATTTGGAAGAACAAGAGACCTCGAATAGCCAAAACAATCCTGAATAGAAAAAGTGAAACAGGAGGTATCACAATACCAGACATTAAACTATACTACAGAGCAATAGTAACAAAAACAGCATGGTATTGGCACAAAAATAGACAGGCAGACCAATGGTACAGACTAGAAGACACAGAGACAAAATCACATAAATATAGTCACCTCATACTACCCAAAGGGGCCAAAAACATACAATGGAGAAGAGATAACCTGTTGAATAAATGGTGCTGGGAGAACTGGAAATTCATATGCAGTAAAATGAAATTAAACCTCTTCTCTCACCCTGCACAAAACTCAACTCAAAATGGATCAAGATCTTAGGAATTAGACCAGAGACCCTGCACCAAATAGAAGACAAAGTAGGCCCGAATCTTCATCATGTTGGCTTAGGATCAGACTTCCTCAATAAGACTCCCAAAGCACAAGAAATCACAGCAAGAATCAATAAATGGGATGGACTCAAACTAAAAAGCTTTTTCTCAGCAAAAGATACAATCAAGAATGTGAAGAGAGTCTACAGAGTGGGAGAAAATCTTCTCCACACGCACTTTAGATAGAACACTTATCTCCAAAATTTATAAAGAACTTACAAAACTTTACACCAAAAATACAAAGAATCCAATCAATAAATGGGCCAAGGAACTGGACAGACACTTTACAGAAGAAGACACACAGGCAATTAATAAAGTATGAAAAAGTGTTCAACATCTCTAGTAATTAGAGAAATGCAAATTAAAACAACTCTAAGATTTCATCTTACTCCAATTAGAATGGCTTTTATCAAGAACACAAACATAATAGATGTTGGCGTGGATGTGGGGAAAAAGGCACACTTTTACATTGCTGGTGGAGTTGCAAATTGGTGTGGTCACTCTGGAAAGCAGTATGGAGAATCCTAAGAAAACTTGGAATGGACCCACCTTTTGACCCAGTTATCCCACTACTCGGTTTATACCCAAAGGACCTAAAATCAGCAAACTACAGTAACACAGCTACATCAATGTTTATAGCAGCTCAGTTCACAATAACTAGATTATTGAACCAACCTAGATGCCCTTCAACAGATGAATGGATAAAGAAACTCTGGTATATATACACAATGGAATACTATTCAGCCATAAAGAAGAATAATATAATGGCATTTGCAAATAAATGGATGGAATTCGAGAATATCATGCTAAGTGAAATAAGCCAAGTCCAAAAAACCAAAGGCCGAATGTTTACCCTGATAAGTGGAGAATTATATATAATGGGAGTAGGGGTGGGGAATGAGAGAAGAATGGGGGAAATTTAGAATATGTAGAGGGAAATGAGAGTGAGGGGGTATGAAAAATGGTGGAATGAGACAGACATCATTACCCTATGTACATGTATGATTACATGAATGGTATGAATCTACATTGTGTACAACCATAGAAACAAATGATGTACCCCATTTTTGTATAATGTATCAAAATGCAGTCTGTAAAAAATTAAAAGTTAAATAAAAATAATAATTAAAAAAATCAAAAAGAAAGAAGTTCATTACTCCAATACCAGACCTAGACAGTGACAAAAAGATAAAGAAAATATTACGTGTTCATGCCCATTTCTTAGTATAGAAGAAAAAAAATCATAAGTAGAAGATTATATTAGTAAATTAAATTCTATGATATATAAAAAAGATAATAAACCATGAGGAAGATGGGTTTAGCCCAAAATATGCAAACTGGTTTAATGTTAGAAAGCCTATAAATGTAGTTCACGGCACTGCCTATTAAAAGAGAAAAACTTTGTCATTTCAGTAGATATAAATAAAGCAATTTTAAAGTCAAAAAAAAAGAGAAAATTAAAGTAATGACAACTTTTACCTTAGTTAAATGCTACAAGGCTAGCATACAAAATCCTAACTCTATCATATATTTCATGAATAAACATGCAGAAAAATGCAATTAAAATAAAATGAATATTTTGTTATAGAAAAATATTAAGTGTATAGGAAAATTTTGACAAAACTTGTGCAATAAACTGGTTAGAAAGTTATAGGAAGTCTAAAAAGCACTGCAAAAGGAAAGAAGTGCAGAGACATACATGGGTAAGAATGGGGACAGTTAGTATCATTAATAATACTCATTTACTCAAAATTCATTGAAAGACTGAAAAAATTTTAAACAGCATTGCCAGAGTTTTTTCAGCAAACTTCATAAGGATTTTAAAGTATTTTTATGTGACTTTAGATCTAAATGAAGTATGATGAACTGAAAGTATTTAGAGTGTGAAAATTATTTTTTAAATTTTATATTTGTTCTGTTTAGTTATACTTGACAGTAGAACGTATTTTGACATATCATACATACATGGAGTTTTAACTTCCCATTTTTGTGGTTGTACATGATATGGAGTTACACTGGTCATGTATTCATGTATGAACATAGGAATGTTATGTCTGATTCAATCTACTGTTTTTCCTATTCCCTTCCCCCTTTCCCTTCATTCCCTTTTGTCTAATCCAATGAACTTCTATTCTTTCCTCCCCTCCCCCGCTTATTGTGTGATAGTATCTGCAAATCAGAGAAAACATTCAGCCTTTGTTTTTTTGGATTGGCTTTTTCACTTAGCATGATAGTCTCTAGTCCCATCCATCTATGGGCAAATGCCATGACTTCATTCTTCTTTATGGTTGAGTAATATTTCATCGTGTATATACACATTTTCTTTATCCATTCATCTGTTGAAAAGCACCTAGGTTGACTCAATAGTCTAGGTGTGTGAGTTCAGCTGCTATAAACATTGATGTGGCTGTATCTCTGTAGTATGCTGATTTTAAGTCCTTTGGCTATAAACCGAGGAGTGGGATGGCTGGGTCAAATGGTGGTTCCATTCCGAGTTTTCTGAGGAATCTCCATATTGCTTTCTATAGTGGTCACACTAACATGCAGTCCCACAAGCAATGTATGAGTGTACCTGTTTTCCCACATCCTCACCAACATTTATTGTTACTTGTATTCTTGATAATTGCCATTCTAACTGGACTGAGATGATATCTCAAGGTAGTCTTAATTTTCATTTCTCTGATTGATAGTGATGTTGAACATCAAAAATTAATTTTTGATAAATGTGTAAAACTATAAATTAAATAGCACCCTAAAGCAACAGGCTTCTCAGTAACTATCAGCTCTCAAGAAACTTTTGATCTATTTCATGTCACTGATGTAATTTGGATCACCAATGTCTTCATAGGCCAAAGTATGAAAGTTTTGATCCTGAGGGTGATGCTACTGGAAGACATGGGAACTAGAGAAAGTGGGTCCAGTCAAAGGATTTTAGGTAGCTAAGGATATGCTTTTGAAGGTGTTGCAGGACCCCAAACCCTTCCTCTATCTTTTGCTTTCTGGTTACAAGGTGAACACTCTGCCTCCTGCTCCCTCCATGATGCACTTCCTCACCATAGACCCAAAGCAATGACACCAATGGACTGTGGACTGGAAACTTCAACTTGTGAGTCAAAATAAACTTTTTCTCTATATACATTATCTTGGGTATCTTATTACAGTGACAAGAAGCAGACTAATACAATAACTTTAAAATACAGTAATGCACAACTTTCTGAAATTTTTGCAAGTGGAAATACACAAAATATATATTTCATTTGTCTGACTTCTTTCACTAAGTATAATAACTTTAAATTTAATTCATTTTATTGTATGCATCATGAGTTCTTTCCTTTATATTTCTTAGTACTCATCATTGTATAGCATAACACAATATGTTTAACTATTATGTTGATGGATATTTGGGTTGTTTACATTTTGGAACTATTTCAAATAAAAAGCTGCTATTAGCATTTAAGCACAAATATTTGGGTACATATATCTTCATTTATATTGGGCATGTAATGAAGAGAAGAACTGCTGGTCATATGGTTTTTCACAGGGTGCATAATTAACTTTTTAAGAAACAGCTAAACTTCTTCTACAGTGTTAGTACAATTTCACATCCCTACCAGCAATGCATGCAAGTTCCAGTTGCTTTACATCATTGCTAATGCCTGGTGTGGCCATTTTATTCTTTAATTTTAGATATTCTAATGTGTGTCCTGTGGTTATCTTATATTAATTTAATTAGCATTTTTAATTACTAATGTTGTAAATCTTTTATTGAGCAATTGACCATTTGTTTATTTGTTATAAAGCATCTGTTCAAATTCATCTCATTATTTGTAAGAGCTCCCTTATATGTCTTGGATGCAGTTCTTTTGTCTGACGTATACGTTAGTCAATGTTTTCTCTTAATGTATGACTTTTATCTTTTTAATAATTTGAAAAACAAAATTTCTCAATTTAATGAAGCAGAATTTATAAAGTTCCAAGCAGGTAAGATTTACAACATAAGTTAATCAAATCCAAAATTCCATTGTTTTAACAAAGCCAAAGCTATTTCTTAGTGACATTACATAATCAGTTTGGGTTAGTTAGGGGTACTGCTCACTTTACTCATTCAGTGATGCAGACATAAAGAGATGATCTTGACATATTTAACCATCAACATTTTAGCAGCAGGAAGGGAAGGTAGCATACCATCTACTAGTTCTTTAAACTTCCTCTGTGAAGTAGCATAATTTTTCACCTTGTGATTATTTGATCAAAGCAAATTATGTGTGTGTTCATGATTATTTTTTAAAAGTCTGGAAATTTTTGGTGTATGTGTATATTTCATAGTATGAAGGTCAGTATATTATTTCACAAATGAAATAATCTCTTAAAATAAAAACAGTTTCATTGATTTTCATTTACAGAGATTTATGCTGTGCTTTCCAACAGTATGGACCTGATTTCTAGGATATAATGTTGTTTCTCAGTTTAGACAAAGATCTCTCTCTCTCTCTCTCTCTCTCTCTCTCTCTCTCTCTCTCTCTCACACACACACACACACACACAAACAAGAACACACACACATACACCCCCACACTAAAAAATTGACAAATAGTACAATAGAAAAATGGACAAATGTTAATATTGCATTCTTAAAAAGGCAAAATATAAATGTCTTATAAATAAGTGCAAAACCATTTGTCCTTTTTCAACAGTCCCTACCCAACCTGTATCCATTCACAATTAACAGATGGATAAATGTTTTACATATAGAATTCCATCAGAAGTTTCTAAAAATACAAAGCTATGGGAATGCTGCTACCATTTTGAATGAGTGACCTACATCAACAGAAAATTTATCCCTAAGTACGTATGCTAGAAAAATTCTTACACATATAAAAGAGATGTGTAAATGTTTACAGCAATAATATTCATAAGAACATAACTTGAAAATACTCAAATTTATACCCATAGAATAATAGATAAATAAATTACAATATTTTCTTACAATTGTATACAGTGGAGCAGTGAAGAGGAATGACTGTAGAAACTCATACCAATGTGAATAAATTCATAAAATATAATTGTGAATAGAGAATATAATCTGAAATGTGATATATATGATACAACTTCATTCATAAAAATTTAAATTAACAAATAAAACTAAATAATGTCATTGGGGGAAATATAAGAAAAAACACATTTCTTAAAAGCAAGAAAATGCATAATGTGATTTAAGATTGTGTTACATATGCAATAGATCAGAATAGAGGCCTATAAGGGCTAGAGACTTAAATATACTAGTGACATGTTATTCCTTAAGCTGGGTAGTATTTTATCTCTTGAAATATATACTCACATTATGTGCAAGTCTTTATGCATAAGAAATACATAATGAAAAATTAAAATAGTAATATAAAATAGATCTGTGTCATAAATCTTTTAATAATGATGACTTTATTTTGGGGCTGTAGGTTTTGGACCATTGTCCGTCACTGTGAATAAAGAATTGGCATGATCCAGAGGAAAGAACACTACTGGGAAATTTGAAAACTTGAGCTCCAGAGTGGTCAGAGTTTTGTACACAAACTTGTTCTATCACTCTAAGTAGATGGTTTGACTCCTGGGATGTACTTTACAAAAATGAGGTCAATAAGCGAGGTTGATGTCAGTAAATATTAAGGGCATTACTGCCATATCTCTTGACTGTATATATTGTAATAAAAGAAATGAACACAAAAGAGTTTTAGGAATCAGAGATTCTCTTTGTATGTGTACTAAAACTTTCAAAGTGTGGAGATCACAATATCATTCACATATGAAATAACATGTGGAAAAGCTAATATCCGTTCACATTTTTAAAGCTACATATTGACTTCTCATGATTATACACTCAACAAATGCCCTAACTGGATCTCCCTTTTAGATCATTCACCTCTTCAATATTTTTTGGACTCTACAATGCTGAAGGTTTTTTTTTATTTATGCCTCTCAAAGAAGAAATACTAGAGCTAATAAGGTAAAACTACTAAAAGGTGGAAGAAATTCAGCACAGTAAAAGAAAAAGAGATGGAGACTTAATTAGATGATTGCAGGGAAACATAACGACAGGAAAATAAATTTATCAAAAGTCCATTTATTCCCTTTGTTTTTATGGAAATAGAAAGTACCAGGTGATGGAGATAATGTAGCTCGGGAGAATAATAAGAGAAACACACAACACAAATATGTTTAATTTGAAATTAGAATATTAAAACAAAATGTGTGCTATAAATCATTGACCTCACCATCCCCCTCATTTGATCAGCTAGTGCATAAAAGGAATATAAAAAAATTGTTCAATCTCAAGTTAATTACTATCCCACGGAAATGAACTTGGGTAAATACAGTAAGACCTAACCAAGTGTTCCTAAGTGGAAAAGACATTTTAACCTCTATGAGGTAGGAATTGGATAATAGAAGCATAGCTCAGAAATATTGTGACTCCAGAGCATCAAAATAAAGCAAATAGTGCAATAAAGCAAGTCACACAGATATTTTGATTTCTCAGTGCACATAAAGTTGTGTTTATATTTACATTATATTGTAATCTACTAAGTGTGTAATGGTGTCATATCTCAAAAAAGGTACATACTTTAATTAAAAAACAGTTAAACTATGCTAACAATCACCGGGGCTATTAGAAAGAATGGCATCAATAGATTTGCTCAATGCAGGATTGTTATCAGCCTTTAGTCATAAAAAGCGCCACATATGCGCAGTGCAGTAGAGTGGAAACACAACAAAACAAGGTCTGTCTACCACTTGAAGAAATCCAGGCTGTCATGTCACATGAAACAGGGATATACATTTGGAAACAACAGGTGAATATGTTTCCAACTAGAGAAATAAATTATAATTAAGAATTATCCATCTCAGTGAAGGTTCACCCAGTCCTCCCCCAATAATGTGAATAGAAGAGGCAAAAGAAATAGCCAGTGTTGATGTACATTTTCTGACTGGCCTGACGTTGATGACTTGGGTGTTTTTCTTCATGCTGCCTATGTATCAACTTTCCCTACAGGATTATTTTGGTGACATTGACTAAAGCTTTCGGCCCCTTCTGTAAAATACCAACACTTGTGGTTCATGGGCAGAAGTGAGAGAGGGGTACTGTGTGAAGGTGTAATGCTTGGCCTACGATTCATGGGAAGGACACATATGCTGATAAACACCTTATTACCGTAGGACAAGTCTTAGGGGAAGCCAAGCAGCCACCCTAGTCTACAGCATTTGCAGAACATCCACATCCATTTGCAGAGGAGCCACAATATTTCTGAGATATGCTTGTATTATCCAATTCCTACCTCACAGAGTTTAAAATGCCTTTTCCACTTAGGAACACTTGGTTAGGTCTTACTGCAGCACATCCGGTGAACCTTCCTTGGCCTCCAGAGGTCCACGTCAGATATGCTGGTGGTCCTGCCCTCGCCAGGACTGAGAACCACAAGTGTTATCTATGCACTTGTGCAGCCTTCCGGGGAGAACTCACACTGACGATAAAAAGGCTTCTGCTTGACACAGAGCTCTCTTTGTTATCAAATTAAATTCAGCCCCATTATGGTGATGTTCTGATGGGACTAGGGAGCTGGCGAAAAGCAAAGTAACTTTTTCTAAGGTGTCCCTGGATACTATTCAGTTCTTCAGTTTTCCTTAAGGAATATTCCGGGAATCACAGCTGGATAGGAAAAAAAATGTCAAATGGCTACTCATCACTCAAAATTCATGTCAGATTACTTCATATGCACAGCCTTTCCTGAACTGTTATTAAGTCAGTCTTCTCTTTTCAGTGTTTCTCCAGCACTTTTCTTTGGATAACTACCTTGATGTGAGGTATTTGGTTGAAAAAGGAAAAAACCATTCAATATAGCTTAAGCAAAATTGGGAAACTGATTTGACAGCTACAGAGTTATCACAAGGAAATTAAGGGGAGAGATTAATGGAGTTCACAGAAGACCACAAAAAAAAAAAAAAAAAAAAAAAGGCTTCAAGGAACTGGGGATTCTCCATTCCCTCATTCTCCTTCTGCCTCCCACTCTCTGCCCAGATCAAGTTGTCTCTTGTCTCTGGTTTTCTCTGTGGCTTTACTTCCATCTCCCTCCCTCCTTTCTTCAGGGGACATTAAATCTCTCTAAAGTCTGATCCAATATGACTGCCGTGGACACAGGGTTACACAACCACAAAGTCTAATTGCCTGACCTATGCCTTCTGCATTTCTGTCTCAAACTCTGAAGAAAAAACTGATTGACCTGGCAGGTTGATTGTACATTCATGGTAAAGAGAGGTGTGGGGCTCACCGTTCCTGTGGCCTGCTGATCGGGGAGAGCGGTGATGGAGCGTTTCTGAGTTGAGGTTCGGGGTACACAGGTGTCTTTATCACCATTCCTATGACAACAGCATTAGCACATTCTACTTAAATTGCCCATTTACATGTCTTCCCTCAGAATTCGTGAGTTCCCTGAAGTTAGAAACTATGGTACTTGATGTTTGAAAACCAGGCTTTCTTTTCATCCTAACCCTTTCTTTCAGATCTGCCACCATTAAATTAAAATGACTTTGGAATGAGCTTAAACATTTTTCTATTCTTTATCCCTTAAATAAATTCTTACCTTATCAAGTTTTGAAATATCTTCCTCCCCAGAATATTTGTTATTCATTTCTTCTTTCACATTCCTCTTGTCATTTCCTATTACTGATCCTGATCACCTCACATTTGCATAACTTCAAGTCTTTTAATTAACCTCTTTATCTTCACTATCTTCTGGCTCTAATCTATTATGTTTCCTGTTACCAGTGGAAGAAAAGCGATTTAAACATTGTATTTGACAGGTAATTTACAACAAAATGGCCACAGATTCAGATGAATTCAGACAAGGCCAAGAAGTGTGGGAACTGAGGCTTTGAGAAGTTCAATAAATCACTGAGCACACAGAGGCTCTAAGGCTGACATGGGTTCAGATATTTGGTCTGACTTCAGAGAAGCTTGTGGAAGCCATGTGGGAGTCTGGGCAAGACATACATACCTTTTATATCACCACCTCCATTTATTTTTCTACTTTGAATGAATTTCTTAACATCTTTTTAAAAGCCGTTATTTCATCTGTAAAAGTTAATATTATAATAGTTATCTTCTAAGGTTGTTTTGAAGATTAATACTCTTACTAACACAGTGCCTAGCACTAGGAGGTCCTTACTGAATTAATATTTAGTAACTAATTTTGTAGTGTATCTTAAACCTAAAAGCATTCTTGTAAGTTCATTCATGAAACTGGAGAAATATTTAAATCTATCTTGCTAGTAAATAAATCAAGACTCATAGATAACAAGGGTCACTTATAAGTTAACCATTAAGTATGATGTGGGTGTCAATATTATCACCTCGATACACTGAAAAATGCCTTTATGGCGGAAGAATATTCTTTAATTTTATCCTTAAAAATATGGATCAATGATGAATTAAATCAAATGATGCAATGCTTAAAAGCATGAACTTTTAATTCTGCAAAATCTCCTATTTTGTCATACACACATTTCATTCACTACCATCACTCTCAGGTTTTTAATCTCAAAAGGGTTAACAACATCAGCTTCCCTGGTTTGATGTAAAGATAAATAATGTTTAATATTAAGAATAAATAGCATATAAAAAAGACAAAGCAAATAATAGCTGTGGTATAAATGAGCAAGAAGTAGTTTCATAATGTTACAAAAATTTTCAAATTATCACCAACTTAGCTAAACCTTGACTAAAACGCTCTACCTTGGAAATTAAAACACTTTTTGGTATTCCTTTGGAAATTTCAAAATGAGCCAGCCAGGAAAGGAACTGTTCTGAATTAATTTTCTTTCAGAATTAAAGCATAGAAAAAAAAAAAAGTGTTTCAATTTAGTTATCCAAACATTCTTAGAGAGTCACAAACTGATATTGGAGTTTTGCAGGTACATTTATTTCAACTTTGAATGAAAGTTCATTATAAATGGAAAAAAGGAACAGTTTATACCAAATGAAATTCTGTATCAATACCATAATTCTCTCAGGTGAGCTTTGAAACAATAGAGATGTGAATCATTTTTCTGAATTTTACATAACAAGTGGCATCTCCATCCCTACAGTCCTTCTATCTAAAGATATGAGAATTGCCTATGTGATAAAGAAACTGTGAAACTGATGTAGATTTTATCTTAATATTAGCTCTGCTTAATAGATTTGCTTAGCAAATGCACATTGTCATAAATTGCAGATGAAGTTGTTAACCTAATTCAGAAATCAGAGTATCTTCAAATAAATTAAAATAGCTTTCATAGCAATCACTTATAAATAAAATTCAGTGACCATTTCTAATGAATTTATTCATGAAAATAAATGCAGCAGGGTCATATTTTTAACATTCACTTTAAATAATCTATTTAACAATATAAAATAAAACAGGATTAAAAATTCAGAAGCATTATATAATCGCTGTTATTTACCTATTATAGATATTCCATGTAAAGAAACCATATATTATGTGACTTTGTGTCTGTTTTCTTTCACTTGGCACACTGTTATTGGAATTCATCCATTTTGTGGCATCTATTGCTACTTCAGTCTTTTTAATGGCTAAGTAAATTTCCATTAAATATGCATAGCAATTTTTTTCAATTATTCTTTTGGTAGACATTTAGTAGTTTTCACCTTTGGCTACTGTAAACACATGTGTACAGGTATCTTGGGTATATTCCTGGAATTGAAATTGCTGAGTCCTATGTTTTGTAAGTAATTCTATGTTTAACTTTTTAAAAACTACATTTATTATGCATTGAACTGCCATAGACATGATGCTGCATCACTGTAGTATGCTGTTTCTAAGTACTTTCCGTATATACTGAAGAGTGGGAAAACTGGGTCAAATGGTGGTTCCATTAAGATTCCTGAGAAATCTCTGTACTGCGGTCCAGAGAAGTTGCACCAATTTTCAGTCCTACCAGCAGTGGATGAGTGTACCCTTTTCCCCACATTCTTACCAACATTTATTGTTACTTGTATTTTCGATTGCTGCCATTCTTTGAGATAAAATCTCAGTGTAGTTTTAATTTGCATTTCTCTAGTTGCTAAAGATGTTGAACATTTTTTCATATATTTGTTGACCACTCATATTTCTTCTTCTATGAAGTGTCTGTTTAGTTCCTTTGCCCATTTACTATGGGTTATTGGTTTTTTGGTGCTAAGGAGTTGTTTATATGTCCTGGAGATTAATGCTCCAGCTGAACTACAGGTAGCAAAGATTTTCTGCCATTCTCTATGTTATCTCTTCATGATATTTTTTGTTTAGTCTAATTAGTTACACATGACAGTAGAATGAATTCTTACACATCATATATAAATGAAGTACAACTTCTAATTCTTCTGATTGTAAATGATGTAGGTTTATACCGGTCATGTAGTCACGTATGCACATAGGGTATTAATGCCCAATTCATTCTACTATCCTTCCTACCCTCACCCCTCCCTTCATTCCCCTCTGCCTAATCCAAACTACCTCTATTCTTCCCTAGCCCCCTCCTTATTGTGAAATAGCATCTGCTTATCAGAGAAAACTTCCAGCTTTTGGCCTTTTTTGGATTAGCTTATTTCACTTAGTAAGATAATATCAAGCTCCATCCATTTACTGGCAAATGTCATAATTTCTTTCTTCTTCTTTATGACTGAGCAATATTCCATTGTGTGTATATGTATATGTGTATATATATATATATGTATATATATATATATATATATATATATATATATATACATTTTCTTTATCTGTTTATCTACTGAAGGATACCTAGGTTGGTTCCATAGTTTAGCTATTGTGAATTGAGCTGCTATAAACATTGTGTCACTGTAGTATGTGGATTTTAAGTCCTTTGAGTATAAATCAAGAATTGGGATAGCTGGGTTAATTGGTGGTTCCACTCCAAGATTTCTGAGGAGTCTCCATACTGCTTTCCATAATGGTCATACCAATTTCCAATCCCACAAGAAATGTATGAGTGTACCTCTTTTCCCACATCCTCACCAACATTTATTGTTGCTTGTATTCTTGATAATTGCCATTCTGATTGGAACGAGATGAAATCTTATAGTAGTTTTGATTTTCATTTCTCTAATTACTAGAGATGCTGAACATTTTTTCATTTATTTGTCGATCAATTTTATTTCTTCTTCTGTGAAGTGTCCATTCAGTTCCTTAGCCCATTTATTGATTAGAATATTTGTTTTTCTGGTTTAAAATATTTTGAGTTCTTCATATATCCTGGAGATTAATGCTTTCTGTGAGGTGTACATGGTAAAGATTTCCTACCATTCTGTAGGCTCTCTCTTCATGTTTTTGATTATTTCCTTTGCTGAGAAGATTTTTAGTTTAGTTTGAATCTATCCTATTTATTGATTTTTTAAAATTTATTTAACTTCTTGCACTTTAGGAGTCTTGTTAAGGAAGTCACTTCCTAAACCAGCATGGTGAAACTTTGGGCCTACTTTTTCTTCTATTAGATGCAGGGTCTTTGTTCTAGTGCCTAAGTCTTCAATCCACTTTGAGTTGAGTTTCATGCAGGGTAAGAGATAAGGGTCTAATTTCATTTTACTACACATGGATTTCCTGGCACCATTCTTTGAAGATGCTATCCTTACTACAGTGAATGGCTTTGGTGCCTTTGTTTAGTATGGGAAAATGTATTTATGTGGGTTTTTCTCTGTGTCTTCTATTATGTACCACTGGTCTACATGTCCATTTTGGTGCCAATACCATACCACTTTTGTTACTGTGACTCTACAGTATAGTTTAAGGTCTGGTATTGTGATAACTCCTGCTATATTCTTCTTGCTAAGGATACTTTCTCTATTCTCTGTATCTTATTTTTCCATGTGAATTTCATTATTGCTTTTTCTAGTTCTATGAAGACTGTCATTGGGATTTTAATAGGAATTGCATTAAATCTGGATAATGCTTTTGGTATTCTGGCCATTTTGACAATATTCATTGTTCCTGTCCAAGAACTCCCTTCACATTCTTGATCACATATTATTCAATTTATTGATACTTCATTTTACTTCTTGCATTTTAGGAGGCTTATTGAGGAAGTTGATATTTATAGTAGCGCAATTCACAAAAGCTAAGCTATATAACCAACATAGGTATCCTTCAACAGATAAATGGATAAAGAAAATGTGGTATAGATACACAATGGAATATTACTCAACCATAAAAAAAGAATGACTTTATGACATTTGCTAGAAAATGGAAGAGTCTGGAGACTATTATGCTAGATTAAATAAATCAATCCCCAAAATACAAAGGTTGAATGTGCTCTCTGATATATGGATGCTAACACCTAACAAGGGGGTAAGGAAAGAATAATGAAGTTCAGTAGATTAGACAGAGGGGAATGAAGGGAAGCGATGAGAACAGAAATAGGAAAAGCATTGGATTGAACCTGACTTCACTTTCCCATGTACATATATGAATATACCACAGTGATTCTCCACATCATGTACAACCACAAGAGTGGGATCATAATTAGAATAAGATGTACTTCATGTTTGTATAAATATGTCAACATAGACCCTACTGACATGTAGTACTAAAAGGAACAAATTTTTTAAATGTAGATTTATTGTCTAGAGTAATTTTAGGGCCACAGGAAAAATTTGAGTATACAGTACAAAAAGTTCACATATACCGCTTGCCTTTGCATATGAACACCTTCCCTGGCAAAGACCATCCTGTATCACCACAGTTCATTTGTTACATCTAATGGACATACCTGAATACTTTTATCACTTGAAGTTCATACTTTATGTCACAGTTACATCTTGGTGTACATTTTGTGCATTATTTTGTAGAGTGTCTTAAACTTAATGAATAAGAGTACATGATAAATGGGGCCTTACATTTTTTTCTATGCTGTGCCTATTTGTTGCTCCTCCATTCTCTATTTAACTTTTTGAGGAACCACCAAATTTATTCCCACAGTGGTCAAATAATTTTTTTCTTGCCCCAATGTACAAGAGTTCCAGATTTTTCACATCTTTAACGTTTGTTACTTTCCTGGTATATGTGTATAGCCACCGTCAATTGCAATCTCAGGATTTTGATTTATATTTCCCTACTGTTCAAGGATATAGTTCCTTTCCCTGAGCTTTTATCACTTTTTCTCCTCATCCTCTTCCTTATTCTTTCTCTTCTTTGAAATATTTATTCATGTTTTTAATTAGGTTGGTGTTTTTGTTGTTGAAATTTAAAATGTTAATATATCATGGATACTAGACTCTTATCAGATACATGACTTGGAAAATATATTTTACACTTCTGTGGAATATATGCTTAATCCCTTAATAAGTCATTCCATGCACAATATTTTTAATCCTGACAAGTAAAATTTATGTGTTTTCTTCTGCTGATTGTGCCTTTTTGTCTTCCATCTGAGAATCACTACCAAAGACTCTGAGGATTCATGGAATTTACTTCTGGTGATTCTGCTAAGAGATTTGTGGATTTGAGTTATATTTATATCTTTTATTTGTATTGAGCTAATAGTCATATAGTGTGAGGTAGGGGCCCAGCAATTTATCTTTGTTCTTTTCTTATGGATATCTAACTGTTCCAGCACCATTAATGGAAGAGACTGTGCTTTCCCCACTGAATGGCTTAGCATCACTGTAAAAATAAATTGACCACAGATTCATGGCTTTCTGTCTTTTTCAATATGGTTTTGAGTATTCAGCTTATCTTGTGATTCCATGACAATTTGAGTAACAGAAGTACTACTTCTGTGAGAGACGTAATTTAATTTTGTATAGGGATTGCACTGAATCTGTAGATTTTTGTGGATGAAATATCACTTCAACAATATTATACCCTTCCACCATTAATTTGGAATATCTTTCCAATTATTTAGTTCTTTAATTACTTTCAGCAATTCTGTGTAATTTCCTCTGCCTAACTTTTCTTACTCTCCTTAATTAGTAACTTAATTATTTCCTGTTGGATTGTTCATCCTATTATGTAAAAACTCAACTAATTACCATGTGCTGATTTTATACCCTATAACTGGTGAATTTGTTTATTAACTGTAGTTGTTAGTGTTTGTGTGTATATGTGTTTCCTGGGATTTTTCTTAATATATATTTTTCTTTATATATATATATGTGTATATATATATATATATATGTATACCTATTACTATATACTATATATATAGTATATAGTAATATATATATATCATATATATAGTATATAATATATATAGTATATATATATATATATATATAGTGTATATATATATATATATATCGTATTACTTCTTTTTCAATGTGAATGACTTAAATTTGTTTTTTAATTTAATCACTCTGGATAGACCTTCCAGTAATGTGTTCTAAGTGTTGACTAACAGTAATGAGAATGAGCTTCTTGTCTTGGTCTTGGTCTTACGAAAAAGATTTTAATTTTCACCATTGAATATTATGTTAATTGTAGGGCTTGTAATTTTATGATTGTTTTCATTTTGATAGCATGTTGAATTTTGTCAAATGCTTTTTAACCAACAGACATGATCCAGTGTGAGATTTTTCTTCTTTCTTATCATGTATCATGCAGTAATATCACAATGATTGATTTTATTCAATTGAAATAGTCTCGTGTTGCTGAGATAAATTCCATGAGTTCTTGGTATGTCATACTGTAACTATGCTATCCTACTGGGTTTATGTTTATCTTTATGAATACACACACACACACACACACACACACACACACACACACATATATATATATATATACGTATATGTTGTATATACTATATCACTTTAGTGCTAGGGATTGAAGAACAGGTCTTCCGTATGCCGAGTAAGGGCTCTGTCATTGAGCTACATCCTCAGCCTCTTAATATTTTGTTTAGAAATTTTGTATCTATCAATAAAGGATATGAGACTTAAAATGTCTTTGTCTGTCTTTGGTATGAGGAAAACACTGGTCTCAGAATATTATTCCCTCCTCTGTTATTTTTTTGGAAGGTTTTGAAAAGTACCATCTGGATTATGTCAATATTTGTTAGATTCACCAGCAAAACCATCTAATTGTAGATTTCCCTATGATATGAGATTTTTATGTTTAGTTCAATCTCAATCCTGCAGGTCTATTCAGATTTTCTATTTTTTATTAAGTCATTTTTGTAGTTTGTGTGCCCTTACAGCATTCTCATTTCATATAGATTATCTATTTTACTTGTGTACAATTGTTTGTAGTATTCTCTTAAATTTCCTTTTCTGTTTCTGTAAAATTGGTAATAATGTCCCCATTTTCACATCTCATTTCAGTAATAGGAGTTTTAGTTTTTCCTCCTATTTGGTATTAATATAGCTACAGTTTTATCAATTTTGTTAATGGTTTTTCTTTTTCTTTGCTTTTTTTTTTTTTTTTTTTTTTGCTACCACCAGGGATTTAACTCAGGGGCATGTGGCCATTGAGTCACCTCCTCAGTACTATTTTCTATTTTATTTAGAGACATGGTCTCACTGAGTTGTTTAGGACCTCACTTTTTCTGAGGCTGGCTTTGACCTTGCTATCCTCCTGCCTCAGTCTCCTGAGCCACTGTGATTATAGGTATGTGCCACCATGCCCAACCTAATTTTGTTAATATTATGAACACACCTGTTCCCCTTACCCAGGGATTGGACCCAGAGGTACTCTACCACTGAGCTTCATCCCCAGAACTTTTAATATTTGAGACAGGGTCTTATTAAGTTGCTTAGTGCCTGGCCAAGTTGCTGAAGGCCTGGAACTTGTGATCCTCCTGATTCTACTTCCCAGTTCCAGGGATTACAGGTGTGTACCACCACACACAGCTTTATCAAAGAAACATTTTATTTTCTTGATTCTATTATTTCCTATTTTTTACTTCATTTGCCACTACTTTCACATTTATTATTTCCTCCTTTCTGTTAGTTTTCATTTCCTTGTTTTTCTAATTTTCAGGAGTAGAGCTAGATTATTTATTTTGAAATCTTCTGTTTCAGTGTTGACTTTTACAGTGACATATCTAAGAACACATCTTCAGTGCATCCCATAAATTTTAGCAAATTGTGTTTTCATCTACCATTGTTTGTGAAAGTATTTTCTAATTTCCCTGCAGTTTCCCCTTTGAGTCATTTGTTTTTTAGACTGTGTTGTCTGATTTCCACATATTTAAGAATTTAATTTTTTTTTCATTTTGCTATCAATTTCTATCTTCATTCCATTGTGATCTCTGAAGATATTTTTATGATTTGAAGCTTTTAAAATTTTTTGATAATTGTTCTATGGAATAACATTATTTATTTTGAATATTGCTCAATTTGTTCTTGGAAAGAATATGTTTTCTACTGTTGCTAGATGTCTTGTGCTATATACATACCTATTGCTTCCAGTTTGACCATATTGTTATTCCAGTCTTTTTGTTCATCATGTTCCATCTGATTGATGTATTCATTTTTTAAGATAGGTTATTGAAGTTTCAATTGGTTTTACATCTGTCTATTTCTGTTTTCATTCCATTGATGTCTGGATTATTTTGTGATTCTGCTCTTCAGTGAATATATGTGAATAGGTATTATATCCTCTTGATGAATTGACCCCTTAATCAATGTATAAAGTCTTTCTGTGTCTCTGATAACAATTACTTAGCTAGCATTTACTTCTGATAGTAATATAGACCTCTTTTGAATATGATTTTTTGACTTCTTCATTTTCAATCTAACTTTGAATTTAAGGCAACAGTCTCTGCTAGACAGCTTACAAATGGATCATATTACTTCATCCATTCTTTTACGCTCTTTTAAGTTGTGAATTTAATACACTTAGTGTGTATACTGATAAAAACATTTGACCCTTTATTTTCTGATTCCTTTCACTTAGCATTATATTCACTAACTCTATTTGCCAGCAAATAACATTATTTTATTCTTCTCTGAGACTTAGTAGAATGAATATATATCACATTTTTTAGTATTTCTATTCATTCTCATCCATTAGTGCCTTTCTCGGGGAGGGGTTTTGGTTTCCTTGTTTTAATATTACTCTCTCACTCTCAGATTTAAGTTGGTTTGCTCTATATAGAAATCTAACTGACTGTTTTAACTTTTCTCTCATTAACTTAGAGGTGTTATTTCAACATTTGAAGACCCTCATAATCTTTGATGAATTTTATCCATTATTCCTATAATTATTCCCCTAGATTGATTGTTAGATTCTCCTGGGCTGCTTTCAAGACAAACTTTTAACTACTGAATATCTGCAGTTTAACATGAATGTGCCTAGATGTAGATTGCTTTTGTTTTTGTTTCATTGTATTTTCCTGTTTGAGGTACATATTTCCATTTTGGATTTTTTTTATTTTTAAATTTTTTTAAATTAGTTATGCATGAAACTAGAATGCATTTATGCATTTTAATAAATCATACATAAAAGGAGTATAATTTCTTATTTTTCTGGTTGTACATATTGTAGAATTACATTGGTCCTGTAGTCATGATTGTTCATGGGTAATAACGTCTGTTTCACTCTACTATCTTTAGTACTCCCTTGCCCCTTCCCCTCCCTTCACTCATGTTTACCAGATCTAGAGTTTCTTCCATAGTGCTTCCCACTCCTTATTGTGAATTAGCATCCACATATCAGAGAAAACATTTGGCCTTTGGTTTTTTCGGTTTGGCTTATTTCCCTTAACATGATAGTCTCCAGTTCCGTCAATTTACCAGCAAATGCCATAACTTCATTCTCCTTTAAAGCTAAAAAATATTCCATTGAATATCCATATGCCACATTTTCTTTATCCCTGAATCTGTTGAAGGACCCTTGTAGGGTTTTAGCCATGTCCACAGTGGGTGAGGGAAAGGGTTTCTGCTGGCTGTAGATTAATCACTAAGAAACTGATTTAATAAAATAAACACAAGAGACAATTATCTTTATAAAACAAAGGGGGCATGAATAATTGAGCCATGATAAGATCTGACTTATAACAATATGGAGGAGTCCACTTTTCCTTTATTTATCATTGTACAGGTAAAGGGGGACCAGAAGGAGCTTCTTCTGTGAGGAACAAGATGGGGTGGAGTTAAGGAAGCTATTTGCTTTAGTGAGTCATCCCAGCAGAATTAATATTTTCTCAGGCAGTGAGTCACTCTGCACAGCAGCCACATACTCCAGGCTATCTGAAACAGTCTCTCATTATTACTGGTTCCTGAAAGTCAGAATTTCTTGTCCCATGGCTCAGCCAAGTCTAATTCTGCTAGTCATGGATGGTTTCCTACAATACTTAGGTGGTTCCATAGTTTAGCTATCGTGAATTGAGCTGCTATAGTCATTGATTTGGCTGTGTCACAGTAGTATGCTGATTTTTAAGTCCTTTGAGTATAAACTGAGATTGGGATAGCTGGGTCAAATGGTGGTTCCATTTCAAGTTTTCTGAGGAATTTCCATAATGGTTGCACCAATTTGCAGTCCCACTAGCAATGTATGAGTGTACCTCTTCCCCCACATCTTTGCCAGCATTTATTGTTGCTTATATTCTTGATAATTGCCATTCTGATTGGAGTGAGATGAAATCTTAGAGTAATTTTATTTGCATTTCTCTAATTCCTAGAGTTGCTGAACATTTTTTCATTTATTTGTTGATCAATTTTATATCTCCTTCTGTGAAGTATCTGTTCAGTTCCTTAGCCCATTTATTGAGTGGGTTATTTGTCTTTTTGGTATTCAGTTTTTGAGTTTCTTATATATCCTGGAGATTAATGCTTTATCTGAGATGCACATGGTAAAGATTTTCTCCCAATCTGTAGACTTTCTCTTCATATTATTGATTGTTTCCTTTGCTGAGAAGAATATTTTTAGTTTTAATTCATCCCATTTATTGATTCTTGATTTAACTTCTGTGTTTTAGGAATCTTGTTAAGGAAGTCAGATCCTAGGTCAACATGGTGATGATTTGTGCTTACTTTTTCTTCAAGTAGGCATGGGATTTCTATTCTAGTGCCTAAGTCTTTGATCCACTTTGAGTTGAGTTTCATGCCATTTTGGATTTTTAAGTTGATATCTTTTATCAAAGTTGGGAAGATTTGAAGCATTAGTTGTTTTCGATTTATTTTCTACTTCTTCTGAAACTCAAATGCAATCTCATATGGTTCTAGAATCTGATCTGCTATTTCTCTGAAAATTATGTATTTGTTGCTCTACAAATTAGTTAATGTGGCTTGATTTAAGCTCAAATTCTGTCTCACCTGCAATGACCAATGACTTCTTTCATTCTTTATATTCTTTCTGTTGGTCTTTATGGGGTCATCCCATATATGCATAATTTAGTAGTCAGCAAAGGAGTTCATTAGTGGCTTTGGGCGTCCAAACCCTTATGACTCATTTCTTCCTAGGATCCCATTCATCCCCACCCTCCTATGTTAGTTGTTCTGAAAGCCATAGATTCTGACTTCTGATTTTTCTAACTACTAAGGTGGTGGCTTTCTGAATTCAGGGGAAAGTCAGTGGTTGTAAATCTTACCACCTAATCTCTTCTTTCAGTGGAATACTCCTAACCTCTTTGTAGTTACTCTTCAGTTCCATGGAACAGGGCTTTAAAAATGTTTTTCCAAACATTATAATTGTTTTGTGGGGAAAGTAAGTTAACATACTCAAAATTTATCAATTGTTTTGATTTTAATTATGCTTACAGCTCATTTCTGGTAATTATATTGGTTATTTTGCCAATTGCTTTGCAAGTTCTTTATAGTTTCTTCTACATCCTTTTAAACTCAACATTTTTTATGTACAAATAATAGAACCATATCTGAAATTATTATGGTCCTAATTCAGTTTTCTTTGTTTCTGCTGATTCTTTTTCATGGTTTCTTACATATTTGAGAGTGTATAACTTTTATTATATGCCGCCTATTTTCTTTCTTTTTTTTTTTTTTTTAAGCCAGGGATTGAACACAGGAACACTTAACCACTAAGTTACATTCCCAGGACTTTAGTATTATATTTAGAGATAGGATCTTGCTAAGTTGCTTAGGGTCTCACTAAATTGCTGAAGCTGACCTTAAACTTGAGATCCTTAATTTGAAAGCAATGTCTGACTTCAGTTTGCCATTCTGAATTTTTGCCTTCCTTTGATCCTTAATCTGAAAACTACTTACTTGTTTACCATATTGCTTTTAATTTTAATATCTTTTTAAAGGAGCTTTATTCATATGCCATGCCTTGTTTCTTATCCCAAAGAATTAAAGTTAACATACTATAGTGATATATGCTTACTGATTTTTAAAGCAGTGCAATTCTCAACAGCTAAGTTATGAAACCAGCTTATACGGCCATCAACAACAGATAAATGAAGAAACTGTGCTCTGTGTGTATATATATATATACACACACACACACACACACACACACACATATATATATATATATATATATATATATATATTAGAGTTTTACTCAACCATAAAGAACAAAGTTATGTCATTTTCAGGAAAATGGATGGAACTTGAAAGTATTAAGAAATAAGCCAAACTCAGAAGGTCAAGGATTATGTTTCCTCCTGTATGTGTAAACTAGAGGGAAAAAGGGGAAATAAAGTGTCTGTGGGGGGGGGGACATTTTTAGAAAGGAGATTGGTAAAGTACAGGAAAGGGACCAGGAAGAGGGAGTAGTAGAGAGAAAGGGAAAGTACCAGGGAATGAAGTCAACCAAATTTCGTTATGTACATATGTGAGCATCACAATGAAACCAACTATTATGTGTAATTATAATGCACCAATGAAATAATCAATCATAAAAAAATTGGAAACAAGAAAAAAAGAATGGAAATTGTTTTAGTGTCATTGATCATGGATGACCAGAAAAAGCATTACATGCCACATGTTTGAATTTAACAACAACAAAAAATGAAGCTGAAATTTAGAAAATAAATAAAACATAGCTTTATTGAGAGTACATGTAAGGTTCTGTTAGAAGAAGGTCTTTGATTTACTGGGATAAAATTATTACAGACTGAAACCACATGTTTCTCCTGATCTTCACCAGAATCTTACATTGTTGGACAATGCTGCAAGTCATTTAAGGTCTCCATTTTCTTGAACTTATAAAGTTTAAGTAACTACAAATATAACATGTTTAGTAAGTGGTTTTTGTATCATTGGAATGCAGGTATGTCTATTACAAAATCTAAGGTTTTTCCGATACCAACCTAGGCATTGTAGTTTAGATATAAGAAGTCCCCAAAATGCTCATCCATGGGACAAGGCATGGAAGCTTAGAGGTGAAGGGATGAGGTTATAAGAGCCTTAATCTAATCTCTATCCTATAACAGGGATTAACTGGGTGGTAACTGAAGGCAGGTAGGGTACAGCTGGAGGAGGTGGGTCATTGGGGGCGTGAATTTGGGGTATATATTTTGTTCTCCATGAGGGTAATTCTCTCTCTCTCTCTCTCTCTCTCTGCTTCCTAGTCCCATGTTCCCAGCTGCTTTCCTCCACCACACCCTTCCTCCATGAGGGATGGAGTTGGTCGCCTATGGGCTGAGATCTCTGAAACCATGAGCCCCAGAATAAGCTTTTCTTTTTTTCAATTCTTCTTGTCGGGTCTTTGGTCACAACAGTGAAAAAGTTGATAAAACACTAGATTTGAACCTTGGCTTACCAAGTGACTTCTTGTATAAATTGATAATTTTATCAACTATAAGAATGGAACAATAAAACCTATTATGAAAGGATTTGTAATACTTAAATGAGATGATATACACTTGGATATATTGGGTAGCATATGTGAATCATTTGCCAGACAATCAGATGCTGGATAATTACAATAAGTAATAACTATAAATGTGTGTTTTACACACTTAACATTTGGATGTGTATCTGTTTGCAATTAAACTCATAATTTTGTTGTGGGATGTTAAACAAATGTTTGTTGACTGATTGCATGAAGATACAAATGATGAACCAATGAACCAACAAATTATTTACAGTGGTAACAATCTTGGGTAAATATAACTGTCTCTATTTTTCTCCCTTCCTTAGTTTTATGTTTCTCAACCTTTGGAAAGTCTGTTTGACCCAGAACACGGTTCAGAATGTTTGTGTTCCTAAAAACAGTTGAAACTATTTCCCAAATATTTGTGTTACTCTTAGACAGAGCCGCGGCTGAGTGGTCTGAGCAATCAAACATTGATGTTGGAAGTCTGATCTTGACATTGGCTCCCAGTGCTGCTGCAAGCGAGTCACTTAACCTTTGGTTTCAAGTTTTTCATCTGTAAAATTGGGATAAAAACACTTACCTGCCCCTCAGGAAAATGCAAAGACTTCTGAAAGTAAATGTCTTAGAAAGTGCTTTGAATGCGAATGTGATTCCTGAAAGAGTGAAGAATGAATCCCTTTCTTTTCCTTCCGATTCCCACTGGCATGCCCTTCTTCAGTCCAAATGTAAATTTGTTTTTTTTTAGAATATGAGTTATTCAAAGCCCATAAAACAGGTCTCAGGAAAATTTCAATCTTAATCTAATGTGGAATATTCTGGTTTCTCATGCAGGTCACTCTGTTCAGCAGAAAGTTAAGACAGTGCTTGAACTTTATACTGGGTTTTCTGAGATCTGCTTACTGAGAGATCTGCTTACTAAGGCTGTTCCAATAATAATTTCACCAGAATGTTTATAATTTTCCCCTAGGAACAGGATTGATCTGGGCAAATATCAAGACATTTTGGAAGTTCAAAAAACTTCCAAGACAATAAACCTGCTGAAACTGAAGTTTATCTCTAGTGTCTTCAGTGAGGAAGAAAAACCAAAACCAAACCAAAGCATACAAACAAAAATCCCAATCACATTTTCTGTGGTTTGATTTGCTTAGAACCATTTTTCATGCCTCCTCACAAATCCTGGCCACCTAAAAGACTCTTTCCCATGTGCTCACATGCAAGTATCAGCCACTGTGTTTAGTTTCTTATCACCTGGTTTATCTTCCCATTTGATACCTGTTCTTTTCCTTTCAATCCTTAGGGAAACACAAGCTCTGCCCTGAAAATATCGGGAGGTGTGGTAAAGACTGGAGGGAAGGTAAGTGATGCATGTGATAAGGAAATGCTTAAAACGACAGTCATTTCTGTTTCATTTTATAATCCTGTTACCTATTATGAGAGTAGGGTAGAAGGCATTAGAGTACAATCAGAGGAAACTGTTAGAGATATAGTATAGATAGAGATACGGACAAGGCCTTTCTTTTAAGAGCCTAATATATGATTGAAAAAATAGAGACATAAGTAATATACTAATAATATAAGGCAGAAGGAAATAAAACTAATATTGACATCATATTCTTCATGAAATGGGAATAGGAAAGAAAGACTGATTCCTTGCCTAAGGGGAGAGATGAGAAATTGTATTTTATTGTAGAGTCTGGAGCTTAAAGACCATGTTATTTTTCATAGAAAATGAGAATCAAAGACTGAGAAACTTAATAAATTACAAAAGAAAATTTCCCTTCCATGTTGTTTGTAGAGTGGGATGATCATGTTTGCAGGGTTCGGGCTGTGTGGCCTACCAAGTGGGTGTCCTCTGGGTGCCACAGTTACATGGTCACCTCATTGTGTCCCATGGGAAAGGTCAGTTTGAGCCCCAGTTATGGACTTGCATCTGCTTTGGTTTGTTTTATGTCAGTGTCTGTCTTCATAGCCTTACAGTACTCTTAGGAAGGCAGTGTTATAATTGTTTTAGAGGTGAGGGCCTTGAGGCCAGAGGGCTAGCAGAATTTGTTCAGGTTCATGTAGTTAATAAGTGGTGAATCCAAGATTGGAACCAAGGTCAGTTCTTCTCACAGCACAGAGCCATCCACCTTTGATTATTCACCCTTATTCTGAATTGCAAGCCACTGTCTGACTTGTCTGCAAGAGTAGAGGCTGGCACAGTTACTACTGGAATTTAAACATTATTTATTCATTTGCCACTGAAGCCTATGTTGGCAATTTAGGCCTGATGTAAACAAACAAACCACAAAAACAACAATGGCAACAAATAAAGAGTATTGATATAAAAAACAAAGAAGCCCTCTCTTTCCATATGTCTCCACATATTTATTTTTTCTAATATTACATACAAAATTATTTTATAAGTACATTTAAAATTACAATGTTCCATATTCCACTTTATTACAAGGGAGTTACACAAGAAATTTCATTCTAATTTCTATGTAAATTCCAGGTGTGCAATGCAACTGCTTGTGGTTTTAACTTTTATATACTTGACTTTCTATTGACTGCTGCCTTGTATTACTCAATGTTTATACAGAAGCACAATAATGCAATTGTGTTATGAAACTACTTTTCTGTGTTAAAACAGTTTTGTACATTTGAATATATAGAATAGATCATTTCAGATCTATGTCTTTTATATTAATGTGGAAATCTCATTCTAATTTAGTTGGTTTACAAAAATCTGTTGAAAAATGGATATTTTCATAAAAATTACAAATAAAGTGTATTTTTGGAGGTAGACCAACCCAGTCATGGTGATTTGCTTAGCATTGAGTGTATCTTGGACTTATACTCATTGGTTGTTGAATTTGTAAAGTTTCACATTAACACAAAGGGTCTGAGAAATAAGTTCCTTGATTTAGGGACAAAACAAATTTAACAAAAATCACGACTGAGACCTTTTGCAGCCTTTAACTTTGCTCCCAGCTTAGCATCCAAAATTGGAGCAGCATTTTGCTCCATCCACAAAAATAGCCAATACTTTTGTCAAAAACTAATGATAAGGATCATATAACAGATAAGGAACACTGAAGGTGCACTGAATTCAGAAATAAGAAAAGTACTTAACAAGCTGTAGAGGATGGTAAATGTAGCATGATTGCCATTCAGGGATTTTCTAGTTCCGATGGGTTCAAAGGGGACCTCTGTGTAGCTGTGTCTTTACCTGTCCTTCATGTAAATAGGGTCAGTTTCAAAATTCATTCTCCCTGAACCTTGTGTGATGAACAAAGTAATTTCTAGGATTGGTAGCAGGACTTAGAAGAAACTCTATCAGCCACCATAGTTCTGAGTTGGTTTTTCCTGAAAACCTATGAACAAGCAGTATATAAAAAAAAAAAAAAAAAATTTTGTGGCAGCAACTACTTCATACTGGAGTTTCCAATATGAACATTGAAACCCAATGCCAGACTCCCTGTTAGTATTGGCTCACGTTCTGTCATACAGGAAAAGGTGAAGGCTTACTGCCTCCAGTTTTGCTCCTTGACTTGAGGGGCAACCCTCTTAGAGCTCAGAGCTTTGTTCCTGGATTAGCAGTTCTAGAAAAGTCACCCTGTTTTTCCTTGAACAAGAAGGAAATAGTCATTGCTTCCAAATAATCAAACCAATATGACAGATAAAAAAATCGACTTATGTAAATAAATCCTTTCATTTATAGTGTTCCATTTAAAAAATTGTTTTATTTACATTCAGTAAATGTACAAAGAGAATTGGCAGATTCCTTGATCACATTGGGGTTTGGAGAAAAAACCAGATAGAGATATCAGTAAGTATTTAGAAAGGGGATAATAAGCAATGTTCCAGGAGTATTATATAAACAATTGTTTATGATCTTCAAAATCACTCAAATTACTTTTATCTTACATTATAGGAAACTGAGGCTCAGAAGAGTGAACTAATTTGTTGAAACCCACAAGGATATTGTTAAATCAGTATTTGTAGTCTGGTCTGTTAATGTCAAAGACAGTGTTTATTACAGTTCATGGTGTGCTCTTCCCAGGTCAGAGTAAAAATTGTGTAGAATTACCAGTTTTACCTTTATAAGTAACTGATTCCTCTGATTAAATTGACAAATTTTTGAGCGTTCATCCAGAGTCTATTCAAGGCAACGTTTGTACCCTGGCCTGTGTGACTAGGGGTCCAGGCTATTTGCTGATACTGCTGAAATTATAAGTATAGTAAGACAATTATTGTGCTTGGCACCAGACAGAGCAGTGACTCATACTTGGTATTAGATAGAACTGGGCATAAAACCTGATTTGTGGAGAAGAGAAATGTTTTAGTCAGTTTTTTTGCTGCTGTGACCAAAAACCTTAACAAGAACAATTAGAGGAAGAAAATTCTTTGGGGTTCATGGTTTTAGAGATCTCAGTCCATTAATGGCTGACTCCATTCTTGGGGACCCAAGGTGAGGTAGGACATCATGTCATAAGGGTGTGGCGGAGGGAAGCAGCTCAGGACTTGTCACCATGAAGCAGAGAGCTCTACTCTCACCAAGGACAAAATATACACCCAAGACACATCCCCAATGACCCACCTCCACTAGCCACCTATAGTTACAACCAAGTTAATCCCTATCCCAGGATTAGACTAAAGTTCTCATGATTCAATTATTTCACCTGTAAGCTTTCTTGCATTTTCTCACACAAGAACTTTTGTGGGATACCCACACATCAGAACCAGAACACTTCTCCCCTGGTTCCCAAAAGTTTATGCTTATTTCACAATGTAAAATATATTTAGTCCATTTTCAAGAGTCCCCACAGACTTAACAGGTTTAGCACTGCCTCAAACTCCAAGGTCAATGTCTCCTTTGAAACTCAAGGCAAACTCTCAGTGTAAGCTCCTGTAAAAATCAAAATCAAGTTACATACATCCAATATATAAAGGGACAGAGTAAACATATCCATTTCAAAAGGGAGAACAAGGGTCATAGAAAGAAGAGATGGAACTAAAGGAAGACCCAAATCCAGCTGGCAAAAAGATCCTGTAGATGTCTAGCACCTAAGGCTCATGCAACACGATATTCTTTCCAAAGGGCTTGTGTAGCCCTTCCCCTTCGGTTTTGCTTTTTGCGACCCACATGGCCTCTCTGTTGGCTTGTATCTGTTCAATTCCTGCAGCTTTCCTCAGCAGACATTCCACATTACTGGCATTTCTCAATCTCAGGGGTCTCCACTGCAACTTTGGCTTCCTCCTCACATCTCCATGCATCCCCTTCTCAGGGATTGCCTGCAGAGACTCTGACCTTGCTGCACTTTACCTGGCCTCCCAGGTCTTCTTTGAAATTTTGGTAAGACTCCATGCCATTAACTCCAGCATCTTCCAATTCTGCAGAATAAGCACCACGTGGTTGATGCCAAGATCTCCAGTCATCTTACATGGTAGCCAAGCCTCCAGGGACCCTGATTGCAGCTACCTCTGAGTGACTGGGTGGCTGAGCTTGGTGAAACAACTTCCTAGGCCACCCTGTGCAAGTAGGGTACCCCACAGGTCCCTTCTCAAAGAAATTTTTATTTATTTATACCTTGAGCCTGAGATGGGTGTGGTCTTGCCAGTTCTTGAGGTGCTATCAAGCCATCTTTCCTATTGTCTATGAGTAAAGTACTTAACAATGTCTCTTTAGTGATTGTATTGTCTTTAATAACTTCCTTAGCCCATTTTATTCCCAGTTTTCTGACCAAACTGCAAGTTTTTCACATCTTTCTGCTCTTGATTATTACAATGAACTTGGCTAAAAGTAATCAACAACACGCCACTACCTCAATGCTACCTAGAAATTTCTTTCACCAGATTAATTAGTACATCATCTTTAAATTCAGTGTCACAAAAAGTCTCAGGACATGAGCAAAGTGCAGACAACTTCTTAGACATAACCTAACTGAAATGACCTCTGGTCCAATTTCCAATAGTCTTTCATGTCCTCTGAAACCTCAAAAGACCAGTATTTATAATTTGATCTTCTGAATCTCCTTCAAAATTGTCCATTTACCTAAATATTTTCTAGCTTGCATCTCTAAACTTTCCAAAATTCCTCCAAAAGTTTCCATAAAATTTCAAAACTTCTGAACCACATGGTTAAGTTAGTCACAGCAATCTTCTTGTTACCAGTTTCTATTTCAGTCAGCATTTTCAGCATTGTGACCAAAAGACATGACAAGAACAATTACAAGGAGGAAAAGTTGATATGGGTGGTGATGGGGTGTGGGGGTTGTGGGGGTCACAGTTTTAGAGGTTTCATATCTAAACCATAACAAAATTAATTTCATATTACATTATTTCTGAACCTTCTTTATGAAAAGTTATTGAACTTACTACTATAATTTTAATCATTGAAAACGTACTAAACAAGTTAGTAACAAGTGTCAATGCAATCTGCCATTTGAGTAAATTCTGTAAACAGCAATCATAAAATTTCTGATAAGAATTTTAGACTCAGGAAGAATATTTAATGTTGAATATTACAGAAGTAAAATAATTACCCCCAAAGTGTAATTAATTTTTCTTAATAATGTAAGGACAGTCTTCATTCAGCCATAGACTGACACATTGTGGGAAAGAGGGTTTGAGGTCAGATGGGTGTAGGGATGGTAAACCCATATCTATAACCTACTACTTTTGTGACTTTGAGTTACTTGAAAATTTCTTCAGTAATTAATTTGATCCTCTGAAAAGTGAGATTAGTAGCATTTATAGCACAGGAGTAATATAATAAAACAAGATATGTGAAATGAAATCAACCAATACACTGGAAGACCTCTTAATAAATACTGACTTCTCTTTTCTTATGTAATTAAGCCAAGACCATGCCACTGGTGAATAGCCTGCATATTTCTACTTAACCAGTCTCCTTACAGTGAATTTGGTACACAATCCAACATGAGAAAGGACATTTTTGTTTCCTTTATAAATGTTACTCTTTAAAAGAAAAATGTGTATTTTAAGGACTCTCTATTGTTTTTTTACCAATGGTTCTCTTGACCATACTGATTTTCATAAAGCACATGTCTTCCATTATTATTATCTTTCCCCATAAGTGTTGTAATAACCAAAAAGAAAATCTACTGAAATCCTAAACTACCAGTTAAAGGATCAGGCATTTCATCAGAACCCAGAAGTTTACTGAAAAAATGATAACATGTTTGTATTATATCTGCCTTCTCCTTGCTGACTTGAAACATTTTCAGAGTTTACAGATGGGTAAGATGTCATTTAAACATTTTCTTATCCATGCAAAATAACCTTAGAACTAAAGTTATTCTCTGTGGTTTTGATTATAATGAGTTTATTCAGATACAATTCTTTCTTTTATTTTTTGCTATTGGATAAAGTTGAAAAATCTACCCAAGTATGTCTGACCTTTGTTTTATCTAGGAAAAAAAATATTTGCTCTTCAATCAGATTTTATTATGTTAATCTCCATTTCAGACAAAATTCCCGTGGCTCCAAATGTACTACAGAAACAGTTGTTTGTAAGAAAAAATGATTTGAAACAAGGATTAGCTTATTGCAACTGCAGGAAAAGAGACAATCAGACAAATGTTATTTTTTTGTCAAAATTTCTTCAAGCAGTAGAAATTTCTTGACTATAAGGAAGAAGAGTTCATGGATAGCAAATGTTGATTACATTACCCATTCTTTTTCTCTCAGTAAAAAATAATCATCATGACATAGAAATGAGTTGCCTATAGCTGATGCACTAGGGATCAACCAAGTGTTTCAGAAAGCAATCTTCTCGAGAGAACATTTGCTTCCAGTTACATATAAAAAATGAATATTTCTGACAGATAACACCATTGGAATAGAAGATATCTATGTTTGGTTTTAATTGGCCAATAATAATTATATGTATTTAAGGGGAACAATGATATTTGATGCATGCACACCTGTGGAATGAGTAAATCAAACTAATTAAAATACCTATCACCTAACATGCACATTATTCTTTGTGCAATTAATTGGAAAAAAATGAATTCTTCCTTTCTTTTAGTAATTGTGCACTTTTTGACCAAAATCTGCCCATCTATCGCCCACCCAAGTAGTCCCATCTCTGATAACCACCATTCTAGTTTCTATTTCTACGACCCTGACTCCTTTATACTCTGTATAAGAATGATCACGTAGTGTTGTCTTTCTGTGCCTGGCTTATTTTACTTGCCATAATCTGACACCGTCCAGTGGAGTCAATTTGGTGCAGGAGACAAATTGGAATGGTTTATTGTAGATTCAGGAAACCCGGGAACAGGAATGTCAAACCTGGAACCCCATCGATCGAGGAGAGCCAGCTTATATCCCCTCCAGGAGGTGAGGGGTAGGGCTGATGCCAATTATGCAAAGATCAGGCGAGGAGCCAACTGCCCAATCATGGTAAAGGTCAAAACAAGCAGGCACCGCAGGCACGATCAGGAACACTCGAGAACACATGCATGCATTGTATGCGTGGACTTAATTGAATACTGCCAACGACAAATCACCTGAGTGTGCTTATGTTAATTAACCTCCTCACTGCCATTGTGACCAAAACAACTTCTGGCTGGCTGCCAGGCCATCTTGGTGTAGTCCGCATGGCATAGCCCCCAACAATAATCTCCTTTCTGCCCTTCATAAACGACAGAATTTCCTTCTTCTGCTTCTTTAAAGCTGAAGACATTCCACTGTGTCTATGCATACATGTGTTTAGGTGTGTGTATACATACATATATATGTACTACATTTTCTTCATGCATTCAACTGTTGATGGACACTTAAAGTGCTTTTATATTTGACTCCTATGAATAATTCTGCAAAGAACATGAGGATACAGATATCTCTTTGATATATTAACTTCCTTTCCTTTCCTTTGGAAGTGAAATTGTTGATCATATGGTTGTTTTATTTATTTTTCTTCTAGTTTTTTGAGGAACTCCATACTGTATCCGTAACAGCTGTACCAATTTCCATTCCCACCAATACTATACAAGGACTTCCTCTTCTCCACTTTTTTCATCCACACTCATCTTTCCCTTTTTGATAATAGCCATTCTAACAGGTGTGAGGCAATATCTAATTGTGGCTTTAACTTGCATTTCCTCCATGTTTACTGATGTTGATCACTTTTCCATATACCTGTGAGCCATCTGCATGTTTTCTTTTGAAAAATGTCTATTTGTATCTGTTGCTTGTTTTTAAATTGGGTTATTTCATTTCATGCTACTGAGTTGTTTGAATCAGAGCATATCTATCTTAGTAGTAAGGTTAATTCTGAGAAACTATGGCAGAGAAGTCATTCCTCATTGCAATTTCTGATTTTTCTCCTTTGGTTGCTTCCTTGATCATTCTGTGAAAAAAGAGCTCGTCTCGACTGAGTGCATCTGACAGAACTATACTTTTACTTTAATGAAGTCTTCACATGTTTTATCATATATGTTTACATATATTTAGATTCCTATTTGTGACAACAAAATAAAAGAGGTAGTTTAAAATATATAGATATACATTGGCAAACACAATAATGTGTGTGCTTTGTTGTGTGTGTACACACACATATTAAAATTGTGTTAAAAGAAAGAGATAAAATGAAAAAAGAAAAATAAGGAATATTAGAATGGTATTGTGGAGGTTCATACCATTGCATGTCAACCCTGAATCAAAACCATACACTTGACATTTCTAATAATAATTAGATCAAAGAGTAAAATATTTGTCACAAGATCTAATAAGAAAAGTGTATGATAACTTGACTACTTGATATGTTATATTTATAAATTACATTCTTCTGATGTCTCAATGTCACCAATGTAAAAACAATATTCAAATATCTTTCATTTTATAGTCCCTCAGTTCATAATAACAAAGTAAAATTTAAAAATATATTAGCATGCCCTAAATTTGTGAAATAATAAGAAAATGCACTTGCTTTAGATTCATATTTCTGAGTTCTGTGCCAGACCTGTGGAATCAGATCTTACAGGGAGAGGTTTGGAATTCTGTTTTTATTTAATTTGATTTTAAGTAATCTAATTGTAATTTTTTTCCATTGCTGTATTTGAATTCAAATTAAGATTCCTTCTAATTTTGGGTCTACTATATATTATTGGTTTGACTTTATACCAATTACTTGGTATAAAGTCTGCGTATATAGAGAGTAACCTATAACATATGAAGTTGTGTTGAGGTCGAAACTTGAAGTTGTGTAAAGTGTAACTTGGTTCATTGTAAATGCCCTTTGGATTGTAGATGTTATCCTTATTTCTCTTTGTTTAAGAAAAGGTTGTTTCCTTTTGATATTGGCGTAGATCACTGTATAATCAGATTGCTCTTTTAACCCTTCAAATCACACCATATGAACAAATGAATGCTTTATCCATAAGGCAAATAATAGGCCCTGGACTTGGGACCTGTCGTGATTTAAAATATGCTGTTGCATTGTCATTTATAACATTCAGGCATCATTTCCTCATATTTTCTGCAGGATGCATAGTCATTGCCAGTGTCGCCTTTAGTCAGGTTCTAATTTGAATGGAAAGATCAAATCCTTTGACTCTTAATCCATATGCCTTCTTTGATTTTAATAATGTATGAGCTCCAGGTAAGTGCAAGGTTCTCTTCTAGGGGTTTTACACAGAGGAAACCATTTAGTTCCTAATACAACTCAATGATACAGATATTATTTTCAGCATCATTTTTCATATGGAAGAACTAAAAGCAAAGGGAGTTTGAGAGATTTACTCAAGGTCACCGAGCTGGTGGTGACTGGGCTGTAACAGATAAATCTGTCTGGCTGGCTCCAAGTCAATGTTCTTTTCATGAGGGCATGCATTTCTTTTGTCATTTGTAACTGTGCTGAAATACACACAACATAATATTTAGCATCTTAACCATTTTTAAGTGTACAGTTCACTGGTATTAAGTATAATTGTGATGTTATAAAAAATCACCCCATATCCATCTCCAACTTTCAACTTGTAACACAGGACTCTGTATTCATAAAAATAACTTCTTGTTACTCTCTTCCCCAGCTCTTGAAAACATAATTCTACTTTCTGTCTCTATAATTCTGTCTGTGCTTAATACCTCATATAATTGAAATTATATAGTATTTATCCTTTTGTAACTAACATTTCACTTAGCCTAAGGTACAGTGTTTATCCATGTTTTAGCATGTCAGAGTTGCCTTCAGTTTTAAGGCTGAATACTATCAGATCATATGTGTATATTATATTTTGCCTGTCCACTCAAATGAATAATGGGGTTTCTTCCAGGATTGGTGTCATTTCTTCTTTTAAAATTTGGTAGAATTTGCTAATGAACCCATGGTGTTCAGGGATTTTCTTTGTCAGAGATTACTAATTATTGATTCTCTCTCTTTACTACTTGGAGGTCTTTGGGATTTTCTTTTCTTTTTAGTCTTGGTAGGTTTTGTGTTTCTAATCATTTGTCTGCTCCATGTAGATTTTTCAATTTGTTGGCATACAATTATTCATAGAGATATTTTATAATCTTCTATATATTTTTGCAGAACAAGGAGAAATATATCCACCTTCATTTTTTATTTTAGTAATTTGAGATATTTCTCCTTTTCTTCATCCCTTTAGCTAAAGGTTTGTCAATTTTATTGAGAGACAATTTTGATTTCATTGATTTTTCTCTGTTGTATTTTGATTATATCATTTATGTATGTTCTGATCTTCATTTTTGCCCTTCTAATAGATCTGGGTTCCATTTATTCTTTTTGCAATTTCTTTTTTTTTAATTTTTTTTATTTTTACAGACTGCATTTTGATTCATTGTACACAAATGGGGTGCATCTTTTCATTTCTATGGTTGTACAAAATGTAGATTCACATCATTCGTGTAATCATACATGTACATAGGGTAATGATGTCTGTCTCATTCCACCATTTTTCATACCTCACCTCATTTCCCTCTATATAATCTAAAGTTCCTCTGGGGGGTGAGAGAAGAATGGATGAACTTTTTGTAACTTCTTAAACTGTAAATCAGGTTGTTGGTTTGAGATCTTTCATGTTTTTAAGTAATGAAACATTTCTAACTATAAATTCCCTCATTAGCACTTGTTTTTACTGTGTCTAATATATTTTTGGTATGTTATATTTTCTTTGCTATTTGTCTCTCAGTCTTTTCTAATTTCTCTTGTGATTTCTTTATTTATACATTGGTTATGAATATGTTTTTCGATTTCCATAATTTTGTAAATTCTTCAGTTTTAATTTTTTTTTTTTTATGAAACAAGAAGGGCAGTTATCAACCACTATTACAACATTAGCTTTTAAAATTTCCCACTTACTCACCTTTACTGAGACGTTTATTTCTTCATACGTCTTTGGATTTCATTTCACTTTTCAAGACTGCAACCATATAGTAATTTCCCCTCAGGTGTTTTTTGTTTTTGTTTTTTGTCTTTTTTTAAGCTTGTAATGTCTTAATTTTTCCCTCACTATTGAGCAACAGATATTGTATCAGTGTACCAGATACTGAATTCTTGGTTGGTAGTTTTAGATTTTTCTCTTTTCTTTTAGCACTTTGAATATATTCTCCCATGTCTTCAGACCTCCCCAGTTCCTGAATAAAACATCTGCTAACTATCTTATCAGTGACTGCTTGTGTGGAATCAGTTATTTCCCTCTTACTGGTTTCAAAATATTCTTTTTTGTCTTTTGAAGTTTTATTGTAGTATGATTCAGTGTAGATTATCTTTAAGTTCATTTCATTACTCTTCTTAAATGTGTACATTTAGTATTTTATCTAATATGGAAAATTTCAGCCCTTTTTTCTTCAAATATTCTCTTCACCCCTTCATCTTGCATTTCCTTTTTTAGATTTCTACAGTGTCTACTTTGGAACGTGTTATGGTGTCCTTAGGCTCTCTTCACCTTTCTTAATTCTTTTTATTTTTTGCTCTTCACACTGGATAATCTCTATTGTCCATTTTTTCAAGTTCACCAATTGTTTCATCACTCTGTTATAAATCTTCCTTTGAAAACCTCTAGTGAATTAGAGAATTCCTCATTTCAGTGTTTCTGGTTTTCTTGTTATTGTTTTTTTTCTTTTAAACTTTTTTTTATTGTAAACGAATGGGATACATGTTGTTTCTCTGTTTGTACATGGCGTAAAGGCATACCATTTGTGTAATCATAAATTTACATAGGGTAATGTTGTTTGATTCATTCTGTTATTTTTTAGCCCTTCCCCCCCACCCCTCCCACCCCTCTTTTCCTTCTATACAGTCCTTCCTTCCTCCATTCTTGCCCCCCTCCCTAACCCTCACTCTAACCCTAACACTAACCCCTCCCACCCCCATTATGTGTCATCATCCACTTATTAGCGATATCATTTGTCCATTGGTTTTTTGAGATTGGCTTATCTCACTTAGCATGATATTCTCCAGTTTCATCCATTTGTCTGCAAATGCCATAATTTTATCATTCTTCATTGCGGAGTAATATTCCATTGTATACATATACCACAGTTTCTTTATCCATTCATCAATTGAAGGACATTTAGGTTGGTTCCACAATCTGGCTATTGTGAACTTAGCAGCTATGAACATTGATGTGGCTGTATCTCTGTAATATGCTGATTTTAACTCCTTTGGGTATAGACCAAGGAGTGGGATATCTGGGTCAAATGGTGGTTCCATTCCAAGTTTTCTAAGGAGTCTCCACACTGCTTTCCAGAGTGGCTGCACTAATTTTCAGCCCCACCAGCAATGTAAGAGTGTACCTTTCTCCCCACATCCTCGCCAACACCTGTTGTTGCTTATATTCTTGATAATCGCCATTCTAATTGGGGTGAGATGGAATCTTAGGGTGGTTTGATTTGCATTTCTCTTATTACTAGAGATGTTGAACATTTCTCCATATGTTTGTTGATTGCTTGTATATCTTCTTCTGTGAAGTGTCTATTCGTTTCCTTAGCCCATTTGTCAACTGGATTATTTGCATTCTTGGTGTAGAGTTTTTTGAGTTCTTTATAGATTCTGGAGATTAGCGCTCTATCTGAAGTATGATTGGCAAAGATTTTCTCCCACTCTGTAGGCTCTTTCTTCGCATTGCTGATAGTTTCCTTTGCTGAGAGAAAGCTTTTTAGTTTGAATCTATCCCAGTTGTTGATTCTTGCTTTTATTTCTTGTGCTATGGGAGTCCTGTTGAGGAAGTCTGGTCCTAAGCCAACATGTTGAAGCTCTGGACCTACTTTTTCTTCTATAAGATGCAAGGTCTCTGGTCTGATTCCGAGATCCTTAATCCATTTTGAGTTTAGTTTCGTGCATGGTGATAGATATGGGTTTAGTTTCATTCTGTTGCATATGGATTTCCAATTCTCCCAGCACCATTTGTTGAAGAGGCTATCTTTTCTCCATTGCATATTTTTGGCCCCTTTGTCTAGTATGAGAAAATTGTATTTATTTGGGTTTGTGTCCGTGTCCTCTATTCTGTACCATTGATTCACCTTTCTATTTTGGTACCAATACCATGCCGTTTTTGTTACTATTGCTTTGTAGTAGAGTTGAAGATCTGGTATTGTGATACCCCCTGCTTCACTCTTTCTGCCAAGGATTGCTTTAGCTATTCTGGGTTTTTTATTCTTCCAGATTAATTTCATAATTGCTTGCTCTATTTCTGTAAGGTACATCATTGGGATTTTAATTGGAATTGCATTGAATCTGTATAGCACTTTTGGTAGTATGGCCATTTTGACAATATTAATTCTTCCTATCCAAGAACATGAGAGATCTTTCCATCTTCTAAGGTTTTCTTGAATTTCTTTCTTTAGTGTTGTGTAGTTCTCATTGTAGAGGTCTTTCACCTCTTTTGTGAGATTGATTCCCAAGTATTTTATTTTTTTTGAAGCTATTGTGAATGGGGTAGTTTTCCTGATTTCTCTTTCTGAAGATTCATCGCTTATGTATAAAAATGTCTTAGATTTATGTGCATCGATCTTATATCCCGCTACTTTACTGAATTCACTTATGAGATCTAAAAGTTTTCTGGTGGAATTTCCTGGTTCCTCTAAGTATACAATCATATCATCAGCAAGTAGGGATAGTTTGAGTTCTTCTTTTCCTATTCGTATCCCTTTAATTTCTTTGGTCTGTCTAAGTGCTCTGGCTAGAGTTTCAAGGACGATATTGAATAGAAGTGGTGAAAGAGGGCATCCCTGCCTTGTTCCAGTTTTTAGGGGGAACGTTTTCAGTTTTTCACCATTTAGAATGATATTAGCCATGGGTTTAGCATAGATGGCCTTTATAATGTTAAGGAATGTTCCCACTATCCCTATTTTTTCTAGTGTTTTGAGCAAGAAGGGGTGCTGTATTTTATCAAATGCTTTTTCTGTATCTATTGAAATAATCATGTGATTCTTGACTTTAAGTCTATTGATATGGTGAATTACATTTATTGATTTCCTGATGTTGAACCAACCTTGCATCCCTGGGATGAAACCCACTTGATCATGGTGCACTATCTTTTTAATATGTTTTTGTATGCGATTTGCTAAAATTTTGTTGAGAATTTTTGCGTTGATGTTCATGAAGGATATTGGTCTGAAATTTTCTTTCCTCGATGTGTCTCTGTCTGGTTTAGGTATCAGGGTGATATTGGCTTCATAGAATGAGTTTGGGAGGGTTCCCTCCTCTTCTATTTTATGGAATACTTTGAGAAGTGTTGCAATGAGCTCTTCTTTAAAGGTTTTGTAGAACTTGGCTGAGAACCCATCTGGTCCTGGACTTTTCTTTGTTGGTAGGCTATTGATGACTTCTTCTATTTCATTACTTGAAATTGGTCTATTTAAATTGTGTATGTCCTCCTCGTTCAGTTTAGGCAATTCATATGTCTCTAGAAACCTGTTGATGTCTTCAAAATTTTCTATTTTGCTGGAGTATAGATTTTCAAAATAGCTTCTAATTATGTTTTGTATTTCAGTCGTGCCTGTTGTGATATTTCCTTGTTCATTTCTTTTAAACTTTTTAATCCCAGGAATTCTTTTTGATTTTATTTTAAGTTTTCTTGCTCTATATTGATATTACATTTTGTTCACTTTTCTTTTTCTTTTTTTTAGGTCAGTTAGCTTTTGTTTTTTAACTGCCTTTATTTGTCTGAACATCTTTAACACATTATGCTAGTGAATCAGCCATTAGTCATTTTTTTAGGGACGGTTTTTTTTTTAAATGTAATCATTTTTCCTTTGAAACAGTGTGATAGATACTATATCAATTTTGGTTTTGATCCATTGTTCCTGTCTCATAACTCTGAACTGCCGTGTGTGATAGTACATCATATGACCCTCATTCTGACGGGTCCTTCCCCATATCCTGGAGGGAATGTTAGCACAAAATGACCAAGCCAGGTGCAAACTTCATGGATCAGCACAGCCTTTATTCAGCAATGAAATCATGCAACTGGTGGAACCACTTTCCTGGTGGACAATGAGCCACTGGCCAAAGAGGGAGTCTGTGCTTATATAGGTTACATAGAGAGAAGACAATTATTGACAGAGTATGTCAGTTTGGTCACTCAGGAAACATGTTTGAGATAATTTGAAATTTTTTGTTACTGGGCAATATTTTTACTTAGGGAAAAATGGAGGGTCTGGGGTCAGTGTTCAGTGCTTATCTTTTTCCCTTCAGTGTCCCATTGTACTGTTACCAGGACAGGATTTATTTGGAGAGAATCAATGCTTTGACTTCTTCCCAAAGACTGCCATTCTAGGTTTGATGGATGTTTCCTTCCCAGGGATTGTCTTGTCACAGGATGATGATTGCTTCCTTTCCAGGGATTGTCCTATCACTAGGAAAGGATGTATTGGGAAAGGATCAATGTTATCAATGTGTTGCCTTCTTTCTCACTCCCTCTTCCCACCCTGCGCTACTTTGGGGTTTGTCATTTTCCATATTTTACAGGAAAGATTGCTGAAAAGAAAAGCCAAGAAAAATTTGAACAGACTAGTGTTCCTGGATTTTTCCACTCATTCTATCAGTAATCATGCCTATGCAATGAAGTCTCCAAAAAAACAAAAGGACAGGGTTTGGAGAGTTTTGAGATAGCTGCATATGTGGATATGCCTGTCAGGACATGAAAGTTTTTTACGCTTTCCCCACACCTCACCTCACATCCAGATCCTTTATAATATCGTTTGAAATAAGCAGGTAATTTCACTTTCCGGAGCCTATAAGTCACTTGAGCACTTAATTGAGCCCAAGGAGAGACTTATGGGACCTGACTTAGTCAGAAACATGGCATCTAAAGCAGGGTTGGGGAAGTCTTGGTGAATGGACCCCCAACCTATGGGATCTGATACTAGGTCCATGAAGACTGTGTCAGAACTGAAAAAGATTAGAAAACACTCAGCTGGTGTCTGCTGCTACAGAATTGTTTGCTTCAGGGGTTGAGAAAATCCCTCACCAATATGTGTCAAAAGTGAACCATGTTGTGAATTCATAGCAGAAGAAACTGAGTTGGAGTTGATTTTAACCTCACGCATCTTCAGGTTGATTTATACTTTTATGGTTTGGGGTATACTGAATAATTTTTTCTATGGTGACAGTTGTCTTTGAATGTCCCAGACTTTAATGCCTGGTTTCTGAACTGGGAAAAAGAGAAAAATAAAGATATGGGAGAAAGGGGATTTTGTTTATATTCCCTTACCCCCTGGACATCACTTCAGCCAGAGAGGAAGGAGCTTGCAAAATTGGTGGGAAAGGGTCACAGCAGTGACTGCCTGCCCCGGAGGCAGCAATCAGAGACCACAGCAGAGATCACAGTATTTAGAAGTCAGGGTCTTTTTGTCCATCCTGTGTTCTGCAAGTGGAACAGGCTGTTCTAAGAACATGAGCATGGCTTCCTGCCATGGGGCTGGGACCAGAGAAAGTGCAGTTACAACTATGCCAAAAGGCTGAAAACGGGACTGGGGCAGTAGCTGCTTTGGAGAGCACTTGCCTAGCATGTGCAAGGGCCTGGTTCCGTTCCCTGGGGGGAGGGAGAGCTAAATTTGACAAAAGGTAGCCACAAGTGACATTCCCCTGGAAGATGCAAGACTTCAAAATACTCTAGAGATCCAAAATAGTTACACAGACTGATGCTACTAGAGTCGCAATTATCTAGGTAAGGACACGGATTCCTGGTGCTTCCTGCTCTGCCCTCTTCCCAGAATCCAGTGTGTATATTTTAAGCAGGCTTCTGATAGAAACATAAGTTGTCCTCTGCACAGAAATTCAACTACATGAAATTCTCTAGGCTTGACCCTTAAGTCCTTAATATGTAAAACATCCTATTACCTTTCAGAAGAACTGTGCTAATATGTATTACTTGTAAAACACACACAAAAAATACTTTTTTGGTCAAAAATATCAGAGAAATAATTGGTCCAAAAAGTTAAGGTCCAAAAAGTTAAACTTATAAAATCTTAAATTTCTACTTAAAAATTTAAAAATAGGAGACTTCACTGCAAAACTTCACCAAGTCAGTGAAGTCTTTAGTATAAAATGTAGTTATTTTTTCACCCCTGCCTCAAATATGGATTCCCTTAATCCTATGTCCACACATCTGCTTGGGATATATATTTTTTTAAGTACAGTGCCTCAAATCTGACCATGTAGTCTGCAGAGGCTCCACATTGCCCTCAGAATAAAACCCAATCCCTTGGTCTGGCATGCAGAATCATCAAGGCTGCTGTGAGGCAGACCTCCCTTCAAGTTTCTAGAATAAATCATGTGAGTATGTGAATGAGGATGCATTTATGTTTCTGATTAACATACTTAATTTATTTTTTTTAGCTTTGAGGGCTTGCTCAAGCTTGTCCATGTTTTCAGACTAGTTTTCTCCCTCTTGACCTGAACATGTTACTTGGGTATTCTTTCCTTCAGAAAATCCCTGACCCACTGATAATTTTAGGCATTCTTCCTTGTACCATGTAGTATCCTTCCTCCTAGTAAATAATGTATTGCATACAAAAGGTGTGCATCCTTCTGTTTCTCTCACCACCAATGTGAAAGGATCATTTTATCCCAGAGTATGTATACGTCTGAGAGAATAGTGTACAGACTAAAAAGATTCATTAAGTTTAACTCCATATTCCCTCTCTGTCTTTTGTATATTGTATCTCTCTTTCTCTCTCCCTCTCCCAATCCCTTTCTAATGCTATCACTGTGAACACAGACCCAAAGTCATATAAACTAAATCATTGCTGTTTTCCAACCTATCCTGGAATCACTGATGTGGAATGACATTTTTTTCTCTAAGTCCTATATTTTTTATTAGAGATCTTTATACTTTATGCCCCAATAGCAGAATACAGTCACAAACAGGTCTTGCTGCATCCCTAAGACATCAATCTTGTCAAACTTAATTGAATCAAAGCTGAAGCAGTTATAAATGGAGCATAGCTTGTCAAATAAAAAGAAAAGAAAAAAATAAGAGATGCACATCCAACTGATACTTTCATTTTAAGATATTCCTGGAGGAGAATGCATTGTGGTTTCCTAAAAATTTCTCTCGAGTATCTATAGCATCTTTACTGGTCACAATGCTGCTATTCATTCAGAAACATTTATCTAAACATTTAGAACTGATTCTAAGTCTGCCCAAGTTAAATGCTTCCCAAGGTAAAACATGCTATACCATGATGTAAAATAAGTTATCTACATTTCTGTGGTAGGCTGGCCTTTGCTGGCAGCTTGAGCTATGTGACAGTGCTGATAGAGCACAGAATACATACCATGGCTTTCAAACAGTCCATTTGAGATCCCATAGCCAGGCACTATCTGACTTGGTCTTTTTGCAGCTTATAAATTCTCCAAATATCATCCTTGAATGTTTCCTATGTCTCTGAGCTCCATGGGGTATGCGATGGATCCCATGCCACCTGCTTAGCCAAGAACTACTTTCTGGAGATATTAGCACAAGTTTCTGCCTGCCTGATGAAATATATGAAAAGCTGTTTTGATGAAAGCACCTCTCAACACTAGCTCCCTCAATCTTCAAAATTAATTTTACCTTCATACTCTTTCTTTTCAGGTTAGTGGTTACCTGTGGAGTAGAGGATTAGAGAGAAGCATGCTGAGGTGTCCAGGGTAAAAATATTCTTTTTCTTTATCTGGATGTTGTTTATGATGTTAGTGGTGCTGCTACTCATTTGATATAAGTACATTGATCTTTGCCCTTATTTTTCTCTGTATGGAGCACATCAATAAAAAGATATTTTAAAAAGTCTTTTTAAAGAATCATGTCCTCTTTAACCGGTTTATGACATTTTGTCCAGGAATAGTAATATTTCATTATAGAACATAAAATAAAAATGTAAGTTTATATTTTAGTTTTTATTGTCCTGTATTAATTATATGTGTTAATGGAATTCAGTGTGGTACAATGTGATTAACACATGCAAGTACTGATCAATTCCAATCACTCTCCTCTGACCTTCCCAACCTCTAATAATCCCTCCTCTACCTTCTTACCCTCTAGTAAATCACTATTCTACATACCAATTGATTTTCTTTAGATTTCACACAAGATATGGTGGTATTTGTCTTTCGGTGTCTGGCTTATTTCACTTAACATAATGTCCTCCAGGGTCTGGGGATGCAGCTCAGTAGTAAAGTGCTTCCCTAGCATGCTTGAGGTACCAGCACCAAGAAAAGAACTAAAATCAAACAAACAACAACATCAAAAAAAACAAAAACAAAAATATAAAGTCCTCCAGTTCTGAGAGTGGGCCTTTGTTTCTAATAGACCCAAATGAAAGAGCCAAGTCTGCTCTTTAAACTGCATGTTCTTCCTTCTGTTTCTGTTTTCTTACTTGTTAAATGAAAGTTATAATATCTACTCAATAAGATAATTGAGAGAATTGGAAAAAAAAAATAGAAAAGCACCTAGCACAAAAAGAAATCAGAGTATGGTGGCCTTTCTTATTACTAGAAGCAACACGGCTGAATGTGAAATGGATAAAGACAAAGTAGAGGCTTTTCTGGAGTAGCTGAAGTGTGGTCGCAGCAGGGATATCAAGTTTGCATGGGAGCAAGGAAGTTAGGAAATACAGGAGAAACCTACATCACTGTGCATAAGAAGCAAGGAGATGCATAATAATGTCAAAACCATGGAATTCTTATTACAACCTGCCTTTGGTAGAAGAGATTTCAATGTGTGAGAGGTCATAAGTAGAGTCTGTTAACACCCAGCATAGAGGTGTTTCTATTTTCCCTTTACCATGTTCATTTTCCACTAGAATATAGACTCCAAGAGAGAGAATACATTCATCTAATAGATTTCACTAAGCTTCTAAAGCCCCGCCCAGAGCACAGAGATGGGATTGCAGTTCCCGGCGAGTATATCAGATTAAATTTTGCTGTGTAAAAGTGGCCGGGAAGAGTTTGACAACCATGCATTCTTAGGAATCAGCCATGTATTCTCCTATATATTGGATTCTAATTTGAAGTAAAAGGGGCAATGTTTCCAGGTTTGGTATTCTTTATGGCATGGTGAACTTAGCTTTTTGGAGAATTGTATTTAAGTCCTAGTGCTTCCACCTATCAATTTGGTTCCATGACTTAGATTCTATGAACAATCAAGTTTATTACAAGTAAACTGGAGAGAATATCAACATCCCAAAGTCACTGAGCATTAATGGCATATTGTTTATAAACCAGTATCTGTTAGGTGGTAGGGTAAAGGGTGTTTACACAACTGTTTAGCTTCATAATTGAATGAGTAGCATTTTCTATCAATATGCAGGGAGGTGATTCTTCTTCAAAAGACATTATAACATCTTATGCAACTGGGGCTTTGGGAATAAAGATCAAATAGAATGAATCACCTTTCCATTGTTCCTCATCAGAACTGTATAGGAATTAACTTTGTGTTTCATTTTTTCTTTTTTTTTCCCCATTCAAACAATATCACATTTGGTATACCACACTAGGTACTTTTATTTATGTATACTTGTGTTCATTCATTCATTTTTTTCATTCATTCATTTTTACCTTCCATTGTGAAATAAAAAAACCTCCTGAGAAAATTTTGCAAAAGTGCACAAGATGTTTTGTTAAATGAACAACCATGTATACATCACCCTAACATTAAAATGTTAGATATTCATGCCCCACCTGATCATCATCCTTCACTCAAGCTGAAATGTTATCATATCCCAACTTTTATGGAAATCATTTCTAACTTAATAACTAAACATACATCCACAAGCCTACATTTTGTTCTCCCTATCATAGTAGTATTTATCATAATAATAAAAGACAAGCATACTGTGTATTCATTTGTGTCTGGCTTCTTTTACTCAGCATGAAACCCATCTGCATTACTACATACAACTGTGCTGTCTTCATATTAATGGTAGTACACCATTTCATTGTATAAATATACTACTAACTATCCGTTACACTTTGATGAACATTTGGATTGCTCTCTTTCTAAGAGTTTTGTTAAAATGCAATGTTTGTGCTAATACTGATTCTTTGAAATACATGGAAATGCTATTATCCTCTCTGATATATATTTAATATACACCTAGGAATGAAAATGTCTTGTCATAGAATATGCACATTTTTAATGTCAGTGAATAATGTGAAAACATTTTCCTATTTAGTTCTGCTTTGCACTCCTATCTAAAATAATGAGTGTTTTACAATATTTTACCATTTAATATTATCAGTACTTGTTGATATTTTTTTGTTCATCTTCCATTCTGGTGACTATAGAGTTTTAGATTATTATGGTTTTAAACTGTGTTTCCCTGGCTATCGTATTTCCCTACTAATCAAATTTTCTTCACTCATTTGGATGTTCTTTTCCCAGTATGTCTATATTGTCTTTTTTATTTCTATAAGGCCTATATAATGAATCTTCCTTCATTTTGATTCTTGCAATTTTTCTCCTGTTTTCTCAGAAACAGTAAAAATTTTGTCTAATTTTTGTATATGTTCAAATAACTACCTTTTGAATTCATTGACTTTCTCTATTATGTTCCTCCAATCACTATTTCAATATTTTCTACTCTAATCTCTAATATTATTTTCTCTGTGTTAGTTATGAGTCTAGTTTGCTCTTCTTTTTCTAATGCTGTAAGATGAATGGTTTGGTTTTAGTTCTTTCCTCTTTCCTCATACAGTCATTTATAACTACAACGTTCACTCAGAGTACTGCATTTGCTGCACCCAACAATTATGAATTTGTTGTATCTTCATTTTTATTCACCTGAAAGTATTGTCTAACTTTTCTTTCTATTTCTTTTTATTTGGCTATGTGGGCATACATTATTTCATTTTCAAATATCCCCAATTTCTTTCAGTTATTGATACTCCTTATAATTCTATTGTAATTGTATACTGCATATTATTTCTGTTCTTTTAAATGTATTGAGGCTTGTTTTATGGGGTAGCATGTAATCTACACTGAAAAATATTACATGTGTACTTAAGGAGAATATATTTTCTGCTATTTGTTGTGTTGAACATTCTACAGATACCAGTTATGTCTCGTTGATTTAAAGTTTTGTTCATTTCTATGGTCCTGCTGATAACCTGCCTGTTTTATTATTATTAAAGGGGAAATACTGAAGTCTACAAATACTATTATTGAACATTCTATTTATATTTGTATAGGTCCTCCAGCTTTCTTGAGTTGCTATTTGCATAATATATCCTTTTCTATCCTTTTATTTTCAATGGATTTGGATTAAAAGTATCTAATACAGTATAATAGCAGAATATATTTTTCAACCCAGACTTTCAATCTCCTTTTTTATTGGATTAATCTATTTTAAATATTAATATTCAAATATGTGTTGTCTATAGAAGAGTGGAAGAGATTAATGTGTATTTAATGAAGTAGATTTTTATTTCATTTTGGTTTTTTGAGTGTAGTTGTAGAAGCAAATAAGTTGTTACTTCTATTTCTGAAATCATAACCATTTTAATGAAGATAATTATGTGGGTATCCTTAGGCAGATTGATATTTGTTGATATTGCTCTCATTTTGAATACAGGTGTCAATAGACTTTAATTTGGGTCCCTTAAATAGAAGCAAAATGTTATTTCTTGGTGGTCTTTATGTATTTTCTGTGATCTTTAAAGCTATTAATATAGCTTTAAAGTTTTTTGACCTTACAGATTTTCTTTCTGAGAAATGTCTAGCTACATGTTTTATGTTTTTGTTTTCTTGTGTTCTTGTGCTTGTTTCTATTGACATATATGGACATTTATATATTATTTTTGCTTGTTTGTTTTTTACAGTGCTGGGAATTGAATCCAGGGTGTGCGTGCTAGACACTCATTCTATCTTTGAGCTGTGTCCTCAACCCCTAAACTTTGTTGATATATATATTGATATATATGTGTATTATATGTGTGTGTGTGTGTGTGTATATATATATATGTGGTACTGGGGATTGAACCCAGGGGCACTTAACCACTGAACCACAAACCCAGCCCTTTTCATATTTTATTTAGATACAGGGTCTTGCTGAGTTGCTTAGAATCTTGCTAAGTTGCTAAAGCTAGCCTTGAACTCACCATCCTCCTAACAGCATCCTGAGCCACTGCGATTATAAGCGTATGCCGCTGTGCCCAGCTTAATATTTTAATATTTGCATATAATTTATCTCAGTTTGAAACTTGTCTTTTCATTTTCTTGATTAATTGAGGTCATTATTATACATAGCAGTGAATATATCGCAGTCTACATTCTTTTAGTAGAAGCATACAGTTTTCAAAAATTAAATTTGAAAATATCTTAGTGTACTAAATGTCTGCAATGTATCTCTAGGTTCATGAAGTGGATATAGACATCCAAACCAACACTTCCTGTGTTCCAACATCTCTATATTCTAAGATCCCATTGAGAGATGTGCTGGTAAAGGTTTTGAATGCAGTGCTTTTGTTTCATATGCAATTGCCTTTACCATTATATATAAACTTTATTCCCTGGTTTTATAAAGCCTCAACAAATGCTCTATGGGCAAAATAGTTCTGATATTTGGAAAACTATGAGATTTTTAACATGAAGTGTGGTACTAATAAATTTTTGAGAACTCTGTTAAAGTTACCCATACCTACAATTTTCTAAAGGTATTAGACCAAGAGACACCTTATTTTATAGCATTTATTTTAATGTTTCCATGATTGTTAAGGGAAATCTTTATTTAATTTTGCCTTTTGCTGAAAGACTCAAAGTGCCTCAATCATTTAGAATGTGTACAGTCAATTGATTTAATGTTAGCTGTTGAAGTTGAAGACTTCATATTTCTTTTATCATGATTAGAAAGTATGAATAAATACTTCCTGGATATTTTGAAAACAATACAAATTGTAATTAATACATGAACCGAGAGAAAGTGAGCACAACTAAACTTTTTTTAAAAAGATCTTCATTCTTCATTGCATGATTATTGTTGGTCATGTGAGGTGTATTCAGCCTTTTTATATGTGTGAAATTTATGACTTTTATAAAACATGGCACAAATAAGTATAATAGAAATAAATAGTAAGTAAATTAGAGCTGACATGAAATGTTAATAAGATGCACAGAATTTAAGACCTGGCTACCCTAGTATACTTCCAAATCAGTTTCAACTTCTGATAGGATCTATAATCATCTAAGTTGTAACTCTCCATCATAAATAGCCCATTCAGATTTTCCAGAGAGGTGGGCAACAACTCTTCTATTGCTTGAAAAACTCAAATATTTTAATATGGAGATTTGCAATTTTCTCCTCAGAATACAACACTAACAGTAAAATATATAAAGGTAAAATTTAATTTATTAGTGCGTGCATTTGAGACTATTGAAAAATGCATGGGTTTTATAGTCAAAGGATTTTAATTTTTTTTTGTTTGATTGGCATTCCACTTGAAGGAGAATGCATTCCCCAAAGAAAAGCCACCTTGACCACGTGGCTTCACTCCTCTCTAGCATCACCTGCACATGACCACAGTTGTGCACTTTGGGGAACTAACCAATGATATCATTCGTTCTCAAGTTTCACAATTGACAAGAAATATTCCTTAGCTTAAAGCATACTTGTTTATGATTCATTAATTCTAATTTTTTTTCAACAGTCAGCTATATTAATCCAAGCATCTATGTTTTATTCTGTGGGAGCTCATTCTGCCATCTTGAGGTAATTGATGTTTTCAAGTGTCTCATTTGTTCCTTTTATTTGCCACTTAGTACCTAACACCCTCTGGTCTAACTCTTTCCATATGTTTTTTTCCTTTATATGATACTATAGTATAGATAGGATACTATCCCTTCTCTGTATTTCAGGTACTTGTTACATGATACAGTGTTTAGCACTCTGTGGAATCCATCAATATTTACAAATGAAAGGAAGGAAAGAAAGAAAATAAAGGAAAGGGGGAAGAAAACATGAAGAACGAAAGCAATAAAAGTGAAAAAAATTGAAGGAGAGAAGTAAAAATAAAATGTCTACTCTCAATGAACGCTCTCCAATGATTTCCTACCTCACTGAAATTAGAAGTTGAAGAGCTTACCCATGCGTGTCTACGAGGCCTTACGTGTCATGACCACTTTAGTTTCTCTACTCCATTTCTTAAGACTCCCTCCTTCCCTTAACACCATTTCCGCCAACGTTCCTTCAGTCTATCAGGGGCCATGCTCTACTTTAAGAGTCTTGCCCTTGTTTGATTCCCAAGCTCTCTCAGGTACTCACATGAGCAGATGTCCCACTTCACTGAAAATTTTGCTCAAAATTCACCTTCTTCAGAGAGTTCCCCTCAACAATCTATTTAAAAATTAATCTCATACCCCAATACATCCCAACTCCCTTATGCTCTACTTTTATCACTGGAATGACATAACTTAATTTTATATGTTACCTGTCCTCTACCAATGGAGTACAAACTCTATCGAAATAGCAATCTCTGATTTTATTATTCTCCTTAATGCTACCCCAGTGCTTGGAAGGATGTGGTTCATAGCAAAAGAACAAAAGAAAGAAGCGCTCTTACTTAACAAAGGTTTTTCTTCTGATTCCCCACAGTCAGTACTGATAGAAGCACTAACTGTATTCCCAAGAGAAAAGTGTGACTCAAATCAGGGAATGGCAAAAACTGCCTGTCACCTTTTATGCAAAGGATTGTAGCACGTGCACACCCTTTAATTTTTGTATTTTTTTTTTCTTTTTTTGGTTGTTCTTAAGCTACAACAGTGGTTGAGATGAAAACTGGATGTAAGGAGAAAAATTAAATGTGTGACATTCTGTGTGCTGTGTAACTTACAAAAAACAACTTGTTACTTTGTGCTGTGTAACTTACAAAAAATAACTTGAGTGCTCTGTTCTGTAATGAGGTAATGATGTGGTGTTGCCCCAAGATAAGACTGACGTTGCCCCCAAGTTGGAGACATGTGCAACTGACCCTGAGTAAGATAACTAACTTCCCTCGGACCAAGACTGGCTGGCAGGGTCTGATAAAAAGGATTTAAAAGGACTCATGATGAGCCTAGCTCCAGTCCCCATTTTACACCAATAACACCAGTGTTGCGCCAAGCCTGAAGGGGACTCACTGACTTGCTTGTTGCTTGCTGGAACATCCATCTCCTGACCGTGACTGAGACGTTCCTGTGGAAGTGACAGCTGTGTGCATCCTGCCTGAGACATCTCCGCCTGGCCTGCCTGCCGTTACCTCACCGCCCTCTCAGATCAGGACTCCAGCCGGAGGGAGTTCCCCAGGGAGATCTCCTGAGCTGTCTTTCTGACTGACCTCTGGGAGTCGCTGCCCTTTGACTCAAGACACGTCACACAGGAGTGGACCTTAGGAATGGGTCTCAGTAAAGAGTGAGTCTTGTTTATTCAGGGCTTCTAATAATTTAGTGATAAATTATGTGTGATATTGGTGTGACTAAAGTTAGAATAACTATAATAATTGTGTGATCAACATCAAATAAAAGCCAATTGATTTTGGACCAAATTTATTCTCATTGACTCCTCCTTGCCGCTCATGACACTGGATGTCCCAGAAAATCTAAAATATTTACCATTTGGTCCTTTACCTAAAAATGTTTGCCAGTGCCTGGTTTACTATGCCTATTAAAATTTGCCTATTGTAGAGGTCTTTGTGGTTTCATGCAAAATATATGTACTAGTGCTAAGTAATTGGGCTAATCTAATTCTGTCAGTCTCATTTCCTATGACAGTGACTGCTTCCGGGGCCTAATGGCACAGGGAGAAGACATGATGGAATGTTTTCCACAAAAGAAATAAACAGAAAGGATTTTCCTTTTGATCCTCTTAGTAGCTTGTATGTCTGGATTCATTCCTGCAACTTCTGTAACCATTTCAACACTCTGGGACCAAGTGTGAATGCAGAAGTTGCACACAGAGGAGGATGTCGCTGTCCAGTGGGACATAAAGACATGTACACCTCAGATTGTCATGAAACAGCTTTTTTTTTTTTAATTCTGATAACACCCTCTATATATAAGCAGTCTCATGCATAAGCAATTTCGATCAGATATGTCCACCCAATCCTGTTAAAAGTCAAGCAATCATGAGCTCAAGCACACATGTAGCCAATTGTAATAGCTTCCTGTTTTTCTCCAGGCATACCAAGCACGCCCTTTGGCTCCCTGCCAGCCCACATCTCCCCCTGTTTGTTTACAAAAAGGCTGTGCCTGTCTTAGGTTGTCCATGACAGAGCAACATCCTTACCTGTCATCAGAAAATGAAGCTTATATCTTCATTCCCTGTCTTAGGTTGGTATGAGTTCTTCACGAATCTTACCCACCTCTGACTACCGGTCTAGCATAGCCAAACTTGAGGGGAGATTACCACATAACCTGCTAAGTCGTAGGAGCCATTTGGGAAGGGTGCTAAGTCAGGAGAAAAGGGTACAGTAGGTAACCCTAATGTGGAATTAGTGGTAAGAATAGGAGGATATAGATTGGAAGAGTTAGTAAGGGGCAAAGGGCAAGGCCACGCCTTTACTATCCCCCATAGGTAACGCACGGCTCCTCCATTAACATGGTGAGGGATCATCAACAACAGCAGTTGGAGGAACTTCCACATCTTCTTGTTGCTGTTGGTTTTCTATTGAGGAAGCCTTGACTGATCTTTCAGGCACCCAAATTGGCGATTGTGCGTCCTGCAGGAAAACACAAACAGATCCTCGTGTCCAGATTAATACTGCATCCGGGCCTTTCCATTGTCCCGATAGAATGTCCTTCCAGAGCACTTGAGGTAGATGTTTTTTATTAGGCTCTGAATGACAGTCAGCAGCCAATCGGCCCTCAGAATCGAGATTTAAAAAATTTAAAATGAACAGGGCAACAGATAATTTGTCTTCTGGGGATCTGTATGATACCCCTATTCCCCCTTTTTGTTTATAAAGCATGTTTTTAAGTGTTAAATGGGCATGCTCAACAATGCTTTGTCCAGTAGGATTATAGGGAATTGCTGTGACATGTTGAATACCAAAGGTGGAACAAAATTGTTTAAAGACCTGGGACATATATCCTGGACCATTATCTGTTTTAATTTGTTTGGGGACCCCTAGGATGGAGAAAGAATGTAAACAGTGTGTTATTACATCTTCGGTTTTTTCTCCAGTGTGAGCAGAGGCCATAATAAATCCTGAAAAGGTATCTATTGACACATGGATGAATTGTAGTTTTCCAAATTATGAATAATGAGTTACATCCATTTGCCAAATATGATTGGGCTGAAGCCCTTTTGGATTTACTCCTAATGAGGGGTTAGGAATAAGTGTAGCACATTTAGCACAAGACTTGACTATGTCTTGAGCTGTTGCCTTAGTAATCTGAAAGCGTAAACGTAGAGTAGAAGCATTTACGTGAAATTTGGAATGAAAATATTTTGCATTTTCAAGTGCATCAAAGATATGTGGTTTTCTGGTGGCCATGTCTATTAAATCATTGTGTAAATTTAGAGGACCTGTAAGGCCAGTATGAGCCCAAACATGCCCAATAAAAAAAGCACTTTTTCTATCCCAAATAAGTTTTTGTAAAGATTGTAAATACTTAGTAATGGTGGAAGTGAGGGAGAGCAGACCAGTTAATTCTAAATTTTGAATAGCATTAACAATGTATTTGCTATCAGAGAATAGGTTAAAGGGCTCATGGTGGGTTCTGAATACTTCTATAGCTACTAATAGTTCTGTTTGTTGTGCAGATAGAGTATTAAACAGCAATGTTTCTGTAACATTATTTACAGTAATAGCACCCATACCATTTTTTGATCCATCAGTAAATATAAGGGTAGCTCCTATAATAGGTTCTTTTCGGGTGACTTAGGGGAAAATTATAGGATGTTGACTCCAAAATTGGAGAAGAAGATCAGATGGCAAATGATTGTCAAACACAGCAGAAGTACTAGTAAAGACTATAGCCCATGAGTTTGAATTATTAATAAGATATTGTATCTGATCAGTAGTATAAGGAGTAGTTATTGTCGAGGGATCCAAAGGTGGAAAAGAATACTTTTAATGCCCTAAGGATTAATTCTGCCACAGATTCAGTAAACAAGGATAAGACCTTGTTAGGGGCATAATTCATGTGAACCCATAGAATAGGACCCTTTTGCCAAAACACTCCTGTGGGTAACTTATTTGTGGCCAAGACAATGAATGATAAAGGCTTAGCTAGGTCAATACGATCAAGATGAACCTTTTCCATAGCTGTTTCAACAAGCTTGAGAGCTGTTCGAGCCTTAGGGGTAAGCACCTGCTTAGAAAGGGGATCAGAATCACCTTTAAGAGTGTCAAACAGGGTGGGTAAGTGAAGGTAAGGTCTAATCCAGTTAATGTCAAACTTGAGGTGGGTAAGTGAAGGTAAGGTCTAATCCAGTTAATGTCGCCTAATAGCTTTTGAAAGTCATTCAAAGTCTTAAGTTGGTCTACTCGAATACTAATTTTTGTGGGTTTAACCATAGTTGCATTTGTGATACATCTTGGTGAATAAGCAAGGATTTTTATTTCTCCTGTAAAATCAGGATCTATAACTCCAGGGACAATATTTTATCCTTTTAAAGCAGAAGAACCCCTCCCCAGAACTAGTCCCACTGTTCCTTTAGGTAATGGGCCAACAACCGAAGTTGGTATTGGTTGTATTCCCATCTCTGGAGTTAATACTGCTCTGGCAGAGGCACGGAGGTCCAATCCTGCGCTTCCTCTTGTTTGTCTAGTTGGGGAGTCAAGAGATAATGGGTCTGAGGTACAGACTGGATAGCCCCGTATATTTGTGGGCCCCGAGGCCGGGGGCCCTGATTCCCGTTTTTTGGAGGTAAAGGGTCACCATCTTTGTCTCTAGTTGATTTACAGTCACTTGCCCAGTGTTTCCCTTTTTACATCAGGGACATAATTTTGGCACAGAACCCTGGGGGCAGTCCTTTTTTATGTGTCCATATTGTTTACACCGATAACACTGTTGGTCTGGCGGGAGTTGGCATTGCCTCTAAGACCCTGTGCAAGTGCTGAGCCATCACCTGACCTTGAGTAAAAGCCTCATTAATATCCCTACAAGCCTTTAAATAGGCTCCAAGGTCTTTGTTTTTCCAAGATCTTATTGCTTCTTTACACCATTTATTTGCTTGCTCATATGCAAGCTGTTTGACTAAAGGCATAGCTTGGTCTACATCTCCAAATATATGTCCTGCTGTTTGAATCAATCTGTCTACAAAATCGGCATAGGGTTCATTGTTGCCTTGAATAACCTTAGATAACTGTCCTTGAAGATCGCCAGCACCTGAAAGCATTTTCCAAGTTTTAGTGGCAGCAGCACTAATTTGTTGATACACACCGGGGTGGAAATTAATCTGATTACCTTGCCCTTCATATGGTCCTTGGCCTGTCAGCATGTCTAGATTCCATTGAGGATTGCCCGCAACTGCATTATGTCAGGCAGTATCAGAACACAACTCCTGGTTGGCCACCTTCCACGTAAGATATTGTCCCCCAGATAAACATGCTTTTGCTAAATTACCCCAATCAGCTAGAGTAAGATTTTGACTTGCAACATTCTCTAATAAAGAAATGGTAAATGCAGCTTGTACTCCATAGGACATAACTGCCTCTTTTAACTGTTTCACTAATTTTATATCTAATATTTGATGATATCTCTGATTGTTTTGATCTTCAAATACTGGGAATATTCGGAACACTGATCAAGATTCTACATCAGCCCACTGTCTGGGGGCCGCCCCTGTGCAGCAAGTACATGCGCCCCTACAACGTGGAAAAGAGTGGTAACCTGGATTATATGCCTGAGGGCGCGGCACGGTAGCGGTTAAATGCCACTGAGAGAACTTCTTTTCTAGCCCTGTCTCAGATAGTTCCTGTTCTTCAGAGTCACATCCCTGTTCTGAGTCTGAACATCTACTTTCTTTCTTTTTTTTTTTTTTGTATTTTAATTTAATTTAATTTTTTTTATTGTACACAAATGGGATACATGTTGTTTGTGTTGTTTCTCTGTTCTCTTTCAGAAGCTCAACTTGATTATTCTTCTTTTACAGTTTCTAATATCTCTTTCCCTTCTCTTAGCTGTTCTTGAAATTTTGGTTTTTTGGAAGTCAGACAGAAACAAACTAATGTCCATATAGGCAAAGTATCAAGAGGGAGAGGCGTTTTTTCATTTTGTTTACGGAGGTCCTTTCCCAAACACTCCCACTGAGGGACAGTAAGGAGCCCTTCTTCTCAGAACCAAGGACAGGCTTCTTCTATAGTTTTAAGGAACATTCGCGCGGTTTTAGACTTTAACGGAGTTCCATTTTCTCTTAACAATGCCTTAAGAGAGCCTTCCATGCGAATCTGTGAATTTCCAATCCCATGGCTATAATAAGGCCTCTCGGATCACCACAACAACAACAAACAGAAACCAAACAAGAAAAAGTAACAAAAATATTAACACAACTAACACCTTACACACATTCATTTACTACAGGACATCCTTTGCTGTTTCTTGGGACAGCCTTCTGTTAAGTTCCCTCACTAGGGGAGACTTCCATTAGTACCTTAAGGCCACTGTTTCCTCGAATAGGGAAACCTGCTAGTTGACTGCTAGTTGACCGTGCTAGTGAAAAATTTTCTCCTTTATTACTTACCTGAGCACTCACTGTTCCCCGTACGGGCCACCAAATGTTGCTGTCCAGCGGGACATAAAGACATGTACACCTCAGATTGTCATGAAGCAGCTTTTTTTCTTTATTCGGATAACACCCTCTATATATAAGCAGTCTCATGCATAAGCAATTTCAATCAGATATGTCCACCCAATCCTGTTAAAGGTCACGCAATCATGAGCTCAAGCATACATGTAGCCAATTGTAACAGCTTCCTGTTTTTCTCCAGGCATACCAAGCATGCCCTTTGGCTCCCTGCCAGCCCACAGGAGGACCCATCAAAGAGTAAGAAAAATCTGCATTCTTTTTTTAATGATGAAAACCTGATTTTTATTAACATGTATTAATTCTAACAAATGGGTTACACAGTGACATTTCCATGCATATTTGTACCATGCATGGGTAGTGTCCATCCTCCCTTCTTAACGTCTCTCTTCATTTTCTTTTTTTTTTTTTACGGATTGCATTTTGATTCATTGTACACAAATGGGGTACAACTTTTCATTTCTCTGGTGGTCACACTATTCATGTAATTGTACATGTACATTGGATAATGATTATCTCATTCCACTGTCTTTCCTTCCCCCACTCTCTGCCTTCCCCTCATTTCCCTCTACACAATCCAATGTTCCTCCTTTCTTCCCTTACTTCCTCTCCCCCACATTATGTATCAGCCTGCATTCTTGGTGCCATCGGTCAACCACTAACTTCACCAAATCTGTAGATTGCTGTCCTGCTAGGCCTCTTGTCACTGTAGAAATAAATATTGTGTTTGTTTAGGTCAACCTGATTGTGGGCATCCTATTTCATATAAATGCATGCATCTTGGGAAGCACACTGAAGTCACCTAAGAATATTCCAAAAATAAAATTGACGTCTTCATTTGGAAGGGCATTGAAAGTATTTTATGTTCTTCTTTAGTTCACTAAGAATTTTTAAAGTTTAAAAAATATATGTATGGATTGGTTAATTGATGCTTTATGAAGGAAAACAGGGTGGTAAATAAACAGGCAATTGATCAATGTTGATTTTTCAAGAAGGGTAGATAATCTGTCTTCTCAAATACTCATGAAGATTTTGTCTAGATTTTCTCATTCATCAGGTAAATATTTTTGAGCATGAAGTTTGCAGTTACTCCAAATTTGAAGGAGTAAAGAAAGGACCAAAGAAGTCAGAGTGTAAAAGGAAAGGTCAGTGGTTTGTACATTCGTGCCCATGTCCTAGGTAATTTCATATTCCAAAAACAATTCAGCTATTTTGAGGTTTTTAGGCTTTTTAGGTTATAACCATGCCTTTTTCTTTAGATGAGAGTTCTTGAGAGTGCATTATAATTAACATCATTCTTCAATTATAGGAACCCATTGATTTCAATGATAAATATTTACTAATAGATTCAGAAAAATCAATGTGTCATTAAAACAAAAATACCTTAATTATAAGCATATTCTAGATATCTTTATGTAACAAAACCTGCTTTGTACAATCTAGAAATATAGTTAAAATAAAATGGAAAGTAAGAGATCATCAGGTTGTAAGTAAATGTTCCTCCATCTATAGTTTGTGGGTGTATGAATATCTGCATACTTTTTTCTGAAGCACCTAAAAAATGTTTTTATTTATACTCTTATATATAAGGAATTTCCTTTCTCCAATTTCTACCTGTCAAACTCTCTTGTCTCATTTTAAATATTACTTCTTCAAAGTGTTCTTTAATTTTCCAAAGATATGTATAATTTTCACTGTTCTATTCATACCACAGCAAAGATTTATTATAGCACTTTTATGTGTCTTTTGTATGATTAGGATTCTTTTTGCATAGGCATTCACTCCCACAAAACTAGCATCCAATTCCCAGTGGAATAGTTGGAATTAAGGTATGTACAAACCTCTTTAATGTACTTCTGTTTGCCCATTGAAAGCTATATTGTGGATATTTTAGGATATTTTAGTCAGCTTTTTCACAGCTGTGGGAAAAAAAAAAAAAAAAACCTCTGACAGAATAGTTTTAGAGAAGAGAAACTCACAGTTTCAAAGGTCTCAGTTCATAGATGGCCTAATCCATTGTTCTGAGCTCAAGGTGAGGCAGAACATCATGGTGGAAGGGTGTGGAGAAGGAAAGCAGCCCAGGACATGGCCACCAGGAAGTAAATAGAGCTCTGTTCACCAAAGACAAAATGTAAACCCAAAAGCATGCCCCCAATGACCCATTTTCTACTGTCACAACCTACCTGCCTTCAGTTACCACCCACTTAATTCATAACCATGGAATAATGCACTGATTAGGTTAAAGCTCAATTATCCCAATCTCTTCACCTGCAGTGTGTGTGTGTGTGCGTGTGTGTGTAATCTTACACATGAGCGTTTGAGGGACACCTCCTATCTAAGCCAAAACAGTGGAAGTAGACAACATCTAACTTGTGACCTGCATTCTGAAGGAATGGGTTTTGTATAAACTGGATAGATTTACAAATGCATGGAAAGCTAGAAAGAGGGTGAGATGGAAAATGGGTGGGGAGGGTAAGAGAAAGAAAATAAAAGTAGGAAGGAGGGAGGAAGAAAAAAGATAATAAATAGATGATAGATTAATATCTATTAATAGATAGATGATAGATTGCTATATTTATTGTCAAATACATATAAGACATGTGAAAGGGAAAATGGTTTTCTGTACCCAGAAGGAGATTACGGAACACCCCTGAGATTGCTAGGCAGTAGGCAAGGCAAAGAACTCCCATAAGCAACAGCAGAGAAAGGAATCATTCCAAGGGTCTCAGCGCAGGAGGAACAGAGTGGATGCCAATAGCAGACCAGCAGGCTGTCTCTAAACACTGTTAAGAGTCAGTAGAGCCAGGCATGGTAGCTCACACCTGTAATTCCAGTGACTCGGGAAGCTAAGACAGGAGGATCGTGAATTCAAAGCTAGCCTCAGCAATTTAGCAAGGCCTTAAGCAACTCAGCAAGATCCTGTCTCTAAATAAAACCCAAAAAAATGACTGGGGATGTGGTTCAGTGGTTAAGCACCCCTGGGTTCAATTCCTGGTATCAAAAAAATAAAATAAAATAAAGAGAGAGAGAGAGAGAGAGAGAGAGAGAGAGAGAGAGAGAGAATAAATGGGGACTGATGTTCATGGCCACCTAGCAAGCAATACCTAGGGCAGCAGGACAGAGACACCAATCAGTGCAGAGAGTCAGAGCAGATAGTTGGGAAAATTTTCCCCTTGGAAGGACTGAGCTCCACAATGTACCAGGAGGATGGGATTATTGTTCTAAGTGATTTAGAGCCAAACAAGCAAGAACTCATCCTGCTTGTTTTTCTTCATATTTATAATGTGAATTTGCTTTGATGAATAAATTTGTAGTTTGTAGGACAACCAAAAATTTTAAAATAAGTAGTTAGTAAAGAAAACTTTTTCCCAATACAGGCAAAATTTATGTAATGTGTTCAAGAGAGCATGTGAGGAAGGAGAACATGTGTGTCGAACAGAGGAAGGGATGGGAATACTATGAGATATTTTTGAAGTAAATATTCATGATTTGTAAGTATGCAGGAGTCACTAAATGTTCTGAATACACTCAACAGGCATGAATACTTAATTTTCATGAAGTTTTAATTTAGCCATATGCTGGTGACACCCATTCTGGCCTCATATGTGTCCTCTGCTCAGGAAGTGCAAATAAATCCCATAGTTATTCATAGCATTAATTGACAAACTACAAGTGTGCCAAGCTACTTTGGCCCTGTGTCCCTCCAATAAAGCAAGTATATTAATGGCTCAGGGCACTTTCCATCTGTGGACCTGATTGTTTGAACCTAAACTCTGTCCTTCAATCTACACCACCAACTGGAAAGCGACTGTGGCAGTGTTGGGGCAGATGTTTGTGTACAACCATGCCTCAAGATTCAGGGAGTGAGGACCTCCCACCTTATTTGCATCCTATCCTATGTGTCTTAACACATGCCATCTCTTTTTCCTTGCTTTTCACTCCATGCTTTCTGTGGATGCAAAAATCTCTGAACTTTGCTACTCGGCGCTTGCTGGAATCACTTACCTGGTAGTGTGTTTGGAAGTCTCCTTTGTACCAAGACAATTTCTCCGACAACAGTATCACTAGTCACCGTCCATTTTATATGTCTGATTACAATCTAGAAAGGTTCATGGATATTAGGAGTACTCCAGAAGTATTTGTACAATGAAAGAACAAAACTCTAATAAGAGTTCACTTGCTTAGGGTTCACCATGTTATAACACTAGGCATATTTGTACAATGCACAGTTAAATTGTTAACAGAAATTTCAGACAGCTATAAGTCAAAGACTCTCCTATTCTTTCTCATATTCTCCTGAGTGTAAGAAATCATTTGTGGGTAAAATAATTCAAAACCACAATACTGAAAATAAAAAGGTTATAAGGCACCTGATATAATTTTAGGTAATTTAAATATAATAGATATTTTAATCATGACAGTCACTCCATGATATATATATATACCATGATTAACTCAGTTTTCCAGATAAGAAAACTGAGACCTGGAAAGATTATATAACTTGAAGGTCATGAGAGAGAGAATTTAAATATCAAAAGTCTCACCTGTCATTATTAATAGAGAACATGACAGATTAAAATATTCCCCAGAAGGTAAAGGATCTCTGCAATGAAAACTATAGAACATTGAAGAAAGAAATTGAAGGACACTTTAGAAGAGGGAAAGACCTCCCATGTTCTTAGGCAGAATTAATATTGTCAAAATATCCATAGTAATAAAAGTGTTTCACAGATTCAATGCAATCCCCATCAACATACCAGTTATATTCTCCACAGAACTAGAAAAGGCAGTTCTAAAATTCGTTTGGAAAAATAATAGACCCAAAATAACCTAAGCACCATTGAGCAAAAAGAGCAATGCTGGTGGCATCACAATACTGAACCTCAAATTATACTACAAAGCTATACTGACAAAATAGCATGATATTAGCACCAAAACAGAAGTGAAGATCAATGGAATATAATAGAAGATACAGAGACAAACCCAGAGACAGGGTTTCCTGACACTAGACATCAGTTTTATCTGATATATAGAAGCTAATCTAAAAAGGAAAAGAAAGAAAAATGTGAAAAATAGAAGAAAGATCAGTGCAGTAGAGGAAGTGGATTAAGGGGGAGGAAGGAGGAAGAGAATAAGGAAGAACAGTGGAATGAATCTGACCTAACGTTCCTATGTACATGTATGAATATATCACAGTGAATCTCACCAATATGTATACCCAAAAGGTTCTAACTTAAAGAGAAAACTGTAAGTAAGGAACAGACAGCTCCGTAGAGTAGAGGGAAGGGAACAGGGGGAGGACAAAAGAAAGTAGTAGGAATTAATTTAGAGCAAATTGTAATTATGTCAACACGAATCCTAATGTTATGAAGAACTAAAAATAAAGTAAAAATAATTCCCCTGAGATCATGTGGATTGAAAGTAACAAAAGCAACACTCAAAGACAAAAACCATGATTTTATTCATATGGTTCACCAAAACTGCACCAACACCAAGCATTTTTAACAAACACATTCACAGTAATGCAAAATTATAAAATAATATGATAAAATATTAAAATGGAATACTATAATTTTATGTATATGTGTGTTACTGGGGAGAATTTTAAATGACATATTATAAAATAAAGTCCAATATAAAAATGAAGCATTATAAATATTGTAAAATAATTATTGTAAGATAATTATGATAGTTATTGTAATAATTTCCTCTAACTGGGATACTTTTATTTCATTTTGTAGGAGAGTCTTTTGTAAATGGACTTATATTTTTAATTTTGACAGCCATATGTTCATTGCTAATACATAGAAATATTTAATCTACCAAGCATCAGAATTTACCAACACAGTACATGAGAGAGTATCAATTGTTTCCTGTCTTGATCAGTGGTCATTGGGAGTTGCTGCTCTGCTGCTTGCTGCCCCGCGTCGCTAGACAGGATCATACTGCACATTACTAGCCTGGGGAAAGACTGAAATTCAAAATTTAGGAGAGGGTTCCAATGAAAGTGTATCCCTCTTGCACAGCCATGAAGTCAGCAAATCTTAAGGTGAATCATGGTTAAGTCAATGACTACGTATCCATGTGAGGAAATGAACTGGAGGCATTGGCTTCATGGCTATATAGAACAAGGGGTCACAGAATCTGTTGTCTAAAAGCTGGAGGATCAGGAAAGCCATTGAGGTAGTTCAGAACCAGATATCTGAGCTCAAACAGGGTGAATTCACCCTGCCTGAAACTTTTGTTCCATTTAAGTTTCCAATGGATTGCAGGATGCCTTCAATTCCTGATGAAGGTGGTGTTCTTTAACCATTTTTCTGATTTAAATGATAATCTCTTCCAGAGACAGCCTCCCAGATACACCCAGAAATGATTCTTTGTTGGATGTCTAGACATCTCTTAACCCAGTAAAAGGTACACATGAAATTAATCACCATGTCATCTTCAGAAAAGGTGTTTGGGTTTGTACATTTAAAAATAATATTAACAGAAGAATTTTTAAAGATTTTATTTCTATTTTTCTGAGAACTTTTTCTATAAATGGGTGCTATATTTTGCCAATGACTTTTCCCTGCAGCTACTGAGAGAATCAAATAATTCTTCTTTAGTATGTTAATGTGGGGGATTGAATTGGTTGATTTCCAAGTATTCAGCCAGATTTACTGGTATTTAAATTTATTTATGTGTAATTCATGTTATATTGCTGAATTGTATCTGCAAGTATTTACGAAAGATTTTTTTTTCAATATTCATCATCAATATTACTCTCTGATTTTCTTCTATACTGTATTTGTCTACTATTGTAATTAGAGTAATAAATCTTCATATGATAGTTTTAAGATTATTACAAGTTCCATCTTTTAAGATACTTTATAGAATATCATTATTTCCTCTTCAAACATTTTTTTGCTGAATTCTTCAGATTAAACAATATGAAATGAGATTTTTTTTCTTTGTTTTCTTTTTTTTGAGATTTTAATCAATGAATCCAACTCCCTTAATAGATAGAATACATTAAAATTATCCATTTCATACTTAATGAGTTGTGGTACTTCATGAATCTTTTATTTTAAAGAATTGGTCTGTTTCATATAATTTGTCAAACTAGTATGTGTCAAGTTGTTCATATTCCCATAATAGTGTTGTTCTAGTTTAGAAGTCTGCGAAGCCTGGAGCCGCAGATTGTCATATGGGCAATTTCAATCTTTTACTCTATTTTTCTTTTGTCAGTTTTCTTAGAGGATTATCAATCTTATTAATTTAAAAAAAAATCTTGGGCAGGAGGGTAAATATAATTAACAATAATTTATTCATTCTATACATTTAGTACATTGCCACAATGCCCCATAAATATGTATAATTATTATGTGTCCAATAAAAATTACAACAGGTTTATTTCATCAATTTTCTCTATCACTTTCTTCTTTTCTGTTTTATTGATTTATTTATTTAATTTTTATTTTTTCCATCCTTCCCTTGTTTGGGGTTTTGTCTGTACTTCATTTCCTAGATTATTGAGATGGAAGTTTATATCATTGATACTTTTAGGCAACTCAGTTTTTTTCTTATTTAATTGTACTAATTTTTATTTCAAGACTAATTCATCTATGTAACACAAATATTGGCATATTGTATTTTTATTTATATACAGTTCCATGTATAATCCTATTTTTCTTGGGACTTCATTTTAGATTCATGAATATTTAGAACTATGTTTGGTTTTTTGTTTGTTTGTTTGTCTCTTTTTAGTTTCTGAGTGTTTTACAGACATGATTTGGCTGTAACTGTTATTCCTGCTTTAATTCCATTGTGGTTGGAGAATACATTTCTATGATTTCAATTCTTTTAAATTTGTCGAGGTTGATCTTATTATAAAGATTATGGTCTATCTATATTTGTGTCTGCTCCATGGGCATTTGAGGCAAAATGTATTTTGCTATACTTGGGTGAACTTTCCATAAATACCAATTAAATCCTTCTGGTGTATGAGGTTATCGAATTTTCATATCATTGCTCACTTTCTGTCTAGTTGGGTATTCATTGTCTACAAAAGGATGTCTAAGACTCCAGCTGAAAAACATGTGTTTACTATTTCCCATTTCATTTCTGTCAGTTTGGGATTTACCTGCTGTTTACCTGCTAAATATGTACATATTTAGGAAAACTGTGTTTTCTTGATAGATTGACAATTACTATACAATGCCCATCTCTTCCCTAAGAATATTCTGTGCTCCAAATTTTGCTTTCTCAGATATTAATAGTTACTCCTGTTTTCTTTTGATTATTATTTATATGATTTAAGTTTTCCTACTATTTTGTTTTTAACTTATCTATATTGCTATTTTTGAAGTGGGTTTCTCTTAGAAACAAGTATATGGTTCAGTTTTCTTTTTTTATTGTAAACAAATGCGATACATGTTGTTTCTGTTTGTACATGGAGTAAGGCATACCATTTGTGTAATCATAAATTTACATAGGGTAATATTGTTTGATTCATTCTGTTATATTTTCCCTTCCCCCCCACCTCTGCACTCCTCTTTTCCCTCTATATAGTCCTTCCTTCCTCCATTCTTGCCCCCCTCCCTAACCCTAACCCTAAACCTAACCCTAACACTAACCTTAACCCCTACCAACCCGCATTATATGTCATCATCCACTTATCAGCGAGATCATTCGTCCTTTGGTTTTTTGAGATTGGCTTACCTCACTTAGCATGATATTCTCCAATTTCATCCATTTGCCTGCAAATGCGATAATTTTATCATTCATTATGGCAGAGTAATATATATATATATATACCACAGATTCTTTATCCATTCATCAATTGAAGGACATCTAGGTTGGTTCCGCAATCTGGCTATTGTGAATTGAGCAGCTATGAAGATTGATATGGCTGTATCTCTGTAACATGCTGATTTTAAGTCCTTTGGGTATAGGCCAAGGAGTGGGATAGCTGGGTCAAATGGTGGTTCCATTCCAAGTTTTCTAAGGAATCTCCATACTGCTTTCCAGAGTGGCTGCACTAATTTGCAAACCCAGCAGCAATGTATGAGTGTTCCTTTTTCACCACATCCTCGCCAACACCTATTGTTGCTTGTGTTCTTGATAATCACCATTCTAATTGGGGTGAGATGGAATCTTAGGATGGTTTTGATTTGCATTTCTCTTATTACTAGAGATGTTGAACATTTTTTCATATATCTGTTGATTGCTTGTACATCTTCTTCTGTGAAGTGTCTGTTCATTTCCTTAGCCCATTTGTTGATTGAATTATTTGTATTGTTGGTGTAGAGTTTTTTCAGTTCTTTATATATTCTGGAAATTAGCGCTCTATCTGAAGTATGAGTGGCAAAGATTTTCTCCCTCTCTGTAGGCTCTCTCTTCACATTACTGATAGTTTCCTTTGCTGAGAGAAAGGTTTTTTAGTTTGAATCTATCCCAGTTGTTGATTCTTGCTTTTGTTTCTTGTGCTATGGGAGTCCTGTTAAGGAAATCTGATCCTAAGCCAACATGTTGAAGATTTGGACCTACTTTTTATTCTATAAGGTGAAGGGTCTCCCCAATAAGAATGATGATTATCAAGAATACAAGCAACAACAGGTGTAGGTGAGGATTTGAGGAGAAAGGTACACTCATATATTGCTGGTGGGGCTGCAAATTAGTGCAGCCACTCTGGAAAGCAGTGTGGAGATTTCTTACAAAACTTGGAATAGAACCACCATTTGACCCAACTATATCACTCCTTGGCCTTAAAGGACTTAAAATCAGGATACTACAGAGATACAGCCACATCAATCTTCATAACTGCTCAATTCACAATAGCCAGATTGTGAAACCAACCTAGATGCCCTTCAATTGATGAATGGATAAAGAAACTGTGGTATATATATACAATGGAATATTGCTCAGCCATAAAGAATGATAAAATTATGGCATTTGCAGGCAAATGGATGAAATTGGAGAATATTGTGCTAAGTGAGATAAGCCAATCTCAAAAAACCAAAGGACTAACAATCTCGCTGGTACGCGGATGATGAAACATAATGGGGGGAAGGGAGGGGTTAGTGTTAGTGTTAGAGTTAGGGTTAGGGAGGGGGGCAAGAATGGAGGAAGGAAGGACTGTATAGAGGAAAAGAGGGGTAGGAGAGGTGGGAGGAAAGGGAAAAAATAACAGAATGAATCAAACAACATTACCCTATGTAAATTTATGATTACACAAATGGTATGCCTTTACGCCATGTACAAACAGAGAAACAACATGTATCCCATTTGTTTACAATAAAAATTAAAAAAAAAAAAGATGAAGGGTCTCTGGTCTGATTCTGAGGTCCTTGATTCATTTTGAGTTGAGTTTGGTGCAGTGTGAGAGATAGGGGTTTAATTTCATTCTGTTGCATATGGATTTTCAGTTTTCCAGCACCCTTTGTTGAAGAGTCTATCTTTTCTCCATTGCATATTTTTGGCACCTTTGTCTAATATGAGAAAATTGTATTCATTTGGGTTTGTGTCCATGTCCTCTATTCTGTACCATTGATCTACCTGTCTTTTTTGGTACCAATACCATGCCGTTTTTGTTACTATTGCTTTGTAGTAGAGTTGAAGATCTGGTATTGCGATACCCCCTGCTTCACTCTTTCTACTGAGGATTGCTTTAGCTATTCTGGGTTTCTTATTCATCCAGATGAATTTCAAAATTGCTTATTCTATTTCTGTAAGTTATGTAATTGGGATTTTAATTGGAATTGCATTGAATCTGTTTAGCACTTTTGGTAGTATGGCCATTTTGACAATATTAATTCTGCCTATTCAAAAACATGGGAGATCTTTCCATCTTCTAAGATTTTCTTTAATTTCTTTCTTTAGTGTTCTGCAGTTCTCATTGTAGAGATCTTTCACCTCTTTTGTGATATTGATTCCCAAGTATTTTATTTTTTCCGAGGCTATTGTGAATGGGGTAGTTTTCCTAACTTCTCTTTCTGAAGATTCATCACTTATGTATAAAAATGCATTGGATTTATGAGCATTGATCTTGTAACCTGCTACTTTACTGAATTCACTTATGAGTTCTAAAAGTTTTCTGGTGGAATTTCCGGGTTCCTCTTAATATATAGTCATGTCATCAGCAAACAGGGATAGTTTGAGTTCTTCTTTTCCTATTCATATCCCTTTAATTTCTTTGATTTGTCTAATTGCTCTGGCTAGAGTTTCAAGGACGATGTTGAATAGAAATGGTGAAAGAGGGCATCCCTGCCTTGTTCCAGTTTTTAGGGGGAATGCTTTCAGTTTTTCACCATTTAGAATGATATTGGCCATGGGCTTAGTGTAGATGGCCTTTACACTGTTAAGGAATGTTTGCATTACCCCTATTTTTTCTAGTGTTTTGAGCATGAAGGGGTGCTGTATTTTGTCAAATGTTTTTTCTGCATCTATCAAAATAATCATGTGATTCTTAACTTTAAGTCAGTTGATATGGTGAATGACATTTTTTGATTTTCAGATATTGAACCAACCTTGCATCCCTGGGATAAAACCCACTTGATCATGGTTCACGATCTTTTTAATATATTTATATTTAATACATTTAATATATAATATATTTAATATATCTTTTTAATATATTTTTGTATGCGATTTGCTAAAATTTTGTTGAGAATTTTTGCATTGATGTTCATTAAGGATATTGGAAATTTTCTTTCCTCAATGAGTCTCTGTCTGGTTTAGGTATCAGGGTGATATTGGCTTCCTAGAATGAGTTTGGGAGGGTTCCCTCCTCTTCTACTTCATGGAATACTTTGAGAAGTATTGGAATGAGCTCTTATTTAAAGGTTTTGTAGAACTCCGCTGAGTACCCATCTGGTCCCGGACTTTTCTTTGTGGGTAGGCTTTTGATGACCTCTTCTATTTAATTGCTTTAAATTGATTTATTTAAGTTGCGTATGTCCTCCTGGTTTAGTTTAGGTAATTCATATGTCTCTAGAAACTTATTGACGTCTTCGACGTTTTCTGTTTTGTTGGAATATAGATTTTCAAAATAGCTTCTCATTATATTTTGTATTTCACTTGTGTCTGTAGCGATATTACCTTGTTCACTTCGAATTTTAGTAATTTGAGTTTTCTCTCTCTTTCTCTTTGTTAGTGTGGCTAAGGGTTTATCAATTTTGTTTATTTTTTCAAAGAACCAACTATTTATTTTGTTAATTTTTTCAATTGTGTCTTTTGTTTCAATTTCATTGATTTCAGCTCTGATTTTAATTATTTCCTGTCTTCTACTATTTTTGGTGTTGTTTTGCTTTTCTGTTTCTAGGACTTTGAGCTGTAGTGTTAGGTCGTTTATTTGTTGATTTTTACTTCTTTTGTTGAATGTGCTCCATGAAATAAATCTTCCTCTAAGTCCTGCTTTCATAGTGTCCCAGAGATTTTGATATGATGTGTCTTTGTTCTTGTTTATTTCTAAGAATTTTTATTATTTCCCTCCTGATGTCTTCTATTATCCATTCATCATATAATAGCATATTATTTCATCTCCAGGTATTGGAAAAGTTTCTGTTTTTTATTCTGTCATTTATTTCTAATTTCAATCCATTATGATCTGATAGAATACAAGGTAGTATCTCTATCTCTATCTTCTTGTATTTGCTAACAGTAGCTTTGTGGCATAAAATATGGACTATTTTGGAGAAGGATCCATGTGCTGCTGAGAAGAAAGTGTATTCCTTCTTTGTTGGATGGTATATTCTATATATGTCTGTTAAGTCTAAATTGTTGATTGTGTTTTTGAGATCTATGGTTTCTTTATTCAATTTTTGTCTAGAAGATCTATCCAGTGGTGAGAGAGGTGTATTAAAATCGCCTAGTATTACTGTGTTGTGGTCTATTTGATTTCTGAAATTGAGAAGGATTTGTTTGACGTACATTGATGAGCCAATGTTCGGGACATAGATATTTATGATTTTTATGTCTTGCTGATTTATGCTTCCCTTAAGCAGTATGTAATGTCCTTCTTTATCCCTTCTGACTAGTTTTGGCTTGGAGTCCACATTAACTGCAATGAGGATGGATACTCCAGCTTTTTTGCTGTGTCCGTGTGCATGGTATTTTTTTCCCATCCTTTCACCTTTAGTCTATGGGTATCTCTTTCTATGAGATGAGTCTCTTGCAGGCAGCATATTGTTGGATATTTCTTTTTAATCCAATCTGCCAGTCTATGTCTTTTGATTGATGAGTTCAGGCCATTAACATTCAGGGTTATTATTGTGATATGATTTGTATTCCCAGTCATTTAACTCATTTTTGTTTTTTGACATGATTTGGTTTCTCCTTTATTTAGCTATTCCTTTAGGCTAGTTCCTCCGGTTGCTGATTTGCATTGTTGTTTTTCATCTCTTCCTCATGGAATATTTTGCTGAGAATGTTCTGTAATGCCAGTTTTCTTTTTGTAAATTCCTTTAGCCATTGTTTATCATGGAAGGATTTTATTTTGTCATCAAATCTGAAAGTAGTTTCGCTGGGTGTAAGATTCTTGGTTGGCATCCGTTTTCTTTCAGGGCTTGGTAAATGTTGTTCCTGGCTCTTCTAGTTTTTAGGGTCTGGATTGAAAAATCTGATGATATTCTTATTGGTTTTCCCCTGAATGTAATTTGATTCTTTTCTCTCGCAGCCTTTAAAATTCTCTTTATTTTGTATGTTAGGTATTTTTTATAATAATGTGCCTTGGTGTGGGTCTGTTGTAATTTTGTATATTTGGAATCCTATAAGCCTCTTGTACTTGGTTTTCCATTTCATTCTTCAGATTTGGGAAATTTTCTGTTATTATTTCATTGAATAGATTGTTCATTCCTTTGGTTTGTTTCTCTAAGCCTTCCTCAACCCCAATTATTCTTAAATTTGGCCTTTTCATGATATCCCATAATTCTTGTAGATTCTGTTCATGATTTCTTACCATCTTCTCTGTTTGGTCAATTTTGTTTTGAAGATTAAATATTTTGTCTTCAATGTCTGAGGTTCTGTCTTCCAGGTGTTCTATCCTATTGGTTATGCTTTCTATGGAGTTTTTAACTTGGTTTATTGTTTCCATCATTTCAAGGATTTCTGTTTTTTTTTTTTTTTTTTTTTTCAGTATCTCTAACTTTTTATTGAAATGATCTTTTGCTTCCCGTATTTGCTCTTTTACCTGTTGATTGGTGCAATCATTCAAAGCCTGCATTTGCTCTTTCATCTCCTTGTTTCCTTCCCTGATTGTTTTAATTATGTACATTCTGAACTCCCTTTCTGACATTTCTTCTGCTGTGCTGTCATTGGGTTTTATTGATATAGTATCTAGGTTTTTGGGGATATTTTCTTCCCTTGTTTTCTCATATTGGTCAGACATCAGTGGGACTCTGAGATATTGCAGATTTCCTCTTTGGCTTATAGTGTCCCTGTAGATTTCCAGTATATCACCTCCCAGCCTTCAGTAGCCTTAAGTCTTGGAGGAACTTGATAATGCAGTGCTTCTGAAGAAAGCCGACTCTAGCCAGCTACTGGGTCCAGGGCTGGGGGTTGGTTCTTCATGGAAATCCTCTTACTGGGCTGTCCTTCTCTAGAAGCTGGCTATAGACAGGGCCTGCCCCTGCAGGAGGGAGCAGGGCTGCTTGGGGAAGACTCGTGCTGCCCTGCCCTGCTCCGAGAAGCTGCCCCCTGTATGGGCCTCCCGCCCAGGGCCGAGCTTGACCCGGTGAGAGAGACTCACCCCGCAGCTCTATGTCGTTCCAAGTCTCTCATTGCCTCCCCTTCTTGAATTCTGAGTTCTGGAGCGACGGGAGATGCAGTCACCCTCTAGTCCGCCATCTTGGATCCACTCTGGTTAAGTTTTATATATATTATTTTACATATATTTTACATATATTATATGTATATATATATTACATATATATACATGTTTATTGGGTTAAGTTTTATAATCCTTTTTCCAATCTCTGTAGTTTATTATATTTACATTATTTATATTGAACATAATTATCTCTATGTACATAAGTTCTGACATTTTACATATTGTATATTCTTTCTCTTTTATGGATTTTGTTCTGTTTACTTGTTTTCCTATGGGTTACTGGAACATTTTTAAAATTCCATTTTGATTTATCAATAGTTTTTATTGGTGCATCTCAATTACACAGAATGTCAGATTTCATTTTGATAAATTTGCACATAGACTAAAAACACAGTTTCATCAATTTCACTCTTCAGTACCCCCCACCTCCTTTTCCCAAATACCTCTCACCCTTCTACTTCCCTACTTCCATAGTATTACTTTTCCCCTGTTTTGTTTTTTTTTTTTTTTTTTCCTCCCCTGTAGCTTCCACCTAAGAAAGGAAAGATATTCATTGAGTCTGGTTTATTTAGCTCAAGATTTCGGTCTCCAGTTCCATTCAACGTCCTGCAAATGACATAATTTCATTTTTCTCCACTGTATACAGGTACCACATTTTTTCATCTTTTCATCTTTAGATGGCTACCTAGACCAATTCCATACCATGACTATTCTGAATTGTGCTGTGATAAACATAGGTATGTATGTATCCTTAGAGTATGCTGATATCATCTATCTTTTATTTTTTATTTTTTGGATAAATATCAACTAGAGATAAACCTGGGTCATATACTAGTTTTATTTTGTCTTTTGAGGAACCTCCTTACTGATTTCTATACAGTCTATACTAATTCATATCCCTACCCACAGTAAGAGTTTTATTTTTTCTGAATCCTTGATAGCATCTGTCGTCATTATTATTGTTGATAATTGCTATTTTAACTGGAATGAGATGAAATTTTAAAGTGATCTGCATTTCTCTGGTGGCTAAAAATGTTGAACATTTTTTCTTCTTGTGGATGTTGGTCATTTCTGCTACTTCTTTTGAACAGTGTCTTTTCTGTTCATTTGTCCATTTAATGATTGTGTTATTCGATAGTTTTTAAGTTCATTAGTCCATTTAATAATTGTGTTATTTGATAGTTTTTAAGTTTATCTCTTCAAATTGCCTTTTTAGTATTTTTTCTATGTATGGCATTATTTTTTATTGGTGCATGATTTGGCACAGTGTACTTTCTGTTCATTCTTTAAAGTTTAAGTGAACTATAGAATTCTTACCGTTATATTCGTTTTTAATTCCATTTTCCATTTTTTCATTTGGTTTCAATGTTTTTTCTATATCAATTTAGAACCACATTATACATTATTATAATTTTTGTTTAGAAAAACTCAAAGTAGGAGCATCTACTATTTACCCATATTTTTAATCTTACTTTATTTTTCTTTGCTGATATTCCAACATTACAATTTTTGTTTCTTTTCCAGAAAGAAAAGTTTCTTTAGATATTATTTTAGAATAGTTCTACTATCAATAAATTTCCTTAGTTTTTCCTCATCTGAATTCTTTCTTTTGCTCCTTTTTTTTTTCCTTTCTCTCATTTTCTTTTGAAAGAAATTTTCACTGGATATAGGAATCTAAATTACCTTGTTGCTGGAAGATGGGTGTAGAGAACTTATCCAGCCTCCATTGACACCTGATTTAGATACTTCTTGTTATTGCTAGATAGTTCCATCTGTTTATTAGGCCAGGACTGATACCTATGTGTATAGGTGGAAATTTGCTCACCATCCATGTGTGAATGAAACTTTTTCCCTGTATCCTCACCAACAATTATTACTTGTATTCTTGATAATTGCCATTCTTACTAGAGTGAGATGGAATCTCAGTATAGTTTTAATTTGCATTTCTCTAATTGTTATAGATACTTAATATTTTTTCATATATTTTTTGACCATATTTCTTCTTCTATGAAGTGTGAGTTCAGTACCTTTGCCCATTTATTGATTGGGCTATTTGGTTTTTTGGCATTAAGTTGGTGCCACAACCATGGAAAGCAATATGGAGATTCCTCAGAAAACTTGGAATGGAACCACCATTTGACCCAGCTATCCCACTCTTGGTCTATACCTAAAGGACATAAAATCATCATACTACAGTGACACAGCCACATCAATATTTATAGCACTTCAATTCACAGTAGCTAAGCTATATAACCAACCTAGGTGACTTTCAACAGATGAATGGATAAAGAAAATATGGTATATATACAAATGGAATATAATTCAGTCATAAAGAATAAAATTATGGCATTTGGCAATAAATGGAAGAAACTGGAGACTATCATGGTATGTGAAATAAGCCAGTTCTAAAAATCCAAAGGCTGAAAGTTCCACTGTTTTAGTTTCCCATTGTCATGGTCAGTCATGGTCTGAAAATATTAAATGAAAATATCCAGAAATGAACAATTCACAAATTTAAAATTGCATATTATTTTGAGTAGTGTGATCAAACCTCACTCACATGGATCCACTCTGCCCACCCTGCGGCGGGAATCATCCTTCTGTCCAGTGTACCTGTACTCTCTATGCCACCTGCCCATAAATCACCATCTTGGTAAAGCCATCTTGGTTATCAGACCAACTGTCTTGGTATTGCAGTGCTTGCATTCAGGTAACCATTACCTAGAAGCTTAAAGCTTCATCATCTGCCTCCATTTTTCATTTTATTACTTCGCTTCGTCTTATCACATAGGCATTGTGACATCTCACATTATCATGAGAAGAACTATGAGTATAGTACAATATGATATTTGGAGATAAAGATGAACCACATTAATATAATTTTTATTATAGTTTATTGTATAATTATTCTATTTTCTCATTAATCATCATTAATCTCTTACTGGCATAATTTATATATCTTATATATTGATATATTTTTATATTTATTATAATCAATTATGTATGTATAGGAAAAAACACAGTATATATAAGTTTTGCTATTATCCACAATTTTGGGCATTTGCTGGAGGTGTTTTAGATTGTGTCTCATGAAAAAGGGGAACTTAGAGTACTTTTTGCAATGTTTTCTGCAGAAACAACATAAAACTAATTCAGTCTTTTCTCTAATGTGACTGACTTAAGTGGTTTATTATGATTCTTGATATTTTATTAAATTTTCTTGCAGTTTCACTTCTCATTCTTGGAAAAAACATACTTGATCTAGCTCTAATATTTCCAGTTTGTGAATATTTCTTGCCAAGAGTTAGGTACTGAAATGAGTGTAGGTCTCCTTTCTTTCTTGGACCCACACCAGCTGGCATATACCACAGCAGCTGACTCCACAGAGTTAGTTAAGCCCTATTCTTCTCTTTCACACATTGCCCTCCCTGCTGGGTGATCAAAGCACCTCAGGCCAAAATTTAGTTTAGAGTCTTTGCTTTGGGGCAAAGAGAGTTTTCAGTCACTCAGCATAGCCTATCACGGAATTATGCTTATAAAATCCTGGGTGATATAGTTTCTTTTTTTCTTTTTTCTTTTATTTTTGAAATAATATGGATTAATAAAGGAACATCATTGTAAGACTTAATCAAAGAAAAGAGATCTTATACTAAAAAATTAAACCCAAATATTGCAAGCATTATTTGCAGATAAATGTGACTAGTTATGTAATGAAGATTTTGTTTATAATATTTTTCTAATTTTATTAGGCTTTTATATTAGCAATTTTATTTAAACCTGCAAAAAGGAATATATGAGAAACACAGTAATAATTATGAGATGCATTTTTCCCCAAGCTACTCAGTGCCACTCACTCCCACTATGTTAAACTGTCTGACATACTCACATTCTATGTCACCTGTCACTTAACAGGAGCCCCAAACAACATCATTATCAATATTTCTAACACATTATCAATAGTCATTTTATATATTTATGTTGTTTTATATTCTCAACTTCTCGCTGAGGCAGTTATAGTTTGATTCTGTACCCCAAAGATTCCTTCATCAGAAATTTGTACCTCAATGTGGCAGTTAGACGTGGTGGTACCTTGAAGGTGTTGAGCCTAGTGAGAAGTGACTGGAAGTACTATACATAGAAGGGATTCATGTGTTTCTCAGGGGATATTTGAGTTAGCTCCTTGGAAAGTGAGTGCTTATGAAAGAATGATCCTGATAATCATTCATTGGCTTCCGATCTCTCTATGTGGTTTCCCCTCTAACATGTGTTAGCACCGTTACACATTCACTACGAGTTCTCACCAGAGGCCAATACATGGAGCTGCCTTGTCCTGGATTTTCAGCTGCCATAACTGTGATCTCAATAAATCTCCTTTTTAAGTACATTGTTAAGCCCCAGCTATTCTGTTATAATAATAGAAAACAGACTAACCCTACTATTATTATTCTTATATAGTAGAAATGCTAAATGATTTGTTCAGACTCACAGTTGCTAGGTGAGACACTTAAGACTTAAACTTAGATGGTCTGATTTCAGAATGTGTTCTATAAATGGAATCAAATCCTTTCACATTTCCATAGCCTGTAATCCCAGCATCCTGATCCCTAATTCTTGGGTCTGCAACAAACTTTCCTTCCTGTTTCTTTCCATATTAATATTGTTACTTTAACATCTCCTCTGTGAACTCCACCTCCCAATAACATCCACCACTTTCACATTCCATATATAAACATGAAGAAGTCCAGTGGGTGAAACCAAGACAAATAAAGGTAACTATGTTGCCTAATAATATATTAAGGACCTCTAACAATGGTTTCCTGCCCACTCTTATTTTCTTCTATTCATGTTAAGTCCTGAAGTTTTCTTCCTTAGAGGGTCACCTGTGTTGCAATGTTGGAAAAAAAAATTCTGAATAGAAATTGCTGTAGTGTTCACTGATCACAGAACCATACATCTTTTCAAGTGCTCCAGAACTCAGGCTTCCTGTGTATCAAGATTAACTTTTCTACCCTGTGAATTATTCAACCAAATTGTGAAGTAGTCTGGTACTACAAACGTGACTGTGTAAGTAGGGTAAGAGAAGAGGAGGTTCCAAGTTCAAGGCATTTTCCTATTGCCTCCTAAATTAAAGAATCATCTTCAAGTTCATGAGGTCGATTACTCTCAATCTTCTGAATTCTTTTTACAAAGCTTTTTTGTATTATTTTTAAAAAGATATTATTGGCAGATTCTTGTATTTTATAAGCAGTACCTTCAGATAACTTTTCAACACAGGAGTGAAAAAAAAAAACTGAGGGACTTTGTCCTTTGAGTTGTCGTGCACTAGAGTTGCTGATTTGTAATGAGGACTGTTAGATTTTACTCTCTTAGTACTGAGGATTGGCTTAGAAGAAAGACAACGGGAATTTAATGACTCACCAGAATGACTTCAGGCATGTATTTTGTTGGTGAAGCTTTCAGAAACATTTCATTGATGATTTCCTCCTTGCTTTAGTCATTTAACTTCATTCAAAGATTGTCAGTATTCTCAAAGAGAGTTGGATTACATATAAAGGAGATTCTTTTGGAGTATGGATTCCAAGATATGTTCCATAAATCCATATTAATTCATATTGAATATTTACTTCTATTTTATAATGTTTATAGATTATCGATAGTTTTATATCAAGGAAGGAGGTCACAATACCACAGATGACTTTTTAATATTAATAAATACGCAACTCTATTTCTCTTTTCTTCACTGGTAAAATATGATAATGAATTAACAAAAATGGAAACAATTCCTCTTGAAAGTCATATATTCTCTATATATGCCACTAAATTATGATTACAAATATTTTGGGGATATTATTATAAAATAAAACATATCTAGTTTTCTCTTTCATCCTTGTTTCATCATTGTTTTTGAATTGATATCCTGCTGGCTTCATAAAATGCACTGAAGAAAATTCCTTCATCACGCTATTGAAAGTTTCAACTGGTTTTAGAGTCATCTAGTTTTCAAATGTCTAAAAAAATTCACCTATTTATCTTCTGAGCAAGGTGTTTTTTTGAGGAAAAGACATCAAAAACTTTTTTCTCTTTTACAGTAATCATCCCACATTATATGTATTTTTCTTTCAGCTTTGCTAATTTATTTTTGTATAAATTGTAGTCTGAATCCAGTGTTTTCAATTCTAATCTATTTAATTTAAGTACAATGACATGTCCTTTTATTGTTGACTTAAATTTTTTTTTTTTTTTTTTTTTTTTTTTTTTTAGTTACATCATATATTTCAACATGGGCACATACTTTCACTTTTTTACTTGCTATTTTATACCTCCCCTAAGGTCTAGGATCCTCTTTGAAGATAACAAGTGGGTCATTCAGGTTTTTTTTCATGGGGATTATTGAGTACTATTTTTATTGATTAATTGGCAATCATTCAACCACAAAAATATTTTTGTCTTATTTTTATTAATCCCTAGCTTTCAGTTTTTCTGTTTTTGCAGTGCTGGAGAGAAAAGTCAAGACCTGGTGAATGCTAAACAGCACTCTCTCACTGAGCTATATCCCCAATCTTTCAGCTCTCTTTCCTTTTGCATTATTATATAGCACTGCATTGATTCATGTTTTACTGTTAATCACATTTTAGTGAGGCAATTTCTTTTTAAATGGACTTTTTACAGGAAATTCTTCTGGGGAAGGAACCAGAAAAGTGTTATGGGAAGAAAAGTTTTCTATGATAATTCAAAGTTTAAAACGCAAGTTCTTATGAAAAGAAATTACATGTGCAAATAAGTCACCAGCTGTGTAAAACTGTTTACAATTTAGAATCTTTTCCACTTTCTGTGGAAGGAACTCAATCTATGGACAGGGTCTTACTTTGAAAGGGACCATGATTTTGTCTTGAATTGGTAGTTTATTCCTTAATTGCTCATGGAATCAAGTGAACATCAGGTAAGCTCCCCCCATCATACTATACAACTGTTTCTGCTTGTTTCAGCAAGAATATTGGAGTCTGCTTTAGGAGTGTCTCATATGCAGGCTAACAATATGTTTTTATCTGTCTTGTACTTGGTTATTTAATTTCCATAGCACTTACCTCTTTTCAGGTTTATAAATATCTCCTAGATTCATTAAACATAAATTTATATTTTTGCTCCTCATTCTTCTTTTTTGAGACAGATGATTACTTAAGGAAAAGGGAGCATGAACGCCTTCACTCTATTACCTGAAACAGTAAATATGAGGTTTAAATAAGTTAAACATATAGTGGCAGCCTGGCTGAACACTCTGTATCCAGTGGAGTATGCTGTACTGTGCTAATCTTATTTCCTCCTTTCACTTGCTATGCATGATTTTAACTACTTTAAGAACTGAAATAAAGTATCCCACATTTAACCAGGATACTAAGAATGAAAACTGCATCATGCTGCCTACAGTAGCATCAGTCAGTGCTCTTACTCTATTTCTGTTTCCAAAACTTTGCTATTCCTTTGTTTTTATTGCCATGACATTCAGTCTTTTACCAGGTAAATTGAATTGTTCATTGCAAGAAGTTTTCAAAAGACCATCCAATTTTTTCATTGCATAGTATTAACAGATAGTAGTTTGTGCCTCTTAGACATGAGGTATTCACCAAAATTTCCTGTTAATGCAGAAATATTCAGAGATAAAATGATAATTTTACAAGAGTTGTAACCTAAGAAGTTCATCCTAGTTGGTATGAACTGAGAGGGTGTAGCCAGGTAAATTAGGACTGGATGAGGTATGTCACTGGGTCATGCCCTGGAAGGTTGCACCTTCCCTATGGCCTCTCACCTCAGCTTTCTGATGCTTCTGAGCTCAGCAACTTTCCTATGCAGGACCCTTCCACAGTGACGTATTCTCTCACCTTGGACCCAGTGTAATGAACTCAGTCACCTATGAACTGGGATCTACGAAATAATGAGCACCAAATAAACTTTTACTTACCTTAGTTGTTCTTATTGGGTACTCTGATCACAGTGATGCAAAAGCTGCTTAAAATAGAAATTGGTACCAGGAGTGGGGCTGTTGCTGTGACTAACTTGATTATGTGATTCAGAACCTTTGGTAATGGTTTTCAGGAAGAAATACAGGCTAGCAAAACCTTAGAATGTTATAAGCAGAGCTCACTGGGTGATTCTGGTGGAGCTCTAGAAGATCGTAATGCTGACAGGAGTTCATACTGTGCTCATGAAAACTTTGAGGGAAATAAGGATTCTGTTGGGGACTGAAAGAGAGACCATTTTTGTTATAAGCTGAAAAAGAATTTGGCTACCTTTTTCCCATATCCTCAGACCTTTTGTGAGGATAAATTTAAAAGTGATAGATTAATTAATATAGTGGAGGAAATCTTAAGGCAGCATAGAATTAAGATAGTGGCAAGATGTTTAAGGTAGCTTTTAGACAGGCATAACTGAATGATTTTAAAACTTGAAGTTTAACCATATAAGTTCTTATAAAGTTGGAAGCAAGGTAAGTTGCTTGTTAAAGAGATTATAGATGAGTACTAAAGTGATGTTAAGTACTTCACACATAGATAATAGGAAAGATACCTAAGGCATATCTCAGTAATTTGTAAGAACACAACTACCATAGTCTTCAGGATATAGAAGAGAAAATCTCTTTGAGAACAGATCATGGGAATAAGATGTACTCCATGTTTGTAGAAACATGTCAAAATATACTCTACTGTCATGTGTCACTAAAAAGAACAAATAGAAAAATAAAGAGAGATCATGGGAGCACCCTGCTAGCACAGGGTGGATTAAGAAACTGTTTTATCATGCTGAGTCACACTGCCACCTACAGCTTGCAACAGCCATGATTCCAGGTGGCCCAGGTATTGAGCAAGGTGGCAGCAGACCTTGGCATCATTCTGTGATGCTACTTCTACAAGAATACAGAATGCAAAGTTAAGGGGGTCCTAGAGGCTTCCATTGAGATTTCAGAGGAGGGTCTGGGAGACAAGACAATATGTAGTAAAGTCAAAGTCCCCGTGGGCTTTCCCTGAAAGACTTATGTATGAACCTGTGAAGGTGAAGCTGAAGTTTGAATGAAGTCTTCAGGTACTAAGTGTTGCCAGTAATGCCAACTGTCTGCCAAAATAAGCTGCAGGCTTTTCAGAGAGCCAGGCTAAAATAAAGCCCATGTGTGCTGGAACCAGGCAGGCCAAAGAGACTCAAGCTCTTTGGAGGCATATCTCACAGGCATTTCTCCTAGCTGCTGTATGTGGAGTTACAAGTGGTGTTCCATGACCTATTTGCACAGGTGGGTTTCTTTCTTATCTCAGCACCATCCCTTCTTTCTCCAACTTTATTCCTTTCTTTTGGAATGTGAATGTTTACTCCATGACACTGTACATTGAATAACTTGCTTTTGTTTTTCACACAGACTCACAGTCAAGAGTTGGCCTTGCATTTCAGAGGAGACTTAGGATTTGGATTTTGGGCAATGATAAGACTTTTAAGACAATGGGACTCTTAGCAATGGACTAAATGTATTTTGATTGTGAGGGTCAGGCAGAATGTTATGGTTTGGAGGTGTCCCCTCCAAAACTACTGTTAATATAGGCATATTAGGAGGTTAAATGATTGGATTTTGAAAGCTGTAAGTTATCAGTCCATCCTAGTTTAAATGGTGGAGAGGTAACAGTAGGCAGGTAGGGCATAACTGGAGGAGGTATGTCACAGGGTCCTGCCCTGGAGGAGTGCATTTTGCCCATAGCCCCTCCCCTGACTCTACTTCCTGATCCTGAGCAACTTTTCTCTGCTGAACCCTTCTCTCATGATGTTCTGCCTCACTTTGAGCCCATAGCAGTGGAATTGGCCATCTGTGTACTGAGCTCTGTGAAACTGAGATCCCCAAATTAACTTTTCCTCCTCTAAATTGTTCTCATAATATAGTGTGGTCACAGCAATGCAAAAGCTGACTGAGAAAGCACCCTAACATTCCTTGAATTTCTCATCTTAAATTTTTTCCCTTAAAGATTTGACCCGTTTTGGAGTATCATGCCCATCCTAAATAAGACCCCTCCCCACCAATAGTTTAAAAGAACTCTCCCCACATCCAACACTGTTAAAGTTTTGTAGGGTGATGTTTCCCCTTAAAGAAGTAAGCAAGAGTTAGATTACTCTTACAAACAGATAGTGTTAATTACAGATTCTGAAGTCAACTTTGACTACCCTATTGCCCATTCTTCTGTCAGTGTTTCCTGGCTTTGCCTGGTCCCCAGTTTATAGCTATAATATAAAACTATGCCTATAATTTGTATTTGTAAAGTATATTTCTTCCAAGCAATTTTGATAAATCATATATTTTTACTAGACAGACATTTAGGAGAGTAGAAATTTTGATACAGTAGAGAACACCTTATAGTAGGGCATCCCACAAAATTCCTCAGCAAAATTGTCAATGATATGAAAAGTAAGGAAAGTGAGAAACTGCAACAAGCAAGAAACGTCTTAAGAGACATACCAATAAATGTCAGGTACGAGTCTAATATGGAATTCACAACAGTAAAAGATCATTGGGTAAATATTAAGAAATTCTAAATATACTAAATATACTATGTAAAGAGTTACTAAATAATATTTCAATATGATATTAAAATTAAAGGATAATGTAAGATGGTAGAAGGAAATTTGGGTATGGTATATGTAGGTAATCTCTGGTCGCTCCTCATTTATTCTATAAATCTAAATGTCTAAAAAGGAAAAGGAAAAAAAAATCTTTCAATGTCCATCTTCTCATAAATCTAAGTTTATATCTGGAATTTTTAATCTCCATTTTTGTTTTTTTTTTTTTTTTTGAAAATGAGTATCATCTCTCTATGTGAACATATTCTTCCTTTCCTCCCATCCTGATAACAAAATAAATACCAAAATCAAGAAACATGAACATTATGATGTCCTACTGATGTCAAGTGCCTGTTTGAAATCTCATTCTTTCTCCAAATTTCCTGCCTCTGTACATCCTGTTCTATATCAGTTATCTGCCAAGTTCCCTTTCACTTCATAAATTCTTTTCCAGTCCCTGGCACCATGACTAATTATTTTCTCTTTGTATCAAAGTAGCTACATTTTGTTTTTCTACAATAAGCAGAAAAACAATCATGAAACAGAACTACTTAAGAGATAGATAGGACTAAGACAGTGGCATATTTGAAAGAATACAGTCTTTATATTTGAGTAAGTGTTATAACAGTGTGTTCTCATGCAACATATTTAACACCCCTGAGCCTAATTTTTTTATATCTATGAAACAAAACATTGATCATTTTAGAATTTTCATCATAATTATTCAAATAAGGTGATAGTCATTATGGTCCATAGGTAAACATTATTCTAGTCAATAATTTAAGAACCATGTTAGAATAAAGCAAAAATGTTTTGTGGCAATAGAAAAAAATACACAAATTCAGATTTTGAGGCTTAACATTTTCTGAAGAAAACAGCACCTAAAGTGGAACAAGTCAAGAGAATTCATTAAACAAGAATTAAACAAGAGGTGGCATTCATTAAGACAAATAGAAAAAGATAAGTTAATGAACAGAATCATAAAACAGCATGGAACGTTTGGGAATATTCACATAATTCATCATTGTTAGAACATAAATTGCAAGTAGGTGAGTGGCACAAGGTGACCTTTGGAGGGTAAGTAGATGGTGGCCATGTGGAAATACTTGAAATTATTTTGTGTAGACACATGGGGCATAATATAGGATGCTCCTGGAGAAACGGAAAAAGGTATTATTTTTGTAGTAGTAAACTCACAGCAATAAGAATTAATGAAGAGACCTAAAAATATATTAAATGTGTTATACTGAAATAAAAGGAATAATTTTTATCTAATAAATCAATTGTAGTGGACCTTAAGAGATGATATTTATAAAAGGATGCTATTTAGCTGGTCAGACTGGATATCTTTTGAGGATTAGCTGTCCAAAACTTGAAATTGAATTAAATGGAATAGTCATAACTATGTCAAACTCATTACCAATGGCAAATATTGATTCAATATTCTCTCTTTAGCACTATATTAATACCATATTAATAAGTACATCCATTCCATATTCTGTCACTTTTGTTTCATGTGATGATTTACCCTGTAAACCCAAACACAGAGTAATATTTTCAAATTAAGTTTAGAGAGACAAAAACATAACCATCATTATTCCAAACATGTTCAGGTTGCAACAAATGTTATTCTTTGGGTGGCAATTATGGACAGAATAATTAAAAACTGGCAAATGCTCTGTAGATTAAACAGACCTTACATGTTTTATCTGTTTTGTTTTGATTTGGAGGAAAGGGCAGGAGACTGTATGGAAATAAAAAAATAAGAAAGCTAATATTTGTTTCACAAATAGTGCCTGGTGGCACTTGTGCATTGAGTAATTATGAATGTTCATGTGAAGAGAGGAAAGTAAGATTTCAAAGCCAAAGAGATTGCCTGTTTCATTTGAACATTAGAGTCAGACTGTAAAACAGGTATTTCAGACTCCCAAGTCTCTGCCTACTTGCTCATATGAATGGATATAAACCAGAAATGTGGTACAGAAATCATTGACTCAGAGGAAGTAACTAGATAATTCTCTGGCCCAAATGGAGACTTGGTGAATAGGAAAGTAAATTTTATTTTGTATTATAGTCAGTTTTCTTTGACAAATCCACAAGGTAAATATTAGAACCATAGACAAATTAGACAAATCATTTTTCTTTCAACTTCCCCAAAATTCCTATGACCAGAATCCAGCTGGTTTAAAGGCCTTTTTAACCTACATTATTCAGAGCCTATACACATTTGCTTTGACAAGCTTTACCTAAATTTAATTTTTTGTTGCAAATTTTTATAAGGATAAATTCATCAAGTATAAATTACCTGTCATGATTTTATGACTTCCATTACCCTTTCATCTAAGAAGCTCATTGAATTTTACATGATGCAAAATCCAAACTCAACTGGGAATATGAGCAAAGTATTACTAGATTTTATTTTCCTAAACAGAATTGTATACTATACCCTATATAAAAGTTTTAACCAAAAGCAAGTTTTGATAATTAACATTTTAAAAAGCATTTTGTTTATAAGTGAAACTTTTGCTTTAGACAAAATTGATTTTCTATATACAATGATTTTTTAAAAATTCACTTTTCTGCCTAATGTTCATAAAGAACCAGTCATGGTAAGAGAGAGAAATAGAGACAATACCATGTAACAATCTCCCTTACTATGAATTTGTTTAGGTTTGATTTTTAAAATCATCATTTGAAGTACGTGTGGCAAAGACCTCCCACTCTGTAGGCTCTCTCTTCACATTGTTGACTCTTTCCTTTGCTAAGAAAAACTTTTTAGTTTGAATCTATCCCATTTATTGATACCTGTTTTCATTTCTTGTGCTTTGGAAGTCATGTTAAGGAAGTCTGGTCCTAAGCCGACATGATGAAGATTTGGACCTACTTTTTCTTTTCTTAAGTGCAGGGGTCTCTGGTCTAATTCTTAGGTCATTGATCCATTTTGAGTTGAGTTTCGTGCACAGAGAGAGATAGGGATTTAATTTCATTTTGCTGCAGATGGATTTCCGGTTTTCCCAGCACCATTTGTTGAAGAGGTTATTTTTTTCCCCATTGTATGTTTCTGGCACCTTTGTCTAGTATGAGATAACCGTATTTATGTGGGTTTGTCTCTGTGTCCTCTTTTCTCTACCATTGATCTACCTGTCTATTTTGGTGCCAATACCACACTATTTTTGTTACTATTGCACTGTAGTATAGTTGAAGGTCTGGTATTCTGATACCCTCTGGTTCACTCTTTCTGGTAAGGAATGCATTGGTTATTCAAGGTCTTTTATTCTTCCAAATGAATGTCATAATTGCTTTCTCTATTTCTATGAGGTGCATCATTGGGATTTTAATTGGAATTGCATTGAATTTGTATAACACTTTTGGTAGTATGGCTATTTTGATTCTGCCTATCCAAGAACATGGGAGATCTTTCCATCTTGTAAGGTTTTCTTTAATTTCTTCCTTTAGTATTCTGTAGTTTTCATTGTAGAGGTCTTTCACCTCTTTTGTTAGATTGATTTCAAAGTATTTTAGTTTTTGAGACTATTGTGAATGGAGTAGTTTTTGTAATTTCTCTTTCAAAGGATTCATCACCTATGAATAGAAATGCATTAGATTTATGAGTGTTGATTTTATATCTTGCTACTTTGCTGAATGTGTTTATGAATTCTAGAAGTTTTCTGGTGGAATTTTTTGGTTCCTCTAAATATAGAACTATGTCATCAGCAAATAGTGATAATTTGAGTTTTTCTTTTCCCTTTGATTTCTTTGGTTTGTCTAATTGCTCTGACCAGAATTAATAAAGAACTCAAAATCTTTACACCAAGAATACAAATAACCCAATCACTAAGTGAGCTAAGGAAATGAGCAGACAATTCACAAAAGAATATCTACAAGCAATCAACAGACATATGAAAAAATGTTCAGCATCTCTAGTAATAGGAGAAAAACAAATCAAAACTACCCTAAGATTTCATCTCACCCCAATTAGAATGTTTATTGTCAAGATCACAAACAACAATAGGTGTTGGTGTGGATGTGGGGGAAAAGGCACATTTGTATATTGCTGGTGGAGTTGCAAATTGGTGCAGCCACTCTGGAAAGTAGTGTGGAGATTCCTTAGAAAACTTGGAATGGAACAACCATATGACCCAGCTGTCCCACTGCTTGGCCTATACCCAAAGGACTTAAAATCAGCATAGTACAGTGACACAGTCACATCAATGTTTGTAGTAGCTCAATTCACAATAACTAAATTGTGGAACCAACCTAGATGCCCTTCAATAGATGAATGGATAAAGAAACTTTGGTATATATACACAATAGAATATTATTCAGCCATAAAGAATAAAATTATAGCATTTGAGGTAAATGGATGGAGCTGGAGAATATCATGCTAAGTGAAATAAGCCAATCCCAAAAATCCAAACACTGAATGATTTCTCTGATAAGTGGAATATGATACAAAACTGGGTGGGAGGCAGTGGTTAGGAGAGAATAAAGGAAGGATGGATTGTGTAGAGGAAAATGAGGGGTGGGAAGGTGGTGGGGAGAAAGGAAAGATAATAAAATGAAACAAGTATCATTTCCCTATGTACATGTATGATTACACAAATGCTGTGATTCTACTTCGTGCATAAGCAGATAAATGAAATTTGTACCCCATTTGTGTACAATGAATCAAAATAATAATATCTTTTTAAAAATCACCATTTGATTCCACAATGGCTTTAAATGTATAGAACAGTAGCAAAGGGAAGTACAGAGTATTCCTGTCTGTATCACACTCAGTCTCCCTTACCACTGTTGTCTTATATTATTACTGTAGCACATAAGTCACAACTAATGGCTGATATTGACACATAATGAATGACTAAAGTTCAGACCTTATTTGTATTTCCTTAATTGTTACATATTGTCCTTTTCTGTTCTAGAATCCCATTCTGAAGACCAGACTCCAGCTCCTCTAGACCATGGCAGTTACTTGGACTTGCCTTATGTTTTGATGCCCTTAACAGTTGTAGCAGTTTTTGGCAGAATGTTCCTTTGTTTAGGTCTATTTGATCTCTCTTTCATGATTAGACTGTGGTAATGGGTGTACAGGAGCAAGACCATAGGAGAAAGCATACTTTTCAACACATTTCAAAAGTCCATGCTATCCAGATATCTTGTCACTGACTCCTGGGAATTTTTGCTTGTTCTTTTTACTGAAAAGTCATTCTCCCTCAGTCTTTTCCATTACTGTTTTTAAAGAAGGAAGTCACAGCCATTATAGTCCTTTATAGTCCTTACTTAGAGGAGGGCCATTGTAGTCCATTTATCAAGAGGGAAGAATTTATATTATTATCTGTACAAGGTAAGTATCTAATTTTCCCAGGCCAAACTGCCAAACTTGACCTGTATCTCCAGAGTTTGGGAAGTCAAAATAAATGAATATTAGGTGTAACACATAAAAGGTCAGGAGCTTTATATAACTATTAATCTCTTAATTTTATGGATAGTACAGGAAGATTAGACAAGTTAATTAAAGTTAAGATAACAAAGCTTTTAAGGAGTAAAGAGGTAATTTTAACCTATCTTTGTTTGGCTCTAAACCTATTACTTTTTATCACTTTCTAAAGAAGAAACATTGAGAAAGTTTTGTCTTTCTTTTAAGTAAGTTGGTTTGTTTCCAAATTCGCTAATTCCCTGGCACTCACTTGGCTCTCCAGATGGTTGTGGAGTGCTGTGGGACACCCAGGGCTGACACAACCGTCCCACGCAGCACACAGGTGCACCACTCCTTGGCAGGCAGCTCACACCCAGCTGCTCTGTTCGGGGAGCAAGGGATGGAGGGTCCTTTTCCTCAGTCAGAAAGGGCCTCTGTTGCCTTTAGGCTGTCTTTCCTTCTGGGTAAGTCCCAAAGTCAGCCTGTCAGTTGCAGAAAACACCCCAAGGAACAAAAGGAGTTAACAACCTCAGAAACATTAGGCAATCTTCCCATTGTACCTGTGAACACTTCATCAGCTCTAGAAACAGACAGCTTGCGGTTTGGATTTTGATGTGTCTCAAGGAGACGACAAATGGAGAAGAGAAAAGGATAGATTGTTTAAGCAGGAAGAATGAGCAAGAGGTGTGTGTTAAAAACCAGCACAGCTATTTTGGGGATGTTTGTGGCCTGATTGCATGGAGAACAAAGAATCAGTGAGAGGGAATTGAGAGGGAAGGAAACAACTTAGAACAAAAGAAAGAGAATGTATGAATGGTAAAAGAACTGGGAAAACAGAATGGGATACTAGAGATTTTCTGCTAAGCATTCTTTTAATACCAATTAAATGCTTTCCAGTTCGAGGTTTATATATGCAAATGCCTAGAAAAGAAATACAATGTTTGTGATAACATCAAGAACCACAATATTATTAATATTCCCTGATTTAAAAAAATAAAAGACAATGTTATTATATGCCGGATAGCACTTTGAAATAAGGAAATATGGACAGTATTTGTGTGAAGTAATTTTATACTCAGAATTAGAGAAGACTATAACTAAAGGGAAAAGGTACTTTGTTTTCATCTATATTACCTTTTAAAAATAATCATAATACAAATAGAAACTATTAATGACAAACATCCTGGTATCTTGCTTTATATCACCCTTTACATTATTATGAAACTACCTTTATTTATTTTTTAAAAATATTTTCTAGAGCAATTTTAGATTCACAGCAAAATTGAGAGTAGGAGCACGGGTCCCATACATCCTCTGACCCACACACGCACAGCCCTCCTTGTTATTGGCATCCCTATCAGAGTGATCCATTGGTTACAACTGCTGAACCTCTGTCGTTACACCATGATCACCCGAGATAGTTTGCATTAGGGTTAACTCTTGCCGTTCTTCATTCTTTAAGTTTGGACAAAACAATGTGTCCACCACTATCTACTAGTATAGAATTACATAGAGTAATTTTGATGCATTAAATCCTCTGTTTCCAACTTCTTTATCTTTCCTTCCACCTATAACCCCTGTCAGCCACTGACTTTTATTAAGGTCTCCATAGTTCTGCTTTTTTCAGAGTATTATATTGTTGATGTCTGAAAAGAGGGTAGCCTTTTCAGATTAACTTCTTTCAGTTAGTAAAATGTATTTACTTTTCCTCTGTGTCTTTTCATGATTTGATAGGTCATTTCTTTTTAGCACCAAATAATATTCCTTTGCCTGGATGTATCATGATTTATTCACATATTCACTTTAGTTGCTTCAAAGTGTTGACAATTATTGATAAGTTGTTGTAATGATCTGTGTGTAGGTTTTTATGTCAACAGGAGTTTTTAACTACCATGTGAATATATCAATGAGTGTAATTCCTGGATCTTATGGTTAGATTATGCTTCTTGGTAAGAAACCATCTTTGAAACTATCCTAAGATTTCTTCTCAACCCTATTAGAATGATTATTATCAAGAACACAAGCAATATTAGGTGTTGGCAAGAAGGTGGGAAAAAAGGCACACACATACATTGCTGGTGGAATTGCAAATTGATGCGGCCACTCTGGAAAGTAGTATGGAGATTCCTCAGAAAACTTGGAATGGAACCACCATTTGACCCAGTTATCCCTCTCCTCGGTTTATACCCAAAGGACTCTAAATCAGCATACTACAGTGACGCAGACATCAATGTTTATACTAGCTTAATTCACAATAGCTAGATTGTGGAATCAACCTAGATGCCCTTCAATGGATGAATGGATAAAGAAACTGTGGTATGTATACACAATGGAATATTATTCAGGCATAAAGAAGAATAAAATTATGGCATTTGCAAATAAATGGGTGAAGTTGAAAAATATCATGATAAGTGAAATAAGCCAATTCCACAAACCAAAGGTCAAATGTTTTCTCTGATAAGTGGATGATGATACCCAATGGGGTAGGGGGATAAGAGAAGAATTAAGGAACTTTGGATTGTGTAGAGGGAAATTAGGGGGGAGGTACAGGGGGGAGGAATGACAGTGAATTGAGACAGACATCATTATCCCCTGTGCATGTATGATATACGAATGGGTGAATCTACTTTTTGTAAAACCATAGAAATCAAAAGTTGTACCCATTTGTGTAGAGTGAATCAAAATACGGTCTGTAAAAATAAAATTTGAAAAAAAACTTTAAAAATTTTAAAAAAGAAGAAACCATCTTTTTTAAAAAGTGCTTGCTATTTTGCATTCTCACTAACAATAATTGAGAATTTCCATTGCTCTACATTCTCACAAGCTTTTGATATAGTCAGTATTCTGGATTTTGGTCATTTTAATAAGTATAACATTGTTATAATTTTTACTGTCTTGATGAAAGATTATATGCATCAGTAATTTATATGCTTATTTGCCTTATGTATATCTTCTTTGGAGAGGTTTCTGTTGAGGTCTGGCCCACTCTTTTGGGTTGTTTGTTTACTAGTGGCTTACTGTTAGGTGTTCTCTGTATATTTTGGATAACAGTCCTATACCAGGTGTCTATGTAAATCTATTCTTTTTATCGGTTACTTGTCTTCACATTATCTTAACATTGCTTCTGGAGAAATTTTAATTGAATTTTAGCAATCATTTATTTCATGGATTATGCTTTTCATGTCATATCTTAGAAGTCATAATGATGTCCAATGTAATCTATGTTTTCTATCATGTTGTATTCTAGGAGTTTTAGTTTTATATTTTACAATTAGGTCTACAAATCATTTTAAGTTGTTTTTGGTGATTGGTGTAGAATCTGTCTTCATTCTTGTATTTTGTTTTTTTGCATGAGAATATCAATTTGTTTCTAGTGCTATTTGTTGAAAAGGCTGTCTATACCAATAAATTGCCTTTGCTCCTTCCTTGACGCTCTTTATAGGGGTTTATTTCTGGGGTGTCTATTTGGTTCCGTTGGTCTATTCTTTTATCAGTATCAGATTGTATTAATTGCTGTAACTGCATGATAAATGTTGAGTCAGGTCACTTCGGTCCTCCAACTTTGTCCTTCAATATTATATTGGTTACTCTCCATATAAACATTAAAATTAGGTTTTTGATACCCACAAAATCACTTTCTGGGATTTTGATTGGTATTACATTGAATCTATAGAATAAGTTGGGAAGAACTGATATCTTGGCAATATCAGTTTTTTTTATCCTTGAATGGAAACATGTCTCCATTTACTTTGCTCTCTTACTTTCTTTCAATAGTGTTTTATAGTTTTTCTCATATAGGTTTTGTTCATATTTTGTCACATTTATACCCATTTCACTTTCACTGTGTACTAATGTAAATGGTTCAGCATTTGAAAATCAATTAATATGAAACATTTTAAATTCATTCCTACTTGTTCATTGTTGGTTTATAGAAAAGATATTTTTGAATTCTTTGTATCCTGTCACCTTAATCACTTATGAATTACAGAAATTATTTGTGGGGGTTATTCTGGATTTCCACATAGATGACGTCTGTTTTATCTTCTTGATCTTATCTTCTTCTTCTTGGACTTTTTTCTTGATCTTAGGAAAGTTTTCCAGTTTTCTTTTTCCTTTTTTCATCCTGGGAACTGAACCCAGTGACACTTAACCACTGAGCCATATCCCCAGCCTCTTTCATTTTATATTTTGAGACAAGGTCTTGCTAAATTGCTTAGGGCCTTGCTAAGTTGTTGAGGTTGGCCTTGAATCTGAGATCCTCTTGCCTCAGCTCCCAAGTCACTGGGATAACAAGCATGAGACAACATGTCCAGCAAAATTTTTCACTTTCTTACCATTACATATAATGCAAACTGTGGTATTTTGGTAGATATTCTTTTTTATGCATTTTTTTACATTTTTCCCCTTATTTATAGTAATAGATGACAACAGAGTACTTCTGAAACATACATACATGGAATATTATTAGGATCCCATTCTTATGGCTGTACATGATGTGGACTATCACTGCTGATGTATTCATATGTGAACATAGGAAATTTATGTCCATTTCATTCTACTGTCTTCCATTTATCAAGTTGAGGAAGTTTTCCTTTATTGAGTTTTTTTATGGATTGCTGTCAAATGCTTTTCCTATATCTTTTGATGTGATCATGTGCATCTTTCACTTTTTTAGGTAAGGAGATTTTCATTAATTGATTTAAATGTTGATCTAGTCTTGCATAAGTAGAATAAATCTCACTTGGTCATGGCATATAATTATTTTTATACACTACTGGATTTGATTTGTTAATATTTTGCTAAGGAACATTGCATCTATGTTCAAGAGATTTTGATTTACAGTTTTCTTTACTTACAATGTTGCATGTGTTTGTGTGTGTGTGTGTGTGTGTGTGTATGTGTGTGTGTGTTGGGTAATGTTGACTTCATAAAATTAGGAATTATTTCCTCTACTTCTGTCTTTTGAAAAAGAACCAAGTATTGGTATATATTCTTTCTTATATGATTGAAGAAATTCAGCAGTGAACACATCTGGACCTAGGCTGTTTTGGAAGGTTAATGATCAACTATTTTATGATTAATTACTCTTAATGATTCAACTACTTTTTTTGTGTGTGGTGCTGGGGATTAAAGCCAGGGCCTTGTGCATAGAGGGCAAACATTCTGCTAACCAAGCTATATCCCCAGCCCTCAACTACTTTAATAGAGATAATCCTATTCAACTTAACTATTTCTTCTTACATGTTTGAAAAAATTGCATCTTTCAAGAAATCAATTTATTTCATGCAGGTTGTCAAATTTATGGGCACAACATTCTTTATATTTTACTTTATTTCTTTGTAATATCTATAGGATCTGTAATGATGTCTCTTCTTTCACTTTTATTATTAATAATTTGCATCTTTCTCTTTTTGCTTTGTTAGTCTGGCTACAAGCTTATCAGTTTGTTCTATTCAAAATCCAGGTTTTGGCTTTAATTATTTTTCTGTATCGGGATTCTGTCTTTTTTTTTATTGTAAAGAAATGGGATACATGTTGTTTCTCTATTTGTACATGGAGTCAAGGCATATCATCTGTGTAATCATAAATATACATAGGGTAATATTGTTCGCTTCATTCTGTTATTTTCTTTCCTTCCCCCCACCCCTCCCACCCCTCTTTTCCCTCTATACAGTCCTTCCTTCCTCCATTCTTACCACCCTCCTTAACCCAAACCCTAAACCTAACCCTAACACTAACGCTAATCCCTCCCACTCCCCAATATATGCCCTCATCCGCTTATCAGGGAGATCAATCATCCTTTAGTTTTTTTTTTTTTTTTTTTTTTTTTGTAATCATACGTTTACATAGGGCAATGATGTTTATTTTATTTTTCCCTTCCCCCCCACCCCTCCCACCCCTCTTTTCCCTCTATACAGTCCTTCTTTCCTTCATTCTTACCGCTCTCCTTATCCCTAACCCTAAACCTAACCCTAAACCTAATGCTAACCCCTCCCACCCCCATTATATGTCCTCATCCGCTTATCAGCGAGATCATTTGTCCTTTAGTTTTTTGAGATTGGCTTATCTCACTTAGCATGATATTCTCCAATTTCGTCCATTTGCCTACAAATGCCATAATTTTATCATTCTTCATTGCGGAGTAATATTCCATTGTATAAATATGCCACAGTTTCTTTATCCATTCATCAACTGAAGGGCATCTAGGTTGGTTCCACAATCTGGCTATGGTGAATTGAGCAGCAATGAACATTGATGTGGCTGTATCTCTGTAGTATGCTGATTTTAAGTCCTTTGGGTATAGGCCAAGGAGTGGGATAGCTGGGTCAAATGGTGTTTCCATTCCAAGCTTTCTGAGGAATCTCCACACTGCTTTCCAGAGTGGCTGCACTAATTTGCAACCCCACCAGCAATGTATGAGTGTTGCTTTTTCACCACATCCTCGCCAACACCTATTGTTGCTTGTATTCTTGATAATCGCCATTCTAATTGGGGTGAGATGAAATCTTAGGGTAGTTTTGATTTGCATTTCCCTTATTACTAGGGATGTTGAACATTTTTTCATATATCTGTTGATTACTTGTACATCTTCTTCTGTGAAGTGTCTGTTCATTTCCTTAGCCCATTTGTTGATTGGATTATTTGTATTCTTCGTGTAGAGTTTTTTGAGTTCTTTATAGATTCTGGAAACTAGCGCTCTATCTGAGGTATGGTTGGCAAAGATATTCTCCCACTCCGTAGGCTCTCTCTTCACATTTCTGATAGTTTCCTTTGCTGAGAGAAAGCTTTTTAGTTTGAATCTATCCCAGTTGTTGATTCTTGCTTTTATTTCTTGTGCTATGGGAGTCCTGTTAAGGAAGTCTGATCCTAAGCCAACAAGTTGAAGATTTGGACCTACTTTTTCTTCTATAAGATGCAGGGTCTCTGGTCTGATTCCAAGGTCCTTGATCCATTTTGAGTTGAGTTTTGTGTAGGGTGAGAGATAGGGGTTTAATTTCATCATCCTTTAGTTTTTTGAAATTGGCTTATCTCACTTAGCATGATATTCTCCAATTTCATCCATTTGCCTGCAAATGCCATAATTTTATCATTCTTCATTCCACTGTATATATTCCATTGTATATATATGCCACAGTTTCTTTATCCATTCATCAATTGAAGGACATCTAGGTTGGTTGCACAATCTGACTATGGTGAATTGAGCAGCAATGAACATTGATGTGGCTGTATCTTTGTAGTATACTGATTTTAAGTCCTTTGGGTATAGGCCAAGGAGTGGGATAGCTGGTTCAAATGGTGGTTCCATTCCAAGATTTCTGAGGAATCTCCATACTGCTTTCCAGAGTGGCTGTAGTAATTTGCAACCCCAACAGCAATGTATGAGTGTACCTTTTTCCCCACATCCTCACCAACGCCTATTGTTGCTTGTGTTCTTGATAATCGCCATTCTAATTAGGGTGAGATGGAATCTTAATGTAGTTTTGATTTGCATTTCTCTTATTACTAGAGATGTTGAACATTTTTTCATATATCTGTTGATTGCTTGTGCATCTTCTTCTGCGAAGTGTCTGTTCATTTCCTTAGCCCATTTGTTCATAGGATTATTTGTATTCTTGGTGTAGAGTTTTTTGAGTTCTTTATGTATTCTGGAAATTAGTGCTACATCTGAAGTATGAGTGGCAAAGATTTTCTCCCTCTCTGTAGGCTCTCTCTTCACATTACTGATAGTTTCCTTTGCTGAGAGAAAGCTTTTTAGTTTGAATCTATCCCACTTGTTGATTCTTGATTTTATTTCTTGTGCTATGGGAGTCCTGTTAAGGAAGTCTGTTCCTAAGCCAACAAGTTGAAGATTTGGACCTACTTTTTCTTCTATAAGATGCAGGGTCTCTGGTCTGATTCTGAGGTCTTTGATTCATTTTGTGTTGACTTTTGTGCAGGGTGAGACATAGGGGTTTAATTTCATTCTGTTGCATATTGATTTCCAGTTTTCCCAGCACCATTTGTTGAAGAAGCTATCTTTTCTCCATGCATATTTTTGGCACCTTTGTCTAGTATGAGAAAATTGTATTTATTTGGGTTTCTGTCCATGTCCTATTTTCTGTACCATTGATCTACCATTCTATTTTGGTTCCAATACCATGCCGTTTTTGTTACTATTGCTTTGTAATAGAGTTGAAGATCTGGTATTGCGATACCCCCTGCTTCTTTCTTTCTACTGAGGATTGCCTTAGCTATTTTCGATTTTTTATTCTTCCAGATGAATTTCATCATTGCTTGCTCTATTTCTGTAAGGTACATCATTGGGATTTTAATTGGAATTGCATTGAATCTGTATAGCACTTTTGGTAGTATGGCCATTTTGACAATATTAATTCTGCCTATTCAAGAACATGGGAGATCTTTCCATCTTTTAAGGTTTTCTTTAATTTCTTTCTTTAGTGTTCTGTAGTTCTCATTGTAAAGGTCTTTCACCTCTTTTGTGATATTGATTCCCAAATATCTTATTTTTTTTGAGGCTATTATGAATGGGGTAGTTTTCCTAATTTCTCTTTCTGAAGATTCATCACTTATGTATAAAAATGCATTGGATTTATGAGCATTGATCTTGTAACCTGCTACTTTACTGAATTCACTTATGAGTTCCAAAACATTTCTGGTGGAATTTCCTGGTTCCTCTAAATATATATAATCATGTCATCAGCGAACAGGGATAGTTTGAATTCTTCTTTTCCAATTTGTATCCTTTAAATTCTTTGGTTTGTCTAATTGCTCTCGCTAGCGTTTCTAGGATGATGTTGAATAGAAGTGGTGAAAGAGGGCATCCCTGCCTTGTTCCAGATTTTAGGGGGAATGCTTTCAGTTTTTCACCATTTAGAATGATATTGGCCATGGGCTTAGCATAGATGGCCTTTACAATGTTAAGGAATGTTCCCACTACCCCAATTTTTTCTAGTGTTTTGAGCATGAAGGGATGCTGTATTTTATTGAATGCTCTTTCTGCATCTATCGAAATAATCATGTGATTCTTAACTTTAAGTCTGTTGATATGGTGAATGACATTTATTGATTTCTGGATGTTGAACCAACCTTGCATCCCTGGGATAAAAACCACTTAATTGTGGTGCACTCTCTTTTCAATATATTTTTGTATGTGATGTGCTAAAATTTTGTTGAGAATTTTTGTGTTGATGTTCATTAAGGATATTGGTCTGAAATTTTCTTTCCTCAATGTGTCTCTGTCTGGTTTAGCTATTAGGGTGATATTGGCTTCATAGAATGAGTTTGGGAGGATTCCCTCCTCTTCTATTTCATAGAATACTTTGAGGACTATTGGAATGATCTCTTCTTTAAAGGTTTTGTAGAACTTGGCTAAGAACCCATCTGGTCCCGAACTTCTCTTTGTTGGTAGGCTTTTGATGGCCTCTTCTATTTCATTGCTTGAAACTGATTTATTTAAGTTGTGTAAGTCCTCCTAGTTCAGTTTAGGTAATTCATATGTCTCTAGAAACTTGTTGATGTCTTCAAGGTTTTCTGTTTTGTTGGAGAATAAATTTTCAAAATAGTTTCTAATTATGTTTTGTATTTCACTCATGTCTGTTGTGATATTTCCTTGTTCATTCCGAATTTTAGTAATTTGAGTTTTCTCCCTCCTTCTCTTTGTTAGTGTGGTTAAGGGTTCATCAATTTTGTTTATTTTTTCAATGAACCAACACTTTATTTTGTTAATTTTTTGATTGTTTCTTTTGTTTCAATTTCGTTGATTTCGGCTCTGATATTAACCATTTCCTGTCTTCTACTACTTTTGGTGTTGGTCTGCTCTTCTTTTTCTAGGGCTTTGAGTTGTAGTGTTAAGTCATTTATTTGTTGATTTCTACTTCTTTGGTTGAATGCACCCCATGAAATAAATCTTCCTCTAAGTCCTGCTTTCATAGTGTCCCAGAGATTTTGATTTGATGTGTCTTTGTTCTCGTTTACTTCTAAGAATTTTTTTATTTCCCTCCTGATGTCTTCTATTATCCATTCATCATATAATAGTGTATTATTTAACTCCAGGTTTTGGAGAAGTTTTTGTTTTTGTTTTTTTTTTTTTTTTAGTTTTTGTTTTTTATTCTGTCATTTATTTCTAATTTCAATCCATTATGATCTGATAGAGTACAAGGTAGTATCTCTATCTTCTTGTATTTGCTAACAGTAGCTTTGTGGCATAATATATGGTCTATTTTAGAGAAGGATCCATTTGCTGCTGAGAAGAATGTGTATTTGTTCTTTGTTGGATCGTATATTCTATATATGTCTGTTAAGTCCAAATTGTTGATTGTGTTATTGAGATCTATGGTTTCTTTATTCAATTTTTGTTTGGAAGATCTATCCAGTGGTGAGAGAGGTGTGTTAAAATCGCCTAGTATTATTGTGTTGTGGTCTATCTGATTTCTGAAATTAAGAAGGATTTGTTTGACGTACATTGATGAGCCAATGTTTGGGGCATAGATGTTTATGATTGTTATATCTTGCTGATTTATGCTTCCCTTAAGCAGTATGTAATGTCCTTCTTTATCCCTTCTGACTAGTTTTGGCTTGGAGTCCACATTATCTGAAATGAGGATGAATACTCCAGTTTTTTTGCTGTGTGCATGTGCGTGGTATGTTTTTTCCTATTCTTTCACCTTTAGTCTGTGGGATCTCTTTCTATGAGATGAGTCTGTTGCAGGCAGCATATTGTTGGTTTTTTCTTTTTAATCCAATCTACGAGTCTATGTCTTTTGATTGATGAGTTCAGGGCATTAATATTCAGGGTTATTATTGTGATATGATTTGTATTCCCAGTCATTTGACTCATTTTTGTTTTTTGACATGATTTGGGTTTTCCTTTATTTGGCTATTCCTTTAGGCTTGTTCCTCCTGTTGCTGATTTGCATTGTTGTTTTTCATCTCTTCCTCATGGAATATTTTGCTGAGAATGTTCTGTATTGCCAGCTTTCTTTTTGTAAATTCTTTTAGCCTTTCTTTATCATGGAAGGATCTTATTTCGTCATCAAATCTGATAGAAAGTTTTGCTGGGTATAAGATTCTTGGTTGGCATCCGTTTTCTTTCAGGGCTTGGTAAATGTTGTTCCAGGCCCTTCTAGCTTTTAGGGTCTGGATTGAAAAATCTGCTGATATTCTTATTGTTTTCCCCCGAATGTAATTTAATTCTTTTCTCTCGCGGCCTTTAAAATTCTGTCTTTATTTCGTATGTAGGTATTTTCATAATAATGTGCCTTGGTGTGGGTCTGTTTTAATTTTGTATATTTGGAGACTTATAACCCTCTTGTACTTGGTTTTCCATTTCATTCTTCAGACTTGGGAAGTTTTCTGATATTATTTCATTGAATAGATTGTTTATTCCTTTGGTTTGTTTCTCTAAACCTTCCTCAAGCCTAATAATTCTTAAATTTGGCCTTTTCATAATATCCCATAATTCTGTAGATTCTGTTCATGATTTCTTACCATCTTCTCTGTTTGGTCTACTTTGTTTTCAAGATTAAATATTTTGTCTTCAATGTCTGAGGTTCTGTCTTCCAGGTGTTCTATCCTATTGGTTATGCTTTCTATGGAGTTTTTTACTTGATTTATTATTTCCTTCATTTCAAGGATTTCTGTTTGTTTTCTTTTTCAGTATCTCTAACTCTTTATTGAAATGATCTCTTGCTTCCCCTATTTGGTCTTTTAACTGTTATTTGGTGTGATCATTTAATGCCTGCATTTGCTCTTTCATCTCCTCCTTCAATGCCTGCATTTGCTCTTCATCTCCTCGTTTGCTTCCCTGATTGTTTTAATTATGTACATTCTGAACTCCCTTTCTGACATTTCTTTTGCTGTGCTGTCATTGGGTTTTATTGATATAGTGTCTAGGTTTGTTTGGGACATTTTCTTTCCTTGTTTTCTCATATTGGTCAGATATCAGTGGGACTCTGAGATATTGCAGATTTCCTCTATTGGCTTATAGTGTCCCTATAGATTTCTAGCCTATCACCTCCCAGCCTTCAGTAGCCTGAAGTCATGGAGGAACTTGATAATATACTCCTTCCGAAGAAAGCTGCCCCTAGGCCACTTCTGGTTCCAGAGCTTGTGGCTGACTCTGTGTTGAAAGGCTCTCACTGGGCGGTCTGCTCCGAGAAGATGGCCGTGAAAGTAGCCTGCCACCAGAGGGAGCAGGGCTGCTTGGGTAAGTCCCTGGCTGCCCTGTCCTGGTCCCTGAAGCTGCCTGCAGGCCGGAGCTCGCCACTGGATCTGGGACTCGGAGCTGGTTCTGAGCAGAAAGGCTTTCACTGGGGGGCCTGCTCCGAGAAGCTGACCATGTGGGAGGAGCCCACCACTGGAGGGAGCAGGGCTGCCTGGGGAAGACTCTAGGTGCCCTGCCTTGCTCTGATAAGCCGCCCTTATCCGGGCCTGCCGCCCAGGCCGAGCTTCACGAAGTGGTGGAGACTCACCCCGTGGCTTTATTTTAGTCTGAGTCTCTCAATGCCTCCCCTTCTTGAATCCTGAGTTCTGGAGCAACAGGAGATGCAGTCACCCTCTAGTCTGCCATCTTGGATCACCCCATGGAAATAGCCTGCAGCCGGAGGGGGCAGGGTCGCCTGGAGAAGTCTCTGTCTGCCCTGCCCTGTTCCCAGGGGCTGCCTGTGGGTCAGAGATCTCCGCTGGCTCCGGGATTTGTTACTGACTCTGTGTAGAAAGGCTTTCACTGGGAGGTCTGCTCCTAGAATCTAGCCTCGAAAGTTGCTTCCCGCCGGAGGGAGCAGGGCTGCTTGGGGAAGTCCCTGGCTGCCCTGTCCTGGTCCCTGTAGCTGCCTGCAGGCCAGAGCTCGTCGCTGGCTCCGGAACTTGGAGCTGGTTCTGTGCAGAAAGGTTCTCACTGGGGGGCCTGCTCCGAGAAGCTGGCTGTGTGGGAGGAGCCCGCCGCCAGAGGGAGCAGGGCTACTGGGGAAGACTCTAGCTGCCCTGCCCTGCTCTGATAAGCTGCCCCTATCTGGGCCTGCCGCCCAGGCCGAGCTTCACCCAGTGGGAGAGACTCACCCCATGGCTCTATTTAGTCTGAGTCTCTCAATGCCTCCCCTTCTTGAATCCTGAGTTCTGGAGCGACAGGAGATGCAGTTACCCTCTAGTCCACCATCTTGGATCTGGGTTTCTGTCTTTAATTTCATTGATTCATTTCCTAAATCTTCTCATTTTTTTATTCTTCATTCCATGGACTTACTTTGTACTTCTCTTTGTAGTTTTTGAAATGGACACTTAGATTATTGATTTTAGATCTTTCCATTTTTCTAATTTATGCATTTAATACCATAAGTATTCCTCTAAAGACTGTTTTTCTGAATCTCACAAATTGTAATGTATACCTTTGACTTTCATTAATTTCAACAATGTTTTAAAATTTATCTTAAGACAATTTCTTTTACCTATATGTTATTTTGAAGTGAGTCATTTATTCTTCATGTTGTGATTTTTCCAGTTATCTTTCTGTTATTGTTTTTTCTACAATTTAACTCAATTGTGACCTGAGAGCAGATGTATAATTTCAATTTTTAAAAATATTAAGATATAGTTCATGACCCAGTGTGGCCCATCTTTGTAAATATTCTATGTGAGCTTGATTATCCTTTTTATGTACTCTCACAAATGAGTAAGATCATTTATTTCCTTTTGCTTTGCATAACAATTGTTTAGTGAGAACTTATGCCAGTATATAAACAAAAATGCTTCTCTCAAGTTTTCTCAAAATTATGAGGACTTTCCCCCTCTCCTTGTTCAATTAGGTAAAGCACAGGATGAGGTACATTGCATTAGAATTGAGTAGTTCAAGTATTTGGCAAGTGTTCTCTGTCCTTTACCAATTATCTTAGTTTGGGGACTTCAACTTTCTTACCTAGTTTTCCTTTTCTGTAAATAGGACTATATATATATATATATATATATATATATATATATTTGGATGAATTCAAATATTAAACACATATATCTATCTTTCACAATGTCTCACACATAATATATAAGGAGAAAATTGCCATGTATTAGCACGTAACTTTTCCCAGTGTGTGGACATATCCATATGCCACTGATTGTTCATATTAGCATTATAGTATTGACCTAGAATTTTAAACTCAAATATTAACCTCATTATGTTTTTAAATAATTTTTATCACCTGGGAAAAAAAAGCATCACTTGGTTTGTTGATTATATTAGCCATATATTCTAATTAATATAAAATTATGAGTCATTTAATTCACTTATGTTTAATAACCATAAACAAACAAGTAAAACTTCGTCATTGAATGTTGTAAAAAAAACCTGGTTCAGGGATTTGCCTTCATCTTTTTCCCCTATAATACAACACGATAGCTTCAGAGTATACTAGCATTTGTAGTAAATATTTCATCTATTGACCTACAAAACAGGTAATCCTAGAAACACCAGCATGTTTCACAATGAAACAAACATGATCTTTGTAGCTTAAAAAGTTATAAAGCAGGATTTTTTTTTTTTTTTTTTTGTAATGGGGATTGAACTCAGAGTCATTGGGCATTGGACCACTGAGCCACATCCCCAGCCCTATTTTGTATTTTTATTTAGAGACAGGATCTCACTGAGTTGAGTACCTAGCTGTTACTGAGGCTGGTTTTAAACTTGAGATCTTCCTGCCTCAGCCTCCAAAGCCACTGGGACTACAGGGGTGCCCCACTGGGCACAGCATAAATTAGAATTTTTATTTACTTATTTGTATCTATGAGAACTTTGGGAGGTTCTCCATATTTATGGGTCCCACATGTGAAGATTCAATCAACTGCAGATAAAAATGTAGTTATAAGTATCATGGTTATGTCTGTACTGAACATTAACAAAAGCTTTTCTTGTCATTATTTGCCAATGAATACAGTATAACTATTTGCATAACACTTTTATTGTATTATTCATTGTAAGATAATTTAGCCATGATTTGAAAGATATGAGAGAATGCAAGTAGGTTATCTGTAAATATTCTAAATCTTGTATAAAGGACTTGAGCATTCATGGATACTGGTATCTGTGTAGGGTCCTGTAACAAATTCCCGACAAATACCTGGGGACCTTTCCTTACTTTTTCTTAGACTCAGATCTCAGAGGAAGAAAAAAAAATAAAGATAGAAAATAGGAAATCATTGTCATAGAAAAATAAAAATTCAACAGAGCAGTGGAAGAATAGTATATTACATATTACTTACATTATCAATGATATATCATGAAGAATAAACATAATGGCTTTAACTCATTCAAAAACTGAAAAAAGAAATGGAGTTGAAGAAGTGGAATAGTTTATGTAAGAAAAAAGATTTCTGATCTACCTTAGTAAAGAGACAACTGATATAGCTAAAATTTATGAACTGTGAACCACAGTGTGTGTGTGTGTGTGTGTGTGTGTGTGTGTGTGTGTGTGTAAGGGACTTGAGCATTCATGGATCCCAAAGAGAATTTCTAAGTATTGTGTAAATTGGTGAGGTTAACACACGTGCTTATTTGTCTAATACCTATCTTGCCCTTTAGCCTTTGGCCTCTTCGGGGCATGTACTACCATTCTGTGGTTACCACTCTGTGTTTAATGCCTAGTCTTATTAGGAGCTCAGAAAAAGACAAACAAATTTATGAAAAGAAAGATTAAAAAGTCACTGAAATCCTTTTCAGTAGTTAAATCAGTGGACTGCAAATACAATATTATGAAATTGTAAACTACTCTTTGGTGAACAATAAAATATGAGTTGCCCTTGAGTGAAGCAGACTGCTAGGAGAATGTATCTTGGAAAAGGTCATTCTAAACTCTAAGTGGAGAGCTTGCTGAGCTATTCAGCAAAATCTCTCCTCCACTTCCATCATAATTATGTTGTTCCTGAGAAGTGGTAATCCAGCTATATTATTAGCCTTCCTACCTCATAAGTTGTAGCTGTGTGACTCTCTGTTTAGCATGCCATATGAGTGGAAATGAAATTTCCACCTAAAGAGATAAGTAAAATTCCTCTGTGGTTCCTCCTTGTTTCAACCTAGAATAACCACTCAAGTTCATATATGATTATGAAGGAAAAAGATATTCTAAACAGTACACACACAATTTATGTCAAAAATAAATGACAAAGCAAGATATTATTAAATGGAAGTCATTTTTTTTTTTGGTTTTCTTTTTCTGAAATGTGTACTATAGGAAGTTCTCTTTTAGAAAGGACCATTTTCTGTTTTCTGTGTGTGTGTGCGTGTGTGAGAGAAAAAAGAGAGAGATAGATGTTTTAATGTAGTAAATTCTTATATATTAATTTAGTTGATTAATCAATTTTAATTTTATAATTATTTTTCCTAGCATATTGAAGGAATTTATTATTTTTGTGTATTATGGCTTCCATTTTTTACTAATGAAATGCGTATTGTCAATTTACATTCTGTTCCCTAGTGAAAAATCTGGTTTTTTCTTTGTCAGACTTAAAATTGTACCATTTCTGATTATTCTTATACCACAATGTATTTAGAAGTATATTTTTATATACTATGCTATGACTATGATTATTTTTATTTCTTAATCAGAAAATTAATCTTTTTCTTTTTAAATTCTGGAACATTTTCATATTCCTTCAGTTTCATTTATTTTCTCTTCTTTTTTTTTCTTAATATTTTTTCTTTGGATTAAACTTACTCTGAACTTTCTTATTTTAGCTGCAGTAGATTTCATATTCCTTTTTGCACTTTTTCTTCTTTATTTTCCCCTTCAGTTTTTGTTATATAATTAGTTTAGGTACACCTTCTTTTCACTATTCTATTATTCTTTTCACTATTCTATTATTCTTTTCACTATGATATTTCACTTATCAACTCAGTGTTATTCTAATCTTATGTTTACCTTTTTCTTTTGGTCTAGTATTCTATTTACAATTGAAACTTTCTTCATTATATTTTTAAGCATTTCTAATAGATTTGTTATCCCTCACCTGTATTCCTTTGAGCCTGTCCTTTTATAGATTTCCATTTATAGTAATATTTTTCCTTCAGTGTTTCATAATTTTGGATTGTATACTCATTTTTAAATAGCAGAAATTTGTGAAAATACTATAAGAATACATACTAGTAGAAATTATTTACATTTGTTTTGCAGGAGGATAGTATCAATCTCTAACCATTTGAAATTAATTGGTTAAATATAAGTCAGATTACTTTCAAACTTCAGACTTATGTGATGTGTGAATCCTCAGAGAGCAATGTCTCACCAAGAGCTTCATTAATAGCTGAGCTTCTTTCCTTCAGTCACATCTTTCATTCAGTGTGAAGACTTTGAGAGTATTCAAATTAATCTCTTTCTCTGTGTGGCCTTTATCAATCTTTGTTTTTTAACCTTTTAGATATAGATATAGATAGATATAGTTGTATACAGATTATATATATATATATATATATACACACACGTGTGTATGTATGTGTATATGTACAAACATATATAAATTTCTAAATAATATATACATTTCACTTTTAAAATATATATCTTAAATTAAAAAAAGAGGTCTTTTAAATTGAGGGGCATTTTTATAATAACACAAATCCCTTCAAACCTAATATTTCTAAGTTACTGAGATTAGCAAATACCTTAAAAACAGCCATACCTGAGGTTTTAACATATTAGAATGATTTTCTAGTCTTTCTTCGTTTTGGTTGCCTGGAGATTTAACCTAATATTTTTATGAATGCAATCGTAAGCATCCCTGCTAAATTATACCCACAATATCTATTGGCATGCTTTTTAAAAATCAAGTGGTATTCTTAAAGTCAATTCTATAATCTCAGAAATAAAAGTTCTATAGCACACTTTCCTCTTACCAATTAGATAGTAAGAGGGAAGTATAAGTAATACAGGCATGTGAAAAGCTATTTTCAGAAGGAACATTTTGAGTATATGAGAGCTAATGGACCCAGCACACAAATGGAAAATTTGGCCTCAGGAATAGAGACAGTACAACTACTATAAGACATGTGTGTCATGCACACATGTGTGTGTGTGTGTGTGTGTGAGTGTGTGTAAATATGTTGACATAATCAATAGTAGAAAAATAGCACATATTTATCTAATGGCTCCTATTTTTTTCTCATGAACTAGTAGCAAGACATTAGCTAAGACACTGTGCAGAGAAAGTTGTATAGTTCTATTAAGAAACACAAGTGCATGAAATAGTTATCTCAGGCCACTGTAGATGAAAATAAAGATGAAACAGCCTCATGAAATGCTGAAAGCACATTTGGAATTTGTTACTAAGAATTTAAAATTAGATATATATATATATATATATACACAAATACATATATGTATTAATGATATAATACATAATACATTAAAATGCTATATATCTTAATTATCCATAGTGAATATATTATACAAGTGTAGTTTACTATGTAGTATGGTATACAACGTATTACATATTATAAATAACATGTAGCAATGGAATTTTATTAAAGAATATATGTACATATACCACATCTAACCATTCAACTAAGTTTCCATAAGTGTAGATTAGTCAATGTGCTATCTTTAATGAGCTTATTTTGGTTAGGTATATGTACCAAAGGGGGAAAAATTCATTCAAGGGAGTTGAAAATCTATTAAAAGACACACTGTTAATGCCTATGACTATTAAATTTAATTTAGGTTTAAAGAAAATAATGCAAAGGAAAAGGTAATAATTAAAAAAGTATTTGTATCATTCACCCTCATGCCCCAATGTGGCTAAACATATGTTGAAATTGAAATAAAAGTGATGTCATTATTAGTTACAGAAAAGCATACAGAAAGTGAGGTGATTAAAAGAAGAAAGCAACTGTAATATCTAGACCACAGTGCAATATAATGCAAAATATATTCACTGGTAGTAGAATAAAGGTACATCAGAGAAAATAACCACTTAAGTGAACAGAAGGAGATTTCTAGAAAGAGAAGTGACATTTGATAGATAGTCATCATGAATATGAAAGAGTATATCTAGCATGAATGTCACAGAATAAGCTTAACAGTAATTATTAGTAAATTTCACATTTATATTTTACTTTATAATTTATAAAGTCAGCCCCACACATATTCCTTAAATTTTCTTATTATTTGGGCAGCATGGAATATCCAATATACATTTCTTCATCAACAAAACCAGGACTCAAACAAGTTTCTATTTTTTTACTCCCTCAGTAGGGAGTGATATGACAGTATGGCCAGATTTTCTAAAGAACCCTTATGGATTCTGTGGGCTTTCAGCATCTGTTCCACACATCAGTAGAGTGTGTTAAGTACCTTTTTAATACTCAGAACCTCTGGGATCTCAGCCTGGGCAGGATTCTTCTCTAGGGACCCACAACAGCTGTTGTGGTGCTAAAACTACTGTTCTTGGATAGATGGAAAATTTTTGATCCTTTTTCCAAATCTACACCCAGTTGAGAAGACTGAAATCTACTTCTGATTCATTTTTGGAGGGAAAAGAAATGAACACCTGAGGGGAAAGAATGTGAACTGTGAATATCTAAAAAAATCCTTCATATATTCCTGAGAAAAAATTATACAAGGTACATCAAAAATTCAGGAATGGGCCTTAAGTGTTAAGTTTTGAACAACTGAAATCACTTGACAGTGAAAACAAATGATGATAATAATATAATGGAATTGAGACAAATCTAGTGGAAGACAAAATGAGTATTTTTAAAAATATTTCTACTTAGAAATTCAGATCATAAAAGCAATAAAAAATACTTGAGCAAAAACTAAGATTTAACTATAACAACTTCCACCTTCCCTGAGCAACCAACATTGAATTCCAATGTAATCACTTTTCTCTTAGGAAATTCCAGTCTGTCACATATGTTGTCCCTTCCCAGACATTTAAGGAGTTTGAAAATCAGATCCACAGTAAACACACAAGATGTAAAATTTATCAGCATCTAATGACAAAATCACTTTTGAAAAATGGAACAATCCCATTTTAGTTAAGAATATGTTGTAAAAATGGAAGTGCCCCATGATTCCTTTTTCTTCCATTCACATGATTCCAATATACATATGACTGTGGTTTTGTTCTCTTTCTTGTTTCTTTGTTTTCAGAATCATATATTAAAATGTGTGCATGTGTGTGTACTTGTGTGTGTCTACAAGTGTTTTGCAGTTACTCTCATCCTGGGCATGATAATTTCTTCTTCTGAGAAATTATCTTAGTATCAGCTTTGCTAAAGTTCTAACTGCTTCACACACCACTTTTGTTCTGAGCATTATATGAGTTCCTATATACACATAGCATGCCATTGTCCTCTGCTTCCTCACCACTTGGGCTTTTGCTATTCTCACTATTAATTGAAGATCACATGTATTTGTTGTTTTTTTATTTGCTTTTGTTTTTAACAAATAATGCACCAAAGTTTTTTTTTTTTTCCCCATAAAATGTGATCAGTATTTGCAAGAATAGGATTTCCTTTCTTGTGAGTGCTCCACTATTCAAAGGGTATAGCTTTAAGAGTTGTGATATGGCACATGCTATTCTAAATCTCATAAAAGCCTGTGGGTGGTGAGGAAAGAGCTGGAAAAGACTAAAGGCAGGAGCGATAAGTCAGCTCCAAGTGAAGCATCACATTGAGCTCTGAGGAAATGCTACATCATTATTGAATTCCCACTGCCATCCTGATTGGAAACAAATTAACTTATTTCATATGACAGACCTAATATTTCCTGTCACTCATTTAATTCTTGTTAGACAGATGTAAATTAGATCTTATTATGATTGTTATAGAGCTAACAAAATTGAATCAAAAGTAGGAAAAGGCAGTCCAGGTTTCATAAGAGCTAAGTGGAAGGTCTAGACGATAACATAAATCAACCTAATGACAGCTTCTTTGGCTGTATTGATTAATTCCTGAGAAGAAGAAAATAAGTCAACCATCACCACCATCATCACTGTCACTACCCAATCCTAAGTTCTTATCTATTTACTATAATTTCAAATGCAACTACATTGAATGGGAGTACAGCGTAGTAGGGCCTGAAGGGACTCTTACCTCTAACCAAAAGATAGACTCAAAAGGTATATAAACATTTTCCTGTCTAGGGGACAATTCAAAAGGTGTTTTATTCAAATGAATAGCATCTATATAGATAATAACTTGGCCTTAGGAAAAACAATGTGGTCTGCAGTAAAAATTAAGAAAGTAAGAAAGGGTGGTGCAGAGGGCAATGAAATGAGTTTCCAGAGGAGATCTGAGCATGGGAGAGGTGTTCTGTTGGGGACAATATTAATATTCTTAGACAAAGATAAGCTGATTTGATGTTTCTAGGTTCACTCCTTAAAGGGTAACTTGCCTATCTACTCACAAACTCTAATGCAGCACTGTGATCATAACTCATTGAACCACAAATGCCTCAGGAAAGCAAGGGCTGTTTTTTGTCCAGCTTGATTAAATGGAAGACTGTACAGGGATGGTGATTTCTCTTTCCCAACTGTCAGAAAAGATATATGTCTTTATTTTCTTATCTATTTGTGCTTTATCAAAGTATTTAATATGTCTCCATTCAATTACAACATTTATGAAGTGATGATAATAATTATACTTATTTTAACTTTGATCGTAAAGATTTGGTAAATGTGTTTGACACTTCCCAATGCAATGTCTGGGACATAAGATACTTTAAAAATATGGTAAGGATTGATTAAGAAAATGATAATTACTACAGACCGAATGAACATTTCTGTCCCCTTCATTTATAGAGAGAAATCCTAGTCCCCAATTTAACATTAAAACGTGGTACTTGAGTGAGGTGATCTGATCATGAGGGTGGAGTTGCATGAATGGCCCTGGTGTACTTATGAAAGAGTCCCAACGCAACTTATTTGCCTCATTGAGTATATGAGAACATAACAAGAAAGCACCAATAATAAATCAGAAAATGGCCCCTTCCCATACACCAAATCTGCCAGTGCCTTGATGTACTTGATGACTTTCTAGCTTACAGAGCTGTGAGAAATAATTTTTTGCTATTGGCAAACCACCTATTTTATAGTATTTTGCTATAGCTTCTCCAGTGAAGTAAGAAAACAAGATACGATGATAGTATTGGGTAATATATTTTGTAAACTCAGGTTGCAGTGGCAGTGAGGAAGGAAATCATGCTCAAGGTTCTCCCACACAGGCATCAATTTAATGACAATACATAGTCTAAAAAGGACTACAAAGAAAACTCCAGAAAACAGTGAAGAGGTTGCAGTAACCCAGATAAGTGCAAAGTCCAGAAAATCTGTATTATATTGGGGAAGAAAATCAGTTGCATTTCCTCTCTATAACAGTACACCCAATCCACGGAGCTTGGTGCATTTGGGAGAAAATATGCATATTCTTGTTTCTTTAATGTAAGTGAAAGATAAAAATGAGACACATTATCAAGTTTCTCTGTTTTCCAGAGCATGCCTGAATTTCCAGCTACTTTCTTATCTGACTGGAAGACTGAGAAGAATTAACATACTTTGAATGCTTGAGGACCACAAGAAACAAAGGAGAGTTCAGCAAATCGTTACATCACCACTAGAGAGACCTAGAGGTAGCAAGAGATTATGGGATCCTAAGAAAGCAATTGATAAACCTCTCTAATTGAGGAATTGTACACAAAAAACCAGAGAACATGCATTTCCAGAAAAGTTTGAGAGATGTCCATTCATTAGCTGGGCAGATTGTGAAGATATTTTCCTACAGAAAACTTGTCTATAAGGTCTAGGAGAGGTGACTCCTTTTGTCAAATATCCAAATTCCAAAAACATATGAAGAATCAAGGAACCAAAACATATTTCCAAAAATTGACTCTTAAAAAAATGAAGATCTATGAAGGATCTGATGTCAAATTAAAATAATCCTAAAAAAGCTCAGTGACCTATAAGGAAACACAAATATACAACTAAACAAAATCAGAAAAATGATGTGTTAACAAAGTAAGAATATGTGCAATGAGATAAAATTATAACAAATAAATCCAAACAGAAATTCTGAAGTTGAAAAATGCAATAACTAAACTGAAAATTTAACTAGTGTGGACTCAACAGCAGATGTGTTCAAGTATATGGCAACAAGTAATTTTATTACTGAGTCACAGTAACAAAATAATAAATGAGGAAAAGTGAAGAAAGCTTAGGGAACTTACGGAACATCTTCAAGCAGACACTGTACAAATCTCAGGAGAACAGAGAGAACAGGACAAGTTATTTAAAGAACTAGTGACCCCAACCTTACCAAATCTGAAGAAGGAAATTGACATCCAAATTCAAAAGCTCAAAAATTTTGATTAGAATGATTCTAAAAAGACCCATTCTATGACACATTATAACTAAATTATCAAAAGTAAAAGGCAAAGAGTAGCTGGAATACAGCAAGATACCAGTAAACTGTCATATACAAAGAAGACACTTCCCTAGATTAACAACAGAATATTTAGTGGAAGCATTAAGTGGGATGATGTCTTCAAAATGCCAAAAGAAAACACAGAGAGAGAGAGAGAGAGAGAGAGAGAGAGAGAGAGAGAGAGAGAGAGAGAGAGAGAGAAACCAGTAATACTATATCCAGTGAAAGCATCCCTCCAAAATGAGGAAATTATAAAGAATTTCTCAAACAAAAGTTAAGGGATGTCATAACCACTAGATCTAGTTTATAAGAAATACTTGAGTCCTTCAAGTTAAATGATAGTGCACTAGACAACAGCATGAAGGCATACAAAAATGTAGAGTTCTCTGACATAGTTAAGTATATAGACATATACAGAATCCTGTAATACTGGAACGGTGATATGAAATACACAAATGATTTTTAATTCTGATACAGACTTAAAAAGATAAAAGCATTAAAATCTATTAAATAAAACTATGATAAAATATAAGATGATATAATTTGAGAAATTAATAACAAAGTAGTGTTGTAAAGAAATTTTTATATGTGATTGTGATAAGTCGTTATCAGTAACAAATAGATTGTTATAACTGGAATATGCTTTAAGTAGTCTCCATTTTAAGTGAAAAGAACCACAAAAGAAAGAAAAAGTAATCAAATCTTATTGATAGAAAAAAGTTGACTGAAGTATGAAGGAAGACATCAAGATAGGAAAAGAGGGACAGACTGACCTGTAAGACACATAGAAAACAGCAAAATGACAAAAGTCTTTCCATACCAGCAATTACTCAAAATGCAAATGTATTTTTCAATTAAGAGATATATGGAGTAGATGAATGGATAAAATTTTTAAAAAACAAGATACAACTGTGCTGTCTACAAGAGATTTACTTCAAATGCAAGGACACACATAGGCCAAAAATGCAAGGTTGGAAAAAAATATTCCATTCAAATGGTAACCAAAAGAGAGAAGGGGTGGTCTACATTTATGAAACACAAACTAGACCTTAAATCAAAAACTGTAACAAGATATGAAGAAGAAAAGTATACAAACATAACAAGAATAACAGGATAACACACTATGAAGACATAACCATTAGAATATATATGCACCCAACTTTGGAGCATCTAAATATATATAGAATATATCAATAGATCTGAGGAAAGGGATAGATTATAATACAGTATTATTAGGAGATATCAATACCCCATAAATAATAATAGATAGAAAAATCAGAAAGTATATCAAAAACAAATAGAAGATTTAAACAAACATACAGACAATTACGTTTCACAGACCTATTACAGAGAATTCTACCCAGCAGTTGAGAATAGAAAGCCTTTTCAATAACATGGACTGTTCTCTGTTCTCTAGGATAGACCACATGTTACATCACAAAACAAGTCTTAATAAACTTATTTAGATTGAAGTTTTAGAGCACTAATCTCCAAAATTTATGAAGAACTTAAAAAACTTTACGGTCAAAATAAAAAGAACCCAATCATTAAATGGGTTAAGAAACTGGGCAGACACTTCACAGAAGAAGATATACAGGTGATTGACAAATATATGAAAAAGTGTTCATCATCTTCAGTAATTAGAGAAATCAAAATCACCCTAAGATTTCACCTCACTCTGATCAGAATAACTATTATCAAGAAAACAAGCAATAATAGGTGTTGGCGGGTTTGTGGGGGGAAAAGGCAAACTCATACATTGCTGGTAAAATTGAATATTGGTGCAGTCACTCTGTAAAGCAGTATGGAGATTATTCAGAAAACTCAAAATGGACCCATCATTTGATCCAGTTATCCCACTCCTCAGTTTATACCCAAAGGACTTAAAATCAGCATACTATAGTAACACAGCCACATCAATGTTTATAGCTGCTCAATTCACAATAGCTAGATTGTGTTACCAACCTAGATGCCCTTCAATAGATGAATGTATAAAGAATCTGTGGTATATATACACAATGGAATATTATTCAGCCATAAAGAAGAATAAAATTATGGCATTTGTAGGTAAATGGGTGCAGCTGGAGAATATCATGCTAAGTGAAATAAACCAATCCCAAAATGCAAAGGCCAAATGTTTTCTCTGATAAGTGGATGATGATACATAATGGGGGAAGGGTAGAGAAGAATGGAGGAACTTTGGAACATGTAGAGGGAAATGGGGGGGTGGAGAAAGATAGTGGACTGAGACAAACATTACCCTATGTACATGTATGATTACACAAATGGTGTGAATTTATGTAATGTACAATCATAGGAATGAAAAGTTGTAACCCATTTGTGTACAATGAATCAAAATGCAGTCTGTAAAAATTAAACAATGAATATATAAAAAATTGAAGTTAAATCAATTAACTTTTCTAACTACAATGAAATGAAACTAGAAATCAATAGCAAAAAGAAAACAGATTGTTAACATTCGCACTGTATACTTAAAGGAATAAGCTGGTAAATTTTATGCTTTTTTTATCACCACAATAAAAACATATCCTTTGACAGTTATGCACAAGGCATTGTGAAGTTATTTCAAAAGGATAGAAATAAAATCAAGGGTAATATAATGGAAACCATAGGGGAGCATGTGGTCAAAAATTAAATTAACTGTCAACAGTATCAATGTTTCAGAAAGGTCAAGAAAGATAAGTGGGGGAATTAACAGCACAGATGGAATTTAGCAACAGTGATATAATTGATCATTTAGCAAGGATAATTTCAGTGAAACAAGGATAAGTCCAAATAGTGGTGAGGCTGAGGACCAGACCATACAATTCATGTTCTACTCATGAACACTTTGGAAAGGAAGGGAGTGCTAAAATAATTAATGGTTAAATATTTTTAAAGCATTTATTTAATGTGCAACATATGGACTTCATTGTAGTGGTGGATCTATGCACCTTGTTGAGCTGTTGCAGATTAAGGAATAAGGTCTTGTATGCAGGGATATAGGAATCAGAACTCACAGTCTTTGGCTAGATTCTCATATCCCTTGATATTAGGTACATCAAATCCATCTTAAAAGATTAAGATGAATGAATTCCCCTCTGTCTTCCCAAATTGCAAGCAGGTTTACCTGTATTTTACAGACTTGAAATGCATATTCCTATAGGGACATGAGCTGCTGGAAAGGTGACTAGGACTCCCAGGGAACATGAAAATTCAGGGAAGGGAGATAGGAGGCAGAAAAAGTAGCTACTAGGCACAGTGAGTAAATGTTCCCAGGAGCAACAGAAGAGGCAAACACAAAGACCCTAAATAACCATAATTCTCTTTCTTGTGTGTAATGGGTCTGTTAACTGGCCCTAGCAAGATCCACAGGGAGGTAAAAAGTGGAGTTAATTGGAAATTAGATGTGGGCAGATGTGGTATGGAATCTGGGCTGCTCCCACCTTTCCATCAGCTAAGTAGCGGCCAGGGCGCTAGGCCTTGTGGCTTTGTTCTGAGAGTCCTGGACTTAACTCTACCTTCCCGTACTGACCCTCGTGTTGGTGAAAATGTAGCAACAGTGATATAATTGATCATTTTGCAAGGATAATTTCAGTGAAACAAGGATAAGTTCAAATAGTGAACTCCCTCACTGTTAGGCAATATCAGAAAGAGTAAGTGCAAAATGGAGTTCTACCAAATTTATCCTGGCAAGCACATGCATGCACACACATAAATATACTTTACTAAATTACACTTGCCAGTAGTTTTAAAATAAAACATCCAGGATTAATGTTCTACTGTGTGGATGACCAGACAATACTGATCACCAGGCCTTAATGGGTATGATTACAGCCAAACAGGATGAAATGTTCACCTGAGCATAAGACATGAGTAAATATAGACAGCAAGAATCATGAATTCAATCCAGAAGCTTGGTGAAGACCATAAGGTGTTGAAGTAGGGATTGACACAAATGAATTGACCTTGTTTATATGTGAATAGGAAAGGGCAAATAGAAAAATACAGGATTTTCATGTAAAAAAATAAAAATACAAGGGGTTCTCACAAAAATTGATCTTGTGAAATATAATCCTAATCTAAATCCTAATGGCATTTTTTGAACCTTGGCAAAATAGTTCCAAAATAGATATGGAATATAAGTAGAAAAATATAGCCAAGAGATTTTTAACAAAGCCTATTATGGAGAATTAATACCATGTCCTATGAAAACTAGTTAGAAATCCATAGCTTGACTCTTCTTATAGGATTACTGATACCAATCTATCTGCTTGCTCATAGGCTCTTTTTGTAAGTTTATGGACATATTATACACACACACAAACACACACATAAATTTAGTCCCAGAAGAGCACATTGGCAATGGCTAAATAAATGGTACAGATGATCTTTGCTTTGGAAATTTAGAGAAATAAGAGTGCTCACTTCAAGTTAAATTGTTCAAAAATTTGGAATTGGAAAAATTGGAAAATAAAGCTGAAGCTTCCATAGTTCATGATTTTTAAATGAGAAGAAAATATGTATCTCTCCCATGAAAGAAAGAAAATAAAAAATACTTCATCTTAAGGTCTGAATTAGCCTGACTGAAATATAGAATTGAATAGCATAGACCTAGGTAGTATAAGAAATTTAGTCCTTCATGCATTTAAAATATCTTCCCAGAGGATATACTGTATGAGAGATATTCTGATACAATCTATGGAATTTCATATGAAAGAGAAAAATAGAAAAAAAGGACTGGAATAGCCCACAGAAAAAAATGAAAGGGGCTAGATTTAGTACATTGAAGCCAGATCTCTTCCATATGAAAAAGCAGAGAAAAGATGTGTAAATCCAGCTGTCATTCCCAAGCTTCCAAAAGATAAGAAACTTAAGTCACTGCTGAGAACAAACTGCTTTGAGGTCAGGGGTATCTTTACAGAATACAAATAAAAACACCAATATTTCAGGTGACCTTGCAAATGTGTGAATAATTCTTTTTCTCATAATCACAGAATCTGCTTCTCTGAACACCACATTTCCTCCAGTGGATGTACATAATGTATTATTTTAGTGGGAACATTTACCAGGTTTGGGGAATTTCCTACATTATTATTAGGTCTGCTCATCCTCCTTTCTAGTAGTAGGAGCCCTGCTCTTCTTTGTACCAAGTCTGAGATACATGAACTAGACTTCAGCAGTACTTGCCTGTACCTATGTCCAATTTTGTTTGAAAGAAATCAGAGAGGGGAAGGGGTATGGGGGAAGGAAAGATAGTAGAGTGAAACAGACATTATTACCTCATGTACATGCACATGACTGTGTGCCTGATGTGATCCTGCTGGCTGTATGTGTAATCAGAAAGATGAGAGATTACACTCCATTTAAGTATGATCTATCAAAATGTGTAGATGCATTCTACTGTCAAGTACAACTAATTAGAACAAATGAAAATTTAAAGATTTTTAAAAACAAATTAATACAATGACGGATGCATCAAAGGAAATTTTGATAAGGGTGGTGGTGAATGTGTCTGAAATTGAGGGAGCAGCAGTTGGAGGACTTGTGCCATCAGATGCCAGCATCTCCAGAGTGAGCTATTGTGCCAGGTGGCAGCACAGGTTGTGCCTGGGATGCAGGAGTTCCATGGTACTATCAGAGGGTTTTCCTGTCTGCAGGGGTTCAGAACTCGACCTTCTGGCCTTCCTGAAAATTCCAAAATTTATATAACATAATATTCATCATTCAAAACTGTATAAATCATGTATTTAGTTTTAATTTTTTTAAACTGTTTTGCAGTACTAAGCATTGAACCCAGGGCCTTGTGCCTGCTAGGCAACTATTCTACCACTGAGATATACCTCCAGCCTTTTATTATTTATTTATTTATTTTATATTTTATTTTAAGACAGGGTCTAAGTTGGCCATGCTAGAATTTCTGCCTTAACTCTCCAAGTTACTGAGAATACAGTACTGTACCACCATGCCCAGCTTATTTATTAAATTTTGCTTAGATTTGTTAGAGTCGATGCTGTTTCTTGTACCTACAATACCTAACATGTTTCAGAAGAACACTGTGATGGTCCATGATCAATTCCCTTTGTAAAAATGGACAGACTCTAAGTTTCTGTGGTAACAGTCACTTCATCCACAAGACTTTGAAAATGTAAGCATAGCAATATTATAATTCAAAGAGACAGGAATACTTGTCTTGTAATAAGTACTGCAAGCTTGACATGTTATCTCTAAGAAGAAGAATTTCAGTTGTTTGGTTTCAAGGAGAAAAATGTTAGGAGAGAGAGAGAGATAGAGAGTCAGAGACAGAGAGACAGAGACATAGAGATATTGCAGTCATGCATTCCTGCATTTGAATTCTACGTTTGACATTTAAAAAGGGCAAACTGTAGGGTCTTTGACCAAGTTACTTACCTCCTGGGTTCAGTGTACATCACCAGAAAATGGAACAACATCACCTTAGAGTTGTAAGGATTAGAGGATATTTATTTGTTTAGTACATTGCTTAGTGCAACATAAATCCTTAGTAAATGGTACACTTTGCAATTCACAGGTAAAGATATACCTTAGGGTAAGGAATATCTTGGGCAGCAAGAGCTCCCATCCTAAGCACAGAACATAGGCTTTTGGGGGAGTGGTGATATCAATTCATGGAAGGTAAACAGTTAAGGTAATCACCTGGAAAAGATTTTATAGAGGGAATTACAAATCATATGGAGATTAGCCCAGATGACATTAAGTATCCTAATAATATTTGGACTGTATATATAATGTCTAATAAACTTAGACATTTGGTATATTCTCATCAAGTGTTTCCTATGAAAATCAAGTCCAGAGTTCACCTATATGGATAATAGAGCAGATAAAAATGACATACACTTTTTTTCTGAATTTCTACAACAGCAAATATTTCCACTAATGTGCTCCTTGTATTGTTGGCAGCTGGAAAAATCAGAGCTTAAAAAAGCCTCAGATTCGGATCTTGTGGGAGATACTCTGACATGACCCCATCTTCTTCAAGGTTATAGACTTCCTGTTAATGCTACATCTACAGGAATCCTGATCTTTATGAAACAAATCTATATATTTCCCCTAAAGTCCATGTATGCCATTCACAAGATTGCCCTGTTTTGGAAAAGGCAAATCTATCCTGGGAGATTGTTACATCTTTGATAAAAGAGAGTTCAAAATGTAAACATATTTTTTGATGTATAAAGGGAATTGATAACGACAGAAGCAAAACATCATGAAAATGTCTGAGCTAATAATGTCACAGTGGAAAAAGCAGAATTTATGGTCAGAAAAAAAAAAGTGAATTTAATTCATTGTGTTAACAGATTAAATGAGGATGTTGAAATGAATGCTTGTTGGAGGCAATCCTGGAGTCTGTCACAGGAAGAGGGCATCAATTGGACCTCCACTGGACAGAATTTACATGTCTATAGAAAAGAGTTACATGCATTCATATCCATTATCTAAAAGTTGCCACATTGTGAAAAACAATAACAAAATACCTCCCTACCATCAGACAGTCTGGAAATTGCTCTTTAGATACTGCACAGTTTTCCATAAAAGAACAAAATTTTTCTCAATTTCTTGTATCCTTATTATATCTTGATGTATCTGACTGGTTCTCCATCTCATGTTCTAATTTCCTCCATCACTCTTTTGCAGACCGTAACCCCAGTTATGTTAGACATAACAATAAGGGATGAGCTATACAGTAAGAAAATTCTTAACTTTTTCTTTACTATCCTATGAGCTTCCATTTTCATTAATAAACTCCACTGTGGAGAGTAAGAGTTTCACGAGACAATGTAGAGATCACACCTTGCCACCGTCTTCAAAAACTTCACAGATCCATCATGAGACCCTCAATGTTATATAATTTCTACAGTTTATGTTGAACTTTCAAAAGGAAAAGTAGAATAGAATTAATATGTATAATATGTTAAGCAAATAAATGAATAGAACTACTGATACATGAAACATAGATAAACTACAAAGTTATTAGGCTGAGTGAAAGAAGCCCAACACAAAGCCTGTCTGTTTATATAGTTTTTAAAGAAAGGCCAGTCTATAATAAAGAGGAAAAAAAATGATTGTCAGGGGACAGGGAATAGTGGAATGCGAAAGGAGGTGGAAAACTCAATCTCATGGAAATGTTCCATATTGTGTTAATGGTGACATACATTTGTCAAAACTCATTGAACTGTGCACTTAAAGTTGATGAATTCTATTGTATATAAATTTGACATGAATAGAGCTAATAGGGAAAAAAGACCTATTAAAAACAAACAAACAAACAAAGAAAAACAGATGATTTGAATCTGTCTCCCTGTGCATTGGTAAATGTATTTTCTAAGAATTCATGTTCTCATTTTGTCTATGACAGTGAAGTTTACATCAAAATAGTGTTCAGGAAGTCATCAGTTTACCAGCAAAAATCCTTTCAATTTTATTAGACTAGATGTGATCTTGGGCAACTCATTCTTACTAAGGCTTTTGATTTCTTCAGATAATAAAATGAACACAGTGGCTTTCAATATTGTTTGGGATTCTAACCTTCTCTTAATAAACACATTGACGATAAAGCTCACCAAACAGTTCTAACATTCCCCTCAATGAAGTGAGCTACTTGGTCAATAAAGGAAAGACATATTCAAGTGGTTTAGTTCCTTCTGAATACATGCAGGTTGTGTGCAGGTATGTGTTTTGGGCTGTTATTTTTGTTGTTTCCATGTCTTATGTTGATTTTCAGATTATTAATGTTTTCTTTATGGGTGCTACCAAAATGACTAAGAAAAGGGTTTCTGTAATATGATTTAAAACAAGGGAGTATGGCCAATTGATATGACAAACTATATGTAAATTGCAAGGCTGTGCCTATAAAACTTGTCTTCCTTTAGAGAGGCAAACATTCCCTTAGTTAGTTATTAGAAGCAACTGTCTTTGGCTTCATCCCAGGTGCAAGAGATAGATGAAGACTCAGTCTGACAACATTTCCATTTCCTTCGTGAGGATCACTTATGAAGTGCCTTTAATCATTTATGAGTGCGTTTCATTTGCTGTTTGCTGCAAACAGTTTGACTCCGCTGAGTTTGACAGCTTTCCGACATTCTGCAAACAGCTGCAATAATAGCCTTGACAATGTCATTTACAAATGAGGCACAGGCCATCCGAACAAAGCAGCTGATACACTCTAAGTAATATGATAATGGAATGGCAAGTGGTATGGAAAACAAGACAGAAATGGGATTGCATTGCCCTGGTGGAGAGGTGGTTTCCTAGACAGAAGGAAGAACTGCTAAAATGTATCACCTTCAGACTTATAAATATCATCTTCACTAATTATTCTGAAATGGGAGTTACTGCACTTTTGACTATTACTGTTGGAGCCCATTCCCATTGTTGACTGCAAATCATTCACATTGCATTGTTTTCCCAACCAAATTTTGAAAGTGAGCCCATAACTCTTTCTATTCTAATGCCTAGCATAGTATTTTATATATATTGTACTAACAACACTTTTTCTTATTACATGTCTACTCTCCATTCTTTCTTTGAATCGGTCAGTAAGACGTTAAAAAGATATAAATATATACATGTATACATATGTATGTGTATATATTTTAACACACATAAATATATATATATAAAATTCTTAAATGTACAGATATGTATGCACATATATATATACACAATATATGTGTGTGCATGTGTGTGTGTGTGTGTGTGTGTGTGTGTGTGTGTGCATGAATAGCTTCAGAATCCAGATGTATTGCGTAGTTTTAGAAGTCTGGGATTCAACGTATATACTGTTGTTTTTTACCATTTAATGAAATAGAAGAAGGATTCCTAAATTATTTTAAATAAGCATTTCTGAAGGACCGTCACTGTTCATGCAAATCATAATAGTGAAAAAGTTTGAAATATTGGCATTTAGCTCCTTCTCTTCATCTGCCCCTTCCCTTGGACTCTGGGAAACCACTGACCATATCACCATCTTTATCATTTGTCTTTTCACATAGCTGAAATTGTATAGTGGCAACCTTTTCAAATTGGTGTCTTTCACTTAGTAAAATGCATTTAAATTTGCTTTGTGTTCTCTCATGTCTTGAGAGCTCATTTTTTAGCACTGAAAAATATTTGATTATCTGTATATACTGTGATTTATTCGTTTGGAAGTATTTGTGTCTACTGAGGGTCAACGTTGTTGCTTCCAGGTTTGGTCAATTATGAATAAAACTTTTTTAGGAACATCTCCATGTAGGTTTCTGTGTGGATGTGTCTTCACCTCCTTTGGGTAAATATTAAGGAACACAATTGCTGGATCATACAGTAAGGACCTTGCATTTTAATGTTATCACTGCCATGTTATATTCCCTTATGTATTTGTGTTTTCTGTTTCATGTGATGAATTTGAAAACTGAGTTTTGTTAAACTCAGCATTTGATAGCATTGGATTAAATTAAAACACCAGTTTTTATCTTATTATGAAAATACATTTCCAGTATCTGACATTGGTATCTTTTAACTCTCTAGTTTCAATCCTGAATTTTTGTTGTAGAAAAACTATATAAGGGTATTTCTTCTTATTAATTTATTGCAAGAGCATATGTAGTTTTGAAAACAGGATATAAGCTTAAAAGTACACTGATTTAATAAATGGTGTTGTGTTAATACAAAAAACATTGAAACACAATGAAGATGATCATACAGTGCTACTATTTTGATAACTGTATGAAATATTCTAAAGTGTAATATTTACCACTAACACTTTTCCAATTTCATCTTTCTATTCTACCATTATGTATTTCTGTTTTTGTAATTTTTAAAATAATACCATTTATAGAGTGGTGAGTACAAACTATAGAAGAAAAAAATGAGGTATTGTGCATTAAATGCTGAATATTTCTTGCTAATGAACCTGGAAACTATACTCAGATCATTTAAATCTCTTCAACTTTTCCCTCTATACTACAAACACTCTCAATGCCCCATATCTTATTCTTAGATGCTGTACCTAGTGAAATTTTAAATTGGATTGGGTCTGTTAGTCAGCTTCATGTTACTAAAACAAATATCTGAGAAAATTTACTTAAATAAAGAAAAGGTTGATTTTGGTCACAGTTTCAGAGGCTCATAATTGGACTGGTTTGTTCCTTTTAGGCCTATGGTGAGATAGTACATGGAAGAGCAAAACCACTCACCTCATGGCCAGGAAACAAAAGAAAGAAAGAGGAAGGGGCTTGCTTCCACAATTGCCTTCAGGGACATGCCTCCAAAGACCTAAAGACTTTCACTAGATTCCACTTCTTAAAAGTTCCACCACCTCCCAGTATGCCAAGGGCTGTAACCAAGCCTTTAACACATGGGACTCTGGGGCAGGGGGACATTTGAAAATGAAACTTTAGCAGAATCAAAACAAGTGAAATTACTGTGGGCAAAGACGGTCCATCAGTAAGAAAGTTGACTCACTGACTGTATGATGGAGGTTCTGAATCAGAAATCAGGGATGACTCTGAAGTCAGCCAGACCTTGACAAGCCTTCTAGATCTTCTTGACGTTGGATACTCTATCAATCAAATGAGAACAACCCCTTCCTCACTCACTGAGCAGCGGTGAATGAAACAGTGGACAAGCAGTCTCTAGGGGAACCCCTGGCTGGCAAGAGGCAGCCCTGCAACAACTGATCTTCCTCTTCCATCACTTGTGACCACAGTCTTCTTCATGCACTCTGCTGCCCTCCCAAAAGGAAAACTGGGGACTTTCTTGACTTAAGTAGGGAAAGGAAAGACAAAATTTTTAATGAAGGCTTTAGTAAAGATGATAGATAGCAGAGTAGGAGGGGCTATCTAAATGTAACCCTTGACTTCCAGCAAGAAAAAGTACTATTGCCTTTGCACCATGGCGCTCTTATCTGACTACAGGTTCGAATGAGCTGCCTTCCCTTAAAAGTGTTCCAAGTGTCTTTGTCAAGTTTCTTTACTTAATCAAGACCTTTATCTGTAGAATTTGCAGATAATAGTAATGCCATCCTTCATGATAGTGTTAGGCCTTTCACTAAATAACTCTGAAGTACTTTAAAAATATTAAGCACAGCATAAATGTTAAGAAATATTAATTACAATGACACTCATAATTGGAGCCAGCGTTTAAATCTAGAATGAAAAGATCATGATTATAAACTATTATCATCTTGTAAGTCCTTTTATAGTCTCCATTGTCAGAGTCTATAGTGAGCTCTGCAATAAAATTATAGAACAATAAAAGTTAAAAGTGAAGGACTCAGAGAAGTTGAGGGAATGAATTTCCTGGCTTTATGGAGCAGAGAAGGAGCATGGATAGATGTGTGGATGTGGGGAGGTAGACTGTCAAGTTCTAACTCTCTTCACCCAGTTCTTTATTTTAAAGTTATTTAAGAAGTAGTAGTTACATCCTAGACGCTGTATTACTGATTGATCACACAATAATCAACAAGACAGACCAGTTAAAGAATTTGTCTGAACTAACTAGACTGGTAGAGTTGTTAGCTCAAACTAAGTTAACCTCATGGGTCTTCATTTCTTAATATGTCTAATGGAGACAATTTTGTTTTCTCTATCCTTTCCATGTAAATGGGACTGGATAAATACAGATAATAGATGTAAGAGAATTCTTGAAAAAAATAGTACGAATAAATAAATAATAAAAGGAGTCACTATGGTGATATTTCCCATTAATTAGCAATGTTGTTAGGGAATGAACACAGAGGTACGAACATCTGAGATTTGAAGGAATTCTTCCTTTGCCAGGAGACCTCATTCAAGGGATGAACACAAATGAGGGTTGATGTTATTTGTGTTCTCCTCCTGGTTTAGTACTTCATTTTGAGAATGTCATCATTTTTTTTCTTCAAGTACAATTTAAAGCCAGCCCAGAACCCAATATAAGTTAGGGTATAAATTAGGGAACAGACCAGGACTCTGAATATGTCAACAAGTAATATATAAACCAACCAAACATTGACTGGGTTCCGGTCAAGAACCCAGTTAATGTTTCTTTATCCGTAAAGAAAGGCACTCATTGGCCTATACCCAAAGGACTTAAAATCAGCATATTACAGAGATACAGCCACATCAATGTTCATAGCTGCTCAGTTCACAATAGCCAGATTGTGGAACCAACCTAGATGTCCTTTAATTGATGAATGGATAAAGAAAATGTGGTATATATATACAATGGAATATTACTCAGCCATAAAGAATGATAAAATTATGGCATTTGCAGGCAAATGGATGAAACTGGAGAATATCATGCTAAGTGAGATAAGCCAATCTCAAAAAACCAAAGGAAGAATGACATCGCTAATAAGTGGATGATGACACATAATGGGGGGTGGGAAGGGTTAGTGTTGGGGTTGGAGTTGGGTTTAGGGAGTGGGGCAGGAATGGAGGAAGGAAGGACTGTATAGATGGAGGGGAGGGGTGGGAGGGGCGGGGGGGAAGGGAAAAATTGGCAGAATGAATCAAACAACATTACCCTATGTAAATTTATGATTACACAAATGGTATGCCTTTACGCCATGTACAAACAGAGAAAGAACATGTATCCCATTTGTTTACAATAAAAAAAAAGGCACTCATTGATGTCTGATAAAGTGTGTCTTTTTTTTTTTTTTTTTTCTCTTTTGATTTGAATTTGAAAGATCATGACCCTATAAAGAGGAAAATGTGAGAAGGGGGATTTTCAGAAAAACTCATCTGTTTGGTTAATTGCAGAACCACAGTGAGTTATTAAGGAAAACCTTGGAATACATCATTAACCAGTGAGTTATTAGTAAGAACCATAATCACAATTCTCCCCAACTTGTGCCTTGGGGTCTCCACATGCAAAGTCAGCATTCTTGAGAATATCACGGGGCTTAATAGTATTACACTAGAGGTAGGTTTTGTTATTTGTTCTCCACTAACAGTGTTTTCTAACTTTCTCATATGAGAAAAGGTATTGCATATAACATATACTTCTTATATTACAAAATTTTAAAGCAAAATAAATGATGTTAGATACACTTCTCATTTAGTCCTTAAGACTGCCTCTCTGTTATGTTCTTACCAGCGATGCTTACATTCAAACTAGCATACAATGCAGGCATATAAATAGCTGACATGGCAACAGTGATAATCCCACATTAGCCTCCAATTACATTTACATTTCAATTTTAGGAGCAAATGGTAGGCAGTTGGGGATTGCTTTCCACACAAATAGAAATGTGAAGGATATCACATAAAATTATAATTATGTGACTTAAGAAATGTCTTTTCCTTGCATTTAGGGAAATTATGGGATGCTGCAGGTGATTATCAGTTTATGATCTGAACCTGCAATCTGTATCCTTGTGTTCCCTCATTCTCTAGGCTGCATGGAATTTAGGTAGAAAGAAGGGTAGTAGAAGAACTGCAGAGTTGTCAAAACAACAAAACGGTAGGTATTTAAAGCACACAAAACGTAAAAGTATTAAACATTGTCTATTTAATCATTATCACCATCCAACTTTCCCTCACTAGCAGTGAATGCAGTAAAATGTACCTGAAGTTATTTAAAACAATTAAATCACTGGATATCATATTTAGTTTCCTTTTAAAATGAATGCACATGTAGTTTATCTATGTAAAGGCATATTAAAATACGCACAACATTCTCTGTCCACATTTTGATATTATGGAGTGGTCAAGATTATAAGAAAACAGCACATGCTTTACATACAGAAATTTGAATTCAAATATTGCATCTCTGTGTGCTGGGAATAACAAAGTAGAAAAATAAGAAGTCATTTTGCTACTAAAGATTCTATGTCTGGGGTTTCAGAGGTTGTTCATTCACTTAAGTGCATTTCAGCTAAGTGCTGAGCATGGATTTATGTTTTGTCAGTCATTGAGAGCTGAGCCTGTTGGAATGAAGCACTTGAGAGGGTTTCAATTGTGTAACACCAACTAAATGTGCACTTTCTGTCAGCGCCTACGCTAAGTGTTTTAAGTACATACTCTCATTCTTTATACTGTTCTAGTTGATTTTTTCCCATTTCAGTTTACAAACAGAATCATTAATTAATGCCTTCTCATTAAAATGAAAAAAAGATATTTATTAGATTTTTCAGAATAATGGATTATTATTATTTTTATTATTATTATTCAGATTTGGGTAACAATATAACAATATAGCATGTTTTACAACATAATGATCAATCATAGTGATCAAAACCTGCACTTTGACATCAAGAGAACCTAAGTTTAAATACCATTGCTGACTTTTGTGACCTTGATGATTTTTTTTTTATTCTGTTGTTTCCTTAATTACTCTTCTTTGTGAAATAAGTATAAGTGCCTATCCCAAAAAGAGTAATAAGAATTAAATGAAGCAATCTGCTAAAGAACTCACCAGAGAATTAGATACATAAGGCTTAAGAATATTCATAATATTACATTACTAAAAGCATATATTATATGCCCACAGAACTTAGTGTATTTCTTGAAGATTTTTCTGAAATCTGCCACATTCTTTATTTTTCATAGTAAATGGGTTCATTCCAAGCATCAATGGAATAGATGTGCACAGAAGAATTCATATTCTGCCTACTGCTAGATGAACCATAGGTCAACCAATTTCCTAAACCTGACAACTTTTTCTCCATGATTTTTAATGTCCTAGTATATGAGAAACAGATTTTCATTTATTAAGAATGGCCTCATCTACACAGTTATTGGTGGATATGTTTTTGCCCCTCCAAATTGTAAAACTTCTCAGAAATTCTATCACTGAATGAGAAAAAAAAATGGAATTATTTGAAATTTCTATTGCTTGATTTGATGTTGAAAAGTTCCCTAAAAAGAAATTGGTGGGGGAAGAACTAATCAGAAGCAGGCATCCATCTCAGACCTCCTAAAACTTTCACAATTTCTAGAATATATATTGGAAAAAATAAAATGTCATAAAATCCATGAAAATTAAGATTGCTTCCCATCTGCAGGTGAAAGATTTTTAGGACTATGTTAATAATTAAAAATAAGAGAGAATCACTAGGAGATCTCTAAGAAAGGTATGACCGGTCATCAGGTGCCTCAATATCAGAAACAAAAGACATGCTGGGCTGAACAGGCTCCAGGGCAATTATTTTAGCATTTACATTGATCTAATTACTTTTCACAGTTAGGTTAGAAACTATGTGTGCTGGCCTCCATTTGTGTGACTTGTGAATATTGCAGGTGTTAACCTTCATGCTGGAATACTGAGTGCAGGTACCGGGGACAGAGTTGCTGCTTTGTGTTTCAGAAAATGAGTAAAAATACTCAGAGCAAAACCAAAAATGACTAAAATAGAATGTGCTATATAATCATGCATGCCTACTGTAACACATAAATTTCCTTTCACAGAGACAGAAGGGAAACTTTGAGAGTGCAGAACATATATGCATGAACAGGCTAACAGGTATTCTCAAAGAGAGAAACGCTCAAGCAAAACTTACCAAGTATTTAAGAAAGAGCAATTAAGGAAGACCCAAGAAAAAGAAGGATTAAATCACCAGAAACAATTGATTAAATGGGAATTTAAGACTATATAATATAAACTATTAATTTCACAATATACAATTAATTTCTCCAGAGTTATATTATATCCCAGAAACAAGAACAGATTATTTTGGAAAAATCAATTAAGAATCTTGGAAATGAAGAGCTAAGCAGGGTTGCACATGCCTGTAATTCCAGCAGCTCAGGAGACTGAGAAAGGAAGATCTCAAGTTCAAATCCAGCCTCAGCAATAAAGCAAGGCCCTAAGCAACTCAGTGAGATGCTGTCTCTAAATAAAATACAAAAAAGGTCTGGGAGTGTGACTCAGTGGTTAAGTGCCCCTGAGTTCAATCCCTGGTGCCAAAAAATTAAAAAAAAAAAAATCTTGGAAATAAAAATCATCATTACTAAAGAAAAAGAAGGGTGAACATAATGAAAAGTAGTAAGCACAGAGGGTAACTGGAAGACCTCTCACAGGAGTTGAACAAAAAATTACAGAATTGGAACAGAAAAATATGCAGAGGTAAAGAAGGAAACACCAGGGTTTCGGTCACGCATTTAACACCTGTAACATATTTAGATACAAATTAAGGTGTATGAATTAGGGTGAATTAGGATGTAAACCCAAATACATCTCAGTATTTCTATAGCTTAATGAAATTAAAGTTTATTTCTTGTGGAACATGTGGAATATGGTACCCTGTTTAATGGGGTGGAGGGTTCTCTGTGTGGTGATCCTGAGGCCCAGGGTGCAGTGGCTGTATAAAATGGAATCCTCATGCAACCTTGAGGATAACAGGGCTTCACCAGAGTAGATGCAGCTTTATTTATATGGCTGACATCTTTTCAATTGTAGAACAAATACACATCTTTGTTGCTCATTTCTACTGGGGAGAACTTACCCCCAGAGTCATACCTCCTTGGAAGGAAGCCTAGTAAATAAATCTTGGTAGCTGCAGTTCTCTGCCACAAGGAGAAGACCAAAAAGCTAAGAAGCAGTAGAGTAATATTGCTGGTTTTTTTTAAAAAACTTAACTCTTACTGGAAATGGCTATTGAGTAGAGGACATATTGAACAAAAATTAAACTATATATATCTAGATGAAATTCCAGAAACATAGGAAAATGTTTTCAACTCAGGATCTTACATCAAGAATTTATACATGAGAACAAACTCACAGTCTTTGATAGGACAAGCACTTAGAAACACTATTGTTCGTATATTTTTTTAATTAGTTACAACAGTAAAAAATGAAACAAATCTAGGATACGAGGATAAAATAAACTGCCAAAAGAGTTGTAAAAGGAAGAAATGATAATGACAAAATATGAAATTATACATTTATATGGGACTTGATGAAAACATAACTGATTCAAAATGTTAACTCTTCTCATAGTAAAATTGCACATCAAAGGTAACACGTTTAATTTTAAAATCAGAATTCTCTGTTAATGTAAATTGTGATGTAAATTGTTTGTAGTTAGTGAAACACTAAAGGTAAATTAGAATTCCATAAGAGAATGAAAGGTTAACAAGACATTGATACATCCATATTAAATGAGAGAAAAGAGTTTAAAAAACAAGATCATAAAACTCACTATTTTTCATGCATGAATCTCTCATAGGGGAGATGAGTTGGAGGAATTAAATCAGAAAGCACAGCTAAGTCTTGATGTGCTCCTGATGGATATATTCTAGGGAGAAATATAGCCATCAAAGCTTTTAGTGTTGTTTAGGGCAGAATGTTGAAGAAATTCTGAAGTACAGATGAAAATTTTATTTTGAATCATCTTTCCACTAGAGGAGAGAAAGGAGGGAGAGAAGAAAGCATTGGAAATACTCAGGAAAGAAATCTACCAAACATGCTATGTCTGTGTGCAATATGCCACAGTGAATCTCATATATTTATATGTAGTAATGATTCACTCATTAAAATCATTTTAATATAAAAGATATCAGGAGAGTAGGACATATATTTAAGGGAGCTGGAAGAGTGGAGGGAAAAGGAAGGTACTAGGGAATGAGATTGATCAAACTATGTTAAATGCACGTACGAATATAGCATAATGAATCCCACTATTATATATAATTATAATACAAGAAAAATACAGTAATCTTTGGATGTTTAAAAATAGATGAATGGAATTCAGTACAGTATTTGGTGCGATTAACAATAAAAACTCAGTAGATGCAGAATTTTCTGTTTGTTTTTATGTTCTTTTTTGATTCATTAGTTCCTTTCTGTGAGATGCTTCATGATTTTTGAATTCCAGATATCTGTCTTTTAAGAGGATGTCATGGCGTATCTCTAAACTTTTAATTAAAGATCTCAGTAGAAAAGTCCCATTTGTATTAAATGAATAGCATGCAATTATCTGTTTTTCTTTTTCTTTGTTTGTTTTTGTTTTTGTTTTTTTTGTTGTTGTTGTTTTGTAGTGCTGGGGATTAAACCCAGGCCCTTGTGCATGTGAAGCAAGTGCTCTACTAACTGAGCTACATCCCCACCCTGCATGCAATTATCTGAATATTTGACTCTGAAGAATAGATGGCTCCTGACTTTTCATCATTGGATATGATATTACTGGTGGCCTTGTAGCATAATTTTTAAGTCTCATTTATATCACAGCATATGCCAGGACTTAATTCCTTTTAATTGCAAACATCATTCTACTGTGCAAACACTTTATCCATTCAACTCATGATTTTCTTAAATTTAACAAATTACTTAAGGCCCCACTGTTAACACTCACAAGTGTCAAGTTTTCACTAAATAGCAAATAAGGTGACAACAATTGCATCATTTTTGCCTTCACATATTCCAGGTTAAGAATTAAAATAGAGCAAGTATGAGCAGATTACTAGAATCTTAAATCACATGTAAAGTCAAAATGTTAGTCTTTAAGTTGTAGAATTATCAAGTCCCCTTTCTCTTTTCTTTTACCCTAGCACTATATCATGTTTTTCCAAACAAATTAAGAGAAGAAAGAAAATTTTTCTGGTAACAGATGATTAGGGAGAACCTTAAAGTCAGTGCCTGAGAAGGATTTGATAGGTAAAAGAATGTCAAAACCAATAAATTGAGATTTTCATTCTTAATCTATAGCTATTCACAGGTACTTTGGCATTAGCTTCTGTGCCCTAATGGTCTACAAAATTGAAAGAATAAGACTTGCCCACCTTTTCAAATGACAGTAAGATTCTCATTAGATATGACAAGACCTAAGATTTTTGTTGTTGTTACTTTTTGTTTGTTTGTTTGTTCTTTGATATTGGGGATTAAACCCAGAGATTTTACCACAGAGTTACAACCCTAGACCTTTTTATTTTTGTTTATTTCTCTATTAATTTATTGGTACAGGGATTGAACCCAGGGGCACTTCCCCACTGAGCCTCATCCCCAACCCTCTTTTTAAAAATATTTTATTTAGAGACAGGATCTCACTGAGTTGCTTAGTAACACAATAAGTTGATGAGGCAGGCTTTGAACTAAAGAACTTCCTGCCTCAGTTAGTCAAGCTGCTGGGATTACAGGCATGAGCCAACTTGCCCAGCTCTTTTTATTTTATATTTTGAGACAAGGTCTCACTAAGTTACTTAGGGCCTCATTAAGTTGCTGAGGTTTGAGACTGGTTTCCAGCATCTCATCCTTCTGCCTTAACCTTGTGAGTTTCTGGGATTGCAGGCATACACCATTGTGCCTGACTGGCAAAGTATTTTGTTGTTGTTGTTGTTTTTAACTGAATTATTCAACTGTGGATAACAATAACAACAAAAACAAACAATAAAAAACTAAAATAAAATAGACTTTCACAAAATGCAAAATGACTTATTATCACTTCAATTTGCAAACATTTATCTTAGCTTAAAGAACAAAAGACAAATTACTAAAATTGGAAATGAAGATGGATACTACCACAGAATTTGCAAAAATAGAAGTAGTACTAAGAAGCAAGCCAGCCTACCCAACCTCCACACCAAGGTCGGATGCCATCGCTGAGCCTGCCTGCCTGCCCCCTACTACTGAGGGACACAGCACTTGCCTCTGTGTTGACTCAGCCCACCCTTGCTGGGGCTCCCCAGCTTCCTTGGAGGCTGGTGCAGGCATTTTGAATTATTCCTGAGGGTGTGGTACCATCATTGGAAAGGGAGCTCCCTTCCTGAGACACCTACAGGAGACTGGAGGCCCTTTGACAGGACTCAGGATTAAGAAGAGGAGGTATTGAGAGACTCAGGACCAACTCAGAGCCACTGGGTGAGTCTCTCCACAGGGAGAGGCTCCCCAGACGGGGCAGTAGTCCTGGAATGCAGGGAACTTCATGGAATAGAGTGTCCCAGTGAGACACCCCCACTGGAGCCGTGAATCCTGTCAGCCAGAAGCATTGCAGAGGAGGGCCACACAGCAAGAGGCTTTGGCACAGAGCTAGGGTCCAAGGCCCGGACAGCAGGACAGGACTGCAGGCAGCTTCTCAGAGGAAGGTCACCCAGTGAGATACTCACTCATAGGGTGAGACTCCCTGGCACAGACATAGGTTTAGACCCCACAGAACATTGCAGAGGAGGGTCGATCAGGGAGAGAGTCCCTCACAGGACCAGGCTCCTCAGCCTAGGCAGTACTTCCAGACACTAGGGAATGTTGCAGAGGAGAGCTACCCAGCCCAGGCAGTAGTTCTAGACCGAATGGAACTTCTCAGAGGAGAGCTGCCCAGCGAGGCTTCCCCACCAGGTGAGTCTTCCCCGCTGGACAAGGCTTTCCACCAGGGCTGTAGAACCAGAGACCCAGGCCCAGACCAGTCTGTCCCAGCCCGCAGTGTAGTCCCATTTGACTGACCATTGGTCAACAAGTGGAGGTGCATCTGGCCACTAGCAGGGAATATACCCCACCAGAAGGCCACCACCCCTAGAGGGGCAGCTTCCTTGTGGAGCATTGCATTATCAAGTTCCTCCAAGATATCAGACTACTAAATGCTAGGAGGTGAGTTATTGGAAATCTACAGAGACAATATTAGTCAATAGAGGAAATCTGCAATATCTCAGAGTTTCACTACTAGAGGGGTAGATACCTGAGCAAAATGAGAAAACAAGGGAAGAAAATGTCCCAAACAAAACTAGATGGTATAGCAATAAAATCCAATGACAGCAGGGCAGAAGAAATGTCAGAAAGGGAGTTCAGAGTGGACATAATTAAAATGATCAGAGAAAGAAACGATAAGATGAAAGAGCAAATACAGGCTTTGAATGATCGCACCACTCAAGAGTTAAAAGAGCAAATGCGGGAAGCAAAAGATCATTTCAATAAAGAGTTAGAGATTCTGAAAAAAAAAAAAAAAAAAAAAAAAAAACAGAAGTCCTTGAAATGAAGGAAATAATAAACCAAATTAAAAATTTCATAGAAAGCATAACCAATAGGATAGAACCCCTGGAAGACAGAAACTCAGATAATGAAGACGAAATATTTAATCTTGAAAACAAAGTTGACCAAACAAAGAAGATGGTAAGAAATCATGAACAGAATCTACAAAGTTATGGTATATCATGAAAAGGCCAAATTTAAGAATTATTGGGATTGAGGAAGGCACAGAGAAACAAACCAAATGAATGAACAATTGATTCAATGAAATCATATCAGAAAATTTCACAAATCTTAAGAATGAAATGGAAAATCAAGTACAAGAGGCTTATAGGACTCCAAATACACAAAATTACAACTGACCCACACCAAGGAACATTATAATGAAAATACCTAACCTGCAAAACAAGGACAGAATTTTAAAGGCTACAAGAGAAAAACTCAAATTACATTCAGGGGAAACCAATATGGATATCAGCAGATTTTTCAATCCAGACCCTAAAAGCTAGAAGGGCCTGAAACAACATTTCTCAAGCTCTGAAAGAAAATGGTTGCCAACCAAGAATCTTAAACCCAGCAAAACTTACTTTCAGATTTGACGACGAAATAAAATCCTTCCATTATAAACAAAAGCTAAAAGAATTTACAAAAAGAAAACTGGCATTACAGAACATTGTCAGCAAAATATTCCATGAGGAAGAGATGAAAAACAATGATGCAAATCAGCAATGGGAGGAACTATCCTAAAGAAATAGCCAAATAAAGGAGAAATCGAGTCGTGTCAAAAAACAAAAATGACCAGGAATACAAACTATATCTCAATAATAACACTGAATGTTAATGGCCTGAGCTCAAAAATCAAAAAACATAGACTGGCAGATTGGATTAAAAAGAAAGAGTCAACAATATGCTGCCTACAAGAGACTAATCTCACAGAAAGATATACCTACACACAAAAGGTGAAAGGATGGGGAAAAACATACTATGCACATGGACATAGCAAAAAAGCTGGAATATCCATCCTCATATCAGACAATGTGAACTTCAAGTCAAAGTTAGTCAAAAGAGATAAAGAAGGACATTTCATACTGCTTGAGGGAAGCATAAATCAGAAAGACATAACAATTTTATATATCTATGCCCCAAACAATGGCTCATCCATGTACATCAAACAAATCCTTCTCAAATCCAGGAATCAAATAAACCACAACACAATAATACTAGGTGATTTTAATACACCTCTCTCACCACTGGACAGATCTTCCAAACAAAAATTGAACAAAAAAACCATAGATCTCAATAACACAATCAGTAATTTGGATTTAACGGACATATATAGAATATACCATCCAATAAAGAACGAATATACTTTCTTCTCAGCAGCACATGTATCCTTCTCTAAAATAGACCATATATTATGACACAAAGCTAATGTAAGCAAATTCAAGAAGATAGAGAGATACTACCTTGTATTCTATCAGATCATAATGGATTGTATTACAAATAAATGACACAATAAAAAACAGAAACTACTCCGGCACCTGGAGATTAAATAATATGCTATTGAATGATGAATGGATAACAGAAGACATCAGGGGGGAAATTAAAAAATTCTTAGAGATAAACTAGATCAAAGACACATCATATCTAATCTCTGGGACACTATGAAAGCAGTTCTTAGAGTAAAATTTATTTCATGGAGCACATTCAAAAAAGAAGAAAAAATCAACAAATAAACGACCTAACACTACAACTCAAAGCCCTAGCAAAAGAAGAACAGAGCAACACCAAAAGTAGTAGAAGGCAGGAAATAGTTAAAATCAGAGCTGAAATCAATGAAATTGAAACAAAAGAAACAATCAAAAAAATTGACAAAATAAATAGTTGGTTCTTTGAAAAAATAAACAAAATTGATAAACCCTTAGCCACACTAACAAAGAGAAAGAGAGAGAAAACTCAAATTACTAAAATTCAGAATGAACAAGGAAATATCACTATAGACACAAGTGAAATACAAAACATAATTAGAAGCTATTTTGAAAATTTATATTCCAACAAAACAAAACCTTGAAGATATCAACAGGTTTCTAGAGACATATGAATTACCTAAACTGAACCAGGAGGACATACAGAACTTAAATAAATCAATTTCAAGCAATTAAATAGAAGAGGTCATCAAGAGCCTACCAACAAAGAAAAGTCCGGGACCAGATGGGTTCTCAGCCGAGTTCTACAAAACCTTTAAAGAAGAGCTCATTCCAATACTTCTCAAAGTATTCCATGAAGTAGAAGAGGAGGGAACCCTCCCAAACTCATTCTAGGAAGCCAATATCACCCTGATACTTAAACCAGACAGAGACACATTGAGGAAAGAAAATTCACACCAATATCCTTAATGAACATCGACGCAAAAAATCTCAACAAAATTTTACAAATCGCAAACAAAAATATATTCAAAAGATAGTGCACCATGATCAAGTGGGTTTTATCCCAGGGATGCAAGGTTGGTTCAACATCCAGAAATCAATAAATGTCATTCACCATATCAACAGACTTAAAGTTAAGAATCACATTTATTTCGATAGATACAGAAAAAGCATTTGATAAAATACAGTATCCCTTCATGCTCAAAACACTAGAAAAAATTGGGGTAGTGGGAACATTCCTTAACATTGTAAAGGCCATCTATGCTAAGCCCATGGCCAATATCATTCTAAATGGTGAAAAACTGAAAGCATTCCCCCTAAAATCTGGAACAAGGCAGGGATGCCCTCTTTCACCACTTCTATTCAACATTGTCCTTGAAACGCTAGCCAGAGCAATTAGACAGACAAAAGAAATTAAAGGGATATGAATAGGAAAAGAAGAACTCAAACAATCCCTGTTCGCTGATGTCAGGATTATATATTTAGAGGAACTGGGAAATTCCACCAGAAAACTTTTAGATCTCATAAGTGAATTCAGTAAAGTAGCAGTATATAAGATCAATGCTCATAAATCTAATGCATTTTTATACGTAAGTGATGAATCTTCAGAAAGAGAAGTTAGGAAAACTACCCCATTCACGATAGCCTTGAAAAAAATAAAATACTTGGGAATCAATCTAACAAAAGTGTGAAAGACCTCTACAATGAGAACTACAGAACACTAAAGAAAGAAATTAAAGAAAACATTAGAAGATGGAAAGATCTCTCATGTTCTTGAATAGGCAGAATTAATATTGTCAAAATGGTCATACTACCAAAAGTGCTGAACAGATTCAATGCAATTCCAATTAAAAACCCAATGATGTAACTCACAGAAATTGAACAAGCAGTCATGAAATTCATCTGGAAGAATAAGAGACCCACAATAGCTAAAGACATCCCTAGCAGGAAGAGTGAAGCAGGGGCTATCGCAATACCAGAACTTCAACTATACTACAAAGCAATAGTAACAAAAATGGCATGATATTGGTACCAAAATAGACAGTAGATCAATGGTACAGAATAGAGGACATGGACACAAACCCAAATAAATACAATTTTCTCATACTAGACAAAGGGTCCAAAAATATGCAATGGAGAAAAGATAGCATCTTCAACAAATGGTGCTGGGAAAACTGGAAATCCATGCGCAGCAGAATGAAACTAAACCCCTATCTCTCACCCTGCACAAAACTCAACTCAAAATGGACCATGGACCTCGGAATTAGACCAGAGATGCTGTATCTTACAGAATAAAAAGTAGGTCAAAATCTTCAACATGTCAGCTTAGGATCAGTTTTCCTTAACAGCACTCCCATAACACAAGAAATAAAAGCACGAATCAATAACTGGGATGGATTCAAACTAAAAAGCTTTCTCTCAGCAAAGGATACTGTTAGCAATGTGAAGAGAGAGCCTACAGAGTGGGAGAAAATCTTTGCCTCTCATACTTTAGATAGAGCACTTATTTCCATAATATATAAAGAACTCAAAAAACTCTACACCAAGAATACAAATAACCCAATCAACAAGTGGGCTAAGGAAATAACAGACACTTCACAGAAGATCTACAAGCAATCAACAGATATACGAAAAATGTTCAACATTTCTAGTAAGAACGGAAATGCAAATCAAAACTACCCTAAGATTTCTTCTCACCCCAATTAGAATGACGATTATCAAGAATACAAGCAATAGGTGTTGGAGAGGACGTGGGGAAAAAGGCACACACGTACATTGCTGGTGGGACTGCAAATTAGTGCAGCCACTCTGGAAAGCAGTGTGGAGATTCCTTAGAAAATTTCGAATGGAACCACCATTTGACCCAGCTATCCCACTCCTTGGCCTATAGCCAAAGGACTTAAAATCAGCATACTACAGAGATACAGCCACATCAATGTTCATAGCTGCTCAGTTCACAGATTGTGAAACCAACCTAGATGTCCTTCAATTGATGAATGGATAAAGAAACTGTGGTATATATGTACAATGGAATATTACTCAGCCATAAAGAATGATAAAATTATGGCATTTGCAGTCAAATGGATGAAACTGGAGAATATCATGCTAAGTGAGATAAGCCAATCTCAAAAAACCAAAGGATGAATGATCTGAGGGATAAGTGGATGATGATAAATAATGTGGGGTGACAGGGAAGCAAGAATGGAGGAAGGAGGGACTGTATAGAGGGAAAAGAGAGGTGGGAGGGGTGGGGGGAAAGAAAAAATAACAGAATGAATCATACACCATTACTCTATGTAAATGTATGATTACAAAAATGGTATGCCCTCTACTTCATGTACAAACAGAGAAACAAGTTGTACCTCATTTGTTTACAATAAAAAAAATAAATTTAAAATAAAGAACTAGTACTAAGAGAAAAGTGTTTGCAAGTATACAAACAATTATATACCAACTGATTGTCTAACCTGATAAAATTGATTGTTTTAAGAAACAGAGAAACCATCAAAATTGACTTAGAAATAGACCAAAATATGAACAGACCTGTAACAATAAAAAATATTGAATTAGCAATCAAAAACCTTTTAACAAGTCCAGGATCCTATGTTTTTCCTGATGGATTCTATGAAAATTTTAAAAAATATAATACAATTCCTTTCAAACACTTCCAAAAAAATAAAAGAAGAGGAAATTTGCTCCATGAGTCAATCATTACATTTACAACTCAACAATGAAAAGGCAAACAATCCAATGTAAAAGTGGTCAGATTTCTTAAACAGACATTTCTCCCAAGAAAATACACAAGCAACCCGTAAGTACATAAAGTGATGTTCAACATCATCAGGCAATAGGAAAGTGCAAATAAAAACCAGCATGAGGTAGAGGTGCAGAGATACTAGAAAGTCTACAGTGAAGAAAGACAGGCAATACAATTATTATTGTTATACAGTAACGATGTGGAGACCATGGAACTTTCATACAGAGATGGGGGAAAATGAAATATAAACATTTTAAAAAATGGTTTGATAGTTTCTTTTAAAGTTAAAATAAATTTACTATCTAATCCAACAACTCTTAGGGATATGTACATACAAATAATTGAAAACATATTCAAAATATTTTTTTATGAATGGTCATTGAAGCACTATGCACAATAGTCAAAATTGCCAATCAATAATGATGAAACAAAATATAGTAAATTCATGCAATTTAATATTTGAATGTAAAAAAATTAAATACTGACATGCCATAATATAGATGATTCTCAAAAATATTATGCCTAATGAAAGAATTTGCACAAAAAAGATCACATATTTATATATTGGTTATCTTAGTTTTCCAGGATTGATAAATCCATAATAAAAGAAAGAAGGTTCATGATTGCTAGGGGGTAGGAGGAGGATGAATGAGGACTTAATTGCTTAATGGGTAAAGGCTTTTCCTTCGTGGTGATGAAAAAGTTTTGTAACTGTACAACATCATTAGTGTACTAAATTCAGGAATTATACATTTTAAAGTAGTTAGCTTTATTCTATCTGAATTTCATCTCAAAGTGCTGATTGGTTTGCCTTTTTACATTATTTGAATTTTCTCATTTTAAACTAATAATTTGCTTAAGATATTGGTTTATGTTAACTCAATTGATAATTGAATGGTATCATTATTTTTTAAAAGACAAACTCTTCTTGGACACCTGACATAATTATACTTGGTCATGATATCCTATCCATTTTTTATGTGAATGCATTTTAATTGCTAATATTGGATTAAAGTTGATATTTATCTTGAGAGATATACAAAAGTATTTGTGAAGATGGTGCATTTGTCTATTTCTCCTTTTGATCTTCCAATGTTTTTCTATATATGGATATATAAGTACACTATGATGAACATATAGAAAAATATATGTGTGCATGTTGTGTTCATATGTGATTAATAAAGCAATACATCTGTGTATTCACACAGACATGGCCATGATTTTCCTACCATGAAATATGTATATCTTAAGTATGGAATTGAACTAGTTTTGACAAACACCTGAACTTTCACAAATTTCTTAACATATCTTTTTGCCCTCATAGATTAACTCAGCTGGTCTATATTTGCTCTTCAGTTGCAAGAAAGTTTCATTTCCAAAACATCAATGCTTTGCAGACAAAGAGCATAATACCGCTTGTTGTTTCTAACACTGGGGAAAGGATTTCAATAGAAGCACTCCGTTCCCATGTGTATTACAAACCTTTCTCCCTGATTGACCCCCATTTCACTTGCTTCTCTGAATGTTGTGAGAAAACTGGAATAGCCCTGTAGTAGGTTCAGCTTCTTGGTAGAGTGGTACAATTTATGGGATCTAGAGTTGAAAGCATTTCTCCCCTGGGTTAATAAAACATGTACCCAAACAACATAAATGCATGAGAACTGAAGGTTATGTTTTTGAAAGGAAGTCAATGGATGTAGTGAAGAACTCTTTCCTCTTGTTCTCAATTCAATTTATTTCTTCTTGGACATGTATTTGAGCTATATAGGATTGAAGACAAAGCTATCATCAGTGTAGAACATAGCATCCTCCAAAATCATGTATTTGCAATTACTTCATAGCTAGGTCTTCAATATATAGTTTCAAATTTCCAGAAGACTAACAAATGATAATTTTAAAAACTAATCAAGGGCTAATCACATGTCAGGCACAGTTCTAAAAACTCTATATATGTTAATTTATTTCATCCCACAGCAACCCTACATATACTATCATAGTCATTTTCTTATGTAGCTGAACAAAAGGCACAGAGAAGTAAAGCAAGTTTCTCAGAGCACACAGCTTATAAAAGTCAGTTACCTTGTAAGGGTGAGTTCGACTTAAGTACAAGCTGAAAGGCTGAGGATTTGAACCCAAGCAATCCAACTCTTTCCTCTTATTAGTCTCTAATACTATCAGTGGCTGCCAGGAGCATTTGTCCTCCTTAAGTGTGATGTGGAATCTCATGTTAAAATCCATGTTCTATAGGCCACACAAGGTATGGTGTAAGTAATAGCAAAGTCATAGGGTACAGGGAAAGCTGTTCATGAAATTGTTTGGACCTGCAGGATGCATGGGGGCCAAGTCCTCTATGTGCTTCACTTAGATGATCATGTAATATGAGTCATACACAACTCAAGGATTAGGTAGATCAGAAATGATGTGATGGGTTGCTTTATTGTTATAGCAAAAATAATTTTTAGAGTAAAAGTGGAATGTACAATTAAGAATTATCTTAAGGCATTGGTCTTAAATTATTTGTATTGAGCAACTGAGATATATGGGAACCTTCATTACATGACACCTGACTCATGTCAAGGGTTTCACATAAAAAGTCATTTTAGGACAAAGTGGCAACTCCTCCAGTCTACTACAAGTCAGTAGCAAGCTATCAGTATTAATGTCTGTTTCTCTCAGAAGGGTTTTACTTAAAAGGAATTCATCTTGCTCCAAAATCAGAGGGATTTCTCTGTGAGTCTTTCATAATGCTGCAAAAATTATTTGCTATCAATAATTCTACTCAGGATGGGAGACATTAACTAGTGACAAACATAAAAGAATTCTTTATACTCAAACTCTATCCTATAAATTTAAAATTCTTTCAAAAACTGGTAGAAAAAGATGAACTCATCAAAACAAATTCTAGTGGATATGTGAAGATATACCATGTTACCCCATCTGGACAATCACATTTGCAATATGTTCAGTTTATTCTGAGCATTTTTGCTGGTCAGCTAGCATTGATTTTTCTCATGTGATCCTCCAATGACCCAGTATGTTAATTACCATGATTTCATTATTTTGAAGATCACAAAATTGAGACACCAAGAGTTTGCATGAAAACACATCAAACTTTAAGTTACATTTTACATATTTTTTCCAAGAATGGGTTCTTTTTATTATACCATTTTTTCTAATAGCCACCAATGCTTATAGTCAAACAGCCTTAGATTCAGATATTAATCAGTTACATATTTTGAAAGTACACAGTAAAAGTATAAAATCTATAATAACAATCACAATATTTGGCGCTTAACTTAGGCATTTAAGACATTAGACCTACACTCAGTCTATCTAAGATGATGCTTGTTCAAATGAGGATCTTGCTTTATGTTGGAACTATTTGGATCAGAAATACACTCACAAGGGGTCTGCAAATTGATATTTATAACACAAATAACATCTGGAATAAAAGTATCTACCATAAAGAGTCAAGAACTACTGGTCTAATCAGGTACTACATGGATATGTGTCTCTCAAGCAAAATTTGTATTTCTTCTCTGAAACCTGTCTCTGTCATATTCCAACATGTCCAAAGACAAGGGAAGTTTACCTCTGCCCTGTGTGTGTCATGGTCTCTCTGCAGTCTATTTCATCTTACCTGACCTCATGCTGCTCATCCAGAACTGTTGATGAACATTTCACTAAAAACTCAGGTCTCAGCTCCTACTTCCAACTCATTCTCACCCCTTAAATATTACCTTGAAAGATTTGGGTATTGTCCTTGATTCCCCTGCATATTTTCCCAGTCATTGTAAACAAATACTTCACTGAATTCAGTCCTTCCTATGGAACCTTATCACAACAGAACAAAGTCTGTGGCCTTGATATACCTGCATGGTCAATCTTAAATGGAATCTAGATATAAATTTTATGCATCCTATGCCATCCCGATTTGAGTAGAATAGGGCACACACTCAATGAATCAAACACTAACAGGAGGTTATATTTCATTATCTGTGCAATAGTTATGGAAAATTAACAGAAAGGACAGTACCTCTTTATGTTTCCATACTATGCTAAAAATAGAGATGAATATGATATTGACTATGATAAATTATATATAATTCTATCCCTAATAATAATCACCTCTTCACTTATCTTATAAGTGACCCAATTAGTCAAAACAATGTTTTTACTAGATGTTATTTTTCATGGCAAATAAGGTTTCGGTCATCTTGAAAATTAAATAAACATAAGTTTGCTATTACAGTTAAGTTTTTATACATAGTTACAACAAGAAGACAATGAACTGAGTTTCCTATTTTACGCTGTTGAAAAGACACCAACAGGAATTTTTGTTTTCATTACTAAGGAGGCACTGAGCAGAAAAGGTGTACTCTTTGTGTGTTTTAACCACAGAAAAACATATAAAGTGGAAGATTGAATCAAAGTTGCACTGGGAAATTCTTCTAAGTTACACAGGACTTCACTCCTGTTTGCATCTTATTCTCACCCTAATTCATAATTTTAGTCCTCTTTCCTCTCATTTTCACCCTTATTCATAATTTTAGTCCATTTTTATCACCGTTTTCTCTCTGAAATGAAACTTGTTTTCAAGAGGAAAATTTTGGGAAACATATTGATATTATACCTTATATCCCATTCTTTGTGAAGAATGATAACATGGTGTCCCTAGAACCTGGTAACCCCATTAAAAACTGAGACTTTGGTGGGGTCAGGGATGTCATAGAGAATATAAAAATTTTCTGTCATATGCTAACTTATTTTATTTTATGAGGAATAGCTTACATGTTATAATATTTAAACAATTTTAAATACACAGTTCTGTGACTATGGAGAGATAGAGACAACAGTAATCATCATCACTATCAAAGCAAAGAATATTTTTAAAACACTTTAAGACAGTATTATGACAACCATTGTCATGACATCTGCAAACTATGTCTTCATCCTTCATCAAAATTATAAATACCAAAGCATTTTCCCTATTGTTATATTTTAGTTATTTTGTTTTGGAGTCCAACTTCCAAAAGTAACTGTATTATATTCCACATCCCATGACTGATAGTATCATATGATATGATGCATATAGACCTTGGCTCATTGTTTATATAAAGATGTCATAGCTTGTGCTAGAGAATTTTTCCAGTCTCTGATCCATGGAACATAGCCATGAACACTAAAGGGATTCTAAGAAGATTGGAAATATACTTAAAATCACAGAACAGGAAACGGATGGATCCTCCTTCCCTCCCTATATCTTCCATCCTTCTTATATCTGTAATAAATACTTCAGACCAATTAAAGTTCATTTGTAAAAAGCCATAAGGAAAGAATGATGATAATTGTGTTTTTATAAAGAAGCATGGGGTTTCAAACCAACTGCATTTTGCATTTGTGAATGAGAAAAATAGGAGAGACTATTGAACAAAAGTAAATTTGTTTAGTTCACAAACCGAGGTGGAGGACAAGTTGGAATGGGGTCCAGAGTCCTGCTCTAAGCCCAGTACTAGCATCATTACGCTAAGCAATCTCTGCATATGGACAAAAATCATGTTTCTAGATGTCTACTTGAACATGAGTCTACAAATAATTTATTTAGTTTTCTGACACAATGAACTCATTTTATAATATACACTAATACATTATTCTGTCAAGAACTATGGTTTTCTTGCCGCCTAGCAAGTTAGCCTACTATAGTTTTATGGATGCTAGTAGAATACATGAGACTTCTGGGTCAGAGTCAAAGGACAGTTTATTACTCACAGCAAGAAAGGTAGCCAGAATATCATCATTTTTGCTCAAGTTCTGCAAGCCCCAATTCCCACAAGGCAGCATGAGCAGGGCCAGAGAATGCCTACATACCTAATTAGTTTTCACAGCTGAACTACCCCAGTTTTGGGAGCCCACATAGTTTACAGTGAACTGACAGGAAGTCTACAATTTTTTTTATCCTCTGGAGGAAAAAAAATGAATTTACTAGACTGAATATTAAGCAGACTTCCTCTCTGTTCTGGAGAAAGATACAATCTCTATCTTTTAAGACTGGTGGGATTATAAACATCTGTGAAAAGATAGTCTTAAACAAAAATTATCTCTCTTCACAAATTATACAGAAGTAAGACAGATCCCTACAGAATTATAACCTGACAATCCACCATTAGGCAAAGTGGAATATCAGATCAGTTAACAACTTCTCTTAAAGTACACATTAAATGAAAAGTTTAAATAAGATACATATATATATATAAATATATATATATATACACACACATGCACAGGTCTATTCATAATAAATATACATTTATATATCTTATGCATGCTATGTCTTATATATCATATATGCATATTTTACATATACATTACACATCACACACATTGTATGTGTATGATAAATATAAATAATGTATAATAGATGCATCTATGTATGAATGTGTTAAATACTTCAAATTTCATACACGTGTAGGGAATGATTAGATTTGAAGATAAACTACTGCATTTTAAACTCTGCCTTCTCTGCACATCTGTTCTTGTTGTCAAATAACAATTATATCTAATTAAATTATTTTCAATGCCCACAAACACTCAAATTAATAAAGAACATTCTTTTTCCAAGTACTGTGAAAACAAAATCCACTTTAGTAAAATGTCACATGCCCAGCAGTCCAAAAACACATTGAAATTAAAATGATCATATGAAGTGTCTGCTCTTGTCAACAAGATTGAATTTTGTGAAATAATGTAATGCATGTCCAATTAGGTAATGAGTATGAGCTAAATGAAGGGAAAATAATTTAACTATGGGCTTTCAGACCATGGAAATGAGTGATGTAGGCACAAGTGCCATATTTACTTATATATAATTGGATTGAAGATTAGATCATCTAATGGACAGTATTATTGACCCTAAGGAATTACAGAATCTGTTGGTAATCACTCAAGAAAATGTTAGTTGTAAGCCTTCTGCTTGCCTGCTACTATTGTGAAAGTAAAGTCACACAAGTTTAAAATTCATGCTCATAATCATCTTACTTATTCTACTAATAAAATAAAGTACTGAGGATATCTAATATCTAAACACTTAGAAGCAAAAGGCCCTATACCTTTCTTCCTTTTATTCTCAAAATAAATCCTGTGATTTAGATATTTTTATTACTATTTTACAGATGAATAAACTGAGGTTATGGGGGTTAAGAAACATGGAACTAAGAAATTGTGCTTATTTAACATCTACACATAGCCTTTCTCTTCAACCAAATTGGCACATTCTCTTCTCCATTCCCAATATTCCTCTAAGTAATATATAAACAAAGAAAAAGTAGGAAAATTTTAATTTACCTGGAAATGGGGTTAGTGCATAATGGCAGCCAACATAGACACACTAACACTTCTTATGAATTAACTAATATGCATGAACCAAATAACAGTTAAAATGGTAATGAGGGTGAATTAGGATAAAATAAATAAAAACCATGACCAGGTTGGTACATAAGTACAAAGGGTACTGACGAAAGTTAGACTGAATTCCAGACTGAAATATGAGCACATACATTTTCTACTGCTGCCATAATAGTTTCCCACAGAGTTAGAGGATTCAGCAAATCATCCCCAAATTATAGCAGTAAACATCTTAGAGTTCTACAGATCACAAGTCTGGGGCATTCTCACTGGGCTGACATCAAGGTGTCTGCAGGCCTATCTTCCTTTCTGTAGACTCTTGATAGCATCTCTTCCTTGCTTTCTACGCTTTCTAGACATGGCCCACATTTGGTTCACATTGCTCTGCTTCTACCAGGAAAACCAGTGATGGCAGACTGAACCCTTCCCACATTACTTCACTCTCATCTAATCTTCTGCCTTCCTTTTTAGGGACTTACATGATTGAGATTGGCCAACCCATGAAATCCAAGATGAAATATCTCTTTATCTCAACTTTAATCACATCTGCAAAGACCCATTTGCTATAAAATCTAGCACATTCTAGAGACTGGGGCATGGCCACCTTTTGGGACATTATTTTGCTTACCACAATGAACAAGGTGAAAACAAGTATAAGGAATATACTGAGTTAAAGCAGAGATTGTCCATGTGAACTGTTAAATAATAATCCAAGACCTATCTTCATGATTTGTATGAATATGAGATACCCACTTCAAAAATAAAGAGTCAAAGAAGAAGAGAGCAGACTACAGGTCACCTGAGCCTGGGAAGGGTAGAGTGGAACGGGCAGTAGAGAAAGGACAGTCAAAGGATACAGAGGTGAAGTCAGACAGGAGCAGTAATATCTGATGTTCTACAGCACAGTAGGGTATCTATGGTTGACAACATTTGATCCTTTATTTCAAAGTAACTAGCAGAGAAAATTTTCAATGCTCCAGAAACAAAGATATGATAAACATTTGACTTGATGGATATGTGAACTAACCGTTGTATACCTATATTGAAACATCGCACTATATTCCATAAATATGTATAACTATATTTCTGTTAAAACTAAAAAAAAAAAAAAAAACTTAAACAGAGACTCAGGCAAAAAGTAAAAGGAGAAAGAAAGAAAGAAAATCTGTACTAATACTAGTTGAAAGAAAACTGGAAGAGCTACGTTAATTTCAGAGAAGGCGTACTTCAAAGCAAGGAAAATTATCAGGGACAAAGGGTGGTCGCTTCATCACAAAGGCACAGCAAACATAAACATGTGCGTCTAACACAGCATATTGAAAATTGGAAAAAAAAATAGAATCAATGAACCAAAAGCTGCTTATTTGAAATGGTCGATAAATCTTATAAAAAATTCTAACCAGTCTAACCATGATCAAATTCTTTATACTTTAACCTCAACTTTGGTTGGTCCAAACTCAAGTCAGGCATCTCTCCTCCACAAACACCCCTGAACTTTGGCTTGCCTCCAAATCTGAGCAGGCACAGAAATGCAGTACATACCCTTAGCTCATCCAGAGGATCAGCTGATCACAGTGAGGAGCGGAAACACTTCCTGTCAGACCACCTTGGTAGAACTCTCTGCTCAAGTTTACTCATTTTCCCTTCAGAAGTTCCTGGTAGTCCTATTTACTGCTCTCTATAAAAGGAAAGGTTCTTGTTGTTGTTGTTTGTTTAGTTTTATTTTTTTCTGCTTGGTTTTAATATACTTTTATATCTAAGATTGGCATGTTCTCCCTGTTGAAATAGTCTTCTCCGTAAAATTTCTTCCTAAGACTGGATTTGTTTTCTTCATTGTTTTCTTCAGCATCAAGGGGAGTTGTTATGGGAGTGGGGGACGGAGAGAGAGAAAGAGAGAGAGAGAGAGAGAGAAATGCCAATTACCAATATTGGAAAGGAAAGAAGAATCATGATGTCTCCTGATTCCATATAAAATGATAATGAAAAGGTGCTGTGAACAACAAACTCTTGCAAATTTGATAATAGATGAAACACATCCTTGAAAGATACAAACTATCAAAACACACAGGAGGATTAGTAAAGACTCTGAATATGCCTGTGTCTACTAAATAAACTGGATCAAGAATCCATAGCCTAAATATGTAGAAGGGAAGAAAGAAGTTTTCAGGGCTGGGGAGATAGCTCAGCTGGTAGAGTGCTTGCAGCACAAGGCCCTGAGTTCAATCCCCAGTACCTTAAAAAAAAAAAAAAAAAAAAAAAAAAAAAAAAAAGGAAGAAGTTTTCAGACAGAAAGAAGTTTTTAAAGATTCTGAGATGGAAATGAACAAAGCATGAGCAGGAAGGATATAAAGCACTGTCTGATTAGAGTAGAAGGGGAAAATAAGGAGAAATATCCACAGTTCTGGAAAGTCTCTATTTGCTAACAGATGCCAGTAAGCTATTTCCTCCCCACTGAGTATGGAGTTACAGGCCAAGGGACTCTCTAGGGGGCACCTCTCACATGCCAGCATGAGAGAGCTGCCCAGTGGAGCCAGCTTCCACTGATTGCCAGGTTCTTGGCAGTCTGACAAGAGAAGGAGAAAAGGAACCATTTGTTCACAAAATATGACACCTGAGCTTCAGCAGGAGAACATGCATTGGTGAAAGTACAAAGCAGTCAGCACTGAGAAAGGAGAGTCTATTGAATGGCTTTGGCACTTCCATAAAAGATTCATGGCAAAGGGGCATTGTGACACTGACATGATTTACAGTTGATCTGAAAGTTCAAACTGAGGGTGTGGCAATGTGTCTAGAGCAGGTTTGCAAGCATTAATATCTCTGCTTCACTTTTCAAATTAGTTATAATCCCAAATTAGTGTCAGGTCATTTCCCAATTATTTTATTGTGATATTGTTGCTCTTTTGGATTAATGGGTTCTTTGAAAAAATTATCATCATCATAAGAGTGAAAGTTGATATTCTGAGTTACCTAATGACTAAAAGTGTATGTGTCATGTTTTGTTTGTATGTGTTCTGGGGAATGGAAGAGGGACAGCAGTGTTATTCATTTAAAAACAGGGCTCTCTTAGGCAAGTTACTTCATAGAACCATGGATCAGAGTGAAATCAAGACAAAAAGAAGGACAATTATTAGAGTGGGGATTTAAAATGTTCTAGGACTTTGCCAATACAACTATGGGGTAGGCAGAATTGCAAGTTGTCCCTCTCACTCCAAGATTTCCATTACCGGGCTTATCCAATCAACTGCTAATCTACAACTATTGTGGAAGGACTTTGCAGTTGTAATTTAAGTCTTAAGTCAGTTGACCTTAATGGGGACTCTCCAGGTAATCCTGATGTAATTACATAAGTACTTGAAAGGATAGAACACACAGGACAAAGAGGATGTCAGGGAGATTTAAAGCACAAAAAGGACTCAAAGTACTACTGGTTGAAAGAAGGAGAAAGTAATTTGGAAAGGAAAAGGATTCCAGTAGCCTCTGGGAACAAAGAGGAATTCCCAGTTGTCAGGACAGAAGTTGAGACCTCAGTCCTACAACCACAAAGAAGTGAACTCTATCAGCAACCTGAATCAGCATGGAAATAATTTTTCCTTTCAAGTTTCCAGATAGAAGCTTAGCCTGGCTAATACCTTGCCTTCACCCCTGGGAGATTATCAGGCTAAAGTTCTGAATCACAAAAATAAAGGGCAAATAGGTATTGTTCTAAGCTACAAGTTTTTAAAATAAATGTACAGCAATAGAAAATTAAAACAACTTTCTCCTCATATTTATGCATAATTCTGGATCAATCAGTATGTATTCTAATAACTACCATATAGTGACTGCTCGATATATAGAAGTTAAATGGTCATTATTGTAATCTAATGATATTCAGAAAATTGACTTTCATGTCTCTTTTAATTGAATAAAGTGCAATTAGAAACTACATGTTGTACCAAAGGTATGGCTTTGTTATATTTTAACACACATTTTGAGTAATGAGTCACTCAGTTATTCTGAAGGGTGCCCATCCACACATTCTCATCAGTTACGAATGCTTGTTATCTGATGATGTCTCCCAATTTTAAACATTTTCCTTCAAAAATTGCTAGAAACTTACAAATTTTCAAAAAGTTTGGACACAAACTGTAAGGGAATAGACACTTCACTCCAGTTGCTATAACAAGGACAGTGCCCCAGAGTGTGTCTCCCAGACAAGACAGGTTAGAGCATCTTCATAGGGAAAGATCTCAGTCATAATAATTGGGTTCCCAGGATAAGCAAAGTGACAATGCTTAGTCAGACAATCATTATATATTCTGAAATTTCTATCCAATTTATTAGTAGGAATCTTAGCTAAACATAAACCAAATTTAAAGTTTCCTTAACTTCTCTCTCTGAAAGTCTAGAGTCAGTATATATATGTTACTCCTTGCTTCCTTTGTCCTAGCCATGTCCCAAGCCCCCTCGTTACTATCAACCCAAAGCTGATCAGAAATATAAAATATCCCCATTCTATTCTCTCCTTCACTGCCAGATTTACCCCCAGTGATGCTAACTTCACATCCCCTAAATGAATGAGTTCTTCTGATCCTCAGTATAAGAACTTGTGAGACACTTGGTACAGAATAATAGTGTAATGCAATTTTATTAGATGAATATATTTTTCTGCTTTCTATTAATCTTTTCATACATTCCTGGTAGAGAACTAACTTGAACCTAAAATATTCAGTAACAACTGCAAATGTCTTGCAAACTAACCCTCCTCCCCATCCTTCCAATTAGAGATAGGCATTATAAAGATGGTTTCTGATTCTTGCTCAATGAAGTTTTTCTGGTACCTAGATAAATGTCTATCTTAAAGTTATGCTCAATAAATTACTTATTGAATAAGTGAACTGACACAATAGGTCTATCAAAATTTTATTTTTGTAAGGATCCAAGAAGATCCCACGTGTCACAAATTTGAGAAAATTGTGACCTCTATCAAGAAAGGTGCATTTGTAACTAAACTACTAAGGCCTCTGTACCATGTCTCCTCACTCCTGCTGGGGTGAAAAAGCAGCCATATTCTAGCATTCTCAGTAACCATGTCAGAGGGAAGAGAGTTGTGGGGGAGATCTTCTACTGTTTGGCTATCAATTAAATACTCATGGTTAGAAGTGACACACATCAATTCCACTCACAAATCCTTGGCCATAATACTCATATTGACATACTCTACTGTATGAAACCAAGAAATTTTTTGGTAGAGTCAACCCCTATATCTCCAGGTGTTGCATCCATGGATTTAATCAATCACATATTCTATGCTATATAGTTTCTATTCTTGCCACACATCCCATGTGTGTGAAGAAAAGGGTTCCTGTAGCGGGGATGGGACGGCTGTGAAATAAAAGCTATGAAATTCTTTTATTGGGAATAATGAAGACAGAAGACAGAATTATCTTAAGAGCTGGGGCATGACCAATTGAGCTGCCCAGAAGGGTCTGGCTCTAACAAAGGAAGGAGCCTGTGTTTACCTTATTTGTACTGGTACAGATCAAAAGGGACCTATAGGAACTGCTTCTGTGAAAACCAGGATAGGGGGGTGGAGGTAAGCAAGTCATTTGGCTCTAGCAGAGCGCTTCCCACATCCAGTTCTTGTATTTGAACTTCTGTCATGAACCAATGCAGGATAAACACATGACCCAGGCAATCTCTAACTGTTATTAATAACAGTGAGTGAGTTCCTAAGGTCAGATCCTCCTGGTTAATGATCCAGCTACAGGTTCTCATACAAGCCATGGATGGCTCCTGGCAGTCTATGATGATTGTGTCTATACAGGCCATATAAAGGGTTTTTCTTGTCATTTCTCTCTAAACAGTATATAAAAACTACCGATGTAGCACTTGCATTGTATTCACTGTTGTTAGTAATTTAGAAATGATTTAAAGTATATGAAAGAATGTGCCTAGGTTATATGCAACTATTATTCCACTTTATATGAGGGATTTGAGTATCTGAGGATTTTGATGTCCATGAGAGGTTTTGGAAACCATCCTCAGTGGATACTGAGGGACAACTCTAGCATTTTTTTGGTCATATTTTTTGACCATCATTATTGACGGTAAAGTCCCAAATAGAAGGCACAATCAGCTTCACGTAGGAACCAACTCTACTCACAGCACAGATGAATCTCTTCCTCATGCCTTTTCTGCCTTGCAGATTGGCAGCTCCACTCAATCCTGATTGAACTTGCAAGTAGACCTAGGCCCATGGTGACAACAGCAGGGAATGAAAATAAAAACTAATGAACCCTTTTCCAAAAAAAAAAAAAAATCTGTAAGGCATAAATAGTTCCTATTTTATGTTTCTCTTTCAAAATTCCTCCCAAGTTGGGGAGAGGTAATCTTTTTTACTCCTAACAGAACCCATCACAGTTTCATCACCTCTAAGGTTCTAGGAACCTAGTGTTATTTTTGTTGTCTTGTGTTCTTTTTTCATAAAAAGGGTGCACAAAATTTTATAAGCTTCATGGCCCACTAAACGTGCATCTGTTCCTGTCAGTGGCATGCTCCCTCACCAAAGGAAGCATGCAGTTTTCATCTGGTGACTTCATCACTCCCTAAGGCAAAGGAACCCTCTGCCAAATTAATCTCACTAACCAAATGCAGTAAGTCTGTAAGACTAGTCCACTTCAGGGCCAATTTCTCTTCTTTCAGAGTATGTAAACACAGACCATGCCTAGTGAGACATTTCTAGTTGAAAATTTTATTCCAATGGTTTAATAATGGTAAACGCATGTGAACTGAATCTCAAGGCAAAAATTGCAGTTTAACTTTGTGCTACTAAAAATTTTTTACAATTAATTTTGCAAACCAAAGCTTCTCATCTTTGTATCAATCCCTTCTGCATATAAGGTGGGTTATGTTTGGATATGAGCTGTCTCCCAAAAGCTCATGTGTGAAACAATGCAAGAATGGTCAGAAGTAAAATGATTAGATTATTAGAGCTTATTAAGTCATTTGATGTATTAATAATTTCAGTAGATTAATGGGTGGTAACTATAGACAGGTAGGTAATGGCTGAAGGAAGCAGGTCACTAGGGATATGATTTAGGGGTTTATATTTTCTCCCTGGTAGGTGGAACTGCCTTTCTCTCTGCTTTCTGGTTGTTATAAACTGAGCAGTTTTCCTATACCATGCCCTTCTGCCATGATGTTCTGCCTCACCTGGGACCCATAACTGACCATTGGTTTAACATTGACTGAACCTCTGAAATGATGAGCCAAAATAACTTTTTCCTCCTCTAAGTTATTCTTGTCAGGTATTTTGATCACACAGATTCAAAAGTTAACTATAACATAATTTAATACTGAGAGTGGGGTCGTTGCTGTGGCTAACTTAACCTTGCGATTCAGAAGTATTTTGAACTGACCTAATGGGAGAAACTTGTATGTGCAGGCTGAAGAAGACTTAGTTGTCCTAAGTTCATATATGAATACATGAAAAGTGAAATTCCACATCATGTACAACCACAAAAATGAGATTCTAATTAAAATAATTTATACTCCATGTAAGCATAAAGTGTCAAAATGCACTCTGCTGTCATGTATACCTAAAAATAAAACAACAAAGAAAAACTTTGTAAACAGAGCTCAGGGGTCATTCTGGTGGGAGTACAGAAGACCAAAGTGATTATAAAGTTGTGGGCAGGCAGTAAAAAGTGGGCTCATCATTAGGCTTCAGAGAAAAGAAAGAAGACTTAATTGGAAATTGAACCAAAGGCTACTTGTGCTACATTCTGGAAAAGAAGTTGTCTACATTTTCATCATATCCTGAGACTTTTTGTGGGACTAAATTTAGAGTTAGTAGATGAATCCAACAGGGGAAATTTCAAGACAGCACAGCTTTCAGTGAAATGTACTGTGAAAATCAGGGCCAGAAAGCAGAGCAGAAAAAACTTAAAATCTTAATATTTGGTTAGGAAAGTGGTTGTAAAACTAGAGCAAAGAAAGGTATGGGTATTGAAGAGATTACAACCATTAAAGTGATGCAAAGTACTTTACCCAGAGACTATAGGAATGATATAGGAATGATGGCTTGAGGATAACTCAGGAACTGGCAAGACTACACCCATTTCAGGCTCAAGAGTGTAAAATTGAAAATTATTTTGAGAAAAGAACATGGGGAATACTGTTTGCAATGGGGTACCTAGGAATTTGTTTCACTGTGCTCAGACACCAAAGCACTCACAGATCACTGGGGCCATAGTCCAAGGAGGCTTGGTTACTGTTCAAGATTGCAGCAGACCTTGGTGTCAAACTGATGGTGCTGGTTCTGCAGAAATATAGGATGCTGGAGTTAGGGGATCAGGAGGCTTCCACCATGAGGAAATAAGTGGAATGCCCTTAGATTTTATCTTGACCCTTAATCTCTTTTTCTCTGTTTCTTAGCTTCCTTGAACTGAGCAGCTTCCCTCCTCCAAGTCCTTCCATAGCAATGTTCTACCTCACTTCAGGTCCAGAGCAATGGAATCTGTCAACCATGGAGTAAATTCTAAACCCTGAGCCCAAAATAAACTTTTCCTCATCTAAGTTGTTCTTGTCAGGTGTTTTGGTGACAGTGATGAGAAACTGACTAACAAAGCAGAATTGTTCTATAATAGTTGCAAAATAAATGTGAATCATGATAGCGATTCATAGCCCAAGACTTGTTATAGGCACTTTGACTAATGACTAGTAGAGAGATAGAGAGGGTGTCTATTAAGTAGGGATATTTATGGTTAGCATCAGAATAATGGAGAACTAACAATGCTCTTTCCCTTGATTCCCTTTGTTTTTTGTCACATTGAAGCTGAGAACAGTCTATAATAATTTCAAATGCAATGAAGATCCCAAACACAAAGTTATTTGACACTGTCTTCAAAATAAAAGTCTAAAGTACATTTAATTCTATTTACAACCCACAAAAGCACATACTACTAATCCTTTCAAGTTATCATCATCATCAAACATTGATTGCATGCTTTGTATGGTGTAGCAAATGACATATAAAATGGAATAATACTGTAAGTACAGCATATATGAATCACAAGACAAGGTTTATTTATTATTTTATATCAACTGATCCTTATTACAATATTTCAAGGTAATTTTATTGGTCCCATTTTGGTGCTAAGACTATTAAACCTTTGAAAAGTAAAAAGACTTACCTATAATCACATGCAAGATTACAAACACATGCTCTTAGCCTTGAAAAAAATAACATTCTTGGAATCTTTAAAAATATGTTGGCATCTTTGAAAAGGATCAGGTACTAAGAATAATAGACTCAGTGGCAATAAAACAAGTCATCATTATCTGTTGTCCATAAGTACAAAATAAGCCAGAGCTTAACAATTCTCCGTATCCCTACACTGACATACACCATATCCTTGAAGCAAGAATTCATGGATCAGGAGAAAATTTCATTCTAATATCTAATCTTCTCAGAGAATGTGATGTCCTGGTCCCTCAGTCTTATTCCCTAAAGATCTCCACATATCATCACTTAACAGAACTCTCCTTTCATTTCTCTTATCCCTTTGGTTTCTTGTTTAGTGAGTGATATTTACTTGCTAGACTGAAATTCTAACATTCTTCTTATAACTTTCTGATTAAAATTGTGAAATCCATCCTCTTCACACCATAGCTTCCCATCTGCCTAGCATTCAACTTCAACTCCTACCATCACTCTCTAATCCCTTCACTGTGGTGACAATAGGCTGACTTCCTGCTAACCCCAAGTTGGCTTTTTTGGTTTTTTTGTTTGTTTGTTTGTTTTTGTTTGTTTGTTTGTTTTTTATATTAGACCATCCTTACTCTCCCTTTACTTGGGAGACACTCCCTGTGTCATCTGGTCTTTATCTCTGCACATCCCTTACCAAAATCTTGGATCTGACATCACCTAGTCCAGCAAGTTCCCAGACTCAGTTCATGGGAGTGGATGCTCTTCTTTTGTGCCTATAAAATATCCTGGTTTATATTCATTGCAAAAATACTGGCAATAGATCATAATGATCTGTTAATGTGTTTTTCCCTCTTACTATATTCTTAATGAGAGAAATTATATCTATTTATTTTTGTGTCCCTGACACAAAGCACAATGTATGGGATTAAGTCCTATTGACTTTAACTTAACCCAGTGCTTGAGAGGTGACTACAATGTGTTAATCAATGATGAAGAGAAGAAAAAGATGGGTTTCCTAAACCATCAAAAAGTTCCATGACTGAGATTCCTGTAATAGAAGACAGATTCAAATAAGAGAGAACCACACAAACTGAGACATAAAGACCCAAATAAATAGGGAAATCTGTGTATTTGTATGTTTTGATGTGAAAAAAATAGACAGTTACATAGAAGTCTAAGTGGAGGACACAAGGGTATGGTATGATGGCAATGAATTAGGGAAAATTTATCAATGTCTGTTCAGATTCTTCTTTGACTACAGATACAATGCAAGATCACCCCCAGAGTGAGGGTTTGATGACATCTTTTCAAGGGAAAGTTGGCTAGGTGTATGACAGTTCAGTGGACAAGGAGTGGGAAATATTTCTATAGTTTCTACAACTTGCTTCTGTTGATTTCTCAAATGCCAGTATGCCATATTTTGAAATAGTATATCCTGAACCCTTAAAATGGATATGATTTGATTTAGTTGTCATATTTCTTTTATATTTACTTAAAATAACAATATCTCCTACTGATATCGCATTATACTTTTTAAATTGTTTTATTTAGAAGTGATAAGAAATTTTCTTTTTACTAAATACATTTAATTTTATTTTTAAAATTACAAGGCAGACTGGGGCTGGGGATATGGCTCAGTTGGTAGAGTGCCTGCCTCACAAGCACAAGGCCCTGAGTTTGATCCCCAGCTCCCTTCCAAAAAAAAATTACAAGGCAGACAAAATGATTCATACAGATTAGTTCAAGGGTCAAACATTGCGAGTACCTTACAGGAATGTGGATAGGTGTTGCTCCATTCAGCTTTCTAATGCAGAACTCTTGGTAGAATCAATAAGAGTATATTTTAGAGCAAAGAGTTATTTTAGAAATCCTAACATCCTATTTCAAGAGCTCATCTTTGCTCAGAAACACTAGTTTTAGCAATGATTAGAGTACATATGAGCCCTAATTCAAGTATCATAATTTTTCAAAAACAAATTATGACAAAAACCTTTGAATTAGATTTGACTTGAGGTCTCGTTGGCTTGGAGTAGAAGTAATAGTGCTGATGTAGACATGGTTACCTGGCTAGATGAGTCCTGAATCTGTGCAATTAAAATTTGACAGAATTTGACTAATAATATACTTTCGTTTTCTCATGAAGGTGATCTAAGGTGTTAGAATCATTTAAAGATGCAAAACCCTTCAGGAGCAAAAGTAAAATCAAACCTGAGCCTCACAAAGATTAGAACTGCGTGTCCTGTGTCTTACATGCACTGATGCCCAGATGCATTATGAGTATTAGACCGAAGAGCAGAGAATGTCACCAGGTATATGAGAGCAATGTCATGGGAGCAGGTACAAGTATAATGGCCTTCCTTTGCAGAACTCCAAGAATCCAGAAAACTGACCATCAAGGAAGAAACTGTGTGACTGGTATTCATGGAGACTCTACAATCAGGAGTGGGCAGGACAATTCACTCTTGAAAAAAGTTCACACTGGATATAAAATGAACGGCACCCTCTCTGTAGGCTCTCTTTTACATTATTGATTTTTTTTCTTTGCTGAGAAGAAACTTTTTAGTTTGAATACATCCCATTTATTGATTCTTGCTTTTATTTTGTGCGCTTTGGGAGTCTGGTTAAGGAAGACTAATTCTAAGTCAACATGATGAAGATTTGGACTATTTTGTCTTCTATTTGGGGCAGGGTCACTGGTCTAATTCCTTGGTCCTTGATCCATTTTGAGTTGAGTTTTGTGCAGAGTAAGAGGGGTTTAATTTCACTTTGCTGCATACGGATTTCCAGTTTTCTCAGCAGCATTTGTTGAAGAGGCTATCTTTTCTCCATTGAATGTTTTCAGCACCTTTGTCTAGTATGAGATAACTGTATTTACGTGGGTTTGTCTCTATGTCTTCTATTCTGTATCGTTGGTCTACCTATCTATTTTGGTGCAAATACCATGTTGTTTTGTTACTATTTCTCTGTAGTATAATTTAAGGTCTGGTATTGTGATGCCTCCTACATCACTCTTCCTGCTCAGAATTGCTTTGGCTCTTCTGGGTCGCTTATTCTTCCAGATGTGTTTCATGATTGCTTTCTCTATTTCTATGAGACACGTCATTGGAATTTTAATTGGAATTGCATTGAATCTATATAGCGCCTGGCAGTATGGCCATTTTGACAAGATGAATTCTGCCTATCCGAAAACATGAAAGATCTTTTCAGCTTCTAAGGTTTTCTTTAATTTCTTTCTTTAGTGTTCTGTAGTTTCCATTGTACAAGTCTTTCACCTCTTTTGTTAGATTGATTCTCAAGTATTTTTTGTTTTGAGGCTTTTGTGAATGGAGTGGTTTTCCTAATTTCTCTTTCAGAGGATTCATCACTTATGAATAGAAATGAACTAGATTTATGAGTGTTGATTTTATATCCTGATACTTTTCTGAATTCATTTGTTAGTTCTAGAGGTTTTCTTGTGGAGATTTTTGAATCCGCTAAATATAGAATTGTGTCATCAGCAAATAGTGATAGCTTGAGTTCTTCTATCCATATCGCTTTAATTTCTTTGGCCTGTCTAATTGCTCTGGCTAGTGTTTCAAGGATGATGTTGAATAGAAGAGGTAAAAGAGGGCACCTTAGTCTTGTTCCACTTTATGGAGGGAATGCTTTCAGTTTTTCTCCATTTAGAATGATGTTGGCCATGGGCTTAGCAATGATAGCCTTTACAATGTTGAGGTATGTTCCTACTATTCCTATTATTTCTAGTGTTTTGAGCAAGAACGGGTGCTGTATTTTTCAAAGGCTTTTTCTGCATCTATTGAAATGATTATATGATTCTTAACTTTAAGTCTATTGATATGGTGAATTACATTTATTTATTTCCAGATGTTGAACCAACCTTGCATCCCTGGGATGAACCCCAGTTGATTGTTTGATCATGGTGCACAATCTTTGTTATATATTTTTGTATGCAATTTGCCAGAATATTGTTAAGGATTTTTGCATCTATGTTCGTCAGGGATATTGGTCCAAAGTTTTCTTTCCTTGATGTGTCTTTTTCTGGTTTTAGTATTAGGGTGATTCTAGCTTCATAGAATAAGTGTGGAAAGGTTCCCTCCTTTTCTATTTCCTGGAATACTTTGAGGAGTATTGCTATTAGTTCTTCTTTGAAGACCTTGTAGAACTCAGCTGAGAATCTGGCCCCAGGTTTTTCTTGGTTGGTAGGCTTTTGATGGCTTCTTCTATTTCATTGCTTGAACTTGATATGTTTAAATTGTGTGTGTCCTCCTGATTAAGTGTGGGAGGATCATATGTCTCTAGAAACCTGTCAGTGCCTTTGAGATTTTCTATTTTGTTGGAGTACAGATTTTCAAAAATAGCTTCCAATTATGTTTTGTATTTCAGTGGTATCTGTTGTAATATTTCCATTTTTATCATGAATTTTAGTAATTTTATTCTCTTAGTGTGGTTAAGGATTTATCAATTTTGTTTACTTTTCAAAGAACCAACTTTTTGTCAACTTTTTAATTGTTTCTTTTGCTTCAATTTCATTATTTCAGCTCTAATTCTAATTATTTCCTGACTTCTCTTACTTTTGGTTTTGATCTGTTCTTCTTTTTCTAGGACTTTGAGATTGAATGTTAGGTCATTTATTTGTTGACTTTTTGTTCTTTTTCTGAATGCATTCCATGCAATTAATTTCCCTCTTAGTACTGCTTTCATAATGTCCCAGATTTTGATATATCAGTGTTTTCATTTACCTTTAAGAATTTTTTTATCTCCTCCCTGATTTCTTCTGCTATTTATGCATCATTCAATAATGTATTATTAAGTCTCCATGTGTTGGAGTAGTTTCTGTTTTTATTTTATTACTTATTTCTTTTTTGATCTGATAGAATGCAAGGTAGTATCTCTATTTTTTGTATTTACTAAGAATTGCTTTGTGGTATAACATATCTTCCATTTTGGATAAGGATTCATGTGCTGCTGAAAAGAAAGTGTATTTGCTCCTTGATGGATGGAATATACCTCACATACAACCATAGAAATGATAATTTGTACCCCATTTGTGTACAATGAATCAAAATGTTGTCTGTAAAAATAAAAATATATAGATTTAAAAAAAAAGTATAACATAGTAAATACAGAAAACAAAACAAAAACAAAAAGGAAAGCACCCTCCTATCAAGGGATCAAGGGATCTTCACGTGTTACAGAATTTACTAAGAATGTGAAAGCCATTTCAGGAAAGTAGTAGTCCCTTGCTCCTATCTCTCTGAAGTCTACAGCCCAAAGGTTTCCTCACCAGCCCACAAAATTCATTTAAGACAATACAGGAAATATTTACCAACAGGTTTGCTTGCTCTATGCTTGTAAGAACTCTGATTCAAGAGCTAAATCTACTCTTCAGATTTACAAATATCACAGAAACTGATATGATTTAATAGCTTATGTCATAATAAGTTTATTTTTTATTTTTGCTCAGTTTTAAAGAATTTGCTAAATTTTCAACATATTCTATTCTTTATGCCTGGTATAAAAATGGTAATAAGATCTCATTTCCATAATCCATTCTAGTTATAGTCATTTGAATAGCCTCCAAACCTAGACTTTTAAGGGTAGTCTTTTGAATGCTGGAAGTTATTTCTGTTTATCCCCCCTTTACCCTAAACATCCTGTTAAAGGTACTCAGTAGTTCAAAATTTGCCTTTGAGTCTAGAGGGGTCACTAATCTGACAAAAACACCCCTATTATCTTGGTACTGCCACACCTTAAAGAAAAGTGAACAACCTGGTTCCATGAGATCTGATCTTGCTCTCTAGATAAATTTTCTTACCAAAACTTTAAAAACCCTATTTATACTATGACTCCTACCTATGTTTTTAGTATCATATGTGCTACTATATGACTGTAGTAGATCTAATTTCCAAATATTTTAGGGAAGTGTTCCATAACAAATCTGACTATTGACCCTAATCCTGAAGAAAGAAAAAAAAAAATCACAAACATCATAATCCTCTTGAATGTTGAAATTCAAAAGACTAAAATTTCTAAAATATAAACCTTTGACAATCAGAGTCACAGAAACCATATTTCTGGGGAAAAAAATCTCAAAAATTATTTAAGACTTTTACTTATATTTTTAAAGGGTATTCACCTTAAAAAACCTAAAAGTATGACAAAATACTTCATAAGCCACTTTATATAATAAATAGGTAATATTATACATATTTTTGTAAGTAAAAGCACTCAGGTATACTACCTCTAGTATTGGCAATGATGCCAAGATGAAATATATATTATACTCAATTGTAAAAGCTAATACTGACAAGTTAGAAATGTGGTACATTGCATATTTATAAAAATAATTCAAAATTATTTGTAAAATATTTATTCAAGGATTTATTCAAATTCTTGCTAGGAAATCAAGTATTGTTATTAGAAATACAATGAAAAAAAGTGAAGAAAACAACCATCCATTCTTCATGGAGATTGCAATTCAGAGAGAAGAAAAATGAGTTTCAGGCTCAAACAGTCATAAAAATAAATTCACTGTTATGTCATGTGAGGAACACCATAAAGAAGAAATTCAGGTTATGAAACTATTGTAAAATAAAAGAACTGACCTGAAGATTAATATTGTATTGGTAAAATGTTTTCATAAATTATTATCTTCATTTTGTTTAGTTTTTTATTCCAGTAAGTTGATATCAGTATGCATAAGAGATACAAAAGTAGCTATTTAAGTCACTAATGTCAGTTGGATAATATATTTGAACTGACTTCTTTTGCTAAGGTTTTATCTTTATGAAAATATACAAAATAAATATTTGTTCAGATAAATTATGTGGGACCAATCATGAGCCCAAATAGACACTATCTAGAATAAGGTCTTTTTTCCCAATGGAAATGCAGTTTTAAGGATTTCAGTTTTGAGGATTTCAACATTTGAGATTTTAATCTATTGTAGTTATGGTTTTGGGATTCTGGACTTTAGAGATTTTGAGCCTTGGGGATTTCAACATTGGAATGATAACATTTGGGATTGTGGCAATTCTCATATGGTACATTTCATTTAGAATTTCCTGTTTTTTTGTCTACCGGCATGCGATTTCTCCAGGTAAAATGCACTTGCCCATAGAATTTTACGTCTGAGAAGTCTTTATGGTGTTGCTCCACTACTACTAATCAGGGTGAGACAAAATTGACCATAAAATTTAAAATTTATATTACAAACATGTATTTTTCTTTCTTTTCTATTAATGAGTGCACTATTTGAAGGAGACAATGATCTAATCCCAGCAGGTAGGAGTTTGCAGTGCCAAAAATGGCAGATGCTCAGTAAGTGTCAGATAAATGGAAAACACATTTAAACATCCATAGCTGAAGATGGTGACTGGGAGGTCCTCTTACAGTGGTTTGAGTATACTTAAATTGTGGGATTGGACTGGTGAAAGTAGAGCTGGGGGTGTCAAGTGACCAGGAGTGAGGCTGCCGTTTATCACAGGATATCTGCTTGAGTTACTTCATTCTGATTATGTACCAGTTACGATGCCGAATCTTCTTCTCTGGGATGAATGTACTAACATATTCTCAGACATGTTGAAAATAAACCTTAGTGAAAGGCAAACATCCAGAAATCTTCTTTGGTTGACCTGTAGCTGGCAGATCATCCCAGAAGAGGAACCCAACCTGGCACAGAAATGAGAGGGCATCACGTTTTTCCCCTGCAAGTTAAACAAAAAAATTTCAATTTCTCTTCCTCTTTAGACTTGGTCCTTTCTCTCTCTTTATAATGGAAAGTGGGTTAATATAAGCTCTTCCTGTTCTTTCCAGAAGGGACTGAAATCATCTTTTTTCCTTACCTTTGTTAAGTTATTCTGTTCTGGTCAGAAATTCAAGCATGGTCCACAGGGGTAAACAATCTTTGTATGACTCTTCAGTCTAGCAGAAGCCACTCTGATTATCCCCCTGTGAGTCTTCTGAGCTGGCCATGTTAGCCTGACTGTGCTCCCAACCCTGGGGTCATTAGCTTTCCATTAGCATCACCAGCCAACAAGAAGGGTCTTCCCCAAGACATAAAATGCAGCCTCTACAGAGGCCTGACAATTCAAGCAGGCACTTTTTTTTTTTTTTTTGTATGCTGGTTTTTCCACTCATATAAAAAAGCTTTAAAAGATTAAATTTGCAAGGCATGCAATGTAGTCAGAATGAATGGCCAATCAGGGAACATTTTAATGGACTGTCACTAAGATGCCCAAAGTGATCTTTAAGTAACAGGCCAGAGAAGCCAAATTGTTTAATTTTGTCTTTGCAAATCAACAACTTTCTATAAAGTTTCCAAAAATCATCAGGATATAAAACATAATAATCCAAACTTCTTCACTCTGTCAGAATCACACCTGACAGTGATTGAACACCAGGTGTCTTGAATCTCACAATAAAGTAAAAAAGGTACATCATATTATCCTCACTTTAAAAAAAATTGCTGCCATAATTCTTGCCCTAGGACCTGTCTGACCTGTGTCTGACCTGCATACACACTACATAGAACATGCTGAATAAATGTTAGTTGAATTATTTCAAAGATAAGAAATCTAAAACTCATTTCTCATTGCTAGTTCCTCATTTCCATCAAAAATGCCACCTCAGTTTTGTAATCCATCAAACTAAAGTAATGTACTTACCAACAAAAATCAATCATGCATGTTCAGAACCTAGAAAAGAACCCTGGTCATATTTCTGATCAATAGATATCAGTTGCATTTCTCTTTTTCTTGACCTTTCCTTTGCTCTCACCAATTCCATGGATACTGAAAACCCTCAAAAACACTTTTTACTAAAAGATTATCAGATTGTTATTATTATAATCCACACATCACAATTATAGGCATTCACAGTTAAACCAACCTGAAACAGACATTATATTTTGCCAAAGTAAACTCTTAGGTTTTGTAATTTTTTCTTTTTAATTCACACAAAATAAAATTTACTCGTGGTTGAAAGGAACAAGGTCGCAACCATTTCTCCCCTGATTCTGCCCCTTCCCCACACACTATTTTTCAATCTACATTTTTAACTTCCTCGTTAGTCATTGGTCCAATTAGACCATGGGCTTCCACTACTTAAGGGTGGTTCCCTGGCTATTAGCGCTCTTTCTCTTTCTCTCGCCCTTAAGGATAGACACTCTGTTCGTCTGTTGCCACTTAGGTAAGTGGTATCCATCTGACACCCAGACACCTAGACTCTGGTTTCACCTCCCATTTGCCCATATGCTCTCCTCCACATCCAAACACCGGCCTCATTGGGTAAGTGACTCCTCCCCCGGCTTTTGGTTAAACGAACTGTAAGACCTTGGGACATGACTGTTGAGTGTCTGGCACCCCTGGGGTTCTCTGCAGGGTCAGGGGAATGCCCAGCCACAGTTCTTGCAAATATGGCTGACTCCTTATACTGATTGCTGGTGGTGGGGAGCTCCCAGCTGACGGGTGACTCTTTCTTGAGAGGCAGGCAATCTCCAGATTGATGGAGGATTCTTTCCTAAGAAGACTGCCTCTTGCGAGACCTACCTCCAGTCCTGAGTTTTCTCCATGTCATTTTTGTCTGTATGAAAGCCCCAGTGCCGGGCACCCAGGCACCCTACAGGCTTAGCCTCGACACTTACCTAGCGGTGGTGACAACCACCTTGGTAACCTGTTCTTCACTCAGGAGATTCCCTAGGGGCCAAGGGGCACCTCACCTCTATATTCACCAATTCCTCTCACAATGGGCAGCTCACACTCAATCCCTACCCATAATCCCCTGGGTTGCCTCTTAGCTAATTTAGAGTCCCTTTGCCTCATCCCAGACCTCAAACCAAACAGCACTCTAGATCCCAACATTCTTAGGGATCTTTCTAACTTCCGAGAGCACTTGGGGAAATGGAAAGAGATTTCCCTACATTCCAGCTTTCTCTTTCTTGCTTACTAAACCTGATGTTTGCTCTTCCTGCAAACCCCAACACCCCCTGTTGGCTTGCTCTCCCAGGGCTAATCCCTCCTCCTCTTCTGACTTTGACCTGGATAATGAATGACCCCCATGCTGGTCTCCTGTTCCTCCATCTTCTTTGCCCTGCTCTATTTCTGCTTACCACTTCCCCCAACCAACCTACCTAGTCCTTCCATCACATGGTCTCAAGCACGTGTTCTAGCCCCCCTACAGGAGGTGACTGGTGTGGAGGGAGTGATCAGAGTCCATGTCCCTTTTTTGCCTTCTGATTTTTCCCAGATGGAGAAGCAGCTATACTCCTTCACTTCCAACTCTGTGAAATTTATCTTACTCAGTCTTATGATTTTACTTGGCATGATATTTATATGATCATGTTCAACACCTTGGCCCCTGAGGAGTCTAGGAGAGTCTGGAAACAGGCATGCAGTTATGCAGATGAGGTTCATCAATCAACCCCGACCCATCCCATTGAGACTGAAGCAGTACCAGATAGGGAGCCTCAATGGGACTATAACACAGGTATGGGGCATCTGCAGCAGGACAAGTTCCAAACCTGCATCCTTGCAGTTCTCTGAAAGGCTGCCATTAAACCCATTAATTGTGATAAACTTCAGGAAGTAATACAGGATAAAACTGAAAACATATCCACCTTTCTGAGTTGCCTCACAGAGGACATGCTCAAATATACTAACCAGGACCCTGAAACTCCAGAGGGATGACAGTTACTCATGATTTTTGTTTTATTTTTTTCCTAAAGCTACAGGGGGCCCTTTACTTCACAGCCAGAGGTTCTAGTGGTGGCATTTAGGGAGTATAACAGAAGGGAAGGAAAAAAAAAAAAAACCTAAAATACCTAATGCTAGCCAAAGCCTTTCACCCAGGTAGACCTACCCAACCGGCCACTAGTAGGAGCACCCTAGCTCCCAGAAGAACCCAGGCCCATGCTTTAAGTGCAGAAAAGAGGGCCACTGGGCACAAGCTTGCCCCAACCCCCAGTAGCCCCCAGGTCTTTGTCCAAAATGCCATCAAGCATCAACTAGGACATTGGGCAATTGATTGTCCTGGTGCTCAGAGAAGTGCCAGGTCACCGTATCCCCCTTTCCCCAGTGACTTACTGGGATTGGCAGTGGATGACTGAAGGGGCCTGGGACTTCTACACCTGAAGACCATCACTGTTCAAGAGCCCCAGGTGACCCCTATGGTGGCAGGCAGTTCCCTTTCCTTATAGATACTGGCATCGCCTTTTCAGTGTCTCAGGAGTTTTGGGGAGCCCCTTCCCCTGCCAAATCCTCTATTGTTAGGGTAGAGGGAAAACTATACTACCCCCTAAAAATCCCTCCAATAAGTTGCAATGTCAGACAAATCTGCTTCACTCATTCCCTTTTGGTAATTCCTATGTGTCCCATTTCCCTCCTGGGAAAGGACATCCTAACCAAATTGGGTGCCTCTATTTCCTTCTCACCCACCATGGCTCTCCACCAAGACTCCTCTGCTATTCCTCTCCTCATGAACTTGTAGGAACATACAACCCAACCTGATTCTTAATATCCCCTTTCTCCATCCCTTGTTGACCCCAAGGTCTGGGACACTCACATACCCTCTGTAGCCACATGCTCTCCTGTACTCATTCACCTGAAAGACCCAATATCCTACCCAGTCCAGGCCCAATATCTCCTTCCCCAAAGTAGCCTCTTAGGGCTTCAACAAGTCATCCAGGATTTAATGCACAAAGGTTTCCTGCACCCCACCAATTCACCTTAAAACACTCCCATCCTGGCTGTTAAAAAGCCTAATTAATCTTACCATTTGGTACAAGACATTAACAACTTAGCAGCTGCTCCCATCTTCCCTATTGTGCCCATTCCCTACACCTTACTTTCCTCTATCCCCTCCCCCACCACATACTTTTTCTGTGTTGCATGTGAAGGTTGCTACTTTCACTGTCACTCTTCATCCTGACTTGCAGGATCTCTTTACTTTCACCTGGATGACCTTCTCACTCAAGTTTCTTCTAAGCTGACCTGTATGATTCTCCTACAGAGATTTAGGGACAGCCCTCACCCCTTTGGTCAAACACTGTCTCATCATCTTGCCTCTCTTACTTTCATTTTCTCCCCTCTCTTAAAGTATGTTGATGATCTTCTATGTAGTCCCTCTCGAGGACTCCCAAGGGAACACTATTAAGCTTCTAAATTTTCTGGCTGACAGAAGGTATAGGGTCTTTCTAGCAAAGGTACAGCTTTCCCAACCTCAGGTGATTTACTAGGAGTCAGCCTCTCACCTGGATTTAAGGCCATCACTGTAGAGAGAAAAGCATTGCTCAGAACATTCCCACTCCATCTACCAAGGAAGAAATCCTTTGCTTTCTAGGACTAGCAGGATATTTATGATCCTGGATCCCAATTTTTTCCATCCTGGCAGCTCCCTTATATGAGGCTTCAAAGGACATTCCCACAGAACCTCTCCTCAACCCAATGGAAGCCCCTTTCCAGACTCTAGGAAAGCCCTTCTTCAAGCCCCAGCCCTACACCTCCCTGACATCACCAGACCATTCTACCTGTTTGTCTCTGAGAAAAGTGGGTTCACTCTGGGGGTCTTAGGACACATGTTCAGTCCCACCTTTGGCCCAATGGCATATGTATCACAAAGGCTAGACCCCACCATAAGAGGCTGGGCACCATGTCTTCAGGTATTGGCCACAGCATTTGTTTAACCTAAGAATCAAAAAATTTTTCCTTTGGGACTCTCAATGAAGTGTTCCCACCTCACAATCTGTCCAAGTTTCTTACTTATAAGAAGTAAACTCTACTTATAAGAAGCAAACTCTACTGCCCTGTTAGGTGTTAGCTTTGCAAACTGCTCTTATTGAAGACTCTTCCATTTTCTTTAAGACAAGCCCTCCTTTAAATACAGCCACCCTCTTACACCCACCTTCCAACATACATACTTCAGCAACACATAGCTACTTTGAGATTCTGGGATTGTTACTTCCCTGCCCCTCCAATGTACAGGGGGGGGACCTTACACAACTACTTTCATATGGTTCACTGATGGTACCCTTTTCTCCATGAAGGGATCCAAAAGACTGGATATGCCATTGTCTCCCTGGAAAAGGTTGTAGTCAGGACCATTACCTAACAACAACACCAACCAACAGGCAGAACTAATCACCCTCACTCATGCATTCACCCTTGCAAAGGGAGAATCCCTGGAAATTTACACTGACTCTAAATACGCTTTTCACATTATACTTTCCCATGCCACTATTTGGAAAGAGAGGGACCTTCTTACCACAAAAGGGAATTCCATCACCAACTCTAGCTACTTCCTAAACCTCCTTAAGTCTCTTCACCTGCCCATAATCATAGGCCTTATACATTGCAAAGCTCATCAGATAGACCAATCATTCACCTCTTCAGGCAAAAACAAGGCAGATGAGGAGGCTAGAAGAGTGGCCCTATCATCCACACCAGCCCCCATCATGACTTTCCATGATCCCTTACCTCCACTGCCCCCTAAAAAGGAGATACTTTTCTAACTCCACCGTCTATTCCACCCCAACCTTTCTTCACTCTCAAAATTCACTAAGACTCAACTATCCTACAACTATCCTGTTCTGATATCTCATTTCTGAAAGAACTCTCCTCCACATGTGAAATTTGCTTATGAACCAATCCTACAGTCGTCAGACCCTCTACTTTCCCAACTCGCCAGGGCTGTGGTGCCATTCCAGGGGTAGACTGGCAACTTGACTTTACTCACAAGCCCACAGTAAGAAAACCTAAATACCTTTTTTGGTCATGGTTGACATCTTCTTGGGATGGGTTGAAACCATCTCCACTTCCAACAAAAGGGTACTCTCTGTACCTTCATCCTTCATGAAATCATTCCTTACTTTGGAGTGTCTACCTCCTTCCAGTAAGATACTGGGCCTGAATTGATCTCTCAAATTTCTCAACATGCCAAGACTCTTGGAGTCCCTTGGCATTTCAATATTCCCTTTCACCCAAAGTCATTGGGTAAGGTAGAATGAATAAACCAAACTCTTAAAAATGTCTTTACCAAACTTTCTTTAGTACTGCACCTTGACTGGGTTAAACTCCTTCCTCTTGCACTTCTGTGTCTTTGCTCTCTCCCAAAGACACATTTTAATATCTCCCCTTTTGAGCTAATGTACAGTTTTCCCCTCCTTCCTCCTGGGATAATGCTTCTTCCTTCTCATATATTCATTCTTCTCCTAAACCACATTCGGGCATTCCTATGGGGTTATGCTGACTCCTCCCTGCCTAGGCCCTGGCTCAACCTTTTCAAATAGGAGACCAACTTCTTATTTCTCCTCCTCAGGAGGCTATAGCTCCTCTATCTCCCAAATGGTAGGGATCCCATACAGTGATCCTGTATGCCAATGGTTGTCATGGTACATAGTATACCAGGATGGCTATACATTTTTTGGGTTAAGGTCTACTCTCAATCTGTAAACTCCTCTCTAGCTTCTAACCCTCAGCTTCTTCCAACCAATACTCAGCCACCCCAGTGGAACCTCTCCACCTCAGTCTGAAGGCCATCAAGCCCTCTACCCTTCTTCCCATTCCGGAAACCAAGGACCAGAACACTGAAGCACCAGAGAACTATACCCAGCCATGAGGACTGCATTGCCAGCTACATTCTTGCCTCTCCTGCCATTCGCCCTGTCTGCCATTTTCCTATCTGTCCAGCTTGTATTACAGGACTATCAGGACCTTATAAAGGATGAATCAGAGCCTGGTTACAAATTCACTCCCTAGGGGAACTATCCGTCCCCAACCCCCACCTACTGCAATGACATCTCCTTCCCCTGAATCAGTTCTACACCCATATCCAGCAGGAAGCAGTCATTGAAGGTGGATCTTCACCCATATGCCCAAAAGGGATCTTCTTATAAAAACAAAAATGGGGGAATGAAAGGAACAAGGCTATAGCCATTTCTCCCCTGATTCTTCCCCCTTCCCACACACTATTTTTCAGTCTAGGTTGTTAACTTCCTCATTAGTCATTGGTCCAATTAACCCGTGAGCTTCCACTACCTAAGGGTAGTTCCCCTGCTATTAGTGCTCCTTTTCTTTCTCTCACCCTTAAGGGCAGACACTCTGTTCATCTGCTTATTAAAATCTCTTGTGTGAGTTCTCACATGCGGAGTGGTTTTCTAGGTGCTTTCACTGGTGAACAACTCTGCATGTCTTGATAAATGCAAAGTCATGTATACACTTTCACACATAACATACAGTACAGTTTTATCATCCCAAATTGTGTCCTCATGTTGCCTCTCTGTGGGTTGATGATTCCCAACCCCAAATCCTGGCCCACACTGCTCTGTTCTCTGTCCCCAGAAATTTGCCTGTTGCAGATTATCATGTAATTGTCTCATGAATATAAATTTTCATTTATCTTGGGTAAATAATTGGAGAAGTGTTGCTAGCTTATATGACCGCTATTTCACTTCATTTTTAAAAACTAATTATTTATCCAAGTGGATGTACCACTTTGTGGTTTTACCAGAAACTTGTAAGAATTCTATTTCTTCTGCATGCTCATCAATACTGTAAAAATGTCAGATAAAAGTATGTATGTTTGTGTGTCATTTTAACCATCCCAATAGGTTTCTTGTACAGTGTCTTTGCCGTTAAATTTTCATTTGACTAATTGTGTTGAACACCCTTTCATGTGTCCATTTGTTATCCATATGTCATTTTTGGTAAGGTCTCTTTTAAGTTTTCTCCCCTTTTTTCTAATTAGATAAAATCATTGGATTTATTGAATGCCCTTTAATTCTGGATATAAATCCTTTGCAAAATATAATTTACATATATTTTCTCCTAGTCTGTAGGTTGTCTTTTTATTCTTTGAACACTGTTTTCTACATATCAAATGTTTTAAATGTTGATGAAATCCAATTTAACATTTTTTAAAGCTTTGTGTATTACACTTTGGAGTAATAAAGAAAAAAATTTCTAAACCAAATCCACAAATATTTAATCCTTTTCTTTCCTCTGGTACTTTGTAATTTTATAGTTTACTTGTAAATTTATAAAGGTATATGATCTATTTTAGTTTAATTTTTACATAAGGTATGAGTGGTAGTGTTGTCACAGGAGAGCAAGGAGCTGAAGTATCAAACCTTGGTTCTTGTGTTCTAAGGAAAGAAAATTTAATATCAGACACCAAAAGCCAAGCAAGAAAACTTTATTATAAGCAACAGTAGAGTGAAAGTAAAGTGAGGTTCAAGCAAAGAACATTCTCAAGAGAAAGTGTGTCATCTCTGAGCAGAGATCAATGAAGGAAACAGAACTGCTTCCACATTTATTACAATTTTATGTTTTCCTTGAGAACTGGGGGCCATCTTCTACACTCTTTGCCTATCAGGTGTTCAACTTCTTCACATCAGGCCTCAGAAGGTGGAGTTTTTGATGTTAGTTGGTCCTGTCAGGGATTGTCATGTTGGACATCCTATTCATTGGGGCCTTCATCTACAAGTCAATCCTATGTTAATTTGGGTACTGATATCAGCCCTGGTCAGAGGTTCTCTTACTGAGACTATGCCACTAAAGAATCCCCCTCTGAAATAATAGGAGACACTGGGGACATGGCACCTAGTTTTATCTTGACTTTAATGGGCCTCATCAGGAGTTAGTCACATAAATTCTTCTTTCTTGATTATTTGCCCCCAATTAGCTCCTTTTACTTTTGTTTATCCTCAGCGTTTGGAACCAATGATTTTCTACATATTATTTGCTCTAAGTTATTTGCTCCTCTGCCTTAGCAGTAACTTAAACATGTGATCTTGTTATGCATTCCCACAATCACTACTAACTACTACAGTTACCTAACAGTCTGAAGTTGATTACTTTTTGTATTCTTTTTTTTTTTTTTTGCAAAAGGATGTCTATTTTTCCAGCACTATTTATGAAAAAACTATCACTTCTTCATTGAATAGTTTCTGCACCTTTGACCATAAAGAGTAATGATAAAAATGGAGACAAATTTCTAAACTTTATTCCTTCAATCTTTGTGTCTACTCTTTAACAAATTCTGTACTCTCTTATTATAATTTTATAATAAAATTTAAAGTGAGATAGTATTAGTTTTTCAGTTTTGTATTTTCAATATAAATGTCTTCTCACATAAATTTTAAAATCAGATTGTTGATAAATGCCAAAAAAAAGAGCTAGCTGAAATTTGGATTGGGTTTGGTTGCATTAAATCTGTAGATTAGTGCAGCTATACTGACCATGAAGCTTTTTATCACTCTACAACATAAACCACCAACAATAGGCCCTCTTGGACCCCTCTCCACCCATTTTTTTTTTAATTTGCATCTTCCTGTGTTAGTTATAAATAAAAAACAGTGATTGAAAGATTTATGTAGCAGAGGGACACTTTGAAAGACAAAAAATGAAGTGAAGTGAAACTCATAATCCTTACGGATAGCTAATCACTGACTCAACCAAAATAATTTCTAATATGCCAGAAATCTACACAAATTCCAGTTGACTCCAACAATGTTCAACAGTAATTTCCTCTAATAAACATCATCCAGGAGGTAATTCTTTAGGATTAGCTAGTAATGGATCCAGAAAGGGACCATGCTGTCAGAGATAGAATATCACAACAAATAGTTACAGATTTAATATTTAGAATAGAAATGCTTTTAAGTAGCCCCAGTTCTCCCCCTTGGGTTCATATTACTTGATCCCATCCATGATGAAATAAAACATCTAAAAGCAACTGAAAAAATAGCTTGTTCCAATGTTAAAAATGACCCTTAGAGGGAAAAAGTTCAAGAAAATACTTTTCACAAAGCAAAACAATAAGATGCAAACCACAGCAATTATAACAGAAGAACAATGTTTCCATTGTTTTTAAATCAGACCCTTTAGTCACTTTGCTAACAAAGCCCTACACAATAGAAAATTTAAGTGGCTAATGGTGAACTTTTGCAGCTGTGGGCTGGGGCCCCACCTGTTATTCCTTTCTGAAATGACTGTCCTTTCAGAAACTTGAGAAGTCACGTGCACTAGAGATTTGTTTCTTCTCACTGCTTACTGCTTACCTTACAAATAAGCCTTTTTGAATTTGACATAAGGAGCACTCATTGACTTTAACTTCATATGAAGCAAGGAAAGGATGATGGAAACTATGAGTGATTATCCTGGAAAGTTATGTACCTTAAGCGGTGAGGTATAGGAGGCCCAGGTGAAAGACTGTTGAGTAGGATACCAACAGGCATCAGTAGATGGTTGTGTTACTGAACACATACCTTCCACATAATTAAGGTAGTACAAAGACACCCCCACAAACACCCCGATTCTTGCAATCATGTCAGAAGGATTTCAAATGTGTCACTCAGAGTAACAGTCATGAGTTTATTAGAAGGGATGGAAGAAGAGAAAAGGGGACATTCGCAAGGGAGAAGTGAGAGAGGCAATGTACTCCTCCTGTCCTGTTTAATTGGGAGTCCAGGGTAAGCTTCCAGAGTCCCGCCCAAGTCTACTGTTTTTTGTTTTTCTGGGTTTTTTTTTTTTCTCATTCTTTATTGGTTCATATAAGTTATACATAACATTAGGATTCATTTTGACATAATTATAAATGCATGGAATGGAATATAATTTGCTCTAATTCAGTCCCCAATACATCCCTTACCCTCTTCTCCTTACCTCTCTTCCCTTTCCTTTACTCTACAAACCTTTCTATTGTTTACTTACAGTTTTTTTAAATTGGTGTCTTGTGGATATACAAAATGATGAGATTCACTGTAGTATATTCACATATGTACATAGGACAGTGTGTTCAGATTAATTCCACCATTTTTCCTAATGGTCAAGAAATAAATGAAAAAAAAGATGTTCATCATCTTCAACAATTAGGGAAATGCCTATTGTTGTGCTCAGTGGCTTGAGACCCCACAAAGACCACCAGAGACCACGATCAATGCAAGCAACAAAGAGTCATTTATTAGCAAGCTCGAGCCTGGTCCTCCATGCACTTGGTAACCGGTGACACTAAGAGGCCATGTTTAGCAGGATTTTTATAATGAAAGGCAAGCAGTTTTACAGTGCTCTTTTTGATTGATTAACATATAAAATTGCATACAAGTATGTTATCTTAAGTTCTGGGTCACTCTGACCACTGAGAGGAGGGTGGTCGTTATTTTTAAGTTCGCTTTTGTATCAGCAAAGTTTGCTTTTGGGTCAGCCTGACTGCTAGGTGAAGGGTGGTCGGCCACCTGGCCTTTATAGACAAAATAAGGGACGAAAATACTTTGCAGATTTTCTGAGGGGTTGAGGGCAGTTTAGGAAAAGCCTCATATTTACACAAGTGCAGGCTTTTTCTATCTTTTCACCTATCAAAGCCTTATTGAAGTTGAGCACAGTGGTGCATGCCTGTAATCCCAGAAGCCCCAGAAGCTGAGGCAGGAGAATCTCAAGTACAAAACCAGCCTCACCAACTTAGTGAGGCCCTAAGCAACTCAGTGAGAACCTGTCTCTAAATAAAATTTAAAAGTGCTGGGGATGTGGCCGAATGGTTAAGTGCCTCTGGGTTCAATCTCTGGCACAAAAACAAAAACTGAAATTTTATTTTAATCCAGTCAGAATGACAAAAATACAAATAATAATAAGGGTTGGTGAGGATGTGAGAAAAAAGGTACACTTTTACATTGTGGGTGGAACTGTAAATTAGTGCTTCGACTCTAGAAAACAGTATGGGGATTTCTCCAAAAACAGGAATGGAACCACCACTATGACCCAGCTATCCCACTTCACAGTATATATCCCAAAGAACTAAGATCAGGGATGCAGCCAAATCAATGTTTATAGTAGCACAATTCACAATAGCCAAGTTATGGAACCATCTTAGCCACCCTTCTACAGATGAGTGGATAAAGAAAAGGTGGTACACAGTGGAGTTTATTATGACCCAAAATTTGTTTGACAAGAGAGAACCATAAGAAATGTTTTTGATATACAATTGAAACCAGATTCTCAGTCCCTTCTGGCGTAGTCCCTGACAGGGTTGCAACAATCTGAGCAGCAGCTATTCTCTGCAGGGTGTGCCCTTAGTGACGGTCTCAGCTGCAGGACCATAAAACTGTGAGCAAGATCTAAAACTGCGGCAGGATCCTACCGAAGACAAATATCTACTTAGCATTCCAGCAAACCCCAGCTGCCTGCCAGTGACTTCTTTCCAGGCTCTTTCTTCATGAATTTAAAGAATAAAACCCACACACGCAATGGAGGGTGAGAGTAAAAGAATAGGATCTATTCATAAGAGAAGAAAAGAAATGGATCTTCACAAGAGAGGACCCAATAGCAGGTTGCCATCTAAGAGTACTGGGTTAGGAGTTAATATAGTTACTGGATAGGGGCATTGATAACTATCCCTTTTCCCCAATCAGGATTGGGAAAAATGCCAAGGTCAATATTTATGCTAATCAGCTATTGGAAAAGTGCCAAAGCTATTGGTTCAGTCTGTGCACTTCTGATCGGCTTTGCCCTTTTAGTCCTTTAGTCTGCAGTTTTCACTCAGGTCCATACCACATCCCTATTCCTGCTGCTCCATAACAAAAGAGTAGTCTGGAACGTTTGGAATGTTTCCACAGGTTCATTTCATGGAGTGGCCTGTACATTAAAAAAAAAAAAAAAAAAAAAAAAAAAAAAAAAAAAAAAACAACCTTTATGGGGCACATGGCCCTAACTGCCTGTCTCTATTTTACTAGATGTCTTTCTTATCTATTTCATAATCCCAATTAAGTTTATAGAAAGATGGGCTTCTGTGTAGAAAACAGTATATTCAGAAAAATGTTAACAGAATATTCCAAAACTCAAGGAGTTATTATTTAAAATAAGATACTATCAATCATAATGGAAAGCATTTAGGTAACATTGAGACAAATGCTAAGTATTTCCTCACTGAAAAAAATAATTAATAGTCATTTAGACATTAATCACTCCTCTGTCATGTCATTCTCCAAAGAGTTTACATTTGAATGATTGTGGAGAAGAAAGGAGACCAAGGATCAAAGGATGATTCCTATATATGGGTGACTGAGACCATGGTACCTGAGTTGCAATTTTCTCATCATTGCCTGCACTAGAGAAATGAGGCACAAAAGAAGAATAAGTGATTTTCACACCATATATGGAAATACTATAGAATTCACATAACCAAATTTGACATGAAATATAAAATTATTTCTACTTCAATATGCTACCAGAACAAATACATAAGAACCAAAGAGAATATAAGAAATTATCTTGAAGATATTTTTTGGTAAGCAAACACATTTTGTGTCCTTGATAATGAGAGGAAATACATATAAATTAAAGAATGAGAAAAATTAATGAATTAAAATGATTAAAGCTGTTAACATCCAACCCTGGAATTGGCCTATTCTAACTAATCATAAAACACATTTGCAGTGAATTCTAGTTAATGCCTACTTTCTCACACCATAGTTAGTGTGAGTCTTAAAAATGCAATTAAGTGACTAATTTAATTTCTAAAATTGCTACTGTATTTTCTTTTTGTGTGGCTTGAATTTAAATTATTAATAACACTTGCAATTTGTTGTTTAAGACTTTTTAGAAACAAATGTGCTCTGTTTTTCTTAGACTAATGCAATTAGCATTTTAGATTTTTCATGAGTTTGTATCATTATATTTTGAACTCTTGAGGTCCCATGTCCTATTTTACCAGGTATGTTTTCTCTTTCCCTGTGGATTTGCAAGCACAATCAAAACACATGTTGAATCTTACTACCTAATGTATGAAGGGCTGTGGATGCTCCAGGACTTTTATATCTTTCTGTGTTTACAATTATTTTTTCTCCCCAATCAATAATTCCTAAGATACTAATTTATCCATGCATGATTTCATGAGTCTTAATACCTTGAGAATATTGGCTCAGTGAGTCCAGGGGCTAATGCTTAGTGCCCATTCCGAGAATGAGCAGAAATTTGGAAAGTTGATGCAACTGAAGAGGAAGAATTAACAGGACAGATGGGAATCTCTGGAACCCAGTAATAAGTACAAAGATTATGGACAACACCAAAACCGGAAATCAGAAAGACTTCTCTCACATAGTACCAATATCACAACTGATCTCAAAAAAGAAAGGACTAAAGACAAATGCTGTGCTCACAGCATTCAGCTGAAGAGATTTTAACATTCCCAAGTGTTCTCCACATAGTATTAGCAATCCATTTAAAAATTAATCTTCTAAGTGGATATTCCAAGTAACTTCATTATTAAAAAAAGAAAAAAAAATAGAATGTTTTCATTTTTTTGTGCCATCCTCAGTTTAGTTAAAACACACACACACACACACACACACACAAACACTCATAGACACAGAGAAATTTTTGTATTTATTTTTTCTGATTTTTCAATTCCCAGTCACAAACATTTTTCTTATTGATATACAAACTGCATGTATTGATAGCTAAGTCCTTGAAGCATATGAAGACATATGGAAACATACACATATATGAAACACATACACATCCATGTACCAAAAACACATTAGAAAATGATTGGGTCTTTTTCTTGATTTGTAAAAATTTTCAGAGAGACCCCTTTTGTAGATGGAATAAAAAATGAAATCAAAGCAAAAGTGATTTGTTCAAGCTAATCTGTGAAGCATAAATTTTAAACTGCTTCACACTGGACTTCCAGAGAAGCAAGGTGGTGTAACTAATAAGTTATCAATGGGAATTATGAAAAAATGACCTGTAGCAGTAAAAATTATGAGGTAGCTGCTAATCCACCCCTCAGCAACCTTGGAAGTAAATGTCATGTTTGACAAAGTAGTTCCTATTGAGAAACACCATCTGTGAGGAATATTAGAGACTAGGAGGAGATGTCATGCTTGATAAAGCTGGTAATGCCGATGCCCGTCAGAAGAGCCAGCTAATATTTCAATAGCTCAGGGAAAAGAAAGTCAAGATAAGAAAATGATGAGTGTGAAGAAAACACCTGAGACCATTGCTAATGAACACAAGCACACGAGAATCATTCTGTATAAAAATGTTTCACATCCAAATGAGTTATTTCTACATCTGTTAAGGGACCAAACTTCTAATGTTTAATATTTCTCTCTCTGCTCTCAGCTAACATCTTCATTTGCCCTTTGACACTCATTAAATGTTGTTTTCATGCATGTACTAATATATAGCAGTCTAAAGATTAAAAAATAATAAGCTAACAAGTTTCGTTCCTCCCTCCTGGATGTACCATTCAATTCAATAAATATGTTTTGAGGATATTTTCTGAGGCACAACTATTCTGGGCATTATAAGTTGCTATGGTTTGTTCCCTCCAAAGTTCATGTTGAAATTTAATTTCTGCTGAGACAGTATTAAGAGGTGGGTCCTTTAAAAGGTGACTGAGCTGTGAGGGTACTACTTCCATGAATGGATTAATATCCTCATTGCCATGATCAATTTGCTATCAAGGAAATGGCTCTGTTCTCTCTTGTACACTCATTCTTTCTCTTTCCCCACCCTCTTTGGCCACATGATGTCTTCCACCATACTATGATGCAGCAAAAGGGCCCTTGACAGACGCTGGAACCGTGATATTGGACTTCACAGTCAATAAATTTCTGTTCATTATAAATTACCCTACTCTCTGGTATTCCATTTCAGTAGCACGAAACAGAGTAAAACACAAACACATACTTTCCTTACAATCTAATACTAGTGAAAAAGAAACTGACATCATGTCACAACCCAGTGCTGTAAATTTCCACACTAAGTAATGTATGTACAGAAGCTGTGATGGTTTGATTGCTGGCAAGACCTCATGGGAGCTCTGTTGTGAAGGATAAATGGTAGTGAAAATGAAGTTAGAGACACAACCAGATTCTTTGCTTCTGCTGGCTGGCTTCTGCTGTACATCCAAGAAAACCTGTCTTAGTGTTAGCAGTTAGTCACAGCAGGAGAATGCCTGCTAGCATCAGCTCAGAGGTTTGCAGCTGGTACAGTCGGATTCCTCTCTACTACTATGGAGTGGGGTGTTGCAGCTTTCAATGGCAGGGTATAGCCCTCAGTGTTGCAACAGAGCCCAGATGCCTGCCAGTGGAGTTCTTTCCAGGTTCTTGTCTAGCAAAATTTAAGAATTAAAACCATAGATAAAGAAGAGTAAGTGCAAAAGCCTAGGATGCATTCCAGGGAGAAGAAAAGTGACAGAGGTACCGCAGTATGAGAGGGGACTAAATAGGGGTTGCCACATAAATGTACTAGTCTAGGGTTTACATAGCTACTAGGGAGGGGCATTGATGGGTATCTACACTAATCAAGTATTGGAAAAGTGCCAAGGTTGTTGGTCAACACTTATGTTAAACAGGTATTGGAAAAGAGTTAAGCTGTTGGTCAGCCCTTGAGTCTGTAACTTTCACTCAGGTCTGTCCTGCCTTCGTTTTCCCACTTTGCCTGTAAAAAAGTTTGGCTAGAATGTTTGGAATATTCCTGCAGGGTAACTTCATGAAGTGGGTTTTACATTAAAATCAAAACACTTTAATTGGGGTACATTGCCTGACCCATCTTTTTTTTTTTTTTTTATTGTATACAAATGGGATACATGTTGTTTCTCTATTTGTACATAGAGTCAAGGCATACCATTTGTGTAATCATATGTTTACATAGGGCAATGATGTTTATTTTTTTGACCCATCTTATTCAGTAGCTCATTATGTACTGAGGATCTTGTTAAGGATATGTCAAACCTGCATCTCACTGAAACCCCAGAGTAGACAAATTATTTTAAAATTTTTCTTCAATGCAGTTGCATACTTAAGCTATCTGCAAAACAAAAATGTTAATATTCAGCCATTTCCATTTAAAAGTTCCATGTTGATGGTGATAATGGATTTGTTCATCATTTTATATCCAGTAATTGCAACAAATTTACTGTATTCAACATCTGTGAACAGATAGACTGATCCAGAAGTCTCTTGGTTACATATCTCTCTGCAGGTCTCTAGGTACCTACTCAATAATCAATATTTTATTCGCTTAAAAAAAATTAAAAATCAAAAAGCCAAATTCATGTTTATTAAGAAATTAGCACTAACATGTGCCTATTTCTTTTTTTGGAAGAGGAATTTCTCATATTGCAACACAGGAGGCTTGCAATTCCTACAGAAAGCCTGGAAGCAAACTTGCTTCAGCATGTATTTGCTCACTGTTTACTGAAACTGTGAAAATTTGACAGGAATTCTCCCACCCAACTTCATGTAGTGATGAGTACTCAACAAAGCAAATGTCTTCTGTCCAAAGGCAGGTTACAAATTGGGTTGAGATTACCTTTGAACTCTTCCCTTTGAAACATTTACCAGTATAAAGAAACTTTCTTCGTTTTCTTCTGAAATCGAACTTCAGTACCTATTCAGACATTTGGGAAACTAAATAAAAACCAATGCAAGTCCAAAGGCTAAAATATGTCAATAAAGGGCTGAATTTAGTGTGGGTTTTATCCAATTGTTTAATTTCACTTGGTTAAAGTACAAAGTGCGTTGAAAAGATCCCTTACCTCTGATTGACATCTCCTGTTATAAAATCCCTTGTTATATGTCATTTGTAAAGAAACAAAATTAAATTTGACAGGATTTTGGTCACTTAAAGTTCTGAGGAAGTCCATAGGGATTAAGAAAGCACAACAAAATAGTCAATACTATTTGCTGGATGCTTTCTATAGACCACATAATGTGTTGCCCTTGCCAGGAGAGCATTTACCTCTTGAAGTGTCAGTCAGGTGAGTGAGAAATTGTTAAGTGCCACACTGCACTGGGAAGTATTGTACATCAGGTCAAAAAACAGGACAGGTATTGATGATTTATACAAAATGTAACTGAATACATGGCAAATGAGACAAATGGCATTATAATAACCCACCCTTGGTGCTTATGATGAGTTACAAAAGGATGTTCTGGAATTAGGAAGAAAAAAAATCATGTCTTACATCTGTGACTATCATGGAAGTTTTAATAAAATTGTCTACTGTAATTGAGCATGAGGCTAATTTAACTCATTTGCAAGCAAACATTCTGATAACAATATTAAACTTCATCTTTAATAACTTATTTGAGAGTCAGGGTCTATAAATGTTTTGCTGTATATGTGTGTATTTACAGAGAATACAGTTATATTTTCAGTAAATTGGAGAGGAAGAGAAAATTAGAAACTTCATACCCTAGTCATTCTGATATTAGAGCAATATGTCTCAGTGCAAATCTTCCTGTGTTTGGATTTCAGCTCATCCACTTTCTAGTTATGTAAAGCAAAGAAAGATCACATCCAAATACTACTTGAGAGACCTTGTGAATATTAAAACAGAACTCAGTACTCCATAAATAGTCACTAAAATTTGCAATGGAACAGTCTCCATAAAATAGAGGTCACATTCCCTGCTTTTCATATTATAACCCTTTTCCTTTTATTGACTTTCTTTCTTTCCTACTCCTTTCCCACTTCTGAACTCTAGTCTAAAGTAAGTAATGGTCAGACCATGATGATGGTAAGTATTGCTAATAAGGCAGGATGTGATGTTTTACCCAAGAAGGAGTCAACAAGAGAAAGTTGGAGGAGCTATTTTTGGTTCAGAATTGAGTTCACAAGGGACCCATAAAGCTGAAATGGGTTTAAAGTGCCTCATGCTCACTGTATTTCACAGAGTTTATTGATCCACTGAGAGATGCACTTCACAAGGAGAACATTGACACCCATGATGGAAGGGACAAAGAGGCTTGGAGAAAGAGGTGAATGTAGTCATTCCTACCAAGCACAAGAACAGAACACAGACGGTCCAAAGCACACACAAATAAAAGAGGCACATAGTAAAATACTCGTTGATGTTCGTTGTTCCTAGACCACATATAAGCAAAGCTAAAGCTGTTTATTTATGAGTAATAAAGCCTAGAGGGAAAGAATGGACATCTAAAATGTCAAATGCAACTTTAAAAAAAGTATTTTAATATGTGTTTATCCAGTGTGGGTTGTTACACATTAAATATGCTCTCCAGATCCAGTATTCACATATTTTTCTCCTGCCTATTTATTCTATTCATTGCCTAACTTTAGGCAATGCTCAACGTGACTTGTTTTCTCCGAACACTATTAATTTTCAGGATTTGTCTGATGAAGTGTATTAATATAAAGAACTCCTTTCTTTATGTATAATCATTATTTAATTATTATATAACTAGATTTTGAGGAAGAACACTAAGAAAATCCTCAAAATGTGGGGGAAACAAAACATTTTAAACTCCATTCCATCATCTTTGGCTTTCCATCTTTTCCATTGAGAAATAAGCTGTCATCTCCTTGTTACTTCTACGACACTATATCTCTTTTCCTCTGGGAAATTTTTAAGGTTTTTCACTTTCTCATTGGCTTTCTTCAATTGATTCTTTATTTTTTGTATTTATTCTGTTTGATTTCATAGTCCTTCTTGACATCTTTCATCAACATTCGAATATCTATAACTGGCATCTCTTCAAATATATTGATTCTGTCCTAATCTCCCTGTCTCAACTCTCTTCTTGAAAATGCAATTGTATGCATTTAAGATCTTTTCACCTTCTTCCTTATGTGTATTCCATTTTCTCTCAGTATTTCACTCTTGATGGTTTCCTGTGAACCTATGTTACTTACTCACCCTCTATTCCTCTATTCCACAGTGTGCAGTCCACTGATATACCCATCTAGTAAGTCCTAGGATTTCTATTATTTGTCTGTGTATAAATTGCATTTTTAATATGCTTACATTTTCACCTATTTTTTAATCATATTATTTGGGGTTATTCTAAACTCCTATGTGACAACCCCAATATCGATCCCTTTGAATCTGTTTCTGTTGTCCATTTTCCTTTCAGTTTTGTTACTTACTGTGACTGTTTTTTGTTTGTCTTCTCATTTGTTTCGTTAGAGAATACTGGATAATCTAAATTTAAAAAGAAATGCAGTGGTCCCAATAACTTTAGCTTTTGGCAAACACATAGAATAGAATAACATCAAATTCACCTCCTGTGCTTGCTGCAAGTACACATAGCAACTTGGTCTCTCTTTTGGTTGAGGTACTTCTTGCTCCTCCTTACTCCTGGGAAAGATTCTAGGTCCCTGGGAGTTAAGCCTCAGTATTAACTCATGCCTCCTCCCTATCTTCTATTTTATCTTCTTAGCAGTGGAGAGCAGAATCAATTATATTCCAAACTGGGGTATCAAATGCTTCAAGTCCTGGTGATATGCTTTCAATCAATTGATTTACAGCTTGATAATTTTGCTGTCAAAACCTGGTCCTCACTTTTATCCAGAGGTGGAATCTGGAAACAGGCTCTACAAAAGAAACTTTCCACTCTTTAATATATGTAAATGCTGAGAAGTCTATACTCTGGGACAATACTTCCCAGGTATTAGAGAAGGATTCTATTAAATGGAATAAGCAGAACATAGAGCACATACTACTGTTGCTAAACCAGAAGTTTTTCTCATTTTTTCCATGAGATCATTTGTGTGTGTACATTGAAAATAAACTGAAAAATCCAATATAAAATCAGTTCTCCATATGGATTGTATCATCAAGTATATCTCTTCCCCTCCAAACACTAACATAGTAAATTATACCAAGTAGAAGTAAGACTAGATTTCTTGTTTTCTTACATTATAAATGTTTTACTCTATACCATGACTAGAGCTTCCAGAATAATATAAATCATATTGGAATGATCACATGTCTTGCTATGTTTCTAAATTTATTGGTGATTCCTCTAATTTTTTTAAATTTTCAATTATGAGGTTCATAATTCAACAGTTCTATTGGTTCAAGATAGATAATTTTTATCACATAAAGAACATATCTTTGTGACACTAGATTTTTACTTTTGCCCAAAATAATTGTACTTGTTCACATGACTACAATTGTCTACAATAAAGTTTTTCTCCTTTAAAAACATGGTCTAAGTATAGAAATATATTTCCTAAGGTTAATTAACCTATAAATTTTGTTTTTACAAATTATAATTTTAGTCTATGATTGTATTACATGTTATACTTTATCTAGGATTATTATATCTATAATTGTGCGATCATATTGTAGTTATTCTCTTCTGAAAAAAATAGTTTTGAAAAATAAATTATAAAAATTTTAAAATTCTGTTTTCCCTGGGGAAATAAAACTGTAGTATGAGAAATTACCATCATTAAAAGTCTAACACAATTTAACAGAGAATAATTAGGACTTGATTTTCATATTTTAATTCTTCAACATTTTTATACACATAGTACATGATTATCTATATATTTGCATTTTGTAATTCTTATGATAGTTTTCCCAATTTATTTTGTGATCTAAATACATCTTATATCTCAGAAGTCTATAGCTGCTAATGAAATCTGTGTAAGCTTCTGTAGGTTGAATTTGGGGCCTATCACATACTTAATTTTGGCATCAGGGCCTATTGATTGACCCCTGTAAGCCTCTGTTTTGCTATTGTTAAAAGGGAAGTAAATGATTCAATGCATAATGTGCTCAAGAATTTTTTAATATAATGAATGTAAATCATTTAACAATACCTGGTATCTGCTAAGCATTGAAGAGCTATTATTGCCCAATATTGAATTAGTATTTTTCCATAAAATATTTATCTCTAAGCCATTTTACTCAATAACCACCAATGAACAAATAACAATCCCTGGGCCCATACCCTTATTTGGTCAAATAATCCAAATCAATGTCTGTGTCTTTGCCTTTGACATTCATTTAAAAATTTTACTGAGGGCAAAGGCACTCCAGGCATTGTGGATAGAGACATGATAGACAAACAACAAAAGCAAGTTTTTTTCTGGAGTTTTTTTCCTAGTCCTCTTCTCTCTGTACTGCCTACTATCTTTTTTTTTTTTTTTCCATTATCTGCTGTCACCTGCTCTTTCTATCATGCCTTAAATATTTTTGAAAAGTATTACACTAATTTCCAGGAGTAATCCAAAATTTGCTATTGATTTTTTTTGATGCCTTTCATGAAAGTCAGGCCAACCTTTTATTCTTGAAAGTCTGAAGGTTGAGACATGGTATGGTCAGAGATGTAGTTTCAGAGTTTCTATTCATCAGCAGTGAACACATAGACTAGGACAGTCACAGGATATAAAGGTAGCCTGATTCAGGAGTTGGCATGATGGAAGAACAGAGAAGTGAGGATCTGTAGATAGAGACCAAACAGACGAAACTTTGCAGGACTTGATGGGGAAAGGAAATTTGGTAAGGCGGCTTTATGAATTATGATCTGAATAAATGAGAATGTTACAAGTGCCACTTACCAGAATCAGAGATCTAAAATAAATGACGAATATGGGATGATGAATTTTTTTTTAATATGGGTTGATCTTCAGTGTTAAAACATTACTCAAAGGGATACAAAATACCAGTTATTTGTTCATGATCTGTTGTCACTGCCCAAAACTATATCTGACATATAGTAAGCATACTTTAATGGACTGAATGACAGTTGGAAATAATATAAGAACAGAAATACAGAATGAAGTACCGTTTGCCTTCCAACACTCACATGTTTACCGTCAAATTGATTTATCAAAAGAATTTGAAAATCAATCCTTAAATTCAGTTAATATATAAATCTCCCCAAAGAGTCAATACTTTTTGAATAAAGAGCAGTGAGTGTAGTTTTGCTTCACCAGACACCAAATTTTATAACAAATAAAACAGTAGTTCAGGAACAAAACTGATTATTGAAGAACTCAGAAAGAGATCCATGATTATGGAGAAAGAATGAAATAAATTGAATATGTTGTGTGTGTGTGTGTGTGTGTGTGTGTGTGTGTGTGTTTAATATTATTTATAAATCATCATTTCAAGTTGATCAGGAAAGCAGGTACATTTTTCCAGGATGTATGAGGCTATCTTTTTATAATGAGGGTGAGGACAGAGGGCAGAGAGCTTCTCTGAATTTCACATTACAAATTCCAAGAGCATTACAAAGGGAAGCACAAAAACAGGACAAGAATGCTAATAAGGAACAAGATGGTAGAATAGGAAATGCAAACCTTCTTTTCCCAACAAGAAACAGCATATAGATAACTACCCATGAATGATAATAACCTTAGGAGGGCTCAAAGGTCCATTTTAAAAACTGTGGCAACACAGAGAAGAGAAAAAAGATGTTATGATGTGAGTATCAGGTGTCTTGCCAAAGCTCCTGTGTTAAGGCAGGAATATTCAAAGATGAAACAATTAGATTATGAGAGCTGTAACCCAATTGTTCCATCCTAGATGAGTAGGCAGACTTAGTGTCAACTGTTGGCAGGTGGGCCATGGATGGAGGAGATGGGCCACTGGGGTGTGCCCTGGAAGGGTTGATCTTCTTTGGGGACTCTGACCCCTTCTCTCTCTCTCTCTCTCTCTCTGCTTCCTAATTTCTACAAATGAAGCAGCACTCCACCAAACACTTCCATGCTGATGTCATTCCTCATCTTGTGTCTGAAGCAATGAATTTGGTCAACCATGGACTGAGACCTCTGAAACCATGAGTCCCAAATACTTTTCCTCCTTTAAGTTGTTCTTGTCATGTATTTTGGACACAGTGCTGCAAAACTGACTAAAACATAGAAATGATCAGTGTGAAGATGGGCATGGCTGAGATGATTGAAGATGGCTAGGAGGAAAGAAAAAGGGCAATGGTTATATCAGTATTAGCTAGGAATATGTGAAGAAAAGGCCACCTTTGCATATTGATCCAGGATATTTAACTTTTTATGGCCATATGAAAAACTATACAGACATTCCTCAAAAGCTAAAAATAGAGCTAGCATATTACCCAATAATATACCTTCAGACTGTCTAGTCAAAAATATAAAATCAGTATGTTAAAAAGATATGTGCACTTCAAATATTCTGTCCTTCCAAAAGGTTACAAAAATAGGATGTTGTTTATAGCATTGTTTATGATATGAAAATGGAAAGAATCTTAAAATCATCAATATGTAAATAGTTTAAAGTTGGGGAATAAATATATAATATTATACAATATTATTATACAATATAATAAAGTGATGAATAAAAAATAGGTAACTTGACATATCAGCATAAATCATCTCCAATGTCTCTTACATCAGTGATGCAAGTTCCTAAGTGCTATGGGTATAATCTATGGAAATATGGGGGCACACTTGCATCTGGCCTGAAAGTATTTGTGCAGGTGTGTCAGTTGTGTATGTGTATACACCTATAGAGAAAGAAGTATCTGGAATGATTTCCATGGAACTGGGAACAGTGGTCATTTAAGGTAAATAGATGGAAATATGAGGAAGAGAAGAAAAATAGTGCATTTTATGCTTTATGTTTACACTTACTTTCCTTTAAGTGGATTATATATTATTATTGGATTAAAAAACAAGGGTCTTAAAATGAACAAATATATTAGGTAAAAATTTGAGAGGAGATGACTGAGATAAGAAGACATAGGTAGTCCAGAGATTAGATTTTTGTTTCTGATAATATACTTACTGGTAAATATATCATCGACCATCATAATGAATATATTTATACATATCAGTGAACAGAATTTCATGTTCTAACAATATCTGAATAATTCCTTATAAGATTCAGTTCTTCAAAATTATGGGAACTTTAGTTACCCCTTCCCTATCTTATTGGGAAAAACCAGCAGTTGCTCTTAGAGGATTCAGTGAATTAAAAATGAGTGTTCAATGGGCAGACTAATGCAACAAACTAGAAGATAGCTTATATCTGTCATTCAGGTTTACCCCCTGACATGAATTGCAGCTTATTTATGTTGGAAGTATGAAGAAAGAAACTGATTACGTTAGATATACTTTTCAGAATTGCTAGATTTGAAGAGTTCTAGACTCTCATTCAACTATATATTTCAGGAATTTTCTATCTCTGGATTTAACTAGTTTATCATCCTATTTCTGTGTATATTCCTTTTCAGTATGGCTTTTAAAATATGATGCACACAGGAAAATTCTTATTTATTTGAATATTTTCAAATAATAGTATTTTTTAAATGCATGATGTGGTCAAATAAGCACATTGGTTTAAAGAAGGAAAAAAATTTTTCCCCTGGGTCATGTTGGAGAATTTGTTTAAGATCTCTACTTCATGACTTTGTGAAATCTTTTTGTTAAGAATAAGGGTCATAGATACTGTAACTGAATATCATTGAATTTTAGCAAGGTGCTTAAAATTTTTTCTCATTCACTTATTAATTTATCCAGTAAGTAAGACATTTATAAATAAAATAAGTATCTGTTAGATGTGTGAACACTATTATGTTTCCCAAAGAGTATTCAATAAATCTTCATTTTACTTTGACATAATATTTATTCATCTGGACTATTCCAGATATGGCATTTAAGAAAGCACCCTTTATTCCAATAATGAACTTACTTCAAGTCAAATTTCAGTTCAGAATAAGGAAATAAATCTGCCTACTTTCAACATCTAGTCTTTCTTCAAGATTACAAATATTATATAGGCTAATCCTACACATTTCCAAGTTTACCCTGTCCAGAAAGATGTACAGTTAAAAAAAAAACTATAGATGTTCACAGAGTTAGAATATATTGTTTGTAAAACAATTTCCACAGCCCTCTATCTTTCTCTTGATTCTCTGGGAAATCGGACACTGATTAGTGTTCTTGAAGCTATCTTGACTTCACCAGGAACAATCCCTTTTTCTTCTCTTTAGTTTTCAGAAAGTAGATATATTGCTTTTTAAAGCATTGATCATGTAATTCCAATCATTGCTTTCTTGTCTGTCTCTTCTACCCAATAAAGCACAAAAGTGTCTATTTCATCTTTATAATGCCTGTCCTATCACAGAGTAGGTATCAATAAAAGTATCTCAAAAGAATGATGGAATGAAAGATACATAATGTACAGCAGCACTCCACTTAAGTGTGAGAAAGCAGGAAGAATTCATGAATTTTTCTGTGTCAGGTTGGCAGGCATGATCTAAGTCTGTTCTGTATAGCTGGGGTTGAAAGGCATCTATCCTGATGCCTTGTTTGTTGTAATGAATTAAAGAAGACTTTTGGCTTCCCTTTCTGTCTGATGTACCACGAATTATCTCTTAACTATAGCTAAGCAGTATATAAGTGTTTTCCATAAGAATTTCTAATGGGTAAATTGAAAGAAGATGTAAATTTCCTCCATAACATGTCTATCTTCTTCTCATAAGAGGGCCTTCAAGTCTGACAAAACCATCTAAATTCTTCTTAGAAAATTTCTGGAATCCCAAATAAACTTATTAAATTAAGTTTTAGAATGCAAGGGACTACAGTTTAAACATAAGACCAAATATTTCTCATTGACAAGTTTGCGGATATAAGGAATATTAAACACTGCACAGAGGCAGAACTTCCCATTTGTAGATGTGGACCCTGGACGTAAGATAGAACTCAGATTACACAAATTTTTTATTCACAAGATCATTCATATATTATGCATATTAATTGTAGCTTAAATAATGTGGTATTTTTAAAACTTCCAGATTTTGTTTTTTCTCCAAAATAAAAAGGATAAATTCATGATGTTCAGAAAGAGTAGGAATTGGCACACACACACACAGACACACACACGAAACAAAACAAAAATTGATGCAACACATCCTTCCAAGTTTACCATGACTTGTAAAAATGCATATCTGGTGAAATGCAACCATCTCACAAGGTTTTCTATTTTCTTCATAGGACAGGGAGAGTTATAATTAAAGACCTCTAATTAATTAAGGATTAATAACTTCTTCATATTAAAAGAAATATATTTAGAAGTTCCTTTCCTCTTTTTCTGAAATCCTGACTCTATAGACTGTCCTATGATGAAGTCTGACTCTAGAGTTGCTGTAGCAATGCTCCTTTCTCAGGCTGATATTTGTGTGGATTTCCTCAGGTCTTTTGAGAAGTGATACCAAAATCTCAGATAACCAAGAAGTATACTGGGAGAAGGCATTGCAGAAAAAGGTGAGTTTCCATAATTTGATGTAGTCCTGATACCTTGGGAGGAAGAGGAAAAGATGAGGATTGGCAATATAGGTATCAGATTCCAGCACATTTCCCAGAAAAGGAAGCTAAGCTTTTAGGGAATCCCAAAACCAATGCTAATTTAAGGGAGTCCTACAACTCTTCAACACTGGCCCACCTTACTAACCCCACTGTGTTTAGTCACTGTCTTAGACTCTGGTAGCAAAGCTTTGTTGTAAAAGTTGGTAGGTATATTGGATTCTTATTGCTACCATAGCAAGTGACAACACGTTTAATCATTTAAGCAACACAAATTGATTGCCTTCGAGTTCTTTGGGGCAGAAGGATTCAAGACTCCCAAAACCAGTCAAGATGTTGTCAGAGCTGTAGTTCTGTCTGGATGCCATATGGAAAAATCAGTTTTCTTGTTAATACAATTTGTTACAGAATTCTGTTCCTGCAGCTAGAAGGCCAAAGTCTCCTCTTTGTAATGGCTATAACCTGAGAGCTGTTCTCAGCTTTCAGAAGGAGCAATATTTCTTGGCTCCTGGTCATATCCTTGACTCTTCCAGCTTGAAAGCCAGTTGCAGAGGCTTAAGTCTGCTCATAAGCATCTTTCTGACCTTCCATCTTTGCAGTACTCTCTCACCCAGCCATCAATGTTTCTCCACTTCTATGGAACGATTAACATGTATGATTACCTTGGGCTCACCCAGAGCATTCACAAAATCTCCCTATCTGAAGATTCCTGCACTTATTTAATGTACCAGGCAGTACAGTAACAAAATAATTGACACTTTATTAATAGTATAATGAAATCCTTATAATTGCTACCTCATATCTGGATAATTCAAAAGGATTAAGAGGTTGAAATATGGCTCCTGAGTTTTAAAAATTGAATAAGTTTGAACTATTGGAGATGGAGAAGTTACAATAATAATGAAGGTAGTCTTTACCAAAATTAGTGATCGATAAAGATTTGAAACTACAAAGCTCACAATAACCAAAGAAGAAAGTATATAATAACATAATAAAAATAATAAAATAAAAATTCTCAGGGAAACATATCAGGTCACAAACCTCAGGACTATGAAAAAAACAAAACAAAACAAACAGAACAAAATGAGAAAATTAAAACAAGAGCAAAACCAGCCCAGCCTGGTTGCACACTCCTGTATTCCCAGTGGCTCACAAGGCTGAGGCAGGAAGATGGCAAATTCAAAGCCAACTTCAGCAAAAGCAAGGGGCTAAGCAACTCAGTGAGACCCCGTCTCTAAATAAAATACAAAATAGGGCTGGGGATGTGGCTTAGTGACCAAGTGCCCCTGAGTTCATTTCCCAGAAAGGCACCCCCTCAAAGAAAAACAAGAGTAAAACCAAATGGTTTGTCAATGAATAGAGTTGTATTGAATTAATTAAGATTCATCTATACAATGAAGAAAAATAAAGCTGTGTGTTTCAATATGAAATGATTGCTAACATACTTTGAGTGAAAGACATGATAAAGTATAGTGTATATATAAAATTATAATTAAATTTATAAATATTGCATGTGAAACCATGTATATGTATGTATGTATACATAAGATCATTGTTGCTTGAAAAACCACGTGAACCTGCTAGGAATTTCAGTCATACCTTAAAAAAATCAAAAGTAAGGGCTTATGAATGTACAATTTGCTTCACTAAGCTCAGAGTAGATAAAACCAAAGAAAGATGTCTTGTATTAGTCAAACTATATTCATGCAACAAATAATCAATAATCAATTCTATTATGACCTTTTTGCTTATCATTAGTCATAATTTGATAATTTATATCGAGATTTTTTGCTTTTTTTTTTTCTCAGTAATGGTACCATGAATTGAACACAGGGATGGTTAACCACTGGGCAACATTCCCAGTCCTTTTTTATTTTTTATTTTGACACAGGGTCTCCCTCAGTTGCTTAGGACCTTGCTAAGTGGCTGAGGCTGGCTTCGAAATTACAATCCTCCTCCCATAGCCTCCTGGGTCACTAGAATTACAGACATGTGCCACCATGTATATAGTGATTCTTTAATGACAAACGTTCAAATTTCGTAGAATTGGTGGCAAATCTTACTCAGTATTTAATAATACAAAAATAATCAACGTATGTTGATTCTTATGTGTGTGTGTGTGTGTGTGTGTGTGCATGTGAGAGAGAGAGAGAGAGATTTGAGTGATCATGACTGGATTGATAGAAAAACAAACAAGATACAAAGTTCAATTCTTGGATTTTCAGTATATTTTATTGGTTTAAGTGCTTGAAGTCCTTGGACATTTAGAGATAAAACCTTTAGAGGTAAAACCTAATGAAACCTTGTTAGAAGAGGTAAAACCTTATGAAAATTTGTTAGTGAGCTTTCTGTTACTATAATGAATACTAGAAATGATCAACTCATAAGAAGAAAAGGGTTATCATTTTCATCAATTTTTTCCTCCACTGTGACAAAAAGACCTTACAAGAACAATTTTAAAGGTGAAAAATTGTGGAGAGCAGCCTCTTTCTTTCTTGTGGCTACATTTGCAGTAAGAACTGCCTGTGCAAAGATGCAAGTCAAGATGCCCCAGTTTCTATGGTGAAGCTGTCCTAAAAAGTCTCTAAACCAAACTGCAGAACTGTTACCATTCAAGAACTTGAGTTCAGCACCAACTCCCAGGGATAGGGGATTCTGAGCAAAACAAGATGACCCTATTGTCTCACCAGTCCTGGATTCTTTAGACTGCCTACTTGCTAAAACTTTCCCACAAATAATACTTTTTTTTATACTAGACATTGAACTCAGCAGCTCTTGACCATTAAGCCACATCCCCAGCCCTATTTTGTATTTTATTTAGAGACAATGTCTCACTGAGTTGCTCAGTGCCTTGCTGTTGCTGAGGTGGGCTTTGAACTAGCAATCCTCCTGCCTCAGTCTCTTGAGCCATTGGGATTATAGGAGTGTGCCACCGGGACCAGCTCACAAACAACCTTTTGATGAAACCTGTATAATAAACGTGCTGAGCTAGCTCTGGTGTCAGTCAAGCCTCACCAGGGCTTGGCTGAACTTCCTGGCCCCACCTTTTACTCTCTCTGTGTGTCTGTCTTTTCTTCATCCCCCATCACCCCTCATCTGATATCTCCTTGAATTAACAATCATGGCTCAGAGCAGAGATGAGGTTTTGGCAGAAAAGTTTATTTGGGGCTCACAGTTTCAGAGGTCTCGGTCCATCCACAGCTGGCTCTATTACTCTGAGCCTGAGATGAGGCAGAACATTATGGCAGAAGAGTGTGTTGGAGAAAGTGGCTCAGGACTTGGCAACAGGAAGCAGAGAGACAACTCCTTTCTTCAGGGACAAAACATATACTCCCAAAGCACACCCCAATTACCCACCTCTTCCAACCCCATTCCACCTGCCTCTAGTTATCATCCAGCTGATTCCTATAAAGGGATTAATAAAACTCTCATAAACCAATCATTTCACCTCTAATCTTTGTTTGCATTGTTTCACCAATAAACTTTTGGGGGACACCTCATATCTAAACCATAATAGTATGTTGGGACCAATGACACGTTAACTAACTCAGGCTGACTCCTTACTTCCTGGCGGATGATCAAGATCAAGGCCTCAAAGGGGGTTTTAAAGGTTAATGATGATAAATCGAACCACTGGTTAACAACAGTTCCGCGAACGTGATCAGCTCGTGCTTGCCATATAGTCCTATGGGACTCTCGCCTGCGTGAACCCCCTGTGCCTTGCTGACCTTTAAGCTGATTGGTTCCTGCCTAGCCCCCACCCTACATAAAAGCTGTGTGACTTCCTCAATAAATGAGTTCCTGCTGTCACTGGTCTCCATGACACATCTGATTACCCTCCACCCAGAGGGCTGGGTACTGGCGGTCAGTTGGCCCTACCTTTCCTGGTCTGACCTTGTTGGGGAGTTCTCCCTTCCCTTATCACTAACAACCCCAACAATAGTAATTTTAGCCTGCAGTTTAGAGGTTCCAGTCTATGATAAGGTGTACCCATTGCTTTTAGGTCTCTTGTGAGTTTGCTGGATGGCAATGGCAGAAAGTGAATGATGGAGCTAAATTGCTCACCTCATGGCCAGGAAGCAAAAGAACAGAAGAAAGAGGGCCTGGTGTACCACCATTCCCTTCAAGGGGACACCTTCAGTGACCTAAAGATCTTCCACTAGGTCCCAGCTGTTAATGGTTCCACCACCTCCTCCCGAAAACATCTCCTTGAGGACCAGATCCCCAACACATTTGCTTTGGGGGGCATTCAATATCCACGTAGCAGAGGTAGACCTTTTGATTCTGTTTTACAAGGCAGTGCATTTTCCACGTGGCACTACTCACTGTTCTTCCTCCTATTTGAAGAATATTATAGGTGACAAGGATGCTTCTCATTTTTCATTGTTCCCTGACTGAACAGACATCCTGTGGCATACAATCATTCTCCTACAGACATGTCTATTACATTTGTAACTGATACTACACAAAGTGTCCATGAGTGGGATTAAAAATACAAAAAAATCCTTATTTTCAGGACTGCTAAACTATAAATGGACCACTATTGTAAATTTACCTTGAGAAAATGGCTTTTATTTAAACTTCGTGTTCTTTTGTTACCTGTCAGTATCATAAAGAGTAAATGAAAACATGGCAGTGTTTAGTACCATCCTAGCACAGAACCATACAATATGTATTTGCCTGTATCATGACAGATGAGCTAGGTGACCTGCCACAAAACTAAAAGAAGTGAATTAATTGGTCGTAGTGGAGTCTTTGACTTTTTTCACATCAAAAATGCCAAGTGAGCCTGACATATGTGTCAATCTCTTTATTTCATAGAAAGTAGCACTTGACTTTTTAATCTCCCAGAAATAAGCCTTGGTATATTCAGCAATGCCAATCAAAGTTATTTTTATGTATTTTTAAAATCTTCAATAGAATAATAATCCACAATTCTCTTTCATTTGCCAGATCTTCTAGATCTTCTAATGCTTGGACTTCTAAACTTGGAGGTTATATCATCAAGGAAAGAAATTGACATTCAAACGGAGTGTATTTTAAAAATCACTGTGATCACAGAGGATTCAAAGTGACATGATGTCCCTCCACTTTCCCCTTGTGGATGTGGGCAGCACGCGGCCTTGAGACGGGGATCAGTAAAATGTTGCCCATAGGCCAAATCCAGCCCAATGTCTGCTTTCTTATGATTCCTGATCCAAAACACGTTCCATATGTTTTAATCGTTGAGGGGGCTGGGAGAAGATTTTGTGACATTTCGAAAATTACTTGTAATTCCAATTTTAGTCTCCATAAGTAAAGTATAATTGAAACAAAACCAGGCTTACATGTTGATATATAATCTATGACAGTTTCTTGTGCTATAGGTAGAAATGAGTCATTGCTAAACCTAAGATATTTACTATCTGGTCCTTGACAGAAAATGTTGACCAACCCTTACCCAAAGTCTCAAACCTCTTGGGAAGACCATAGGCTGCTTCTTCTTTGACTCCTGTTTTCTTATTTTCAGTATCACCTTCCTTTTAATTCAACCATATAACATACTGCCTTGATATCTCTCTGTATCATTTTTATTATTTTTTAAGCAATTAAATTATGTACCTGAAGTGTGGGGCAAACAAGGGCACTCCAGATGTGTGGGTACTGTGCTTACGAGGTTCCCTTGGTTCCTCTATTGTTCTTACTACAAAATGCACTCTGCTACTCCCTTTAGATACATTCTCTGGGTATTGCTAGCCAGAAGTCTTGCTCCTTTTCTTACTATCTTAAAAGAATTAAAGACCCATTTGAACAAATAATAAAACCTGTCAATTCTTCCAGCCTCCAGGCAACAATTTACTAAATGTTATCTGATCTTTTCTTCCTGGAGAGATAAGTTGTACCATTTACACTCTGATAAGACTCAGTCACAGACATGGGTTGCTGCAAGGTAGTCTCTCCCCAGGCACAGATCTCTGCTTCCAGGCACCTAACACCTAGAATATAAGATACAAAGTGGTGGGGAAAAAACTGTGCTTCTGATAGACTTTTAGGAAAAAAAGGTTGATTTTTCTTCTACCTTAGACATTCAAATATCAAAATTTCAATCAAGGTTTTGTTTTGTTTTGTATTATCCACGACATATCTTAAAATTGGTAGAAAATTCTATTAACCCATATTCTCGACAAGATAAATGGATTTGTATTTAGATTTACACAGTGCATCTTTCAAAATTATGAATTTATAACTTTTTTTTTAAAAGAACACATTTGCTTTTTAGGATAGAGATATTCACCAGTTGTGATGTTTTGTCTCTGTGGAGGAGGGGATTCTTTTCAAAAGCAAGAGAGAACATGTGCTAATTTCATTACTATAAATTTTCAAGCACAGGCCAGGCTGCATCTGTAAGAACCAAAGACCAATTAACAATACATGACTTCACTTATAACCCTGTTTTGCTTTTAAAGGGATGCTAATTTTCAAAATCTATGCAGATTGATATCCAGCACAGATGTGCACAGCAGTAAGTGCACAATATGTAGGTATGCACCTTATCTTCCAAAGTAGCAGTTGAAAATGGCACCCGACCTAATTAGCTCTCAAAAATGATTTAGAAGGACAGGAATTGGGAGGAGAGTCAGAACCAGGCAATATGTTACTAAATTTTTAAATAGAAACATGTCTTTTGTACAGAGTCTTAAAAAAGATTCATAGGAGGGGATAGAATGATAAAGCATCGCTCCATCAACCTTCACCTTCCTAAGACCTGATGATTGGTTCAGATTTTGAAGAGAGGGCCTCCCTCTGAACCATCCACTCACTGAATTTGCACAGAGGTATATTCTCACAGCCACACCCCTTGATTTCACCCTGGTTTTACAATTCCTTTACTACCTCTAGTTTTCATACTTGGTGTTTTACTGATAGATCCTAAATTCTGACCCTGACCCCTGTTCTTAGTCTCTGTCTTTACTCTGTTCCATGAATTTTCATTTAAAGTTCTGCATTGGGCTTCCGTATTAGAGTTTGCTCTCTAAGACAATTTCCAAATGCTATAACCCTATTTCCTTAGAAATGTCTGAGCAAATAATTATAAATGGCAGTGTTTTTGATAGTTTGCTTTTATGAAAGCCTAAAAATGCACAGTTTTCTCTGGATATGCAGGACTTTTTTGCTTTTGTTCATTGTCATTGTTTGTTTTTTTGTTGTTTTTTGGGGGAATCGAACCCAGGTCCTTGGGCTTACAAGGCAAGCACACTACCAACTGAGCTATCTCCCCAGCCCCTGTCATTGTTTTTAATATTAGGACTTCTTAGAAAACCTGGTTTTGTTAGGTACTAGTTAGAAATGAGCATTGGAATGTGAACCAATAATATAGCAGGGTCACAGAATTTCTTTGAATTGCCTTTAATGAACAATCAAGTAGCCTGTAGAACAACAACAGTCATAATAATCCTAAGAATGAATAGGTGGAAATAAAGGAAGCCAATTAAGAAATACCTGAAGAAGAAAAGATCAATGGCTCTAACTCCTGATAGGTCTACTGGGGTCATTGTAGAATTAGGATTTATGACCATAGGTTTCTCAATATATTTCAGAAGGGAAATTTCATCAATATTACAGGTACACTAAGATGAAGTTTGCAGAGTCATTAACTACAGCAGATGAATGGGATGGTTACCAGTTCAGTGCAGGAAAGGACCAACTATGGTCAAAAACTTCCCTACCCAATGTGAAGAAGGAGTTAAACATCTGATTGGAGAAGAATGCAGAATCCAGTTCTCCAGGTAAACATCAAACAGGAGAGAATTTGGAAGGAGCATTGCATTCCTTTTGTTGTGGGCTGGGGATATAGCTCAGTTGGTAGAGTACCTGCCTCCTAAGCACAAGGCCCTAGGTTCAATCCCCAGCACCACAAAAAAGAAAAAAAAAAAAAAATTTCCTTTGTTGTTCTCTGCTCGATGTTGACCTGCTCTCTCTTGACGTTTTCTTTGTTTGAACCTTACTTTATTTTCACTTACAATAAAATTCTTTTGCTTGCCTTTTCATGTCTAACTTCAAGTGTTTTGAGTTTTTGTTATTGTTGTTCCCCCCCACTACCACTGGGACACAAGAACGAAGGCTTTTAGCTGTAGCTCCCCACTCTCCTATGACTGTGAGAAAGTATCTGAAGTTGTTTCCATAAGATCAATTTCAGGCAGTTTTGTGATAAAAAATAGGAGGAAAATCATTGGATTGCTGCCTCATTCCTACCTCATGTGTGCATAGATACACAAATACCATTGTTACTTAAATATGTATTCATAACAGCAAAATGTATATTTTGAACTCCTAAGAAGTTCTAGTGAGGTTTGGGGTATAGTTCAGTTTTAAAGCTTGGGCTTAGCATGCACAAGGCTCTGGGTTCTACCCTCAACATTGGGTTAAAAAAGTTTTAGCCCATGATAATTTCTTTAAAAACTTCTTAAAAGAAGCACAGAGTCCTTTACCCACTTGAAAAGTCACTGACATTGGATGGCAACTTAAGTGTGAGTTCTGGCCCCACACTTTACTGTGTGTCCATGGAAATCCCCAGTAATTAATACAAAGATGATAACAAGTGTTGTCCCTCAACATCCACTAGAGACTGGGTACAGGACCAAAATCCTCAGAGGCTCAAATCAGTTCTATAAAATGGCATAGTATTTACATGTAACCTACACATTCTTCAGATCATTTATATAGCCTAATACAATACAAATATTATTTAAGTAGTTGTTTATAGTAGCTGTTTAGGAAAACCATGGCAAGGAAAAAATTCTGTGTTTGTTCAACAGAGATGCATTTTTTCCCAAATATTTTCTATCTGTGGTTGATTGAGACCTCAGGTGTGGAACCCATAGGCATGGAAAAAGCATACAGTGAGGGTTAAAGTTATAATGCTAGTTAATTAGAAAATATATTAAAATATTTTAATAAAAATCATTCCCTCCATCTCCCCCCAGAAAAAGTCTTTATCTATCTCTTTAGACCTAGTTCTGATACTTAGATGATCTCTGAGTGAGTTTTTACCCAGTCCTTTTCACATATATACTTTCTGGTTTTTTCTTCTCATCCAGATTAACCATAAATTTGAATTGCAAGATGGCTTATATTTTGTAATAAGACACAGATTTATTTTCATTATCAAAAAGAAGCCCCATTCCCTCCCCTCTTGCTATTCTTTTTCTTCTGTAAAAAGATGCCCTTAACTAAAAAATACACATGCTGGGATGACTTTCACAGAATCTTCTGTTTCACACAGAGGCATTTACTTTACCAGAATTATATTATCTAGCCATGAGAAAATACATCCCCGTATTTCTAATACTCTGAAATATGAGATTATATTTCTCCCCTTCATAGATTTTAAGACATAAAGCTTTATGCAAAAGAATTTTTTTTTGTTAAACTCTGCTATGATTAATCATTGAATTAATTTTGTGACGAAGAAAGAATTTTTTTTTTCTCTCACCACTCATTGCTCAATCTTTTTATTCTGTGATGCCTCTATCAGTCTCACACGCACATGCACACCCAGTGAGATGGAAAGAGAGAAGAGGTGACTTAGTTAATAAAATAACATTTTATAATAATTATTTTCATAATTGAAACCTAATAAAATAACCTTTCTAAACTGGTCTTGAAGCATTTGGATGTTCAGATACATGCATCTTTTAATATTTTTGAGTTCTTCTTCCTGATTGGCACAAATAAGATAGATGCAGTGTTTGTCCTCTGGTTGATGGCTTAGGAATCTCTGCTTTGGACTTTCAACCAGAAACCCAGGGTTATGTTGGCTGCGGTTCAAACAGGGAAGCCAAAAAGCAGTTTGTTTCCATCTGTGTGAGTAGAACTTCAGTCTGTCACTACTGAGAGCAGAAATATATTAATAACCAAAAAGAGATGTCTGAAAACTTCTAGAGAAACGCAGTGAGAAAGTTCTAACACAAAGCAGCGATTACTTGTTAAACTTTGTAGTCTTCCATAAGGCAAGGGGGATGCTGCGCCTTGTAGGGTATTTATACACCAGTCAGCCCTTAAGAACTCTCTTGACAGAGACCCCTCCATCCTGGGAGACGTCAGTGAATCAAAGTCACATTTGCTTTTTGTTGTTTAAAACAGGTTGCAGCACTTTGTTGATGAAAAAGCTGAGGTTTGCAAGGTCTATTAACTTGGATCAAAGAGAGTTTTATACAGTTTCATCTTGAATATAAATAGTGTTGCTTTCCCAAAGGATGGGATCATATGGTGAACCAAGGACCTCAAAATTACATTCCCACTGCCCATCTATTATCAAAGATAACTGTTTATTTCAAATTAGGGATTCTGATTTGATTGGACATGTTTGAGTGTTGCACGTCCTATCTTTTATACCAGACTCAGTAGGAGAAAACATTCTTGCTTGCAAGCTAATTACTTCTGATGGCCATGCCTGTGATTTTTTTTTTTTTTTTTTTTTTTTTTTTTTTTTGGTAATCTGAGTTTAGCTTCTACCATCTTGACTTAAAATGTTCCTTCCTGAGATCCTCAAGCCTTACCTCATCATAATTGTGTAATGTGTTTATTCTAGCAAATCACAGATCCTGAATATTAGGAGCAGGGGCCTAGTTAATACATAACTAAGTCTTAGAGAAATGATAATGAAATGGAAAAAAAATTGATATTTTAATTTATTGAAGATTATTTCAAGAAGGAAGAAATGTGATGATTTCCTGAATGTTCTAGTTTCTCCATCTTATTTGATAATGTATCAATAATATTGTAGCTATCCAGTAAAATCCACATTTTTAACTTATTATATAGTCCCACTCTCTCAGTAACCCATCTATGGTTTATTTAATATGTTTACTATGCTTGTGTCAGGTTCTGCAGCTATGGCAGTAAACAAGGTAGTTACAGCCTTAGATTCCTCACAGTTTTCCCAGTCTCTGCTGTAACCTGCTCCCTCATTCTCCATTTCCTGTTGATTCCAGTTATTTTCTGGTTATGACCTCTTTTTTATTGTCCATCTATGTCCACATACCTGCGCCTTCCTCTGATGGAAATTTTCAAGGATTGACTTGATTATCTTTTGATATCATCTGCACTGGACTGCAGACCCCCACAGATAGGCCCAGCTCAACTTCCTGCTCAGTTCTTCCAGGCCCTGGGGCCCTCTCAGCAGTAACAACCAGCCCAAGCATCAAAGTGGCATCAAAAAGAAGGTTGGTGGCAGAGTTGAGCATTTGGACCTTTATTGGTGGAGCCTGGTGTCTATTAGCAACCTGATCTTCTTCCGCTGCAGGACTCTGTCCCTGGAGTCCCTGTGAGAGAGAATTCCTTGATGTCTACATTGTTTTCAGGTCCCAGAAAAGATTGAAAAGGGGATCATGGTAGCCGCATGTGGGATCTCAGAGGTAATAATCGTCCTTTTTCAGCTTCCTTCACTGTTTTTATTTCAATAAGCTTGGAACCGGTACTCAAATCCAAATGTTTTATCTCGTAAGACTCACTTTGAAAATTCAAAAAATTCCACAGAAGTAGCAAAAAGAAAAGTCATGAAAACTACAACTTCATTATTCAACAAAATGTCATAACCTCCAAGAAACAGGCTAGCACACTCAAGCTAAACGTGTCTGAAAGTAGTCCTAATAAGAACGCCAGCCTACCATCATCATGACCACCACCATGAGACACACATACACTGGATCAGAATTCAGAAAATGATTATTTAAAACAGAGTGCCAGAGTACAATAGCTGTATAGCAATTATTACATACTGGTCACTCTTCTAAGTAACACTTTGTTGCATTCTTACTCTATTCTTAAGGAATGAGTACTATCTGTTTTATACATGAGGAAACTAAGGTACTGTAAGTTTAAACAATTTGTCCCAACTCCCACAGAAAGTAAATGTTGAATCCAGATCTAAACCCATAAAGTCTGACTTCAGAGACTCCTATCAAAACTGCTTCACCTTATTGCTTCTCATGTGGTTATTAAGAAATATGATTCATTAACTCCTGCTTCATATCATTCTAAATAAAGATATATGGAACAGCCACTGTGGCCAGTCACAAAGCTGATTGCTAATAATATATTCTTAACATAGTGTAATGGGTAATGAATGAATGAATATATCAATAGATATTTGCATTTTAATAAGGACTGTGATTGATCACAAAGGCTGTACAGTGACAGTGATTACTAAGTGCATGTCCACAACATGATGCTATGAGAGATGAAAAAGAAATTTTATAGCCTCTGTCTTCCAGAAAGTTGAAGCATGAGGTTTGTGATAGATGAAACTATATGAAACTGATATTTTGTAGATACAGAACAAAAATTTTGAATGTTGGCAACTTCATTTGGTTTATCTTAATATTTATGCAAAATAAGTCCCATAAATTTCATATACTGCTCATCAGCAAAGTCTTCACCTCCTGAGTTTAAATTGTATTACCCATTATGGGAAAACAGTTTAACATGAGTTTAACATTTCAGTGGACCAGAAAATAATGAGAAAAAAAAAAAGTGTTCATGCAAGATTCACATAGGGTCATATGTGATAAGTTTTGTAGGAGTTTAAATAGGGCACAAGTCCTTTGGACTTGTCAGTGTTTTCTTACTAGAAAATTATTGGAAATAGATTTAATTAGTTGAAGAGGAACACAAAGAGAAGTGTTGCATTTACTTTTTCATTCTTCACAGTTATATTCTCTTAAATAGTAAGTATTAGTATTATTTATAATTAATCACAAATTCCTCAGTAAGGAACTTCTATGTCATGCATAGGTCTAAGTAGGCTTGAAATCTGTTAGCACAATCTCATCAGGCATTTCAGTGAGAAAATTAATTGCAAGATTTTCTTTTAAAAGATGTGTATGTGTGTGTGTGTGTGTTTATAGACTTAGTTTTTTTCTATTATGGGCTCATATGGGGGAAAGTCATTTGGCTACAATGGAATTTACTTTCTTTCTTTGTAAGAGTGATAGTTAGAACTGTGGTGGATTAGTCATTTTTTCATTGCTGTTACCAAAATATCTGACACAGACAGCTGAAAGGAGGAAATATTTATTTTGGCTCATGGTTTCAGTTCATGGTTGGCTGGCTATATTGCTATGGGCCTGAGGTGTGGCAGAACATCATGGCATGACACAAGAAGCTATTCAGCTCATGGGGACAAGGAAAGAGAATAAAAGAGAGAGGAAGAAGTTAGGGACAGATAAAATCCTCAGGGGCAGGCTTCCAGTGACCTATTTTCTCCAACCATGCCCCACCTGCCTACACTTTCTACCTTTTCCCAGTAGTTCACTCATATTGCTAATCCACCAAATGGATGAATCCACTGATAAGGTTAGAGTTTTTCTGATCCAATCGCTTGCCACCAAGTTTCATCTCTGAACACTTATACATTGGGAAACCAAGTCTTCGCCACATGAGGTTTTGGGAGACCTTCCAGTTCCAAACCATAGCATGTAGTTTCTAAGGTCCCCATGAACTCAGAGATACTCTGACTCACCTCTATTACTGAAATTTCCTCTATAAATCTCCTGCAACTTTTGTCTTTCTATCCGTTCTCTTCAGAACAATCAGAATCATCCTCTTAACATATAGATGAGATCACATTACACTGCCACTGAGAATGCTCCAGAAATGTATCATATCTCTTAATAAGCACAAATCCCCAGTGACCAGAAGAAAGCCTCAAAAGACCTGGCTCCCACTCCCTCAAGGTGGTTGCTATCAAAGTGTTATTAGAGAAATAAATAGAAATATAGATTGTTAATTATTGGATTCTTTCTTCATGAAATATTAAAGCATGAATGACAACCTCTTAAAACATATTTCCTTAGAATTTTTGAAGTTTAACCACAGTCAATTAGTCAAATTTTGCTATAAAATGATAATGCTAATAATAAGGAAGATAAATCATCAGAAAACAAGAGGGGAAGAGCTTTGTAAGTTTTCCTACCTCCTGATGATGTGAGTTACCAACATCCACTTCTTGCTATACTTCAGGCCATCTTGGGCATCTGCTTGGTTTGAGAACTTTCAGTATTGGAAGGAATGAAGCTCTATCCTTAGGCTAAGGACATCTTTAATTAGGTGCTGCATCTTTGAATGAGGTGGCCTTAATTAAATTGTGGACTCCTCATTGACAGGCAAGACATGCTATCTGCATATAAGATGAATTTAAATACTCCCTGTGGTTTCAATATGGTATGGTTCTTGGGGTTGAATATAGGGAAAATGTGATGAATCTAGTTTTTTTAAAAAAATTTAAAGTAAAAAACGAGGAACAAGAAATTATTAGAGATTTGGTGACATATCAATCAAATGCAATGTGTCAAGTTCATTTGAGCTCTGAGTTGAACTGATAAAATTGAGTGATGGTGTATTGGAAGACTAACAAAAGGCAGAGAGGATGGGAATATGGGAATTCTGGAAGTTGAACATTCAATATTGTATTCATGCCTTTTAAAGTGAAATTATTTTTAAAATAATAAGTTTGTTTTAGTCAAAAATTGTTATTGTGTTGCAGTGACCAAAAAACCTGACCAGAAAAATTAGAGGAGGAAATATTTATGTTGGGGCTCATGGTTTCAGAGGTCTCAGTTCATAGATGGCTGACTCCATTCCTCAAGGTGAGGCAGAACATCATGGTGTAAGAGTGTGGTAAAGAAAAGTGTCTCAGGACATCACCAGGAAGCAGAGAAAGACTAAGCTCAGCAACCAGATATATACCCAAAGCCATGCCCCCAGTGCCCACCTCCTTCAGTCATACCATACCTGCCAATATGTTAATCCCATATCAAGGGATTAATTCACTGATTGGGTTAGGACTCTCAGAACCCAAACATTTTACCTGTAAACTTTCTTGCATTATCTCACACATGAGCTTTTGGGGGACATCCAACATCTAAACCATAACAAAACTGTTTACAAATACCAATACAATACCTGAGATTGGACTTAAAATAGTCCATTGGAGACAAAGACAGAATAAGTAGTGTCATGTATTATGAATTTTTGACACTAAGTGATAAGTACATGGAGTTTACTTATATCCACTCTTTTCTATATGTGCTTATGTTTGAACTTGCATAACTTAAAGAAGAGGGAGTGTGCCTAGGATTATTCAGGCAAATAAATAAGTGTAAAATAAACACATAATATAGTTGAGAAGGATGAGATCTATGGAAATTGAACTGTATTTGAGCCAGACTACAAATAATTCAAATTGAAATGGGCTTCATTTTTATGTGAAGAATATGTGATGATGTGTTGGTCATGTAAATGCCCACATGTTCTTGATCTCCAGAATATGGAAAAAATATTCCAAAGCTCATTAGAGTCAAAGAAATTTGTTTCTCTGAGAGTTGTTCAAATGTACCTGAGCAAAAAATGGGAGGATCATCAAGACAGGATTTTGGGACAGGGCAGGGAAAGTGTATGAAGGACTGAGGAAGGGCAGATGTGTAACCATATGTTATGGTTTTATACAGCATGTCCCTGAAAAGCTCATGTGTAAAACAATGCATGAGAATTTAGAGGTAAAATGATTGGGTTATGAGAGCCTTAACCCAATCAGTGAATTAATCCCCTGATAGGAATTGAGTAGTGGCTGTAGGCAGGTAGGGTGTGACTCGAGGAGGTAGGTCACTAGAATCATGACTTTGTGGTTTGTATTTTGTCCCTGATAAGTGAAGCTCTCTCTCCCTGCTTCTGATTCTCATGTCCTCAGCTGCTGTCCTCCTCCACACCCTTCTGCCATGATGTCCTGCCTCATCCTGGGCACAGAGCAATGGAGTTGGCCATCTTTGTACTGAGACCTCTGAAACCATGAGCACCAAGTAAATTTTCACTTCAATAAAATAGTTCTTGTCAGGTCTTTTGGTCACAGCATTGAAAACCTGACTAAAACACCATGTTAACAGCTACAGAGAATGATAGCTGAACTGAAGAGCAAAGTAGTAGGGACGAAGCAAAACCATCCAGGTAAATAAATTCAAAGTCTCTGAACTCTCCTGGAACCTGGAGCCTTCTTATGGGCTGAGCGTCATCCTATTGGCATGGTAGCTGGGTCAATGCTTAGCCACCATGCCACTGGTATACATACCCTAATTAGACTGTTCCAATGAGATTACTTCCTCGTTTGCAAATGAACAATGGATTTTATAACCCATTTTGAAACTGAGTACCAATCTGGAAATGTTGATTTTCTGCATTGCTAATCAGGTGTATTTCAGGTAAATAAGACCTAGGGAGTCATTAGGAGATGGAGAACTTCAATACACAGTTCCTTTGAGGAAGATGGAGAAATAAAATTTGATGATGAGTTGTCTTGGGATCCAGTTTCTGATCATTTATTTATCTTAATTGTGGCTCATTAAAAGTCACTTTTCATTTGGTTCATTCAGTGGGGTAACTGAAGCAGGATTTAGGAGGTCACTGAGCAGTTTCTTGACAATGGCTTTTTGGGCAGCAGGACAGAGTATTATGCTAATAATGAGGAGTAGAATATATAATTTGAGTCTTAAGACAACACAGAACAATCCAGAAACATTTCATTTTGTGAAGACTAAAAATTATGCATTTGCATTCTATTCTTGTCTATACTAATCTTAAATAAATTCTAATACTAAAATCAATTTTTCATTTTTTGCACTCATGGGAAAAAGAAATGCAAAGCTTCTCTCACTCATAACTTTTCCCAAGCAAATAAGTATATATGCATAATGCAGAGGTTGAGTTACTAAAACATAAGATACTTTCTCAGAAATAAAGATATGATCAGAAAAGAGATATTTATCCATAGATAAATATCATGATGACTGAAACTGAAAAAAGATGGAAGAGTTTCAGAATGAAAACATAAATACTGTTAAGTCTGTGAATCTAAATGTTGGTAAGTTCAGAAAAATTGGTTTAGGCCACATGCTAACCTCTGATGAAATAATTTATTTTCCCCTTCTCATGTATTAAAGTGTGGGAGCCAGGTCAACAGTGAAGAAGGGTGAGGCAGGGGTGAAGGAGGTAAGTGATGAAGAGAGAGGGGTTGGAAACATAGATTGAGGAATTGTGCAGTGTTTGACTGAAAAGTGACAGAAGTTCCTGAGGAAGCATGACAAAACTCATGAACACACTATCCAAACAACAATGAGCACCAGGACCCTAGGAGATGGGGACAGCACAGCCCCTTCTTTCATACTGTGTCCATAGAGGCTGAATCGTAGTAGGCTGACCATACTTGCTGCTTTATCAGCAAGAAGCCATTTTAGGCCTCTTGCCATAGCATAATTTTAAGGAATACCTCCTTTTTCAATCTCCAAATTCCCCAGAGTAAACACAATTACATTTCTTTGACTTTCCTTTCTTCTTTAAAGTTTTACTTGATATTCATTGGAACAATTTTGGGATGGGGAATGAGAAAAGAATGGAGGAACTTTAGATTACATAGAGCTAAATGAGAGGGAGAAGGGGACAAGTTATGAAAAATGGTGGAATGAACCAGATGTCATTACCCTATGTACATATATGATTACACAAATAATATGAATCTACATTGTGCACAAAGAAAAAAGATGTACCCCATTTGTGTACAATGAATAAAAAGGCAGTCAGTAAAAATTAAAAAAATAATAATAATAATAAATGAGATGAAGAGGCACTAAGAAGTTTACAGTAGAGTCAGACATGCCGCTGCTCTGACTCGGCACACCTTCTCTGGGGATCCCCAACCTCTTTGGAGGTTGGTGCAGGCATTTTGAATTATTCTTGAGGGCGTGGCCACCATCACTGGAAGAGCAGCTCACTTCCTGAGACACATGCAGGAGATTGGAGGCTCTTTGACAGCTCATGGATCCTTCTCCAAAATAGATCATATGATATGCCACAAAGAAGTTATTAGTAAATATAAAAAAATAGAGATACTACCTTGTATCCTATCAGACCATAATGGAATGCAATTAGAAATCAACAATAAAACAACAAACAAAACTACTCTTACACCTGGAGACTAAATGATATGATATTGAATGATGCAATGATAACAGAAGACATCAGGGAAGAAATTAAAAAGTTCGTAGAGGTAAATGAGAACAATGACACAACATATCAAAATCTCTGGGACACTCTGAAAGTAGTACTGAGAGGAAAGTTCATTGTATGGAGCTCATACATTAAAAAAATAAAAATCAACAACTAAATGACCTAACATTACATCTCAAAGACCTAGAAAAAGAAAAACAGATCAACACCAAAAATAGTAGAAGACAGGAAATAATTAAAATCAGAGCTCAAATCAATGAAATTGAAACAAGAGAAATAATTCAAAAAATTGACAAAACAGAAAGTTGGTTCCTTGAAAAAGTAACAAAATTGATAAACCCTTAGCCACACTAATGAAGAGAAGGAGAGAGAAAACTCAAATTACTAGAATTCGTAATACAAAAGGAAAGATCCCGACAGACACCATTGAAATACATAACATAATTAGAAGCTACATTGAAAAATCTATACTCCAACAAAATAGAAAATATTGACAAATTTTTAGAGATATGATCCTCCCAAACTGAATCAGGAAGATGTACACAATTCAAACAGATCAATTTCACGTGCTAAAATAGAAGAAGTCATCAAAAGCCTAGCAACCAAGAAAAGCCCAGGACCAGATGGATTCTCAGCCAAATTCTTGAAGAGTTTTAAAGAAGAACTAATACCAATACTCCTCAAAGTATTCCTGGAAATAGAAAAGGAGAGAACCCTTCCAAACTCATTCTATGAGGCTAGTATCACTCTGATACTAAAACCAGAAAAAGACTCATCAAGGAAAGAAAACTTTAGACCAATATCCCTGATGAACATAGATGCAAAAATGTTTAACAAAATACTGGCAAGTTGCATACTAAAATATATTGAAAAGATAGTACACCATGATAAAGTGGGGTTTATTCCAGGGATGCAAGGTTGGTTCAACATCTGGAAATCAATAAATGTAATTCATCACATCAATAGACTTAAAGTTAAGACTCATATGATTATTTTAATAGACACTGAGAAATCATCTGATAAAATACAGCACCCCTTCATGCTTACACACTAGAAAAAATAGGAATAGTAGGAGCATACCCCAACATTGTAAAGGCTATCTATGCTAGCCCCACAGTCAACATCATTCTTAATGGAGAAAAACTTAAATCATTCCCTCTAAAAACTGGAACAAGACAGGGATGCCCTCTTTCACCACTTCTATTCAAAATCATACTTAAAAAACTAGCCAGAGCAATTAGACAGACCAAAGAAATTAAAGGGATAAAAATAGGAAAAGAAGAACTCAAACTACCACTATTTGCTGACAACTTTAATCTATATTTAGAGGATTCAAAAATCTCCACCTGAAAACTTCTAGAACTAATAAATGAATTCAGTAAAGTAGCAGAATATAAAAGCAATATGCATGAATCTAATGCATTTCTATTCAAAGTGAGGAATCCTCTGAAAGAGAAATCAGGAAAACTATTCCATTCACAATAGACTCAAAATAAAATAAAATAAAATAAAATACTTGGGAATCAATCTAACAAAAGAGGTGAAAGACCTTTACAATGAAAACTACAGAACATTAAAGAAAGAAATTGAAGAAAACCTTAGAAGGTGAAAAGATCTCCCATGTTTTTGGATAGGCAAAATTGATATTGTCAAAATGGTCATTCTACCAAAGGCACTATACAGATTCAATGCAATTCCAATTAAAATTCCAATGATGTGTCTCATAGAAATAGAGAAAGCAATCATGAACTTCATCTGGAAGAATAAGAGACCTCGAATAGCCAAAACAATCCTGAGCAGAAAATTGAAGCAGGAGGTATCACAATACCAGACCTTAAACTATACTACAGAGCAATAGTAACAAAACAGCATGGTATTAGCACCAAAATAAACAGATAGACCAATGGGACAGAATAGAGGACACAAAGACAAACCCACATAAATATAGTTATCTCATACTAGACAAAGGAGCCAAAACATACAATGGAGAAAAGATAGCCTCTTCAACAAATGGTACTGGGAAAACTGGAAATTCATATGCAGCAAAATCAAACTAAATTCCTATCTCTCACCCTGCACAAAACTCAATTCAAAATGGATCAAGAACCTAGGAATTAGGCCAGTGACCCTGCACCAAATAGAAGAAAAAGTAGGTACAAATCTTCATCATGTTGACTTACGATCAGACTTCCTTAACAAGACTCAAAAGAACAAGAAATCAAACATTCGGTCTTTGGCATTTTGGGATTAGTTTATCTCGCTTAGCATGATATTCTCCAACTTCATCCATTTACCTCAAATGCCATAATTTTATTCTTCAAAATGGCTGAATAATAATCAATTGTGTATATACACCACAGTTTCTTTATTGATTCATCTATTGAAGGATATCTAGGTTGGTTCTCAATCTAGTTATTGTGAATTGAGCGGCTATAAACATTGATGTGACTGTATCACTATAGTATGCTGATTTTAAGTCCTTTGGGTATAAGCCAAGGAGTGGAATACTGGGGTATAATGGTGGTTCCATTCCAAGTTTTCTAAGGAATCTCCATACTGCTTTCCAGAGTGGCTGCACAAATTTGCAATCCCACCAGCAATATATGAGTGTACCTTCTTCCCCACATCCTTTCCAACACCTTTTGTTGCTTCTATTCTTGACAATAGCCATTCTAATAGGAGTGAGATGAAATATTAGGATAGTTTTGATTTGAATTTCTCCTATTACTAGAGATGTTCAAAAAAATTTATATGTCTGTTGATTGCTTGTAAATCTTCTATGAAGTGGCTACTCAATTCCCTAGCCTATCTATTGATTGGGTTATTTGTATTCTTGGTGTAAGGATTTTTGAGTTCTTTATAAATTCTTGAGATTAGTGCTCTATCTGAAGTATGTGTGGAAAAGATTTTCTCCCACTCTGTATGCTCTCTCTTCACCTTGTTGATAGTTTCCTCTGCTGAGAAAAAACTTTTTAGTTTGAATCTATCCCATTTATTGATTCCTGTTTTCATTTCTTGTGCTTGTGGAGTCTTGTTAAGGAAGTCTGATCCTAAGTCAACATGATGAAGATCTGTACCTACTTTTTCTTCTATTTGGTGCAGGGTCACTGGCCTAATTCCTAGGTTCTTGATCCATTTTGAATTGAGTTTTGTGCAGGGTGAGAGATAGGAATTTAGTTTGATTTTGCTGCATATGAATTTCCAGTTTTCCCAGTACCATTTGTTGAAGAGGCTATCTTTTCTCCATTGTATGTTTTGGCTCCTTTGTCTAGGATGAGATAACTATATTTATGTGGGTTTGTCTTTGTGTCCTCTATTTTGTCCCATTGGTCTACCTGCTTAGTTTGGTGCCAATACCATGCTGTTTTGTTAGTATTGCTCTGTAATGTAGTTTAAGGTCTGGTATTGTTATACGTCCTGCTTCACTCTTCCTGCTAAGGATTGCTTTGGCTATTCTGAGTCTCTTGTTCTTCTAAATGAATTTTATGATTGATTTCTCTATTTCTATGAGGTATGTCCTTTGGATTTTAATTGGAATTGCATTGAATCTGTATAGTGCCTTTGGTAGAATGACCATTTTGACAATATAAATTCTGCCTATCCAAAAACATGGGAGATCTTTCCATCTTCTAAGGTTTTCTCCAATTTCTTTCTTTAGTTTTTTGTAGTTTTCATTGTAGAGGTCTTTCACCCTTTTTGTTAGATTGATTCCCAAGTATTTTATTTTTGGAGGCTATTGTGAAAGGAGTAATTTTCCTAATTTCTCTCTCTGAGGATTCATCACTTATTAATAGAAATGTATTAGATTTATGACCGTTGTTTTTATATTCTGCTACTTTGCTGAATTCATTTATTAGTTCTAGAAATTTTCTGGTGGAATTTTTTGAATCCTCTAAATATAGAATCATGTTGTCAGCAAATAGTGATAGTTTAAGTTCTTCTTTTCCTGTTTTTATCCCTTTAACTTCTTTGCTCTGGTTAGAGTTTCAAGGGCGATGTTCAATAGAAGTGGTGAAACAGGGCATCCTTGTCTTGTTCTAGTTTTTAGAAGGAATGCTTTCAGTTTTTCTCTATTTAGAATGATGCTGGCTATCGACTTAGCATTGATACCCTTTATAATGTTGAGGTCTGTTCCTACTATCCCTATTTTTTCTAGTGTTTTTTGCATGAAAGGGTGCTGTATTTTATCAAATACTTTTTCTGCATCTATTAAAATAATCATTTGATTCATAACTTTAAGATGTTGATGTGGTGCATTACATTTATTGGTTTCCAGCTGTTGAACCAACCTTGCATCCCTGGGATGAAACCCAGCTGATCATGGTGCATGCTCTTCTTAATATGTTTTTTGTAAGCAATTTGCCAGAATTTTATTAAGAATTTTTGCATCTATGTTCATTAGGGACATTGGTTTGAGGTTTTCTTTGATTGATGTTCTTTGTCTGGTTTTGGTATCAGGGTGTTACTAGCTTCACAGAATAAATTTGGAAGGGTTCCCTCCTTTTCTATTTAAGGGAATACTTTGAAGAGTTATTGAATTAGTTCTTCTTTGAAGATCTTCTAGAACTTTGCTGAGAATCTGTCTGGTCCTGGGCTTTTCTTGGTAGGTAGGCTTTTGATGACTTCTATTTCATTGCTTGAAATTGATCTGTTTAAATTGCATATGTCCTCCTGATTCAGTTTGGGTTGATCATATGTCTCTAGACACCTGTCAATGCCTTTGAGATTTTCTATTTTGTTGGGGTATAGATTTTCAAAATAGCTTCTAATTGTGTTTTGTATTTCAATAGTGTCTGTCATGATATTTCCTTTTTCATCATGAATTTTAGTAATTTGAGTTTTCTCTCTCCTTTTCATTAGTGTGGATAAGGGTTTATCAATTTTGTTTATTTTTTCAAAGAACCAACTTTCTGTTTTGACAACTTTTTGAATTGCTTTATTTGTTTCAATTTTATTGATTTCAGCTGTACTTTTAATTATTTCCTGTCTTCTACTACTTTTGGTGTTGATCTGTTCTTCTTTCTCTAGGGCTTTGAGATGTAACATTAGGCCATTTATTTGTTGACTTTTTCTTCTTTTATTGAACAAGTTCCATGCAATGAATTTTCCTCTTAGTACTGCTTTCATAGTGTCCCACAAATTTTGATATGTTGTATCAGTGTTCTCCTTTCCCTCTAAGAATTTTTCATCTCCTCTCTCATGTCTTCTGTTATCCATGCTCCATTCAATAGCATATTATGTAGTCTTCAGGAGGTGGAGTAGTTTCTATTTTTTATCTATTTCATTGATTTATAATTTCATTCCATTATGATTTGATAGAATACAAGATAGTATCTCTATTTTTTTATATTTGCTAAGAGTAGCTTTGTGACATAATATATGGCCTAATTTAGAAAAGGATCCATGAACTGCTGAGAAGAAACTGTATTCACTCATTGATGGATGGAATATTCTATATATGTCTGTTAAGTCTAAATTATTGATTGTGTTATTGAGTTCTATGGTTTCTTTGTTCAGATTTTGTTTGGAAGGTCTATCCAGAGGTGAGAGAGGTATATTAAAGTCACCTATTATCATTGTGTTGCAGTCTACATGGTTCCTGGAATTGAGAAGGATTTGTTTGATGTACATGAATGTGCCATTGTTGGGGCATAAATATTTACAATTATTACATCTTGCTCATTTATGTTTCCCTTAAGCATTATGATATGTCCTTCTTTATCCCTCCTAACTTTGGCTTAAAATTCACTTTATCTGATATGAGGATGGAAAGCCCCACTTTTTTACTGATTCCACGTGTGTGGTATGTTTTTTGCCTTCCTCTCACATTAGTCTGTGGGTGTCTTTTCTATGAGATGAGTCTCTTGAAGGCAGTCTATTTTTGGGTCTTTCTTTTTAATCCAATCTGCCAGTCTATGTCTTTTGATTGGTGAGTTTAGGCCATTAATATTCAGGGTTATTGTTGAGATATGATTTGTATTCCCGGTCATTTTGGCTTATTTTTGGTTTTTAATTTGATTTGACTTCTCTTTTGATTGGCTTTCTTTTAGATTAGTTCCTCCCTTTGCTGACTTACCTTGTTGTTTTTCATTTTTTCCTCATGGAATATTTTGCTGAGAATGTTCTGTAGTGCAGGCTTTCTATTTGTAAATTCTTTTAACTTTTTTTTTATCATGGAAGGAAATTTTTTTAGTCATCAAATCTGAAAGTAAGTTTTGCTGGGTATAAGATTCTTGGTTGACATTTATATTCTTTCAGAGATTTAAATATATTGTTCCAGGTCCTTCTAGCTTTTAGGGTCTGGACTGAGAAATCTGCTGATATCCATATTGGTGTCCCCCTATATGTTATTTGATGATTTTCTCTCACAGTCTTTAGAATTCTATCTTTACTTTGTATGCTATACATTTTCATTATAATGTACCTTGATGTGGATCTGTTGTAATTTTGTACATTTGGTGTCCTGTAAGCCTCTTGTATTTGATTTTCCATTTCATTCTTCAGATTTGGGAAATTTTCTGATATTATTTCACTGAATAGATTGTTCATTCCTTTGGATCACATCTCTGTGCCTTCCTCAATCCCAATAATTACTAAATTTGGCCTTTTCATGATATCCCACAATTCCTGGAGTTTCTGCTCTTGATCTCTTACCCTCTTCTCTGTTGTGTCAACTTCATTTTCAAGATTAAATATTTTGTCTTCATTGTCTGAGGTCTGTCTTCCAAGTGATCTATTCTGTTACTGATACTTTCTATTGAGTTTTTTTTTTTTTTAATTTGGCTTATTGTTTCCTTCATTTCAAGAATTTCTGTTTGTTTTTCTTTTTTCCAGAATCTCTATGTCTTTATTGAAATTATCTTTTCTTTCCTGCATTTGCTCTTTTAATTGTTTTTTGGAGTGATCATTCATTGCCTGCATTTACTCTCTTATCTAATTCTTGGTTTTTCAGATCATTTTAATTATGTACATTCTGAACTCCTTTACTGATATTTCTTCTGCCAAACTGTCATTGGATTCTATTAATATACCACCTTGGTTTGTTTGGGACACTTTATTCCCTTGCTTTTTCATGTTTTTCCTGTATCTTCCCCTCTAGTGGTGCAGATCTGAGGTATTACATTTCCTCCCCTATAGGCTTAGAGTGTCCCTTCAGGTTTCCAATATCTCACCTTAAAGGGAGAGTTGAATATTAGCAGCACACAATACAAACAATATGCAACCTTAACCCAGATAGCCACATTAAGATATTAACAATATTGTCCTAATAAACAGAGATGATGAGATCAATTATTATCTACTGCATAAACAATAGGTTTGCAGTAGGGTTCACAATTTCTAATGGTGTACAAAGAGGATGGAGAAGGGTGTGGGATGTAATATTAATGAGATAGGAAGTGAGTATATAGAGGTACTAGGTCTTAGGAAGAGTAAAAACAGAATCAAAAGAAGTTGGTTATTTGCATGAGAAAAGGGAGAAAGAGACTCCAAGGATACAGATACATGAGAGGAAAACAGAGAAAGAAAAATAACTAAAAAATGGAAAGGTAGGAATAATAGTAATAATACTAATAAAATCTACAACAAAACTGTAATGGACTATTCAAACCTCCAAGTCTTCAGTAGCCTGATGCATGAAAAGTACTTGATAATTCTGTGTCCCAGTTTGGGAGCTACTCCAACTAAGGATGGTGACCTCCAGGTCAGAAATAAACCATGATGATGGGCAGAAGTGCCCTTCAGTGTTGGTAGATGGGGAGCTGAGGCACGGTGCTGGAGATCCTCCTGGGCGTGGGCAGTGCATGTGCCTGTGTGGCACGGGGTTGGAGATCCCCCTTTATATGATTAATAAAAAGAAAATTTATCTAATCTCCTTCAAAACTTTGTCCAAATCAGTATTTTTAATGATCTCTTTAGATAATGTCTTCCAGTAGGTATTTCCTCGGTCTTGTAATGATGCATCTGACTGCTGGGAGGAAGGAGGGCTCTTGTGACCTGTGGTATGGTGTGACAGAGTCCTTGAATTCTTTCCACAGTCCTTTCTAGTTCTGACCTAAGTGAGACTCTGGAGTATTCATGTGACTGTGGTGGGCCTCGTGTCATTAAATGGCATTCTGCAAATGTCTGTTTCTGAAATTGTGACAGAATACTCAGAACCATCCATACCTTGCTTATCTGTGGCCAGTTCCCCCACCTGCAGAAATATAATTTAACTTCTTGCTCACTGTGTCACCCAGTCTCTGTTCATTTCCCTTTCTTCCCATGTTCAGTTTCCTTTCCCCAGGCCTAAATGCCATTGTCTTCTTTATGTGCTGCCCACAGTGGGCCAAGGGCACCTATTCCTGTAGAGATGAAACTAACTTTATCTAGATTGCTAGTAGACCAACTATAACTGTAGAATTTTGCTTGTTAGCAGCACTGAAATTAGTAGAAATTACTCCATCTATGTAAAATACAACAGTAAATGGGCATATGAGTTGTCTAAGAGTAAACTGTTTCTAAGTTACAACTTTCTAATTCTCAAATTTTCTTCTCATTACTTCCCAATATACATTGTAAGCTAACAGTGCCCCTGAGTTCAATCCCAGATACCCCCCTGCCAAAAAAAAAAACCTCCATTGTGAGTCTGTCACACACACACACACACACACACACACACACACACACACGCACACACACGTTTTTCTCAACTAAATATTTGCAACATACAAAAGTGCCTTGTATTAAGAGATTCACACAGCGGCAAAATTCTGTATAGCAATCATTGGGTCCCTGGCATTCTTGTCCTTTACATGTACATTATCCAAAGCCCTTGGACACTTCTTATATTTTGATGTCTATTTAAGATGCTAACCAAAGTCATAACAACAATAGGAACATCTATCTTTATACTTTACCACCAGTAACCAGACCTTCTCTACCTTTATTAGTAACTGCTCAAACCATTGCAAAACTTTCCCAACCAGTCAATTAGACAAATAAGTTTGAAGGGATAGGAAAAAAGTAATGTGATTATGGTGAATAGCAGCCCTGAGATCTGCAGAGCTATAAATTTGAACTATAGATAGAAAATAATAAAGTTGTCAAATGGAGGAGTAGAGCCATATGCCACCTCAATAGCTCAGCACCAGCTCATGATACCACTCCCTGGGTGCAGACATGCTGGGATTCAACTTCAAGGCCCCTGACATCTGTGCAGCAGTGAGGAAAGATTGGGAATGTCCAAATACCCAACCAGGCAGCTGAGCCTTGCCTGAAGCTAACATGTTTAGCTGTCCTTGTTAAGCAAGTGTCCCTTTTTGGTTAAACATAATTACCTTCTTTCAAGTGTCAAGAGTGGTATGACTGTGTGCACTCTTAGGCAAGAACATAAAGAGAACAATTATTCTATCTAGTTCAATAGAGAGTAGCTATAATTGCTCAGAAATCAGATGGGAATAAGAAGGGGAGGGAAGCCCTTTTTGAATAGAGACCATCTATAAACATGAAACAGATGCAAAGACAACTCATGCACACAGTATTTTACTTAAAAAGAACTGGAAAATTTCCAAGAGTAGTGTCTATTAGCAATAGAGAATTACAATCTTTTTTAAAAAAGACAAACTATCTGACCATAGCAAATGCAAGAAGGTTACTTATTAGTATTTTAATCTTTAATTAATCTACAAAAGTGAAAGATTTTCCCCTAAATGGACTATTTCATTGAGTTTTTAGAGTTAAAGTTAATTTAGAAATAATCTATTTAGAGCTCCAAACCTATTTTACTGGTAAGACATCTAAGATACAGAAAGTTACATGTCTGGATAACTAACCAAAATAGGTTAGCATGGAGAATCCAAGTATTTTGAAACTTAGTTGTATATAACTTCCATTAAGAAAAATTGAACAGAATCTGGTTGAAAAGGCATTGGAAGTGAACCAGAGGTCATTTTGAAGATAAGACTTTTTACACAACAGTCTTATCATGATACTGACTGAGTAAGAAGGCCATTACAGGTCCCAAGGGGGATGACAATGAGAAGAGAAAGGGGCTTACACTTTAATCCAGAGTGTTCAATGCTTTGCTCTTCAAAAATACTGTCCCTGAAAGATTGTAAGACAACTGATATTTTACAAAATAGTCTTAACAGAAAAATTATCCCACTGGAAAATTGGCAGGAAGTCTGATCTTTAAAAATTCTAATAAACAAATTTTCACTACACAGAAAGCTTGTATCAATTGTCTACAGCATTTCATTTCTGTTCCTGCATTTCACTAGTACAGAAGGGTGATTAGAACTCTAGCTGTGGGCTCAGACAGATGGGAAATCTGATTCCAGTTCTATTATCTACTTCTTCTGCAGTCCACAGCAGATTACTTATTCTCCATAAATCCCCATTTCTCTATTAGCAAGATGAAGCAAATAATGCATTGAGTTGTAAAAGTTAAAAAAATAAAAGCTTGAAAAGCCCTTAGCCTAATGTCTTGAACATAGAAAAGGAAGTTCTAAGTTAATATTTAGTTTTCCTCTCTAATAATATTCTCACTGTTATTTTCCACACGGTACATGGGGATCATAGTCATCAGATTTAATCAATTACTAGTGTCATTTATTTATAGTTTGTTTCACTTTTGGCCTTTGATACCATTCCCCCTCCATCTGTGTATATAAAATTTAAATACCTTCAAACTAACCCCAGTGAGCAGTGGAGGACAATCCAGGGCCAGGTTAGCCAGAGAAGAAAGAAAATTGGGCAGGGAAGGAAGAGCATTACACATGAGAAACAAATGCAGGGATTTACTACAACAGTCTCTCCACATTTTTTATGTTAAAAGTGTTCGTAATAAAAGAACTTTGAAAACGCCTTTGTTAACAATGCTTTTATATTCAAACCAACCTTAAGACCCTTCATTTGTGGAGTCACCGCCTTACTTATTATTGCCTGAGTAGTTAATGTTGATATTAAATAAATTAATAATATTCCAATCAATTGGTGAATTAGCAATCATACACTCAGGAGAATTTCTAGACCGGTCTTTCTAAGTTGGCTGTTTGGAACTCAATGGAAAGAAGTGCCCAATCCCTGCTCAGTCAGGGCATGGGTCAAGTGCTTCATCTCATGCCATTTCTCTGCTTTTTCTAGATCTAATAGATCTAAGCCCACCTGCCCTCTTCCTTGATCATCTAATGCTGTACCTTCTCTTGCCCATTCAGTTGAACGCTTGGTGCATCCACATGGGTAAGAGCTCTTAGGGCAAAGCTGAGAACCAGAGCACCCTGGGTTATTTGTGTGTGTGTGTGTGTGTGTGTGTGTGTGTGGTGCTGGGGATTGAATCCTGGACCTTGTGCATGTGAGGCAAGCATTCTAACAACTGAGCAATATCCCTGCCCACCCTGGGTTTTGAGGGAGTACCACTCTCCATATCTCACACTCAGATGTTCTGATCCATTCTGTTTCTCTGCTTTGCGTAATAGTGGGTATCTGCATGGGCTCTTTGGAACACCTTGTTTCTGGTTGGTGATTTGTTTGTAGGTGGTCCCTTAACTGACTTTAAAAGACTTGTCTTTGCTTTGGGCTCCCTCATGCCAAAGCAGGAGGTTTTATATAGCATGGTCTCTATTTACTTCCAATAGCAACTTCTGTCTCTAAACACCACAGCTCACCTTCTTCCCTCTTAGCTGACTAAATGAGTTCAAAAAGCACAGCAGAGATTTTCTGGAATGGCATAGACTTCTCTTATAATTCTTTAGTTTTTATTTGTAAAAACCTCCTTCCATAAGTTAGTTGAACTAATAGTTGGGCAAAATATGTGGTTCAGGATTAATGCCCATTCATTCACTCAAGAACAAAATGGATAACTACAACATACCAGTCACCGTTCTAGATGCTTGAGGTACACTAGGGGAAAAGAAATCAAAACAAAAGGGAAATGATCTTTATCCTCTTTGAATGCATATTCCACTAGGAGACATGAAGTGAGCTACTAAGTAAGCAAACTATGTAGTCTGAAGAGATTATGTGATAAAAAATTATAAAGCAGAATGAAAGGCACTGGACATGCTGGGTGGTGAGAGGCTGCAGTAGGAATCTGGTAAGCAGGATAATCTCATTGAGAAAGCACTATTTGTGTATGAACTGAAGGAGGTGAGAATGAGCTGTGTGGATGTTAGCAGCAAGAGTGATTTAGGCGAAGGAACAGGGTGGCCAGGTAGATGAGTGTGAATGGACATTTGAATGGCAGGGAGGTCAGTGAGGCAGAACTATTGAATGAGCACAGTAAGGAAGATCAGGAGGAAAAACGGAGGTGAGGCCAGGAGGCAGGTTACATGGCACAGTGGAAATAGTGAAGGAAATATGTCTTTTTCCACATGGAGAAGACCACCACAGTCTTTAGATCAGAGAAACAGGATGACCTGACTCAGATTTTCAAAGGACCATTGTGACTTCCTGCATACTTAGGAAGTTAAAAAAAAATGATACAAAGTTGGCATGAGTTAATGGACTAGAGATTTAATTCACTATGTTGGAGGAACCATAGGTAGTAACAACCAAAAGCAGTTCAAATTCAGTTGATTTAGTACAGGTACTTCAACTAAAATAAAAGTCAAGCTATACCAAAAGTTGAGTTGAGGTGCCTGCACTCATCTTCACCATCTGCCCTTGACATACAGTTAGTTCTAAGGTTTCTGATAGCAAACTGTATATGTGATAGCAAAGGCACAAAGAACTGTGGATAATTTAGAGGCTCTTGCTTTATTCTACAAATCAAGCAAAGGCTAGTGTCAAAATATTTTCCAACAAATCTTTGGCTCAGGAATTTTGCATAGATTCTGGCAGATGAGACTGGTCATTTAAAAAAAAAAAAAAAAACAGCCAATTTGCTGGTAGTAGAAGTAGATAAAGTCGAAACCAGTTTGTTTCATATGAGTCTTTGCCTTTGAACAGATATATGAATGATGCCATGGAAAAAAATTTTAAATGTGCTGGATATGTAGTAAGGATGCAGTAAATACTCATTTAATTGAATTGGATTTCAGCCAAAATCATGTATCATATGCATGGACAGGAAAACAAGCCACCACAATGCTTGAAGCATCTGAAAAGTTGCCTTGGCAACTCTCATCTATTTAGTGATCACATTTATCCTACATCATGTCGATTTCCTACAGAGTTAATTTTTCACTTCTCCAGATTGTAATATCAGCACAATTACACATCTTTCTGTTTCTTTCCCAAAAATATCATCACAGGTCAAGTCCAATAATTCAAATGCAGAAAACCTACGACTAAATTAAAATTTCATCTTGACAATTACAAAAAGGGTTAATGCATTGGATACTGTTTTTGGAATATAGTTTCACTCAGGTCATTTTATTTCATATAAAATAAGTAAAATTATATAACATAAAATACAATTGTGTAAAATAAAATAAAGTTTGATATTTAGGCTTTGGGGTGGTAAATATTGTTTAAGAAGCTTAAGGTGGTGATATCAGATATTATACAACCAAACTGAGAACAAAGATTTGAAGATTCATAACTCTTAGGAATTCCAAAACAATGCATCCTCTATTCTATTCCAGTTCATCCTAGTGTAAGTTCAGAATCGCTAATAGCAAACTGTTGATCTTAAGAAAGTGACAACTTTTCTGGACCTTAAAGTCATCTGCCAGAAAAACACAATTCTTTTGAACGTTTGGAGAATGGAATGAGATTCTTCAGTTAAGAAGCTAAGGGCTTTTCCAGCATGAGAGTTTGAGAATATAACTATGGTGACTGGTAAATAACCCCTACCCTCTGTTGTCCTATTGTTCCTCATTTCTGGCCAAAATCCCTCTCCCTTGGGACCCTTCCTCCCTGGTCAGTGTGCATTATGTATATCTATTCATACTGAAATTTTGTGTGCGTGTGTGTGTGTTTATTTGTTGTGGACTAGGGATGGAACCCAGAACCTCAAATAGGCTAGGAAAATACTTTCCCACTGAGTTGCTACATCTTCAGACCCCAACTTTTTTTATCTTTACTTTACAATGACATGTGCCAAATGCGCCTTCAGTGAATGGTAACCTACTGGTTCATAATTCATGTGGAAGTACTTCAAATAGTTGGAAATGACATATGATTATTAAATATGATTTTTGTGTTCACAAATTTCACAAATACATGATCAGTTTGCAGATGTTGTTCCCTCAAGTGGATTATGTTTAACATCTTTTCTATTCAAATGCGCACTGACACATCGATGAAAGAGAATAGGAGCAGGAGTCAAACCAGTCCAAACACATCTTCAGCCACAGGCCAGAGTACCCTGGAGATGCCAGCACAACCTTTAGGGAGCCAGATGCTGGGGAAACTCATTTCACTCCTTCTCATTTCATTCTTAAATTACTAATTAGCTTTAGCCCACACAGACTAAAATTATTCCCTAAGAAAAGATGCTGTGACTCTTCAGGCTTTCTGCTCTCCAGTCTGTCGAAATGTCCTGTATCCTGCGTCTGGAGTTACCTGAATGGCCTTATCACTCTTTGGATGCCAGTAATCAACTGAAATTTAGCAAATCCAAAACCCAGCTTTGGATCTGATCTGCATCCCAACCTCCTCCCTCTCTTAGTAAATGATAAACTTTTAATTCCTGGTTTCTAGAGACAATATTCCTTTGAAATTCCTTGCTTTCTCTCAGTTTCTCCCAGCCCATCATCAACACAGTCAAGTATTTAGCCCTACAAAATATCCCAGAAATTGAAAAATCTGTCTGACACTCTCTCTAGTTTGGTTCACCATAGAAGACCATTGAGTGTAGTACTTCTGTGTCCTGAGAACATGAGAACACGTGGCATCTTTCCTTATTATCTTCCCTTGGCTTCCCTTCTCACTGAGAAGTACATTCAAATCCCCTGTCATGGTCTAGGAGGTCCTCGGTGCTCCAGGTCATTCTTGTGTTTTCCCTTTCTGCCCTGATCTCTTTTTCTCTCAACCATGCAGGCACAATCTTTTGTGTTCATTATTCTTTTTTAAAAAAATACTTTTTTAGTTGTAGATGGACATAATAGCCTTATTTTATTTATTTTTTATATGTGGTGCCAAGGATTTAACCCAGTGCCTCACACGTGCTAGGCAAGCGCTCTACCTCTGAGCTACAACCCCAGTCCTTCCCTTGTTATTCTTTTACACTACATTTTCTTCTCTCACATAGTCTTGCTTACCTCTGGTCAAATGTCACCGAAGAAATAAGGTCTTTCTTTACTACCCTATATAAAAAATCAAACCACAACCACCCAGAGTTCAAGACATTTCCCACCCTGGACTTATTTTTTCCACAATTATCACTATCTGAAACATTACATATGTACTTGTTAATCTGTTTTACTTTTCTGTTTCTCAACTAGCATAAATAACAGGAAAGGAGGCAATTTCTTAGAACAAAGCCTTTTTCATAGTTGTTAATCAATAAATGTTGCTAAGTGATTAGATCAAATGTTTGCAGATCACACCTTATCCTGTCCTAAGGATGCAGAGATATTAGAAAATGGTCTTTTCCTTAGAGGTCTCACAGGTTTCTCTCCATGGGTCAGGTCTTGGTACAGAAGGGATTGTGTTATCCCAAGTATCCTGCGTACACTATATATTGGGTTATTTTCTCAAGGTTAATTTTTCTTTCAAAGACAATTTACCTACATGAGTACACCCTCAAGTTAATGGTACTGAAACTAGATATGGTTCTATCCCAAAGGCAACTGTGTTCCTTAGATAATTTTGAAATTAAAAGTGGAAAAAATGATTAAATTTGTCCCTTTTTACAAATGTGTTCAGAAAAACTGATTAATTCTAAATCAGCTTGATAATAATCATGAGCTAATTAGAAGAATAATTGAGAAAACAGGAGTGAATGAAAACTGAATATTTATGCAAGACATGTTTATTTACAAAGTTTGATTAAAAGAAAAGGGAATGAAATTGTTGGGTGCTAATGCTGGCTATGCTTCCTTCAAAAGTTGTTTACTGCAGCTACTGATGTTGACTATGGAGAATCCTGGCTCAAAATGAAATCCCAACTCTTTATTCATGGCTCTTCATTCATGGCCTCAGACAATCACAGATCAAAAATATTTGAAAAATTATTGCATGACCTCACTTATACATGGATTCTGGAAGCGCTTATCTCCTAAAAGTTGAGATTAGAGTAGTGATTACCAAAGGCTATGTGAAACAGGGAGGAGAGAGATAGGGAAATGTTGATCAAAGGGTATCAAATTATAATTTAAAAACATAAATTCAGGTATAATACTTGGTAGTTAAGAATAATGTAATTTATATTTCAAAAATAATAGACAATATTTTGAATGTTCTCATCACAAAGAAATTTTTAATGTTTGAGGAGATAGATATGCTTACTCACATTTGAACATTATATAATGCATACCTTTATTAAAATATGCCATGGTACCCCATAATTATGTACCATTTTAAGCATCAATTCAATATTTTTTCAAGTTTAAAAAAGAAGATATTTTAGAAAATGCCAATCTCAAAAAACTAAAGGATGAATGATCTCACTGATAAGTGGATGATGACACATAATGGGGGGTGGGAGGGGTTAGTGTTAGGGTTAGAGTTAGGGTTAGGGAGGGGGGCAAGAATGGAGGAAGGAAGGACTGTATAGAGGGAAAAGAGGGGTGGGAGGGGTAGAGGGAAGGGAAAAAAATAACAGAATGAATCAAACAACATTACCCTATGTAGATTTATGATTACACAAATGGTAGGCCTTTACTCCATGTACAAACAGAGAAACAACATGTATCCCATTTGTTTACAATAAAAAAAAGAAAATATATTTTTATTGTACATCTATAAGATTGCCTTATCCTTATTCTCTAAACTGTACAGTATAATAACTATTGACATAATATTTACTTAGTATCAGGTATTATAAGTAATCTGGAGATGACTTAAAGTACACAAGACTCAAACACTATGCCAATGTACATAAGGGGCTTCTATAAGGGACTTGAGCATCTGTGGATGTACAGGATTCCTGGAACCATTCCCATGGATGCCACAGGAGAAGAGGGTTTGTGGAGTAAAGTTCAAAGAACTTTGGTCAACATGAAGAAGAGGTTGTGCCAATAGCTCTTAATTCACCACCCAGTGTTTGAATCTATAGCAGAGTTTCAATTAGAAAGGACGTCTTAAACCATTCGTGCAATGAATAGACCATTATTTTTCGTTAGAATGCTTGGTCTTTTCCTAAACTATACCATCAGATGCTCAGTGTCAAAAATGAATCTCCACAACATAAACTTTATTAATTTGCAAAAGACATTCTCTTTGCCATTTTTTCCTGTGAATTTGTAAAATTGCTATTTTACATTGCCAATGAATTCTGCAAATCAAAATAAAATTATTCGAAATGCTAATGTTATTCTGTATTCCTGATTAAGTCAACCAGATTAATTTTGTGCTTATTTGCAATTTACAACAAAATCTGTATTCATTTTTGCCACTCAGTCTACTTGGTACAGTTGCTAAACATTCCCATCAATATTGCAGACAAGATGGAGCACCCGATTAATCCAAATACCTAAACATAGTTTGCTGATCTTGACTAATTTATCTTGTATTGACAAAATCAAAAGTACTTAAGAAATAAGCATACAAAATGTTACTCGCCATCTTGTAAATGTCAACCTTATTGGGAGGCAGTATTATGTGCGGAATGCTTGCTTAATTTAAATGTTCAGCATAATTGAAATATGTTTTAATAAATCTTACATATTAAAATAATCTGGTTGCAATAGTACAAGAAAAATTAGACTCATTTGATAGCATTCTCATTTAAATACTTAGCACTCTGCTTGTACTCAATGATTATATCAAGTAAATCCTCCAAATTTGCAGTAAAAATGTAATTGAGAAATAATATAATAAAAATGTGAACAAGAAGTACATGCAATCTGCATTACAACTATAGAGCTAGTCAATAACAAAATAATTGATAGTAGTTGTTCTTTGATAGTTTAGAGTTACAATTTGAAACTGTTTACATTGCAGTTATGTAAATTTATGGTTTGGTTTCAAAACCACAATGTTATAGAATTCAGTCCTGTTAGCTCTTAAAGGCACACAATAAAATTATAATATCGAATTCTTTTTTCCTACATTTTTATTGGTACATTACAGTTGTACATAATGATGGGATTTGTTGTTCCATATTTGTAAATGTATATAATATAGCAATATCTTTTGGCCAATATCACTCCCCAGCATTAAATTCTTTATTGTTGATTCATTAAGGAAAAGACATTCTCCATGGAAAAATGTAAATTCTGTATAATTTCCTGTATTTTCTCCAGTTCTGGCCATATATTTGTTCCTGATCATTGCTTTTCATGACAAGAGAGACTCAATTCTTGTTAGCACCTCAAAAGTATATCCACACCCAGCTTTCACGACCTGGTTACTTTCACTTCCCAAATGGAGTTTGGTCAATAGCACATTCCTGAGTTTTTATCTGAACTTTCCAGAGAGAATTGCACCTCTCTCGGCTCTGCACATGTACCATTACTAAAGTACCAACTACCCTGTCACTTTAAAATTAGATGACCTGTTTCTTCTATTGCTAACGAGATCTTGAAAAGTATGGTGGAAGTGTTCCTCACCACTGAAATTGCAGAACACCACACAGCACCTAATGCTGGCAGGCAGTTCAACACATGCTTGTTAGACAATTAAGGAAACAGAATCGAATTGAGTTTGCCAAACAGAAATGTGTTTCAGTATGCTCTAGAAGGCTTTTTAGTATCTAGTGATTCATCCCACTGGCACTATGCCAACGTTTGTGGGTTTGGAAGAATAAAAAGACATCTCGTGAACTCCATTGATGGAAAGCAAGGAAGCCACCATTTCCCACCCATTTCCCAGTTACCTGACACATGGAGGTTGCTCAGCCCATTTCTGGCAACATAAATACAGGCTTTCTTTCCAAGGTCTTCGAATCTTGTGGATGGTTTGGCACTATGTTACAGTATACAGTCCATCCAGGAATACTGAATTTCTTCTACCAATCAATTGTTTTTCCTGGCATATCACTTCTTACATATATTCTAGAACAAAGTTTTACCAAAAAGTTAAATTTATGGGAAAAACATATCAAAAAAATTCATGTTACATATAAATGAGTAGCCAAGATATTGAGACAAGTAATTCCTGGTAAGTCCTAGACTTTGAGTCACCATGGACTTCCTTATCAAACATGGTTTGTCTCATGTGAGCCCAGCAAGAACATGGTACCTCTTATGCTC